>NC_141554.1:152761876-155161876 GCF_021556685.1 Rattus norvegicus | reverse complement strand
AAATTAATAAAGGTTAAAAAATGGGGTATAGAGCTAAACAAAGAATTCACAGCTGAGGGATATCAAATGGCTGAGGAGCATGTAAAGAAATGCTCAACGTCCTTAGTCATCAGGGAAATGCCAATCAAAACAACCCTGAGATTCCACCTCACTCCAGTCAGAATGGCTAAGATCAAAAAGTTAGGTGACAGCAGATGCTGGCAAGGATGTGGAGAAAGAGGACACTCCTCCATTGTTGGTGGTATTGCAAACTGGTAAGACCTCTCTGGAAATCAGTCTGGAGGTTTCTCAGAAAATTGGACATTGCACTACCTGAGGACCCATTTATACCTGTCCTGTGCATATACCCAAAAGATGCTCCAACATACAACAAAGGCACATGCTCCACTATGTTCATAGCAGCCTTATTTATAATAACCAAAAGCTGATGAAGAACCAAGATGTCCTTCAACAGAAGAATGGATACAGAATATGTGGAACATCTATACAATGGAGTACTACTCAGCTACCAGAAACAATGACTTCATGAAATTCATAGGCAAATGGATGGAACTAGAAAATATTATCCTGAGTGAGATAACCCAATCACAGAAAAAACACACATGGTATGCACTCATAGATAAGTGGATATTAGTCCAAATGTTCGAATTACCCTAGATGCACAGACCACATGAAACTCAAGAAGGATGACCAAAATGCAAATATTTCACTCCTTCTTTAAAAGGAAACAGAAATATCCATAAGAGGAGATAGGGAGGCAAGTTTATAGAGGATACTGAAGTACCGGCCATTCAGAGCCTGCCCCACATGTGGCTTATATATAGCCACCAAACCTAGATAAGATTGATGAATCTAAGAAGTACATGCTGACAGGAACTGGATATAGATCTTTCCTGAGAGATACAGTAAGAACATGTTAAAGACAGAGGCAAATGCCGGCAGCAAACCAGTGAACTGAGAATTGGACCTCCATTGGAGGAATTAGAGAAAGGACTGAGAGAACTGAAGGGGATTGTGACCACATATAAACAACAATGCCAAGCAATCAGAGCTTCCAGGGACTAAGCCACTACCCAAAGACTATACATAGACTGACCCTGGACTCCAACTGCATAGGTAGCAATGAATAGCCTAGTAAGAGCACCAGTGGAAGGGGAAGCCCTTGGTTCTGCCAAGGTTGATCCCCCAATGTAGGGGATTGTTGGGAGCAGCAGAAATGGAGGGTGGATTAAGAAGGCAACACCCATAAAGAGGGGAGGGAGGTTAGGGGGCTGATGGACAGGAAATGGGGAAAGGGAATAACATTTGAAATGTCAATAAATACACAATTTAATAAAAACGGGGGGAAAAAGACCTCTTCAGTTTTTTTGTTTTTTTGTTTGTTTCCAGGAAGGCCCTTACTGTTATGCGTTTGTCTAGCAGAACTTCTTTCATTTTGTCCCATGAGCTTGAAAATGCTGTATATTCATTTTCACTGAATTCTAGAAAGTTTTAAATTTTTTTCTTATTTCTGTATTCACCCAATTTTTATTTAGTAGAGAGTTTTTCAGTTTCCATAGTTTTATAAGCTTTCACTTGTTTCTGTTCTTATTGATACCTAGCTTTAATCTGTGGTCGTCTGATATAATTGAGAGATTTATTTCAATTTTTATATATCTATTGAGACTTGAATTTTGTCAATGTATATGGTCAATTTCAGAGAAAGTTCTATGAGTTGCAGAGAAAAAATATATATTGTTTTGTGTTTGTTTTGTGGGCAATCTTTTAGGTCTTCGTAGATACATTTTAGCTCCATTTGTTTTATAATATCTGTTAGCTCCAATATTTCCTGTTTAGTTTTTGTCTATATGACCTGCCCATTGTTGAGAATGAGCTATTGAGGCGTCCCTCTCTCAGTATGTGAGTGTCAATATGTTATTTAAACTGTAGTCTAGTGTTTATTTTATAAACTTGGTCGTCCTTGTATTTGGGGCTTAGATGTTTTTTCCTATGTCTTTTAATTAGTTTTGGTTTACAGTCTATTTTATTAGATATTAAAATAGCCACACCAGGTGTTTCTTAGTTCGATTTGCTTGGAACACTTTTTTCAACTATTTATTTTGATGTAATGTCTTTCCTTATGTTATTAAGGTATGTTTCTTGAATACAGTAGAAGGATAGAACCTGGTTTTGCATCCATTCTCTTTTTAAAATTATTCCTTTTATTTTTTATAGTTCAGTTTTTACTCCCCTTTCTAGTCTACCATCCCACAATTCTTCATCCCAATCCTCCTCCCCGCTTCTCCCACATCCACCCAACCCAGCCAAGTCTCTCCTATCCCTGGGGCCTGAAGTCTCTGAAGGTTAGGCACATCTTCTACTAAGGCCAGAACAGGCAGTCCTCTGCTCTATGTGTTGGGAGAACCCTAGTTTATGCTGACTGTTGGTGGCTCAGTGTCTGAGAGATCTCAGGGGACAATGCTAGTTGAGACTGCTGGTCTTCCTATGGTGTTGCCCTCCTACTCAGCTTCTTCCATTCTCTTAGTCTGAATTTTTATTATGGAATTGAGACCATTGATATTGAAAGATATCACTGGCCAATGATTTCTGATTCCTGTTATTTCAATGATGTTGTTCATAGTGGTTCTCTCTCTCTCTCTCTCTCTCTCTCTCTCTCTCTCTCTCTCTCTCTCTCTCTCTCACACACACACACACACACACACACACACTCACAAAGAGAGAGAATTCTTCCCTTCTTTATATTTTGCTGGTGTGAAGTTATTTATTCCTTGTGAATTCATCCTTAGTTTGGAGATTTCCTTCTAAAAACTCCTGTAGGGCTACATTTCTATATAGACAATGTTTGAATTTAACTTTATTACAGAATACTTTGTTTTCTCCATATATGGTAATTAAAAGGTGTTTTTGATTTTTTTGTTTGTTTGTTTGGTGTGATATCTTTGGTCTCATAGAGTCTGCAGTAGAGAAGTCAAGTGTAATTCTAATCGGTCTCCCTAATATATTAATTTTTTTCTTTACAGCTTTTAATACTCATTTTTTGTCCTGTTGTAGAAGCAATGGCCACAGCCACCTCTATGCAAACATTGGGGATCACGAAGCCACAAACACATCTACTGCAGGAGGACAAAATTGAGGATTACCTGAGAGACCAAGAGACCAAGGATTGAAGAAAAAGAAAATGCCAGCCAATCTGGAACTGCTGTTTATAAAAGATGCTTTTTTGGACCAATGGGGTGTAGACGGAAAGTATTAAAGGAGCTTATAGCAGTATTCAGCTTGCTGCCACATTTCTCATCTGGCCACCTCACCTCCAACCCAGCAGGTAGGGTCGGGCACCAAGTAGTCCAGGGCACAGGCAGCATTCTGCAAGTTTAGTGTTTTGATTATTATGTGCTAAGGGGACTTTTTTTTCTGGTCCAATATATTTGGCATTTCGTGTTCTGCATACTTCTTGTACCTTTATAGGCATCTCCTCTGGGCTAGAAATTTTTTCTTTTGTGATTTTATTGAAAATGTTTTCTGTGCCTTTGAGCTAGGTTCCTACTCCTTCATCTATGTTTATTATCTGTAGGCTTGGTTTTTCATAGTATCTCAGATTTCCTAGATGTTTCCTACTAGGAGTTTATTAGATTTTAACATTTTCTTTGATTATGTATCAGTTTCTTCTACCGTATCTTTAAAACGTGAGATTCCTTCTTTAACCTCTCTTGGATTCTGTTGGTGATTGTTTGTTTCTGTAGTTCCTGTTCATATAGATTTCTTATCTCCAGAATTCCCTTTGGTTTTTTTGTTTGTTTGTTTGTTTGTTTGTTTGTTTTATTGCTTCCATTTCCATTTTCAGGCATTGGATAGTTTTATTCATTTTTTTCACTGTTTGTGTTTTCCTGGGTCCCCTTAAGAGATTTATTAATTATTCTTTAAGAACCTCTATCATTTGCGTAAAGGATATTTTCAGGTCTTTTTACTTTGTTTTAGCTATGTTAGAATATTCAGGACTTGATATGGTAGGACACCTAGTCTCTAGCAGAGACATATTTCCCTGGCAATTATTAAAGTTTTATGCTGGCATCTAGGCATCTGGGTTTGGGATGATTATAGTTCTAGGTGCTGATTCTGAATTGATCTTTATTGGGTAGTTATTTTTTGCCTGGTTTCTATTTTTCTAGATTTTTGGAGGGTGTGATGCCTTTCTGTTGCCTGGTATGACATTTTCTTTGGATCTGATAGTTGAGGCCACTGGGGATTCCAGGTTTCTGGGTATTGGGAGCCGACACTTAGAATTGAGAAAAGGCTACTTATCTGAAGAGGTTCACAGGCAGGATGAGTGCAGTGTTCAAACTAAGA
Organism: Rattus norvegicus; assembly: GCF_021556685.1. Classification (NCBI taxonomy): domain Eukaryota; kingdom Metazoa; phylum Chordata; class Mammalia; order Rodentia; family Muridae; genus Rattus; species Rattus norvegicus. The sequence goes on along the minus strand of NC_141554.1, from coordinate 155,157,532 downwards.
TGTGATTATTTTGGCTCCTTGGAATGGTGGGGGGCAATGAAGAGGTATCACCCAAAAGGGTCTGTTATAGCACTGAGCAGGAGACTTGGAATTTGAATCTAGAACAGAAAGATGTGGGGTGATCTATTGACAGCCTACATGTTTTCCTGTAAGGAGTGGTCTGTGGGTTGCCTGAGAGCACCTATGGAGGTTGGGACTTGTGATAAACAAAAACTGCAGGGAGAGAAATTAGACTGGTATGTTCTCACTAATAAGTGGGTAATAGCCAAAAGAAGGTAGAGAATACCCAAGATACAGCCCATAAAACTTAAGAAGGTGAACAAGCCATAGGGCCCAAGCGAGGATGCTTCAATGCCACTTGGGAGAAGAAAGCAATCAGAGGAGAGGGGAGGGAGGGAGCTGGGTGAAAGAGGGGAGAGGGAGGGGGAAAGGGGAACATAATCAGGTATGGGGGTGAGGCAGAATTTTCCACTGAGGGATAGAAAGCAGAAAGAATGAAAACAGGAAACCTTGGGAGATAGGAGGTGGGGGTACTCACTAGAATGTACCAGCAACCTTGGAGGTGAAAGACAGATGCTCAGGACAGAAAGGGAGATACCTTAGATAAAATGCCCAAAAGTGGGGAAAGGGAACTTGTAGAGTTCTCCTCCAGTTGAAAGACAGAACATCAAGTGGAGGGATGAGGTTGCCATCCCACAGTCAAAAACTCTGACCCAGAATTGATCCTATCTGAAAGAACTGCAGGGACAAAAATGGAGAAGAGCCTGAGGAAAATGAGGTCCAGTGACAGGCCCAAATGGGATCCAACTCAAGGGGAGGTCCAAATACCTGACACTATTACTGATGCTATGGTGTGCTTACAAACATGTGCCTATCATGACAACCCTCTGAAAGACCCAACAGGCAGCTGAAAGAGTTAGATGCAAATATTTACAACCAACCAATGGACAGAAGATGGTGACCCCTATGGTTGAATTAGGGAAAAGCTGAAAGAAGCTTAGGAGGAGAGAGACCCTATAGGAAGACCACCAGTCTCAACTAACCTGGATCCCCAAGATCTCTCGGACACTGAGAGACCAACCAGGCAGCATATACCAGCTGTTATGAAGCCCCCAACACATACAGCAGAGGACTTCCAGGTCTGGACTGAGTCAGCAAAGATGCACCTAATACTCAAGAGACTAGAGGCTCCAGGGAGTGTGGAGGTCTGGTGTGGTGGGGGAGGGGAAAGGGAACATAACAGTGGAGAGTGAGGTTTGGGAAGGGGGTATGGGATGTGAAACAGTCAGAGAGTTGAACTAGAAGGGGGTCAAGTCTGGATTGTAAAGAGAGAGAGAGATTAAATAAACAAACAAACAAACAAACAAATAAATAAATAAATAAATAAATAAAATGGAGAACATTTAAAAGAAAAGAATATACAGGAAAGAGAGGCTACTTAACAAGGAGGGAGGGAAACTTCATTTGAGTTCAGAGTCAGTTCGGAGAGTTCAGTTGAGCTTTCAGTTTAGAGTATTTCAGTTAAGTGCTGTTGAGCTCAATCCAGAGAAGAACAGTTGAGTTCAAAGCAGTTCAATTCATGGAGTTCAGAAGTAGTCTTTCTACAAAGAGCAATTAAATCAGATATGAAGCCGATTTGAATCAGTCAGCTTGGAGAGTAGTTTGAGCCAGAATAGCTGAGTTGAACAATCCAGCCACAGTTCACAAGGAGCTAGAAAGTATTAGTTTATTTATTAGTAAGTCTTGGAAGTTGAAACATTCTCTAGACCTAGATTATCAGACAAAGGCTGAAAGCTGAAGCCTTCAAGGTCTAAGCTTATAGAACATTTGATTGTATGGAGGCTAGAAGCTTTTAGGCCTAGGCCTAGAGCTAGATAAATAGAAACACTGTGGACTCAGCCCAAGTCATGTTGTCATAAAGCTTGAGTATGGCTCTCATCATTTCATCTGAGGAAAGAAAATTGAAATTTACATTTATAATTGAATGTACCTCCAAACTGTGAAGGAAAAAATTAATCTTTCCTCCCTTAAGATGCATCTTTTCATATACTGAGTCACAGAAATGAGAAACTATGTTACTATATTATTTGCTCACTATGTTATTTACCTCACTTTATCTAATTATATAGTCAGTATGTCACCTAATATTATCAGAAAATAAGAAAGCTAGGAAACAATAAATTATTTTAAAGGAGGAAGAGATCAGCTCTACATAATTTGTTGCAGTATAGTTTTTATACTTAATATGTGTTATTAATAAAATTTTACTGTGCCTAATTTATAAATTAACTTTTACCACAATTATGAATATATAAAACATTTTAGATGAAGGTTTGTAAATTATCTACAATTTCTAGTATTAAGTGGAACTCTTCGTACATAGCTTCCAGAATAAGGAGGAACTATCATAATGATAATTTGGTTTTAACCTTTCAAATTATCATAAATATAAATATGCAGTAAACACTTAGATAGTTTTGAAATACATAAAATAATTCATTAGGACCAATTTATTAATTTATTTACCAGAGAGTTCATGAAGTAGTTTAATGATGTGTTCTGAAAAACTACTGTGTAATGGTATGGGAGAAAAGAAATGTTTTGTAAAGTTCTCAATGAAAATGTTGCCTCTATGATCAGCAATGTGTTTAAAATCCTTTGTTTCATATCACAGTTAAATGATTCAGGTCTTTGTCTTTTTTTCTTTCAGGATAAGTTAGGTTGGCAGATCTTTCACTTTCCTTTATAATCACCTATAGACAAGAATCCTTGAAGGGCATGGTTGCACGTACACTTTACTGCACCTCATCAGAGGCAAAGGAAAGAGGATTTCTGTGAGTTAGAAGCCAGCCGGGGCTACAAATGAGGCTTTAATAGAAGCAGTTTTTTTCCTTTAAAAATGTATTGTAATTACCAAATACATTTTAGATAAATTTAATAATTTTTGGTGCTTTTGGTTAAATTGTTCCGGCATTCCTTTTATGTACTTTATATTTTTATGTAGTTAATACATAAACTACCATTTAAAACTGCCATTTTATATTATTGAAAATTAGTCACTGAAATTTTAAATTTTCTAATGTTAAAGGGTTTAAAGTAATGCCATACATTAAGATATCTTTTAATATGTTAAGGTAGTTTATAGTCTTGCTGGATTTCTTCCTACTTGGCAATTAACACATTTTTTTTGTATGTGTGTCTGTATTTACTCTTACTATCCTGATTACTCCCGTAAAGTATGTCCTAGGCTCCTTTATTAATGTTTAACAAAATTATCATGACAACAGTACAATTTAGAAGTCAACTAACCATTGTTCATAGGAATTAATTATGGGCCATCATTAACTTTTATTAGAAATAAAATTTTATTGAACATACCCACGTCCACTTATTTATCTACTTATTTACATATTCTTTATTGCTAAAACAACTGTGACTTCTATTACATACAAAACTGTGATGATTAATTTTTAATTGTTAATTTGCACACCTGAGCAGAGTGTCTTAGTTAAGGTTTTACTGCTGTGAACAGACATCATGACCAAAGCAAGTCTTATAAAGGACAGCATGTAATTGGGGATCGCTTACAGGTTCAGAGGTTCTGTCCATTATCATCAAGGTGGGAGCAGGGCAGCATCTAGGCAGACAAGATGCAGGCAGAGCTGAGAGTTCTACATCTGCATCTGAAGGCTGTTAGTGGAAGAATCACTTCCAGGCAGCTACAGTGAGGATTTTATAGCCCACATCCACAGTGACACATCTACTCCAACAGGACTATACCTTCTAATAGTGTCACTTCCTGGGGGGAACATATACAAATCATCAAAGAGAGTCTTTGTCTCCGATATATTTTTTTAATTCACTTTACATAACTCCTTACCCTGGGGCATCTAATCCCAGCAAGTCTAAGCATATCCTCTCCCACTTAGGCCCAACCCATCAGTCTAGGTAGAAGGGAAAGGATTCAATGGCAAGGAACAGAGACCTAGAAAGCATCTGTGCCAATTTTTAGGAGAGCCATATGGAGAACATGCTGAACATCTGTTTCCACAAGACTCCCCAAAGCTCCATCTATAATGTTTCCTTGTGGATCTCAGCATCTGCTTCCTCCTGCTATTGGATAAGGCGTCTGAAGAGGCAATTATGTCTGCAAGCATAGCACAGTATTGTTAATACTGTCAGGGGTTAGCTCTATCCCATGGTACAGGTCTCAAGTTGGGGCAGTCATTGGTTGGTTGTTCCTTCAGTCTCAGTTCCACTTTTATTCCTGCACATCTTTTAGGCAGGACAAAATTTGGGTTGAAGATTTTGTAGGTAGGTTGGCATTCCCCTCCTTTCACCTGGTTATAGCAGATAGCCACTTCAATCCTATATACCCCTCAAGTTGGATAAGGAGAGTCTATACAGGTGACCCTAGCTGAGACTCATTTTTAAAATATTTTCTTAATTTTTTTTTAGATCCAATTGGTAAGATATAATTTCCCACTTAAACATACAAAGCCCAGTACCATCCATCTCTTAGGAACATGGATAACAACCTGTAAATACACAGAGCAGAATCTTAACATCACCTGCCATGGCTTCTCCCCTCTCTCTTCCTCCTGTCTCTCCTTTCTCTCTTCTAGTCTCCTCCTCTTCCTTCAAACTTCTCTCCCGCCCATCCTTCCTTCTCCTCCAATGACAGGCCTCCTTCTATCCTGTACCTGCCCCTCACCAGTACTTTACAAATTCAATGGAGAGGTGGTTCTGGTGAAGTCACCTGAGTTCTGAGTCCTTGACTAGGCAGCTGTCCTTGGGGCAGTGGAATTGGCATCAAAATACAGTAACTTCAGGGCAAACCAAAACATTTCACCCTTTTTGTCTAATTAAAAAAAAACCTTTTCTCTCAAATATAAGCTGAGCACAACTACTATCATTTTGTAATTAAGAGCATAAAATATATCTAACACCCAGTCCAACACTATATCAGTTAAACAGAACATTTAGTTATCCATTCCAGCTTAAGAAAGGCTTAAAATCTGTATTATATCTTGGCTAGCTTGTATACTACCTGATAACTATCCAATAAAATATGTATATTTAGAGTTAAACAGCCTGATAGGCTATGAGACTATAATGTCTTCAACACCGTCAGAAATCTGGAAATGACCAAATATCTATACAAAAAGGAAGCCTAACAGGGCTTCCAGAACTGACAGGTTGTAGAGACAAATCTCCACTAGCGCAGTCCCCTGTTAGCAACATGTGAGCGCAAGTCTTCAGCCTTCTGGCCCAAAATCAACTGACAGACTCTTGAAATGCAGATTTTGAAGGGCTGATCACCCTGTCTTGGCAGAGTTTATCAGTCAATTACTCTGCATAATGTGTCCTTTTCTGGACAGTATAGTCTGCAGATGAAACAGGCAGTTTTGTCCAGTGGCTGCCTAGCCACAAAGTATTGTCTCACCTGGAGGTAGAGATGTTCAAGTTCATCATTAAATCCACCAAAGGGGAACTGTTAGGAGCAGATATGTCTCAACAAAAGATAAATAACTTTAAATCTCAAATTTTGTGGATTTCTGATGTTTTTGAAAATCACCTATCTATATAAGACAATCTGAACTGTTGTCTTTATATCTTAATAATATCTTGAAAGTTCTCTCAAAAAATCAGAGCCATGACTTTTCTATTTGAATCTTAACTCACAGGTGTAATCAACTCAGAAGTTTGTAATGACATTAATAGAGGGACTGGCTCTAAACCTTGTAAACTTTTTTGACAAAAAAATTCTATACCAAAACAAAGATACGATTTAAGCTTAGTTACCAAATGAGATTATGACTGTACAATTCAATCTAGCTAATTCCTCCCTGTTAAATTACAACCAATTTTAAATTCCTCATAAAAACAACTTTAGAATAACCATTTTCAGCCCCCCAAAGTCCAGGGAATTGGGGTGATGACTCCTCCATAACTTCTTCAAGCTGTACAGGGGCGTTGAGATATCCTTGGGGGTAGGGGGTAGGAAGAATGAAACAAATGCTGTAGCAGGATGTGTCCTGACTGGACCCAGCTGAAAGTCCTTGAGACCAGGATTCCAAGTAGGTAGGCACGCTCTGTAAAATACAACTCTCAAGAAAAAGTTTAGAATCGAGATATCTTTTTGTTTGATTCTCCTGAATAAATTTTTCAGGCGGTCTACCTCTATCAAATCTGATCAGTATGACTCTGGGAGGTTTCCAGAGTCTAACCACACTTTTTAAAAACATAAAGACAAAATCTTTCTCCCAAAATACTGTGTTCCTTAGTCTGTAACCAGAAAAGCTTGTATCTTGCACTCTCTCCCAGAGTAATAATATAACCATAAAACTCAAAGTCACACCCATCATGAAGATTAAACAATTTTTAAATAGGAAGTAAGCTAAACAATGAGCCTGATAGGCTTTTGTACTCTGTGATATCGGGAAATTATCCCAAAGTTCCCGTGGAGCCCACGTTAAGAGAATTCAAGCTTCCTGTTGTGGTATATATCAAAAGAAACCACAAACCCTCGCTAGCCGGCATCGAGCCATATGGCCTTTAGCGGTGTAATTCATAAAACAAACCAAATACTTTTATCAATTTCAGTATCAATAAGCAACACATCAAACCAGGACTTTAACCCAAAATATCTCAATCTGTCAAACTCTCTACCCGGAGCCACAGATTTTTATTTAACCTTAATAACTTCTAAAATATATGCCTGCATTCACTCTCCTTAGTGTTACAGACATTTCATCACAACTCTATACTTGGAGGCAGTGACTAATTTTTCCCTATGTTCTGAACTGTGGATGAAAATCACCACATGATTCGGGTAATCTCTTTACTCTCCTTAAAACAAACTTAAACACCTTCTATCAATTCTAATAACAATAAACAACTTAAGACTCAGGAATTTAACCCAAAATATATCCATCTGTTAAGCTCTCTACCTGGAGCCACAGATTTTTCTTTAACCTTAATAACTTCTAAAATGTATGCCTGCATTCACTCTCCTTAGTGTTACAGACATTTCATCACAACTCTCTACTTGGAGGCAGTGACTAATTTTTCCCTATGTTCTGAACTGTGGATGAAAATCACCACATGATGCGGGTAATCTCTTTACTCTCCTTAAAACAAACTTAAACACCTTCTATCAATTCTAATACCAATAAACAACTTAAGACTCAGGAATTTAACCCAAAATATATCCATCTGTTAAGCTCTCTACCTGGAGCCACAGATTTTTCTTTTTTTTTTTTTCCTTTTTTTTTCTTTTTTTTTAAATTTTTTTTTATTATTTTTTTTATTAACTTGAGTATTTCTTATATACATTTCAAGTGTTATTCCCTTTCCCGGTTTCCGGGCAAACATCCCCCTCCCCCCTCCCCTTCCTTATGGTTGTCCCCCTCCCAACCCTCCCCCCATTGCCGCCCTCCCCACATAGTCTAGTTCACTGGGGGTTCAGTCTTAGCAGGACCCAGGGCTTCCCCTTCCACTGGTGCTCTTACTAGGATATTCATTCCTACCTATGGGGTCAGAGTCCAGGGTCAGTCCATGTATAGTATTTAGGTAGTGGCTTAGTCCCTGGAAGCTCTGGTTGCTTGACATTGTTGTACTTTTGGGGTCTCGAGCCCCTTCAAGTTCTTCCAGTTCTTTCTCTGATTCCTTCAACGGGGGACCTATTCTCAGTTCAGTGGTTTGCTGCTGGCATTCGCCTCTGTATTTGCTGTATTCTGGCTGTGTCTCTCAGGAGCAATCTACATCCGGCTCCTGTCGGTCTGCACTTCTTTGCTTCATCCATCTTGTCCAATTGGGTGGCTGTATATGTATGGGCCACCTGTGGGGCAGGCTCTGAATGGGTGTTCCTTCAGTCTCTGTTTTAATCTTTGCCTCTCTCTTGCCAGCCAAGGGTATTCTTTTTCCTCATTTAAAGAAGGAGTGAAGCATTCACCTTTTGATCATCCGTCTTGAGTTTCGTTTGTTCTAGGGATCTAGGGTAATTCAAGCATTTGGGCTAATACCCACTTATCAATGATTGCATACCATGTATGTCTTTCTGTGATTGGGTTAGCTCACTCAGGATGATGTTTTCCAGTTCCAACCATTTGCCTACGAATTTCATAAACTCGTTGTTTTTGATAGCTGAGTAATATTCCATTGTGTAGATGTACCACATTTTCTGTATCCATTCCTCTGTTGAAGGGCATCTGGGTTCTTTCCAGTTTCTGGCTATTATAAATAAGGCTGCGATGAACTTAGTGGAGCATGTGCCTCTTTTATATGTTGAGGCATCTTTTGGGTATATGCCCAAGAGAGGTATACCTGGATCCTCAGGCAGTTCAATGTCCAATTTTCTGAGGAACCTCCAGACTGATTTCCAGAATGGTTTTACCAGTCTGCAATCCCACCAACAATGGAGGAGTGTTCCTCTTTCTCCACATCCTCGCCAGCATCTGCTGTCACCTGAGTTTTTGATCTTAGCCATTCTCACTGGTGTGAGGTGAAATCTCAGGGTTGTTTTGATTTGCATTTCCCTTATGACTAAAGATGTTGAACATTTCTTTAGGTGTTTCTCAGCCATTTGGCATTCCTCAGCTGTGAATTCTTTGTTTACCTCTGAACCCCATTTTTTAATAGGGTTATTTGTTTCCCTGCGGTCTAACTTCTTGAGTTCTTTGTATATTTTGGATATAAGGCCTCTATCTGTGGTAGGATTGGTAAAGATCTTTTCCCAATCTGTTGGTTGCCGTTTTGTCCTAACCACAGTGTCCTTTGCCTTACAGAAGCTTTGCAGTTTTATGAGATCCCATTTGTCGATTCTTGATCTTTGAGCGTAAGCCATTGGTGTTTTGTTCAGGAAATTTTTTCCGGTGCCCATGTGTTCCAGATGCTTCCCTAGTTTTTCTTCTATTAGTTTGAGTGTGTCTGGTTTGATGTGGAGGTCCTTGATACACTTGGACTTAAGCTTTGTACAGGGTGATAAGCATGGATCGATCTGCATTCTTCTACATGTTGACCTCCAGTTGAACCAGCACCATTTGCTGAAAAGGCTATCTTTTTTCCATTTGATGGTTTTGGCTCCTTTGTCAAAAATCAAGTGACCATAGGTGTGTGGGTTCATTTCTGGGTCTTCAATTCTATTCCATTGGTCTATCTGTCTGTCTCTGTACCAATACCATGCAGTTTTTGTCACTATTGCTCTGTAATACTGCTTGAGTTCAGGGATAGTGATTCCCCCTGAAGTCCTTTTATTATTGAGGATAGCTTTAGCTATCCTGGGTTTTTTGTTATTCCAGATGAATTTGCAAATTGTTCTGTCTACCTCTTTGAAGAATTGGATTGGTATTTTGATGGGGATTGCATTGAATCTGTAGATTGCTTTTGGTAAAATGGCCATTTTTACTATATTAATCCTGCCAATCCATGAGCATGGGAGATTTTTCCATCTTCTGAGGTCTTCTTCAATTTCTTTCCTCAGTGTCTTGAAGTTCTTATTGTACAGATCTTTTACTTGCTTGGTTAAAGTCACTCCGAGGTACTTTATATTATTTGGGTCTATTATGAAGGGTGTCGTTTCCCTAATTTCTTTCTCGGCTTGTTTCTCTTTTGTATAGAGGAAGGCAACTGATTTATTTGAGTTAATTTTATACCCAGCCACTTTGCTGAAGTTGTTTATCAGCTTTAGTAGTTCTCTGGTGGAACTTTTGGGATCACTTAAATATACTATCATGTCGTCTGCAAATAGTGATATTTTGACCTCTTCTTTTCCGATCTGTATCCCCTTGATCTCCGTTTGTTGTCTGATTGCTCTGGCAAGAACTTCAAGAACTATATTGAATAAGTAGGGAGAGAGTGGGCAGCCTTGTTTAGTCCCTGATTTTAGTGGGATTGCTTCAAGTTTCTCTCCATTTAGTTTAATGTTAGCAACTGGTTTGCTGTATATGGCTTTTACTATGTTTAGGTATGGGCCTTGAATTCCTATTCTTTCCAGGACTTTTATCATGAAGGGGTGTTGAATTTTGTCAAATGCTTTCTCAGCATCTAATGAAATGATCATGTGGTTCTGTTCTTTAAGTTTGTTTATATGATGGATCACGTTGATGGTTTTCCGTATATTCAACCATCCCTGCATGCCTGGGATGAAGCCTACTTGATCATGGTGGATGATTGTTTTGATGTGCTCTTGGATTCGGTTTGCCAGAACTTTATTGAGTATTTTTGCGTCGATATTCATAAGGGAAATTGGTCTGAAGTTCTCTTTCTTTGTTGGGTCTTTGTGTGGTTTAGGTATAAGAGTAATTGTGGCTTAGTAGAAGGAATTCGGTAGGGCTCCATCTGTTTCAATTTTGTGGAATAGTTTGGATAATATTGGTATGAGGTCTTCTCTGAAGGTTTGATAGAATTCTGCACTAAACCCGTCTGGACCTGGGCTCTTTTTGGTTGGGAGACCTTTAATGACTGCTTCTATTTCCTTAGGAGTTATGGGGTTGTTTAACTGGTTTATCTGTTCCTGATTTAACTTCGATACCTGGTATCTGTCTAGGAAATTGTCCATTTCCTGAAGATTTTCAAGTTTTGTTGAATATAGGTTTTTATAGTAAGATCTGATGATTTTTTGAATTTCCTCTGAATCTGTAGTTATGTCTCCCCTTTCATTTCTGATTTTATTAATTTGGACGCACTCTCTGTGTCCTCTCGTTAGTCTGCCTAAGGGTTTATCTATCTTGTTGATTTTCTCAAAGAACCAACTTTTGGTTCTGTTGATTCTTTCTATGGTCCTTTTTGTTTCTACTTGGTTGATTTCAGCTCTGAGTTTGATTATTTCCTGCCTTCTACTCCTCCTGGGTGTATTTGCTTCTTTTTGTTCTAGAGCTTTTAGGTGTGCTGTCAAGCTGCTGACATATGCTCTTTCCTGTTTCTTTCTGCAGGCACTCAGCGCTATGAGTTTTCCTCTTAGCACAGCTTTCATTGTGTCCCATAAGTTTGGGTATGTTGTATCTTCATTTTCATTAAATTCTAAAAAGTTTTTAATTTCTTTCTTTATTTCTTCCTTGACCGGGTTATCATTGAGTAGAGCATTGTTCAATTTCCACTTATATGTGGGCATTCTTCCCTTATTGTTATTGAAGACCAGTTTTAGGCCGTGGTGGTCCGATAGCACACATGGGATGATTTCTATCTTTCTGTACCTGTTGAGGCCCGTTTTTTGACCAATTATATGGTCAATTTTGGAGAAAGTACCACGAGGAGCTGAGAAGAAGGTATATCCTTTTGCTTTAGGATAGAATGTTCTATAAATATCCGTTAAGTCCATTTGGCTCATGACTTCTCTTAGTCTGTCGACATCACTGTTTAATTTCTGTTTCCATGATCTGTCCATTGATGAGAGTGGTGTGTTGAAATCTCCCACTATTATTGTGTGAGGTGCAATGTGTGCTTTGAGCTTTAGTAAGGTTTCTTTTACGTATGTAGGTGCCCTTGTATTTGGGGCATAGATATTTAGGATTGAGAGTTCATCTTGGTGGATTTTTCCTTTGGTGAATATGAAGTGTCCTTCCTTATCTTTTTTGATGACTTTTAGTTGGAAATTGATTTTATTTGATATTAGAATGGCTACTCCAGCTTGCTTCTTCTGACCATTTGCTTGGAAAGTTGTTTTCCAGCCTTTCACTCTGAGGTAGTGTCTGTCTTTGTCTCTGAGGTGTGTTTCCTGTAGGCAGCAGAATGCAGGGTCCTCGTTGCGTATCCAGTTTGTTAATCTATGTCTTTTTATTGGGGAGTTGAGGCCATTGATATTGAGAGATATTAAGGAATAGTGATTATTGCTTCCCTTTATATTCATATTTGGATGTGAGGTTATGTTTGTGTGCTTTCATTCTCTTTGTTTTGTTGCCAAGACGATTAGTTTCTTGCTTCTTCTAGGGTATAGCTTGCCTCCTTATGTTGGGCTTTACCATTTATTATCCTTTGTAGTGCTGGATTTGTGGAAAGATATTGTGTAAATTTGGTTTTGTCATGGAATATCTTGGTTTCTCCATCAATGTTAATTGAGAGTTTTGCTGGGTACAGTAACCTGGGCTGGCATTTGTGTTCTCTTTGGGTCTGTATAACATCAGTCCAGGATCTTCTGGCCTTCATAGTTTCTGGCGAGAAGTCTGGTGTGATTCTGATAGGTCTCCCTTTATATGTTACTTGACCTTTTTCCCTTACTGCTTTTAATATACTTTCTTTATTTTGTGCGTTTGGTGTTTTGACAATTATGTGACGGGAGGTGTTTCTTTTCTGGTCCAATCTATTTGGAGTTCTGTAGGCTTCTTGTATGTCTATGGGTATCTCTTTTTTTAGGTTAGGGAAGTTTTCTTCTATGATTTTGTTGAAGATATTTACTGGTCCTTTGAGCTGGGAGTCTTCACTCTCTTCTATACCTATTATCCTTAGGTTTGATCTTCTCATTGAGTCCTGGATTTCCTGTATGTTTTGGACCAGTAGCTTTTTCCGCTTTACATTATCTTTGACAGTTGAGTCAATGATTTCTATGGAATCTTCTGCTCCTGAGATTCTCTCTTCCATCTCTTGTATTCTGTTGGTGAAGCTTGTATCTACAGCTCCTTGTCTCTTCTTTTGGTTTTCTATATCCAGGGTTGTTTCCATGTGTTCTTTCTTGATTGCTTCTATTTCCATTTTTAATTCCTTCAACTGTTTGATTGTGTTTTCCTGGAATTCTTTCAGGGATTTTTGTGTCTCCTCTCTATGGGCTTCTACTTGTTTATTTATGTTTTCCTGGAATGCTTTCAGGGATTTTTGCGATTCTTTCAGGCATTTTTGCGATTCCTCTCTGTAGGCTTCTACTTGTTCTCTAAGGGAGTTCTTCACGTCTTTCTTGAAGTCCTCCAGCATCATGATCAAAAATGATTTTGGAACTAGATCTTGCTTTTCTGGTGTGTTTGGATATTCCATGTTTGTTTTGATGGGAGAATTGGGCTCCGATGGTGCCATGTAGTCTTGGTTTCTGTTGCTTGGGTTCCTGTGCTTGCCTCTCGCCATCAGATTATCTCTAGTGTTACTTTGTTCTGCTATTTCTGACATTGGCTAGACTGTCCTATAAGCCTGTGTGTCAGGAGTGCTGTAGACCTGTTTTCCTCTCTTTCAGTCAGTTATGGGGACAGAGTGTTCTTTTTTCCGGCGTGTGGTTTTTCCTCTCTACAGGTCTTCAGCTGTTCCTGTGGGCCTGTGTCTTGAGTTCACTAGGCAGCTTTCTTGCAGCAGAAAGTTGGTCTTACCTGTGGTCCCAAGGCTCAAGTTTGCTCGTGGGGTGCTACCCACGGGCTCTCTGCAGCGGCAGCAACCAGGAAGACCTGTGCCGCCGTTTCTGGGAGCTTCAGTGCACCAGGGTTCCAGATGGTCTTTGGCTTTTTCCTCTGGCGTCCGAGATGTGTGTGCAGAGAGCAGTCTCTTCAGGTTTCCCAGGCTTGTCTGCCTCTCTGAAGGTTCAGCTCTCCCTCCCACGGGATTTGGGTGCAGAGAACTGTTTATCCGGTCTGTTTCCTTCAGGTTCTGGTGGTGTCTCAGGCAGGGGTCCTGCCGCTCCTGGGCCCTCCCCCACGGGAGCCCAGAGGCCTTATACAGTTTCCTCTTGGGCCAGGGATGTGGTCAGGGGTGAGCAGTTTTGGTGGTCTCTTCTGCTCTGCAGCCTCAGGAGTGCCCACCTGACCAGGCGTTTGGTCTCTCTCTCACAGGGTCTGGGGGCAGAGAGCTGCTGCGGGCCAGGATCCGCGGGTGTGGGACTTCCCACAGATTTTTCTTTAACCTTAATAACTTCTAAAATATATGCCTGCATTCACTCTCCTTAGTGTTACAGACATTTCATCACAACTCTATACTTGGAGGCAGTGACTAATTTTTCCCTATGTTCTGAACTGTGGATGAAAATCACCACATGATTCGGGTAATCTCTTTACTCTCCTTAAAACAAACTTAAACACCTTCTATCAATTCTAATACCAATAAACAACTTAAGACTCAGGAATTTAACCCAAAATATATCCATCTGTTAAGCTCTCTACCTGGAGCCACAGATTTTTCTTTAACCTTAATAACTTCTAAAATATATGCCTGCATTCACTCTCCTTAGTGTTACAGATCTTTCATCACAACTCTCTACTTGGAGTTAGTGACTAATTTTTCCCTATCTAAGTTCTGAACCGTGGATGAAAATCCCCACCTGATTCAGGTAATCTCTTTACTCTCTTCTTTCTAAAAACAAACTCAATCACCTTTTAATAATACCTGTAATTAAGAAGTAGCTTGTCTAACTAGGTTTTCTTTTTTTTTTTTTATTAACTTGAGTATTTCTTATATACATTTCAAGTGTTATTCCCTTTCCCGGTTTCCGGGCAAACATCCCCCTCCCCCCTCCCCTTCCTTATGGGTGTTCCCCTCCCAACCCTCCCCCCATTGCCGCCCTCCCCCCATAGTCTAGTTCACTGGGGGTTCAGTCTTAGCAGGACCCAGGGCTTCCCCTTCCACTGGTGCTCTTACTAGGATATTCATTGCTACCTATGGGGTCAGAGTCCAGGGTCAGTCCATGTATAGTCTTTAGGTAGTGGCTTAGTCCCTGGAAGCTCTGGTTGCTTGACATTGTTGTACTTTTGGGTTCAACCCAAAATTCCCATGGAGCCCAAGTTAAAAAGAATATGAGTATCCTGAAAGACTTTCTAAACAACTTTCTTTAAAAAGCAGCTTTTTATCTCTAACTCTCTGAGCTGACATTACTTATCACACAGCAGGTGATGTACAGACTGCCAGCCCAGGTGGCTTCCCCTTTCTTTGTTTGAATTCCCATGCTTAAGATATCACATGACTTAACATGACGCTGGCCTCCTCTTACTTAGAAAGTAAAAACTTTCTCTCAACTCTCAGGATTACTAGTGGATTCTTGTCCATCACCTCGGCGTGCCATCTGTTGTTGTAAAAATATAATAATATAAAGCAACGGTGTCTTTTACCCCGCTAGCTCTGTACCGAGGTGCCCAGATATCTGCTAGATATCTTGGCGGAAACACATCCCAGCCGCACTTTCCTACACTCAAACCCCCGCATAAAAGAACACACAACACAATAATCTTAGATCCAATTGCTAAGATATAATTGCCCACTTAAACATACAAAAAGCCCGGTACCATCCATCCCTTAGGAACATTGATAATGACTGTAAATACACAGAGCAGAATCTTAACATCACCTGCCATGGCTTCTCTCCTACTCCTCTCTCAAATTTTTTTCTTATTAACTTTACTTCTTTCTTTACCTCCTTTGGTAACTCCTTTCCATAATACTTTGTGTATTCCTGCATCCTCTTCTCTTCTGAGCAGATGTGTGCCCCTTGGATATGTCCCCACCCAGGAACTTCAAGTCTCTGCAAGGCTAGAGGCTTCCTCTCCTACTGAAGCCAGACAAAGCAGCCCAGTTAGGAAAATGTGTCCCACTTAATAGCAACAGCTTTTGGGAAAGCCCCTGTTCCAGTTCTTCAGGACCTACATGAAAGTCAAGCTGTGCATGTGCTACATATAAGCAGGGAGGCCTAGGTCTAGCCTATGTATGTTCTTTGGTTGTAGGTTCCGACTCAGAGCCACAAGGTACTGAGTTGACTCTTTTGGTCTTCCTGTGGAGTTCCTCTCCCCTTTGAGACCCATACTCATTCCTTCTATTCTTCCATAAGAATCTCCATCCTCAATCCACAGTTTGGTTGTTGGTGTCTGTCTGTCTGAGTCAGCTGCTGGGTGGATCCTATCAGAGGACCACATTCTCCTGTCTGCAAGTATAACAGAATATCACTGATAAGTGTTAGGGAATTTTGCTTGCTCATGGGATGGGTCTCAAGTTGGGTATGCTATTAGGTTATTGGTTGGCCAATCCCTCAGTCTCTGCTCCATCCAGAGTGCCTGAAATTCTTATGTATAGGACAAATTTTAGGTTGAAAGCTTTGTGGGTGGGTTGCTGTCCCTATTGCTCCACTGGAGTTTCTGTCTGGCTACATGAGGTGGCCTCTTCATGTTTCATACCCCCAATGTAGTGGGTTGCAGATAGGGTTATGTCCATTGAATCTTCAGCACCTCACTTATCCCAGGTCCCTGTCTCATTTTGGAGATACCCTCCACCTACTCATCTCATCCTTTGCGGATTTCCATTCATTTTCATGGCGCCCTAGCCATCTCTCCTGTCCTTCCCTACACTCAATCTCAAAACCCTGCCATTCCACTCCCCATTCCCTCTCTAACCCAGTTCCCTTCCTCCACCTCCCTCTCAGGACTATTTAATTCTCACTTCTAGTTGAGATTCAAGCTTCCTCACTTGGGCCTTACTTTTGTTTAACTTCTTTGGGTCTATGGAGTGTAGCATGGGACCTATATTTTATGGCTATTATCCACTTATAAGTGAGTAAATACCATGCATGTCCTTTTGGGACTGGTTACTTCACTCAGGATGACATTCCCATGTTGCATCCATTCGCCTGAAAAATTCATGATGTCTTTATTTTTAATAGCTGAATAGTATTACTTTGTGTAGATGTACCACATTTTCGGTATCCGTCCTTCAGTTGAAGGAAATTTTGGTTGTTCCCATTTTCTGGCTATTGCAAATAAAGCTGCTATGAACTTAGTTGGTCAAATATCTTTGTGGTATGGTGGAATATCTTTTGGGTATATGCCTGAGGAATGAAACAGCTGGGTCTTGAGGTAGAATTATTCAATATTTCCTGAGAAACCACCAAATAATTCCTAAAGTGGTTATACAATTTTATAATTCCACCAGCAATGAAGAAGTGTTCCCCTTGCTCTACATCCTCGATGGCATGTACAATTGCTTGAGTTTTTTTTTTTTTTTATCTTAACCATTCTGATGGGTATAGGATGTAGCCTCACAGTTGTATTTGATTTGCATTTCCCTGATGACTAAGGACTTTGAAAATTTCTTTAAATACTTCTTGGCCATTTAAGATTCCTCTGTTGAAAATTTTGTTTAGCTTTGTACCCCACTTTTTAAATTGTGTTATTTGGATTGTTAGTTTGTGACTTCATAAGTTCTCTATATATTTTGGATATTAGTCCTCTATTGGATGTAGGGTTGGTAAAGGTCCTTCTCAATCTCTAAGTTGTGTTTTGTCCTATTGATAGTGTCTTTTGCATTGTAGAAACTTTGCAGTTTCACAAGGTCCCATTTATCAGTTGTTGATCTTAGAGCCTGAGCTCACCATTGGTGTTCTGTTCAGAAAATTGTCTCATGTACCAATGCATTCAAAGGTATTTCCAACATTCTCTTCCATGGGATTTAGTATATCAGGTTTAATTTTGAGGTCCTCAATCCACTTAGTTTTGTGCAAGGTGAAAAATATGGATCTGTTCTCATTCTTCTTCATGTAGACACCCAGTTAGACCAGCACCATTTGTTGAAGATGCTTTTATTTTTTCATTGTATGATATTGGATTCTTTATCAAAAGATCAAGTGTTCATATGTCTGTGGGTTTATTTCTGGGTTATTGACTCAATTCTATTGATGAATGTGCCTGTCTCTGTACCAATACCATGCAGGTTTTTAAAATCACTTTTAATCTGTAGTACAACTTGAGGTCAGAAATTCCTCCACAAGTTCTTTTATTGTATAGGAATGTTTTGCCTATCCTGATTGTTTATAAGTTTGTTTGTTTTACCATGTGACATTGAGAATTCCTCTTTCAAGGTCTGTAAAAATGTGTTGCAATTTTGAGGGGAGTTGCATTGAATCTGTAGATTGCTTTTGGTAAGATGGCCATTTTTACAATATAAATCCTGCTAATCCATAAGCATGGGAGATCTTTCCATTTTCTGAGGTCTTCTTCAATTTCCTTCTTCAGAGACTTGAAGTTCTTGTGATACAAACCTTTTGCTTGCTTGGTTTGAATTTCACCAAGATATTTTATATTATTTGTGGCTATTGTGAAAGGTGTTGTTTCTCTGATTCTTTCTTCGTCCATTTATTATTTGTATATATTGTTGGTACTGAAGTTTTTTTTTTTAGTTAATTTTGTATCCAGCCACTTTTCTGAAGGTTTTCATCAGCTTTAGGAGTTCTCTGGTAGAATTTATGGGGTTACTTATGCATACTATTGTCTATGAATATCCATACTTTGACTACCTTTCCAATTTGTATATCCTTGATCTCTTTTACTAGTCTTATTACTCTATCTAGGATTTTAAGTACTATATTGAATAGATAGGGTGAGAGTGGTAGCCTTGTCTTGCCCCTGATTTTAGTGGGATTGCTTCAAGTTACTCTCCATTTTGTTTGATGTTGGCTATTGGCTTGCTGTATATTGCCTTGAATATGTTTAGGTACCTGCCCTATATCCATGGTTTTTCTAATACTTTTAACATGAAGGTCTGTTGGATTTATCAAAGGTTATTTTTTAGAGTCTAATGAGATAATATGATTTTTTTCTTTCAGTTTTTATATGGCAGATTACATTGATAGATTTTTATATGTTGAAAAATCCCTGTATTCCTAGGAGTCTTAATTAAAAGATTGTCTACATTGTTTTTGCCCTGTGAGCATATCTAGGAAGGGCTTTCTGAATTGTTAACTGTTAAAGGAATGAAGGCCTTTTCTGAAGGGGATAACACTATTCCCTAGACTGGGCCCTGAATACTGTAAGGATGAAGAAAGCTAACTGAGCATAGCAAGCATGAAGCATTAAATATGTTAATATTTTTATTCTTGACTGTCAATGCCTTAAATTCCTTAATTGCTTTAAATTCCTGTTCTGACCACCTGATAATAGTGAAATGTAAGCTAAAATTGTAAGTCAAATAAACCATTTTCTCCTCTCCATTGCTTTTGGTCAGTGTATTTGTCAAAAAAAATTTAAAAAGGAAGTGATTAGTTTAAAGGTCTAAACAGTTTAGAATATAATTCCTGTGCCAATTACATTGCAGATAAGATCAAACAATGAATCTGAGAGTAGTACAGTAATCTGTCCAAGTACATGGCACTATATGTGACAGAGGCAAGGTTTCAATCCCAGCTTGCAGATCTTTAAGGACTTACTTATAATTTCTATGTCATATTGATGTATTTTATGTCATAGTGCTATGATTATTTCCTTACACCACTACTGGTTCCTTGCAAATATTCTGGTGTTTCCTTTTCTTAATATTACCTTTTATAAAGTCATTATCAAAATTATGGATTTCCCTAAAGAATTATTTAAAGATGTTGCATAGAATTTATGTTAAGTCTCTTAATTCATTTTTTCATTTATTATTAATTTTAGACTGGTTCTTATTTTCTAGTTGCATTTTTAGTTCATAGCATAGACTAACATGATGGCAATTCTATTGCCTCAGTGTCCTTGGTGCTACCATTGTTAGCATAACCCACGATATGTGGCTTTCCTTTCCTTTATTTTTGTATAATATATAATTATTCATTTATTTTCTTCTTGACATGATTACTACTTGTAAGAATATATTTTAATGATTAAATTTATATCTCAATTAAAATGAGGTAAAATCTTTCATGTCTCTAGGACCTCTTTCCATTGTACAAACTCGGGATACAGGTCAAATTATCAGAAAGCAAAGATGCATGATTTCTCCTCCCTAAATAAAAAATATAATTACACTTTTAACAAGACTACTTAGACTATATCAGTGATTCACTAAATTATTACACTTAGAATTTAACGTTTCCTTGATAGATGACAATGCTGAATAACTATAATCTCTTTTAATGATGGATTTGACTTAAGTTATTTACAATAAAACAAAGCTTAAGAGTTCTTCACTCTCTAGATAATAGTCATTTTCACATATATGACTTTAAATGTTTTCTCTTGATTATAATTTTGATAATGCCTTAGTTATTTATTTCTTTTTTCTATTATTTGAATTTTTAAAATTTCTTTTATTCATTTTTTTATTTTTCTTTTATTGGATTTTTGCATTTACATTTCAAATATTATTCCCTTTCAGGTTCCCATGTCATAAGCCCCCGATGCCATTAACCTCCTCTTCTCCTATAAGGGTGTTCCCCTCACCATTCACCTTTCCTCCAACATTCCCATACACTGGGGGGGGGGTCCAACCTTGGTAGTACCAAGGGATTCTCCTTGCATTGGTGCCCAACAAGGCCGTCCTCTGCTACATATGCAGCTGGAGCCGTGAATAGTCTTGGGGAAGTGGTTTAGTCCCTGGGAGCTCTGTTTGGTTGCCATTATTGTTCTTATGGGGTTGCAAGCACCTTCAACTCTTTCAATCCTTTCTCTAATTCCTCAAACAGGGGCCCACTTCTCAGTTCAGTGGTTTACTGCTAGCATTTGCCTCTGTATTTGACATGTTCTGGCTGTGTCTCTCAGAAGAGATCTATATCCAGTTCCTGTCACCATGCACTTCTAAGCTTCATCCATCTTATCTAGTTTTAGAGGCTGTGTATAAATGGGCCACATGTGGGGCAGGCTCTGAAAGGCTGTTCTTTCGGTCTCTATTCCGAGCTTTGCCTCCATATCCTCTCCTATGAATACTTTTGTTCCCCCTTTTAAGAAGGAGTGAAGCATCTGTACTTTGTTCATCCTTCTTCTTGAGCTTCATGTGGTCTCTAAATAGTATCCTGGGTAATTCAAGCCTTTTTTGCTAATGTCCCCTTATATGCAGTGAATACATACTGTATGTGTTTTTCTGTGATTGGGTTACCTCACTCAGGGTGATACATTCTAGTTCAATCCATTTGACTATGAATTTCATAAAGTCATCCTTTTGGATAGCTGAGTAGTACAATTATGTAGATTAACACATTTTCTGTATTCATTCCTCTATTGAAGGGCATCTGGGTTCTTTCCAGCTTCTGGCTATTATATATAAGGCTGTTATGAACATATTGGAGCATGTGTCCTTGTTGTATGTTTCTATATCTTTTGGGAATATGGCCAGGAGTGCTATAGCTGGGTTCTTAGGTATTGCAATGTGTAATTTTCTGAGGAACCTTCAGACTGATTTCCAGAGTGGTTGTACCAGCTTGAAATCCCACTAACAATGGAGGAGTGTTCTTTCTCCAAATCCTCACCACATGTGTTGTCACCTGAGTTTTTTATCTTAGTCATTCTGACTGGTGTGAGTTGGAATATCAGAGTTGTTTTGATTTGCATTTCCCTGATGACTAAGTATTTTGATCATTTATTTAGAAACTTCTTAGCCATTCGATATTCCTCAGCTGAGAATTCTTACTTTAGCACTGTGCCCCATTTTTAGTAAGGTTATTAGGCTCTCTGGAGTATAACTACTTGAGTTCTTTATATATTTTGGAATTAGCCCTCTATCAGATGTAGGATTGGTAAAGATCTTTTCCCAATCTGTTGGTTACTATGTTGTCCTAATGAGAGTGTCCTTTGCCTGACAGAAGCTTTGGAGTTTTACGAGGTCCCATTTGTCAATTCTTGATCCTAGAGCATAAGTCATTGGTGATTTGTTCAGGAAAATTTCCCCATTCCACGTGTGGTGTAGACTCTTCCCAACTTTTTCTTCTGTTAGTTTGAGAGTATCTGGTTTTATGCAGAGGTCCTTGATCCACTTGGAGTTAGGGTTTATACAGGGCAATAAGAATGGTTGGATTTGCATTCTTCTACATGCTGACTTCCAGTTGAACCAGCACCATCTGTTGAAATGTTACCTATTTTCCATTGGGTGGTTTTGGCTCCTTAGTCAAAGATCAAGTGACCATAAGTATGTGGGTTCATTTCTGGGTCTTCAATTCTATTCCAGTGATGTATCTTCCTTTCTCTGTACCAATATCATACAGTTTTTATCACTATTGTTCTATACTACTGCTTGAGGTCAGGAATGGTGATTGCACCAAAAGTTCTTTCATTGTTGAAGATAGTTTTCACTATTCTGTGTTTTTTATTATTCCAAATGAATTTTGCAAATTGCTCTTTCTAACTCTATGATGAATTGAGTTGGAAGTTTAATAGGGATTACATTGAATCTGTAGATTGTTTTGGGCAAGATGGCCATTTTCACTGTATTTATCCTTCCAATCCATGAGCATGGGAGGTCTTTCCATTTTCTGAGATCTTCTTTAATTTCTTTCTTCAGAGACCTGAAGTTCTTGTCATACAGATCTTTCACTTGCTTGGTTAGAATCACACCAAGATATTTTATATTATTCGGGACTATTGTGAAGGGTCTCATTTCCCTAATTTCTTTCTAAGCTTGTTTATCCTTTGAATAGAGAAAGGCTACTGAGTTGCTTGAGTTAACTTTATACCCAGCTACCTTGCTGAACTTATTTATCAGGCTTAGTAGTTCTCTGGTAGAACTTTTGTGTCATTTAGGTATACTATCATATCATCTGCAAATAGTGATGTTTTGACTTCTTCCTTTTCCAATTTATATGCCTTTGACTTCCTTTCATTGTCTGATTGCTCTGGCTAGGAGTACTATATTGAATAAGTAGGGAGAGAGTGGGCAGGCTTGTCTAGTCCCTGATTTTAGTAGGATTGCTTCAAATTTCTCTCCATTTAGTTTAATGTTAACCGCTCTTTGCTGTATATTGCTTTTACTATAGTTATGGGCCTTGAATTCCTGATCTTTCCAGGACATTTATCATGAAGTGGTGTTGAATTTTGTCAAATGCTTTCTTAGCATCTAACAAAATGATCATATGGTTTTTATTTACACTTCAAATGTTATTACCTTTCCAGGTTTTCTGGATATAGGCCCCCTATCCCAACCCCCTTACCTTCTTCTTTAAGGGTATTACCTTCTCCATCCACCTCCTCTTCTCAAACCTCTGGCAATCTCCTACCCTGGGGTGGGGGTGAGGGGGTGTCCAGCCTTTGGAAGACCAAGGGCTTGTCCTTCCTTTGTTGCCCAACAAGGCTATTCTTTGCTACATATGCAGTTGGAGCCATGGGCTGTCCATGTGTACTCTTTGGATAGTGGTTTAGTCCATGGGAGCTGTGGTTGGTTGGCATTGTTGTTCCTATGGTATTTATTTCTAATTTCATTTTGTTTTGTTTTAAGACAATATCTCAATTTGTAGCACTAATTGGCATAAAAACTGTAATACTCTAGCTTCTGTCAAGTTACTATACCCAACTCAACAATTTATATTATAGACTCTGCTTTCCTTTTAGCTTTAAGACCATTTTTTTTAGTACTGGATTTCAAAAACTTTTTGTTCCTTTATTCCTGACAGTTTTATGTACTTAAATAATAAATTTGTGATGTACTTAGTACTATTTTTAACTAGATGAAACATAATCTTTGAATATTTTTGATTGTCCAATTGTCCCAGCACTGTTTGTTACATTAATTTGATTCATTCTATTTTTAGTAAGTCCAAATGTTCTTGTGTGTTTTATGTTAGTATTGATGTGTTCAATGTAAGGAAGAAACCTGATTTTTTTGTTTATACCTTGTATCCTGTGATAAGCTGATTATTGTTGGTTATAATTCATTTGTTTCAAGGAGGTTTTATTTTATATATCCTTTAAGAATCTTTACATAATCATGGTATGTGAAAATGTTTTGTTTCTGGTAGTTGAACTACCTGAGGACCCAGCTATACCTCTCTTGGACATACACCCAAAAGATGCCCCAACATATAAAAAAGACACATGTTCCACTATGTTCATAGCAGCCTTATTTATAATAGTCAGAAGCTGGAAAGAACCCAGATGCCCTTCAACAAAGGAATTGATACAGAAAATGTGTCATATCTACACAATGGAATACTACTCAGCTATCAAAAACAATGACTTTATGAAATTCATACACAAATGGATGGAACTGGAAAATATCATCCTGAGTGAGGTAACCCAATCACAGAAAAACACACATGGTATGTACTCATTGATAAGTGGATATTAGTCCAAATGCTCGAATCACCCTAAATGCACAGAACACATGAAACTCATGAAGGATGACCAAAATTCAGATGCTTTACTCCTTCTTTAAAAGGGGAACAAGAATACACTTGGGAGAGGATAAGGAGACAAAGTTTAGAACAGAGGCAAAAGGAACGCCCATTCAGAGCCTGCCCCACATGTGGCCATACATGTACAGCCACCAAAGTAGATAAGATGGATGAAGCAAAGAAGTGCAGGCTTACAGGAACTGGATGTAGATCTCTCAGAATACGCCAAATATATAGGCGAATGCCAGCAGCAAACTATGGAACTGAGAATGGGACCCCCTTTGAAGTATTCAGAGAAAGGACTGAAAGAGTTTGAAGGAGCTTGAGACCTCATATGAACAACAATGCCAACCAACCGGAGCTTCCAGGGACTAAGCCACTACCCAAAGACTGTACATGGACTGACCCTGGGTTCCAACTGCATAGGTAGCAATGAATAGCCTAGTAAGGGCACCAGTGGAAGGGGAAGTCCTTAGTACTGCCAAGACTGAACCCCCAGTGATCGGGATTGTTGGGGGGGAGGGTGGTAGTGGGAGGAGGATGGGGAGGGGAACACCCATATAGAAGGCGAGGGGGAGGGTTTAGGGGGATGTTGACCTGATAACCAGGAAAGAGAATAACAATTGAAATGTAAATAAGAAATACCCAATTTAATAAAGATGGAGAAAAAATGTTTTGTTTCTTTCTGGGTTTTGTATAGTTTCTTTCCTTTTCTTTATATTTTTCTTTTTATATAATTTCTGGGTTGGTAACATGTTGCTCGACTCAAACTTCTAGTACTATTCATAAAGACTGGAAAGAATGAGAATAGTTGGCTTTTTTATATATTCTAAATGATTCAGGCGAAATCTCTTAGTCTTTCTCAATTAAGTATACAACCATAGAGTTACTCTTTATTGAGAATTAAGTTTCACTCTCTAACCCTAGTATTCTGAAAGCATTTATCAATTATTGACATTTTTGAATCAATTATGCTCAGTAATTTGTCCTTTAAACTTCATGATACATTGAATTAATTTCAGATGTTGAAGCAGACTTGTATCCATGGAATAATTACCTACACTCATGGCTAATTCATTCATGTTTTATAATTAAATTATTCTTCCTATTAGGTTGATGAAATTTTTCCTTTGTGTGTTCATTGGGGATATTTGTAGCATCGTGCTGACACATACAATTAAACATCACTTTTATGTATCTTTTTAAGATGGTCTATGAGAAGAAAGCAACAAACTTTTATTCTCAAAGGAGTACAAATCTGAACTGTGCAGTTTTTGAAGATGGTGACCTTATCAGGCAAGGTATCTAATACTGTTTTGTGAGTTATTCCATTCCATGTACATAGAGCTTTGTGTGCTTAGCACACTGTAGCACAAGTTTGTTTTCTGTTTTAACCATGTAATATTTTGAGACTATTTTCTGACATAATATATAAAGGAGATTCCTGAATTCTCTATTAACATAATGCTGTTTTTTAGATCATAACTTAAATGTACTAGGATTCCCTCATCTCCTTATAAATACATAATGGGTTAACCTTTCAACATGTCTTTTTATTTCATATCTCTGTGTTTTTGTTTTGTCCATAGTCTGGGAATTTGATAAAGCCTATCATTTAAACCGGAAACCAAGGTTTTTGAATGCTAATGATTTTCTACTTGAACAACATTGAAGTAACTCTGACAGTCAGTACTCACTTTGCAGAACCAATATAGATTAGCCATAGAAAATGAAAAAAATGTACAAGTCATTTTGTCTGTACAATTTTTAGATATTTACCTAATGAATATAATTATTAATGTACTAATTTTACACACTGATGTAGTAGAATTAGTTTATTGTTGTTGGAAAGCCCTGCTATTAATGTGACAGTTCATCATGTCTGTATAGCTCTTTGAGCTAAGGGAAAGCGGAGGACTCCCTTTCTCAACAGAACTTCACCTTCTCCAATGAGCTTATTTGGAAAGTGTTTCCCGACCTTATCTGGAGGATGATCCTATACTGAGCTTCCTGCAAGCACTGCATGATTGAGCACATAAGACCTGCTAAGCCCTCCATGCCATATGACAATTACTGTGTTATGAGCAATCAGCGTTTCCCCTGTCTCCTAAGAGCCCTGATATATCCTACCCCTGAAACAGTAAAGTACAGTTGTCTCACTGAAGCTGTCTCTCCAGAAGTCCTCCATCATAGTCATGGCCTTCCAAACATTGTTTGCTGCTTCTGCTGCCTCTGTCCTCATGTGCAAGTGGTCAATGACCTCTGAAGAAAGGGAGACCCACACACTGTATAGTTATCAGTACCTTAGTTATGAAAAGAAGTAGTTATATATCATAAATGGCATCTTATCCGCATGTAAGTGTCTTTGGATATTTCCAATATTTGATATCATATGACTCTCAGGACAAATTCATACAGCTGATTCATATCCAAATATATTATAATGATTAGTGAATCAATGTGGATAAAATATTTTTAGGACCTGAAAATTCAGAGAGACAGATGTGATTGCTTTTAATTATGGTACAATATTTTATATAGAAAAATTGTGCTTATGGCATTTTAACTTTCTACTTAAAAGTTGCATTACTAAATTTGACTCATAATCAATGCAACTCACTTCCAGAATGAACTTTATTTGCAACCTTCTTTCTAATAGAAAAAAATATCACTTTCCTCAAATTGCTCTTCTCAAAGTCAAACATTCTCCTGTTTTTCACTACTTCATTTGAAGGACTGGAAAACAAATGGAAAAAGTGTAAGCGGGCAAAGTAATCATGGTAATGTAATATGTCTGTTTATGCCAATAACAAACAAAATATAGAACTAAAATTATTTACCAAGGAATAAATGAAACTATTAGACAGTGTGTGATAGAAGGGAAATGGAATGATTAAAAATATGTATGTTCTTTTCAGATAACCAAGAAAAATATTCCTGTAGAGTTTGGAAACAAACAAAAGGAGCAAACTAAAATTTTCTATAAATATTCATTTACTTCCAAGCCATTTGGGAAGAATACAAATTAATCTCCCTGAAAAGTACATATATGAAAGCTAATTAAAATAACATGAATTATTTTAATAACATCAGAAGTAAAGCCTATATTATATGATTATAGTACTTCTTAAATTGTATTTATTGAGTAATCAACATTCATACTTTATATATAATTTTGAATAGCTTTGTAGGGAAGTTATTTTAGTGTTTGACTATTTGTTTTGCTGAAGAATTCTAGAGGTAAGTAAAACCATGGGGAATTTGCCAAATCAGATAGTTTTGGGGTCTGATTGAATTTGGTGTATAATGTTCTTTTATTGATATTTTGTTGTTAGTGGTGTTTTAAATGCTAGCATGCTATGGAGGTTTGAATATGCTCAGCTCATGGAGTGGCAATATTAGTAGGTATGCCCTTATTGGAGGAGGTCTGTCACTTTGGGAGTGGGCTTTGAGACACTCCTCCTTCTGCCTGGCTTTAGATAAAGATATAGAACTATCAGCTCATACTCTAGCCTAGTTGCTGCCATGCTTCCTGCCATTATGATAATGGACTTAACCTCAGAACCTGTAAGCAAGTCTCAATTAAATGTTTTCCATTATAAGAGTTGCCTTTGTCATGGTGTTTCTTCACAACAATGGAAATCTTAACTAAGAAACATGTAAATTTAATTTTTAAAAGAGTAAAATGGCAATATAATATTCAAATAGAAAGAAATGCAGTATATATTATATCTGAATGGAAAAATTCTTGGATATGCTTTTGTGCTGATATGTGAAGTGTGTGTGTGTGTGTGTGTGTGTGTGTGTGTGTGTGTGTGTGTGTTATGCTTGTGCACATGTGTGTATGTACATCCATATAATAATCAGAGATCAACCATGAATGTCTTCTTCAGTTACTTTTTCCTTTACTTTTTGAAATATAGCTTCTTACTGAACCTGGAGCTTTTATCTGAATATGGAGTTTGCCAGTTGGCTATATGAAGAGCAAATTCTAGCTATTCACCTGTTCTGCTTCACCATAGAGGATATTACTGGTACATACTACCACGCTTAAGTTTTATATGGTTGTTGTGGCAAATTCAAACTCAAATCCCCATACTCGTAAGGCAAGAATTTTACTGACAAAAATATCTTCCCAGCCAAAAATATATGAATATTTTATATTCTTATTAGGAAGATTTGATTATATCTTTCTGATTCATATATTGAAGTATACCAGTTCAAGCACACACACACACACACACACACACACACACACCATATATATATATATAGTAACCCAGTCACTAAAGGACACACATGTTATGTACTCACTAATAAGTGGATATTAGGAAAAGAGCTTGAAATACCCAAATAACCAATAAAAAAATCTCCAAAGAAAACTTAAATATTTCTAATTTATCAGTCATGTAACTGAAAATTTACATTTGGCATTAAAATAAGTGAATCAATGCTTATTTATCACAAAAAAATTAGGAAAGGGACATTCACATAACTTTAGTGGTATTTAAGGATTTGTTATCAGTATGAGTATTGCAGGTAGTATTAAGATCTATATTATTAGTAATGGCAAGCATAAAAATGAGGATAATCAAAGGTATAAAATTAGAGTATACTAAATGTTTATTTAATTTGCACGTGATTTACTTGAGGAATTAGTGCAAAATATTTCATCATTGTAACAAAAAGGTTGCATGGAAACTACTATAAATTGTTGTTGTATACCTGTAATATAATGGGATCACAGTAGAATATATGTTAATTCTGAAAAGGAATAATAGTATTATTATCACATGGTAATTGTCAAATGGGCAAGCAAAACACGGTTATGACATTTTGACTTCTATTTATATACTGCTTAGCTCTATTAATAAAGATTCTTGCAGAATTTCTGATTATCTAAATGCACCAAGGTATATACATATTGACTTATTTTTAAATGTTCTGTTTGAATACTAAAATCTGTATGTATTCTAAAACTTGGAAGAAAAATAAGGTAGGAATTGAACAAAGACAGACTAGACTCTCAGGATGATCTTTTAGTATGTCATGGTCGATAGTCAAAGAACTTCTCAACTATGCCTTGTATTTCTCACTTCAAAGATACTTTATTTCCTCTTATCCAGAGTAACATTATGGTGTCTGTAGATTGGAAGAGATGCAGTTTGCTCTACACACAGACTGAATTAAATGTGTCTGCTGATTGAATGGACAGAAAGTCGTTCTATTCTATTCCTGAGTGTAGCCTATCCTTTCATACTGTACAACTTTCCAGGACTGAGTTTTTGAATCATTCATGGCTCTATATTGTAAATCTTGTTGGTCTGTAGCTTTCCTAGGACCCGTTTGAGTTTCAGCTAAGTCAGTTATTGCTTGTTCATTTAGCATTCAACTTTCAATGCATTCTTGTTTTAGCCTTCAGTGCTTTTGCAGTCCTTGTATACCCTACTGATGTTTCAGAGGAAGTAATATTATATGTGTATGTTCAATCTGATATCTTATTGTTTTATGCCTCTGGATGAAAGCACCAAGGATTTATATATTTAGAAAACCAAGAGTAGTCTCTATGACAGGCATTCAAATATATAAACTACATTTAATTTGTAAATGAAATACATCTGAGTTCTTCAAGAAATTAAATCC
Organism: Rattus norvegicus; assembly: GCF_021556685.1. Classification (NCBI taxonomy): domain Eukaryota; kingdom Metazoa; phylum Chordata; class Mammalia; order Rodentia; family Muridae; genus Rattus; species Rattus norvegicus. Next base: position 155,127,936 of record NC_141554.1, on the reverse strand, counting down.
AAATATAGACATAATGAAAGAAAATAAATATTTCTTTATTGCTCCCAATTTGTCATTTATCTTCTAATCAAATTATGAAAGTCTTAAATATTTATTTTATGTAAAATCTATGTTTTTGATATCAAGTAAAGCTTTATTTTCTTTTTGTTACATTTGCAAAATTATTAGAAATCTTCTAGCCTCCCTTTTGGCAATAGGCTTGTCATCCAAAGAATCCCAAATGAGTCAAGTATAATGGTTTCTGGGGATATATGGCATATTTGATGTAAGTTCATATTGTAATTATTGAAAAACAAAACAAAAGAATGAAGTTAAAGGGACCTAGCTACACAGTATTACTGAACAGGGCATGGAAAACAAATGTGCAATAGTAAAAGAAAATTGCACTCTTTGGAGTGAAATGAGCTGGAAAATAAATTATAATAGTGATAGAGTAATGAGAAACTCTGGTATGGCAATGTTTGTTTTCTCTAGTAACTTACTAGTGTTTGAATATTGCAAATATTTAGAACATTAAAGCAATATTTTAACCTATTATATGTCCCATATGAATGACAGTACAACTTTAAAAGTGAACAGAACTTCTTGTCAGTCTATGTATCACATTTTCTAGGTCCATAATAGATGTCAGTACATTTTACTTTATATATGGAACACTCACCTGCCATGAATAGAAATTATTAAACAAAACTAAGACTTTTTTATCTTAAAGAGCTTAAATTTATTCTTTAGGAATAATGAAAGTATACTATTACAATGTGAGAGAAAAGTGTGAAAAAGAATGTAAGAAAACTCAAGTAACTATGATAAGGTAAGATTATTTTTAAATTGAAATTAGCCTCTTCTGATTGTCATTTGTGAATAATATTATTATTTAGTCTGTACTTATTCATACTAGGTTCTGGGCTTTGTCTCTACCATACACAGTTAAACTGATTATTACCACTATAAAATACACAAACACATACAAATACACACACACACACACACACACACACACACACACACACACAGAGGTTAGGAAAGTATCATAAGTTAAAATCCCTCTTCATTATAAGAACTTTGAGTGACATCCATTGTTACCCTCAATGACTCTCTGCTAATATATATTAGTTGGGCTTTTAAAAATAGAGAACCCATCCTTATTAGAAGATTAGACATTTAAAATGGAACCACTTACATAATTATAATTAACAATAAAACTAAATATAAATTATGAAGAGGAAGAACAAAGGACAATTGAAGAATCCTGTTGTTACTGATGACTAAACTCATTACTCATTACTTATACGATACACTTGGACTTGGATGGTGGGAGAATTAAAGTCCTGGTACAAGCTTTGAGATTGGATAAGATTCAGGAGTAGGTGGAGGTCCGGGGTATGGCTGTATCGACCTTCAGAAGATTAGAAGTTAAATGCTGCAAATTAAAGTTATATCCCTTGACAGAAATTATGTTTTTCTGTTCAGAAATATGGGTAACTTGAAGTTTCACATTTCACAGAGACAACTGGAGGATTCAATGTTTTACCTATAGGTTCTCTCTCTCTTTCTCTCTCTCTCTCTCTCTCTCTCTCTCTCTCTCTCTCTCTCTCTCTCTCTCTCTCTCCCTCAAATCTGCTCTGGTTTGACATTAAATAGTCTCGACCAACACCAAAACCAGGCAACTCTGTTCGTGTACATAATGCAATCAACAGATTTGGCCTGCCATGGTAGGATAAGATGGAAAAGTGCAATTACTTATGGTAGCTGTCCAGTACAGTACATCGTGAAGGCGCAGGAGAGTCTACATAGAGGCATATGTGATTCTATTGAGCCATAGGCCAAGGATATTGTGCTATGCACTTCAACTTAATATATTTTACATTCACAAGATTATAAATTATCAAAAACTATAAATGCTACAGATATTTCAGAATGTTAGGAATATACAATGGCCATTCTGAGGTATGGTTATTTAAGATTAAAAACTTCAAAAATTCTCAAGGGTCATATGCACTGTGCCCAGCTTTACCCAATCACCTATAGTTCTTTGTGTAGGAATGAGGCCTCTCAAGTTTTTCTCCATATAGTCTGGGATGCTCTTTGGCTTCACACTTGGTCAGCTCACATTGGATGCTAAAGTTAGTGAGAATTTACAGGTCTAGGAGACAAAATATCACAGCAAACTCCCAATTCATATGATTATTATAATCTTCCACCCTTCTTCTTCACCATTTTCTGAGCTTTAGGTGCTGGAGTGTTTTGTTGATGTATTCATTGGGACTGGGCTCCGAAATTTTGCATTTTGATTGGTTTCAGTATTCTGTAGTAAATACACACAGAACCATTGGTGCTGAAGGTTTGTTTTTGTTTTTTTGGGGGGCTTGTTTTAGGTGAATAGCTAATAGTATGATTCATTGTAGCTTTTTCATATAATAAATATATTATATGAAAGTTGTTATTTTCAATATTTTTAATTATTATTTTACCCAACTACCTCTTTCTGTATTTGCTTCCCTCCTAATAAGTCACTCTTTTCCCATTCCCTCAACAAACCACTTTTATCCTACCATTTCTCTTTACCATCGTGTAACCTTCTGTATTTACATACATCTCTCTCCCTAAGGGCTCCTTGTTTTCCTATTTCTCTGATCATATTACCTGTACCCTGCCAGTCCCTTCTCTATTGCATCCTAACCCCCTATCCTGGCAATTGTTCCATTTTAATTTCCTGGATTCTATAGTTACTGCAGGCTATTTATTCATTATCCATTGGTCAATTGTAGGACATTTAGTCTGTTTATGTTTCTTATATATAGTGAACAGAACAGGCAATAAACATGGCAGTGCAAGTGTCTGTGGAGTATGGTTCTGACTCCTCAGAGCATATGTCATAGAGTGATATAGCTGGATCATGTGCTGGATTCATTTTTAAATTCTGATATCCCTATGTTTACTTTAGATGACTTTTTATTAAAGAAATTAGACGTTACTGTGGTGGTTTTTACTTTTATATACCTTGTGTCTTTTTCTCTTAAAACTTTTAATACACTTTCTTTGATATGTATAGTTAATATTTTAACTATATGTTATAGAAATCTTTTCCTGGTCTTATCTATTTGATGTCCTATGTACTGTTTATATTTGTATAAGTGTACTAGCTTTCATTTATCAAAGTTGTCGTCTAAGATCTTTTTGAAAACCTGATCTATGCCATTAACTTGGACTACTTCTCTCTCTTCTATGCCTATAATTTGAAAATTTGGGTTTTCCATGGTATCCTACATGTCCTGTGTGCTTTTCTTGTGTGTGATGTGTTGTTTGTTTGTTTGCTTGTTTGCTTGTTTGCTTGTTTGTAGTCCTTCATGTTCCTTGCTTATTTTGTCTCGATCCCCCCTTCATCTCTGGTCCTGATATTCTGTCCTCTGATTCAGTCATTCCACTTGTAAGGCTTCCCTTTGAGTTTTCTGGTTGGACTATTGGTGTTTCCAGTTTGAGTCCTCTTCAGTGTGTATACCTTCTAATTGAATTCCATTCCCAAGTCTTAGATTGTCTTTATTATTGCCATCAGCCTCTGTTTGTGTTTTTTTTTTTTTTTGGTGGGGAGGGGCCTTACTCCATGTTTATATTCCTTAATCATGTTCTCTTTGATTTTGTCTTCTTTAAACTCCTTGAATTATTTAAGGAAGTTTATGATTGAATTTTGAACTTCTGTGTCCTGGAGTTCATCAGGACAGATAGATTTTCCAAACAAGATATTGGCTTTTTAAATTATCATTTTATATTGTTATTATTCCCACAAAGAGATCTGGATATATGAACCTCCTTTGATAGTTTTAGTTTGGGGGGGATATAGCAGGTTGGATAAAAGAGAAAATGCAGGGCAGGATAGGTATAGAGGTTGAAAATAGCTCAGGTGAAATAAAGTCAGGTGGGCAGGAGGGACTGGATTCATATACAGGATGTGCTTCCTGTTCCAAGCCTGGAGTATAGGAGTAGATAGGTCTTAGTTGAAAGGCTATGCTTTGTCAGATGGATAAGGAGGATACTGGCCCAAGCCTAGAGTTGTTCTGCAGTGAAGAAAAGGATGGCCAGGTGAGGGTTGTGCACTGATTGTGGGACTCCAGGGTAAATATGGTCAATTGTGGATCACAAGTTCTGGGTTACTCACCAGACTAGACTCTAGAGAAAAATGTGAGAAATCTGATTATGGACTTTGTTGGTAGAGGTGATTAAAGAGTCCTGTGTGGATGCAGCTAGGATAGGACTGGTAATGGATGAGGCCCACATATTGACTATAGTGCAAGAGGAAGTGGTAGGATTAAATGAGATATGTCTGAGTGAGTTTGGCCTTTATAGACTTATATTTTTTAATGCTTTGTCCCCAAATGATAGACTGTTTAGCCAGGATTAGTGAGTGTGGTCTTGTTGAAGAAGGTGTGGCACTGAGGCAAGTTTTAAAATGTCAAAGTCCACAACATTCCTAATCACTCTCTGTCTTGTGCTTGTGTTTCAAATGTAAGCTCTTAGGTACTGCTTCAATACCATGTCTGTATGCCCACCTTCCATGTTCCTGCCCTGATGGTCATGGATTAACTCTCTGGTGAACCCAAATTGAATTGCTATATTCAAGGTGGGTTTTTTTCACAGCAAAAAAAGTAATTAACATACCAGTGCATGGAGCCAAGAGGACCACTACTATTGTGAAATCTGTGGTGGCCAGGAATGGCAGGGGCACTGAGTATGGGATCTAAGCTCTATCTAATGGGTTTTAGAAAAACTAGTGTTGGGTCTTGGGGGGTACTCACCAAGATAGATTCTGAAGGAAATCATGGGAAGTCAGAGTTTATTGATGTATGGTGAAAACATTACAAACGTCCTGTGTGTGGATTCAGGAATTTGGGTGGGTCCAGAAGAAGCTAGAAATTGGCTGAAGTGCAGGAGTTACCTGGTAGCATTAGATAAGAGGACATGATGTAGAAGCCTGAAGGGGCCCAGAAGTTGGCTGCTGCCTAGGTTTCAGTGATGAGACTCTAGAATATGATACTAATAATAAATCCTGAGCTAAAACTGACAGGTTTTAAAAAAAAAAACACTGAAAGAAGGAAAAAGAAAGAAAGAAAGAAAGGAAGAAAGAAAGGAAGAAAGGAAGAAAGAAAGAAAGAAAGATTATAAAAAGAAGGGAAGAAAGGAATCTAGAGAAAAGAGAGAGGGGAGGAGAGAAAGAAAGAAAGAAAGAAAGAAAGAAAGAAAGAAAGAAAGAAAGAGATTATAAAAAGAAGGGAAGAAAGGAATCTAGAGAAAAGAGAGAGGGGAGGAGAGAAAGAAAGAAAGAAAGAGATTATAAAAAGAAGGGAAGAAAGGAAACTAGAGGAAAGAGAGAGGGGAGGAGAGAAAGAAATAAAGAAAGGAAGAAAGAAAGAAAGGAAGAGAAGGCATCTGTTGAGGAATTCATTAGGATAGACTCTGCAGGGGGATGTGGGAAGTTTGGATATGGAAGAAAGTGGTGGAGATGGATGAAGTATCCTCTGGATGGATGTAGGTTGGTTAGGTTCCAGCAGAAGCCTAGAAGTTTGCTAAAGCTCAGGAGTAGGTTGTGGGTCTAGGCTGTGGCAAGTCTGGGTATGGAGTGGGTGCTGAGATTGTGAAAAGTATCTGTGGTTGTAGGGAGATAGGGCTGGTACTAGTAGAACCTTAAAGATTAGCTGAGAGACCAGATGGGGCTAGAAGTAAAGGTACAAAATGAGGGGTCTGATGAAAACCTAGAAGTTGATTACTTCAAGGCATAGGGGTCAGAGTAGGCTAAGGCACTGACTGTGGGGCCCAGGCTAAATCTGGGAGATTGGATAAAACAAATAAAGGGGTAGGTATACTCGCTAAGCTTGAATGGGAAGTTTGGGTTTAGACTGAGTGGTAGAATTGATATATAGTCATGTGGGTAGATGCAGGAAGGGTAGATAATGGCAAAAATCCTGAGTTTGTATGAAGCACAAGAGTAAGTTGTAAGACTAGGCCTGGCACAGGATGTGGGATGCAGCTGTAGCCTAGAGGTCTGATGCTGCAAGAAAATGGGGTCAGACAATGTGGGTCCATGAAAGGCACCCTGCCCTGTTTAGCTAAGGTCTGAAACCCAGGTGACCCTGAAGGGACAGTAGGCATTTCGGCTGACTCCCAGGCACCAAGCTCCTGTCACTAGCTGTAACTCCCCATAGATTTGTGGCCTTCAATCACATAAGGGCAACACCCCAAGCCCCTCCACAGGTATAGAACATGACCTGTGGTCATTTAGGCTCAAAACAGATGTCCATTTTAATGAGATACCTAAAGGCCTGGAGGCTTAGCCAATAAACTTTCCTTCCCAGACACTCCTCCCTGCAAAATGTATTTAATCTCAGGCCCACTCTGAGAAGTGGGGTGTGGTTTTACTCATTCTCTTTCTGCCATGACAATAAATGCCTTAAACCATAGACTGTCTCTTTTCATCAAGGATCCACTGTGGGGAGTCTGTAAGGAAGACCTTCACCTACAGAGCCAATCTCCCAAAAAAGGTCTCTCTGTGCTCCCAGCCATGCCTGCCAAGATCAAGCCCAAGTCAAGCTAAGCCCACCACCACTGTCAAGCCAAGAACGCCCCCCCCACACACACACAGGACCAGCCAGAGCTCCCTTCTTCTCCCCCTCAACTCTGGGATAGACAGTCTGAGGGCCCCCACTCTTTTAGTGAAGACTAACTGCTTTTTGCCCTTGTCAGAAGAGTCTATTCAATGTAAGGCACAGAGTTTTATATTAATTGCATTGACAAAACAATTCTCAAAACAACCCAGCAGAGACTTTGTTCTCTGGTTTAGTCTTATGAAGAATGTTTTAAAGAGAAGGAGCAAGCTGAGAAAGGAAAAATATAAAATATATGTTTTGAGTATTACAGGAGCACCAAGAAGTAAAATGGAGCCAAATCCTAATTAAATTAAGGGAGTGGGACTTTGGGACAAGATCCAAATTTAGGTCCAAGCATGGTGGTAAAAATCTTTAATCCCAGGAGACAAAACCAAGCTGATTGCTGAGTTTAAAGCCAGTGTGGGACAGAGCAAATTCAAAGTGAAAAAAGTTTAAAGTCAGGCGTGGTGGTTGGTAAAGAAGACCTTTAATCCCAGGAGACAGCCACACAGAGTTCAAGGTCAATCTACAGAGCAAGTCCCAGGACAGGCTACCTTAGGTAGAGAGGGAACTAGAAAACAGAAAGCTAGTAAGAGAATAAGGGGAGGGGTGCATGTTCAAGCCCTAGCAAACAGCAGAACTCAGCAGTTTCAGCCACGAGACTCTTGCTTTAGAATCCAGAATAGAAGGGGTGACCTGAATATTTGATTCTGATTAACTACAGCTAAGAAACTAGCAGTGATTAAGAGGACACCAGCACTGCTGAGAAAAACTGGGAAGTGTTTTCTGAGAGCACAAAGAAGCTGTATTCCAGAGATAGCCAAGGTTGTACCTCCTACTATATACCTATACTTAGTAATATGTAAGAATCACCCATGTAGTACTAGTGTTGAAGGTATGAAGGAATCACAGAGAGAAGCTGAGTCTTTGCTCTCTGAGAGGCCAGCGAAACCCATTGGTAAAGGTACACCCTCAGTTGCAGTTGACAGCCCAGGACTACAAAGAGATCATGCAAAATACCTGAAGCTTGGCACCATGAAGAGAGTCTGTGAGAGGCTATTTGTAAAACCTAGTTGCAGTGGAAATCCCTGGTATATTGGAGATGCCAGTACTATTGGATAACCACCAAGAATAGCAACAGCAGTGGAATGGAGTTAACCAGATCTTAGATTATAGAAGGCAGAGCTGGAGGAGTGATCCAAGCATTTTGGAGGAGCCCAGAAAATCCTGTGTGAATCCCAACATTGGAACAAGAATCTCTAATGTTGGAGTGGCCCTGGAGACCCCAAGATTTTTGAAAGCCAGAGCCATGGAATGTTTGCGGAGGAAAGCTGCTAAGAGGGAGTAGAAACAGCCCAGGGAAAGAATTATGTTGCAGTCAACAAAGATGAAAATGTATTTGGAAATCTGAAGACCATTTTGACATCAGACATGGAGATGCTGAGTTTGTAGTTTGTCCAGCTTGCTTCCTCTCTTACTTTAGAGATTACAGTTAAGTGATTAGATTAATCTCAGAAAAGACTGAACTTTCAACTTTAAAAAAATATTGATACTGCTATTGACTATGGGGACTTTGGAAGTTAGACTAATTTTCTTTTTTATTATGCTATGGCTAGGTATGATCCCCTTAGACTCATGTGTTTGTGTTTGAATAAGCCTATGAGGAACAGGGAGTGGAAAGTGATGGTTTATATATGCTTGGCCCAGGGAGTGGCACAAAGTGGTATGACTTTGTTGTAGTAGCTGTGCTATTGTGGGCATGGGCTTTAAGATTTTCATCCTAGATGCCTGGAAGCTAGTCTTCTCTTTGCCTTCAGAACAAGATGTTGAATGCTCAGCTCCTCCTGCAACATGCCTGCCTGTGGGCAGCCATGTTCTTGTCATGATGATATTGGACTGAAAATCTCAACTTGTAAGCCTGCCCCAATTAAATGTTGCCCTTTATAAGGGTTTCCTGAGTCTTAGTGTCCTTTTATAGCAGTAATGCCCTAGCCAAGACAGCTGGGCAGTGGATGTTTGACGTAGGATAGATCTGGCAGCTTTGGGAAAAGTATTGGTGTTGGGGGTTGGGAACTAAGAAGGATAGGCATTGAAGGTGGACAGGTAAAGTATTTATGTTGATTGCGTTGGTAGGTAGATGTAGGCAGGGTGGGTCTTAGTGTCACTTGAGCCATAGGAGGAGATGGTGGGACTAAGCTGTGGCTCAGGATGTTATGCCGTGCAGAAGATTAGAGGTACCCTGATGTACAGGGCTCCAGTGGCTAGACCTGGCCAAGTTACTGATTGTGAATCTCTAGCTAGAATAGGCAGGTTGTTTGGGGAAAAAAAAGAATCTGGTCATAGTGCAGGAAATCATCATGATAGACCCTGGAGGAGGATATGAGAAGTCTGAGTATGGAATAGGTTGGTGAAGGCAGTACCAAGTACCCTGCTGGTTGATGCAAGCAGGGTGAGTCCTGGTACAAGCTTTGAGATTGGATAAGATTCAGGAGTAGGTGGAGGTCCGGGGTATGGCTGTATCGACCTTCAGAAGATTAGAAGTTAAATGCTGCAAAGCTTTGTTGCAAAAATAGACTGGGGCATGAGACACTGGCTGTGGAATCCAGCCTAGATTTGGTAGGTGGCAGAAATATTATGTACTAGGGCTTGCAGGTACTCAACAGGCTAGATCCTGGAGAAAGAGTTGGGAACTCCGGGTTTGGAGAGGTGTGATAGAGTTGATACAAGAGTCCTGTGGGTGGATACAAGAAGGATGGAACCTGGTACAAGCCTAGAGGTTGACTGAGGTTAAGGAGGAGGTGGTGAGAGCAGGTCTGGGCATTGGATGTGGGACCCTACAAAAGGAAAGAGGCCTGTTGTTCCAAAGTGAAGGCAGCTAGAACAGACCAGGACATGTGGATGTGGATTCCAGGATAGATCTGGTGGGTTTTAGTAAAACCAAGTTTCTGGTATGGGGCCATAGGGAGGGATAATTTGACAGGGTAAACACTGGAGGAGTGAGAAATTGGGGTACAGAGTGAAATGGTACAAAGGTGCAAATGGTTCTGTGAGTGGGTACAGGTGTGTGTGTGTGTGTGTGTGTGTGTGTGTGTGTGTGTGTGTGTATGTATGTAGTGGGTAATGATAGAAGTCAAGAGTTTGGCTGAGACAAAGGAGTGTGTGGTAGGACTCAGGTAAGGTACAGGATGTGAGACCCTGAAGAAGCCTAGGATTTGGTTGCTCCAAAGTGCTGGTGGACAAACTAGTCCAGGGACACTGGTTGTTGAACCAAGGATATTACTGGAGTGTTACAGAGAAAACAATCAGCAGATAGTCAGGAACTCACCAGTCTAAGAAGATGTAGAAATGCTGGTGTGAATTGGGATGTTAGAGGTAGTGCAAATGGTCCTATGGTTGGACACAAATAGGAAGATACTTATTGAATTCTAGATGTTGGCTGAGGCATAGGAGGAGGTGGTGAGTTTATGCTGGTGTACCAGATGCAGTATCCTGAAGAAAGGTAGAGGTTGGCTTGTACAAGTAGGATATGAGAAAGATCTAGAGACATGTGAAAAAACAAATATTGCAAAATGGGGTACTCACCAGATAAGACTCTGAAGGAAGGTTTGGGAAGTCTGGGTATGAATTGGAATGTTATTAGAAACCCAAAAGTTCTATGAGGTTGATGCTGGTAGAGTGCACAGTGATGGAAGCCTAAAGGTTGTCCAAAGCACAGGATGTAGTGCCATGCACAGCTTAATGACAGGATGAAGTAGGACACCTGTGGTCAAACTAGGCCAGGACTTGGACAGTGGCACCAAATCTAGATATGATTTGTGGAAAAGCAAATATCTGGTGGTTGGGTTTCTCAGACTTCTCATATACTCCTCCAGAGTCTATTATGGTGATTTCCTACACTATGACCAGATACTTTTCCCCCCAACAACCTGCCAATTCTAGCTACAGATCCATAACCCATAACTTGGCCAGGACTGGCTATTGGAGCTTCATAGGTCAGACTAGTCACTGGAGGAGGGTATAGGAAATCTGGATATTGGTGTGGAGAAAGAAGTGCAAAGCAACTTCTAGGTGGATAAAGGGAGGGCAAGTATTGGTGTAAACATAGAAGATTGTTGAGGTGCAGTAGGTATTGGTGGGATTAGAGAAGGGCACAGAATTTGAGACTGCATAAACATAAAGGTCAGATGGTAGAAAGTGCTGGCAGCCAGACTATGTTGTGTGACTCAGTCTAGGTTAGGTGAGTTACAGAAAAACAAGTATCTGATTATTGGGGTATTTACCGGGCTAAATGCTGGATATAGATGTGAGAAGACTGGGTATGTAACGGTTGAGATTGAGCCAAGGGTCCTGTGAGTGAGTGCAGGTAAGGCAGGTCTTGTCAGAAGCAGATGTTGGTGGGCTTCAGGAGATGATTGTGGGACTATGCTATGCATGAGATGTGGGACTCTGTAGAAACCTAGAAGTTTCTGGTTGTTAGGTTTGGATGGGAAGACTAGACTATGGCATTGCTTGCTAGGAAAAAACTGCATCTGTTTTTGGGTATTCAACACACTAAACCCACGAAGAAGATGTGGAATGTCTCAATGTGGACTGGAATTGAGGAAGTGGTGAAAAGTTTACCATGGGTAGATGCAGGTAGCAATAATTCTGTAAGAAGCCTATTAGTTGACTGATATGTCAGAAGAAGTGGTGGGACTAAGCCAGGACAAAGGACATGGAGCTCTGCAGAAGCCAGAAGACAATTGCTTCAAGATACTTCTCCAAGGTATAAGATGCCAGAATTCTTTCTGGCAAACTTGAGCCTAATCTTGTGCATTACAGAAAAAATATCAAATTATATGGTGTTACAGACCAAGTTAGACCATGGAGGAGGAAGTTGGAAGTTTGGGTATAAAGGGCAGTGGTGAGGACAGAAGAAATATACCTGTAGTGGCTATTACTGGTTGGTCAACTTGACTCTCTCTGGAATGAACTGCAATCCAGAATTGGAGGGATCACCTACCTGGGATCTGGATCTTGATGCTGACAGACACAAGTTTCTAACCTGGATCTTGTCATGGAGATCGTGAGGAATAGTGACCATGAAAAGCTTAGGCCAGACAAAGTAGTACATGCCTTTAATCACAGGAGACTGAGGCAAGGAGATCTCTGAGTCCAAGGTCAGCCTGGCACAAACAAGCCCCAGATCTAGGTGTGGCAGTATATACCTTTTATCTGGGACACACCTTCTGCTGTAGTACTACATAAGGATAATGAAAGAAGGGAGATTCACTCTTCTCACATGCTTGCATTTACTTTCCATTACATCTGTTGGAACCTACTTCTACAGAAGACCAGCTAAAACAACTAGCCTCATGGGGCTGAGTAACTACAGATTCCTGAACTTCCCATCCATAGCTGCACATTGTTGGGTTAGTTGAACTACAGATTGTAAGTCATCACAAGAAATTCCCTTAATGTAGAGACTATCCATAAGATATGTGACTCTGGAGAACCCTGACTAATACAATTCCTCTAAGTAGAATTAGGTAAGGTGTGGACTAGAAGTCTAGAAGTTGACTGAGGTGCAGAAGACAGTGTTGGAACTAGGAAGGGCATGGAGTATTGGGTCTTCAAAATCTTAAAAGTCAACTACTTCAAATTCTATGTGGCCAGACTAAGTATGGCTGCTGGCCCTGTGAACCAGACTAGAACTGGCCTAGATGGGGAAAAATATTGGGTGAAAGGGGAGTCACAAGGCTTGGCTCTGGTAGGGCATGAGGGAGGTCTATTATGAGGTAGGGTGATGTAGATAGCCCAAAGTGTCCTTTGGATGGATGGCATAAGGGTAGCTCCCGGAGGAAACAGAAGTTGGTTGAATTCCATGAGGATCTACTGTGCCTAGGTTGGAACATCAGAATTGAGCCTGTATGGAAGACTATAGCTTATACCTCGCAAAAGTAGTAGCCAAAATCTTCAGGTACACTGGCTGTAGGACCAGGGCTACTTGGGGAAAAACAAAAATTGGGATTGGGGATACTTATAAGGCTAAATCCTAGAGGATAACTTTTGAATTCTGGATATGGGCTAAGGTGGTAGAAGGGGCATGAGTATGGTGTGAATGGAAACAGGTGGGGAAGGAAGTCCAGTGGAAGCCTAGTGATCCTCTGTAGTGCAGAAGGAAGAAGAATATGTGGAAGTACTGGTTGTAGATCCTAAGCTAGATTCCCAGGTTGCAGTAAAATAGACATCTGATGGTGCTGAGTATTCATGGGTAGAGGAAGGAGAATGTGGGAACTCTGAGAATGAAATGAGGTGAGGAAATTGGCACAAAAACTCCTATGCATAGATGCTTATAGGCAGGTCCTGGTAGGATCCTGGTTGTTGGCTGAGATGTCAGGAGAGTTATTGCGACTAGGCTGGGTACTTGATGTGCTATGGTCAGATGCTCCAAGGTGCAGATGGTAGGATTAGCCTTGGTCACTGGCTGTGTGGAATGTGGAAAAAGAAGAATTGGGTAGTGTTATACTTAACCATGCCTAGATCTATAGACTTGGAAAGTCTGGGTATGTGGTTGAATAATAAAATTGGAGCAAAGCATGCTGTGTGTAAAGGCAGGTAAGGCTCATCCTGGTACAAATCTAATAATTGAAAGATGCACTGGAGTTGGTGGTGAGAACACAGCAGGGTACTATATATGGAGTCTGTAGAAGCTTATAGGTAGGCAGCAGTAAGGTGCAGAAGCTAGTCTGGGCTATGAGACCCAGGCTAGACATACTAAGAAAAATAAAACCAGTATCTGGGGTTTATTCTACACAACAGGCTGTACCCTAGAAGTGTATGTAGGAAGTTTGGTATGGAATGGGGTGGTGGCAAAGCAAAGGGTCCTGTAGATGGGCACAGACAGGGAGGGCCCTTATGGTGGTCTAAGCTAAAGTGTAGCAGGAGGTGATAGGATTAGGCTTGGAGCACTGGATATAGGACTATACAGAAGTCTTGAAGTTGGTTGCTGCAACATTTGGGTCACCAGAGTAGGCTGCAGTACTGGCTGTGGGCCAGGGATAGATATGGCTAATTGGTGGAAAACAAGCATCAGTGTATGTATGATACTTACAAGGTTAGATCATGGAGAAGGACAGAGAAAATATAGGAGTAGAGTAGTGTGAAGGAAGCATTGTAAAAGTTCCTGTAGCTGAATGGAGGTAGGGCTAGTCTTGGTAAGAGCTTGGAAATCTGGATGCGGGACCTTGTAGAAACCTAGATATTGGCTATTTCATAGCTCAGGTGGTCATAATACATGGGTGCACTGGCTGTAGGTCTCTGAGCTAGATCTATCAGGTTGTTGGAAAATGTGCTTTTTTGTTGGGTGATACTCACCAGGAAAAATGTGAAAGAAGATAAGCTGAGGGTTGCCAGGTTAGGCAATGGCACTGACTGTATGATGGGCACTGGATTTGTAGGGTTTCAGAAGAAACTAGTATCTGATAGTGTGCTCAGCAGACTATGGCATAAAAGAGAATGAAAGATGTCTGGTTATGGAGTAGGGTGATGGAGAAGGAAAAAGTATCTTGTATATGTAAACTGGTAGGTTGAGTTCTGGTAAAAGCCAAGCAATTAGATAAGGTCCATATTCTTATATGGTGGTGGGGAACTATGCTGGTGTATATCGAGTAAGACTCTGCTGAAGTTTCAAGATTGTCTGCTGTGGGTGGCCAAATGAGGCTGGGTTGATGGCTTTGGTACCCAAGCCTGATCTGATAGCTTATGGTCATAAAGGACAAAAAAGTTTGGCATGTTACTTTTCAGCCTAGACCCTGGAGGAGAATGTGGAAAGTCTGTGTCTGTATTAGAATAATGGTGGCTGTGAAAAAATCTGTGTGCATGGATAAACTTGTAGAGGGTTGTGGCAGAAGCAGAGCTGTTGAATGGGCCCAAGAGGTTATGGGACTACCTTGGGTACCAAATGTGGGATTACATAGAAGTCTAGAAGTTCCCTGCTACAAAGGCAAATATGGCCAGACTAGTCCAAACCACAGGCTGCCTTCAGTGGTTTAGAAGAAAACAAGTATTGGTGGTTAGAGTACTAAACAGTGAAGACCTTAGGAGATGATACGGAAAGTCTGTGTAAGGAAGAAGAAGTTAGAAATGGTCCAAAGGGTCCTACTTGTGGGATGCAAGTATGCTGGGTACTTGTGGAAGCATAGACATTGATTGGGGTGCAAAGTGAGATGGTAGAATAAGGCCTGGCTGTAGGATGCAAGCTAGATGTGATAGTGTTGGGAAAAGTAAGTACTAGGAGTGGGAGTAATCAACAGACTACACCCTGGAAGGGTAAGGTGATCTGTGTATGAAGAGGAATCAGCACAAAGGATCCTGTTTATAGATGCAGCTTTGGTGGGTACTGGTACACTACAGTTTGACTGATGGCAAGAAGTGTTGGGAGTAGTGCAGGGCACTGAGTTTGGGAACCTTTGGAAACCTAGAGGCCTGCTGCTACAAGGTAAAGGTGACCAAAATAGGTCATAACACTGGCTGTAGGACCTGAGCTAGATCTGGTGGGTTGCAGAAAACAAGTAAATATCCAGTGGTAAAAATACTTAATAAACAAAAGCTTGGAGAATATGGGAAGTCTTGCTATGGGTGGACAGTGGAGGCTGTACAAAGGATCTTGTGGGCCTATATATGCTGGTGGCACAGGTATTAGTGGAAGCTGTACAAGAGAAGTGGTGGGCATAGGCGGGGGTAAAGCATATGGTTACCTGCCAAAGACTAGAGATTGGATGCATTAAGGCTCAAGTGACAAGACTAAGCAGAACAGTGTCTGTAGTTCCAAGGGTAGATCTGGCAGGTTTCAGAAAAACAAGCTTTTGGTGGTGGTGTTACTTACCAAGCTAGACCTGGAGGGGGATGTTGGAAGTCTTAGTATGGAGTGCTTTGGTGGAGCCAGTGCTAAACAAACTGTGAGTAGATGCAAGAAGGGCATAACCTGGTGAGAGCCTAGACATTTCCTTAGTAGTAGGAAGAAGTAGTCTGAATAGGCCTGCCTGGGCATGGGATATGGGAACCTGTGGTAAACCTAGAGGTAAACCTACTCCATACCCAGATTTCTTCCGTTCTCTTTTATGCCTTGTAGAGGTATTTCTACAAGATACTCGTGGCCATATTATATCTGGACACTGGTTATGAGACCAAGCATGAATATGTACACAACTGTTTTGAATTAACCTGGCATTGTTAATATTAATGTTTACCTGGCATGTCTTGATAAGACAATAAAATTTAAAAATAGATTAAACCACTGTAGTTTTGGTCATCTGTACTTAAGTTTGCGCAAGTATGTACACATGCATAAGTATTGTGGCTAACATTGTTAGGTACTAAGAACATAGTGGACAAGTTTACCTTATATGTAGTATTATAAATTCCTTGCTTTTTGGTGTTGTTTTAGAGCATCAAAAATACTTTATTTGTTCTCTTATTCGAAAGGCAGAGACTGGTAGTATTTAAATGTTTGGTAGTTTTTGAGATAGGATTTTATCATATACCTCAGGATAGTCTCAAGCTGATTACAATCTCCTTACCATAGCTTCTCAAGTGCCATAAATATAGGCACATACTTCTAAACCTGGTTTTCTCAAACAATGTTTAAAGTAAGGTCAGTTTATATTCTATTACATGTAATATGAAACTAGTTTTAAAAGATATCAGCATATTAAAAGAATACAAAGGAACAATGCATGCAGAACCAGTATAATTCTTAAAGTAAATGGATATTGATGGGGAAAGAGATGCAAAGCAAGGAATGGTGCAGAGGAAAGGAACTATGAGTGAACAAGCTATGAAATGATCAAAAACAATTGGCACTTGTAATCATTTTCTGTTAGCAAATATTTTTCTGTTATTCACAAAAAAATCTCTCATGGATCTATTTACTTTTGACTTTTCAGAGAAAGGAGGTAAACAGCTGCTGAAATATTAAATTTGGCACCTCCTTTACAGTCAGTATGAAGTATATAGACTCTGCAAAATGATTTCTTTTGCTTGAGAAATTGTGTCATACTATTTCATTTCATCTATCTTCATTTCTTTCCAACTGATCAAAACAAAAAAAATTCAAGGGTCAATTTAGAAGGTTATGCTTCAAAAATCACTCAGTATGCTATATCAATTGCTTACGATATTTAATTTTCTTTCATTTTCTTGCCACAGTTTGGAAATGCACTTTGAAGTCATCTTTACATACTTTCTTAAATTGTTATTCCTAAGGAATGCACATAACCAACTTTCCTCTAATTAGCCCTCAAGGATTTCTTTTATTTTTTTTAATTGGATATTTTTTGTTTACATTTCAAATGTTATTCCCTTTCCTGGTTTCCCTGGTCTATAGGCCCCCTATCATATCCCTCTTCCCTTCCTCTATGAGGGGCTTCCCCCTCCCCAACCAACCCCCCTTCTCACCTCTCCATCCTGACATTTGCTACACTGGGAGGGGCATCCAGTCTTGGCAGGACCAACAGTTTCTCCTCCCATTGCTGCCCAAAAAGGCCATCTTCTGCTACATATGCAGCTGGAGCCATGGGTCTGTCCATGTGTAGTCTTTGGGTAGTGGCTTAGTCCCTAGGAGCTC
The DNA here is from genome assembly GCF_021556685.1 of Rattus norvegicus. Lineage (NCBI taxonomy): Eukaryota > Metazoa > Chordata > Mammalia > Rodentia > Muridae > Rattus > Rattus norvegicus. The sequence goes on along the minus strand of NC_141554.1, from coordinate 155,110,695 downwards.
TGATTGGTTGGTACTGTTGTTCTTATGGGGTCCCAAGCCCCTTCAGTTTCTTCAATCCTTTCTCTAATTCCTTCAATGGTGGTCCCATTCTCAGTTAATGGTTTGCTGCTAGCATTTGCCTCTGTCACACTCTGGCTTTGCCTCTCAGGAGACAGTGACATCAGGCTCCTGTCAGCATGCACTCCTTGGCTTCATCAATATTATCCAGTTTTGGTGGCTGTATATATATGGGCTGGATCCTCAGGTGTGGCAGGCTCTAAATGACCATCCTTTCAGTCTCTGCTCCAAACTTTGTCTCCATATACCCTCCTATGAATATTTGTGTTTCCCCTTTTAAGAAGGACTGCAGCATTTGCACTTTGGATGTCCTTCTTCTTGAACTTCATGTGGTCTGTGGATTGTGTCTTGGGCAATTCCAGCTTTTGTGCTGATATCCACTTATCAGTGATTGCATACCATGTGTGATTTTTGGGATTGGGTTACCTCACTCAGGATGATATTTTCTAGTTCCATTTGCCTACGAATTTAATGATGTCATTGTTTGTCACAGCCGAGTAGTACTCCATTGTGTAGATGTGCCATATTTTCTGTATCCATTCCTCTGTTGAAGGGCATCTGGGTTCTTTCAAACTTCTGGCTATTATAAATGAGGCTGCTATGAACATAGTGGAGTATGTCTCTTTGTTGGATGTTGGGGCATCTTTTGGGTATATGATCAAGAGAGGTATAGCTGAGTCCTCAGGTAGTGCAATGTCCAATTTTCTGAGGAACCTCCAGACTGATTTCCAAAATGATTGTACCAGTCTACAATCCCACCAACAATGTAGGAATGTTCCTCTTTCTCCACATCCTCACCAGCATGTGCAGTCACCTGAGTTTTTGATCTTAGCCATTCTGACAGGTGTGAGGTAGAATCTCAGGGTTGTTCTGATTTTCATTTCCCTGATGACTAAGGATATTAAACACTTTTTTAAGTTACTTTTCAGCCATTCGATATTCCTCAACTGAGAATTCTTTGTTTTGTTCTGTACCCCATTTTAATAGGGTTACTTGGCTCTCTGATGTCTAACTTCTTGAGTTCTTTGTATATATTGGATATTAGCCCTCTTAAGTCTTACTTTCCAGACTGTAGATGTCAGCTCAAATTCGAGTGCAGACACAAGTTTCTTTTAATATTTTCCTCTTTATTTAATATGCTGACAAATGGCAGAGTACACTATTTTTTCAGATATAGGTTTACAAAAGCAAAGTGAATATGAAAAGCAATTTAACTCTTTCATGAATGAAGGTTGCAAAACACAAACAGAAAACATTGAATGTGTGGCTAGAGAGGTAACTCAGTGATTAAAAATGTTGGTCCTATTAAAGAGGATGAGGATTCAATTCCAGCACCCATGTGGGGGCTCATAATTGTTTGTAACATTAGTTCCAAGGAATCTGATTCCCTTTTTTTATCCATGTGGGCATCAGGCAAACATATGTTATACCAATACATATGCAGGCAAAATACACATATACATAAACTTAAAGTGAATTTTAGAAAGAGAGAACACCAAAGAAACTTTGAGTGTTATCTCAAATAATCATTTATTATTAAATATTACTATTAAATAATAATTAATTACATTATTAAGCAAATAAATATTATTAAAATTATTATTTAAAACATTCAATGTTTATATATCAAATCTTTGTACCCAGTCAAAATCATATATATTTATGCATGTATAATTGTATAATATATTGCAATATATTTTAATATCAATTATATAAAACATTATTTGAAAAGAAAAAAATGCCCTAACAAGAAAATGATTTGGAAATGCAGTGCTGATAATATCACAGCACAATGGAGGAACTGAAAAATTTGGAGATTCTGGAGGAACATTTACATCCTGGGAAATAGAAAGACCAACAAAGTTTTCAGTATAGATCTAGGAAGGTTTCCTTCAGGCTCCCTTCAGGCCAAAGCTAAGGTTAGAAAAAAATCTATAATAGGTTATCCAATACATATTCTGTTCTTGAAACTTTTGTTGTTGTTTTTGCTATTTTGTTGGGTTTTTTTGATAAGGTTCTTTTTGTTTTGTTTTCAGTATATCCCTACCAAATTTTACCCTCCCTCTATTGTTCCCAGTCCCTACCCTAACTATGTCTCCTCACATACCCAATCCACCCTTCTGTTTCCCTTCAGAAAAGAACAGGCCTTGTATCTCTCCACTTGGAGCCTGGAGAACCCCACAGAAGAAAAGGCAGAAGAAATCAAGGATCCAGAGGACTCAAGAACATCAGGAAAATATGCCCATAAATATTAAGCAAGGCTCAGAGGAACTCAAAGAGACTTAAGAGGCAATCACAGAGTCTGCATGGACCCTTCTATACAGACATTCTATGCTCATTAGCTTGGTGTTTTTGTGGAACTCCTAACAGTGGGAAAGGGGGACTGACTCTGAGTGTTTTGCCAGCTCTTGCGATTCTTTTCCTCCTACTTGGTGGCATTACCCATCCTTGATAGAGTTTGTGCTTAGTCTTATTTTATCTTCTTATACCAAGTACAGTTGACGTAGTCTCTTCTTATTTCATATAAAGACACTACTTTATTTTGGATAATTGCAGGATAAGTTAAGATACCACTAACTTTTCTCAGTCTGTTGGTTGCCGTTTTGTCCTAACCACAGTGTCCTTTGCCTTACAGAAGCTTTGCAGTTTTATGAGATCCCATTTGTCAATTCTTGATCTTAGAGCATAAGCCATTGGTGTTTAACCAGGAAAGAGAATACTGAAGTTAATAAAGAAAAAAAGGAAAAAAATACCACTAACTTGTATAATAACATGGTCAATAGAAATATATATTTTTATTTTCATTTGCAGTACAGGATCTCATGGTGCACTTATAATTTAATAAAATACTTTTAAAAGTCATTGGTAGTGGAATCTGTACTGGCTTAGTATGTAGAGATTTTGTACATGCTATTGCATCCAATGTGAATTTTTGATTTTTAGAAAGGGTATCTCTATGTAGCCCTGGAACTTGCTCTGTAGACCAAGCTGGCTTCAAAATCACAGTGATTCATCTACCTCTGCCTCATGAGCTGTAATATTAAATGCTTTAACCATCTCTATCCAGTCCAAAGATGGGAAGATGAGAGATGGGCACAAAATCCTAACCCCTAGCCTTGGAGCTATTAGTAGCTCTACTAGGAGAAGGAGGTTCAGTTTTTCTCTAAGTATAGAATCTAGTAAGTCAATCATAGTCTAGTGAGAAATCACACATCCAAGAATATATAGGCAGCCTAATTTGGTCTTGTTACGTTACAAAAAACAAGCAAGCAGACAACAGAAAAGATTAATATTATTTTGGGTGGTTAGGAAAGTAGGATGGATATAGGAAAAGTTGGGGGGTGAAAGGAATGCACATTGTAGGAAATGCTTTAAAAACTTATTAAAATAATACCAGAAAGTCATGAGTAGTGATCCTAAACAAAATTGTCAGAGGTATTTAATTCTGATGACACACAGGGCTTTGTTCCTCCATATCTCATTTATTTTTACTGTCTACATAAAAAAGAATTGTTCACAGGAAATGAGGTTCCTAAGGGAGTATTCCTGTTGAACATGAGGATGGAAGGCACTGCTTATAGGACACAGAAAAGGAAGAGTGTTCTAACTATTAAAGAATTACTAGAGCTGCAGGAGTTATTCTGGAGTCTTACCTTCAGACTGGCATACAGAAAAGCAGCATCACACTGTTTTTCTTTGGTGTCTTTTGGTTTTCTTTTATCTGTGACTCAATGTAATCACAGCATGTATCAGAATTAATCTGAAGGGAATACTTGAATAAGATAGAGTTGCATGTTGAGGCACTTGAAAGCATAGGGCAAAATTTTGGTCCCTTCACTTCTACTAAAAAAAATATCAAGTAATACCAATCAGAATTGAGTGAGAAATGAAAATCTTCCCTGAACATAAGTAGAAAATCAACAAAAGACAGATAACCACAAGGCTTCCGAGAAACAAATGGCCCTATAGACTTGCCAGAAAGACTTCATCCTGAAGGACAAAATTGCCCAAGACAACATAATTTATCTCCATCGATATTTATAAAACTTGTTTCCAAATGGAGTGATGTGAGCTGATGTGTTCCAGGATAACTTTGAACATTTGTGCAGAAAAAAATGATGGCAAATCAAAACCCAAATTAACTCAAAGTGGCTAATCCTCAAATGAACTTTCTCTTGACCTCAGTTAGTTGTTAGCTAACCTTTTACCTTAGTAGTGTGACAGTGAATTTCTTCAACTCTCTTCATTATTTTTGTCTTTCATTCCAATTAATTAATAAGAATACTATTTTGGTTTTGTCTTCTTTTAACTCTTCACATATGGTAGCTTCTCTGAATTCCTCCTCTTTCCTTTTCTTATCCTTTTATCTCTATAAAGTCATTTTCCTTAGAAATCAGCTTTTGTTTTCTTGAAAGCCACAAGTTTCTATTTTTTTTCATTATGATTGCACATATAAAGTACTATGGCTAACTCACTTGTGACAGACTTTACCCTTATTAGAGGCCTTAACAAAGTATATCATTACAGCACTGACTTCTTATTTCTTATAGAGTTGTTAGTTAGAATAAGAACATATTTATGCTTGTATGTATGTAGGTATGTATGTGTGTATGTATGTGCATGTATGTATGATCCATTTGTAATTTATAAGCCCTAACAGTATAATTAGTGCTAATTAAATATTTTTGAATGAAAAAAATGTCATATATTATTTTGAAGTCCTTTTGATATTTTCCCACATTTGTAGTGCTTGTCTGGAATATACAATAAAGTAAAATACAATCTAATAGCAATTATCTTACCATAGTGCTGAACTCTAAAATGACTTTAGTTGAAGCACAAAAATAAATTTTTTAGAAGATTCTTCTATATTTTAATATTTATGCTTAATTTAATCTTATGGCTTTTGAATTTATACTCTTTTTTTTACTTTCTACAAGTATTTCTGACCAATTAAACTCTATATAAAAATTAATTTTGATCAATGCTTAGAAAAGATATTACAGTCAAAGTGAAAGGTTGACAATGTTCATGTGTATTTATGAGAATTACATTGAGATTTCGGGGCTCGAATTACCCACAGGAATTTAGTATATCCAATGAAGTTTCTGGAAGGGATGAAAGAGTTCTTGGTAATATCTTAAATAGTACCCTTAGTGGAGTTAAGTAACTAATAACAGCATTCTTTCACACAGAGCCTACAACTTTCTTCAGAACATTTTCTAAAATAAACCATCAATTAAACATTACTATTAACCAGAATCAAGCTGTGAGATAAACATTATTTGCTGTATCTGAGACATATAAATATTTAAAGAAGTGTGAAAGTTATGACAACGATTAACCTGCAGAGATTAATGATTAGGTAGATAGTTAGATTTATGTACACAAGAAGTAACTATAATCCTAATGAGACAAGGCAGACCAAAGATATAGAAAAGACTCATACATGTCAGTTAAAGCATGCATTTTCAGCCATAAATGTGCATCCAAAGCACTAGGAAAATTTGTTAAGCTACAGGCTGCTGATACCAACACTCAAGGTTTATTTTAATATTTTGATTAGAGACTAAAAATTATTACTTCTAGAAGATTCCCAGGGAATATGGATACTGGGCTTATAAGAATCTATCTATCAAAAAATCCAGCCCTATAAAGGATTCTAGAAGGAAAATTTCAATACAAAGAAGATACCAAAGAAAAGACAAGATATTAAGCATCTCATAACAAAGTCAAAAAGGAGAAAACCACAAGCACATAAAGTTACCTACAAAAGGAAATGTTATAGGAACCAATAGTCATCTGTCTTTAATATCTCTCAATATTAATGGACTCAACTCTACTATAAAAAGACATAAGCTAAAAGACTGGATATGCAAATAAGATCCAGCATTTTGCTGCATACATGAAACACTCGTCATTCACAAAAAAAAAAAAAAAAAAAAAACTATCTCAGAGTAAAAGGATGGAAAAAAGTCTATCAAGCAAATAGTTCCAAGAAACAAGCTGTAGTTGTCATCTTAATATCCAATAAAATAGACTTTCAACCAAAAGTTATCAAACTTAATGAGGATGGACACTTCATACTCATCCAAGGGAAAATTCACCAAGAGAAACTTTCAATTCTAAACATCTATGCCCAAATGCAATGGCACCCACATTCATAAAATAAACTTTAGTAAAGCTCAAAATATATTGAACCCCACACAATAATAGTAGGAGACTTCAATACCCTACTCTCACCAATGGACAGGTCACTGAAACAGAAACTAAACAGAGACATAGTGAAACTAATAGAGGTTATGAACCAAACGGATTTAACAGATATCTATAGAACATTTCACCTGAAAACAAAATAATAAACATTTTTTTCAGCACTTCATAGTATGTTCTTCAAAACCGACCATATAATTGGTCACAAAACAAACCTCAACTTATACAAGAGGTTGAAATAATCCCATGCACCCTATCAGATGACCATAGCCTAAAGTTTGTCTTCAATAAGACAACAACAAGCAACAGAAACAGAAAAAAGCAGCAGAAAACCTACATACATGTGGAAACTGAATAATACTCTACTCAATGACAATTTGGTCAAGGATGAAATAAAGAAATTAAAGACTTCCAGGAATTTAATGAAAATATTGGCACATCATACCCAAACTTATGGGACATAATGAAAGCAGTGGTAAGAAGAAAATTCATAGCACTAAGGGCACTGATAAAGAAATTGGAGAGACCTTACACTGGCAACTTAGCAGCATACCTGAGATCTCTAGAACAAAAAGAAACAAACTCACCAAAGAGTAGAAAGAAGGAAATAGTCAATCTCTGGGCTGAAATCAACCAAATAGAAACAAAGAGAACAATACAAAGTCAGCAAAACCAAAGTTGGTTCATTGAAAGAATCAAAAAGCTAGATAAACCCGTCGCCAAACTAACTAAGGGCCCACAGGCAGTATCCAAATTAACAAAATCAGAAATGAAAAGGGAGACATAACAACAGAAATAGCGTAAATTCAAAAAATCATAAGATCCTACTAGCAAAGCCTATGCTCAACAAAACTTGAAAATCTAGATGAAATGGATGATTTTCTAGATGGATACCATATACCAAATTTAAATCAAGAGCAGGTAAACTTTCTAAGCAGGCCCATATCTCATAAGGAAACAGAAGTCATTAAAAAGTTCCCAACAAAACCAAGCCCATGGCCAGATAGATTTAGTTCAGAATTCTACCAGACCTTCCAAGAAGACCTGATACCAATATTCCTTAAAATATTCCATAAAATAGAAACAGAAGAAACACTACCTAATTCATTCTATGAATCCACAATTACTCCGATACCTAAACCACAGAAGGACCCTACCAAAAATAGAGAACTTCAGACCAATATCACTTATGATTATCAATGCAAAACTACTCAATAAAATTTTCACAAACCAAATCCAAGAACACATCAAAATTATCATTCACCACAATCCAGTAGACTTCATCCCAAGGATGCAAGGCAAGTTCAATATATGAAACCCACTAACGTAATCCACCATATACACAAACTCAAAGAAAAAACATCACACAATCATTTCCTTATGTGCAGAAAAAGCACTTGACAAAATACAACTCCCCATCATGTTAAAAGTATTGGAGAGATCAGGAATTCAAGGCCATATCTATACAAAGTAAAAGCAATTTACTGCAAACTGACAGCCAATATCAAATTAAATGGAGAGATACTTGAAGCAATCCCACTAAAATCGGGGACAAAACAAGGATATATGGTCTTCCCATATCTATTCAACATAGTACTCAAAGTGCTAACTAGAACAATAAGACAACAAAAAGAGATCAAGGGAATAAAAATTGGCAAAGTAGAATTAAAGGTATCACTATTTGCAGATGATATGATAGCATACATAAGTGATCCAAAATTCAACCAGAGAACTTCTCCAGCTGATAAACAACTTCAACAATGTGGCCAGATATAAAATTAACTCAAATAAGTCTGTAGCATTCCTATATACAAATGATAAACAGGCTGAGAAAGAAATGAGGGAAACAATTCCCTTCACAATAGCCACAGATATTATAAAATATCTTGGAGTCACTCTAATGAAACATGTGAAAGGTCTTTATGATAAGAACTTCAAGCCTCTCAAGAAAGAAATCTAAGATCTCAGAAAATGGAGAGATCTCCAATGCTCGTGGATTGGCAAAATTAACAGAGCAAAAAAGGTCATCCTACCAAAGTCAATCTACAGATTCAATGAAATCATCATCAAAATACCAAAAAATTCTTCAAAGACATGGAAAGAGCAATTCCCAAATTAATCATGAAAGGCAAAAAAATCAGAATAGCAACAGCAATTCTTAACAATAAAACAATGGTTGGGGGAATCACCATCACTGATCTTAAGCTCTACTACAGCGCAATAGCGATAAAAAATGTATGGTATTGGTACAAAGACAGACAGGTTGATCAGTGGAATAGAATTGAAGACCCTGAAATAAAGTCACACACTTAAGCACACTTGACAAAGAAACCAAAAATACACAGTGAAAAAAAAGTAAGCATATTCAATAAAGACCCATATTTGTTACCATGCACAAAGCTCAAGTCCAAGTGGATCAAAGAACTCAACATAAAACCAAATACACTGAAACTAATAGAAGAGAAAGTGGGAAAGAGATTGAACTCGTTGGCACATGGGGAAATTTCCTAAACAGAACCCCAATGTCACATGCTGTAAGATAAAAAATTGATACATGGGGCCTCATGAAACTGGGGAGCTTCTATAAGGCAAAGGACATAGTCAATAAGACAAATCAGCCTGCTACAGATTGGGAAAAAAATCTTCACTAACCCCACATCTGATTAAGGACTAATATCCAAAATATATAAAGAACTCAAGGGACTGGGCACTTCCAGTTTCTAACTGGGGCCTGAACCTCGCTGATCCCAGCCCACAGCTGCCTGCTCCCAAACACCATGGGAGAGAGAGCTCAGCTCCCAGACAGGTGGGCACTCCTGAGACTGCAGGGCAGAAGAGACCGCCAGTACTGCCCTCCCTTGCCCTCATCCCTGGCCCAAGAGGAAACTGTATAGGGCCTCTGGGAACAGGAAAATAGGGGCACTGAACCCTGTAGTCCAGGCACTGTCCAGATCTGAAGGCACCAGGTCAAACAGCTCCCTGCACCCAAATCCCATGGGAGGGAGAGCTACACTTTCAGAGGGACAGACATGCCTGGGAAACCAGAGGAAACTACTCTCTTCCCACATTTCTGACTTTAGAGGAAAATACCTAGTGCCATCTGGGCCCCCTGTGCACAGGGTCCTGAGAGAAGGTGGGGCAGGCACTTCTGGTTGCTGCCCTCATTGAGAGCTGACACTGGGCTCTGAGGAGTGACTCCAGGCCTGAGACCAGAGGTAAGACCAACTTTTCTGCTCCAAGTGACCTGCCTGGTAGACTCAGGACACACGCCCATAGGGACACCTGAAGACCAGTACACAGGAACAACTACACGCCTGAAAGCAGAACATTCTGTGCCCACAACTGACTGAAAGAGAACAGGAAATCAGGTCTACAGCACACCTGACACACAGGCTGATAGGACCATCTAACCACTGTCAGAAATAGCAGAACAAGGTAACACAAGAGACAATGTGATGGCAAGAGGCAAGTGCAGGAACACAAGCAACAGAAACCAAAACTACATGGCATCATCGGAGCCCAATTCTGCCACCAAAGCAAACACTGAATATCCAAACACACCAGAAAAGTAAGATCTAGATTTAAAATCACATTTTATCATCATGATGGAGGACTTCAAGAAAGACATAAAGAACTCCCTTAGAGAAATACAGGAAAACACAAATAAACAAGCAGAAGCCTACAAAGAGAAAATACAAAAATCCCTGAAAGAATTACAGGAAAACACAATCAAACAGGTGAAAGAATTAAAAATGGAAATAGAAGCATTGAAGAAAGCACAAAGGGAGACAACCCTGGATATAGAAAGCCAAAGGAAGAGACAAGGGGCCATAGACAGAAGAATCACCAACAGAATACAAAAGATAGAAGAGAGAATATCAGGAGCAGAAGATTCCGCAGAAATCATCGACACAACTGTCAAAGATAATGTAAAAGAAAAAAAAGATACCGGCCCAAAACACACAGGAAATCCAAGACACAATGAGAAGATCAAACCTAAGGATAATGGGCATAGAAGAGATTGAAGACTCCCAACTCAAAGGACCAGTAAATATCTTCAACAAAATCATAGAAGAAAACTCCCCTGACCTAAAAAAAGAGATGTCCATAAACATACAAGAGGCCTACAGAACTCCAAATAGGCTGGATGAGAAAAGAGACTCCTCCCATCACATAATAGTCAAAACACCAAATGCACAAAACAAAGAAAGAATATTAAAAGCAGTAAGGGGAAAAGGTCATGTAATATATAAAGGCAGACATATCAGAATGAAAACAGACTTCTCACCAGAGACTATGAAAGCCAGAAGATCCTGGACAGATGTCATACAGACCATAAGAGAACACAAATGCCAGCCCAGGTTACTGTATCCAGCAAAACTCTCAATTAACATAGATGGAGAAACCAAGATATTCCATGACAAAACCAAATTTACACAATATCTTTCTACAAATCCAGCCATACAAAGGATAATAAATGGTAACGCCCAACACAAGGAGGCAAGCTACACCATAGAAAAAGCAAGAAACTAATTGTTTCAAAAACAAAACAAAGAGAAGACAAGCACACAAACATAATCTCACATCCAAACACGAATATAACAGGAAGCAACAGTCACTTTTCCTTAATATCTCTCAACATCAATAGACTCAATTCCTCCATAAAAAGACACAGATTAACGAACTGGATAGGCAATGAGGACACAACATTTTGCTGCCTACAGAAAACATACCTCAGAGAAAAAGACAGACAACTACCTCAGAGTAAAAGACTGGAAAACAAATTTCCAAGCAAATGGTCTGAAGAAGCAAGCTGGAGTAGCCATTCTAAAATTGAATAAAATCAATTTTCAACCAAAAGTCATCAAAAAAGATAAGGAAGGACACTTCATATTCATCAAAGAAAAAATCCACCAAGATGAACTCTCAATCCTAAATATCTATGCTCTAAATACAAGGGCACCTACATACGTAAAAGAAACCTTACTAAAGCTCAAAGCACCCATTGCACCTCACACAAAAATAGTGGGAGATTTCAACATGCCACTCTCATCAATGGACAGATCATGGAAACAGAAATTAAACAGAGACATAGACAGACTAACAGAAGTCATGAACCAAATGGATTTAACAGATATTTTTAGAACCTTCTATCCTAAAACAAAAGGATATACCTTCTTCTCACCACCTCATGGTACGTCTCCAAAATTGACCATATAATCGGTCATAAAACAGGTCTCAACATATAAAGAAAGATAGAAATAATCCCATGCGTTCTATCAGACCACCACAGGCTAAAGCTGGTCTTCAATAACAATAAGGAAAGTATGCCCACATATACATGGAAGTTGAACAAAGCTCTACTCAATGATAACCTGGTCAAGAAAGAAATAAAGAAAGAAATTAAAGACTTTTTAGAATTTAAGGAAAATGAAGGCACAACATACCCAAACTTATGGGACACAATGAAAGCTGTGCTAAGAGGAAAACTCATAGCGCTGAGTGCCTGCAGAAAGAAACAGGAAAGAGCATATGTCAGCAGCTTGACAGCACACCTAAAAGCTCTAGAACAAAAAGAAGCAAATACACACAAGAGGAGTAGAAGGTAGGAAATAATCAAACTCAGAGCTGAAATCAACGAAGTAGAAAAAAAAAGGACTATACAAAGAATCAACAGAACAAAAAGCTGGTTCTTTGAGAAAATCAACAAGATAGATAAAGCCTTAGCCAGACTAACGAGAGGACACAGAGAGTGTGTCCAAATTAAAAAAAAATCAGGAATGAAAAGGGAGACATAACAAAAGAGACAAAGAAAATTCAAAATATCATCAGATTCTAATACAACAGCCTAAATTAAACAAAAGTTGAAAATCTGGAGGAAATGGACAATTTCCTAGACAGATACCAGGTACCGAAGTTAAATCAGGAACAAATAAGCCATTTAAACAACCCCATAACTCCTAAAGATATAGAAGCAGTCATTAAAAGGCTTCCAACCAAAAGGAGCCCAAGTCCAGATGGGTTCAAAGCAGAATTCTATCAGACCTTCATAGAAGACCTCATACCAATACTATCGAAACTCTTCCACACAAATGAAAGAGATGGAGTGCTACCAATTTCCTTTTATGAAGCCACAATTATTCTTATACCTAAACCACATAAAGCCCCATAAAAAAACAGAACTTTAGACAAATTTCCCCTATGAATATTGATGCAAAGATACTCAATAAAATTCTTGCAAACCGAATCCAAGAGCACATCAAAACAATCATCCATCAAGATCAAGTAGACTTCATTCCAGGGATCCAGGGATGGTTTAATATATGGAAAACCATCAATGTAATTCACTATATAAACAAACTGAAAGATAAAAACCACATGATCATTTCATTAGATGCTGAGAAAGCATTTGACAAAATTCAATACCCCTTCGTGATAAAAGTCCTAGAAAGAACAGGAATTCAAGGCCCATACCAACCATAGTAAAAGCCATATACAGCAAATCAGTAGCTAATATTAAACTAAATGGAGAGAAACACGAAACAATCCCACTAGAATCAGGGACTAGACAAGGCTGCCCACTCTCTCCCTACTTATTCAATAAAGATCTCGAAGTCCTGGTCAGAGCAATGACACAACAAAAGGAGATCAAAGGTATACAGATTGGAAAAGAAAAAGTCAAAATATCACTATTTGCAGATTATATAATAGTATATTTAAGTGATCCCAAAAGTTCCACCAGAAAACTACTAAACCTGATAAACACCTTCAGCAAAGTAGCTGGGTATAAAATTAACTCAAATAAATCAGTAGCCTTCCTCTACACAAATGAGAAACAAGCCAAGAGAGAAATTAGGGAAATGACACCCTTCATAATAGTCCCAACTAATAAAAAATACCTCGGTGAGACTTAATCCAAGCAAGTGAAAGATCTGTATAAGAACTTGAAGCCTCTGAAGGAAGAAATTGAAGAAGATCTCAGAAGATGGAAAGATCTACCTTGCTCATGGATTGGCAGGATTAATATAGTAAAAATGGCCATTTTACCAAAAGCGATCTACGGATTCAATGCAATCCCCATCAAAATACCAATCCAATTCTTCAAAGAGTTAGAACAATTTGCAAATTCATCTGGAATAACAAAAAACCCAGGATAGCTAAAACTATCCTCAACAATAAAAGGACTTCTGGGGGAAATCACTATCCCTGAACTCAAGCAGTATTACAGAGCAATAGTGATAAAAACTGCATGGTATTGGTACAGAGACAGACAGATAGACCAATGGAATAGAATTGAAGACCCAGAAATGAACTCACACACCTATGGTCATTTGATTTTTGACAAAGGAGCCAAAACCATCCAATGGAAAAAAGATAGCATTTTCAGCAAATGGTGCTGGGTCAACTGGAGGTCAGCATGTAGAAGAATGCAGATCAATCCATGCTTGTCACCCTGTACAAAGCTTAAGTCCAAGTGGATCAAGGACCTCCACATCAAACCAGATAAACTCAAACTAATAGAGGAAAAAGTCTGGAAAAATCTTGAACACATGGGCACTGGATAAAATTTCCTGAACAAATACCAATGGCTTATGCCCTAAGATCAAGAATCGACAAATGGGATCTCATAAAACTGCAAAGCTTCTGTAAGGCAAAGGACACTGTAGTTAGGACAAAATGGCAACCAACAGATTGGGAAAAGATCTTTACCAATCCTACAATTGATAGAGGGCTTATATCCAACATATACAAAGAACTCACGAAGTTAGACTGCAGGGAGACAAATAACCCTATTAAAAATGTGGTTTAGAACTAAACAAAGAATTCACAGCTGAGGAATACTGAATGGCTGAGAAGCCCCTAAAGAAATGTTCAACATCTTTAGTCATAAGGGGAATGCAAATCAAAACAACTCTGAGATTCTACCTCACACCAGTGAGAATGGCTAAGATCAAAAACTCAGGTGACAGCAGATGTTGGTGAGGATGTGCAGAAAGAGGAACACTCCTCCACTGTTGGTGGCATTGCAGACTGGTACAACCATTCTGGAAATCAGTCTGGAGGTTCCTCAGAAAATTGGACATTGAACTACCTGAGGACCCAGCTATAACACTCTTGACCATATATCTAAATGTTGCCCCCACATCCAACAAAGAGACATGCCCCACCATGTTCATAGCAGCCTTATTTATAGTAGCCAGAAGCTGGAAATAACCCAGATGCCCTTCACCAGAGGAATGGATACAGAAAATGTGGTAGGTCTACACAGTGGAATACTACTCAGCTATCAAAAACAATGACTTTATGAAATTCATAAGCAAATGAATGGAACTCCAAAATATCATCCTGAGTGAGCTAACCCAATCACAGAAAAATATACATGGTATACACTCATTGATAAGTGTATACTAGCCCAAATGCTCTAATTACCCTAAATGCACAGAACACATGAAAGTCAAGAAGGATAACTAAAATGGGAATGCTTCACTCCCTCTTTAAAAGGGGAACAAGAATACCCTTGGGAGGGAATAGGGAGGCAAAGTTTAGAACAGAGGCTGAAGAAACGCCCATTCAGAGCCTGCCCCCATGTGGCCCATACATATACAGCCACCAAACTAGATAAGGTGGATGAAGCAAATAAGTGCAGGCTGACAAGAACCGGATGTAGATCTCTCCTGAGAGACACAGTCAGAATATGGCAAATACATAGGTGAATACCAGCAGCAAACCACTGAGCTGAGAATGGGATCCCTGTTGAAGGAATCAGAGAAAGAACTGGAAGTGCTTGAAGGTGCTCGAGACCCCAAAAGTACAACAATGCCAAGCAACCAGAGCTTCCAGGGACTAAGCCACTACCCAAAGACTATACATGGACTGACCCTGGGCTCCAACTGCATACGTAGCAATGAATGGCCTAGTTAAGAGCACCAGTGGAAGGGGAAGTCCTTTGTCCTGCCAAGACTGAACCCACAGTTAATGTGATTGTTGGGGGGAGGGTGGTAATGGGTGGAAGATTGGGAGGGGAACACCCATGTAGAAAGGGAGGGGGAAGGATTAGGGGGATGTTGGCCTGGAAACCGGGAAAGGGAATAACAATTGAAGTGTAAATAAAAAATACCCAATTTAATAAAGAGGGAGGAAAAAATAAAATAAAATAAAATAAAGAACTCAAGAAGGTTACCACAAATAAAACCAAACAACCCAATCAAAAAATGTACTGTAGAACTAAACTGAGAATTCATAATAAAGGAATCTCGAGTGGTCAGAAGCACATAAAGAAATGTTCAAAGTCCTTAGTTATCACAGAAATGCAAATCAAAACAACCCTGAGATTTCACCTCACATCAGTCAGAGTGACTAAGATCAAAAACTCAGGTGACAGCAGATCCTGGCAAGGATGTGGAGAAAGAGGAACACTCGTCTATTGCTAGTAGGATTGCAGACTGGTACAAACACTCTGGAAATCAATTTGGAGGTTCCTCAGAAAATTTGAAATAGACCTTCCTAAAAACCCAGCTATACCTCTCTTGGGAATATACCTAAAATTTGTCCCACCATTCCATAGGGGCACATGCTTTGCTCTGTTCATAGCAGCCTTATTTGTGACTGCCGGAAGCTGGAATCAATTCATATGTCCCAGGACAGAAGAATGAATACAGAAAATGTGGTTCATTTACACAATGGAATACTATTCAACTATTAAGAATGTGGACATTCTGAGTTTTGCGGATAAATGGATAGAACTAGAAAATGTCATCCTTATATTTTTGGTTGTGAGCCTAGCTTTTAATGTCTGAGCCATCTCTCCAGCCCTGCAATCTCTAGCAGCAAACCACTGAACTGAGAACAGCACCCCCTTGGGGGAAATTAGAGGAAGGATTGAAAGAGCTGAAGGAGCTTGCAACCCCATAAGAATAACAATGCCAACCAACCAGAGCTTCCAGTCTCTAAACCACTAGGGAAAGACTACACATGGACTTACCCAGGGCTCCAACTGCATATGTAACAGAGAATAGCCTTGTTGGGGCACCAGTGAAAGGGGAAGCCCTTGGTCCCGCCAGGGTTGGACTCCCAGTCCAGGGGAATATGGGGGGTAGTAAGGGGGATGGATGGGGAGAATACCAAAATGGGGGAGGGGGAGGGGATGGGGGCTTATGAACAGGAAATCTGGAAACAGAATAACATTTGAAATGTAAGTAAATAAATATATCTAATAAAAAAATTTAAAAAAATTTCCGTTATCAAACACATCCTTTGTTTTTACTTTTCAGTGCATCAACAGTAATTTATTCCTTTGCTTTTCTTGTCCTTTCTCCTAGTCTCTATGTACCTAATTCAAGTTCTTCTGAAAAAAAAAACTCTGCTTACAATGCCTATTTAGAGATATATTACATTAGATATCTTGGTATGTTCAATCTCTTCCTACATTTTGTTTCCATCATTATAATTTCTCCTCACGATTAGTTATTTTTAGGTAAATTATTTCAGTTATAATTTATCATCTATATCTTCCAGTAGAAATTAACTTTTACACACCTGAGAGCACTGGTAAGACTACCATTTCTGCCTGTAGGGACCCATCTAGAGCCCTCAGGAAACATGAACCCAGGAGCAGTCAGCAGTCTGTGACTGGATGCTTCAGGTTTCCACCTGTTCCCAGAGATAACCTTGTACCACAGCTCTCTGTACCCAAATCCATTGCGGGGTAACTCTCAGAAGTGCAGACAATCCTGAGAACTCAGTGGGTACCATCACTTCTGCTCACATTCCTGACCCAAGAGGAACCCGCCTGGAGCCCTCTGGACACAGGTATCAAAGAGTAGTCTGGGGCAGGATTCTTCCAGATATATATATATATATATATATATATATATATATATATATATATATATATATATATATATTCCCTTTACCTGTTTGAATATTTTAATAACCGTGCATAATCTACAGTAATATTTTCATGGTACAAATGCACTTCAATTTGAGTAATCATGCCTGTTGGTAGTCAATGATTTGAAACTACTTTATGTAAGGTCTCTATAGATAAATATGTTCACATTAGATATTCTCTGGACACCTGCTTTTATGCCTTTCCAATAAATGCCTAAGAATGAAATTGGTAGGTCTTAAGTAAATGTGTAGTTGAGTTTATAAATATATGTATAATTCTTTTCCAAATGTTTGCACCATTTTTTTTTACTTCTAATGCCAATGCTCATAGTCACCAATACTCAGTATAGTGTTTGCATAAATAGGCAATATATTGAACATGAAATTTTATCTCATTAGAAACTTAGTTTGCATTTTGTCATGGTGGCTATGGGTTGCAGACCAGCGCTGTGGAACAGAAGGAGCACTGGCACCGCTGATCCTGACTGTCCCATGTTTTAAAATCTTGCTGGAAATTGTCTTTGACAAGGGATCCCTACCCACCCCGCCAAATCTCTCCTATGGCACAAACAGAAATCAAGATGTAATGCATCCCCAGACCATCCCGCAAACTCAACACCAGTGACTTCTCTGTAACTGGGTCCAAATCAAGGTCCTTTCAAGACTGACTTCACTGAATATACTCCACCAGGTCTTCCTGACCCTACTATATCACTGTGAAGGGTTATTGGCGAGACTTCCTGAAACCAACTGAAGGCTCACTGGATCCAGCAGTGCCTCTGTTTCACCAAGCAATTTACCAGTAGAGCAGAGCCTTTGTGTGATTCTGCCTCTAGCTGATATTAGACAGGAAAAAGCAACTGGTTTGCACTAGAGGCCTGGCTTTCCTTTGAAGGAGCTATTCTGTGATCTGTGCTGCTAGTTCGCGACTGGCAGTGTCCTAGACTGGACTGGCCCCTGAGTACAGAGACTGAGGTGCAACTGAGTGAAAAACTAGAAGATCTTGAAGAACAGTACTAAGGTGCAAGCCAGGTTCAACACTCCAGTGTTGTTGAACTGACAAGTTGCTAAAAGAAATGGGACTAATTGTTGCTTATTGCTTTTCCTCTCCATATTATTGTTGCTTTTTGTTGTTACATTGCTTTGTGTTGTCTTTCTAAGCCCAGTTGTTCTCTGATAATTTGCATTGCCCTGATTGAGGACAGAGGTGGTTCTCTAGTTTAGAACTAGGGCACTGGTTGTACCAAACTGAACTTGTTGAAAAAGAATATTACAGAGGGTTCTTAGACTTTATTAACAGGGCTGATTATTGCCCTGAATGTTACCCTGATAATCCTGCTAATAGAAGCCTTGGTCTGCCTTGGTCTTTCCGACTTGAGTGTGAACCTCAAAATTTCACCAGGTGAACCTTTGAGAAAACTTGCCATCTGTTTCTTCTGGGTCATCTATTGGTTAGAAAAACAATACATGACTCCAGGGTATCTGGGATTAATCCTGCATTACAATTAATCTTGAGCAGAACAGACAAAAACATAAACCAGAGACTGGGCAAAAGCTAATGACTTCTGTAGCAGAATCATGGAGACTCTTAAGGGCTTTGCATTCATAGCCTAGGGAAGGAGAAGAATTAATTGTTTTTTGTTTTTCTTCTCTTTTCCTTTATTATTTTTTTAAGGTGCTGGGGATTGGATCTGGGTACCTTGTGCATGCTGGTCTACTAAGTGCTCTTCTGCTAAGTTAAAACCAAGGCTCCCCTTTTCTAAGGCTGACACAGTCTGCTGTCACTACGTTGTCAATTGCTTTAATTGTTGGGTCTGCTTCTGTGGTCAATCATATTTTAGCATAAATTTAGTTGAAATTGCAGCCAGAGTATTTACCTAGAACCAGACTAACCTATAAATGATATAGAACTTGCTGGTCCCTCCTGAAAATTGCCACAGCTTAAGTATTGACAAGATAATGTGGTTCTAGAGGGGAAGCCCCATGTTGTATGCCCCATTAAATGTTTCTCTGTCAGTGCCTATTATGAGAACATGTTTCTTATAGCTGGATTCTAGATTATTCTAATAAGTTTTAATACATTAAAAAAGGAAACTTAGTTTGCAGTATTATGATGTATAGGAAACTAGAGTACACCGCGGCGATTAATGGATGCATAATTATAATATGAACGCACATACACACACACACACACACACACCAATACAGTTTTTATATTGTATCGCATAACTAAAAGCATTAAGAAGAAAAAGTCCATGAAGTAATCAGTAGCATATTTCTACTGTTTTCTCTTGGGGGGGTATTTTTTATTTACAATGCAAATGTTATTCCCTTTCCAAGTTTCCTATCCATAAGTCCCCTATTCCATCCCCCATTTTTATAAGGGTGTTCCCCCTCCCCCACCACTACCCCTTACCACCTCCCCACCCTTACATTTCCCTACACTGGGGGGGGGGCACAGCCTTGGCAGGACCAAGGCCTTCTCCTTGCATTGGTGCCCAACAAGGCCCTCCTCTCCTACATATGCAGCTGGAGCCATGGATCTGTCCATGTGAAGTTGTTGGATGGTGGTTTAGTCCCTGGGAGCTATGATTTGTTCATACTGTTGGACCTTCATTTTCTTCAATCCTTTCTCTAACTCCTCCAAGGGGGACCCTGCTCTCATTTCAACGGTTTGTTGCTAGCATTTACCTTTGTATGTGTCACATTCTGGCTGAGCCTCTCAGAAGACAGCAATATGTATGCACTGTCAGCATGCACTTCTTGGCTTCATCAATATTGTCCAGTCTTGGTGGCTATATATACATCCCTGGGGGTGGGGGGTAGGCATGCTCTGAATGTTTGATCCTTCAGTCTCTGCTCTAAACTTTGTCTCCATATTTGCTGCTATGAATAATTTTGTTCCAGCTTTTAAAGAGAACTTGGGCATCTGCACTTTGGTCATCCTCCTTGAGCTTCATGTGGTCTGTGGATTGTATCTTGGGTAATTTGAGCTTTTGAGCTAACATCCACTTATCAGTGAGTATATATCATGTATGCTTTATTGTTTTTTGGTAACTTTACTAAGGATGATATTTTCTAGTTCCAGCCATCCATTTGCCTATGAATTTCATGATATCTTTGTTTTTTATAGCTGAGTAGTACTCCATTGCATAGTTGTACCAAATTTTCTGTATCCATTCCTCTGTTGAAGGGCATCTGGGTTCTTTCCAGCTACTGGCTGTTTAAATACGGTTGCTATGAACATAGTAGAACATGTGTCTTTATTGTATGTTGGAAGCATCATTTGGCATATGTCCAAGGGTGGTATAGCTGGGTCCTCATATAGTTCAATGTCCAATATTCTGAGAAATCTCCAGACTGATTTCCAGAGTGCTTGTACCAGCTTGCAATCCAACCAACAATGGAGGACTGTTCCTCTTTCTCCACATCCTCACCAGCATGTGCAGTCACCTGAGTTTTTGATCTTAGTCATTCTGACTTGTGTGACAGAATCTCAGGGTTGTTTTGATTTGTATTTCCCTGATGACTAAGGGTGTTGAACAAAGCTTTAGGTGTTTCTCAGCCATTCGATATTCTTCAGCTGCGAATTCTTTGTTTAACTCTGTAACACAATTTTTAATAGATTTATTTGGCTCTCTGATGTCTAACTTCTTGAGTTCTTTGTATATATTGGATATTAGCCCTCTTTTGGATGTGGGATTGCTTAATAACTTTTTTCCACTAGGTTGGTTGTCTTTTTGTCCTAATGAAACTGTCCATTGCCTTAAAGAGCCTGGCAGTTTTATGAGATCCTATTTGTCGATTCTTGATCTTAGAGCATAAACCACTGGGGTTTTCTTCAGGAAATTTTCCTCAGTGCCCACCTGTTTGAGGCTCTACCCTATTTTTTCTTCTATTAGTTTGAGTATATGTGGTTTGATATGGAGGTCCTTGATCCACTTGGACTTAAGTATTGTATAGGGCAGTAAGAATGGTTTGATTGGCATTCTTCTACATGCTGACCTCCAATTGAACCCAGCAACATTTGTTGAAAATGCTATCGTTTTTTCCCAATGGATGGTTTTAGTTCCTTTGTCAAAGATCAAGTGACCATAGGTGTGTGGGTTTATTTCTGGATCCTCAATTCTATTCCCTTGATCTACCTTCCTATCATTGTACAAATACCATACAGTTTTTATCAGTATTACTCTGTAACACTGCTTGAGATCAAGGATGGTGATTCCCCCAGAAGTTCTTTTACAATTGAGGATATTTTTGCTATCCTGAGTTTTTTATTATTCCAAATGAATTTGCAAATTGCTCTTTCTAACTCTATGAAGAATTGAGTTGGAATTTTGATGGAGATTGCATTGAATCTGTACATTGCTTTTGGCAAAATGGCCGTTTTTACTATATTAATCCTGGCAATCCATGGGCATGGGAAATCTTTCCATCTTCTGAGATCTTCAATTTCTTTCCTCAGAGAGTTGAAGTTTTTGTCATACAGATCTTTTACTTGCTTGGTTAGAGTCACACCGAGGTATTTTATGTTATTTGGGACTATTGTTAAGGGTGTCATTTCTCTAATTTCTTTTTCAGCCTGTTTATCCTTTAAGTAGAAGAAGGCTACTGATTTGTTTGAGTTAATCTTATACCCAGCCACTTTGCTGAAATTGTTTAGCAGGTTTAGTAGTTCTCTGGTAGACTTTTTGGGGTCATTTAAGTACACTATCATATCATCTGCAAATAGTGATACTTTGATTTCTTCCTTTCCAAATTGTATTCCTTTGACCTCCTCTTGTTGTCTGATTGCTCTGGCTAGGATTCATGCACTGTATTGAATAAGTAGGGAGAGAGTGGGCAGCCTTGTCTAGACCCTGGTTTAGTGAGATTGCTTTAAATTTCTCTCCATTTAGATTATTGTTAGCAACTGGTTTGCTGTATACTGGTTTTGCTATGTTTAATTATGGGCCTTGAATTCCTGATATTTTGAAGACTTTTAAGGTGAAGAGGTATTGAATTTTATCAAATGTTTCTCAGCATCTAATAAACTGATCATGTGTGTTTTTTTTAGTTTGTTTATATAGTGGGTGACATTGATGGATTTCATTATATTGAACCATCCCTGCATCCATGGGATGAAGCCTACTTGATCATGATGGATGATGGTTTTGATGTGTTCTTGGATTAGATTTTGAGAATTTAACTGAGTATTTTTGCATCAATATTCATAAGGGAAATTGGTCTGAAATTCTCTTTCTTTGTTGGGTCTTTGTGTAGTTTAGGTATAAGCGTAATTGTGACTTTATAGATGGAATTTGGTAATTCTCTGTCTGCTTCTATTTTGGGGAATAGTTTGGATAGTATTTGTATAAAATTGTCTTTGAAGATCTGATAGAACTCTGAACTAAACTCACCTGGTCCTGGAATCTTTTTGTTTGGGAGAGTTTTAATAATTGCTTCTATTCTTTCAAAGATATAGGATTGTTTAGATGGTTTATCTAATCCTGATTTAACTTTGATACCTGGTATTTTTCTTGAAAATTGTCCATTTCCTCCAGATTTCCCAGTTTTGTTGAATATAGGCTTTTGTAGTAGGATCTGATAATTTTTTACTTTCCTCAGATTCTGTTGTTATGTCTCCATTTTCATTTCTGATTTTTTAATTTGAATATACTATCTCTGCCCTCTTGTTAGTCTGGCTAAGGATTTTTCTATCTTGTTAATTTTCTCAAAGAACCATATCCTGGTTTTGCTGATTCTCTGTATAGTACTTTTTTTTTTTTTTAATTAACTAGAGTATTTCTTATATACATTTCGAGTGTTATTCCCTTTCCCGGTTTCCGGGCAAACATCCCCCTCCCCCCTCCCCTTCCTTATGGGTGTTCCCCTCCCAACCCTCCCCCCATTGCCGCCCTCCCCCCATAGACTAGTTCACTGTGGGTTCAGTCTTAGCAGGACCCAGGGCTTCCCCTTCCACTGGTGCTCTTACTAGGATATTCATTGCTACCTATGGGGTCAGAGTCCAGGGTCAGTCCATGTATAGTCTTTAGGTAGTGGCTTAGTCCCTGGAAGCTCTGGTTGCTTGGCATTGTTGTACTTTTGGGGTCTCGAGCCCCTTCAAGCTCTTCCAGTTCTTTCTCTGATTCCTTCAATAGGGGACCTATTCTCAGTTCAGTGGTTTGCTGCTGGCATTCGCCTCTATATTTGCTGTATTCTGGCTGTGTCTCTCAGGAGCGATCTACATCCGGCTCCTGTCGGCCTGCACTTCTTTGCTTCATCCATCTTGTCTAATTGGGTGGCTGTATATGTATGGGCCACATGTGGGGCAGGCTCTGAATGGGTGTTCCTTCAGTCTCTGTTTTAATCTTTGCCTCTCCCTTCCCTGCCAAGGGTATTCTTTTTCCTCATTTAAAGAAGGAGTGAAGCATTCACATTTTGATCATCCGTCTTGGGTTTCGTTTGTTCTAGGGATCTAGGGTAATTCAAGCATTTGGGCTAATAGCCACTTATCAATGAGTGCATACCATGTATGTCTTTCTGTGATTGGGTTAGCTCACTCAGGATGATATTTTCCAGTTCCAACCATTTGCCTACGAATTTCATAAACTCGTTGTTTTTGATAGCTGAGTAATATTCCATTGTGTAGATGTACCACATTTTCTGTATCCATTCCTCTGTTGAAGGGCATCTGGGTTCTTTCCAGCTTCTGGCTATTATAAATAAGGCTGCGATGAACATAGTGGAGCACGTGTCTCTTTTATATGTTGAGGCATCTTTTGGGTATATGCCCAAGAGAGGTATAGCTGGATCCTCAGGCAGTTCAATGTCCAATTTTCTGAGGAACCTCCAGACTGATTTCCAGAATGGTTTTACCAGTCTGCAATCCCACCAACAATGGAGGAGTGTTCCTCTTTCTCCACATCCTCGCCAGCATCTGCTGTCACCTGAGTTTTTGATCTTAGCCAATCGCACTGGTGTGAGGTGAAATCTCAGGGTTGTTTTGATTTGCATTTCCCTTATGACTAAAGATGTTGAACATTTCTTTAGGTGTTTCTCAGCCATTCGGCATTCCTCAGCTGTGAATTCTTTGTTTAGCTCTGAACCCCATTTTTTAATAGGGTTATTTGTTTCCCTGCGGTCTAACTTCTTGAGTTCTTTGTATATTTTGGAAATAAGGCCTCTATCTGTTGTAGGATTGGTAAAGATCTTTTCCCAATCTGTTGGTTGCCGTTTTGTCCTAACCACAGTGTCCTTTGCCTTACAGAAGCTTTGCAGTTTTATGAGATCCCATTTGTCGATTCTTGATCTTAGAGCATAAGCCATTGGTGTTTTGTTCAGGAAATTTTTTCCAGTGCCCATGTGTTCCAGATGCTTCCCTAGTTTTTCTTCTATTAGTTTGAGTGTGTCTGGTTTGATGTGGAGGTCCTTGATCCACTTGGACTTAAGCTTTGTACAGGGTGATAAGGATGGATCGATCTGCATTCTTCTACATGTTGCCCTCCAGTTGAACCAGCACCATTTGCTGAAAATACTATCTTTTTTCCATTGGATGGTTTTGGCTCCTTTGTCAAAAATCAAGTGACCATAGGTGTGTGGGTTCATTTCTGGGTCTTCAATTCTATTCCATTGGTCTATCTGTCTGTCTCTGTACCAATACCATGCAGTTTCTATCACTATTGCTCTGTAATACTGCTTGAGTTCAGGGATAGTGATTCCCCCTGAAGTCCTTTTATTGTTGAGGATAGCTTTAGCTATCCTGGGTTTTTTGTTATTCCAGATGAATTTGCAAATTGTTCTGTCTAACTCTTTGAAGAATTGGATTGGTATTTTGATGGGGATTGCATTGAATCTGTAGATTGCTTTTGGTAAAATGGCCATTTTTACCATATTAATCCTGCCAATCCATGAGCATGGGAGATCTTTCCATCTTCTGAGGTCTTCTTCAATTTCTTTCCTCAGTGTCTTGAAGTTCTTATTGTACAGATCTTTTACTTCCTTGGTTAAAGTCACACCGAGGTACTTTATATTATTTGGGTCTATTATGAAGGGTGTCGTTTCCCTAATTTCTTTCTCGGCTTGTTTCTCTTTTGTATAGAGGAAGGCAACTGATTTATTTGAGTTAATTTTATACCCAGCCACTTTGCTGAAGTTGTTTATCAGCTTTAGTAGTTCTCTGGTGGAACTTTTGGGATCACTTAAATATACTATCATGTCATCTGCAAATAGTGATATTTTGACCTCTTCTTTTCTGATCTGTATCCCTTTGATCTCCTTTTGTTGTCTGATTGCTCTGGCTAGAACTTCAAGAACTATATTGAATAAGTAGGGAGAGAGTGGGCAGCCTTGTCTAGTCCCTGATTTTAGTGGGATTGCTTCAAGTTTCTCTCCATTTAGTTTAATGTTAGCAACTGGTTTGCTGTATATGGCTTTTACTATGTTTAGGTATGGGCCTTGAATTCCTATTCTTTCCAGGACTTTTATCATGAAGGGGTGTTGAATTTTGTCAAATGCTTTCTCAGCATCTAATGAAATGATCATGTGGTTCTGTTCTTTCAGTTTGTTTATATAATGGATCACGTTGATGGTTTTCCGTATATTAAACCATCCCTGCATGCCTGGGATGAAGCCTACTTGATCATGGTGGATGATTGTTTTGATGTGCTCTTGAATTCGGTTTGCCAGAATTTTATTGAGTATTTTTGCGTCGATATTCATAAGGGAAATTGGTCTGAAGTTCTCTTTCTTTGTTGTGTCTTTGTGTGGTTTAGGTATAAGAGTAATTGTGGCTTCGTAGAAGGAATTCGGTAGGGCTCCATCTGTTTCAATTTTGTGGAATAGTTTGGATAATATTGGTATGAGGTCTTCTATGAAGGTTTGATAGAATTCTGCACTAAACCCGTCTGGACCTGGGCTCTTTTTGGTTGGGAGACCTTTAATGACTGCTTCTATTTCCTTAGGAGTTATGGGGTTGTTTAACTGGTTTATCTGTTCCTGATTTAACTTCGATACCTGGTATCTGTCTAGGAAATTGTCCATTTCCTGAAGATTTTCAAATTTTGTTGAATATAGGTTTTTATAGTAAGATCTGATGATTTTTTGAATTTCCTCCGAATCTGTAGTTATGTCTCCCTTTTCATTTCTGATTTTGTTAATTTGGACACACTCTCTGTGTCCTCTCGTTAGTCTGGCTAAGGGTTTATCTATCTTGTTGATTTTCTCAAAGAACCAACTTTTGGTTCTGTTGATTCTTTCTATGGTCCTTTTTGTTTCTACTTGGTTGATTTCAGCTCTGAGTTTGATTATTTCCTGCCTTCTACTCCTCCTGGGTGTATTTGCTTCTTTTTGTTCTAGAGCTTTTAGGTGTGCTGTCAAGCTGCTGACATATGCTCTTTCCTGTTTCTTTCTGCAGGCACTCAGCGCTATGAGTTTTCCTCTTAGCACAGCTTTCATTGTGTCCCATAAGTTTGAGTATGTTGTATCTTCATTTTCATTAAATTCTAAAAAGTTTTTAATTTCTTTCTTTATTTCTTCCTTGACCAGGTTATCATTGAGTAGAGCATTGTTCAATTTCCACGTATATGTGGGCATTCTTCCCTTATTGTTATTGAAGACCAGTTTTAGGCCGTGGTGGTCCGATAGCACGCATGGGATTATTTCTATCTTTCTGTACCTGTTGAGGCCCGTTTTTTGACCAATTATATGGTCAATTTTGGAGAAAGTACCATGAGGAGCTGAGAAGAAGGTATATCCTTTTGCTTTAGGATAGAATGTTCTATAAATATCCGTTAAGTCCATTTGGCTCATGACTTCTCTTAGTCTGTCTACATCACTGTTTAATTTCTGTTTCCATGATCTGTCCATTGATGAGAGTGGGGTGTTGAAATCTCCCACTATTATTGTGTGAGGTGCAATGTGTGTTTTGAGCTTTAGTAAGGTTTCTTTTACATATGTAGGTGCTCTTGTATTTGGGGCATAGATATTTAGGATTGAGAGTTCATCTTGGTTGATTTTTCCTTTGATGAATATGAAGTGTCCTTCCTTATCTTTTTTGATGACTTTTAGTTGGAAATTGATTTTATTTGATATTAGAATGGCTACTCCAGCTTGCTTCTTCTGACCATTTGCTTGGAAAGTTGTTTTCCAGCCTTTCACTCTGAGGTAGTGTCTGTCTTTGTCTCTGAGGTGTGTTTCCTGTAGGCAGCAGAATGCAGGGTCCTCGTTGCGTATCCAGTTTGTTAATCTATGTCTTTTTATTGGGGAGTTGAGGCCATTGATATTGAGAGATATTAAGGAATAGTATTATTGCTTCCCGTTATATTCATATTTGATGTGAGGTTATGTTTGTGTGCTTTCATTCTCTTTGTTTTGTTGCCAAGACGATTAGTTTCTTGCTTCTTCTAGGGTATAGCTTGCCTCCTTATGTTGGGCTTTACCATTTATTATCCTTTGTAGTGCTGGATTTGTAGAAAGATATTGTGTAAATTTGGTTTTGTCATGGAATATCTTGGTTTCTCCATCAATGTTAATTGAGAGTTTTGCTGGATACAGTAATCTGGGCTGGCATTTGTGTTCTCTTAGGGTCTGTATAACATCAGTCCAGGATCTTCTGGCCTTCATAGTTTCTGGCGAGATGTCTGGTGTGATTATGATAGGTCTCCCTTTATATGTTACTTGACCTTTTTCCCTTACTGCTTTTAATATTCTTTCTTTATTTTGTGCGTTTGGTGTTTTGACAATTATGTGACGGGAGGTGTTTCTTTTCTGGTCCAATCTATTTGGAGTTCTGTAGGCTTCCTGTATGTCTATGGGTATCTCTTTTTTTAGGTTAGGGAAGTTTTCTTCTATGATTTTGTTGAAGATATTTACTGGTCCTTTGAGCTGGGAGTCTTCACTCTCTTCTATACCTATTATCCTTAGGTTTGATCTTCTCATTGAGTCCTGGATTTCCTGTATGTTTTGGACCAGTAGCTTTTTCCGCTTTACATTATCTTTGACAGTTGAGTCAATGATTTCTATGGAATCTTCTGCTCCTGAGATTCTCTCTTCCATCTCTTGTATTCTGTTGGTGAAGCTTGTATCTACAGCTCCTTGTCTCTTCTTTTGGTTTTCTATATCCAGGGTTGTTTCCATGTGTTCTTTCTTGATTGCTTCTATTTCCATTTTTAATTCCTTCAACTGTTTGATTGTGTTTTCCTGGAATTCTTTCAGGGATTTTTGCGATTCCTCTCTGTAGGCTTTTACTTGTTTATTAATGTTTTCCTGTGCTTCCCTAAGTGTGTTCAGGTCTTTCCTGAAGTCCTCCAGCATCATGATCAAATATGATTTTGAAACTAGATCTTGCTTTTCTGGTGTGTTTGGATATTCCATGTTTGTTTTGGTGGGAGAATTGGGCTCCGATGATGGCATGTAGTCTTGGTTTCTGTTGCTTGGGTTCCTGCGCTTGCCTCTCGCCATCAGATTATCTCTAGTGTTACTTTGTTCTGCTATTTCTGACAGTGGCTAGACTGTCCTATAAGCCTGTGTGTCAGGAGTGCTGTATACCTGTTTTCCTCTCTTTCAGTCAGTTATGGGGACAGAGTGTTCTGCTTTCGGGCGTGTAGTTTTTCCTCTCTACAGGTCTTCAGCTGTTCCTGTGGGCCTGTGTCTTGAGTTCACCAGGCAGCTTTCTTGCAGCAGAAAATTTGGTCTTACCTGTGGTCCCGAGGCTCAGGTTTGCTCGTGGGGTGCTGTTCAGGGGCTCTCTGCAGCGGCAGCAACCAGGAAGACCTGTGCCGCCCCTTCCGGGAGCTTCAGTGCACCAGGGTTCCAGATGGTCTTTGGCTTTTTCCTCTGGCGTCCGAGATGTGTGTGCAGGGAGCAGTCTCTTCTGGTTTCCCAGGCCTGTCTGCCTCTCTGAAGGTTTAGCTCTCCCTCCCACGGGATTTGGGTGCAGAGAACTGTTTATCCGGTCTGTTTCCTTCAGGGTCCGGCGGTGTCTCCGGCAGGGGTCCTGCCGCTCCTGGGCCCTCCCCCACGGGAGCCCAGAGGCCTTATACAGTTTCCTCTTGGGCCAGGGATGTGGGCAGGGGTGAGCAGTGTTGGTGGTCTCTTCCGCTCTGCAGCCTCAGGAGTGCCCACCTGACCAGGCGGTTGGGTCTCTCTCTCACCGGGTCTGGGAGCAGAGAGCTGCTGCGGGCCGGGATCCGCGGGTGTGGGACTTCCGGTAAACACAGAACGTGCCCAGTTCTAGAGAAATTCTGCTTCTGTGTGTCCCAAGCTCACCAGGCAGCTTTCTTGCAGCAGAAAATTTGGTCTTACCTGTGGTCCCGAGGCTCAAGTTCGCTCGTGGGGTGCTGCCCAGGGGCTCTCTGCAGCGGCAGCAACCAGGAATGTATAGTACTTTTTGTTTCAATCTGGTTTATTTCAGTCCTGAGTTTGATTATTTCCTGACTTCTACTCCTCTTGGGTGTATTTGCTTCTTTTTGTTCTAGAACTTTTAGGTGTGCTGTCAAGCTGCTGATGTATACTCTCTCCTGTTAATTTTTGCAGGCACTCAGAGCCATGAGTTTTCCTGTTAGCATTGCTTTCATTCTGTCCCATAAATTTGGGTGTGTTGTGCCTTCAATTACATTCTAAGAAGTCTTTCATTTCTTTATTTCATCCTTGACCAAGTATTAATTGAGTAGAGTATTGTTTAACTTCTGTATATATGTGAGCTTTCTGACATTTTTGTTGTTCTTGAAGATCAACCTTATTCCGTTGTTATCTGATAGGACGCACTCGATTATTTCTATCTTCCTGCATCTGTTGAGGCCTGTTTTGTGACCAATTATATGGCAACTTTTGGAGTAGGTACCATGAGGTGCTGAGAAGCAGGTATATTATTTTGTTTTAGGATGAAATCTCCTATAAATATCTGTTAAGTCCATTTTGGTTCATAACTTCTGTTAGTTTTTTTATGTCTCTGTTTAATTTCTGATTCCATAATCTGTCCATTGATGAGAGTGGGGTGTTGAAATCTCCTACTATTATTGAGTGAGGTTTAATGTGTGATTTAAGCTTTAGTAAGGTTTCTTTTATGAATGTAAGTGCCCTTGTATTTGGAGCATAGATATTTAGGATTGAGAGTTCATCTTGGTGGATTTTTCCTTTAATAATATGAAGTATCCTTCCTTATCCTTTTTGATGAATATTGGTTGAATGTGGGTTTTGTTTGATATTAGAACGGCTACACCAGATGGCTTCTTTGGACCATTTGCTTGGAAAGTTGTTTTCTAGGTTTTTATTCTGAGGTAGTGTCTGTCATTGTCTCTGAGGTGTGTTTTCTCTATGCAGCAAAATGCTGGGTCCTGTTTACGTATCCCAGCTGTTACTCTATGTATTTTAATTGGGGAATTGAATCCATTGATGTTGAGAGATATTAAGGAATAGCGATTGTTGCTTCCTGTTATTTTTGTTGTTAGACTGGAATTATGTTTTGTGTCTCCATTCTTTTGGTTACCTTGCAAGGATATTACTTTCTTGCTTTTTCTAGGATGTTGTTTCCCTCCTTGTATTGGAGTTTTCCATCTCTTATCCTTTGTAGGGCTAGGTATATAGAAACTTATTGTGGAAATTTGGTTTTGTCCTGGAATACCTTGGTTTCTCCATCTATGATAATTGAGAGTTTTGCTCAATATAATAGATATATTAGCCTGGGCTGGCATTTGTGTTCTCTTAGGGTCTGTATGACATCTGCCCATGATCATCTGGATTTCATAGTCTCTGTGGAGAAGTCTACAGTAATTCTGATAGGTCTGCCTTTATATGTTACTTGACCTTTTGCCCTTTATCCTTTCAATATTCTTTCTTTGTTTTGTACATTTGGTATTTTGACTATTATGTGACTGGCGGGACTTCTTTTCTTGTCCAATCTATTTGGAGTTCTGTAGGCTTCTTGTATATTTATGGGCATCTCTTTCTTTAGGTTAGGGAAGTTTTCTTCTATAATTTAGTTGAAGATATTTACTGGCCCTTTGAGCTGGGAGTCTTCACTCTCTTCTATACCTATTATCCTTAGGTTTGATCTTCTCATTGTGTCCTGTATTTCCTGGATGTTTGGGGCTAGGAGTTGTTTGCATTTTACATTATCTTTGATAGTTGTGTCAATGTTTTCTATGGTATCTTCTGCCCCTGAGATTCTCTTTTTTATCTCTTGTATTCTGTAGGTGATGCTTGCATCTATGACTCCTTGCCTCTTCCTTAGGATATTTATCTCCAGGGTTGTCTCCCTTTGTGCTTTCTTTATTGTTTCTATTCCCTTTTTTAAGCCTTGGATGGTTTTGTTCAATTCCTTCACCCGATTAGTTGTGTAATGCTTTAAAGGATTTTTGTGTTTCCTCTTTAAGGGATTCTACTTGTTTACTTGTGTTGTTCTGTATTTCTTTAAAGGAGTTATTTATGTCCTTAAAGTCCTCCATCAGCATCATAAAATGTAATTTTAGAATATTATATTTGCTTTGATAGGTGAACTGGGCGCTGATGATGCCAAGCATTCTTGGTTTCTATTTCTTCGGTTTCTGTGCTTGCCTCTCACCATCAGGTTATCTCTGGTGTTAGCTTGTATTGTTGTCTCTAACAGTGGCCTAACCCTCCTGTAGGCCTGTGTATTTACACTCCTGTAGACCTGTTTTCTTTCAGCTGGAACTGGGAACAGAGTGCTCTGCTCTCAGGTGTGTAGGCTCTCCTGGAGAATGGCTTTCAACTCTTGGCACAGGCAGGAATGCGAAAGGTCCTACCCCTGACTGTTCCTAGGTCCCTGTAACTGGAGAACATAGATGGCACTAGGCAATTCACTCTTGGGTCAGCAATGTGGGCAGAGAGTTGTCTCTTCTGAGTTTTCAGGAGTTTCAATATTTGTGAGGGTCTAGCTCTCTCCCCGAAGGGATTTGGGTGCAGGAAGCTATGTGACTGATTCAGTTCAGTCAAATTCTAACTTTAGAAATGAAATTTAATCATGTTCCTCTTTCCTCCCCAAATTCATGCCCTTTCCCTCCCCTGTCCCTCCCTCCCTCCCTCCCTCCCTCCCTCTCCCCTTGGTATTGCTTACTTCTCCCTCCAAAGTGGTTCTGAGATTTCCTCACTTGGGCCCTTCAGCTTGTTGACTTTTTTGAGTTCTGTGGATTTATCTTGGGCATTCTGTAAATATTTTTTTTTGGGCTATACCCACTTTTTAGTGAAAACATACCGTACATGTCCTTTTGAGTCTGAGTCACCTCACTCAGGATATTTTCTAGTTCTATCCATTTGCCTGCAAAACTCTGGATGTCCTCATTCTTAATAGTTGAATAGTTCTCCATTGTGTAAATGAATAACATTTTCTGTATTCATGCTTCTGTAGTGAGATATCTGGGTTGTTTCCAGCTCCTGTCTATCACAAATAAGCCTGCTATGAACATAGTAGAACATGTGCTCTTGGGCTTTGGTGGAGCATCTTTTGGGTATATTCCCAAGAGTGGCAATGCTGGGACTTTAGGTAAGTTTATTTCCAATTTTCTGAGGAAGATGCAAAGTGATTTCTAGAATAGTTGTACCATTTTTAACCCTACAAGCAATGGAGGAGGTTTCCTCTTTCTCCACATTCTTGGCAACATGTGATGGTATCTGAGGTTTTGATCATTAAAATTCGGACAGATGTGAGGTGGAATCAGCGGTGTTTTCATTTGCATTTCTCTGATCACTAAGGACTTTTAACACTGAGGACATTGAACATGATCTTGTATTGGTTGGGGGAAGAGGACTAAAGCCCTGAGAGTCAGTGGAGAAAGAAGGGAAACATGGAAGCTCTAGAATGTACTAAAGACCTGGGAAGTGAGAGACCATCAGGACATAAATGGGGGTCTGAGGGAGGCTAGATGAAATGCCCTACAGTGGAGAGAGGGAAATTGTTAAGCCCAACTCTAGCAGAAAGACAGGGCATCAACAGAGGGATGGGGTAACTAATCCCACAGTCAAAGCTCTGACCCATAATTTTTCTACTCTGAACGAAATGTGGGGATGGAAATGGAGAAGAGCCTGAGGTAAACAGGTTCAGTGACAGGCCCAAAGTGGGATACAGCGCAAGGGGAGGCCCCAAGACATAACACCATTACTGAGGCTATTCGGAGTTGACAAAATGGGACTAATTACAACTGCCCTCCGAAAGGCCCAACAAGCAGCTGAAAGAGGCAAATGCAGACATGTGCACCCAACCAATGAACAGAAAGTGCTAACCCCTCTGGTTGAATTAGGGAAAAGCAGGAGGATCCTGAGGTGGAGGGCAACCCTGTAGTAGGACACACAATCTCAAATAACTTGAACTCGCCCGATGTCCTAGACGGTGGATCACCAACCAGGCAGCATACCGCAGCTGAGATGAAGCCTCCAACACATATAAAGCAAAGGACTCCAGCATCTGGGTTCAGTCAAAAGAGATGCACCTAACCCTCAAGAGAGTGAAGGACATAGGAAATGGAGAGGTCTGGTAGGGTAAGTGGGGTGGGGACATCTTTGTAGAGACTGGGGAATTTGAAAGGCAATAGGTGGAGGTAGGTGATGTGAAACTGTTGGGGGATGGGGGTGGACCTGGAGTAGAATAAAATCTGAAGTGTAAAAATAAAAAACAATGTACTTTGAAATTAATTTTAAAGTAACTAAATGTTTTCAGCAGTCACAAGTGAATAACTTTATATTTTTATATCTACTACAAAATTGGAATTTATAAATTGATGTTGTAGGATACATATTTGAACCTTTAATCTCTAAGGTCTACATTATCTCTCTGTGTCTAGTGAAAATTCACATAAATTGTGCTAACAGGTTTACACCTAAATGCAGAAAAAATATTTAAACTCCATTGTGAATGCAAAAGAAGCAAAAAGATTAACATAAATTATGAACATAATTTCAAATGAAAATTGTAATTTCCAATTTAATTCTCTTTGAAAATATAGTATCCATATGCTAAATGTTACTTTTTCTGATTCTTATTCAGTGCTATGGGTAAAGGATTTATCCTGGGAAGACAAATGCAAATATAGATGAGTTTGTGATTTCAAGTTGACATAAAGATGAGTGAAATCTAGAAGGAAAGTTTTAAAAGTTGGATAGTACATTTTGATTTTACTATGCTGAGGTCAAGTAGCAGTGGTCTGAGTAAATTCAGAGTATATTCGTTAGCACTTGCCAACATGCAGCAGTTCAACCTGCTTCCACATTCCAGTTACAATCAACTCATTTCTTTCTGTCCTGCTATGATGGTTTATATATGGTCAGACAAGGAGTAGCATTATTAGGAGGGAAGGCCTTGTCAGAGTAGGTACGTCACTGTTGGCATGGGCTTTACAACACTCATCCTAGCTGCCTGGAAGCCAGTATTCTGCCAGCAGCCTTCAGATGAAGATGTAGATCTCTCAGCTCCTCCTGAACCATGCCTGCCTGGATGCTGCCATTTTCCCGACTTGATGATAATGGACTGAACCACTGAACCTATAAGCCAGCCCCTATTAAATGTTGTCCTTATAAAAGGAGCCTTGGTAATGGTGTGTATTCAGAGCAATAAAACCCTAACTGTGGCAGAAGTTGGTCGCAGGACTGGGGTATTGCTGTGATAGGCCTGACCATGCATTGTTTGGAAGAATGTGGATTTGTGGACTTTGGAAGGATTATAAGTTGTGGCCCTGTTGGAACAGGTATGTTGCTGTGGGTGTGGCCTTAAGACCCTCACCCTAGCTACTTGGAAGTCAGTAGTCTGCTAGCAAACTTCAGATGAAGAAGCAGAACACTCAGTTCCTCCTGAAACATGCCTGCCTGGATGTAGGCATGCCTTGATGATAATGGCCTGGACCACCGAACCTGTAAGCCACCCCAGTTAAATAATGTCCTTATAAGAGCTACCTTGGTCATGGTATTTGTTCACAGCAGGAAAACCCTATTTAAGGCACAATAGAAGCCATTCTTCCTAGCTCTTCGAACAGAAGCTTCCTTTCACTGCTTAAAGGCTTTGCCAGATATTTCTAAATTAACCCCATTTCTCCCACTCTTTTACTTCTTCTTGGTTTCCATGAGCCTCATGAATTATTATTTGAAATATAATTTATAACAAAAAATAATAACAAGCAACTAGTTTCATGCATGTGTAGTTCACATTCACATGGTATAGAGCCAGGAAATAAGTTGCTTCAGAGGAAGGGTCTTATTCTAATTTACACGCCATCTTCCATAAAGTATACTATGTGCTTTAGTGTATCTGCTGAAAATAAAATTATTCATATTAATATTGTTTAAAACGCCTTCCATTTGTATGTGGGCTTTGATAAACTGGAAGTAAAAGTCAGCATTTACTGAAAATCATGTATGATGTTTAGAAAAACCTTCCCATGATGGTATACTAGAAACCATCTTAGCATATTGTAGGTGAAGAAATAGAGGTCAAAGAGGTTTATGATTGCCCCAAAATAGTGTTAAACACATATACATAAGACTATGTTCTGTCACTTAAGCTCTATTTTTTCTAAAAGGCCAAATGGCATTGGGGACAATGGGGCCCCCTTTTAATTGAGGCTGAAATGACTAACTACTTTCAATGAAAATTAACTTTGATGTGAACACAAAGACAAAAGCAAAATGATGAAAAGCAGAAAGGAAACAGTACAGGAATTAGTGCTGGAGAGATAGCCCAGCAACTGACAATATTGAGTGCTAAAAGACTTACAGAGGACCCAAATTCAGTGACCAACACACGTTGGGGGCTCACAACTGTAACTCCAGTCCCGGAGATCCTATTACCACTTTTGGCCATGATCACACTGCTTGCATATGTGGTGAACAAAAAACAAATACAAGTAAACCAGCCACATAAAAATGTAATATAATGTGATAGAATAAAATAAATTCAAATTTCACATTTTTATAATAGAGTGTCAATTTTGCATTAAAAGCACAATTGCACAATTGTGTGAGTCTATGAGAATACACGTGCCCAGTGCTTTTGCAGAAGAGAAGACATTCTTTTGGAAGTCAGCACCCAGGAATAAATTCAAGGTACCTTGTGGGATTGGTACCTTACAACCCTTTACACTGAGTCATCCTTCTGAAGCTTAACATAATGTTTGCTGAAAATTCTTTTCAGGGCAGTATGTATGGTATTTGAAAAGAACTAAGTAAGGACTTTCATGGCTGCACTACAATCTGCTCAGGTAAATCATGACTCCCGTAAGACGATTTAGATATGCAATGGCAGCCTATAACAAAACATTACAGGAATCTAACTGAAGGGACTGAAAAAAAGCTTTATGAAAACATAAATTTTTTTCAGAAATATTCCTGTTCTTTATTTGATTTTATAACACATTAATTTTTTTAAAGATTGCAGTTGACTTGAGGTTCTGCATGAGAATGAACACTATTAACATATTTGGAAACATACGAAGACTCACATTACGTTCAAAAGAAACTGTTAGCCACTGAAAAGTCTACATGTCACAAGAGGCATTGGACATTAATGAAAATAACACCATATCAAAATGTCGCATGCCACAATACCAGGTCAAAGTAGGCTTGTTTTTAACATTAAATTGTAACTGCATTAACAACATTGAATTTTACAATTGTTCCATGTCTGTCATGCTTTATGTCGTTCCAATTTGTTTTCTTGGGAATACTAGTAGAATCCCGGGGTTAGTGCAGCATTTGGACAGAGGGCAAATTTGGGTGATGTACCATCTTGACTCTGTATTGTGTATTATTCTCACACACACACACACACACACACACACACACACACACACACGTGTATGTATATATACACATATATATGTATGTATACAGATACACATATATATTATCTCAAAAGAATTAAATAATCAAGTTTGTCCTCACTAAACAAAAACCACATTGTTCATAAAAACTGTCTCCCATTTATTTTCTGAAAAAATTTCATACAACAAATATTCATCGTGTTTTCCTCTATCTATATTTCTTTCAGATCATCATCTTCCTACTGAGACACGTTGTAATTCAGAAAGTTGTTGCTATCTCTCATTTTCAAAACATACAACCACAAATACACAAGAACCAAGAAATAAACACCCCTTGAATACCCAAAATTTAAATTAACATGAAATACAAATAAGACCAACACGAAGAGACAGTTATGCTAGTGTCCTGTCTACAAGCATCATAGTGTCCACTGCTGACTCTCTTTTGTAGGATGGGTCTGAAATTGGGCCAGTTATTGGTTGGGCAATCCCTCAGTCTCTGCACCAACTTCAACCCAGCGTTTCTTTTAGGAAGGACACATTTTTGGTTGACGGATTTGAGGGTGGGTTGATGTCACCCTCTCTCCCTCCAGTGGATTTTCCACCTGGTTACAGAACATGGCCACTTGTGTCCATATCCCCCTCACACCAATTTATCTCACACCAATTTCCAAAAATAAACAAAGCAAATTGAGATACATGTCTAAGGTTATATTTAAGTGGCAGTGAAATAGAAAAGTGACTGATACTTTTCTCTGGTTTGTGTTTTGCACATGCAAATTCACATCAAACTTTGAAAGCTAACTAGATCCCAAATGTTATTGGAAAAACTATAGACCTGGAGTAGTTCACTGGTAGATCTGAGACACGTGCTACAAGACAGTAGCAATCTTAGGACAAATTCTACTTTAGATTTTTGTCACATTATTCACCCTTGCTGCTGACAGTTTGGAATATCTAGTCATAGAATCCTCAAGCTTATTGAGGTTCTCATCTTTCTAGCTCCTTTGGTTTCATAATGCCTCCTCTATCTTAAGGATTAAGAGTCAGTTTGCTGAATTAGACAAAAGAAAGAGACAAGCACACTGCTGTTTTCCGAATCTTGTCCAGCATTCTATGATGGACTCCTGTTTTTCTGTCCCAGTGGGACCAATGCTGAAGATCCAGGATGCTTAAATTTATGGTGAATGTAGATGATTAGTATGCCAGGACCTCTAATATAAAACTCCAATCGGTGTAGGCTTTCCAGTTCGTGAGACTGAGGTCACTGTCTTATGCACCTCTATATCCAGAAATCATCACCAAACACTTGGCACTGAAAAGGAGTTCAGCATTCCTTGACTGAATAGATGTATTCTCTCTAAAGTGTCCTAACTTGAAATTCTACTCGTTATAAATTCTCTTTCTTTAGACTGAGCCCAGATATGATAGACGTGCTCCACAAAGCAATGCCTATCAATTTTAACAGCATAATAGTATTTAGTTTACTATGGAAATTTTAAGAGTGAAAATATTGAAGCGTCAATCACATTCAGCTGTTGTTTATTGCCAATGATTTGTACTCAAAATTATGCATCCCGTTCATGTGCTGGCCCCAAAGCAGGCCAGACCCATCATAAGTTAGCTTTGCCCACAGCACAATTTGTGCTTTAGAAAATTCTAAATGATAAATAACAAAGACTTTCAATCTTTACCTTTTCTGATCTTTGCAGAAACTTAGCACAAACTCACAAAACTCATGTCTAGGTATAAATGGTACTATTCTTTTCTCTTTTGCTTTTCTCCTTCTAGTTCTGTTTTATTAAAGACACTGTCATAGTTCTTTCTCACTCTCTCTGCATTTTGAGGCTGTTGTAACACAATGTTTTCTTCCTTACACCTAGACCCATGGTATGTATATGATAACTATCACCCCTCCTATGCTGTTCTCTTTTCTGTGCTTTTAGACTTTATAATCAAAAAGTTACTAGGAAATATTTCCTACACAACACATTTCTCAGAGTCGCCCATAGAGTTCATGCTTCCTGTATTAGTAATTTACACATGCTGCTTGAAATGCCTACTGAGAAACACTTCCATCCTCTGCCTCCCTGGCACCTGGTACCTAATAATGACCAGGCCCTTAAAATTAATTAAAATGCTTCTCTCTGGTTCTGAGTATGTTTTAGTATACCATATACACCCAGGATGTCCACACATCTTAGTAATAGATATGAGGCATATATACAGAATATGAATTCTACCAATGTTTTAGGGAAAATGAAGGTTGAGGTTTGCTTCTCCAATTCTAATATCATTTTCTTTAAAACTATTGGCCTGTGAGGAGATCGATTAATGTCTGCTGTTATCTAAAACTCATTCTAACAATATGCAGATTTAATCCATCATGTGTACATATATAATCAATCAGGCATAGCCTATTTATTAAATAAAACACACTCTGCACAAAATGTTAAATCCTCAGAACTTACACTGTGGAAGAAGAGAACCAACCCCACTAGGTGTTGTCTAACCTTCGCAAGTGCATCATTGTACATTTTCATACACTCCCATATAAAAATGATTTTTCAAGAAGAAAGTCAGATATATGATGTATACACAGCCTGACTCTCAAAATCTGGTTCTCCCTTGGGCTATATTAGTGTGTGTCTGAACTGACAGTTTGAAGAAACTGGAATCTGATATCCACCAGCGATGACCTCAGCAACAGATGCACCAGTCCAGGAAATAATGAAGCTTTCACATACAGTTTCTTTGTCTATTTCTTCTTTAATTCCACTCAGGCTCCCAGCCTCTTACGATGCTCTGACCCACATTCAGGGCAAGGCATTCTCCAGTACCTCTCGCCATCTTCCACGTAAATACCTTCACATATATGCCACAGGTGTACATTACTAACTCCCTAACCAATTCTCAGTCCAGTCCTGCTGACAATAGTAATCCATCATGACACATGGCCATTCAGGTACACAGGGAATTTAAAGCACAAATGCCTTATTTGTCCATCAATAACTGGGAGCATAAGAAAAGTATGAGGTATATATATTCATAAAGTACCATTCAGATATCCTAAAAGAATGGAATGCTGCCCTTTAAAAAAAACTGTATGCGGGTTGCGGATTTGGCTCAGTGGTAGAGCACTTGCCTAGCAAGCGCAAGGCCCTGGGTTCGGTCCCCACCTCCGAAAAAAAAAAAAAAAGGAAAACAAAAAAAAAAACTGTATGCAATCTCAGAGCATTACATTAAGGCAAAGAAGCCAGACACTCATCACACATGTTCTTTCACATACATGGAAACAATTTTAGAAGGACCTGAATATAGAACAGTCATTTGAGGGGGCTATAATCAATTGGGCAAAATGCAAGGGAAAACTGGCTAGATAGAATCTTTACAAGGTGGTCCTTGTCATTGTAGATGTGTGCACATATGGGTAAGACAGAATAAGTCTCGTGAATTTGTATGATTAAGGCATATGTACCTATTGTAAAAATAGTCAGGCATAAACTATGCTTCACAGGTCACAATCAAAGTGGAAAGCACATGGAAAGAGGAGTCTACCCTCTCCTTCCTCTGGGACTAATATACCTTTTCAAATAATTCGATAATTTCCTCATTCAAAGAAATAAATTAATTGAAATATCTCAAGTAGATTGTTAAACAATTTCAAGTGTCATTTAACAGCTACGCAAACTAATTACAGGAACATTAGCTATCTGGAAATGCCACAAACCTGCTCCCCTACCTCTATGTCTGCCCTAAGACCTTCATGGGAACTT
Organism: Rattus norvegicus; assembly: GCF_021556685.1. Taxonomy (NCBI): domain Eukaryota; kingdom Metazoa; phylum Chordata; class Mammalia; order Rodentia; family Muridae; genus Rattus; species Rattus norvegicus. The sequence continues at coordinate 155,070,020 of NC_141554.1, read as the reverse complement.
TTGGTTTTTCTCTTTGTCATCAGTTTTAGCAGTTGGATTTTATTTTCTGTAGGACAAATGTAAGTTGCAGTAGAGAAGCTTTATAGGACCACTGAGTTAATTCTACTGTGTGCTACCAAATCTATCTAAGAGTGTTACTGTCAGCTTCTCTGATTCTGACCAGGGGCCTGATAATTCAATATTTACCACCTTGTAATGTCTGCAATTCACCAAACCGCTCAGAGCTCACTTGATGGTTAAGGGACATGGAGTGTCGCGTATACCAAACGAAAGAATGACAAATGAGATGATGGGCCAATTTATATTATAATTTTTGGTAGTGTAAGGCATGTTTTGTGCATGTCACATGACATGATCACAGCTAATCTTCTTCATTATCCTCGGAGAACAAAGAATGAAGACATGATTCGATAGCTGCCAAGTCCTGTTGTTGCTGTTTTAAAGAGAGATATCATAATTATTATAAGCATCTCCTCAAGGAAGACATTCAACACATTGACAAGATACCTGCTTTTCAGTATTCAGTATATACTACATACATTTTCTGTCGCAAGTTTCTTCTTCAGGCTTTGCATTTCATTTTCCAATTTGTTTTGCTCAATAGCATCAAGAACTTTTTGCTCATCCTCAAGGACTTGGACATTCTAAAACAAACAAAGTTTACATCAATTGAAAAAATCTCCTATTCATGTAACATTCAAAACTTGCACGGATCAAAACTTTCACATTTTAAGTCAGTGGATGCTTATTAGGAATGCCAAAAATGATGACATTTAGCCACATTTCCATGTGCTATAAAGGAATTAAGTGGGAGGCAGCTTCCTGCCCTCAGCCACTAGCTGCACCCTAACCCCTAAGTCCATTGCCCCACCAACGCCCTTCAACCTCATCAGACCTGCGGATTCGGAACCGCTGAGGTTAGTATAAGTGCCTGCATTTGTCTTACCTGCCCGCTGAGTCCTTTGGTACAGCCCAGCTGCCCTGAACAGTCTGCTGTCGACACATGCTGAAACCTCATCTGTCCACCCAACTCTCCACCCACCTTCATCAGAACTGCTGATTCTAAACCATAGAGTTTAGATTCAATTCCTGTACCTACTTCCCCTACCTGCTGAGTCCTCTTAGGCAAGCCTAGCTGCCCTGAGTGACTTTCTGCCCCCCAGACCTCCACCGACCAACCACTTCTCTACCTGCCTCTCTCTCCACTTCCAATTGCCACCCCAGGTTCCTCAGAGGTACACCCAACTGATGGGAGACTTGTACGGCCCCCTGAGTATCATTGTCCAAACCAGTAATATCCACAAGGGGCCTGCCACTCTAGGGTCATTGAGTTTAGGCATCCCCCCAATACCTACACAACAGATGGCCAAATGCCCATTAAAGAACACAATCAATAGACACATAGACAGGGCAATATGACAGCTACAGAGCACAGATCTTCTACTATAGTAAGCCCTAGGTATCCTGCACTAGAAATCTGACTAGAAATCTAAGCACTAGAAAATGACTTTAATCCAATCTCATAAAGATGATAGTGACCTTTACAGAGAAATTGAAGGAATCCCTTAAAGAAATACAAAAATACAATCAAAGAAGTGCAGATCTTTAAGAGGAAACAAATAAATCACTTAAAGAAATACATGAAAATATAGTTTAAAAGGTGAGGGTAATAAATAAAAGTGTCCAAGAACTGAAATGGAAATACAAGTTATGAAGAAAACACAAACTATGGGAATCCTGGAGATGGAAAATCAAGAGAGAGAAGATAAACAAGAGATACAAGCATCACCAGCCAAATACAGGCGATGGAAGGCAGAATCTGAGGCAGAGAAGATACAATGGAAGAAATTGATACACCAATCAAGAAACTTCCTGATATGAAATATGCAGGAACTCTGTGCAACCAGGAGAAGACATATCCTAAGAATAATAGGAATAGAAGAAGGTAAAGAGTCTAAGCTCCAAGGACCAGAAAATATTCTCAACAAAATCATAGAAGAAAACTTTCCAAAACAAAAGAAAGAGATGCCTATAAAAATACGAGTAGCTTGCAGAACGCAAGACTGGACCAGAAAAGAAAATGTTCCTGCCACATAGTAGTCAAAACACAAAATCTACAGAACAAAGAAAGAATATTAAAAGGAGCAAGGCAAAAATCCAGGTAACATACGAAGGCATACCTATCAGAATTACTCCTGACTTCACAGTAGAGTGTCTCAAAGCTAGAAGGGCCTGAAGAGATAGATATCTTGCAACGTCTAGAAAACCACAGATGCCAACCTAGACTACTATATCCAGAAAAACTCTCAAAAACCACAGATGGAGAACCTAAGAAATTTCAAGAAAAATTCAATTTTAAACAATATCTATTCACAAATCCAGTCCTACTTATAATACCAGAAGGAAAACTTCAAACCAATGAACATCACAAACACAGGAAATCTGTATTTCCATCCCAGTCAAAACAATGGAAGCCCACCTCCACATACAGTCAGAGCACCAACATCAAAATAACAGGAATTAACAATCACTGGTCTTTAATACTGTCGACATCAATGGACTCAATTCACCAATAAAAAGACACAGGCTAACAGAATGGATGCAAAGGCATGATCCAAACTTCCACTGCCTACAAGGAATATACTTCAGCAATAAAGGTAGATATTACCTCACAGGAAAGTGATGAAAAAATGTTTTCTGTGCAAATGGACCCAAGAAGCGAGCTAGAGCATCCATTCTAAAATCTAGTAGAGTAGACTTTCAACGAAAATTAATCAAGAGAGACAAAGAAGGACACCTGATAGCAATAAAAAAAACCTAGCACGATAATGTCAATTCTGAACATCCAAGCCAAAAACTCAAGGGTACCCATATTTGTGAAAGAAATGCTAAAACTTAAAACACACATGGAAATCCACACGTTAACAGTGGGAGACTTCAACACCCCACTCTCACCAATCCATATGCCATCCAGAGAAAAAGTAAGCAGAAATAATGAAAGAATCCAACTATATGAATCAAATGGTCCTAACAGATACATACAGATCATTTCACCCCAAAACAAAAGATCTCTCTCAACTGCTTGTGAAGTCTTCTGCAAAATTAAACCTATGTTCCATTACAAAGCTAGCTCGAACAGATACAAGAAAACTGAAATAACACCTTGTATCTTATAAGACCACTATAGATAAAAGGTGGGCTTCAACAACAACAGAAATTAGAGAATGCCTGTACACTCTTGGAAAAGAAATACCTCTCAACTTCACAATCTCTGAGTCAAGGAAGAAATAAAGAAATGAAAGGCTTCCAGAATTCAATGAAAATTAGGGCACTACATACCGAGAGCTGCACTAAGAGGAAAGTTCATAGCACTAAGTGCCTCTGAATAAAAACTGGAAAGTTCTCATGCCAGCAATCTAAAAGAACATCTTTAGTCTCTACAAAAGAAGAATATGAAGAAGATGGAGAGGAAGAGGAACTAGAAGTAGCAGAAGTAGAAGTAGAAGGAAAAGGAAGAGAGGTGGCAACAGCGGTGGAGGCAGCAGCAAAAGCAGAAACAGAAGCAGAAGAAGCAGAACCAGCAGAAGAAGCAGTAGAAGCAGAAGCAACAGAAGCAGCAGTAGAAGCAGAAGAAGCAGAAGAAGCAGGAGAGGAAGAAGCAGGAGCAGGAGAGGAAGAAGCAGAAGTGGAAGCAGAAACAGGAGAGGCAGAGGCAGAGGCAGAGGCAGAGGCAGAGGCAGAGGCAGAGGCAGAGGCAGAGGCAGGAGCAGGAGGAGGAGGAGCAGGAGCAGGAGCAGGAGGAGGAGGAGGAGGAGGAGGAGGAGCAACAACAGCAGCAGCAGCAGCAATATCAGCAGCAGCAGCAGCAGCAGTAGCAGTAGTCGCCGATGCAAGCACACTGAAATGTAGTAGAAGGCAGGGCATAGACAAAAGTGGGTCTGAAACCAATCAATTTTTGGACCTGGTTCTTTGAGAAAATCAGCAAGGTAGACAAACACTTAAGCACACTAACTAAAGACAGAGGGACACTATCCAAATAAACAATATCAGAAATGGACAGGGAGACATAAAAACGAAGAGAGGGAAATTCAAACAATAATTAGGTCTTACAACAAAAGGTGGTACTCCACAAATTTGGAAAGTCTTGATGATATGGATGGTTTTCTAGATAGATAACACTTAGAAAAGTTCAACCAGGATCAGGTAAATAATTTAAACAGTGCTACAACACCTAAGGAACTACAGGAGTGATTAAAGTCTTAAAAGAAAACTCAGGGCCAGATTATTTTGGCACAGAATGCTACCAGATTTCCATTTTTGTTTTATTTATTTCTTTTATTAGACTTTTTAAAATTTATGTTTCAAATGTTATTTCCTTTCTCAGTTTCCTGGACGTAAGCCCCCTATCTCATCCCACTACCCATCTTCTATAAGTATGTTACCCTTTCCATCCACAACCCTTCCAGCCCCACTGACATTCACCTATACTGGGGGTGGGGGGGGGTCCAGCATTCGCAGGACCAAGGGCTTCTTCTTCCATTGGTGTCCATAAGGCAATTCTTTGCTACAAATGCAGCTGGAGCTATGGGTCAGTCCTTGTATAGTCTATGGGTAGTAGTTTAGTCCCTGGGAGCTCTGGTTGGTTGGCATTGTTGTTCTTATGTAGTTACAACCCCTTCAGTTCTTTAAATCTTTTAACTAGTTACTCCAATGGGGATCCTGTTCTGAATTCAATGGTTTGCTGCTAGCTTTTGCCTCTCTATTGGACACGCTCTTGCTGTCCCTCTCAGGTGATAGTTATATCCAGCTCCTGTCAGCATGCACTTCTCAGCTTCATCAGTCTTATCTAGCTTTGGTGGCTGAATGTGTGTATGTGTATATATATGTATATATGTATATATATATATATGTGTGTGTATATGTATGTATAAACATATATATATATACACACACACATATATGTATACATACATACACATACATACATACATACATACATATATATATATATATATATATATATATATATATGGTATATATACCCATGTCGGGCAGACTTTGAATGGCTGAGTTGAATAACCCTATTAAATACTGGGGCACAGAGCTAAACAAAGAATTCTCAGCTGAGCAATATGGAATGGCTGAGAAGTACCAAAAGAAATGCTCAACATCCTTAGTCATCAAGAAATGCAAATCAAAACATCTCTGATATTCTACCTCACGCCAGTCAGAATGGTTAAGTTCAAAAACTCAGGTGACAGCTGATGCTGTTGAGGATGTGGAGAAAGATGAACACTCCTCCATTTTTGATGGGATTGCAAGCTGGTGCAACCACTCTGGAAATCAGTCTGGAGGTTCCTCAGAAAATTGCACATTGCACAACCCGAGGACCCAGCTATACCATTCCTGTGCATATCCCTAAAATATCCCTAAATGATGCTACAACATACAACAAAGACACACACTCCACTATGTTCATAGTAGCCTTATTTATAATAGCCAGACAGGAAAGAACCCAGATGCCCTTCAACAGAAGAATGGATACAGAGAATGTGGGATACCTACACAATGGAGTACTACTCAGCTATCAAAAACAATGACGTCATGAAATTCATAGGCAAATGTATTGAACTAGAAAATATCATCCTGAGTAAGGAAACCCAATCACAGAAGAACAGACATGGTATGTAGTCACTGATAGATGGATATTAGACCAAAAGCTCAAATTACGCAAGATACCATCCACAGACCACTTGAAGCTCAAGAAGAAGGACGACCAACGTGTGGATGCTTCACTCCTTCTCAAAAGGGGGAACAAAGGTATTCATAGGAGGGGATTTGGAGGACACAAGACTTTCAAAGAAGAGTTAACACCAAAACTCTTTGAAATATTCCACAAACTAGATATAGAAGGAATACTGCCAAACTCATTCTGTGAGGCCAAAGTCACCCAGTTACCTAGCCCACACAAAGGCTCAAGGATGGAAGAGTATTTCTGACTAATTTCTCTTATGAACGCTGATGCAAAATTACTGAATAAAATACTTCCAAGCAGAGTATCAAAACATCATCCACCATGGGCTTCATCCCAGGCATTTGGGAAGGTTCAGTATAAGAAAACCCATCAATGTAGTCCACCATAAAAGCAAATTATAAGAAAAGAATCATGATCCTTTCATTAGATGATAAAAATGCCCTTGACAAAATCTAACACCCATTCATGTTAAAAGTCTTAGAGTGATCAGAGATACAAGGCACAGACCTAAAAATAATAAAAGCAATACACAGAAACTGAATAGCCAATGTAAAATTAAGTGGAGAGAAACATAAAGCAATTCCACTACAATCAGGACAAGACAAGGCTGCCCCCTTTCTCCCTATCTATTTGATTTAATACTTGGACTTCTAGCTATAGCAATAAGAAAACCAAAACAAGATTTCAAAGGGATACAGATTGGAAAGAAAAGAGTCAAAGTATTTGCAGATGATATGATACTGTACAAAGCAAACCTCAAAGTTCTACCATAGTATATCTGAGAAACACTTTCGGCAAAAGGGTTGGATACAAAATTAACTCAAAGGAAAAGGAAAACTCAGTAGCCCTCCATCATACAAATGATAAGTGGGCTGAGAAAGAAATTAGGGAGATAGCACCCTTTAATATAGCCATGAATAGTATAAAATAACTTGGTGTAACTTTGACCAAGCAATTGAAAAGTCTGCTGTGACAAAAACTTTAGGCTCTAAAGAAAGAAACTGAGGAAGGTATCTGAAGATAGAAAGATCTCTTATGCTATGGGTAGGTAGGATTAACATAGCGAAAATGGACATCTTACCAAAAGAAATGTTCAGATTCAACGCAAATCCTATCGACATTCCAACGCAATTCTTTACATACCTTGAAGAGCAAATCTCAACTTCATATGGAAAAAGAGAAGACCCAGGATAGCTAAAGCAATCATGGACACTAAAAAGTTTGGGGAAGTATCAGCATCTCTGACCTCAAACTGTACTACAGAGCAATAGCAATAAATACTGCATCACATTGATATAGGAACAGACAGGTTGTTCAATAAAATCGAATTGAAGAACTCTGAAATGAATCCACACACCTACTGACACTTGATTTTTACAAAGAAGGAAAAAACCACACAGTGGGGAAAAGAGGGCAACTCCAATAAATGGTGTCTGTCTAATTAGATACCAATATGTAATAGAATGCAAATAGATCCATAGCTATCACCCTGACCAAAACTCAATTTCAAATGGATCAAATACTTTTAGGTAGAACCTGGCAAAGTAATAGAACAGAAATTGGAAAATAGCTTTGAAATCATTGTTACAGGAGACACTTCACTGCACAGAATGCCAAAGGCTTAGGTCCTAAGATCAACAATAGAAGAATGGAACTTACTGAAACTGCAAAGCTTCAGCAAGGCAAAAGACACTTTCGATAGGACGAAAAGGCAACCTACAGATCAGCAAGGATCTTCACCAGCCCTACATCTGACACAGGACTAATATCAAAAATTTAGAAAGATCTCAAGAAGTTAGACACCAACAACCCAAAAGGCCAATTAAAAATGGGGTTTAGACTTAGAGAATTCTCAACAGGGGAACCAAAAATAGCCAAGAAAAACTTAAAGAAATGTTCAACATCCTTAGTCATAAGGGAAATGCCAATCAAAGTGATCCTGAGATTCCACCTTACAACTGTGGCAAAGGCTAAGTAAGATCAAAACTCAAGTAGCAGCACATGCTGGAGTATGTGGACAAGGGGAACACTCCCCCATTGTTGGTGGGATTGCAAATTTGTACAGTGACTTTGGAAATCAATTTGACAGTCTGTCATAAAACTGGGAATCCATTTATTTTGAGACCAAGCTATAATGCTCCTGGGCATATACTCAAAACACGCCCCACTATCCTGTAGGGACACTTGCTCAACTATGTTCATAGTAGCTTTAGATATAATAGCCAGAAATGAGAAGCCACCTAGATGGCTCTCTAATGAATGAATAATGGATAAATAAAACGTGGTATATCTACACAATGGAAAATTAATCAACAATCAGAAACAAAGACATCAAGTATTTGGCAGGCAAATGTGTGGAACTTGAGAATATCACCTGAGTGAGGTAACCCCTAGCTACACAGACTTATAAGTATACACACTTACTTAAAGTATACAGAAAACCTATAGAGACCCTATCCAGAGGTTAGGCAAGGCCACCCTATAGGGATGGGGCCATACACCCTTTGAAAAATTTTGAAACAGAATTGCTCCTGTCTAAAGGAAATACAGGAACAACGAGTGGATCAGACTGAAGGAAAGGACATCCAGAGACTGCCCCACCTAGGGATGCATCCATATGCATCCACCAAACCCAGTCACTTGCTGATGCCAAGAAGTGCTTGCTGACAGGAGCCTGATATGGATGTCTCTCTCATAAGAGGCTCTGTCAGAGCCTTAACTGTAAAGATATGGCTGCTTGCAGCCAACCGTAGGACTGAGCATGGGAACCACAATTGAGGAGTTATGGGAAGGACTGAAGGAGCTGAAGGGTTTTGCAACCCCATAGGAAGAACAACAATATCAAACAGCCAGACACCCCACTCCCCCGAGCTCTCAGGAAATAAACCATCAACTAAACAATACACATGGAGGGACCTGTGGCTCCAGCTGCATATGTAGCACAGGATGGCCTTGTCTGGCATCAATGGGAGAAGACGCCCTGGGTCCTGTGATGGTTTGATGCCCCAGTGTAGGGGAATTATTGGGTGGTGGATAGGAGTGGGTCACTGTGTGTGTGTGTGGGGGGGGAGCACCCTAGTGGAGGCAGGGGAATGGGTGATGGAATAGGGGTAGAGGGTTGGAAGGAAAAGCAGGAAGGGGGATAACATTTGAAATGTATATAAACAAAAGAACCAATACAAAATTATACATTAGGCATAAAATCCAGGATAGCTATGCTACAAGCCACAGACCCCAAAAGTGGGTAATAAAGAGGTCCCAAGTGAGGATGTATGAATCTCATTCAAAAGGAGAAACTAAATAGTAACCTGAATTGGATAGAGAGAGGGACCAGAGTAGGAGAAGAGGGTTACAGGGATGCAAGGCAACCAGGTGTGAGGAGAAGCTGGGTGAGAAAAGCCTGGAAGTGAGAATGGAAACCAAGGCATAGGGGCATCTCTGCTGACTAGGTAGAAGCCTGGGACAGGAGAGGACAGGGAGAGCCTACTGGGTTGGTACTAACATAGATTCCTACTAGAGGGGCATATAATGAATGAATAGACCACCTCCTGTAGCAAGACAGGAGTTTCAGAGGAGGAAGAAGGATATCAACCCACCCACAAAACCTTAAACCAAAATTTGTCGCGCATACAAGATGTCCAGGATCTACTAACCTGTGACTGCCACAACTTGAGACCCAGCCCCCACATGAGAGAGTTAACCCCTGACACTAGTAATGATCCTCTGCTATGCTTACAAGCGGGAAACTAGCAGAACTGTTTCCCGAGAGGTTTCATCTAGCAGTTGACTGAAATCGATGCAGAGTCCCACAGTCAAACAAGAGGCAGGACCCCAGTAGTCTTGTGGAGGAGTTGGGGATAGAAGTGAGCAAGTCTGAGTTGTCAAGGATACCACAAGAAGACACCCAGAGTCAAATAACCCGTGACTGTGCGGGCTCACAGAGACTGAACCAGCAACCAGGGAGCACGCAGGAGTGGAACCTAGGTTCCCTACACATTTGAAGCAAACCTGCAGCTCAGTATTCATGTGGTTCCCACAACAAGTGGAATGGGGCTCTCTTATTCTCTGTTCCTTCCATTGGATCCCCTTTCCCCTACCTGATATGCATGGCTGGGCCTCATTGGGAGAGGATGTGCCTACTCCTGCTGGGAACATGAGATGGTGAGTGAGGAGTGCAAATCAAAAGGAAGCAGACAGAGAAAGGAACCCAGGCCTATAGCATGAAATAGAGAATCCTCTGCCCTGCTCCAAGTACTGGCTTATGATGAAAGAAAGAACATATAACATGATTTCCATTTCCATTCCATAGAAATGGTAGACACTTTGCCTCATGAGCATTCAAGTTGCACAGTACATCACTTAATTATTTTTTTTTCTATTCAGCCAAAGAACAGTGATGTGATGGACACCATGGGTTGCTAACCGTGGCACGTGTGCCTGGAACAACTGAAATATAACTGCATATTTTCTGCCATATTCCTAGAATATGGTTTAGCATATAAACAAGAATAATATAAAGAAGTTTAAAATTGGTTTGGAACTAGCGGGTAAAAAACATAAGCAAAGCAGGGAAACAGAGTTGGGGATGGCTTCATAGGAACCTACTATCCTGGAGGCATGGAAGCAAAGACAGCCAAAAGCAGCTTTGATTTGAAGGAGGGGGAAGTTTCTGAGGAGGGCACTGCAAGTTCTAGAGGTAAAAAAGGGAGGCTGATACTTTATGCCTTTACAGTGCGACATGAGAGGTGGGGACTTTTAAGTGAAGTTGGGATTGAAACAGGGAACTCAGAAAAGACTTCCTAGTACTACTAGCAAGAAACATTTAAGGTCCTGGGATAGTTCATCAGCTGAGGAAGTTTAATGAAGAAAGGAAAGTACAGAGGACATAACCAACCCTATAGGTAATGTGGGGAAAGGAACATCAAGCAGCCACTGTAGAAGGTTTGGTAATAAGTTCCCAATCTAGTGGTCACATTTAACAGTGACATTTAGAAGAAAGTATTGGGTAACTTTTTCTTTACACCGTGTGAAGTTGTGTCAATATTTTCAACTGTTAATTCTGTACCTGCAGAGAGCTAATTGCTGGCAGGATTCTGGTATTGTCATTTCTATGGCCCATCACTGGGGATTTTCTATTTCCTAAATATCCATCCTTCCTCACCTGTCTAAAGGCAAACTAGAATTGCATCACTCTTTGTCTAGCTGCTGATTGTCCGTAATAAGGGGCTGATGGCCTACAGCTGGGCAGGAAGCAGGAGATAGTTCTTCTGGGCAGAGGGAGGGATGCTGAGAGAAGAAAACAGAAGTGGGAAATTTTGGAGTGGACATGGAGGGAACAGCAGGGACCACAGAAGGACAGAGAAGGTTATACAGCTACCCACGTGGCTGGTTGTAGGCTAGATGGTCAGGTTAAGTTTGATGAGCTATCTGGGTGAATACCCAGAAAAAGGCCTAAGCTGTAAACTCTATAGAAGACTTTGTGTCTTTATTTATTCTGATGGTGCATCTGAGAAAGTCCAGCTACAGGAAACCCCTTCTGTTTAGATCCTCAAGAAAATGTTTCTCGGGCTCAGTAGAGCTACATGCCCTCCAACTTTAAACTCTCTTTAAACACCTGGTCTGGTTATAGGGAGCACTCAAGCTCTTAAAAGGATTTGGTAACTGCCACTTTATTAAGGTAGCATCAATTAGTTTGGGAGGACATACTTCGGGTATGTTTGAATAACTGGAAATAGAGGGGGAATGTGGATCTGGGAAGAGGAAAGGTAGTGGGTGTAGAGCTGGAAGGAGTGGAGAGAGGGGAAACTGTGACTTGGATGTATTTTATAGGAGCATAACCTATTTTCAATGTAAAAAGAGAAAATTAACAAGATATTAGGACATGGAATACCAAAGTGAATTTTAAAATACTATATATATAGAAATAGATATAGCTATAGATATGAACACACACATATAATACTATATATATATATATATATATTCGCAAAAAGTATAATCTACAAGATGAAAGAAAGCACCCCTTAAAACCCGTGAATACTGTAGCTTGACATCAGCTCCACAAAGGATAGTTGGTCCAAGTGCATAATTCTCTTTTCACTAAAGGTCAATTCTCTGCATTCTCTGCATTCTTTGTTCATTCTATTAGGTATTTCAGCCATCTCTAATGGCTGTAAGTTTTAACATAGAGCCACCTTTGGACAAGATTAATTCTAATAGTAAAAGTCCCATAGCCTTCTCACATACTTCACTACAAAATAAAAGTGGCCGTAATGTGCCTGGTGTGGTGGCACACACCAGCAATCCCTGCACTCTGGAGGCAGGGGCACTCAGATTGCTATGTAATTCAAGGCCAGCCGGGCCTACCTAGCTGGACCCTGCCTCAAACAAAGAAGAAACAAACAGAACAGAAAAATTCATTTGTTGTTTACCCTTGCCTATTTTACACTCAAGAAAACTGCCCATACTAAACAAGCAAAAGAAAACCACAAATTATTTATAAAATGGCTAATTTCCACTCTTTATTTATCAACTTCAGCATAAAGACATCACAGAGTATAAGTTCTCCACAGTGTGTTTAGCTCTAGGTGAAGTCCAAATTTTACATTTCCTGATTTAAATGACTCATAAAACTAGATAAGTTTTCAAATTAAATATGCCCTTTGCAATCATGGATAATCTTGGAAAGCATTCAAAATAGAAAATGATCAAACATCGAAGGAGAATTTAATAGCTTCCCCCTCCCCCCATAGATTCAGAATTACCAGTCTGTCTCCTGCTTCTACCTACATACTGTGTCGTAAGGAAATGATTTCTTAGCAGCTACAATAAACAGACCTTTAGAAACTGATCAGATACAGTTTTTGCTTCATCAATGGTCGCTCTCTGCGCCATCATAGCATTGTACATAGTCCCTGCACGTTGGTTGGATGAATTCTAAAATATAAAAGAAAGAGGTGACAAAATGCAAGAAAATTGAATATTTACAATCCCAACTGCATTATCTTTGAGGTAACACACATTAATCACTGCCGGTATTTTCTACTTTAAATATTATGTTCAATTTTAAATGATGTTAGAGAGTTCAGATAAATGTTCTTCAACAGCTTTTGACTAAGATAGTCTTTTTGTCACCAACATTCAAATTGTAAGTACTCTTCATGTTGAAGTCAAAAGAGGATCCTTCCAATATGTGAATTCCTACATCACAGGAATATAAATAGAAAGAACATAATGCTTGTTGTCTAGCATTCAGTGAGTATTAAATGTTGCACATTTCAACATGTCCTTAGACGAAATTTCCAAATACAGCCCTTTCTGTTCCTTGACCTTGTCTCCAGCTGCAACCTAGGCATAACCCATGCTGGCCCTCAAAGTCATCCCCTACATATCTTCATCCACATCTATTAAGTATGAAAAAAAAAAAAGCACACAGCAACCAGTTATCGGATGCTGTTTTAGAGCATTTTAGTAAATATATGAAGACTGAACTTGTTTGATATTTAACCCATTCTATAAGTTGGAAACATTTCTATCCCCACTTTCACCTCTTAGGAAAGTGAGTCATGGAGATAACTAGTTAAACTATGGGTAGATTCCAAGAAGAGTTCCAGAGCCCAGATTCATGACCATAAACAGGGACTGTTTGCTCATTTTCTCAGCACCGAGGCTCTTTCCTGCCTTTGAGGATCATTCTCTTTAGTACTATAGCTCAGTCCTCCGTCAAAATATAAGAGGCCTTAAAAAGAACATTCCCTGATGTCTAACTCCCAATTTCCGTGTCCTGTTCTCAGTTTCAGAGTACATATTATTATCAGGGATTAATACTGTTCTTGCCTACAAGCAGCTTTTCTTCCCCATCCCTGTCTGGGCATGTCAGAATACTAACTACTCAAAGATAACCCCTCCTCTGCTCTGCCACAGCAGCTACATTGTCCACTCTCACGATTATCTACCGTTGTGTCATTAAATAATGCTGGGCACTCCTAACTACTGGTGATATGTATCTCACTAGGCTCTCTCAGAAGAAAGAGAGGAAGAGCTGCAAGTCTTCAATCAGGACATGCTGTGTTGGCCAGCCTGATTCCTAACCAACCATTTTCACATGCCACCAGAGAAAAAGAACCAAGCCAGAAAGCATGGTCTTATAGGCCCACCACCACCTCATACATCAGCCCTCTTAATCCTCCAAGATCCTATAGTGGACTCTCTTTCTTGAATAGTTGTATGCATTACTACCACTGTAGACTTTGTCACAATACTTTGGTTACAAGCCTGATACCCACAACAAAACTGTCTTCTTCTTGTCCGACTTTCATCACATCCTTTTCCCATTGTTGGAACAAAGGCTCAAACATCTTAGAATATTTGGAACGAAGCATCTTCCTGTAAAACATAATAATAAGCACAGGGTCCTTTAGTATGAGGGTAAGACAGATTACACATTCTCAAATTAAAAAAAAATATTCGGCATAATTAATACAACCAAAGGAGAAGAGAAAAATAATTGAAATAATCTAGTGGGAGAGAGAAAAGTGGTGTCACATGGCCCCATTATAAAATTTTGTACTCCTAAGTTACTATAAGACAGGATATGTCACATGCCTTCCCTCTTGAACGGCAAGGATTCGTTGCGATATAACTTTCCCGTAATTGTTTATTTGACCTCTCTCTAATACACTATGCGTTCCTCTTGCTAGATAACATAGATTCTGATAGAGCCAGTTGATTTATTGCAAGTAACATACACCTTCCTCCTCAAGGACTGCCATAAGAGAACTCTTCAGCGGATTTGTCTTCTCCCATTCTCACAATGATTTTCCCAAAAGAATGGCAATTGCAATTTGAGACTGGTTCAAATTATTTGTAAGATTGTCACTACAATTTAAGATTCATAGTTACGATATATTAAAACTGTCTACACAAGCTGACTATTATTTGCTGTCCTATGCACAATGCTTTGGTGCTGAACCTGCACGCATGCAGCCAGCCAATTACAACGCGTAAGCATCAATGAATTGTACAGTAATAGAGTGATGTCGTTCGTTATTTAAAAGGCAAGAAGCAGACTGTACTCACTGTATTCTGCATCACATATCTCAATTCTGCAAAACTGAGGATCTAACACTAATAAAAATTTCTGTTCAGAGGAAAATCAAGGTGATGGCAATTTTCAGTGCTGTTTCAAAATCCATGCACAGTGATCATGGAATCTGCATTCATTTGCAGTAACAAAGAGTAAGACATTGCACAAGTTTTGTAATTCAAAGAAGTCAGCTACTTTACCTTTCCCTTTGTTGTGTTTTAAAAATACGCACAAGCTTTTCATTCAGGGTGTCGATAGAAGTTTTTACATCTTGGCAATACTGTTTTCTCTTTGCAAGGTGAGACTTTTTAGGGTCACCTATACATGAAATAAAAATTTCTTAGAAGATGAAACTGGAAGTTACTTTGTTCCCATTCATTCAAATAGACATGGGATATGGTATTTGAGCAATAATGCAAAAATATTAAAAATTTGTACAATCGGCATCATTCCAAAAAACAAACTTTTCTGACATTTTTATGAACACTTCCATTTCCCTTTATCCTTTCTATTCAACTAAATCATAAATATGATATACATATATATAAATATCTTATATATTATATGTATTATATAAGTATATTCAATTTAAGATTAATTTAAAAATATCTTAATTTACAGAAGAGAGAGGTCCAAGGCAAAATGCCTTTTTATTTTATAACATGTATATAAAGTTGTTCAAAGAAAAACTTTAATTTTCTCCTCAGAATCAGTTAATACAAAGGAATATAAATACTTAGTAAATATTCTTCTTTCCAAACAATATTCTTAGGATGGGAAATTGTGACAACACATTTGATAAAATGCAAGTATATTTTATTTTAAGCACTGCTAAAAACATACAAGTAAATATACAATATGAAAGTTTTACGCACTCTGGCATATGATATCTAGGCACTGTACTTTACTAAAAATGACATCATCTTGGGGATAAAACAGATTAAATAACAAACATTTAAATTCTTTATCTTAGACTTCATAATGCATGCTTACCCATAAGTGCTGGAATTCATAATATTTCACTACTAGAAATGCTGTACTTGTAATATGAATTTATATCAAGGAAATATGGGCCACAGCTATTTTTAGAACGTACAGATCAAATCATCCCTGCAATGATACAGATATTTTATCTATCCAGTAACAATTTCTGTGACTCTTTCTGATACAAGCTCCTTGTCAGCACCAAGACAACAAAAGCTTTTCAAGATTCTTGCTTGTATGAGTTGTCTCTAGAGACAGGTCAAAAATCAGTGAGGAGTCTTAGTAGTGTTTTCTCTAGACAGGTGTCCAAAATTTAGTCACTTTGTAAAAATGTAGGTCAATTCATGAAGCAGAGCTAATAGTTAAGAATCAAGTATAAAATGTTCCAGGTTAAGGATCCAACCTCATACTTGTCACTGGGGAGAAACAACAGCACCACCAAATACACCAAGGAACTTTTTAGTTTGCTATTAAATAGCTGACTCGGAGTTAGTTAGAGCTGTATGGAAAGACTCCCATAGGCACTGTTATTCTAGGAAAAACTATCAAAAGCCCAGAAAAATTAATTAATTCAGAGCATGAAAAGAGCATGTTGAAACTAATAAATAGAATAGACAGTAGTTTAAAAATTGACATAATCTCACCCAATCCATCCAGGAAAACAAGGCACACCCTACTCAATTTCTACTGTACAATACACCCATACCTCGGCATTGTTAAAACTAATTCCGTTTACACATCACGATTTTAAAAAACAAAGAAATGTATACAAAAATAAAGGAGACCCTATACATAAACAAAGCAATCCAATGTATGTGAAGGAGACATCAAACAAGAGTCCTGTAGGTCAGTGACTCACTTATAACCAAGTAAATTTTAATGATTGAAAAACAGCGCTTCTGAATGACTAGTGTCTTCTAAAAAACGTACCGTGAAGTTCTCGTGTCATCTTCAGAGCAGACCCCCTATGAGAAACAAATTTTTTAAATGAGTTTTTGAAAATTCAGTTCACTTACGGAAATAAGTATTGTGCTTTGCAGTGTTTTACAAAGAATAGTTGAATTTTCTGAAACTACCTTACAATGACAAACAAGACTTCACATAGATTACCTTGCCTGCTGATCGTCTTGGTCTGATGAAGAACTGTCCTCATCACTGATCTCAATCACATGCTTTTCTGCTTCAGTGAAACAAAAACAAGGGGGGAGGATACAAGGAATAAGCTGAATCCTAGACAAGAAAAATATTTTTAAATCCCATTTGAGATAAAAAAAAAAAAGGCACATGGCTGGGAATCTCTAAATCAAAATCTGTCTCTGTGTCTCTCTGTCTCTGTCTCTCCCTCTCCCTCCCTCCCACTCTCCCCTCCCTCCCTCTCCCCTTCCCTCTCCGTGTCCCTCCCCCTCCCCTTCCTTCTCCCTCTTACCCTCCCTCTCCCTCCTCCCTCCCTCTCCCTCCCTCTCTTTGTCTCTGTCCCTCCCTCCCTCTCTCTCCCCTTCCCCTCCCTCCCTCTCTCTCCCTCTTCCCCTCCCTCTCTCCCTCTCCTTCTCTCTCCCCTTTTCCCCCTCTCCCCTTCTCTCCCTCTCCCCTTCTCTCCCTCTCCCCTTCTCTCCCTCTCCCCCTCTCTCCCTCTCCCCCCCATCTCCACAGACACACACACATACATACATACACACACACACACACACCCTCCCTCCCTCTCTCCCTCTCCCTCTCTCTCCCCTTCTCTCCCTCTCCCCTTCTCTCCCTCTCCCCCCATCTCCACAGACACACACACATACATACACACACACACACACCCTCCCTCCCTCTCTCCCTCTCCCTCTCTCTCCCCTTTTCCCCCTCTCCCCTTCTCTCCCTCTCCCCCCATCTCCACACACACACACAGACACACACACACACACACACACACACACACACACACACACACACAGACCCTCCCTCCCTCTCTCCCTCTTGGCAATTGTAAAAACCTTCCAGGGTCAAAGTGACTTTAAAATCATGTCCTTGCCAGGGGAGAGGTTGGAAGTGAGAGTGGCTTAGGCTGGGAGTCCTGGGATGAGAATGTCAAAGGGGAATTTAAAGTCAACCAACAGCTTGAGAAACTTGAAATACAAGTATTCAGCATTCGAAACTGAAATCTGAAATTTGAATTCTGAAATCGGAAGTAAATGATCCTGGATGTGCCTGGGCTGCCCTTGTGTGCCACTTGCCAAAAGCCAGGTCTGACTGTCTCCTGGCTTAGGCACAGCCTTGCGGAACCCTTCTGATTTTACCTGGTCTGGGGGGAAAATTGTGATGGACAACATCATCATCAGATTGAGAATCCGAAGACTCCCTCGGGCGCTTCGCAGTTTTGCTTGTAGCCTTCTTCCCCTTGTATGGCATGTCTTCTTGTGCGAAGGTTTGAGCCCTAACCCCTAAATGTTGGGATTGCAATGGCAGAGAAAAGGAATTAAGTAAGAGTCTTGGGAACAGGTACCAGAGCAGGGAGGTTCATGGAGGCTGACAATGGTGTGGTGCCCTGTCCTGTCGGGTATGCAGTGAGGAGCGCAGAGCGTCTCTCTCCTGCACAACTCCACCTATGCTCCTCCAGCTGAGTTTCTGACTTTCCATGGGCGGGGTGGCCTGAGGTTGGTGGGTGGGAGTTGACCTTGATGATGGCACAAAGCTGTGCCCTGTGTTCCCATCATCCCTCAGAGGACTAAGCAGTTTAGGGCTGACTCAGGCCCTGGCACTGCGTCACCAGAAATGAACCTGTGCCACACACTCAGGAGAGGACCCTGCTCGCTTGATATTTCGAGGACACAGGAGCCCTGGTGTCAATAAGGAACTGTAAGAGGCAAAGGTACGAAGCGTGTCTGCACTCTTTCCCTACCGCACCCACAGATTCCCTGAGCCCCTCTCAACACCAGGGGAAGCTAGTTCACTTGTACTCAGTGCCCTCAGGAGCCTCCTCCCATCTGAGGCCTAGGGGAGACTCCCTGATATCTCTCGCCTCAGGAGACAGCCGAGGCCTAGTTGCCCGCCCCACGCAGGCCCACAGGTTCTGCCAGTGGTCAGGGAGGCCCTCAGAAGCAGAGGCCTTACCACTGGAGCTCATCACAGAGTACCTAGGCACCAAGGTCACTGACCTAGTGAACAGCTCCTACCACATTCCCTTTCCGGCCTCTCTCTCCTCAGGCAGCCTGTGGTGCCTTGTGCAGAATTCTTTTCCCAGGTGCACCTGCGGGGGCGGGGTGCGGGATACGTCACAGACTGCAGGACGCGCGATGCGCATGCGTGTACATAGCAGAGCCCCCAAGAGCCATTGTCTTTGAACAAATCAGGTGTTGGTTTCTAAAGACAGAATTTTGGCTCAGACTGGTATTACCTGGTGTCTTAGACACTTTTCACAGATCTATACCAACATACTAACACAACCTCAAAAATGTTACCTGAAAGACAAGGCTTATAACACCAATTTCTAAACCCAGACTACTGCTGTTGACAGAGAACCTGCGGTGATGCAATTCAAAGACAATGATTTGTTCAAAGATTCGTTCAAATGGCTGTTGGGGGGCGAGGCATGCGCTGCTCCATTCACGCATGCGCATCGCGCGTCCTGCAGTCTGTGACGTATCCCGCACCCCGCCCCCGCAGGTGCACCTGGGAAAAGAATTCTGCACAAGGCACCACAGGCTGCCTGAGGAGAGAGAGGCCGGAAAGGGAATGTGGTAGGAGCTGTTCACTAGGTCAGTGACCTTGGTGCCTAGGTACTCTGTGATGAGCTCCAGTGGTAAGGCCTCTGCTTCTGAGGGCCTCCCTGACCACTGGCAGAACCTGTGGGCCTGCGTGGGGCGGGCAACTAGGCCTCGGCTGTCTCCTGAGGCGAGAGATATCAGGGAGTCTCCCCTAGGCCTCAGATGGGAGGAGGCTCCTGAGGGCACTGAGTACAAGTGAACTAGCTTCCCCTGGTGTTGAGAGGGGCTCAGGGAATCTGTGGGTGCGGTAGGGAAAGAGTGCAGACACGCTTCGTACCTTTGCCTCTTACAGTTCCTTATTGACACCAGGGCTCCTGTGTCCTCGAAATATCAAGCGAGCAGGGTCCTCTCCTGAGTGTGTGGCACAGGTTCATTTCTGGTGACGCAGTGCCAGGGCCTGAGTCAGCCCTAAACTGCTTAGTCCTCTGAGGGATGATGGGAACACAGGGCACAGCTTTGTGCCATCATCAAGGTCAACTCCCACCCACCAACCTCAGGCCACCCCGCCCATGGAAAGTCAGAAACTCAGCTGGAGGAGCATAGGTGGAGTTGTGCAGGAGAGAGACGCTCTGCGCTCCTCACTGCATACCCGACAGGACAGGGCACCACACCATTGTCAGCCTCCATGAACCTCCCTGCTCTGGTACCTGTTCCCAAGACTCTTACTTAATTCCTTTTCTCTGCCATTGCAATCCCAACATTTAGGGGTTAGGGCTCAAACCTTCGCACAAGAAGACATGCCATACAAGGGGAAGAAGGCTACAAGCAAAACTGCGAAGCGCCCGAGGGAGTCTTCGGATTCTCAATCTGATGATGATGTTGTCCATCACAATTTTCCCCCCAGACCAGGTAAAATCAGAAGGGTTCCGCAAGGCTGTGCCTAAGCCAGGAGACAGTCAGACCTGGCTTTTGGCAAGTGGCACACAAGGGCAGCCCAGGCACATCCAGGATCATTTACTTCCGATTTCAGAATTCAAATTTCAGATTTCAGTTTCGAATGCTGAATACTTGTATTTCAAGTTTCTCAAGCTGTTGGTTGACTTTAAATTCCCCTTTGACATTCTCATCCCAGGACTCCCAGCCTAAGCCACTCTCACTTCCAACCTCTCCCCTGGCAAGGACATGATTTTAAAGTCACTTTGACCCTGGAAGGTTTTTACAATTGCCAAGAGGGAGAGAGGGAGGGAGGGTCTGTGTGTGTGTGTGTGTGTGTGTGTGTGTGTGTGTGTGTGTGTGTGTCTGTGTGTGTGTGTGGAGATGGGGGGAGAGGGAGAGAAGGGGAGAGGGGGAAAAGGGGAGAGAGAGGGAGAGGGAGAGAGGGAGGGAGGGTGTGTGTGTGTGTGTATGTATGTGTGTGTGTCTGTGGAGATGGGGGGAGAGGGAGAGAAGGGGAGAGGGAGAGAAGGGGAGAGAGAGGGAGAGGGAGAGAGGGAGGGAGGGTGTGTGTGTGTGTGTGTATGTATGTATGTGTGTGTGTCTGTGGAGATGGGGGGGAGAGGGAGAGAGGGGGAGAGGGAGAGAAGGGGAGAGGGAGAGAAGGGGAGAGGGAGAGAAGGGGAGAGGGGGAAAAGGGGAGAGAGAAGGAGAGGGAGAGAGGGAGGGGAAGAGGGAGAGAGAGGGAGGGAGGGGAAGGGGAGAGAGAGGGAGGGAGGGACAGAGACAAAGAGAGGGAGGGAGAGGGAGGGAGGAGGGAGAGGGAGGGTAAGAGGGAGAAGGAAGGGGAGGGGGAGGGACACGGAGAGGGAAGGGGAGAGGGAGGGAGGGGAGAGTGGGAGGGAGGGAGAGGGAGAGACAGAGACAGAGAGACACAGAGACAGATTTTGATTTAGAGATTCCCAGCCATGTGCCTTTTTTTTTTTTATCTCAAATGGGATTTAAAAATATTTTTCTTGTCTAGGATTCAGCTTATTCCTTGTATCCTCCCCCCTTGTTTTTGTTTCACTGAAGCAGAAAAGCATGTGATTGAGATCAGTGATGAGGACAGTTCTTCATCAGACCAAGACGATCAGCAGGCAAGGTAATCTATGTGAAGTCTTGTTTGTCATTGTAAGGTAGTTTCAGAAAATTCAACTATTCTTTGTAAAACACTGCAAAGCACAATACTTATTTCCGTAAGTGAACTGAATTTTCAAAAACTCATTTAAAAAATTTGTTTCTCATAGGGGGTCTGCTCTGAAGATGACACGAGAACTTCACGGTACGTTTTTTAGAAGACACTAGTCATTCAGAAGCGCTGTTTTTCAATCATTAAAATTTACTTGGTTATAAGTGAGTCACTGACCTACAGGACTCTTGTTTGATGTCTCCTTCACATACATTGGATTGCTTTGTTTATGTATAGGGTCTCCTTTATTTTTGTATACATTTCTTTGTTTTTTAAAATCGTGATGTGTAAACGGAATTAGTTTTAACAATGCCGAGGTATGGGTGTATTGTACAGTAGAAATTGAGTAGGGTGTGCCTTGTTTTCCTGGATGGATTGGGTGAGATTATGTCAATTTTTAAACTACTGTCTATTCTATTTATTAGTTTCAACATGCTCTTTTCATGCTCTGAATTAATTAATTTTTCTGGGCTTTTGATAGTTTTTCCTAGAATAACAGTGCCTATGGGAGTCTTTCCATACAGCTCTAACTAACTCCGAGTCAGCTATTTAATAGCAAACTAAAAAGTTCCTTGGTGTATTTGGTGGTGCTGTTGTTTCTCCCCAGTGACAAGTATGAGGTTGGATCCTTAACCTGGAACATTTTATACTTGATTCTTAACTATTAGCTCTGCTTCATGAATTGACCTACATTTTTACAAAGTGACTAAATTTTGGACACCTGTCTAGAGAAAACACTACTAAGACTCCTCACTGATTTTTGACCTGTCTCTAGAGACAACTCATACAAGCAAGAATCTTGAAAAGCTTTTGTTGTCTTGGTGCTGACAAGGAGCTTGTATCAGAAAGAGTCACAGAAATTGTTACTGGATAGATAAAATATCTGTATCATTGCAGGGATGATTTGATCTGTACGTTCTAAAAATAGCTGTGGCCCATATTTCCTTGATATAAATTCATATTACAAGTACAGCATTTCTAGTAGTGAAATATTATGAATTCCAGCACTTATGGGTAAGCATGCATTATGAAGTCTAAGATAAAGAATTTAAATGTTTGTTATTTAATCTGTTTTATCCCCAAGATGATGTCATTTTTAGTAAAGTACAGTGCCTAGATATCATATGCCAGAGTGCGTAAAACTTTCATATTGTATATTTACTTGTATGTTTTTAGCAGTGCTTAAAATAAAATATACTTGCATTTTATCAAATGTGTTGTCACAATTTCCCATCCTAAGAATATTGTTTGGAAAGAAGAATATTTACTAAGTATTTATATTCCTTTGTATTAACTGATTCTGAGGAGAAAATTAAAGTTTTTCTTTGAACAACTTTATATACATGTTATAAAATAAAAAGGCATTTTGCCTTGGACCTCTCTCTTCTGTAAATTAAGATATTTTTAAATTAATCTTAAATTGAATATACTTATATAATACATATAATATATAAGATATTTATATATATGTATATCATATTTATGATTTAGTTGAATAGAAAGGATAAAGGGAAATGGAAGTGTTCATAAAAATGTCAGAAAAGTTTGTTTTTTGGAATGATGCCGATTGTACAAATTTTTAATATTTTTGCATTATTGCTCAAATACCATATCCCATGTCTATTTGAATGAATGGGAACAAAGTAACTTCCAGTTTCATCTTCTAAGAAATTTTTATTTCATGTATAGGTGACCCTAAAAAGTCTCACCTTGCAAAGAGAAAACAGTATTGCCAAGATGTAAAAACTTCTATCGACACCCTGAATGAAAAGCTTGTGCGTATTTTTAAAACACAACAAAGGGAAAGGTAAAGTAGCTGACTTCTTTGAATTACAAAACTTGTGCAATGTCTTACTCTTTGTTACTGCAAATGAATGCAGATTCCATGATCACTGTGCATGGATTTTGAAACAGCACTGAAAATTGCCATCACCTTGATTTTCCTCTGAACAGAAATTTTTATTAGTGTTAGATCCTCAGTTTTGCAGAATTGAGATATGTGATGCAGAATACAGTGAGTACAGTCTGCTTCTTGCCTTTTAAATAACGAACGACATCACTCTATTACTGTACAATTCATTGATGCTTACGCGTTGTAATTGGCTGGCTGCATGCGTGCAGGTTCAGCACCAAAGCATTGTGCATAGGACAGCAAATAATAGTCAGCTTGTGTAGACAGTTTTAATATATCGTAACTATGAATCTTAAATTGTAGTGACAATCTTACAAATAATTTGAACCAGTCTCAAATTGCAATTGCCATTCTTTTGGGAAAATCATTGTGAGAATGGGAGAAGACAAATCCGCTGAAGAGTTCTCTTATGGCAGTCCTTGAGGAGGAAGGTGTATGTTACTTGCAATAAATCAACTGGCTCTATCAGAATCTATGTTATCTAGCAAGAGGAACGCATAGTGTATTAGAGAGAGGTCAAATAAACAATTACGGGAAAGTTATATCGCAACGAATCCTTGCCGTTCAAGAGGGAAGGCATGTGACATATCCTGTCTTATAGTAACTTAGGAGTACAAAATTTTATAATGGGGCCATGTGACACCACTTTTCTCTCTCCCACTAGATTATTTCAATTATTTTTCTCTTCTCCTTTGGTTGTATTAATTATGCCGAATATTTTTTTTTAATTTGAGAATGTGTAATCTGTCTTACCCTCATACTAAAGGACCCTGTGCTTATTATTATGTTTTACAGGAAGATGCTTCGTTCCAAATATTCTAAGATGTTTGAGCCTTTGTTCCAACAATGGGAAAAGGATGTGATGAAAGTCGGACAAGAAGAAGACAGTTTTGTTGTGGGTATCAGGCTTGTAACCAAAGTATTGTGACAAAGTCTACAGTGGTAGTAATGCATACAACTATTCAAGAAAGAGAGTCCACTATAGGATCTTGGAGGATTAAGAGGGCTGATGTATGAGGTGGTGGTGGGCCTATAAGACCATGCTTTCTGGCTTGGTTCTTTTTCTCTGGTGGCATGTGAAAATGGTTGGTTAGGAATCAGGCTGGCCAACACAGCATGTCCTGATTGAAGACTTGCAGCTCTTCCTCTCTTTCTTCTGAGAGAGCCTAGTGAGATACATATCACCAGTAGTTAGGAGTGCCCAGCATTATTTAATGACACAACGGTAGATAATCGTGAGAGTGGACAATGTAGCTGCTGTGGCAGAGCAGAGGAGGGGTTATCTTTGAGTAGTTAGTATTCTGACATGCCCAGACAGGGATGGGGAAGAAAAGCTGCTTGTAGGCAAGAACAGTATTAATCCCTGATAATAATATGTACTCTGAAACTGAGAACAGGACACGGAAATTGGGAGTTAGACATCAGGGAATGTTCTTTTTAAGGCCTCTTATATTTTGACGGAGGACTGAGCTATAGTACTAAAGAGAATGATCCTCAAAGGCAGGAAAGAGCCTCGGTGCTGAGAAAATGAGCAAACAGTCCCTGTTTATGGTCATGAATCTGGGCTCTGGAACTCTTCTTGGAATCTACCCATAGTTTAACTAGTTATCTCCATGACTCACTTTCCTAAGAGGTGAAAGTGGGGATAGAAATGTTTCCAACTTATAGAATGGGTTAAATATCAAACAAGTTCAGTCTTCATATATTTACTAAAATGCTCTAAAACAGCATCCGATAACTGGTTGCTGTGTGCTTTTTTTTTTTTCATACTTAATAGATGTGGATGAAGATATGTAGGGGATGACTTTGAGGGCCAGCATGGGTTATGCCTAGGTTGCAGCTGGAGACAAGGTCAAGGAACAGAAAGGGCTGTATTTGGAAATTTCGTCTAAGGACATGTTGAAATGTGCAACATTTAATACTCACTGAATGCTAGACAACAAGCATTATGTTCTTTCTATTTATATTCCTGTGATGTAGGAATTCACATATTGGAAGGATCCTCTTTTGACTTCAACATGAAGAGTACTTACAATTTGAATGTTGGTGACAAAAAGACTATCTTAGTCAAAAGCTGTTGAAGAACATTTATCTGAACTCTCTAACATCATTTAAAATTGAACATAATATTTAAAGTAGAAAATACCGGCAGTGATTAATGTGTGTTACCTCAAAGATAATGCAGTTGGGATTGTAAATATTCAATTTTCTTGCATTTTGTCACCTCTTTCTTTTATATTTTAGAATTCATCCAACCAACGTGCAGGGACTATGTACAATGCTATGATGGCGCAGAGAGCGACCATTGATGAAGCAAAAACTGTATCTGATCAGTTTCTAAAGGTCTGTTTATTGTAGCTGCTAAGAAATCATTTCCTTACGACACAGTATGTAGGTAGAAGCAGGAGACAGACTGGTAATTCTGAATCTATGGGGGGAGGGGGAAGCTATTAAATTCTCCTTCGATGTTTGATCATTTTCTATTTTGAATGCTTTCCAAGATTATCCATGATTGCAAAGGGCATATTTAATTTGAAAACTTATCTAGTTTTATGAGTCATTTAAATCAGGAAATGTAAAATTTGGACTTCACCTAGAGCTAAACACACTGTGGAGAACTTATACTCTGTGATGTCTTTATGCTGAAGTTGATAAATAAAGAGTGGAAATTAGCCATTTTATAAATAATTTGTGGTTTTCTTTTGCTTGTTTAGTATGGGCAGTTTTCTTGAGTGTAAAATAGGCAAGGGTAAACAACAAATGAATTTTTCTGTTCTGTTTGTTTCTTCTTTGTTTGAGGCAGGGTCCAGCTAGGTAGGCCCGGCTGGCCTTGAATTACATAGCAATCTGAGTGCCCCTGCCTCCAGAGTGCAGGGATTGCTGGTGTGTGCCACCACACCAGGCACATTACGGCCACTTTTATTTTGTAGTGAAGTATGTGAGAAGGCTATGGGACTTTTACTATTAGAATTAATCTTGTCCAAAGGTGGCTCTATGTTAAAACTTACAGCCATTAGAGATGGCTGAAATACCTAATAGAATGAACAAAGAATGCAGAGAATGCAGAGAATTGACCTTTAGTGAAAAGAGAATTATGCACTTGGACCAACTATCCTTTGTGGAGCTGATGTCAAGCTACAGTATTCACGGGTTTTAAGGGGTGCTTTCTTTCATCTTGTAGATTATACTTTTTGCGAATATATATATATATATATAGTATTATATGTGTGTGTTCATATCTATAGCTATATCTATTTCTATATATATAGTATTTTAAAATTCACTTTGGTATTCCATGTCCTAATATCTTGTTAATTTTCTCTTTTTACATTGAAAATAGGTTATGCTCCTATAAAATACATCCAAGTCACAGTTTCCCCTCTCTCCACTCCTTCCAGCTCTACACCCACTACCTTTCCTCTTCCCAGATCCACATTCCCCCTCTATTTCCAGTTATTCAAACATACCCGAAGTATGTCCTCCCAAACTAATTGATGCTACCTTAATAAAGTGGCAGTTACCAAATCCTTTTAAGAGCTTGAGTGCTCCCTATAACCAGACCAGGTGTTTAAAGAGAGTTTAAAGTTGGAGGGCATGTAGCTCTACTGAGCCCGAGAAACATTTTCTTGAGGATCTAAACAGAAGGGGTTTCCTGTAGCTGGACTTTCTCAGATGCACCATCAGAATAAATAAAGACACAAAGTCTTCTATAGAGTTTACAGCTTAGGCCTTTTTCTGGGTATTCACCCAGATAGCTCATCAAACTTAACCTGACCATCTAGCCTACAACCAGCCACGTGGGTAGCTGTATAACCTTCTCTGTCCTTCTGTGGTCCCTGCTGTTCCCTCCATGTCCACTCCAAAATTTCCCACTTCTGTTTTCTTCTCTCAGCATCCCTCCCTCTGCCCAGAAGAACTATCTCCTGCTTCCTGCCCAGCTGTAGGCCATCAGCCCCTTATTACGGACAATCAGCAGCTAGACAAAGAGTGATGCAATTCTAGTTTGCCTTTAGACAGGTGAGGAAGGATGGATATTTAGGAAATAGAAAATCCCCAGTGATGGGCCATAGAAATGACAATACCAGAATCCTGCCAGCAATTAGCTCTCTGCAGGTACAGAATTAACAGTTGAAAATATTGACACAACTTCACACGGTGTAAAGAAAAAGTTACCCAATACTTTCTTCTAAATGTCACTGTTAAATGTGACCACTAGATTGGGAACTTATTACCAAACCTTCTACAGTGGCTGCTTGATGTTCCTTTCCCCACATTACCTATAGGGTTGGTTATGTCCTCTGTACTTTCCTTTCTTCATTAAACTTCCTCAGCTGATGAACTATCCCAGGACCTTAAATGTTTCTTGCTAGTAGTACTAGGAAGTCTTTTCTGAGTTCCCTGTTTCAATCCCAACTTCACTTAAAAGTCCCCACCTCTCATGTCGCACTGTAAAGGCATAAAGTATCAGCCTCCCTTTTTTACCTCTAGAACTTGCAGTGCCCTCCTCAGAAACTTCCCCCTCCTTCAAATCAAAGCTGCTTTTGGCTGTCTTTGCTTCCATGCCTCCAGGATAGTAGGTTCCTATGAAGCCATCCCCAACTCTGTTTCCCTGCTTTGCTTATGTTTTTTACCCGCTAGTTCCAAACCAATTTTAAACTTCTTTATATTATTCTTGTTTATATGCTAAACCATATTCTAGGAATATGGCAGAAAATATGCAGTTATATTTCAGTTGTTCCAGGCACACGTGCCACGGTTAGCAACCCATGGTGTCCATCACATCACTGTTCTTTGGCTGAATAGAAAAAAAAATAATTAAGTGATGTACTGTGCAACTTGAATGCTCATGAGGCAAAGTGTCTACCATTTCTATGGAATGGAAATGGAAATCATGTTATATGTTCTTTCTTTCATCATAAGCCAGTACTTGGAGCAGGGCAGAGGATTCTCTATTTCATGCTATAGGCCTGGGTTCCTTTCTCTGTCTGCTTCCTTTTGATTTGCACTCCTCACTCACCATCTCATGTTCCCAGCAGGAGTAGGCACATCCTCTCCCAATGAGGCCCAGCCATGCATATCAGGTAGGGGAAAGGGGATCCAATGGAAGGAACAGAGAATAAGAGAGCCCCATTCCACTTGTTGTGGGAACCACATGAATACTGAGCTGCAGGTTTGCTTCAAATGTGTAGGGAACCTAGGTTCCACTCCTGCGTGCTCCCTGGTTGCTGGTTCAGTCTCTGTGAGCCCGCACAGTCACGGGTTATTTGACTCTGGGTGTCTTCTTGTGGTATCCTTGACAACTCAGACTTGCTCACTTCTATCCCCAACTCCTCCACAAGACTACTGGGGTCCTGCCTCTTGTTTGACTGTGGGACTCTGCATCGATTTCAGTCAACTGCTAGATGAAACCTCTCGGGAAACAGTTCTGCTAGTTTCCCGCTTGTAAGCATAGCAGAGGATCATTACTAGTGTCAGGGGTTAACTCTCTCATGTGGGGGCTGGGTCTCAAGTTGTGGCAGTCACAGGTTAGTAGATCCTGGACATCTTGTATGCGCGACAAATTTTGGTTTAAGGTTTTGTGGGTGGGTTGATATCCTTCTTCCTCCTCTGAAACTCCTGTCTTGCTACAGGAGGTGGTCTATTCATTCATTATATGCCCCTCTAGTAGGAATCTATGTTAGTACCAACCCAGTAGGCTCTCCCTGTCCTCTCCTGTCCCAGGCTTCTACCTAGTCAGCAGAGATGCCCCTACGCCTTGGTTTCCATTCTCACTTCCAGGCTTTTCTCACCCAGCTTCTCCTCACACCTGGTTGCCTTGCATCCCTGTAACCCTCTTCTCCTACTCTGGTCCCTCTCTCTATCCAATTCAGGTTACTATTTAGTTTCTCCTTTTGAATGAGATTCATACATCCTCACTTGGGACCTCTTTATTACCCACTTTTGGGGTCTGTGGCTTGTAGCATAGCTATCCTGGATTTTATGCCTAATGTATAATTTTGTATTGGTTCTTTTGTTTATATACATTTCAAATGTTATCCCCCTTCCTGCTTTTCCTTCCAACCCTCTACCCCTATTCCATCACCCATTCCCCTGCCTCCACTAGGGTGCTCCCCCCCCACACACACACACAGTGACCCACTCCTATCCACCACCCAATAATTCCCCTACACTGGGGCATCAAACCATCACAGGACCCAGGGCGTCTTCTCCCATTGATGCCAGACAAGGCCATCCTGTGCTACATATGCAGCTGGAGCCACAGGTCCCTCCATGTGTATTGTTTAGTTGATGGTTTATTTCCTGAGAGCTCGGGGGAGTGGGGTGTCTGGCTGTTTGATATTGTTGTTCTTCCTATGGGGTTGCAAAACCCTTCAGCTCCTTCAGTCCTTCCCATAACTCCTCAATTGTGGTTCCCATGCTCAGTCCTACGGTTGGCTGCAAGCAGCCATATCTTTACAGTTAAGGCTCTGACAGAGCCTCTTATGAGAGAGACATCCATATCAGGCTCCTGTCAGCAAGCACTTCTTGGCATCAGCAAGTGACTGGGTTTGGTGGATGCATATGGATGCATCCCTAGGTGGGGCAGTCTCTGGATGTCCTTTCCTTCAGTCTGATCCACTCGTTGTTCCTGTATTTCCTTTAGACAGGAGCAATTCTGTTTCAAAATTTTTCAAAGGGTGTATGGCCCCATCCCTATAGGGTGGCCTTGCCTAACCTCTGGATAGGGTCTCTATAGGTTTTCTGTATACTTTAAGTAAGTGTGTATACTTATAAGTCTGTGTAGCTAGGGGTTACCTCACTCAGGTGATATTCTCAAGTTCCACACATTTGCCTGCCAAATACTTGATGTCTTTGTTTCTGATTGTTGATTAATTTTCCATTGTGTAGATATACCACGTTTTATTTATCCATTATTCATTCATTAGAGAGCCATCTAGGTGGCTTCTCATTTCTGGCTATTATATCTAAAGCTACTATGAACATAGTTGAGCAAGTGTCCCTACAGGATAGTGGGGCGTGTTTTGAGTATATGCCCAGGAGCATTATAGCTTGGTCTCAAAATAAATGGATTCCCAGTTTTATGACAGACTGTCAAATTGATTTCCAAAGTCACTGTACAAATTTGCAATCCCACCAACAATGGGGGAGTGTTCCCCTTGTCCACATACTCCAGCATGTGCTGCTACTTGAGTTTTGATCTTACTTAGCCTTTGCCACAGTTGTAAGGTGGAATCTCAGGATCACTTTGATTGGCATTTCCCTTATGACTAAGGATGTTGAACATTTCTTTAAGTTTTTCTTGGCTATTTTTGGTTCCCCTGTTGAGAATTCTCTAAGTCTAAACCCCATTTTTAATTGGCCTTTTGGGTTGTTGGTGTCTAACTTCTTGAGATCTTTCTAAATTTTTGATATTAGTCCTGTGTCAGATGTAGGGCTGGTGAAGATCCTTGCTGATCTGTAGGTTGCCTTTTCGTCCTATCGAAAGTGTCTTTTGCCTTGCTGAAGCTTTGCAGTTTCAGTAAGTTCCATTCTTCTATTGTTGATCTTAGGACCTAAGCCTTTGGCATTCTGTGCAGTGAAGTGTCTCCTGTAACAATGATTTCAAAGCTATTTTCCAATTTCTGTTCTATTACTTTGCCAGGTTCTACCTAAAAGTATTTGATCCATTTGAAATTGAGTTTTGGTCAGGGTGATAGCTATGGATCTATTTGCATTCTATTACATATTGGTATCTAATTAGACAGACACCATTTATTGGAGTTGCCCTCTTTTCCCCACTGTGTGGTTTTTTCCTTCTTTGTAAAAATCAAGTGTCAGTAGGTGTGTGGATTCATTTCAGAGTTCTTCAATTCGATTTTATTGAACAACCTGTCTGTTCCTATATCAATGTGATGCAGTATTTATTGCTATTGCTCTGTAGTACAGTTTGAGGTCAGAGATGCTGATACTTCCCCAAACTTTTTAGTGTCCATGATTGCTTTAGCTATCCTGGGTCTTCTCTTTTTCCATATGAAGTTGAGATTTGCTCTTCAAGGTATGTAAAGAATTGCGTTGGAATGTCGATAGGATTTGCGTTGAATCTGAACATTTCTTTTGGTAAGATGTCCATTTTCGCTATGTTAATCCTACCTACCCATAGCATAAGAGATCTTTCTATCTTCAGATACCTTCCTCAGTTTCTTTCTTTAGAGCCTAAAGTTTTTGTCACAGCAGACTTTTCAATTGCTTGGTCAAAGTTACACCAAGTTATTTTATACTATTCATGGCTATATTAAAGGGTGCTATCTCCCTAATTTCTTTCTCAGCCCACTTATCATTTGTATGATGGAGGGCTACTGAGTTTTCCTTTTCCTTTGAGTTAATTTTGTATCCAACCCTTTTGCCGAAAGTGTTTCTCAGATATACTATGGTAGAACTTTGAGGTTTGCTTTGTACAGTATCATATCATCTGCAAATACTTTGACTCTTTTCTTTCCAATCTGTATCCCTTTGAAATCTTGTTTTGGTTTTCTTATTGCTATAGCTAGAAGTCCAAGTATTAAATCAAATAGATAGGGAGAAAGGGGGCAGCCTTGTCTTGTCCTGATTGTAGTGGAATTGCTTTATGTTTCTCTCCACTTAATTTTACATTGGCTATTCAGTTTCTGTGTATTGCTTTTATTATTTTTAGGTCTGTGCCTTGTATCTCTGATCACTCTAAGACTTTTAACATGAATGGGTGTTAGATTTTGTCAAGGGCATTTTTATCATCTAATGAAAGGATCATGATTCTTTTCTTATAATTTGCTTTTATGGTGGACTACATTGATGGGTTTTCTTATACTGAACCTTCCCAAATGCCTGGGATGAAGCCCATGGTGGATGATGTTTTGATACTCTGCTTGGAAGTATTTTATTCAGTAATTTTGCATCAGCGTTCATAAGAGAAATTAGTCAGAAATACTCTTCCATCCTTGAGCCTTTGTGTGGGCTAGGTAACTGGGTGACTTTGGCCTCACAGAATGAGTTTGGCAGTATTCCTTCTATATCTAGTTTGTGGAATATTTCAAAGAGTTTTGGTGTTAACTCTTCTTTGAAAGTCTTGTGTCCTCCAAATCCCCTCCTATGAATACCTTTGTTCCCCCTTTTGAGAAGGAGTGAAGCATCCACACGTTGGTCGTCCTTCTTCTTGAGCTTCAAGTGGTCTGTGGATGGTATCTTGCGTAATTTGAGCTTTTGGTCTAATATCCATCTATCAGTGACTACATACCATGTCTGTTCTTCTGTGATTGGGTTTCCTTACTCAGGATGATATTTTCTAGTTCAATACATTTGCCTATGAATTTCATGACGTCATTGTTTTTGATAGCTGAGTAGTACTCCATTGTGTAGGTATCCCACATTCTCTGTATCCATTCTTCTGTTGAAGGGCATCTGGGTTCTTTCCTGTCTGGCTATTATAAATAAGGCTACTATGAACATAGTGGAGTGTGTGTCTTTGTTGTATGTTGTAGCATCATTTAGGGATATTTTAGGGATATGCACAGGAATGGTATAGCTGGGTCCTCGGGTTGTGCAATGTGCAATTTTCTGAGGAACCTCCAGACTGATTTCCAGAGTGGTTGCACCAGCTTGCAATCCCATCAAAAATGGAGGAGTGTTCATCTTTCTCCACATCCTCAACAGCATCAGCTGTCACCTGAGTTTTTGAACTTAACCATTCTGACTGGCGTGAGGTAGAATATCAGAGATGTTTTGATTTGCATTTCTTGATGACTAAGGATGTTGAGCATTTCTTTTGGTACTTCTCAGCCATTCCATATTGCTCAGCTGAGAATTCTTTGTTTAGCTCTGTGCCCCAGTATTTAATAGGGTTATTCAACTCAGCCATTCAAAGTCTGCCCGACATGGGTATATATACCATATATATATATATATATATATATATATATATATATATATATATATATGTATGTATGTATGTATGTATGTGTATGTATATATATATATATGTGTGTGTGTATATATATATATGTTTATACATACATATACACACACATATATATATATATACATATATACATATATATACACATACACACATTCAGCCACCAAAGCTAGATAAGACTGATGAAGCTGAGAAGTGCATGCTGACAGGAGCTGGATATAACTATCACCTGAGAGGGACAGCAAGAGCGTGTCCAATAGAGAGGCAAAAGCTAGCAGCAAACCATTGAATTCAGAACAGGATCCCCATTGGAGTAACTAGTTAAAAGATTTAAAGAACTGAAGGGGTTGTAACTACATAAGAACAACAATGCCAACCAACCAGAGCTCCCAGGGACTAAACTACTACCCATAGACTATACAAGGACTGACCCATAGCTCCAGCTGCATTTGTAGCAAAGAATTGCCTTATGGACACCAATGGAAGAAGAAGCCCTTGGTCCTGCGAATGCTGGACCCCCCCCCACCCCCAGTATAGGTGAATGTCAGTGGGGCTGGAAGGGTTGTGGATGGAAAGGGTAACATACTTATAGAAGATGGGTAGTGGGATGAGATAGGGGGCTTACGTCCAGGAAACTGAGAAAGGAAATAACATTTGAAACATAAATTTTAAAAAGTCTAATAAAAGAAATAAATAAAACAAAAATGGAAATCTGGTAGCATTCTGTGCCAAAATAATCTGGCCCTGAGTTTTCTTTTAAGACTTTAATCACTCCTGTAGTTCCTTAGGTGTTGTAGCACTGTTTAAATTATTTACCTGATCCTGGTTGAACTTTTCTAAGTGTTATCTATCTAGAAAACCATCCATATCATCAAGACTTTCCAAATTTGTGGAGTACCACCTTTTGTTGTAAGACCTAATTATTGTTTGAATTTCCCTCTCTTCGTTTTTATGTCTCCCTGTCCATTTCTGATATTGTTTATTTGGATAGTGTCCCTCTGTCTTTAGTTAGTGTGCTTAAGTGTTTGTCTACCTTGCTGATTTTCTCAAAGAACCAGGTCCAAAAATTGATTGGTTTCAGACCCACTTTTGTCTATGCCCTGCCTTCTACTACATTTCAGTGTGCTTGCATCGGCGACTACTGCTACTGCTGCTGCTGCTGCTGCTGATATTGCTGCTGCTGCTGCTGTTGTTGCTCCTCCTCCTCCTCCTCCTCCTCCTCCTCCTCCTCCTGCTCCTGCTCCTGCTCCTCCTCCTCCTGCTCCTGCCTCTGCCTCTGCCTCTGCCTCTGCCTCTGCCTCTGCCTCTGCCTCTGCCTCTGCCTCTCCTGTTTCTGCTTCCACTTCTGCTTCTTCCTCTCCTGCTCCTGCTTCTTCCTCTCCTGCTTCTTCTGCTTCTTCTGCTTCTACTGCTGCTTCTGTTGCTTCTGCTTCTACTGCTTCTTCTGCTGGTTCTGCTTCTTCTGCTTCTGTTTCTGCTTTTGCTGCTGCCTCCACCGCTGTTGCCACCTCTCTTCCTTTTCCTTCTACTTCTACTTCTGCTACTTCTAGTTCCTCTTCCTCTCCATCTTCTTCATATTCTTCTTTTGTAGAGACTAAAGATGTTCTTTTAGATTGCTGGCATGAGAACTTTCCAGTTTTTATTCAGAGGCACTTAGTGCTATGAACTTTCCTCTTAGTGCAGCTCTCGGTATGTAGTGCCCTAATTTTCATTGAATTCTGGAAGCCTTTCATTTCTTTATTTCTTCCTTGACTCAGAGATTGTGAAGTTGAGAGGTATTTCTTTTCCAAGAGTGTACAGGCATTCTCTAATTTCTGTTGTTGTTGAAGCCCACCTTTTATCTATAGTGGTCTTATAAGATACAAGGTGTTATTTCAGTTTTCTTGTATCTGTTCGAGCTAGCTTTGTAATGGAACATAGGTTTAATTTTGCAGAAGACTTCACAAGCAGTTGAGAGAGATCTTTTGTTTTGGGGTGAAATGATCTGTATGTATCTGTTAGGACCATTTGATTCATATAGTTGGATTCTTTCATTATTTCTGCTTACTTTTTCTCTGGATGGCATATGGATTGGTGAGAGTGGGGTGTTGAAGTCTCCCACTGTTAACGTGTGGATTTCCATGTGTGTTTTAAGTTTTAGCATTTCTTTCACAAATATGGGTACCCTTGAGTTTTTGGCTTGGATGTTCAGAATTGACATTATCGTGCTAGGTTTTTTTTTATTGCTATCAGGTGTCCTTCTTTGTCTCTCTTGATTAATTTTCGTTGAAAGTCTACTCTACTAGATTTTAGAATGGATGCTCTAGCTCGCTTCTTGGGTCCATTTGCACAGAAAACATTTTTTCATCACTTTCCTGTGAGGTAATATCTACCTTTATTGCTGAAGTATATTCCTTGTAGGCAGTGGAAGTTTGGATCATGCCTTTGCATCCATTCTGTTAGCCTGTGTCTTTTTATTGGTGAATTGAGTCCATTGATGTCGACAGTATTAAAGACCAGTGATTGTTAATTCCTGTTATTTTGATGTTGGTGCTCTGACTGTATGTGGAGGTGGGCTTCCATTGTTTTGACTGGGATGGAAATACAGATTTCCTGTGTTTGTGATGTTCATTGGTTTGAAGTTTTCCTTCTGGTATTATAAGTAGGACTGGATTTGTGAAT
Organism: Rattus norvegicus; assembly: GCF_021556685.1. Taxonomy (NCBI): domain Eukaryota; kingdom Metazoa; phylum Chordata; class Mammalia; order Rodentia; family Muridae; genus Rattus; species Rattus norvegicus. The sequence goes on along the minus strand of NC_141554.1, from coordinate 155,033,848 downwards.
AGATATTGTTTAAAATTGAATTTTTCTTGAAATTTCTTAGGTTCTCCATCTGTGGTTTTTGAGAGTTTTTCTGGATATAGTAGTCTAGGTTGGCATCTGTGGTTTTCTAGACGTTGCAAGATATCTATCTCTTCAGGCCCTTCTAGCTTTGAGACACTCTACTGTGAAGTCAGGAGTAATTCTGATAGGTATGCCTTCGTATGTTACCTGGATTTTTGCCTTGCTCCTTTTAATATTCTTTCTTTGTTCTGTAGATTTTGTGTTTTGACTACTATGTGGCAGGAACATTTTCTTTTCTGGTCCAGTCTTGCGTTCTGCAAGCTACTCGTATTTTTATAGGCATCTCTTTCTTTTGTTTTGGAAAGTTTTCTTCTATGATTTTGTTGAGAATATTTTCTGGTCCTTGGAGCTTAGACTCTTTACCTTCTTCTATTCCTATTATTCTTAGGATATGTCTTCTCCTGGTTGCACAGAGTTCCTGCATATTTCATATCAGGAAGTTTCTTGATTGGTGTATCAATTTCTTCCATTGTATCTTCTCTGCCTCAGATTCTGCCTTCCATCGCCTGTATTTGGCTGGTGATGCTTGTATCTCTTGTTTATCTTCTCTCTCTTGATTTTCCATCTCCAGGATTCCCATAGTTTGTGTTTTCTTCATAACTTGTATTTCCATTTCAGTTCTTGGACACTTTTATTTATTACCCTCACCTTTTAAACTATATTTTCATGTATTTCTTTAAGTGATTTATTTGTTTCCTCTTAAAGATCTGCACTTCTTTGATTGTATTTTTGTATTTCTTTAAGGGATTCCTTCAATTTCTCTGTAAAGGTCACTATCATCTTTATGAGATTGGATTAAAGTCATTTTCTAGTGCTTAGATTTCTAGTCAGATTTCTAGTGCAGGATACCTAGGGCTTACTATAGTAGAAGATCTGTGCTCTGTAGCTGTCATATTGCCCTGTCTATGTGTCTATTGATTGTGTTCTTTAATGGGCATTTGGCCATCTGTTGTGTAGGTATTGGGGGGATGCCTAAACTCAATGACCCTAGAGTGGCAGGCCCCTTGTGGATATTACTGGTTTGGACAATGATACTCAGGGGGCCGTACAAGTCTCCCATCAGTTGGGTGTACCTCTGAGGAACCTGGGGTGGCAATTGGAAGTGGAGAGAGAGGCAGGTAGAGAAGTGGTTGGTCGGTGGAGGTCTGGGGGGCAGAAAGTCACTCAGGGCAGCTAGGCTTGCCTAAGAGGACTCAGCAGGTAGGGGAAGTAGGTACAGGAATTGAATCTAAACTCTATGGTTTAGAATCAGCAGTTCTGATGAAGGTGGGTGGAGAGTTGGGTGGACAGATGAGGTTTCAGCATGTGTCGACAGCAGACTGTTCAGGGCAGCTGGGCTGTACCAAAGGACTCAGCGGGCAGGTAAGACAAATGCAGGCACTTATACTAACCTCAGCGGTTCCGAATCCGCAGGTCTGATGAGGTTGAAGGGCGTTGGTGGGGCAATGGACTTAGGGGTTAGGGTGCAGCTAGTGGCTGAGGGCAGGAAGCTGCCTCCCACTTAATTCCTTTATAGCACATGGAAATGTGGCTAAATGTCATCATTTTTGGCATTCCTAATAAGCATCCACTGACTTAAAATGTGAAAGTTTTGATCCGTGCAAGTTTTGAATGTTACATGAATAGGAGATTTTTTCAATTGATGTAAACTTTGTTTGTTTTAGAATGTCCAAGTCCTTGAGGATGAGCAAAAAGTTCTTGATGCTATTGAGCAAAACAAATTGGAAAATGAAATGCAAAGCCTGAAGAAGAAACTTGCGACAGAAAATGTATGTAGTATATACTGAATACTGAAAAGCAGGTATCTTGTCAATGTGTTGAATGTCTTCCTTGAGGAGATGCTTATAATAATTATGATATCTCTCTTTAAAACAGCAACAACAGGACTTGGCAGCTATCGAATCATGTCTTCATTCTTTGTTCTCCGAGGATAATGAAGAAGATTAGCTGTGATCATGTCATGTGACATGCACAAAACATGCCTTACACTACCAAAAATTATAATATAAATTGGCCCATCATCTCATTTGTCATTCTTTCGTTTGGTATACGCGACACTCCATGTCCCTTAACCATCAAGTGAGCTCTGAGCAGTTTGGTGAATTGCAGACATTACAAGGTGGTAAATATTGAATTATCAGGCCCCTGGTCAGAATCAGAGAAGCTGACAGTAACACTCTTAGATAGATTTGGTAGCACACAGTAGAATTAACTCAGTGGTCCTATAAAGCTTCTCTACTGCAACTTACATTTGTCCTACAGAAAATAAAATCCAACTGCTAAAACTGATGACAAAGAGAAAAACCAAAAGTTCCCATGAAGGTCTTAGGGCAGACATAGAGGTAGGGGAGCAGGTTTGTGGCATTTCCAGATAGCTAATGTTCCTGTAATTAGTTTGCGTAGCTGTTAAATGACACTTGAAATTGTTTAACAATCTACTTGAGATATTTCAATTAATTTATTTCTTTGAATGAGGAAATTATCGAATTATTTGAAAAGGTATATTAGTCCCAGAGGAAGGAGAGGGTAGACTCCTCTTTCCATGTGCTTTCCACTTTGATTGTGACCTGTGAAGCATAGTTTATGCCTGACTATTTTTACAATAGGTACATATGCCTTAATCATACAAATTCACGAGACTTATTCTGTCTTACCCATATGTGCACACATCTACAATGACAAGGACCACCTTGTAAAGATTCTATCTAGCCAGTTTTCCCTTGCATTTTGCCCAATTGATTATAGCCCCCTCAAATGACTGTTCTATATTCAGGTCCTTCTAAAATTGTTTCCATGTATGTGAAAGAACATGTGTGATGAGTGTCTGGCTTCTTTGCCTTAATGTAATGCTCTGAGATTGCATACAGTTTTTTTTTTGTTTTCCTTTTTTTTTTTTTTTCGGAGGTGGGGACCGAACCCAGGGCCTTGCGCTTGCTAGGCAAGTGCTCTACCACTGAGCCAAATCCGCAACCCGCATACAGTTTTTTTTAAAGGGCAGCATTCCATTCTTTTAGGATATCTGAATGGTACTTTATGAATATATATACCTCATACTTTTCTTATGCTCCCAGTTATTGATGGACAAATAAGGCATTTGTGCTTTAAATTCCCTGTGTACCTGAATGGCCATGTGTCATGATGGATTACTATTGTCAGCAGGACTGGACTGAGAATTGGTTAGGGAGTTAGTAATGTACACCTGTGGCATATATGTGAAGGTATTTACGTGGAAGATGGCGAGAGGTACTGGAGAATGCCTTGCCCTGAATGTGGGTCAGAGCATCGTAAGAGGCTGGGAGCCTGAGTGGAATTAAAGAAGAAATAGACAAAGAAACTGTATGTGAAAGCTTCATTATTTCCTGGACTGGTGCATCTGTTGCTGAGGTCATCGCTGGTGGATATCAGATTCCAGTTTCTTCAAACTGTCAGTTCAGACACACACTAATGTAGCCCAAGAGAGAACCAGATTTTGAGAGTCAGGCTGTGTATACATCATATATCTGACTTTCTTCTTGAAAAATCATTTTTATATGGGAGTGTATGAAAATGTACAATGATGCACTTGCGAAGGTTAGACAACACCTAGTGGGGTTGGTTCTCTTCTTCCACAGTGTAAGTTCTGAGGATTTAACATTTTGTGCAGAGTGTGTTTTATTTAATAAATAGGCTATGCCTGATTGATTATATATGTACACATGATGGATTAAATCTGCATATTGTTAGAATGAGTTTTAGATAACAGCAGACATTAATCGATCTCCTCACAGGCCAATAGTTTTAAAGACAATGATATTAGAATTGGAGAAGCAAACCTCAACCTTCATTTTCCCTAAAACATTGGTAGAATTCATATTCTGTATATATGCCTCATATCTATTACTAAGATGTGTGGACATCCTGGGTGTATATGGTATACTAAAACATACTCAGAACCAGAGAGAAGCATTTTAATTAATTTTAAGGGCCTGGTCATTATTAGGTACCAGGTGCCAGGGAGGCAGAGGATGGAAGTGTTTCTCAGTAGGCATTTCAAGCAGCATGTGTAAATTACTAATACAGGAAGCATGAACTCTATGGGCGACTCTGAGAAATGTGTTGTGTAGGAAATATTTCCTAGTAACTTTTTGATTATAAAGTCTAAAAGCACAGAAAAGAGAACAGCATAGGAGGGGTGATAGTTATCATATACATACCATGGGTCTAGGTGTAAGGAAGAAAACATTGTGTTACAACAGCCTCAAAATGCAGAGAGAGTGAGAAAGAACTATGACAGTGTCTTTAATAAAACAGAACTAGAAGGAGAAAAGCAAAAGAGAAAAGAATAGTACCATTTATACCTAGACATGAGTTTTGTGAGTTTGTGCTAAGTTTCTGCAAAGATCAGAAAAGGTAAAGATTGAAAGTCTTTGTTATTTATCATTTAGAATTTTCTAAAGCACAAATTGTGCTGTGGGCAAAGCTAACTTATGATGGGTCTGGCCTGCTTTGGGGCCAGCACATGAACGGGATGCATAATTTTGAGTACAAATCATTGGCAATAAACAACAGCTGAATGTGATTGACGCTTCAATATTTTCACTCTTAAAATTTCCATAGTAAACTAAATACTATTATGCTGTTAAAATTGATAGGCATTGCTTTGTGGAGCACGTCTATCATATCTGGGCTCAGTCTAAAGAAAGAGAATTTATAACGAGTAGAATTTCAAGTTAGGACACTTTAGAGAGAATACATCTATTCAGTCAAGGAATGCTGAACTCCTTTTCAGTGCCAAGTGTTTGGTGATGATTTCTGGATATAGAGGTGCATAAGACAGTGACCTCAGTCTCACGAACTGGAAAGCCTACACCGATGGAGTTTTATATTAGAGGTCCTGGCATACTAATCATCTACATTCACCATAAATTTAAGCATCCTGGATCTTCAGCATTGGTCCCACTGGGACAGAAAAACAGGAGTCCATCATAGAATGCTGGACAAGATTCGGAAAACAGCAGTGTGCTTGTCTCTTTCTTTTGTCTAATTCAGCAAACTGACTCTTAATCCTTAAGATAGAGGAGGCATTATGAAACCAAAGGAGCTAGAAAGATGAGAACCTCAATAAGCTTGAGGATTCTATGACTAGATATTCCAAACTGTCAGCAGCAAGGGTGAATAATGTGACAAAAATCTAAAGTAGAATTTGTCCTAAGATTGCTACTGTCTTGTAGCACGTGTCTCAGATCTACCAGTGAACTACTCCAGGTCTATAGTTTTTCCAATAACATTTGGGATCTAGTTAGCTTTCAAAGTTTGATGTGAATTTGCATGTGCAAAACACAAACCAGAGAAAAGTATCAGTCACTTTTCTATTTCACTGCCACTTAAATATAACCTTAGACATGTATCTCAATTTGCTTTGTTTATTTTTGGAAATTGGTGTGAGATAAATTGGTGTGAGGGGGATATGGACACAAGTGGCCATGTTCTGTAACCAGGTGGAAAATCCACTGGAGGGAGAGAGGGTGACATCAACCCACCCTCAAATCCGTCAACCAAAAATGTGTCCTTCCTAAAAGAAACGCTGGGTTGAAGTTGGTGCAGAGACTGAGGGATTGCCCAACCAATAACTGGCCCAATTTCAGACCCATCCTACAAAAGAGAGTCAGCAGTGGACACTATGATGCTTGTAGACAGGACACTAGCATAACTGTCTCTTCGTGTTGGTCTTATTTGTATTTCATGTTAATTTAAATTTTGGGTATTCAAGGGGTGTTTATTTCTTGGTTCTTGTGTATTTGTGGTTGTATGTTTTGAAAATGAGAGATAGCAACAACTTTCTGAATTACAACGTGTCTCAGTAGGAAGATGATGATCTGAAAGAAATATAGATAGAGGAAAACATGATGAATATTTGTTGTATGAAATATTTCAGAAAATAAATGGGAGACAGTTTTTATGAACAATGTGGTTTTTGTTTAGTGAGGACAAACTTGATTATTTAATTCTTTTGAGATAATATATATGTGTATCTGTATACATACATATATATGTGTATATATACATACACGTGTGTGTGTGTGTGTGTGTGTGTGTGTGTGTGAGAATAATACACAATACAGAGTCAAGATGGTACATCACCCAAATTTGCCCTCTGTCCAAATGCTGCACTAACCCCGGGATTCTACTAGTATTCCCAAGAAAACAAATTGGAACGACATAAAGCATGACAGACATGGAACAATTGTAAAATTCAATGTTGTTAATGCAGTTACAATTTAATGTTAAAAACAAGCCCACTTTGACCTGGTATTGTGGCATGCGACATTTTGATATGGTGTTATTTTCATTAATGTCCAATGCCTCTTGTGACATGTAGACTTTTCAGTGGCTAACAGTTTCTTTTGAACGTAATGTGAGTCTTCGTATGTTTCCAAATATGTTAATAGTGTTCATTCTCATGCAGAACCTCAAGTCAACTGCAATCTTTAAAAAAATTAATGTGTTATAAAATCAAATAAAGAACAGGAATATTTCTGAAAAAAAATTATGTTTTCATAAAGCTTTTTTTCAGTCCCTTCAGTTAGATTCCTGTAATGTTTTGTTATAGGCTGCCATTGCATATCTAAATCGTCTTACGGGAGTCATGATTTACCTGAGCAGATTGTAGTGCAGCCATGAAAGTCCTTACTTAGTTCTTTTCAAATACCATACATACTGCCCTGAAAAGAATTTTCAGCAAACATTATGTTAAGCTTCAGAAGGATGACTCAGTGTAAAGGGTTGTAAGGTACCAATCCCACAAGGTACCTTGAATTTATTCCTGGGTGCTGACTTCCAAAAGAATGTCTTCTCTTCTGCAAAAGCACTGGGCACGTGTATTCTCATAGACTCTCACAATTGTGCAATTGTGCTTTTAATGCAAAATTGACACTCTATTATAAAAATGTGAAATTTGAATTTATTTTATTCTATCACATTATATTACATTTTTATGTGGCTGGTTTACTTGTATTTGTTTTTTGTTCACCACATATGCAAGCAGTGTGATCATGGCCAAAAGTGGTAATAGGATCTCCGGGACTGGAGTTACAGTTGTGAGCCCCCAACGTGTGTTGGTCACTGAATTTGGGTCCTCTGTAAGTCTTTTAGCACTCAATATTGTCAGTTGCTGGGCTATCTCTCCAGCACTAATTCCTGTACTGTTTCCTTTCTGCTTTTCATCATTTTGCTTTTGTCTTTGTGTTCACATCAAAGTTAATTTTCATTGAAAGTAGTTAGTCATTTCAGCCTCAATTAAAAGGGGGCCCCATTGTCCCCAATGCCATTTGGCCTTTTAGAAAAAATAGAGCTTAAGTGACAGAACATAGTCTTATGTATATGTGTTTAACACTATTTTGGGGCAATCATAAACCTCTTTGACCTCTATTTCTTCACCTACAATATGCTAAGATGGTTTCTAGTATACCATCATGGGAAGGTTTTTCTAAACATCATACATGATTTTCAGTAAATGCTGACTTTTACTTCCAGTTTATCAAAGCCCACATACAAATGGAAGGCGTTTTAAACAATATTAATATGAATAATTTTATTTTCAGCAGATACACTAAAGCACATAGTATACTTTATGGAAGATGGTGTGTAAATTAGAATAAGACCCTTCCTCTGAAGCAACTTATTTCCTGGCTCTATACCATGTGAATGTGAACTACACATGCATGAAACTAGTTGCTTGTTATTATTTTTTGTTATAAATTATATTTCAAATAATAATTCATGAGGCTCATGGAAACCAAGAAGTAAAAGAGTGGGAGAAATGGGGTTAATTTAGAAATATCTGGCAAAGCCTTTAAGCAGTGAAAGGAAGCTTCTGTTCGAAGAGCTAGGAAGAATGGCTTCTATTGTGCCTTAAATAGGGTTTTCCTGCTGTGAACAAATACCATGACCAAGGTAGCTCTTATAAGGACATTATTTAACTGGGGTGGCTTACAGGTTCGGTGGTCCAGGCCATTATCATCAAGGCATGCCTACATCCAGGCAGGCATGTTTCAGGAGGAACTGAGTGTTCTGCTTCTTCATCTGAAGTTTGCTAGCAGACTACTGACTTCCAAGTAGCTAGGGTGAGGGTCTTAAGGCCACACCCACAGCAACATACCTGTTCCAACAGGGCCACAACTTATAATCCTTCCAAAGTCCACAAATCCACATTCTTCCAAACAATGCATGGTCAGGCCTATCACAGCAATACCCCAGTCCTGCGACCAACTTCTGCCACAGTTAGGGTTTTATTGCTCTGAATACACACCATTACCAAGGCTCCTTTTATAAGGACAACATTTAATAGGGGCTGGCTTATAGGTTCAGTGGTTCAGTCCATTATCATCAAGTCGGGAAAATGGCGGCATCCAGGCAGGCATGGTTCAGGAGGAGCTGAGAGATCTACATCTTCATCTGAAGGCTGCTGGCAGAATACTGGCTTCCAGGCAGCTAGGATGAGTGTTGTAAAGCCCATGCCAACAGTGACGTACCTACTCTGACAAGGCCTTCCCTCCTAATAATGCTACTCCTTTCTGACCATATATAAACCATCATAGCAGGACAGAAAGAAATGAGTTGATTGTAACTGGAATGTGGAAGCAGGTTGAACTGCTGCATGTTGGCAAGTGCTAACGAATATACTCTGAATTTACTCAGACCACTGCTACTTGACCTCAGCATAGTAAAATCAAAATGTACTATCCAACTTTTAAAACTTTCCTTCTAGATTTCACTCATCTTTATGTCAACTTGAAATCACAAACTCATCTATATTTGCATTTGTCTTCCCAGGATAAATCTTTTACCCATAGCACTGAATAAGAATCAGAAAAAGTAACATTTAGCATATGGATACTATATTTTCAAAGAGAATTAAATTGGAAATTACAATTTTCATTTGAAATTATGTTCATAATTTATGTTAATCTTTTTGCTTCTTTTGCATTCACAATGGAGTTTAAATATTTTTTCTGCATTTAGGTGTAAACCTGTTAGCACAATTTATGTGAATTTTCACTAGACACAGAGAGATAATGTAGACCTTAGAGATTAAAGGTTCAAATATGTATCCTACAACATCAATTTATAAATTCCAATTTTGTAGTAGATATAAAAATATAAAGTTATTCACTTGTGACTGCTGAAAACATTTAGTTACTTTAAAATTAATTTCAAAGTACATTGTTTTTTATTTTTACACTTCAGATTTTATTCTACTCCAGGTCCACCCCCATCCCCCAACAGTTTCACATCACCTACCTCCACCTATTGCCTTTCAAATTCCCCAGTCTCTACAAAGATGTCCCCACCCCACCTACCCTACCAGACCTCTCCATTTCCTATGTCCTTCACTCTCTTGAGGGTTAGGTGCATCTCTTTTGACTGAACCCAGATGCTGGAGTCCTTTGCTTTATATGTGTTGGAGGCTTCATCTCAGCTGCGGTATGCTGCCTGGTTGGTGATCCACCGTCTAGGACATCGGGCGAGTTCAAGTTATTTGAGATTGTGTGTCCTACTACAGGGTTGCCCTCCACCTCAGGATCCTCCTGCTTTTCCCTAATTCAACCAGAGGGGTTAGCACTTTCTGTTCATTGGTTGGGTGCACATGTCTGCATTTGCCTCTTTCAGCTGCTTGTTGGGCCTTTCGGAGGGCAGTTGTAATTAGTCCCATTTTGTCAACTCCGAATAGCCTCAGTAATGGTGTTATGTCTTGGGGCCTCCCCTTGCGCTGTATCCCACTTTGGGCCTGTCACTGAACCTGTTTACCTCAGGCTCTTCTCCATTTCCATCCCCACATTTCGTTCAGAGTAGAAAAATTATGGGTCAGAGCTTTGACTGTGGGATTAGTTACCCCATCCCTCTGTTGATGCCCTGTCTTTCTGCTAGAGTTGGGCTTAACAATTTCCCTCTCTCCACTGTAGGGCATTTCATCTAGCCTCCCTCAGACCCCCATTTATGTCCTGATGGTCTCTCACTTCCCAGGTCTTTAGTACATTCTAGAGCTTCCATGTTTCCCTTCTTTCTCCACTGACTCTCAGGGCTTTAGTCCTCTTCCCCCAACCAATACAAGATCATGTTCAATGTCCTCAGTGTTAAAAGTCCTTAGTGATCAGAGAAATGCAAATGAAAACACCGCTGATTCCACCTCACATCTGTCCGAATTTTAATGATCAAAACCTCAGATACCATCACATGTTGCCAAGAATGTGGAGAAAGAGGAAACCTCCTCCATTGCTTGTAGGGTTAAAAATGGTACAACTATTCTAGAAATCACTTTGCATCTTCCTCAGAAAATTGGAAATAAACTTACCTAAAGTCCCAGCATTGCCACTCTTGGGAATATACCCAAAAGATGCTCCACCAAAGCCCAAGAGCACATGTTCTACTATGTTCATAGCAGGCTTATTTGTGATAGACAGGAGCTGGAAACAACCCAGATATCTCACTACAGAAGCATGAATACAGAAAATGTTATTCATTTACACAATGGAGAACTATTCAACTATTAAGAATGAGGACATCCAGAGTTTTGCAGGCAAATGGATAGAACTAGAAAATATCCTGAGTGAGGTGACTCAGACACAAAAGTACATACACAGTCCCACTTGTGAAGGAGAAGAAAGCAACCACTAAGGGGAAGCAAGGGAAGAATGAATAGGGAAGGGAAAGGGGATTGGTGAGAGGGGGCAGAAGAACATGTTCAAAGTACATTTTTCAAGTTAATTTTGGGACTATCTAAGAAAATGTGTGCCGTGCCCAACCTCGACCAGCAAGGAAGACACGACCACAGGACATCTTCTTCAAGCAGTTTTACTCAGGAACCTTGATAAAACCTTCTGACCTCTATCTCTTCTGACTCTCTCTCCCTGGGGAACGCCCTGCACCATACTTAAATAGCTAGCACTGGCCAGTCCTAGCAAGCCACGTGGGTCATGTAGATAGGCTGTCACTATGTGGAAGCTAGGGGGTCAGGTAGACATAGCCAAATAAGGACTTGTTTACTGCAAGGAGCGCTCACCACAGGCTCACTAGGGAGACCAGCAGCAAGAGTCCAGCTAGGGCTCCCATACCCGCCTACTCTCTAAGATGATTCATAGTAGCAGCAATCCAAGATGACAATTCCGTAGCCAGTCTAGCATCTGCACATGTGGAGTTCACAGTCACGATGGCTACACGTAGCTGATCCATTAAGAAATCGAATTCTCCATTCCAATTACCTAAAAGATAACTTGACAACTGTTTAGACAAATTAGAGGAGTGGGCTTAAAGGTCATGACGTATCGGCATGAGTCTCGGGAACACCGGTAGTATCCCCCACTGGGGCTCCGTTTTGACCAGCATTTGGGTCACACCGAGAAGTGTCAGCAACAGCAGGATCTTCATTCTTGTTTGTACCTCCTGGTCAATCTTTAAGGGACCCACAACGGATCTTGCCGGTCCTGAGGAAACACACAAATAGACCCTCTTGCCCACGCCAACACAGGGTCTGGCCCATGCCATAAGCCAGTGAGCACATCTTTCCACTTCACATAACCTTTCAATGTGCCCGCCAAACACTGATGTCGGTCAGCGGCAGAAAGGCCATCATCATCCAAAATTTAAAAATTAAGAGTAAAAAGGGCTGAGGATATCTGTTCCTTAGGAGTTCTGCCATGGCCTATTCCCCCCTTTTGTTTAATTAAGCATTCCTTCAAGGTACGATGTGCTCGCTCAACAATACCTTGACCTTGGGGATTATAAGGCAGGCCATGGCTCAACTGCACATCCATCTGTTTACAAAAGGATTTGAAAGATTGGGCAGCGTATGCTGGGCCATTATCAGTTTTTAAGTTTTGAGGCTTTCCCCAAGCAGCCCAGGCTTCTAGGCAGTGTCCAATAACATTGTGTGCCTTTTCCCCACTCATAGGGGTACCATGAATGACACCTGAGCAGGTATCCACAGAACCATTAATGTATTTTAGAGTCCCAAATCCAGATATGTGAGTTACATCCATTTGCCAAATCTTTAGAGGCAGTAAGCCCCTGGGATTAACCCCCACACTAGGGGGATGATGGAAAGTGATACACTGTTGACATCCTAAAACTATCTGTCCAGCATCTGCTGGAGACAGATGAAACTTCTGCTGTAAGGTTTTAGTAGGCACATGAAATTGTTGATGAAACTGTCGGGCTTGATCCAATGATGAGCTTAAGAAGAAAAACTTCATGCGGTTACATCTATCCACAAGATCATTTCCCTCACTGAGAGGACCAGGCAAACCTGTATGAGCTCTAATATGTTGAACAAAAAACTTGTGACCTCTTTTCCAGACCAATTCCTGAAGTTCCCTCAGCAGCTGGCATACCGTGCTGCTAATTTTAATAGGGCCAGCCACTTCTAGTATCTTAACTGCATTAACAACATATGATGAATCAGAGAGCAAATTAAAGGCAAAGGAACAATTTTTAAACACTTCCAGCACAATTTTGAGTTCAATTACTTGTGGAGACCCGGGTTGATATTGACACAAAATTGGCTCTTGATGGTCAACCATATAGGCTCCACAGCCATTTTTGGATCCATCTGTAAAAATGTTTGGGGCCCTCTGTATGGGAACACTGGAGGTAACCTTAGGAAAAATCACGGTATGTTCCTTAAAGAAGGATAGCAGAGGGTGTTTCGGATAATGACTATCTATCTCTCCATGGAATCCACAGCGCAATATAGCCCAATCATCCACAGTGCCACATAAGATCTTCATCTGCTGACCTGTATAGGGCACTATGATCGAGGTTGGGGAAACACCAAAATATTGTATGCACTGTTGAATCCCATTCAGGGCTAATCGTGCAACTGCTGTAGGATAATACTCTACTGATCTAGCTGGAGAAGCTCTATAAGTAACCCTACTGTGCCAGGTTCAAGGGGTCCTTTAAAATCAGTTTCTATCGACTGGACCCCCATCCAAGGAGTTAGTATGAGTCTGGTGGTGGAGCAGAGGTCCAGTCCTGTGGAGCCCTTAGTGGCTCTCCTTGGCCCCTCGGATGGCGAAGGGACGGCCATCTCTCATGACTCTGTTCTACATCCTGATTCTCGACTGCCCCATATATTTGTGGGCCCTGGGGTCGGGGGCCCCGCTGTCCGTTTTTTGGACATGCTCCACCAAAGCCCGAGCTGAGAGGCTGCCCATTGATGTCTTTTACGGAGCGGTACTCATTAGCCCAATGATTCCCCTTTTTGCACTTGGGGCACAGCCCTGGTTGCCTTGGGCATTGGCCACTTCCTGTACTAACTATACTTCCCCTTTCTGGACATTGCCTTTTTAGGTGTCCCTGTTTACCACATTTAAAACACGCTCCTGAGCTTCCTCCTTTTCTCTGCGTCATCTGCATAACAGCAGCCACAAGTCCAGCATTAGTCAAAGGTCCCCCTGTTTCTCTACAGACCTTCATCCAAGCTTCAAGTCCCTTGTTCTTGTAAGGAGTGATAGCGGCTCGGCATTCCCTTGTGCACTGTTCATAGGCCAACTGTTTAATCAAGGGCTTAGCAGTATCGGGGTCTCCAAAGACTTTCCCCGCTGCTTCTACTAATCGGGCTACAAAGTCAGAGAATGGCTCCATAGGTCCTTGAAGGATCTTGGTGAGGTTTCCACTCACTTCTCCCTTATTAGGTAAGGATTTCCATGCCTTTGTTGCAACTTCATTAATCTGCTGGTAAACCTGTCCTGGATACCCTGTCTGAGCATTGGCAAAGCGTCCCTGACCCAGCAGCATATCCCTATCCCAGGCAGCCTGGCTGCCCCCCGCTGCCAAATTAGCGACAGCCTGTTCATTGGCAAACTCAATAAGAAAAGCTTTCCAATCCAAATACTGTCCCGGACTAAGACAGGCCCGAGCAAGGTAGTCCAATCACTAGGAGTCATGCAAAATCTGTGTAAGGCCTCAACCTGAGCTACGGTAAATGAGGCTGTAATGCCATATGTCCTGACTGATTCCACCAGGGACTTGATCACCTTAAAGTCTAAAGGCTCATGATACCTTTGTTGATTAGCATCCACATAAACAGGATAGGCCAGATGTAGTTCTGTGCGGACTGCCTTCCACACTTCTGGGCAGAATGTACTACCCAAAACTCTACTTCCTCCCTCTACAACATTGCAGGGAGGAGGAGCCAAGGGGAACCGCCCAGGAGGTTCCTCCACCATTTTAGGCTTTTTCCTTTTCTTCTGTCTATTCCTTAGAGACTGTTTCCGCATTTGATCTATCAACTCTTGTAACTCTTCTTCTGAATCTGTTTCATCTGTTGCCTCCTCTGTATCTGTCTTTTCTGAGTCTGTCTCCTTTGCGCTTCCCTGCTTTTCTGACCTCTCCTCTTGAAGCATTTCTAGGGCAACTTGCCCCTTCTCTATAGCTGCCTGACAACATTTCTGATCCTCAAGGCAGCTACGCACTAAGCGCCATACTGGACGGACCCCAGGTCTTAGAGTCCCCTGTTCCCGGGCAAAATCAAGGTCTTTCCCTAACTTGTCCCAGCTCGCCTCCTTGAGATTATCAGACTCTGCGAACCAGGGTGCAATGGCATCGCATTCGAACAAAAATCTCTCTATGGTGCTTCTTTTTATTTTTAGTTTCTTTCGCTCAAACAGCTCTTAAAGAGCCAGAAAAATTGGACGAGATTGTGAGGTTCCCATGACAAAAACTTTCTATGCTGCTACGGCTAAATTCACCGCACGTCTTGCTACTTTCGATTCACTGCTACCACGAACTTTAATTTCGGTTCCCTGCTACCACGAACTTTACTTTCGGTTTGCTGCTACCTTGAACTTTACTTTTGGTTCGCTGTTACCGCGAACTTTACTTGCTCACTACCCTGAGACTTTATAGCTGCTTATTTCCCGCGGTCCTTATTGTCCCACCTTACCTTGGGAACTTTCCAGTGCTGCCCTGACTGCAAGAAGTTCTGATCTCGGAGAGAGTTGAGTCCCTTTACGGTGGATTCAACGATTCCATGTACGGGCCACCACTTGCTGCGCCCAACCTCGACCAGTAAGGAAGACACGACCACAGGAGATCTTCTTCAAACAGTTTTACTCAGGAACCTTGATACAATGTGGAGAGCCGCAATAACATTCGCCACCACAAGATGGCGCTGGCTTCCACTGCGCCCCACGTGGAAAGCCGGGATAGCTTTTGCCATTACAAGATGGCGCTGGCCTCAGCCGCGCCAGCCCACTTCCTTTCAGGAAGTTAACTGTGTGAGCATGTGCAAGAGTGCCTTCCTGCCAGGTCTTTGCCCACTCCGGGGCATGCCTAATGAGATCATGGGTAAGCGACCAATCAGGTGTGGATGCGCCGCGCTAGGGTGTATATAAGCCGCGCCATGCCAGAATACAGTCAGAATACAGCAAATACAGAGGCGAATGCCAGCAGCAAACCACTGAACTGAGAACAGGACCCCAGTTGAAGGAATCAGAGAAAGAACTGGAAGAGCTTGAAGGGGCTCGAGACCCCATATGTACACCAATGCCAAGCAACCAGAGCTTCCAGGGACTAAGTCACCACCTAAAGACTATACATGGACTGACCCTGGACTCTGACCCCATAGGTAGCAATGAATATCCTAGTAAGAGCACCAGTGGAAGGGGAAGCCCTGGGTCCTGCTAAGACTGAACCCCCAGTGAACTAGACTATGGGGGGAGGGCGGCAATGGGGGGAGGGTTGGGAGGGGAACACCCATAAGGAAGGGGAGGGGAAGGGTTAGGGGGACGTTGGCCTGTAAACTGGGAAAGGGAATAACAGTCGAAATGTAAAGAAGAAATACTCAAGTTAATAATAAAAAAAAAAAAAGAAAGAAAGATTCTGCTCTGTGTATTTACAAGTTGTTATCAATGTTCTTAAGGGATGTATAATACCGGGCTTTGTATGTTTAAGTGGGCAATTATATCTTACCAATTGGGTCAAAAATGGGGTTCAGAGCCAAACAAAGAATTCACAACTGGGGAATGCCAAATGGCTGAGAAATACCTAAAGAATTGTTCAACATCTTTATTCATAATGGATCTGCAAATCAAAACAACCTTGAGATTCCACCTCACACCAGTCAGAAGGGCTAAAACTCTGGTGACAGCAGATGCTGTCAAGGATGTGGAGAAATAGGAACATTCCTCCATTGTTGGTGGGATTGCAGACTAGTACAACCATTCTGTAAATCAGTCTGGAAGTTCCTCAGAAAATCGGACATTGCAGTACCTGAGGACCCAGCTATACCTCTCTTAGGCATATACCCAAAAGATGCCTCAATGTATAACAAAGACACATGCTCCACTATGTTCACAGCAGCCTTATTTATAATAGCCAGAAGCTGGAAAGAACCCAGATGTCCTTCGACAGAGGAATGGATAGTGTAAATATGGTACATCTTCACAATGGAATACTACTCACCTATCAAAAACAATGACATTATGAAATTCATAGGCAAATGGATGGAACTGGAAAATATCATCCTGAATGAGGTAACCCAATCACAGAAAAACACATGGTATGCACTCATTGATAAGTGGATATTAGCTCAAATCCTCTAATTTTCCTAGATGTACAGAACACATGAAACTCAAGAAGGATTTCCAAAATGCGAATGCTTCACTCCTTCTTTAAAAGGGGTACAAGAATACCCTTGGGAGGGAATAGGGAGGCAAAGTTTAGAACAGAGGCAGAAGGAACACCCATTCAGAGCCTGCCCCACATGTGGCCTATACATATACAGCCACCCAATTAGACAAGATGGATGAAGCAAAGAAGTACAGGCTGACAGGAACTGGATGTAGATCTCTCCTGAGAGACACAACCAGAATACAACAAATACGTAGGCAAATGCCAGCAGCAAACCACTGACTGAGAATGGGCCTCCAGTTGAAGGAATCAGAGAAAGGACTGAAAGAGCTTGAAGGGGCTTGAGACCCATATGAATAACAATGCCAACCAACCAGAGCTTCCAGGGACTAAGCCACTACCCATAGACTATACATGGACTTACTCTGGGCTCCAACCACATAGGTAGCAATCAATAGCCTGGTAAGAGCACCAGTGGAAGGGGAAGCCCTTGGTCCTGCCAAGGCTGGACCCCCAGTGAACGGGATTCTTGGGGGGAGGGTGGTAATGGGGGGAGGATGAGGAGGCGAACACCCATATTGAATGGGAGGGTTATGGGTTAGGGGGATGTTGGCTTTGATACGGGGAAAGGGAATAACATTGAAATGTAAATAAGAAGTGCCCAATTTATTAAAGATGGAAAAAAATCAGAAAAATTTTAAGTTTAAAGTGTTAGTTCAGAATATGCCTTCTCTTCTGTTATTTAAATATTTATATGTATGTTTTTTATTTAATTGCTCTCTCTCCTCCCCCTCCGTCCCTCCCTCCTCCCTCCCCCTCCTCCCTTCCTTTCCCTCCCCCTCCCTCCCTCCCCTCCCCCCTCTTGCATGTGTGTGTGTGGTGTTTCTGTATGTCTATGTGTCACTGTGTTTGGATATTTATTTCTAATCCTCATGTCTACTAAGTACATGGTTTAAAGTAACCAAGATTACATTTCTTTTTTTTAAAGATTTATTTATTTATTATATGTAAGTACACTCTAACCATCTTCAGACACACCAGGCAGCAGATCTCATTACAGACGGTTGTGAGCCACAATGTGGTTGCTGGGATTTGAACTCAGGACCTCTGGAAGAGCAGTCAGTGCTCTTAACCACTGAGCCATCTCTCCAGCCCCCAAGATTACATTTCTAGTCTCACTCCTTTTAGTTTTCATCTGTTAATACTAATCTGTGAGTTTTTTTGGAGAAGGGATTGGAGAAGGGATTGTCTCCATTTGAACTGATTCATTTGTAATATTTTCCCTGTAGTAATAATATTTGGCAGGGACTTTGATATGCAATAGATTTTCTAGATACAGTTGTTGAATGAAGAACATCATATAATGAGCTGAATGAATCTATGTTTTTTAGAAAGTGCTGTGAATGAAACTTCAGTAATCTAAGATTTTAATAATTTCTGGGAGTATATAAGAAAAGTTCTCTAGGTAAAGATGTATCAGTGTCTCTGCATATATCATAATTTGAAACCACATATGAATGTGGTAGAAGAATTCTATACATAAATTTTTATTTTAAATAGCTGTATATTCACAGGAAATTGCTATGATAGAACACAGATGTTCTGTATACTCATCATGCAGTCTTTACCAAATATTGTTATGTAAGCAATTATAGTACAATATTAAAACTAGGCAATTGACAATGATATTGTGGTTGCTTCTATTCCTATATCATATTGTTGTTTGTAGGTTTGAATAACTCCTTCACTAATCATTAACTAGATCAACTTCTTAGCCAAAAAACAAAATATCTCTGGAAAAGCAGGTATATAGTTCCCCCAGTGTCTTTTGTTTCTTGCTGTTAGTTGTTGTAATGATTTAGGGGATGGTCAGGGCATAATTTTTCTGTCCCGTAAAAGACTTCTTAGGAAGAGTGAGATCATCTATCTCATACTTAACTACTTTTAATATTACAGGATTTTATTGAAAACAGACTATACTCTTGAGTCAGACAAAACAGGTCTAAGTCATTTGCAAGATGTTCAAAATAGCAGAGGTTAGAGTTATAATTCGGTAGTCATACTCCATTTTTACTGCCATAAAATCAGCAAGTTCTTTCTCTATAACAAATCAAATGAAAATTGTGCCCCACTGTGTAAGAAAAATAGATTTTCATAAGGGTTTACCTAGAGTGTGCTAACAGAAGTGTTTGATTTAGAGTAATAGTGTCTGTCTTCACATTGCCTGGATATCTCTGTGTGTTTTATATTTTTATCTTTCTTCACAATGGTCTCATTTGGGGATTAAAATTAAAAGTACTTTGGTTAATCCTGGCTTGCACTTACTAACATTTTTGGTACTTTTACTAAGGTTTGAGATTTAGACACTACTTCCACCCCTGTATGCACACAAGATTGTTATTTACCTGAAAATGCTCACAGATTTTCACCCCATATACCCTATTTGTCCCTAGAGAAAATGTGAGCAAATTTTCTCATGCATGATGTTTATGGAGCTCTGGACAGCTGCTCTCTTTCAGGAACTAAAAACACCCTGAAATTATGTCACCAGAAGCAGTTCAATTGCCAGTGGACCAGCTGCCGTTTTGTGTAGACAGATTTATAAAGGGGTTGAAAGCTGAGAATAAACCCAAGTATAGGGACATTGCAATTATGAATTCCAAATGAAAGAATTCACATCCAAAGATATTATCACAACAGAATGCATCTGAATCTGTATCCTCTGATCCCCTAAGATTAAATGTCTTTAGAGACCAGATAAGCAATTTATCTGCAGGATCAGCATTTAAAAAATATTGATCATCCTGGGTTGTTTTTAAAGCTACAAATGCATAAGAACACACACACACACACACACACACACACACACACACACACACGGGGTGGGGTGGGCCTTGGAGGGCTCAGAGAATTGCTTGATGATAGATGCAAAATACACATAAGAAAAAATGGGTCATCAAAAAGTCCAAAATTACTGTTTTGTTTTATTTTTGATACTAGCTACTAGCCATTACTAAGAAGTATTCTAAAGAAGTATGGGTCCATTGCTAGTTATTAGCTCTCAAAACATCTCCAATGATGTACCATTGAATTTTGAAGTAGAAATTTGGCATAATTTACTGCACTTTCACAAAATTAATAACTTTTATATGTGACATTATAAATCTTTCACTAAACAAATAAACAGGGATGCTTTGTTTACACAGTGGAATACTACTAAGTTATTAAAAAACAATGACTTCATGAAATTTGCAGGCAAATGGATGGATCTAGAAAATATCCTGAGTGAGGTAACTCAATCACAAAAGAACACACATGGTATGTACGCACAGATAAATAAATATTGGGCAAAGAGCTTGGAAGACCCATGATAAAACTCACAGACCACATGAAGCTCAAGGGAGACCACAAAGTATATTCTCCAGTCTTACATAGAAGGGGGAACAAAATAATCAAGGGAAGTAGAGGGTGGGAGGGACCTAGGAGGAAAAGGGGAGGGGGAGTGGAAAAAGAGGGACAGAACCTGGTTTGGAAGGAGATGGAGGAGATGTACAGAAAAATTGAACACAAGTGTGTAGCAATGGAGGATGGGGAACTGGGGAAGGATCCAGAAAGTCTCCGATGCCATGATGGACTGCCTTAATTTGAGCTGTGATCTAAATACTCCCATCGAGTTAAAAAATAAAATAAATATAGCAGGAAGTACATAAATACAAAACTATTTCACAGTACCCATTAATTTTTATAAAAGACATTTTCATGTACTGAAATACTTTCATTAAATAATTTATCTGAAGATTGGATCTTAAGTAAAGAGACAATAATAGCCTTTAAATAAAGGGGAAATCAACAAAAGCAAACAATATATGAAAATATCATAATGAAAACCACTACTTTGTATGCTACTTTTTATAGTACCATAATAAAATAGCCTATAAGGGAGAAGAAAAATTTCCTTCCATCAAATAAACTCATGCTTATTATGTGTGTGTGTGTGTGTGTGTGTGTGTGTGTGTGTGTATACACAAATTCTAGAAGCAACCCTGATGACCCTCATCTGAAGAATGGATACAAAATGTAGTTCATTTACACCATGGAATACTCTTCAGCTATTAAAAATGAGGACATCATGAACTTTCCAGACAAATAGATAAAACTAAAAAAGTATCATCCTAAGTGAGGCAACCCAGACCAAAAAGGACATGTATGTTATGTACTCATTGATAAGTTGATATTAGCCAAAAAGTGCATAATATCCATGATACAACTCACAGACCTTTTAAAGCTTAACAAGAAGGAAGGTCAAAGTGAGGATGCTACAATCTCACTTAGAATGGAAAAGAAAATAATCACAGGAGGAAGAGGGAGGGAGAGACATGAGTGGGAGAGGCGAAAAGAAGGAGTAAAGTGGGCAAGATCAGGTATAGCGGGAGACAGGAGAAAAGCCCAAGGGGCCAGGAGGAAGAATGGAAATATTCAGGTATGGAGGTTAGGGGAAACCTCTAGAAAATACCAGGCCTGGTATCTGAGAGGCTCCCAGGATACAATGGAGATGACCTTAGCCAAAATGCCCAAAGTGGGGAGATGGAACTGGTAGAGACCACGTCCAGTTGTTAGATAGGGCTCTCAGTGGAGGGATAAGACCACCCACCTACCTTCAAAAATTTTGACCCAGATTTGATCCTGTCTAAAGAAATTGCAGGAGCAAAAATAGAACAGAGACTGAAGGAAAGGGCATCCAGTGACCAGCCCACCTTAGTATCCATATTATGGGCCAGCACCGAAGTCTGACACTATTACTCATGCCATGTTACAGACAAGAGCCTTTCCATGGCTGTTCTGTCAAACTCTACCAGCAGCTGAGACAGATGCAGATACTTATAGCCAACCATTGGACTGAAGTCAGGGACCCCTAACGGAAGAGTTAGAGGAAGGATTCAGGGAGCTGGCAGGGGTGACGACCCCATAGGAAGAAGAGCAGTATCAACTAACCCTGGCACTTAGGAGCTCCCAGAGATTAAGCTACCAACCTGAGCATACATGAGCTTGTCCTCAGCAGAGGACTTTTTTGTCTTGCCTCAGTGGGAGGGGATTCAGATAATCTTATAGAGACTGGATCCCCAGGAAAGGGAGATGGTATCAGAAGCCATTTAGGAAATATCACTGCTATTAAAATGCTTTTCCTGTTAGTATTAAACATATATGATAATCACTAGGTATTACCCCACCCTTTTGAGCATATCTCTGCAGATCTTTGAAGATGTGCTGTCTTGAGGTGATGCTATATAGATAGATTACTTCTCAATTCTTTATGATGATCCTATAAAATTCCCAAAATTATAGCTATGTTTATTAATCTCTTTTATAGTGGGAATGCTGTTAGGTCTCTCCTGGTAATTAAAACTGCTATGAGAACTCTGTTACTCTCTCATGTGTCACCAGTTAATTGCTTGGAAATAGTAACCAAACCTTCTACTACTCAGAGCACATTCCAAGAGGTTGTAAAACCAAAGGTCATAAAAGGGGACTATTGATTATATGTGCTAAGACAGAAGATAAAATATTGACTGGGTTTATCTATACAAAATTCACTAATAACTTAGTCATGGTTTTTAACCCTTGATAAACTTTTGGAGCTGTGACAGGTGATTAATATTTAGTCAGATAATTACTCCTAATGGATATGCATGTAAATACTCTCTTTTGTAAACTTCTATTTCAAATTCTGATTTGAATTTATGTGTGAACTTGTGGTAAACTTTTTAACATGTGATCCTGTATGATAAAATAAGTACTGAGGACAAAGAAAAGTGTCAGAACTGCACCAAGGAGAGCTTTTTAGACAGAACACATTTTAGTCAGATTTCAACAGAACACTTTAGAACAAAACTGAGGATGTTTATTATTATTATTATTATTATTATTATTATTATTATTATTATTATTCAGGACACAGGAGAACTTTTTAGACAGAACTGAACTGAAGAATAACTTAGAAGCAAAGGCATAGCATAGGGAGAAATGGCATTGAGAGTAAGAGCATTATTGTGACATCAGAGCAGGAAGAGAGCAATATTAAGAGATTGCATAGTGGAATAACTTAGAACTATAGGTAACATAAAATACTAAGAGAGCAATGTACAGAATGCAGAGAGGAAGAAGAAAAAAGAAGAAGCTGCAGAGAGCAGAAAGATCAGGCAGACTTCTCCTTACCATGGGACAGAATAGGTCCTTTCTTAATAACAGGCAGCCTTAGTCTTATTAAGAGGAACAAAGCTTTCTTCTCACAAACTTGGATTTAATTCACTCAGCATTAAAAGGGTAGACGCTTTTTCTTTCTTTATGCAATAAAGATTGGAACTCATCTTTCATCCAGAATGAGTGAGTTCTTTCTGCACTGGTGCTTGGTCATTTGTTTCAAATGCATGTGTGAGTATGGGTGTGTGTGTGTGTGTGTGTGTGTGTGTGTGTGTGTGTGTGTGTGTGTGTGTGTAAATATGTAATTGTGATGAGATTGTATGCTAGTTGGACCCAATTGGTTTGATAAGCCAGAGGAATCTTGATAAAAGGGAAAAGGCTCTGACAATTAGTCCTTTATTTAATCTGCTGTTTTAGAATGAGATTCTAAATGCCAGAGACTGCAGTTTCTGGTCTCAGAGGAACACAGAAGGCAGGTCAGTTACAGTAGCAAAGTAACTTGGACTTAGATAAGTGAACTTTTAGTTATTATACAGAAATTCCAAATATCTCATAAGACAAAAGCCTTACGCTCCACTGAAGCTCTTCCCCTCTGCTGCCTAAAAAAAAAGAAAGAAAGAAAGAAAGAAAGAAAGAAAGGAAGGAAGGAAGGAAGGAAGGAAGGAAGAAAGAAAGAAAGAAAGAAAGAAAGAAAGAAAGGAAGGAAGAAAGAAAGAAAGAAAGAAAGAAAGGAAGGAAGGAAGGAAGAAGACTCTGCTGGGAGAAGGGGGAAGCAAGCTCCCAGCAAGTGTAGGGTTTTGAAGATGGTGGGTGGAGGAGGAGCGTGTGGGGGAAGAACCCTCTTAGAGGCAAAGGAAAATGGGATGGGGTGAAGAACTTTGGGAGGGGAAACAGGGAGGGGAGATCATTTAGAATGTAAATAAAATAATTTAATAAAAAGTAAATACTTAAATCAAGTTAAATATGTCTAAATCCTTATACACATGTAAAAGGGCGTCCTTTCAAATACCCTGTTCTGTTATCCGTATTCATAGTCTCTGGACTATACAATAGCCTGCTAACACTACTTGTTAAAACTTAACTGTAATTTAGTAATCCACCTTTATCCAGGACCTCTCTGACTGGCCTCCCTATCCTCTGCTCACCTGCTTTCTTCCTACAATTTCTATGGGAATCAACATTGTTACAGATTTTATTTTTTTACGCTTGAGTAGTGTTGCATTATGTGTGTGTGTATATATATATTTTTTCATTCATTTATAATCAGGATATTTACGACAATACCATATCCTAGCCTTTATGAACAGTACTGTAGTTAATAATAGAAATGTAGATGTCTTTTAGGCATGCTTACTTTTTTTCTCTGTATACACATCACATAGTAGAATTGCTGATACATATGGCAATTCTATTTCTAGTTTTTTGAGGTACTGCAACCTACTTCTCACAACCATTATGTCAAATCTCAATCCTACCAACAATGTGCAAAAGCAGTCCCTAAAACAGCAATTTCTCAGATTAAAATTTTAAATCAATTAAATTTGCTGTGAGAAACCAAAATACTGAAGTATATATATGATAAGTTTCATAAAACCATTTGCTGTTCTTGTCATTTTCTTCAAATTTTTCTATTTTTCTGAATTTCTTTGAAAATAATTTAGAAAATAGAACTAAGGCCTATCAAAAATATTTCAAATTATTGGTATTATTTTTAGGACCATGTCAAAGTATGAGTGTTAGTTAGCTTGATTCAAGGTAGTGGTTTTACAATGTCAAATTATATGAAAACATGTATTTCCCTTAATACATACAACTATTTTAATTTTAAAATATCATTAGCATATTAGATTTATTAAAATAGAACCATAACAATATTAAATGACTAATTCATACCACAAGTCATTAAAATATTAGTGTTTTCTAGCATTTTTAATTTATTTTTCAGAATTTCATACACACATACATTTAGATACTATCAGATCTATTCTTCAAAGAAACTTCTAGGTCAATTCTTAATAGATCCATCAAGTTTTATGTTCAGAGCATGGTGTCTTTAGCAACAGAGTCTGCCCTTCAATTTCTGTAAGAAAAAAAAGATAATGCCAAAAGCCTGCATTGTTTGGGGGGTCTCTTGGACTTACTTGACTAATAATGTAAAGGTTTCTTATGCTTAACACTACTGCTTTTGTTAGCTAGGTCGTAGGGAAACATTGCCAGCCCAGGTGGTGTAATATCATTTAAACAGAATATATGTGTACAGATAAATGATATTAATATTATATATTCATTTAAGAAAACATTACATACATTATCTGTGACTTTTCAAATACCCATAGTGTTATTTATCTCTCCTTTTCTGTGCTGCCTTCACGTCTCTTTCCCTGTTAAAGATCACCCTCCATTTTACTCATTGTTCCTGCGTAGCAACAAAGTACAATAAGTTTTTGAGAGAAACCTTTACAAACAGTTTAGCTGTAAATTCCTTGACCAAGTGTTCAGACTGCATTCTTCCTTTTTTAGGTTAAACATTTATAGTAATAAATCTAACTAAATTTCCAAGAAAAGTAGTCTTGTTGAATTCACACCAAGATTTGTGTCACTTTAGGGATAACTAAATTCTGAGTACCATATTTTTATACGTAATATAGCTAAATGTTTCTGATTTCCATGAAATACACAATAGATCTAGAAACTTATAAATTGCTGCTGATGAACACATAGAAGATTCATAACATTTTGCAAATGCAAATACATTTTTGCAGACGTGCTTAGAAAATTTCCAATGGCTAGAGGTAGATTTTGGTTAACTTGATTATTTCATACACACATACACACACACACACACACACACACACACACACACACGCACACACACACACAGACACACACACACACACACACACACATATATATATATATTACATGAAATATTTGGAAGAAGAAGGAGGAGGAGATTGAAAGAAGAAGAAAGAAAGAAAGAGAGAAAAACAGAGAGAGAGAGAGAGAGGGAGAGAGAGAAAGAAAGAAAGAAAAAAGAAAGAAAGAAAAAAGAAAGAAAGAAAAAAAGAACTAAAAGAATCGTTTTAGTAACCTGTCTCCAAGTTGCCAAATTCATTTTGACAACAGTTTGGTGATATTTTCAATTTGATCAGATAAAAATCAACAGCTCAAATTAAAGTATTCACTTTTGCTAACTTAATTTACTGTTTGTACTCAGTGAAAGTCTTGTGGCAATAAGAATAGTAAGTCTGCAATTATAATACATAATTTAATATATACTACAAAATTTTTAATATAAGTATATAGATGCTTTTTAAAGTTTTTGAGAATTTCATACATAAATATGCAACACTTATATTATTTCCATCCTCCATTCTTCCCCTTAAAATCTTTATCTTACTCCCTCCCATTTGTTCTTAGATTCATGACTAGTTCTATAATTGTAGTTGTCGTTACTTTATATATAACACAAACACAGACACACACACAGAGATAGAGAGAGAGATTCACATACATATATTCATATATATCTTATTAAATATATTCAGTGCTATTCTTATGTACATTTACTTTTGCTGACTCCTTGGCATTAGATAATCTATTAGATAGTTTGATCCTGGAAAAGACTGAGTCTCCCTCTCTGAGCAGCCATTAATTGCTTGTTTTTCTTCATTTTGGGCTGGGGCCTTGTGAGATTTCCCCAAGGCACATTGGCAAATTGAATGTTTTTGACATTATGTAGCTCTTGTTTATATGAACGTTTTTGAAATATAATGGATGCTTTATATAACAATAAGAGATTAACATACAACCAGTATATTTGAAAATTGGCACTATCATTTATATAAATAGTGACGTATACCATCTTCTCCAAAGGCAGCACATATTATATTTTCATATGTATACATACACATGCATGTATATAATATATATTATGTAATATATATTTCTGAGGATGGGTTTCTTCAACTTTGATTTTTAATTGTTCTTATTTTTCCTATACAATTGATGTTGAATGAGATTAACTAATATTGTCTTTTTTTTTTTTTATTAACTTGAGTATTTCTTACATACATTTCAAGTGTTATTCCCTTTCCCGGTTTCCGGGCAAACATCCCCCTCCCCCCTCCCCTTCCTTATGGGTGTTCCCCTCCCAACCCTCCCCCCATTGCCGCCCTCCCCCCATAGTCTAGTTCACTGGGGGTTCAGTCTTGGCAGGACCCAGGGCTTCCCCTTCCACTGGTGCTCTTACTAGGATATTCATTGCTACCTATGGGGTCAGAGTCCAGGGTCAGTCCATGTATAGTCTTTAGGTAGTGGCTTAGTCCCTGGAAGCTCTGGTTGCTTGACATTGTTGTACTTTTGGGGTCTCGAGCCCCTTCAAGCTCTTCCAGTTCTTTCTCTGATTCCTTCAACGGGGGTCCTATTCTCAGTTCAGTGGTTTGCTGCTGGCATTCGCCTCTGTATTTGCTGTATTCTGGCTGTGTCTCTCAGGAGCGATCTACATCCGGCTCCTGTCGGTCTGCACTTCTTTGCTTTATCCATCTTGTCTAATTGGGTGGCTGTATATGTATGGGCCACATGTGGGGCAGGCTCCGAATGGGTGTTCCTTCAGTCTCTGTTTTAATCTTTGCCTCTCCCTTCCCTGCCAAGGGTATTCTTTTCCCTCATTTAAAGAAGGAGTGAAGCATTCACATTTTGATCATCCGTCTTGAGTTTCATTTGTTCTAGGGATCTAGGGTAATTCAAGCATTTGGGCTAAAAGCCACTTATCAATGAGTGCATACCATGTATGTCTTACTGTGATTGGGTTAGCTCACTCAGGATGATATTTTCCAGTTCCAACCATTTGCCTACGAATTTCATAAACTCGTTGTTTTTGATAGCTGAGTAATATTCCATTGTGTAGATGTACCACATTTTCTGTATCCATTCCTCTGTTGAAGGGCATCTGGGTTCTTTCCATTTTCTGGCTATTATAAATAAGGCTGCAATGAACATAGTGGAGCACGTGTCTCTTTTATATGTTGAGGCATCTTTTGGGTATATGCCCAAGAGAGGTATAGCTGGATCCTCAGGCAGTTCAATGTCCAATTTTCTGAGGAACCTCCAGACTGATTTCCAGAATGGTTTTACCAGTCTGCAATCCCACCAACAATGGAGGAGTGTTCCTCTTTCTCCACATCCTCGCCAGCATCTGCTGTCACCTGAGTTTTTGATCTTAGCCATTCTCACTGGTGTGAGGTGAAATCTCAGGGTTGTTTTGATTTGCATTTCCCTTATGACTAAAGATGTTGAACATTTCTTTAGGAGTTTCTCAGCCATTCGGCATTCCTCAGCTGTGAATTCTTTGTTTAGCTCTGAACCCCATTTTTTAATAGGGTTATTTGTTTCCCTGCGGTCTAACTTCTTGAGTTCTTTGTATATTTTGGATATAAGGCCTCTATCTGTTCTAGGATTGGTAAAGATCTTTTCCCAATCTGTTGGTTGCCGTTTTGTCCTAACCACCGTGTCCTTTGCCTTACAGAAGCTTTACAGTTTTATGAGATCCCATTTGTCGATTCTTGATCTTAGAGCATAAGCCATTGTTGTTTTGTTCAGGAAATTTTTTCCAGTGCCCATGTGTTCCAGATGCTTCCCTAGTTGTTCTTCTATTAGTTGGAGTGTGTCTGGTTTGATGTGGAGGTCCTTGATCCACTTGGACTTAAGCTTTGTACAGGGTGATAAGGATGGATCGATCTGCATTCTTCTACATGTTGCCCTCCAGTTGAACCAGCACCATTTGCTGAAAATGCTATCTTTTTTCCATTGGATGGTTTTGGCTCCTTTGTCAAAAATCAAGTGACCATAGGTGTGTGGGTTCATTTCTGGGTCTTCAATTCTACTTCACTGGTCTATCTCTCTATCTCTGTACCAATACCATGCAGTTTTTATCACTATTGCTCTGTAATACTGCTTGAGTTCAGGGATAGCGATCCCCCCTGAAGTCCTTTTATTGTTGAGGATAGCTTTAGCTATCCTGGGTTTTTTGTTATTCCAGATGAATTTGCAAATTGTTCTGTCTAACTCTTTGAAGAATTGGATTGGTATTTTGATGGGGATTGCATTGAATCTGTAGATTGCTTTTGGTAAAATGGCCATTTTTACTAAATTAATCCTGCCAATCCATGAGCATGGGAGATCTTTCCATCTTCTGAGGTCTTCTTCAATTTCTTTCCTCAGTGTCTTGAAGTTCTTATTGTACAGATGTTTTACTTGCTTGGTTAAAGTCACACCGAGGTACTTTATATTATTTGGCTCTATTATGAAGGGTGTCCTTTCTCTAATTTCTTTCTCGGCTTGTTTCTCTTTTGAATAGAGGAAGGCAACTGATTTATTTGAGTTAATTTTATACCCAGCCACTTTGCTGAAGTTGTTTATCAGCTTTAGTAGTTCTCTGGCGGAACTTTTGGGATCACTTAAATATACTATCATGTCATCTGCAAATAGTGATATTTTGACTTCTTCTTTTCCGATCTGTATCCCCTTGATCTCCTTTTGTTGTCTGATTGCTCTGGCTAGAACTTCAAGAACTATATTGAATAAGTAGGGAGAGAGTGGGCAGCCTTGTCTAGTCCCTGATTTTAGTGGGATTGCTTCAAGTTTCTCTCCATTTAGTTTAATGTTAGCAACTGGTTTGCTGTATATGGCTTTTACTATGTTTAGGTATGGGCCTTGAATTCCTATTCTTTCCAGGACTTTTATCATGAAGGGGTGTTGAATTTTGTCAAATGCTTTCTCAGCATCTAATGAAATGATCATGTGGTTCTGTTCTTTCAGTTTGTTTATATAATGGATCACGTTGATGGTTTTCCTTATATTAAACCATCCCTGCATGCCTGGGATGAAGCCTACTTGATCATGGTGGATGATTGTTTTGATGTGCTCTTGGATTCGGTTTGCCAGAATTTTATTGAGTATTTTTGCGTCGATATTCATAAGGGAAATTGGTCTGAAGTTCTCTTTCTTTGTTGGGTCTTTGTGTGGTTTAGGTATAAGAGTAATTGTGGCTTCGTAGAAGGAATGCGGTAGTGCTCCATCTGTTTCAATTTTGTGGAATAGTTTGGATAATATTGGTATGAGGTCTTCTATGAAGGTTTGATAGAATTCTGCACTAAACCCGTCTGGACCTGGGCTCTTTTTGGTTGGGAGACCTTTAATGACTGCTTCTATTTCCTTAGGAGTTATGGGGTTGTTTAACTGGTTTATCTGTTCCTGATTTAACTTCGATACCTGGTATATGTCTAGGAAATTGTCCATTTCCTGAAGATTTTCAAGTTTTGTTGAATATAGGTTTTTATAGTAAGATCTGATGATTTTTTGAATTTCCTCTGAATCTGTAGTTATGTCTCCCTTTTCATTTCTGATTTTGTTAATTTGGACGCACTCTCTGTATCCTCTCGTTAGTCTGGCTAAGGGTTTATCTATCTTGTTGATTTTCTCAAAGAACCAACTTTTGGTTCTGTTGATTCTTTCTATGGTCCTTTTTGTTTCTACTTGGTTGATTTCCGCTCTGAGTTTGATTATTTCCTGCCTTCTACTCCTCCTGGGTGTGTTTGCTTCTTTTTTTTCTAGAGCTTTTAGGTGTGCTGTCAAGCTGCTGACATATGCTCTTTCCTGTTTCTTTCTGCAGGCACTCAGCGCTATGAGTTTTCCTCTTAGCACAGCTTTCATTGTGTCCCATAAGTTTGGGTATGTTGTATCTTCATTTTCATTAAATTCTAAAAAGTTTTTAATTTCTTTCTTTATTTCTTCCTTGACCAGGTTATCATTGAGTAGAGCATTGTTCAATTTCCACGTATATGTGGGCATTCTTCCCTTATTGTTATTGAAGACCAGTTTTAGGCCGTGGTGGTCCGATAGCACGCATGGGATTATTTCTATCTTTCTGTACCTGTTGAGGCCCGTTTTTTGACCAATTATATGGTCAATTTTGGAGAAAGTACCATGAGGAGCTGAGAAGAAGGTATATCCTTTTGCTTTAGGATAGAATGTTCTATAAATATCCGTTAAGTCCATTTGGCTCATGACTTCTCTTAGTCTGTCGACATCACTGTTTAATTTCTGTTTCCATGATCTGTCCATTGATGAGAGTGGGGTGTTGAAATCTCCCACAATTATTGTGTGAGGTGCAATGTGTGTTTTGAGCTTTAGTAAGGTTTCTTTTATGTATGTAGGTGCCCTTGTATTTGGGGCATAGATATTTAGGATTGGGAGTTCATCTTGGTGGATTTTTCCTTTGATGAATATGAAGTGTCCTTCCTTATCTTTTTTGATGACTTTTAGTTGAAAATTGATTTTATTTGATATTAGAATGGCTACTCCAGCTTGCTTCTTCTGACCATTTGCTTGGAAAGTTGTTTTACAGCCTTTCACTCTGAGGTAGTGTCTGTCTTTGTCTCTGAGGTGTGTTTCCTGTAGGCAGCAGAATGCAGGGTCCTCGTTGTGTATCCAGTTTGTTAAGCTATGTCTTTTTATTGGGGAGTTGAGGCCATTGATATTGAGAGATATTAAGGAATAGTGATTATTGCTTCCCGTTATATTCATATTTGGATGTGAGGTTATGTTTGTGTGCTTTCATTCTCTTTGTTTTGTTGCCAAGACGATTAGTTTTTTGCTTCTTCTAGGGTATAGCTTGCCTCCTTATGTTGGGCTTTACCATTTATTATCCTTTGTAGTGCTGGATTCGTGGAAAGATATTGTGTAAATTTGGTTTTGTCATGGAATATCTTGGTTTCTCCATCAATGTTAATTGAGAGTTTTGCTGGATACAGTAACCTGGGCTGGCATTTGTGTTCTCTTAGGGTCTGTATGACATCAGTCCAGGATCTTCTGGCCTTCATAGTTTCTGGCGAGAAGTCTGGTGTGATTCTGATAGGTCTCCCTTTATATGTTACTTGACCTTTTTCCCTTACTGCTTTTAATATTCTTTCTTAATTTTGTGCGTTTGGTGTTTTGACAATTATGTGACGGGAGGTGTTTCTTTTCTGGTCCAATCTGTTTGGAGTTCTGTAGGCTTCTTGTATGTCTATGGGTATCTCTTTTTTTAGGTTAGGGAAGTTTTCTTCTATGATTTTGTTGAAGATATTTACTGGTCCTTTGAGCTGGGAGTCTTCACTCTCTTCTATACCTATTATCCTTAGGTTTGATCTTCTCATTGAGTCCTGGATTTCCTGTATGTTTTGGACCAGTAGCTTTTTCTGCTCTACATTATCTTTGACAGTTGAGTCAATGATTTCTATGGAATCTTCTGCTCCTGAGATTCTCTCTTCCATCTCTTGTATTCTGTTGGTGGAGCTTGTATCTACAGCTCCTTGTCTCTTCTTTTGGTTTTCTATATCCAGGGTTGTTTCCATGTGTTCTTTCTTGATTGCTTCTATTTCCATTTTTAATTCCTTCAACTGTTTGATTGTGTCTTCCTGGAATTCTTTCAGGGATTTTTGTGTCTCCTCTCTATGGGCTTCTACTTGTTTATTTATGTTTTCCTGGAATTCTTTCAGGGATTTTTGTGTCTCCTCTCTATGGGCTTCTACTTGTTTATTTATGTTTTCCTGGAATTCTTTCATGGATTTTTGCGATTCTTTCAGGCATTTTTGCGATTCCTCTCTGTAGGCTTCTACTTGTTCTCTAAGGGAGTTCTTCACGTCTTTCTTGAAGTCCTCCAGCATCATGATCAAAAATGATTTTGAAACTAGATCTTGCTTTTCTGGTGTGTTTGGATATTCCATGTTTGTTTTGATGGGAGAATTGGGCTCCGATGGTGCC
The DNA here is from genome assembly GCF_021556685.1 of Rattus norvegicus. Taxonomy (NCBI): domain Eukaryota; kingdom Metazoa; phylum Chordata; class Mammalia; order Rodentia; family Muridae; genus Rattus; species Rattus norvegicus. The sequence continues at coordinate 155,001,178 of NC_141554.1, read as the reverse complement.
ATGTAGTCTTGGTTTCTCAAGAAAAGAAATGCCTCTTTTTTATCAATGGATCTCCTTATAATGACAATTTTACACCTTTCCTGTATAAATAACATCACTGAAGTCAGGAAGACAAAAGCATATAGTTCCTACAGAACAGACACTTTGGATTTGTCCCTTTTCATTTCTCTTTCCATCATTTCTTCTTATTGCTCTTTTTGCCTCCCTTTATCACCATTTTCTGTTTTACTCTGTCTTCTTTATTTCTTTTGACATATACACACACACATTTTCATTGTGGTAACCTGAAATAATTAGCAGAAGAATTGGAAGGCTTGATTAGGTATTATGCATTTTCAGTATTACAAATTTTTTACTTGGGTAGTATTCATTAAATCTAGGATTTCAAAATGTTACCTCTTCCAACATATTTCAGAAACAAAATATGAATCCAATACCATTAAGTGAAAAAAATGGCTGATTATATGAACAGTGTAATATATAAAGTTTCATCAATACAAAATTTAACCAGGAAAAAATGATACTGATGAATCAAGCACTAAAATACTAAAATGTTTGAAAAAAACTGTGGATGAATTGAGGCCAAGGCATTAAAAGTAAGAAAGGGTTTCTGTAAGTAAAACTAGTTAGGCAAGAGAGGAAGGTGCTCTTTTTCAATTTTCTTTCATATCAAAAAGAAAAAACTTTGCAGAACAGGTTTTTCTGAGTTCACACTCAGAATTTAAAACTAGAGAAGTTAATTTTTATATTCCCTTAACAACACTCACGTAAGTTTTGCTTCAAGCTACAAGGTTTTGAGGTGCAATCAGATCGATGGATCTCTCTCTCTCTCTCTCTCTCTCTCTCTCTCTCTCTCTCTCTTTCTTTCTTTCTTTCTTCCTTTACTTTTCCACTCTGGATTTTATTCCCCTCCTAGTCCACCCTCTGATAATTCCACATCCCATTACCCCCTCAACCTTCCCCCAGTCTACACGAGGATGTCCCTATCTCACCCACCCCAACAGACTTCCTTAGGCCTCCAGTCTCTTGAGGATTAGGTGCACTTCTCTGACTGAACCCAGACCTAGGAGTCCTCTACAGTATAGGGCCACATCTTAGCTGATGTATGCTGCCTGGTTGTTGGTGCAGTGTCTGAGAGTTCTCACGGGTCCAGGTTAATTGAGACTGCTGGTCCTCCTACATGGTTGCCCTCCTCCTCAGCTTCCTCCAGCTTTTTCCTAATTCAACCAGAGTTGCCAGCATCTCCTGTTCATTGGTTGGGTACACATATCTGCATCTGACTCTTTCAGCTGCTTGTTGGGTCTTTTGGAGGGCAAGTTACATTTTGTGAGTACCCCATAGCTTCAGTAATGGTGTCAGGTTTTGGGAACCCCTTGAGCTGGATGTCACTTTGGGCCTGTCACAGGAAATTATTTTCCTCAGGCTCTTATCCATTTCCATCCCTGCATTTCTTTAAAGACTTGAATAATTATGGCTCAGAGTTTGATGGTGGGATAGCAACCTTATCCCTCACTTGATATCCTGTCTTTCTGCTGGAGGTGGGCTCAACAAGTTCCCTCTCTCCACTGTAGGGCATTTCATCTAGGGTCTCCCCTTTGAGTCCTGAGAGTCTCTTACTTCCCATGTCTCTGGTATATTCTGGAGGGTCCTCACAACCTCCTTCCTCCCAAGATCACCTGTTTTCATTTTTTCTGCTGGCCCTCATGGCTTTAGTCCTTTTCCCAAACCCAATACCAAATCATGTTCCCCTCTTCCTCAAGTACCATCCCCTTTCTCTCCTCTATCACATTCCTCCCTCCCATATGGTTGCTTTCTTCTCCCTCCCAAGTGATAATTTGGTGTACTTACTTAGGCCCTTCAGCTTGTTGATCTTTTTGTGTTCTGTGGACCGTGTCTTTGGTGTTCTGTACATTTTTTGGCTAATATCCACTTATTTGTGAGAATATATGTAATATGTTATTTTGGGTCTGAGTTACTTCACTCAGGATGACATTTTCTAGTCCCATCCATTGGCCTATGAATTTGGTAAAGTCATTGATTTTGATAGCTGAGTAGTACTCCACTGTGTAGATGTAACACATTTTCTGTATCCATTAATCTGTTGAAGGGCACCTGGGTTCTTTCCAGCTTCTGACGATTATAAATAAGGCTGCTCTAAGCATAGTGGAGAATGTGTCTTTGTTTTATGTTGGGGCATCTTTTGGGTGTATGCACAAGAGTGGTATAGCTGGATCTTTAGATAGTGCAGTGTCCAATTTTCTGAGGAACCTCTAGACTGATTTCCAGAGTGGTTGAACCAGCTTACAATACCACCAACAATGGAGGAGTGTTCCTCTTCCTCCACATCCTTACCAGCATCTGTTGTCACCTGAGTTTTTGATCTTAGCCATTCTGACTGGTGTGAGGTGGAAACTCGGGTTGTTTTGATTTGTATTTCCCTGATGACTAAGGATGTTGAACATTTCTTTAAATATTTCGCAGCCATTCGATATCCTCAGTTGAGAATTCTGTTTAGCTATGTACCCCATTTTTTTTTTGTTTTTTTTTTTTTTCGGAGCTGGGGACTGAACCCAGGGCCTTGCGCTTCCTAGGCAAGTGCTCTACCACTGAGCTAAATCCTCAACCCCTATGTACCCCATTTTTAATAGGGTTATTTGGCTCTCTGGAGTCTAACTTCTTGAGTTCTTTGTATGTTTTGTATATTAGCCCAGTATCAGATGTAGGATTGGTAAAGATCTTTTCCCAAACTGTTGGTTGCCATTTTGCCTAATTGTAAGGCAGTATCCTTTTGCCTTACAGAAGCTTTGCAGTTTTATGAGATCCCATTTGTAGATACTTTATTTCAGAGCATAAGTCATTGGTGTTTTGTTCAGGAAATTTTCTCCAGTGCCCATGTGCTCGAGGCTATACAAGTGTTACATATGTGCAGAGGGCCTACATACATCCTGTGCATATTTTCTGGTTTTCAGTTCAGTCTCTATCAGCCCCTAGTAGCCTAAGTTAGTCTATTCTGTAGATTTTCTTGTAGTGTCTTGACCCCTCTTGTTCCTACAATCCTTCCTCCTGCTCTTCCACAGGATTCCCCAAGCTTTGCCTAATGTTTGGTTGTGGATCTCTGAATCTGTTTCCAACAGTTGCTGGGTTAAGCCTCTTTGATGAAACTTGTACTAGACTCTTGGCTGCAAGTATATCAGAATGCCATTAAAAGTGTCAATGGTGAGGTCCCTTTCATGTCATGGGTCTCAAACTTGACCAGTCATTGCTTGACCCTTCCTTTAATTTATGCTCTGTATGTACTCCTACACATCTTTTAGGCAGAACAGATTGTAGGTTGATGGTTTTGTGGCTTGGTTAGTGTCTCAGTCTTTTATTGCAAGTTTTGTCTGGTTACAGGAGATTTCCAGTTTACCTTGCTTAGCCCCATTGCTATGAGTCTTAGTTAGGGTTTCTCTCAGATTCTTAGGAGTTTCCATTGCTCTGGGATCTAACTCATGCCACAGGATTCCAGTTGTCTCTCCCAGTACTCCCCCCCCTCCTGATTCCTCCTGTTCCATGCCCTTACTCCAGTTCCCTCCTCATATCCACTCATGAAGACTATTCTATTCCCCCTTCTTGGTGAGATTTATGCACCAGCACCGTCCCTTGAGCCATCCTTATTAGTTAGCTTCTGTGGACTAATATAGGTCTGTGAACTGTAGCTTGGTTATCCTGTCGACTGTAGCATGTTTATCCAATACTTTATGGCTAACACCCACTTACATGTGATTACAGACCATGTTTATCTTTCTGAATCTGGGTTACCTCACTCAGAATGATCTCTTCTACTTCCATTCATTTGCCTTCAAATTTCATGATGCCATCATTTTTAATAGCTAAATAATCCTCTATTTTGTAAATGAACATTTTCTTTATCCATTCTTTGGTTGAGCGACATCTAGACTGTTTCCAGTTTCTGGTTATTATAAATAAAATAGGGTGATAGGTATAGATTTTTTGCATTTTTTCTACATGCCCATATTTATTTTTCTTAACTTTTTATTGATTCTTTATCAGTTTCACATCATGTTCTCCAGTCCCACTCATCTCTTTGTATCTGCCTTCTGTCCTTGCAAACTTCCCATAAAATAAAAAACATAAACAAAAGAAAAAAAACAAAGCATTAAAAAACATCTCATTGTGGAAACTGTAATAATTCACACTGTGTCCCAGAGTATATCTTTCTGTCCACACATCTTCACTCACAAATGTTCATTGCAATGAGTCATTGGTTTGATTCGAGGTCTCTGTCTTCTTTGACACTATTAGTATTGGATCCTCACCAGGGCTCACATTGGTTATTCGTTGTTGCCCTGTATCCTGGAGATCTCACAACTTTGGATAGGCAAGAATGGCTCTTTTACACTCTATAAAATCACAGATGATATAAATTTTGGGGTGGGCCACTTCAGAGCCCTGGATCTGGGCCTGGGTGGTAGATGAGCTCTTCAGTCTATTAGCTGCCTGCTCTCCCTTATCCACACCAAAAGTGTGTGTTCCTCAGCACTGCTCTAGCTAGGTTACCCAATGACACCATTGTCCTATATTTAATAAGTATGCTTTTGTAATTTCTCCAAATGTTCACAAATCATACATATAGAAAATGACTTAGCAACAGTCCTGTTTATTCACTGATTATGGAATGACTTTTTTGTTTTATCACTGTTCTTTTACTTTGTAAGCAACCTTTAATGAAAACTTCAAAATGTATCAATTTTTTGTTTGTTTCCATGTGCACTACATACCTAAAATAATGGGTTTTTGGAAAACATAACAAAAATGACATCATCATTAACCATTAAAATAGTGGTGATTTCTCAATATCATGCATGGCATAATCCACAAATAAACTTAAACGCTTTTTAATAATTAGACTTGCTCAAATTGGATCAGAATAAATCTAACACCAAATATTGGGTTGTTACGACTCTGGTTTCTGATAATCTGTGGTCTTCCTTCCTCCCATTTGTCTTTTCACAGCACTGACTTGTCCCAATAACTGAATCATTTACATTGCATTGTTGATTCTTTATTCTTTTTTTAATGTTCCAAAATTTTGCACACTTTTTAAAATATTTAAGATGGTATTATGTTTAAAAAAGTTAAGTATGTCAGTCATACAATGGCTGGCCTTTTGAGGCATGGTGAGAAGATAAAATAGAGAAATTCAACTGCCTGGTATGATATGCCAACATTGTGACTGTGTCATCTTTGACTAAGGACAAAACTGTGATGCATGGGGCATATGTTTGAAGGACTGTTTGAAGGAGAGAGGCCTTAATTAAAATCACAAAACAGAATCCAGAAGAGATAATGTGTTAAAGGTGTGTATTCTATTCTTTCTCTAATGGGAACTATGTTTTTGATATTGTTTGAAATACACTTTCTTAAAAATTCAGCTAATGTTCCTTAATAACTTACATGTACACTAGGTTCTTTAGGTATTTTGTTAAGGGTTGGACCAAGAAAGAATGGTTAGGAATAATTAATATTTACAGCAGATACTTATTTGGAAAATAAACTATCATTTTGATATAACTGCAAACAAATATTTATGAGCTATTACATTATTTCCAATTATCAAAACAGAGGTATTTTTCTTAATAATTGCTAAATTATTAAGAAAAAGTTATATCTATCTAATTTCAGAAAGGAGACTTTTAAGGACTATGTAACATTACCTATAAATTGTACTGGAAACATGTCTTCAACATGTAGAACTCGCTAAAATACAACAAAATTTAATTGGGCAGAATGATCAATGTAGTGCCCCATGCTACCCATAAACTATCTCCTTATAAATTCAAATGGCGTATTTCTACCCACTTCCTTGCAAGAAATAAATCTTCATATCATTCATAAATCCAGAACGCTGAAACCATCTCTTTCATTTGTTTCTTTACAAAGTTGTAGATAGTCACAAGTTTCCCCCAACCCCAACCCCAACCCCCACCCCCCAGCCCCCACCCCACCCCTGCTCACTGAAGATAAGTACTAAAATGGAAGACATGATTTCCTGGTGGTGGAGTCTGGGACCTCCTAATTTTTTCCAACACCATTTGTACACTGGCCTTCGAAAATTTGGACTTCTGGTACTGACAAATGTGATTTTTCTCCACAATGAATACAGTGACTATGCCAAAAACATTTATCCTGTCTGTAAATAAATTTTTATTTTCTAACTACATAAAAGGTTCTTAACTCATGGGAATAGCATGTATTTTTTAAAGTGCCATACAGCAAATGATACTATACAAATAACAAAAGAAGGATGTCTTTGTTAAGTTGTTATTTGTTATTTCACGGGAAGCTTATAACTCTGAAGATACTTGGCTGATCTTCACAACACACAAACATAATATAAGTGGAAGAGACTTTAAGAATCCAGAATCTCTGCATTGACTTTCAGGTTCAGGTTAGTTGACCACAACAAAGTAGTATCATTTCTCACTCCTCTAACTCAGAATGGTGAACTATCAATTTTCCAAGAGCTGCAAGTATGACTAGCTAAAATTGTATCTCCCTAACTGCCAGAATAGTATGATTATATAAATTTACCACTCTAAAATAAGTTTATCTTTTAAATTTTTATTTATTTATTTATTTGCTTTACATCAAAATATCAACCCCACTCCTCCCAGTACCCCTCACACAGATATTCCCACCATTCCTCCCTTCCCTTCTCCTCTTAGAAGGGTGATCCCTTCTGGGAATAGCCCCCACCCCCGGTATATCAAGTCACTGCAGGGCTAGACACATCCACTCCCACTGAGGCTAGACAGGCAGCACAGTTAGGGGAACAGGATCCTCAGGCAGGCAATAGATTAAGCAACAGCTCCTGCTCCATTCGTTGGGGGACCCACACAAAGACCAAGCTGCAAATCTATGACAAATGAGTGGGGAGAGGGACTACTATCAGCCCATTTTATCTCTTTGGTTCATGGTTTAGTCTCTGGCATCCCCAAGGATCCATGTTAGTTGACCCTGTTGGTCTTCCTGTGGAGTCCCTGTCCTACTCAGGTCCCTCAATCCTTCCCCCAACTCTTCTACTATACTCCTTGAACTCCATCTAATAATTAAATGTGAGTCTGCATATCTGTTTCTATTTGTTTCTGGGTGGAGCCTCTCAGATGAGAGATATGTGAGGTTTCTGTCTGCAAACATAACAGAGCATCTTAAATAGTGTCAGGGTTAGGCTCTTTCACATGAGATGAGTCTAAAGTTGGGCCAGACATTGGTTGGCCATTTCCCCAGTCTATGTTTCATCTTTGCCTTGTACATCTTTAAGACAGAACACATTTTGGGTCGAAGGTTTTGTGGGTGGGTTGTGGTCCTTATACCTCCACTAGGAGTCCTGCCTTGTTGCAGGAAGTGGCCAGTTCAGGATCCATATCCCTCACTTCTAGGAGTTTCAGCTAGAGTCACCCTCATAAACACTCTGGGACCTCCCTGCCCCCCACATAAGGGAATAACATTTGAACTTTGGAGAATCTTAGAGATGCCCCCTGGCCCCACTTCTGGTTTCCATTCCCTCTCCCCTGCTTTCCCTTCACCTGAATCCCCCAGTACGTTCTCCTCCCCATGCTGGTTCTAACCTTGTTACCTCCTTCTATCCACCTCCAATATCTATTTTCTTTCCCCTGAGGAGAAAGATTCAACCTTTGGGCCTTTCCTGTTATTTGATTTCTTTAGGTCTATAGATTGTAGAATGGTTATCCTGTATTTTATGTCTAATATCCACTAATATGTTAATATATACCATGCATGTCCTTTTGATTCTGTTACCTCACTCAAGATGATATTTTCAAGTTTCATCCGTTTACCTGCAAAATTCATGATGTCCTTGTTTTTAATAGCTGAGTAGTATTCCATTGGGTAAATAAACCACATTTTTTTATTATTGAGTAGAGGGACAAGATAGTAATCATATGGGACCAGCATATAGAAGAAGTCCAGGATTAACTAAAATGTGATTATGTGGCACACAATGGAGTGTCTTCACATCTGTGTGTGTGTGTGTGTGTGTGTGTGTGTGTGTGTGTGTGTGTGTGGTATACATTTAGAAAAGCGTCAATTTGAAAAAAATAGTTCTTAGAGAAAGAATTGAAGGATCTGAGGGGGCTTGAAATCCCATAAGAACAACAATGCCAACCAACCAGAGCTCTCAGGGACTAAACCACTACCCAAAGAGTACACATGGACAGACCCATGGCTCCAGCTGCATATGTAGCAGAGGATAGCCTTGTTGGGCACCAGTGGGAGAAGTCCTTGATCCTGTCAAGGCTGGACACCCCAGTGTAAGGAAATGTCAGTACGAGGAGGAAGGAAGGGGGGTGGTTGAAGAAGGGGGAAGGGATAGGGGACTTATGAACAGGAAACCGGGAAAGAGAATAACAGTTGAAATATAAATAAAAAGTATCCAATAAAAAATAATGAAAAGTTGAACTCAAAAGAAAAAAGAAAAAAATAGTTCTATACAAGTGTTAGTGCATTTGTAGTGTGTTTGTATTTTAAATACATGTCAGTACCTTAATAATAAAAACTTAAAGATTTATATTTTTATCTCAAGTTTTTACCCCCAAAGACATCTGAATCTTAAAATAAAATTGAACTAACATTTTTTAAATATAGTTCTTAAAAGTTATAATTTATACAATATATCAGCCATTCATATTAAGTATATAGTATGAAAGAATTTATCAAGTATACTATGGAATCACTACTGCAATTAAGCTATACAATTCTATTACTCTTTACAGTTCCCTACTTAGATTTTAGAGTTAATCTCAATTTTTCATCCATGGACAAGCTGTTTTTTTTTACTCTAAATAATGTATTTGAATAAAATTATAGTATTGATAGTTATATAAAATTATTTATCACTTTGCTATTTTTTAATTATTCATCAGTCCTTATATCAGTAACTTACTATCTTGACTAATTTAGCTTCAATTTGTTCTTCTTTTAAAATGTTAAGCCCATTCTAATTTATTAAGTTTTTATATTAACTTATGCATCAGCTCATTCGTGTTTTACAAAACTTACTTTGTTCATTATATTGTAAAATATACATAAAGTAAGCAAAATATCACCACTGTGTTGGTTGTGGTTTATGCATATCACCATATAGATTAAAGCCCTTTAAGTATATCTGAGTATTGACAACTATTTCATAATGAGTGGGGGATGATTAAGTATAAAAACGTCATTAAGATACCATTTTGTGTGTAAGATTTTGCACATGCATAAATCTTATTAACCATGTATTTTTATTGTGTGTGTATGTCTGTATGTATAGAGTATCTTCAGTCTTTCAATGAGCACATCTGAATATATTGATGAAAGGTTACTTTTGTAAAAGATATAATAAGAATTTTATAGGAAATAATTGCACGGAGAAATGAGACATTAAAGATCAATAAGATGTAACAGTGACTTAACAGAAGGAAAACTAGTGTTTAGTTGAATCTATGTATGATACTGCTTACATATGTCTATGATAACAAACTTAGAGAAGACAGGAATAAATGGATCAAAATAAAAGAAAACATAAAAATACTTGAATGAAATGAAAAAAAAACAATTTGGGATATGAAAAGAAAGTTCAATGACAAAACACTAAATAAAAGTCCAAACTAAAATGAAGATGGAGATGAAGGCTTAAATTAGTAAAAATAAAAATGCAGGGCTGGAGAGATGGCTCAGCGGTTAAGAGCACCCGACTGCTCTTCCAGAGGTCATGAGTTCAATTCCCAGCAACCACATGGTGGCTCACAACCATCTGTAAAGAGATCTGATGCCCTCTTCTGGTGTATCTGAAGACAGCTACAGTGTACTTATATATAATAAATAAATAAATCTTTAAAAAAATGCAATGGAATGCCACATGGACATAAAAAACTTTAACTTGACTGAATTCTTGAAAAAACACTAAGATAAAAATAATTCTTATAGTTTCCTAATGTTTTGCATGATAATTTTCAGTATATTTTCTATATGAATTTGTACCTGCGATTTATCAGTATCATAGTGTTTAAGTCGACACTCATTTGTTTATATTCTTTCTCCCATGGGTCCCCTCTAGTGACAAAAAAATCCAATTCATTATTTTTATCACTCAAGTTCTATTATCATGTGTCATAATATCACATTTGAGAGTAGTACTGTGGTGACCATAAAAATAAAGAGATTCTCCTCTGTAGAGAATGTGACAGTTTGGTGGACTTCTAAAACATGAAAACTTGATTCTAAAACCCCTCTTGACTGATTCCCTGTGATACAGAGTTTATGTAAAATGTTTTGGCCCTGACCTATGAAATATAGCAGTATATGTTGAAGCTAATTTTCTTCCATAATTTTTGAAATATATCTAAGTGAAATTTAAAGTGATAATACATATATCCTTTAATTCTTTAGAAGACCTTGTTCCTAAGGAATGGTGCTAGATGCTATATAGCAGATGCAGCTCATGAGCTGTTCTTGTGAGAAATACTGTTAGGTAAGGCAGGGCATTATTGAAGGTAGCAACATGCAAACTGCAGTGTATGAAGAAAACACCAGAATACCTGATGCTTGTACACTGTTAAGTAGAAAAATGAAAATTAACAAAAGGCACTTAACCATGAACATTACACCATGTTTACCAATTATGTGTATGTTTCTATGTGCAAGAATGGATTTGAGAAGAAATTGTGTAATTTTTCTGATTAAAATTAGGAGAGTATGGCATTTTTGTGATGGAGTAGTGCAAAATATGTATCACAAAATGTAAAGAAATGAAATGATCAAATGTTAGAAGTAATGTGTTAAGTATGAGATTTGAACTCACATAGCAAGCTGGTATTATTTCTGGATCTAGCACTGTGCCATTAGACAAGCTCATTAGAATTTCTGTGCCATGGATTCTTTGTCTATTCAAGTACAACTTGAACGGATGATATACTATAGAAACTATATGTTGTTATTTACGATGTACCTATCGAAAGTGCTTACTTGAGAACATAGCCTTCTTACATTGTCACTGATAGACTTCCAACTGAATTGAATGATCACATAAGGTTGTAGAATAGTAAAGTTTTTCTAGGGCTGATAGAAAACTAAACCAGTGGTACTTATGGATTTTTCTAACTGGATACTTCTGAATATTTTTAAACCTCAATTAAATAGCTTTGCTTTAATTCACATAGTAGGGTATAGTAATCTAGATATGTGTTATAAAAAACTACTTAACTCCTTTACTTACAATTTTAATAATTTGTGCTCATTAAAAGAGTAGGTAGAGAAAACAATAAAAATGTACTCCCAGGGAACTTCACTCATTGCACTCTTCCATGTTGGCAAAAGGTAAAAGACACAAAATATTTTGGCCCTACCATTAGGATCTCCTAGAAACCTCTTCCATGCTCACATTAAACGTGGCCATCTGATTAAGAGATTCAAACGGCACAATCCTGCCATCCTACTGATTTAGAAATTTGTGTTCACAGCCTCAACCTCTCTTTAGCAGGCCAAACATGGAAGAAAGACAGAGACACTGAGAATACTTCCATTGGTCTGTTCCACATAGCCACCTGGCTAAAAGACTTAAGACATCCACTAGCACCCCCATCTCTGGAAGCTTCCCGGAATGTTCTGCAATGTTTCTTACTTGCACTACTCTGTGGGGATATCTGGACTAAGGTTAACTGGGCTAACAGTATATCAAAAGTCAATCAACACAATCAACAGCCTAACTTACAATTGCCCAGGTCCCATCAAAGATACATAGATAGATATATAGATAGATACATAGATAGAGAGAGACAGACAGACAAACAGATATGGAAAGACAAGTCATATAAAATGCAAGACAATATGTCACTCCTCCTGTCATTAATTCCATATAAATTGATACTTATGATAATAATTCAGATTATATTCAAGCTGTAGAATTCACAAGAATAATTATAAACATTAATGTGCTCCAAGAGGTCATAGATTTTAAATGATACATGGATAAACATGATAACAAACTTAGAGAAGACAGGAATAAATAGATCAAAATAAAAGAAAACATAAAAATACTTAAATGAAATGAAAAAAAAACAATTCGAGATATGAAAAGAAAGTTCAATGACAAAACACTAAATAAAAATCCAAACTAAAATGAAGATGGAGATGAAGGCTTTAATTAGTAAAAATAAAAATGCAATGGAATGCCACATGGACATAATGGAAGAAAACAAGCTGCTGTAGTTCTCCTAATTATGGAAAAGCAAACGTCAAACTAGAACAGACAGAAGAAAGGTTACTTGAGCCAAAAATAAAAGTAAACAAAAGCATTGAAGTTAAATTATATCATAAATCAAATAGGTCTATCAGTCATCAACACAATATTCTATTCAAACACCAAAGAATGAATTTGATTTTTTCAAGAGTCTATGTATTTTTTGGTAAAATTCACTGCATATTCTAATAAGAACAAACAAGTAAGACTTAATGAATATAAGAAAATTGAAATAACATTCTGCATTGTATCTGGTCGTGTAGAATAAGGACAAATATCAACAACAATAAAATAATATTTTGATGTAATATCTAACACTAAAGTACATTTTAAAAAACATATAGAAACCAATTAGTATAAAAGTTTTCTAAAGTATACGCAGACACACACATTGAAAGTGATAAAATGCAGTCATACTCTAAATGGACACAAATGGCATTACTATATAGCAAAGGCCTAAATATATAAATAAATAAATAAATAAATAAATAAATAAATAAATAAATAGAAGCTCAGTGATAAAAATGGATTACCTCTTTCCAAATTGTTTTCCAGTGAGATCCCCAAACATTACAAACTATCACCAATGCCCTTGGTTACCCTCCAGAACTTGACATTGAGACCCTGTTGCTAAAGACACCACATACTTTAACTATAGAAAATGGAGAAATCAAGATGGTACTCAGTTGGAAGCTTTATCGCTACTTTCTAGCTTTCATAGTTGTTAGGTTTTATATTCACTACCACAGGAGGAAACTAATCATCCATATTATTTATCCATGAACACTGTGAACAATGATAACAACTGGCATGGCAAAAAATGTCCACTGGTGTAATTGTGCCATGAACACCATGGACACATGTACATAACTAACACCTTTCTGATTGAATTTAAGTCATGATTCACAAGATGACACCCATACCTAACATTGTGACTGTGGCCAAACACTTGTCTCTAAACATACCATAGGTCCTAAAGGAAAACCTACTCTGTTTATTTTGCTAAATATAGTATTGAATAGCCACCTGTATATTTATTGTTATACTGATAGACGAGGACATCTCTCAATCATTTACAAAGAAGTTCCTTTTTTCCTATAGATGGCAATTGACCCAGAAATAAAAGAAAATCTGGTCAACATTCAGAAAATAGGAGAATACAGAATGTTCAAACCTAAAGGGGACATAGTATACTCCTTCCTTTCAAGTCTCAGAAACCATTGTGTAATGTGGTATGGAAATGTTATGAAGGTCAGAGACAGCAGATGAGTAAAAGGAAACAGTTTCCTGTTTCTGGACACAGCATAGCAGTTGCATATACAAATTCACAGAAGTTGTATGACAGTGTGTACAAGCCCTGCACAAGGACAATATAGACAGAATACCAGAATGGAAAAGATAGGTGTGCATGAAATTCCAACTCTAGATGAGGAAGTATTGGCAATTAACAGCTACTGAGAGGGACAGAGAAAGGACCACACTTCCATGGAATGCTATACATATGAGAGTATGTAGGTATTATAAATTGTTCTTTATGAGGTTTGAAACAAAAATAATGGGATACAAAGTTGGGTAGGTAAGTAAGAGATGTGACTGGCAGGGAGGCAAATATAGTCAAAATACATTGTATACATTGTCAAAAATAAGTTAGAATATGGGAAGTATATAAACTCATGAAGACTAAATTATATGCTAATGAATATGGTCACTAAAGAAAAGAAGAACGAAATTTTTTTAAATTCCTAGAATTTAATGAAAACTAAAACACAACAAATGGTGATGTATGCAACACAACAAAAGTGATTCTAAGGGTAAACTTTACAGCACTGCATGGGTACATAAAAATTAAGAGAGTTCAAATGAACAATATCATGATTCACCTGGGGGTTTTAGAAAAGCAAGAACACACCAAAACACAAAACAGCAGATGGAAAGACATAAGAAAAAGTCAAAGTGAAATTAATGAAATAGAAACAAAGATAAATATGAAGAATGGAAAACTGTTTCTTTGAAAAGATAAACAAAATTGACAAACCTTACACATATTAATAAAAAAAGAGAATATCAAAATTAATAAAATTAGAGATAAAAGGGAGATATTGTTAGGATAAAAGTAAAACCCAGAATCATAAATATAATAAACCCACTGTCTTAATGTTTTACTACTGGGATCACACACCATGACGAAGGCAACTATTATAAGAACAACATTTAGTTGAAGCTGGCTTAAAGATTCGGAGGATCAGTCCATTATCATCAAGGTGGGAACATGGCACAGCACCAGACAGGCATGGTGCAGGAGGAGCTGAGAGTTCTCCATCTTCATCTGAAGGCTACTAGCAAAATACTGGCTTCAAGGCAGCTAGCATGAGATTTTTAAACCCTACACCCACAATGATATACCTACTTCAACAAGGGCACACCTACTTCAACAGGGTCACACCTTCTAATGGTGCCACTCCCTGGGCCTAGCATATACAAACCATGACATTCCACTCCCTGGCCCCCATAGGATAGTTCAAACATATGAGTCTATAAGGGCCACACCTAAACATAGCATAGTGTAAAATACATTTACTCCAACTTCAAAAGTTCTCATATTCTTTAGCAGTTTCAACATTGTTAAAAGTCTGAAGTTCAAAGTTTCTTCTGAAAGCCACCTAATCATTTAACTGTAATTCCTGAATAAAGACAGGAAATCAGCTGGGCAAACTCCAAACTCTGTATCTCCATATCTGATGTCAAAGCAGTTTTTAGACCTCCAACTCCTTTTTCACCTTTGTTGATTACAACAAACTTCTTTTCCTGGGCTTGTTCCACTCCCTGTTAGCAGTATTCATCAGCAGATAGCCCAAAGCTCTGGCGTCTCCAATATCCTGGGGTATCCAAACCAATTTCCATGTTACAGCTTCTTGTTCCAGTGTTACAGATCCACACATGATCTTCTGTGCTCCTCCAAGGGCTGCTGTCACTTCTCCAGCTCTGCCCTCTGTAGCACTGTAAGCTCAGGATGATCCACTACACTGTCACTGCTGTTTTTGTGGTAAACCCATGGTACTGGCATCTCCAATACACTGGGTCTTCCACTGCAAGTAGGCTTCATCTATAGCCTCTCATAGGCTCTTGTCATGGTACCAAGCCTCAACTCCTTTGCATGACCTCTTCAGTCCTGAGACATCAACTGCAACTCAACCTGTACCTTCACTAATGGCATTCCATGGCCTCTCACAGTGCCAAGCCTCAGTTGTTCTTCATGACACTCTCTTGCATTCAAAACTAGTACCACCTGTGTGACTCTTACACATTACCTAATACAGCTGCTGCATGAGGTATAACCTTGGCTACCTCTGGAAAGCAGCTTCTTTGTGCTATCAGAAAACACTTCCCAGAAGCTTTCACCTCAGTGATGCTGGTCTCTTCTTAATGAATATTATTTTTTTTAGCTTCAGCTGACAATCATCAATTGTCCCAGTAGTCCCTTCTATTTTTCACTCTAAAGCCAAAGCCACACAGCTGAAGCTGCCGAGTTCTGCTGCTTGCAGGAGCCGAAACATGGCTCCTCTTATTCTATTACAATCTTTCTGTTTCCCAACTCACTCTCTGCCTAAGCTTGACTTTCCTGGAACTTTTTCTGTAGATTGACCATGAACTCAGGGATCTGCATGGCTGTCCCCTGTAATGCTGGGATTAAAGGAGTGTATCACTATACCTGGATTATAAGCTATTCTTCACCTAGAACATGCTTTGTCCCAGGGTGACCTTGAACACAGAGATCAATATGGCTTTGTCTCCTGTAATGCTGGGATTAAAAGTGTGGACCACAATGCCTGGATCTAAGCTTAGGGGTAGCATCTTGCCCCTAAATGCCTTAATCAGTTATATCCTAGAACCTAAGATTCAATTTCATTTCACTTCCTGGTGCCCCTTTAATACTTGATCCATGTGTTTTATATCTGTCTTTTCTAAGCTTATTATGCTTGTTCAAAATGCTCTCCATGAGACATAACTGAGAACAAAGTCTCTGCTAGGTTTTTTGGATACTTCCTTTGTTGATATGATTTATATAAATGTTTGCCTTAGACTCAGGTAGACTCTTTGGAAAGGGCAAAAGGCATCCACATTCTTTACCAAATTACCACAAAATTATTCTCTAAGCCATATTCTGAAATTATCCTCTCTGAAACCTCTTGAGCCAGGTCTGCATAGTTAAAATCATGCTTAGCAACAAAGTCTTTCATATTCCTACTAGGATATAATAGTGCCCATATAAGATCATTTAAACGATCATTTAAAGAATTCCACTGCTTTCCAAACCCAAAGTCCCCAAATCCATACTCTTCCAAACAAAATTATGGTCAGGCAAAACCCCAGTTCCTGGTACCATTTTCTATTTTAGTTAGGGATTTACTGCTTGAAACAGGCACCATGACCAAGGGAACTATTACAAGAACAACACTTAATTTGGACTGTATTATAGTTTAAGAGGTTCAGTCCATTATCATCAAGGCAGGAACATGTCAGCATTGAGACAGGCATGGTACAGGACGATCTGAGAGTTCTACATCTTCATCTGAAGGCTGCTAACAGAATACTGACTCTAGGAATCTAGGAAGAGGATCTTAAAGCCCACAAGCACAGTGACACCCTTACTGCAACAAGGCCACACCTCCAAATAGTGCCACTCCTTGGGCTAAGCACATAAAAACCACCATACCCACATTCCACTAAACTGAATATCTTAAGAAATGAATGAATGTCTAGATACATACAATCTTTCTAAATTATGTCAATATAAAATAATTATTTTACCAGATTTTTAAGTAGCAAAGAGATTAAAATAGTAATGGAATATTTCCTAACCAAAAATATCTAGGACTTAATAAATTCACTGCAGAATTATACCACACCTTCAAATAACAGCTACCCTCCATATCAATCAGATTATTTCATAAAGCAGAAAAAGAAGGGATATTCTCAAACTCTTTCCATAAAACTAATATTTTCCTGATACCAAAATCAGTCTAAGGTACACCAAAATGAGAGACAGAAAAGAGAGCAACAGCAAAAGAGTGAGAGAACAAGAGTAGACAGAGCAAGAGAAACAAAAGATAAAATAATCAAGATAAATTACACACCTATTTCTATAATTAATATACATGTAAAGATTCTCAATAAAAATCAAATTTAATTCAAGATCAGATGATCTCTTTATGTCCAGTGGATGTGGTCTTGATGTCAACAATTCAGGATTGGTTCAACATACATAAGTAAGTGAAGAAGGGATGTCACATAAATATACTCAAAGGCAGAAATAGCATGATTTTCTCAGTGAATGCAGAAAATCACACATTGTAGAAAGGTTAGCATCATCAACAAATGGTATCAGGGAAACCAAGTTTCAACAAGTAGAATAATGAAACTAGACCCTGACCACTCACCTGCCACAAAATTCAACTTCAAATGAGTCAACTGTAAGACTCAATACCCTGAAGCTTTCAGAGGCACAGCTTATGATTTATAGTTAGGATCTAGTCATACAGGAAATATCAACAACTAACATATAGGATCTCATCAAGCTAAATAACTTCTGCATAATAACAATAGCAACAACAAACCTGTGAGTGCAATGCAGAATTGAGGAAAATATCTTTTAGACATATTTATAATAGAAGATTAATGATCACAAGATACAAGGAACTCCAAAATTCTAAGCATCAATAAATAAAACCTAATTTTAAAGGGGCAATGGTATTAAACAGAAATCTGAAAAAGAAGAAATATGAATGGATAATAATCAAGTGTAAAAGTAATCAATATCCTTGGCTAGTACAGAAATGATGGTTAAAACTACCTTAAATTTGTATCTCATACCAATCAAGTTGGCCATCATCAAGAATCTAAGTAATAAATAAAAATATTGGCGTGAAAGTAGAGAAAGATACCTTTTTTCTCTGCTGGCGGCAGTTTTAATGAGTCCAATTTTGGAATTAGTCTGGCATCTTCTCAAAATAGTAAATTAGAACTACCACATGATGAATCTAATCTGAGCATCTTACCAAAAGCCTCTATAGACTTCTGCAAAGGTATTTTCTAATTCATGTTCATGACTATCCAATTCACAAAAACCTGGAATCAACCTAAATGTTCATAAACCAATGCATAGGTAATGAAAATATAATGCATATACATATATGATTTAATTAAACTGTATAGAAAAATGAAGATTCCAGGGGAATGATGAAACTATTTTTAAAAGTATGCTGAGGGAGGCAATCTAAGCTCAGAAAGACACATTCATGTACTATCACCATGTGTATCCTAGTGTCAACTATTGTCGAGACCAACCTCGACCAGCAAAGAAGACACGACCAGAGGAGATCTTCTTCAAGCAGTTTACTCAGGAATCTTGATACAATCTTCTACCCTGGGAATGCCCTACATCAGCTTAAGTACCCAACACCAACCAACCCAACGTGCCATGTGGGTCATGCAGACAGGCTGTCACTATGCAGAAGCTAGCAGGCCAGGAAGGCATAGCCAAATAAGGACTTGCTTACTACAAGGAGCACTCACCATCGGGAGAGTGGAAGGCAGAAACCAGCGCCATCTTTGAGGTGCGGCACGTCGCAGCTCCCTACAAACTATATTATTAAGTTTTATGTCTTTCTACTAGAAATCCCTATAAGAGTCAGGAAACAGGAAGGGCACTTCATATCCATCAAAGGAAAAATCCACCAAGATGAACTCTCACTCCTGAATATCTATGCTCCAAATGCAAGGGCACCTACATTCGTAAAAGAAACCTTACTAAAGTTCAAATCACATATGGCACCGCACACAATAATAGTGCAAGACTTCAACACCCCACTTTCAGCAATGGACATATCATGTAAAGAGAAACTAAGCAGAGACACAGGGAAACTAACAGAAGTTATGAACCAAATGGATTTAACAGATATCTGTAGAACATTTCATCCTTAAAGAAAAGAATACACCTTCTTCTCAGCATCTGATGATACCTTCTGTAAAATTGACCATATATTTGGTGACAAAACAGGCCTCAACAGAAACAAGGAGATTGAAATAATCCTTTGCATCCTATCAGATCACCACAGACTAAGGGGTGGTCTTCAATAACAACAAAATTTAAAGAAAGTCGACATATACATGGAAGTTGAACAACAATCTACTCCATGATAATTGATCAAAGAAGAAATAAAGAAGGAAATTGAAGATTTCTTTTAGAATTTAATGTAAATGAAGGCAGAACATATCCAAACTAATGGGACACAATAAAAGCAAGGTTAAGAGGAACCCTCATAGTTCTGAGTGCCTCCAAAAAGAAACTAGAGAGAGCATACATTAGCAGCTTGACCGGACACCTAATAGCTCAGAAACAGAAAGAAGCAAATGCATACAAGAGGAGTAGATGGCAGGAAAAATTCAAATTCAGGACTGAAATCAAACAATAGGAACAAAAAGAGCTATACAAAGAATCAATAATCCAGGAGTTGGTTCTTTGATGCATTCAACAAGATAGATAAACCCTTAGCCAAACTAACCGGAGGGCACAGAGAGTGTATCCAAATTAACAAAATCAGAAATGAAAACAACAACAGAACCTGAGGAAATTTAAAAAATATCATCAGATCCTACTACAAAAGCCTATATTGAACAAAACTGGAAAATCTGGATGAAATGGAAAATTTTCTAGACAGATACCAGGTACCAAAATTAAATCAGGATCAAATAAACCATCTAAACAGTCCCATAATTCCTAAAGAAATAGAAGCAGTTAATAAAAGTCTCCCAACCCAAAAAGCCCAGGACCAGATGGGTTTAGTACAGTCTATCAGACCTTCATAGCAGACCTAATACCAATACTGTCCAAACTATTCCACAAAAAAGAAACAGAAGGAACACTACCCAACTCCTTCTATGAAGCCACAATTGTGCTTATACTAAACCACACAAAGACACAACAAAGAAAGAGAACTTCAGACCAATTTCCCTTATGAATATCGACGCAAAAATACTCAACAAAATTCTGGCAAACCGAATTCAAGAGCACATCAAAACAATCATCCACCATGATCAAGTAGGCTTCATCCCAGGCATGCAGGGATGGTTTAATATACGGAAAACCATCAACGTGATCCATTATATAAACAAACTGAAAGAACAGAACCACATGATCATTTCATTAGATGCTGAGAAAGCATTTGACAAAATTCAACACCCCTTCATGATAAAAGTCCTGGAAAGAATAGGAATTCAAGGCCCATACCTAAACATAGTAAAAGCCATATACAGCAAACCAGTTGCTAACATTAAACTAAGTGGAGAGAAACTTGAAGCAATCCCACTAAAATCAGGGACTAGACAAGGCTGCCCACTCTCTCCCTACTTATTCAATATAGTACTCGAAGTTCTAGCCAGAGCAATCAGACAGCAAAAAGGAGGTCAAAGGAATACAAATTAGAAAGAAAGAAGTCAAAATACCATTATTTGCAAGTGATATGTAGTATACTTAAGTAACCCCTAAAGTTTTACCAGAGAACTACTAAACCTGATAAACAACTTCAGCAAAAAGGCTGGATATGAAATTAACTCAAACAAATCAGTAGCCTTCCTCTACTCAAAGGAGAAATAGGCTGATACAGAAATTTGGGTAAAGACACCATTCACATTAGTCACATATAATATAAAATGCACAGGAGTGATTATAAACAAGCAAGGGGAAAATCTATACGAAAAGAACTTCAAGTCTCTGAAGAAAGAAATTGAAGAAAATTTCTGATGATGGAAAGATTTCCCAATCTAATGGATTGGCAGGATTAATATTGTAAAAATGGCCATCTTGTGAAAAGCAATCTACATATTCAATGCAATCCCCATCAAAATTCCAATTCAATTCTTCATATAGTTAGAAAGAACAATTTGCAAATTCATTTGGAAAACATAAAACATAGGAGAGTGGAAACTATTCTCAAAAATAAAAGAACTTCTTGGAAAATCTCCATCCCTGACCTTACACTGTATTACAGAGCCATAGTGATATAGATAGATAGATGATAGATAGATAGATAGATAGATAGATAGATAGATAGATAGATAGTATCGACAGGCAAGAAAATCAATGGAATAGAATTGAAGACTCAGAAATGAACCCACACACGCATGGCCATTTGATCTTTGACAAAGGACTTAAAACCATCCAGTGGAAAAAATAGCATTTTCAGCAAATGGTGCTGGTTAAACTGGTGATCAGCATGTAAAAGAATATAAATCAATGCATTCTTATCACTCTGTACAAAGCTCAAGTGCAAGTGGATCAAAGACTTCCACATAAAACCAGATACACTCAAACTAATAGAAGAAAAAGTGAGGAAGAGCCTTGAATATATGGGCACTGGGAAATTTTTTCCTGTATGGAACACCAGTGGCTTATGCTCCAAGAACAAGAATTGACAAATGGGACCTCATAAAACTGCAAAAATTCTGTAAGGCAAAGGACCTAACCGCAACCAACAGATTGAGAAAGGATCTTTACCAATCCTACATCAGATAGAGAGCTAATATCCATTATATACAAAAAACTCAAGAAGTTAGACTCCAGTTAATCTAATAAACTTATTAACAAATGGGGTAGAGAGCTAAACAAAGAATGCTCAGCTGAGGAGTATGGAGTGCCTGAGAAGTACCTAAAGAAATGTTTTGCTTAGTCATAAGGGAAATGCAAATCAAAACAACCCTGAGATTCCACTTCATACCAGGCAGAATGGCTAAGATAAAGATCTCAGGTGACAACAGATGCTTTCAAGGATATAGAAAAAGATGAACACACCTACATTTTTGGTAGGATTGCAAGCTGGTACATCCACTTGGGAAACCAGTCTGGAAGTTCCTCAGAAAATTGGACATAGTACTACCTGATCTACCTGATGACCCAGCTACATCACTCCTAGGAATACACCCAAAAGATGTTCCAATGTATAACATGGACACATGCTCTTCTATTAGTTTGAATGTGTCTGGTTTGATGTGGAGGTCCTTGATCCACTTGGACTTAAGCTTTGTACAGTGTGATAAGAATGGATCGATTTGCATTCTTCTACATGTTGACCTCCAGTTGAACCAGCACCATTTGCTGAAAATGCTCTTTTTTCCATTGGATGGTTTTAGGTCCTTTGTCAAAGATCAAGTGGCCATGGGTTTGTGGGTTCATTTCTAGGTTTTCAATTCTACTCCACTAATCTACCAGCCTGTCTCTATACCAATACCATACAGTTTTTATCACCAGTGCTCTGCAATACAGCCTGAGGTCAGAGATGATGATTTCCCCAGAAGTTCTTTTATAATACAGTATAGTTTTCACTATCCTGGCTTTTTGTTATTTCAAAGGAATTTGCAAATTGCTTTTTCTAACTCTATGAAGAATTGAGTTGGAATTTTGATGGGGATTGCATTGAGTCTGTAGATTGCTTTTGGCAAAATGGTCATTCATTAATCATGCAAATCCATGAGCATGGAAGGTCTTTCCATCTTCTGAGTTCTTCAATTTCTTTCTTCAGAGACTTGAAGTTCTTTTCATACAGATCTTTTACTTGTTGGTTAGAATCACACTGAGGTA
Source organism: Rattus norvegicus (assembly GCF_021556685.1). NCBI lineage: Eukaryota > Metazoa > Chordata > Mammalia > Rodentia > Muridae > Rattus > Rattus norvegicus. Next base: position 154,978,244 of record NC_141554.1, on the reverse strand, counting down.
TTTTATATTATTTGGGACTATTGTGATGGGTGTCATTTCCCTAATTTCTTTCTCAGCCTATTTATACTTTGAGTAGAGGAAGGCTACTGATTTGTTTGAGTTAATTTTATACACAGCGACCTTGTTGAAGTTGTTTATCAGGTTTAGTAGTTCTCTGGTACAATTTTTGGGGTCACGTAAGTATACTATCATATCATCTTCAAATAGCAATATTTTGACTTCTTCCTTTCCAATTTGTATCCTTTGACCTCCTGTCATTTTGTGTCCCTTTGACCTCCTTTCATTGTCTCATTGCTCTGGCTAGGACTTTGAGAACTATTTTGAATAAGTAGGAAGAGAGTGGGTAGCCTTGCTAGTCCCCGAATTTAGTGGGATTGCTTCAAGTTTCTCTCTTTTTTAGTTTGTTAACTACTGGTTTGCTGTATATTGTGTTTACTATGTTTAGGTATAGGCCTTGACATCCTGATCTTTCCAGGACTTTTATTATGAAGGGGTGTTGAATTTTGTCAAATGCTTTCTCAGCATCTAAAGAAATGAGTTTGTTTATATAGTGAATTATGCTGATGGATTTCAGTATATTGAAACATCCCTGCATCCCTCGGAGGAAGCCTACTTTATCATGATGGATGATAATTTTGATGTGTTTTTAAATTCAGTTTTCAAGAATTTTATTGAGTATTTTTTCATGAATATTCCTAAGGGAAATTGGTCTGAAGTTCTCTTTCTTTGTTGGGTCTTTCAGTGCTTTATGTATAGGAGTAATTGTGGCTTCATAAAAGGAATTTAGAAGTGCTCCATCTGTTTTTATTTTGTGGAATAATTTGGACAGAATTGGTATGAGGTCTTCTATGAAGGTCTGATAGAATTCTTCACTAATCCCATCTGGTCCTGGGCTGGTTTTGGTTGGGAGATTTTTTTTTTTATTAACTTGAGTATTTCTTATATACATTTCAAGTGTTATTCCCTTTCCCAGTTTCCGGGCAAACATCCCCCTCCCCCCTCCCCTTTCTTATCGGTGTTCCCCTCCCCACCCTCCCCCCATTGTCCCCCTCCCCCCAACAGTCTAGTTCACTGGGGGTTCAGTCTTAGCAGGACCCAGGGCTTCCCCTTCCACTGGTGCTCTTACTAGGATATTCATTGCTACCTATGAGGTCAGAGTCCAGGGTCAGTCCATGTATAGTCTTTAGGTAGTGGCTTAGTCCCTGGAAGCTCTGGTTGCTTGGCATTGTTGTACATATGGGGTCTCGAGCCCCTTCAAGCTCTTCCAGTTCTTTCTCTGATTCCTTCAACGGGGGTCCTATTCTCAGTTCAGTGGTTTGCTGCTGGTATTCGCCTCTGTATTTGCTGTATTCTGGCTGTGTCTCTCAGGAGCGATCTACATCCGGCTCCTGTCGGTCTGCACTTCTTTGCTTCATCCATCTTGTCTAATTGGATGGCTGTATATGCATGGGCCACATGTGGGGCAGGCTCTGAACGGGTGTTCCTTCAGTCTCTGTTTTAATCTTTGCCTCTCTCTTCCCTGCCAAGGGTATTCTTGTTCCCCTTTTAAAGAAGGAGTGAAGCATTCACATTTTGATCATCTGTCTTGAGTTTCATTTGTTCTAGGCATTTAGGGTAATTCAAGCATTTGGGCTAATAGCCACTTATCAGTGAGTGCATACCATGTATGTCTTTCTGTGTTTGGGTTAGCTCACTCAGGATGATATTTTCCAGTTCCAGCCATTTGCCTACGAATTTCATAAAGTCGTTGTTTTTGATAGCTGAGTAATATTCCATTGTGTAGATGTACCACATTTTCTGTATCCATTCCTCTGTTGAAGGGCATCTGGGTTCTTTCCAGCTTCTGGCTATTATAAATAAGGCTGCAATGAACATAGTGGAGCACGTGTCTTTTTTATATGTTGGGGCATCTTTTGGGTATATGCCCAAGAGAGGTATAGCTGGATCCTCAGGCAGTTCAATGTCCAATTTTCTGAGGAACCTCCAGACTGATTTCCAGAATGGTTGTACCAGTTTGCAATCCCACCAACAATGGAGGAGTGTTCCTCTTTCTCCACATCCTCGCCAGCATCTGTTGTCCCCTGAGTTTTTGATCTTAGCCATTCTCACTGGTGTGAGGTGAAATCTCAGGGTTGTTTTGATTTGCATTTCCCTTATGACTAAAGATGTTGAACATTTCTTTAGGTGTTTCTCCGCCATTCGGCATTCCTCAGCTGTGAATTCTTTGTTTAGCTCTGAGCCCCATTTTTTAATAGGGTTATTTGTTTCCCTGTGGTCTAACTTCTTGAGTTCTTTGTATATTTTGGATATAAGGCCTCTATCTGTTGTAGGATTGGTTTAATGACTGCTTCTATTTCTTTAGGAGTTACGGGGTTGTTTACATGGTTTGTCTGTTCTTGATTTAACTTTGGTACCTGGTATTTGTCTAGAAAATTATTCATTTTATCCAGATTTTCCAGTTTTTTTTTTAATTCAGACTTTTGGAGTAGAATCTGATGATTTTTTGAATTTCCTCAGATTGTGTTGTTATGTCTCCTTTTCATTTCCGATTTCGTTAATTTGGGTACACTCTCTGTGCCCTCTGGTTAGTCTGGCTAAGGGTTTATCTATCTTGTTGATTTTCTCAAAGAACCAGCTCCTGGTTTTGTTGATTCTTTGTATAGATCTTTTTGTTTCTCCTTGGTTGATGTTAGCTCTGAGTTTAATTATTTCCTGCCTTCTACTCCTCTTTTTTGCTTCTTTGCTTCTTTTTGTTCTAGATCTTTTAGGTGTGCAGTCAAGGTGCTGACATATGCTCTCTCCTGTTTCTTTTTGCAGGTACTCAGATCTTTGAGTTTTCCTCTTAGCACTACTTTCATTGTATCGCATAATTTTGGATATGTTGTGTCTTCATTTTCATTAAAATTTTAAAAGTCTTTAATATCTGTTTATTTCTTCCTTGACCACATTATCATTGAGTAGAGCATTGTTCAACTTTCTTGTATATGTGGGTTTTGTTGTTTTTGCTGTTATTGAAGACAAGCCTTAGTCCATGGGGCGTTCATAGGATGCATGGGATTATTTCTATCTTCCTGTATCCATTGAGGCCTGTTTTGTGACTGATTATATGTTCAATTTTAGAGAAGATACCATGAGGTGCTGAGAAGAAGTTATATCCTTATATATTAGGATGAAATATTGTATAAAAAATTTCTGTTAATTCCATTTGGTTCATACCTTCAGTTAGTTTTTCTACATCTCTGTTTAATTTCTGTTTGCATGATCTGTCCATTGATGAGAGTGGGGTGTTGAATTCTCCTACTATTATTGTGTGAGGTACAATGTGTGATTTGAGCTTTAGTAAGGTTTCTTTTATGAATGTAGGTGCCCTTCCATTTGCAGCATATATATATATATATATACATATATACATATATGGGATTGAGTGTTCACCTTGGTGGGTTTTTCCTTTGATGAATATGAATTGTCCGTCCTTATCTTTTTTTGATAACTTTTTGTTGAAAGTTGATTTTATTTGATATTAGAATGGCTACTCCAGCTTGTTTCTTGGGACCAGTTACTTGGAAAGTTGTTTTACAGCTTTTTACTCTCAGGTAGTTTCTGTCTTTTTCTCGGAGGTGTGTTTCCTGTAGGCAGCAAAATGCTGGGTCCTCTTTATGCATCCAAGTCTTTGTCTTTTTATTGGGTAAATTGAGTTCATTGATGCTAAGAGATATTAAGGAATAGTGATTTTTGCTTCCTGTTATTTTCATTATTAGAGGTGGAATCATATTTGTTTGTCTCTCTTCTTTTGGTTTTGTTGCAATGAGATAACTTTCTTGCTTTTCTAGGGTGTAGTTTCTCTTCTTGTGTTGGAGTTTCCATCTATTATCCTCTGTAGGGCTGGATTTGTTGAACAATATTGTGTTAATTTAGTATTGTCCTGGAATATCTTGATTTCTCCATCTATATTAATTCAGAGTTTTGCTGGATATAACATCCTGGGCTGGCATCTGTGTTTTCTTATGGTCTATATGACATCTGCCTTGGATCATCTGGCTTTCATAGTCTTTGGTGAGAAGTCTGGTGTAATTCTGATAGGTCTGCCTTTATATGTTACTTGATCTTTTTCCATACTGCTTTTAATATCTTTCTTTGTTTTGTGCATTTGGTGGTTTGCCTATTATGTGACAGGAGGAATTTCTTTTCTGGTCCAATCTATTTGGAGGTCTGTAGGCTTGTATTTTTGTTGGAATCTCTTTCTTTAGGTTAGGGAAATTTTCTTTTATAATTTTCTTAAAGATATTTACTGGACCTTTAAGTTGGGAGGGAGTCTTCACTCTCCTCTATACCTATCATCCTTAGGTTTGATCTTCTCATTATGTCTTAGATTTCCTGTATGTTTTGGGATAGGAGCTTTTTGCGTTTTACATTATCTTTGATGGTTGTGTTGATATTTTCTATGCTATCTTCTGCCCCTGAGATTCTCTCTTCTATCTCTTGTATTCTGTTGGTAATGCTTGTATCTATGACTCCTGATATTTTCCTTAGGTTTTCTATATCCAGGGTTATCTCCCTTTGTGCTTTCTTTATTGCTTCTTTTTCCATTTTAAATCCTTTATTGTCTTGTTCAATTCCTTCACCTGTATTTATGTCCTTCTTAAAGTCCTCCATCATCATCATACATTGTGATTTTAAATCTAAATCTTGCTTTTCAGATATGCTTGGATGTCCAGTATCTGCTTTGGTGGGGAACTGGGCTGTGATGTAGCCAACTAGTCTTGGTTTCTGTTGCTTAGGTTCCTGTGCTTGACTCTTACCACCAGTTTGTCTCTGGTGTTAGCTTGTCTTGCTGTCCTTGACAGTGGGTTGACCCTATTATAGGCACAGATGGCACTAGATGATTTCCTCCTAGTTCAAAAATGTGGGCAGAAAGTAATTGTTTCCTCTGAGTTCTCATGATAGTCTGCACTTCTGTGAGTTCAACTCTTTCCTCAATGGGATTTGGGTGCAGGGAGCTCTGGGATCATTTCAGTTCAGTTCTGGACATAGGCACAAACTTGAATTTTCCTATCTCAGACAATTTCTGCATTTGTGTGTTCTGAATCTACCAAGCAGGTCACTTAGAGCAGAAAAGTTGGTCTTACCTCTGATCTCAGGTATGTAGGTGCTCCTGTCAACTGGCTTTCAGCTCTGGGAACAGGCAGAAACCCATAGGGTCTTTCCTGCCTCTGCCTGCTCCTAGGTCCCTGTGCCCAGGGGACACAAATGGCACTAGGTGATTTCCTCTTCGGTCAGGAATGTGGTCAGACAGTAGTTGTCACCTCTGAGTTCTCAGGGGTGCCTGTACTTCTGAGGGTCCAGCTCTCTGCTCCCCCCAGGATTTGGGTGCAGAGAGCTGTATGACCAGTTCAGTTCTGGGCACAGGCAGAAACCAGAAATTTCTTGCTGCTGACTGCTCCTATATTCCTGTATCTAGAGGAACTATGCAGTTTCCTCTTGGGCCAGGGGTGTAGGCAGAAGAGGGCAGAAGTGTAGGTCTGTCCTGTGGTCTCAGGATTGTTTGTACTTCTGGAAGTTCAGCTCCGTCCCCCACAGAATGTGGGTGTAGGGAGCTGTGGGATGGGCTTTCTTTCTTTCTTCCTTTCTTTCTTGTATGTCAATTTTCTATTCTTATATAAAAGATTTATTATTCCTACAGCATTCTGCCTGCTTATATGCCTACAGGCCAGAAGAGGTTCCAAATCTCATTATAGATGATTATGAGCCATTATATGGATGCTAGGAATTGAACTCAAGACCTCTGGAACAGCAGCCAGTTCTGTAAACCTCTGAGCCATCTCTCCAGCCCCTCATTTTAGTTTTCTAAATAATTAATGATGTTTATTTAGTATTTGTCACTAGGCTCAACAGTATGTTTAATTGTTAGCTACTTAAAAAATTATGCCCAAAAATATAGTTTCAGAACTCTCAAAATTCTCTTAGTTTGTTCAGGCATATGTGAGTGTATAAAATATGTTTCTCAAAAAGTACTTCTTGACATTCTTCCCCAAGATCCAGAATGTCTCTTATTAGAACCATCTGGCAAAATTTCTTTATCTCACACTAGTTCCAGTCTTCTTAGACCAACAACTTTAAGTGTAATCATCTTTTGGTTGATTGAAGGGGCATGGTGAGCTCTACTTGAACAGTATCATTCTTAGCAATGAAAGTAATTGCACAAACTGAATTACTAATTACTATTAATTAATGGTGTGTGTGTGTCTGAATTATGTATTACAAATATTATGTTTTTAAGTGTGTTTGGAAGATATTGTTGATACTGGTTTGATTTTAAAATGGTTCTCAGCTTATAAAGGTTCTGTGTCTTTGTAAGTTAATTTTATTTCATTAGATTAAAATTCCATAGAGAATGTCCCCTCTGTACTCCATTTTTGAGACATAGCTCTGCCTGCATCACTGGAGGCCTGCTGCCAGCCTGGAGTATGAAGCAAGAGCCCCATGACCTAAACCACTAACTGCTGGGTCCCCATGCCAGTCCAGCAGCCATGAGTTCTACCCGATCCACTGTGGGCTCCCTCTTTTGGTTCAAATCTCTACCTGCAATCACAGATGCCAGCAGCAATCAGGGACCAATGGGTGTGGCCCCTAACCCAATTTTGTATCTGGCAGTTCCTTTGGGAAAACCCAGAAGCAGTGAATTCCAACCTGTCCCCACTCCTATTACCTGTCCACAGTTGTAACCACATTCCTGGATGGCTGCTGCCAACTGAAACAACCAGTGGCTTGAAGCCATAAGCGATTATTAGCTCTGCACGCATTCCTGGAAACCTGGCTGCAACAGGGGAAAATCAGCTCTTCTTGCAATCTCAGAGACCTACTGTAATAAGGGACTACCATATCTACCTCTAGCTCCAGAGGATTGCTGACATAAGAGACTTCCAAGCTTGCCAACACTATGAACACACAGAGGGATAAAGGCCAGCATAAGAACACAATCAACAAAGGATGTTGAAAGTTTCTAAGAGCAATAGGGAATGAAGAACTAAAGGAAAGAAGGCCTTCTAAACACAGCAGGACTGATACACATATGAACCCACAGAGACTGTAGGAGCATGAGTACAGCATGCAAAGATTCAAACGAGATACGACTTCTGAGACTGAAAAGTGGACACAAAATCCCACCCTAATTAAGAAGCTATCTTAAGAAAAAATATCTTTGTCTAGTGAAGCCTCACTGCATATATTAATCACACATCGGAATATATGCCATGCCTATAGATAGCCATCACAAAATAAACTCAGTTTTGGCACTTTTGTCCCATATTGCATTGTTTGGACAGTTTTTGTCTTACTGCTCTTTTGATTATATGTTATGTCTTCTATTTTCTGTTTTATGGTATATGTGTGTCTCTGTATGTGTTTTTTGGTGTTTTGTTTCTTTATTGTTTGGGAGATTTTTATTTGTGTGTTTGTTTGTTTTCATGTTTTTTTTTCTAAGCAGATGCCACGATTTCAATCAAGGAGGAGTTGGGGGAGGGGGAATTGTAATCAGAATATACCATATAATTTTTAATTTTTCAATAAAAACTTCTCCCAGACACCTTCAGTTTTAACACAAAAGCTGAGTTAAGGTTTATGTGGGATTCCACAGTAAAGTTAAAGTGTTGCACTGTTTTAGGAATTTGCTTCTTGGTTAACTTAGCTAGATAACCAGTATTTATATTTTATACTTGAGCTATCCTTGTGTTAGATTTCTGGGTTAGATATGAGAAATGCTTTGGAACACAATTATCTTTATATGGCATATTTCCAGTTTAGAAATGAGTTCCTTTATGTTAGGCTTTCTATCCATCGATATATCTACCTCCTTACTCATGAATTTATTATTTCTCTGGATTCTATTTAGTTAATTCATAATGCAATTAAGATAAAGAAGGGCTTAGTCTCATGAATATATAAATATGTGAAAAGTTGTTTAATATGCTTTTAACAAAAATCCTACAAATGTGGCAGAATGGATTAACAAAATGCACAATTGCCACACTTAATTATAATAGGGAAAGTATACATTTAACCAATTACACTTTGATGTGACAAATCTTTGGTAGTCATGACATTAGAAAAATAGATAATCTACCTAAATCTGAAGTCAAAGAAGAGCCTTTTTTAAAAAGATGACTAGAAGTTAGAAGCTGGACATAGAGTTAAATTCATGAATAATTTAAGAATTAGAAGAAATGTATAAAGCCATGGTGTTAAGTGAAAAATATTAGGGAATGACATATTAGGGAAATAGCCATTGACTACCAAAAAGAAGGCTGATATCCTGTTCCTTTGAGACTTTCAGATTAGCTACTCAAATGCCACGAATATTAGTCTACTTCATTGACTTTAAACAGTATTTTCTGTATTCAATTACGTACCTCCATTTAAACATATCGTATATTTACCATTTTATAATAATTTATATTTAGAGTTTATCAAATATATGAAGTCAATTAATGCTGACAATTGTAACTTTGTTCTAAGTGAAAATTATTGTGAGATAACTGTAACCACTTTAATTTGAAATTGACAAGCATTGTGAAATTAATCCAATCAATATCTACAGTATTTTCATTTTTTGTCAAAATCTTTTTAAAATTCCCAAATAGTTTATCAGAGACTACACAGCTTTATTCCTGTTCTGTCCTACTGACTCACATCAAACCTACCTTCAAACATTCTTCAGAAAATGAGATAATTTTTTCTTAAAAACAACAATATTTTAAATTTTCCCAAGAAACTTCATGGTAGATAGAGGTATAAATTATGTATTAGGAAGAATGGATATTTTGAAATCTCATGAATGGCAAAGTTCAGGCAGAGTTTTTATCTTAAAAAACTCATCAAACAAAGGATTACCCCAAAATTACCTGAGTGAATGAAATACACATATCAAATACAAGTAGATTCATATAAACACTGGCAGAAAGAGTGATATTCAGAGCATAAAACTATGGTCAAAAGACATAGGCCAAGATCCATTCTTAAAATCCTAAGAAAAGAGTAAAGCCCCTATAAACAGCATTATAAAGAATGAGGTAAAGTTTGTAGTAAAGAAATGATTACAAACAATGGTGCTGTATTAACAGTACCGGTATTCAGCATGGGCAGTAATAAAAGAAGGTCGAAGTTTTATTTTGCAGTGAAGTACACTGAAGAAGATATACAGAAGTAGAAACTAAGCATGATGAAACTTTTTCCAAGAATTCCTAACTTATTACTCTAATTAAGGATGCTTTTAAATTATTTCCTTATTTTGAAATAACAATAATCACCCCCCTATACCCTTTTCTCCTTCTAAGCCCTGCCATATATCCTTTACCTCTTTCTTTCAATTCATGGCCAATTTTTTTCATTAATTGCTGATAAATTCATATATTTTATGCATAGACACACACACACACACACACACACAGACACACACGTATGTATATACCTTAAAGAAAAGAAAAAACACAGAGAGACAGACCAAATATATACCCATTATAGGTAGGGAGAGAGATGTATTCGTATATGCTCTCACAAATTAAGATGGATAAAATATCATAAAGTTATATAATCTCATGGGACTAGTTCTGTATATAACAGACTCACATAAGCACATACAAATATAAAGAAAGTTTTACTTGAAGAAATCAAGTCTCACAATTGGGGAAGCTTAGAAAGAAAATGCCACCCAAACAAGCTGGTGACACAGGTGAAAGCTCCATTCCAAGTCCAGAGTTAATCAGCAAAATTATTATTTCTTTCCAGAGGTCAACATTTTTCTAGTAAAGCCTTTAACTAATTGAATGTGGCTGCTCTATATTATGAAAGTTGACATGCTTTTCTCAAAATCTTATGATTACCATTCTAATGGTATAAAAAAAACCACCCATACACCATTGCAGAAGCATAATATTGCTAGCATGTTTATACTCAAAAGATCATCTAAAACTGATGACAGAGGAATTTGAGAAAAGATGAGGACACAGAATAAAAATTTAATAGTTGAAATAGATTAGGTTTTATTAGGACTTTTGCAAATATTATTTTTGTTGATTTTCTTCCCTCATGCATCTCCCTTACCTCATTTGCCTTTTTAGATTCTTTAACTTCCCACAACTACCTTTTCCTCAGACATGTTAGGGCACAGGCATACACAATATACATAGACACATAAGTCAACCAAAAAATGAAATTATAATCCCCAGTTTTATCATTTTATATATAAATCTGGTCTTGTCGTTGATAAATTTATTTACATTATTGATTATATTAAGGTGTCTGATACACTTACTATAACATCATTTTAACCTTTCAATAAACAGAAACTGCTTCCTACTAGGCAAATGATGGGATTTACACTAATTAAATAAGAAGTCTTCTCTTCAGTAAATTCTTACAGACTATTTTTAAAGAACAACATAATTATAGAGTCCTTAAGAGTGTTCATAGAGGAATTATTTGCAAAGTGCTATGAAAGTTCAGGATGTATGTCTTATCTTAGTTAAGTCACAAGTAATTTCCTAAAACAAATGTAGTATTTGTGTCTTAACTCTTCACTGTTTAACTATTATACCTCACCTCAGGATTCAACTCTCCTTTAAGTTTCTATTCTAGCTTTTGGTATGCAAATGTGGAACCTTAATGGCCCAAGGTTATAGAGGAAATACCAGGGAGTTTCAACCCCAAATACCTCAAACTTGAGGCTGGCAGGAGTCTACTTCCTCCACTCAGTCTGGCACCATAAATTCAACTCCCCCAACATCAACCCTAGTAAGAATTTATTACCCTGACAGTAATAAGGCTCCACTCCTTGTTTGACTTTATAGGGTTGAAGGATTAAAAATTAATAATAAGCCGCCTAGCTACCCAAAAAGAAGAGGTAGGGTCTGTGAGAACATGAACTTTTCGCCCCTCCCTTGCTGTGCAATGGTTCCCGGAACATTCTTGCATGAAAGGTTTCCTGGAACAGCCACAATGACCCATAGCCTCCGGCCACAATGGTCCAATGGCCCTGTAAAATGTCACTACCCCTAATCACAATGTCACAAAGTCCTAAATTGTATGGGCAGTTTATGGTTTTGGAATTCCCCTCCTCCCTCCCTCTTGATCCCCCTGGTTTGTGGTTTTTTCCTTTATAAGCTCTGTGAAAATTCAGGTCGGGGTCGAACTCCTCTACTCCCTGTGTGGTGTATGAGTCTCGACCCTAGCATGCTGGCCTGAGCTCTCGTTTCATCTCGCTCACAATAAATCTTCCTCGTGTGATTACAGCAGGTCGGTGTCTGTGTCCTACTGGGTGCGCGTCTTTCCCGAGACTTGAGTGGGGGGCTCCCTTCGGGGGTCTTTCATTTGGGGGCTCGTCCGGGATCTGCGCGACCACCCAGGGGTCCTAGACCCACTTGGAGGTAAGATTCTCTGTTTTATCTCAGCGCTGTGTCTGGGTCTGTGTCTATGTTCTGTCTGGGAATCTGGTGCGATCGCTGTTTCGGTTTTGCGGACGCTCAGTGAGACCGCGCTCCAGGAAGGAGAGCGGGGTGGATAGGGATAGACGTGTCCAGGTACCCACCGTCCGTTCGCCCTGGGAGACGTCCCAGGAGGACAAGGGGGGACCAGGGACGCCTGGTGAACCCCATCTGATAGGTCCAGAGGAGACTTTACTCCTTGACGACCGGTTTGTTAGGCAAGGTCTGCGACCTGCCGATCAGTTTCAGTGCCTCTGGTCGACACGAAGTCGACGTCGGTTTTTTTTTTTTTTTTTTTTTCTCTTTTGTTTGTGCTCGTGTGTGTGAGTGTGTGTGAATTAAGTCCTGTAGTCTGTGTTTTTCGGTACCGGTTTAAGGTCTTAGTGCACTGTCTGGGCAGATGAAGGTTTCCTGCCCTGTGCACGGGTGGAAGAAGGTTCCCCACCCCGAAATGGCGCCTGTGAGTAGATGAAGGATTCCTACTCCGAATAGTCTTTTTCTTTCTTTTTTTCCTTTTTAGAAAGCGCACCGGGGGACGCCCCAATCGCGCAGGCTCTGGGACTCGTGAGAGACGTTCCACGAGTCAGCCTTTGTTGGGTCCTGGCTCTGGGACGCGTGAGAGACGTTCCTCGAGCCGAATTTTGTCGGGAGGACCCGGCAACGGGCAGTCAAAAAGATCTGACTGTGACTTTGGAGGTCATGTTCGGCTGCCTATTTAAGTATAGGCACGGACAAGTGTGCTTAGATGTGTTAGTGTCTGTTGTCTGTATTCTGTTTCTGTGTTTGGTATCCCGGAAGCAGCTAAGGTTAAGCTGCAGTTTGGGCCAGGTACTGAAGGTACCAGGCATCTGTGGAAATTGGTTATAGGATGCTTTGTCTTGGTCTTGTTTGTCTGGATTGTTTTCTGTGGTATTGTCCAGTGTCTTTTTGACTTCTTTTCGTGTTTGAATTTGGACTGACGACCGTGTTTAAAATCTTGGACTGACGACTGTGTTTGAAATCATGAAACTGTTTGCTTTGTTCATCGAAGAGTTTTACTTGGTCCCCTTAATGCTTAGTAAGAAACTTAATCTTATGGACCCCGCTCTAGTGGCGGTGTGTTGGTTGATAGCCAAAGTTAATTTTTAAAATAGTGTTTTATCTGTGCTTGTGCTCGCAGCACACAGTAGAGGGGAGCGAAATTAGCTGCGGAGCTGCTGCAGCGAGCATGGGGACTTCTCAAGTCTCACCCAATTTTTCTGGCTCTTCAGGAGCTGTTTAAAAGGAAAAGGCTTAAGGTAAAAAGAAACACTATAGAGAGATTTCTTAGTGAATTACTACACCTTGCTTCGCGATCTCTGGGAATCTCATGGTGGACAGCTGAGATAAGCTGGAAAAGGATTTAAATTTTGCTTGGGAGCAAAGAATCTTAAAGGTGGAGTTTCAGCCGGTATGACACTTAGTGCTTAGCTGCCTAAAAGATCAGAAATGCTGTCAACAGGCTATAAAAAAGGGACAGGCTGTGTTAAAAATGCTACAGAAGAATAATCTAAAAAGGCTGAGAGCTAGGTGGGGCTATAAGGAAAACAAGAACAGGAAAGGAATTTCTGACATTTGCTCACAGAAGGAGAGTGCTCATTTAGAGAAGTTCTTTAAGGAAGCCTGCCTTATCTGCTGTCTTTATTCCAAGGGAGGAGTCAGTCTCCAGCACTAAATTACTTGGAGGTAGCCAAGTTCAGGATTAATGTTTTCTTTTCCATGGGCCTTTAAACCCAGTGAGACAGTTTGGTAAAGGGCTACTACTGAGGTCCTGATAGCCCCAGGTGAACTGGTTACAATTCTTTTATCAGCCCCCTGGCATCTAGCAACCAGGTTCTAACCATCTCTCCATCCTTTTGTTATTAGTTGTTACTAGAAGCCTAGTGTCATTTGGAGGCTGGTTCTCTTGAGAGGCAAAGCCATGGAGCTGACACTGACAATGGCCTTTTTGTTCCAAGAAAGGCCTCCTGGTTTAGCTGTGTGACTAAATGCTGTTTGCCCTCTTCGGTAGACTCTATTCTCAAGATTCTCTTGTTTTCTCACCATCCCATTTGATATGCTTGTTAGTAACTGTTACAGGTCTTCTTTACCACCGATGAAAGACGGAATCCTACTGGAGACCAGAAAAAAATGTTCCAGACACGGATAGAAGGCCCTCACTTCTGCCTGCTCTCTTCAGACGCCTGAAGGTAGGGAGTGCCAGGTCTGCCCCCAGGCTCCAAGGGTCGGTCTCCTAGGGGCTGGAAAATGCCCCACCAATCTGGCTAAGATAAGGAAAAGATATGAAGAGAAAGTTACAGAAACTTGAAGGGTTAAGCTAAGTCGCTGAGAGAGTTATTGTAAGTTGATGCATGGTTCAGGGTCTGTGCAGAAAAGTGGACAGCACCTAATAGCTGTAGAAGAAGATGCAGAGAGACAGAAAAAAAAAAAGAAAGAAAGAAAGAAAGAGGTAAAGAGTGCAGGAAGCTAGGGAAGAAAAGAGACTAAAAGAAGAGGAAGCTAGAGAGCTAAAGAGAGATAAAAGACAAGAGAGGAACATATACTGGCCACAGTAGTTAGGGAACCTAGGAAGACAGTACCTGGCAACAGAAGAGAATTCCTGGCTAAAGATCAGTGTGCCTAATGCAAAGAAAAAAAAGACACTGGGTCAGGGACTGCCCCAGAAAGAACAAGAGGGGACACTGGAGAGCCTCTTGGTCCTAGAGTGCTGGCTATGTACAGAGATAGAAGGGAAGTGTGGATGCAGGGACCCAATGCTCTGTGCTCCTATGCCCCCCTCCAGTGGGCCAATATCCAAAGACCTTGGGTACAGGGGCCTACTGGCAACAAACAATACTTATGGACTGCCCGAAGAACAGTGGACCTTGGCGTGGGCCGGGTAACCCACCCACTAGTTCATAGTCATCCCTGACTGCCCCTATCCCTTGCTCATGAGAAAATTGCTCTCCAAAATGGCTTGCGTGGGCTGAAATGGCTGGGTGAGGCCATGTGTATGCATATCTACAGACTGTGTATGCGGAGCTTAAGACCTGTCTCAGTGCACCAGTACCTGATGCTGGGAGACGAATGGCTTAGCGCTGTTCTACTTGGAACATATCACTCCTGCCAGCCGGGCACTAACAATTATCACCCAATCCAGGACTTAAACTGTGATAGAGTGGCTGATGTTCTGCCTTTGAATAGAGTGTCCCAAAAGATGGGACCACTGGTCAGCTGCCATGGACTAGATTCTCTACCAGTTGGGGACAATCTGGTCACCTTGCTGCCCAATCCGGACCTGGAGCCACCACAGCACGAGTGTCAAGTACTGGCAGAAGCCCATGGATGGAGGAAAGACCTCTGCGACTGGTTGATTGACCCCTGCTGAAAGCCGAGGACCTTGTCCACAGACGGGAACAGTTCTCTTCATGAATGAAGGTCAGAGACAAGTGGGTGCTGCCATGGTGGACAACACAATGTTATCTGGGATGGCTGAACCTCTACCCCCCCCCAGTACATCAGCACTGCAGATGCCTTTACCATCTCTTGGATGCCCTGGTGAAGCCAACAACTGTGAGTACTATTCATTGCTCAGGATATCAGGAGGGAAGAGATTCAGTGACATGGGGCAATAACGAAGCAGATAAAGTGGCTCGAAAAATGGTTATGCAGGAGCCCATCCTGGTTGCAGGCCTGCAAGAGACAGCCACTGGGAACTGGGATCGGACTAAGGGATGGCCTCACTTAGAAAAGGCCCAAATTGCTTAAAAGATAAAGGACAATGGCACATTGAGGGGAAAGCTATACTTCCCAGAGAACAAAGAAAAGACTCACTTTGCCAAATACAGAAATGGACTCATTTAGGAGATAAAAAGTTTGTCCAAGTAGTTAAGTGTATGTAATAGACTTTAAGATTTTAGCCAGAGAGACAGTAGAAAGTATAAGGTATGTCAATAAGTGAATGCTTAGCAAGCAAACAGGGCAAAGAGACCTAGAGAGTTTGGTGAAAAGTCGAAGTGAACTTCACTGAGATAAAACCAGAAAAATATAATCACAAGTATCTCCTAGTGCTTGTAGATACTTTTTCAGGAATAGATAGAAGCTTTCCTCACCAAACAAGAGACGGCCTCTGCAATCATCAAGAAGATACTGGAAGAAATCTTCCTCCGATTTGGAATGCCCAAGGTAATCTGGTCAGACAACGGCCCTACTTTCGTTGCCAAGGTAAGCCAGGGTGTGGCCAAGTATTTAGAGGTCAATTGGAAATTACATTGTATTTACAGACCTCAAAGTTCAGGACAGGTAGGGTAAATAAATAGAACTCTAAAAGAGACCCTGACCAAATTAACCATGGAGACTGGCACAGACTGGGTGACACTCCTTCCCTCTTGCTCTCTTCAGAGCAAGAAATACCCCTTCCAGATTCAGCCTTACCCCCTTTGAGATCTTATATGGGGCCTCAGCCCCCCTGACTGTATTAGATGATGTTACTGAACCAACATGTCATAGTGCCATAGTAATAATGATTTGTGTGCCAGGCTAAAAGACCTACAGGTGATACAGAAAGAAATCTGCTCACAGCTGACAGCAGCCTATGCCCCGGAGACCCCTGAGACATCCCATCAGTTCCAGGTTGCAGCTACACTGAGTCCAGACACTCGAGCCTCGCTGGAAAGGACCGTACCTGGTGCTGCTGACCACCCTGACAGCTGTCAATTCTCAGCCCTCACCAGCCGTGTACTAGCTGTTGGGGCTGAGAGCTGGGACCTAGAGGGAAATTCAGTCATGTTTGTCCTGGGTTCTATCAAGATAGGTGTGGGATAGGCTTGATTTCCATTACAAATGATGTAACATTGCATATGTTAGTACTCTTAACACTTCTTGGGACTGTGCCTCAGGGATCACAGTCCGTATAAGCTTAGAAGTTCTAAAAGCTAGTCATGACCTTGGTGGATAGGCTTGGATAGTGTCCAGGTTAGAATCCTCATGTTAAGACTACAATACCAAGCTGTTATGCTAGATGAAGCTGAGTTCTCCATGAAGTTCTAGGATTAGAACTATTAACAAAAAGAAGAAGTGGGGAATGAAGGATTAAAAATTAATAATAAGCCGCCTAGCTACCCAAAAAGAAGAGGTAGGGTCTGTGAGAACATGAACTTTTCGCCCCTCCCTTGCTGTGCAATGGTTCCCGGAACATTCTTGCATGAAAGGTTTCCTGGAACAGCCACAATGACCCATAGCCTCCGGCCACAATGGTCCAATGGCCCTGTAAAATGTCACTACCCCTAATCACAATGTCACAAAGTCCTAAATTGTATGGGCAGTTTATGGTTTTGGAATTCCCCTCCTCCCTCCCTCTTGATCCCCCTGGTTTGTGGTTTTTTCCTTTATAAGCTCTGTGAAAATTCAGGTCGGGGTCGAACTCCTCTACTCCCTGTGTGGTGTATGAGTCTCGACCCCAGCATGCTGGCCTGAGCTCTCGTTTCATCTCGCTCACAATAAATCTTCCTCGTGTGATTACAGCAGGTCGGTGTCTGTGTCCTACTGGGTGCGCGTCTTTCCCGAGACTTGAGTGGGGGGCTCCCTTCGGGGGTCTTTCAGGGTTCCCCATTACCACCACCCTACAATCCCTGAGTGTGTAGATGAAGCATCTTGCAACACCCCTATGCTGGCCAATTGTATACAGCCACAAAAACCTAGCCCAAGAGACCCTGGCCTCTTCCCTAGGGACATAGATAGCCCTTTTCCCCAGTAAATGAACAGTTCTTTGAAGCTGTGTTGTCAGTGTTTATCACTAACTGGGATCCTGCATTGAACTCACAGGCACTCTGCTAAGCTTCCCTCCCCCAAGTCCAGCTTTGTGCTGGCCTATTTAACACAGAGACACGCAGCAGCAGCATGCAGACACTTAGAATATGCCCAGATTCTTTTTTTTTTCATTTCAGAATAGTACTCTATCTTTTTTTTCCAGAAATATTTTTCACTGAAGACTTCAAATGACTGTCCGTTGGAGCTACTTAAATACCATTTCCAAAAAGATAAATTCTGATCAATCTATCTAGGAAAAAAATAACCTTGTTTCTCTTGCAGATGTATGATTATTTCTCATTATTTTTACTTCCTCTGGTCTTTTAGCACTTTTCATAACTTAGTTACTATAAACAAATGTATATTTGCTTATATATAGTTGAGCCCAGTTACATCTAAAGTCTGTTTAGGTATGTTCTGTTCTTTGTTTAGTTGTAGTATCTAAAACAGGGAACAAATAATGTTTCGATTAATGAAAGCTTCCCCTGTTGGAAGATAAGGGACAATAAGAGGATTTAAGTAAAGGAGGAGAAGCTGGCACAGACACTCGATCCCAGTATTTGGGGAGCAGAGGCAGGCAGATTTCTGACTTCGAGGCCAGCTCAATCTACTGCTGGGGTCACCCAGTTTCCTGAGGAAGCCAGACAAGGTGGTATGGAGCTAGTGACCATGGCCAAAGCCACTTTACCTTTGCTGTTCTTCTGATTTTAATTCTCTGTTATTCTGTGCTTTAAAGGCACTTACTTTTGGAAATTGCTATTGTATGTCCAAAATTACTTTTGGTAATTTTTCTCTTCCTTGAACTCTTTGATATTCTAAGGCCAAAAGTATTCTAAGGCCATACTTCTGGTAATTTGACTCCAACTGATACAGCAGGAGAATTAGGAAAAAAAAAGACTTAGTTTCTCTCTGGTTCAAGGGCCCCTCACTAGCCAGACTCCAGAGGTTTGGAGTTCATTAACTCTTCGTGAACCAGAGCAAAAAGAGGAGAAAGAAAGAGAGAATTCAAGCATACACATAGACATACACAGACACACACACACACTTTGGTCAGGCCCAAACACCTGTCTCAACAACTTCACAAGTGTTCACTTACATACCTACATATACATGCATGCATGCACACACATATACACATCTTTATTTGAATGTCCTCTTTTAAATATCTTTATAATGCATGCTTCTTAAATTATAGGAAGATAGAAGAGAAAGCTAAACTTTTCTCTTTTAAATATAAGTTAAATATATCACCTTTATTACCTTTAAAAAGACTCTTATTACCTTTAAAAAGAAAATCCCATCAGCATAAAAAGCAAGCGTGTTAAAATGAAACAATTTTCAAAGTCTGTTTTATTGCTTTTTTTTTGAAGTTGTAATATAGCTAGATCATTTCCCTTACCCTTTCCTCCCTCAAAACCCTCCAATTTTTCTTTCTTTGCTTTCTTTCAAATTCATGGACCTTTTTTTTCACTAATTGTTGCTACACACACACACACACACACACACACACACACACACACCACATAAATACAACCTGCTCATGTATTTAGTATATAGAATATATTGCAACAATTGATGAAGATTTTCTGTTAAAGCAATAAAAATTAAATGTTTGTTGAGCTGATAACACTTTTGCCCACCTAGTAGTCTTCACTCTTTACAACTATGTGGGCTGATTTTAGCCTATTAATGACAGATGTTGCCTTTTCTATTATTACTAGATTCTGTTAGTAAATTCATAAAAGGCTCAAACTAGGGATTTACATTGTCTGAAGTATGCTGTAACTGAACTGTTCAAATGTTGTGACTGCTCTGGCTTACTGCTGACTTTGCTGCAGCATCATAAACATGTTTCTGACTTGTAGTAACTGCCAGAGGAGTCCTACATATGTTGAAGGCCAAATCCTCCCAAAGCATTTCAATTTTGCTATTAAGTGTGTGTAAGTAATAAACTTTAAAAAATCAAATTAAGACTCCATATCTGAGCATAGAATTTATTTCTAGTATCTGCTTATTGAATTTGCTATTTTGGACAATAACATCTGATATTAAATAAAAGTAAAATTTCATAATAGCTTTTCAATTATCAAATAGAAATATATATACTAAGTCTTAAGAATGGAAACAAAACAAAAACTTGAAGAAGTTCCTCAGTTTACCATAAAAGTGCTTTCAGGCCCTCTCTTCAATGTAAAGTAAGTGTTGCATGTGAGTAAAGGTTATGTGAATGTAAATGAAAGTTGGATTGATTGATCTCTGATACACTGCAGGTTTGCTAGAAAAAGTTAGTCTACACAAGCAACTTTAGTAAAAAAAAAACAGACTCAAAGGCTGAGTTTGGCTATGATTTTGTGATGATTAAAAGCATTTCTCATCTTTATTTCTGCAGCAGGCAACAGGCTCATGGCATATAGGAAACAGCAGTTCACTTAATGAATAAAGCAAATGGAGAACTACAAAGCCTATCCTGTTTCAGGCAGTACCAAGGTTGCAGGGTTTTAGCTGCAGGGCAGAGGCCTTGTTATGGACTGTGGGGTTGCACAGAGGATGATTCTGAAACATGTGGGGAGCAGTTCTCCCACCTCACTTGAGAAGTCACCAGGTGTAGAGTCTAGGAACGTCTGCACAATCTATCATTTCAGTGCAACCAGAATACATGGATCCAGTATCAACTGAGGGGGCACATGTAGCCCTGACTGTGCTGATCATGTCCCAGGCTTCTATGGGTCCTCATAGGACTTCAACTCACTGTGCCTTGTAAGTGTGATCACCAGCTTTGTTCTGGCCATTCTGCTTTGGATGATGTACTTCTAGAGGCTGGTGGACATCCTGTCATTGAGCAAATCAGGTACCATGCTTGATAGTAACCCATCTAACATTCTGGGAGTGGAAACAGGACTTGGAAGTGTGCTGTGCCTTTTTTTTTATTAACTTGAGTATTTCTTATATACATTTCGAGTGTTATTCCCTTTCCCGGTATCCGGGCAAACATCCCCCTCCCCCTTCCCCTTCCTTATGGGTGTTCCCTTCCCAACCCTCCCCCCATTGCCGCACTCCCCCCAACAGTCTAGTTCACTGGGGGTTCAGTCTTAGCAGGACCCAGGGCTTCCCCTTCCACTGGTGCTCTTACTAGGATATTCATTGCTACCTATGAGGTCAGAGTCCAGGGTCAGTCCATGTATAGTCTTTAGGTAGTGGCTTAGTCCCTGGAAGCTCTGGTTGCTTGGCATTGTTGTACATATGGGGTCTCGAGCCCCTTCAAGCTCTTCCAGTTCTTTCTCTGATTCCTTCAACGGGGGTCCTATTCTCAGTTCAGTGGTTTGCTGCTGGCATTCGATTCTGTATTTGCTGTATTCTGGCTGTGTCTCTCAGGAGCGATTTACATCCGGGTCCTGTCGGTCTGCACTTCTTTGCTTCATCCATCTTGTCTAATTGGATGGCTGTATATGTATGGGCCACATGTGGGACAGACTCTGAATGGGTGTTCCTTCAGTCTCTGTTTTAATCTTTGCCTCTCTCTTCCCTGCCAAGGGTATTCTTGTTCCCCTTTTAAAGAAGGAGTGAAGCATTCACATTTTGATCATCCGTCTTGAGTTTCATTTGTTCTAGGCATCTAGGGTAATTCAAGCATTTGGGCTAATAGCCACTTATCAATGAGTGCATACCATGTATGTCTTTCTGTGATTGGGTTAGCTCACTCAGGATGATGTTTTCCAGTTCCAACCATTTGCCTACGAATTTCATAAACTCGTTGTTTTTGATAGCTGAGTAATATTCCATTGTGTAGATGTACCACATTTTCTGTATCCATTCCTCTGTTGAAGGGCATCTGGGTTCTTTCCAGCTTCTGGCTATTATAAATAAGGCTGCAATGAACATAGTGGAGCACGTGTCTTTTTTATATGTTGGGGCATCTTTTGGGTATATGCCCAAGAGAGGTATAGCTGGATCCTCAGGCAGTTCAATGTCCAATTTTCTGAGGATCCTCCAGACTGATTTCAAGAATGGTTGTACCAGTTTGCAATCCCACCAACAATGGAGGAGTGTTCCTCTTTCTCCACATCCTCGCCAGCATCTGTTGTCCCCTGAGTTTTTGATCTTAGCCATTCTCACTGGTGTGAGGTGAAATCTCAGGGTTGTTTTGATTGGCATTTCCCTTATGACTAAAGATGTTGAACATTTCTTTAGGTGTTTCTCAGCCATTCGGCATTCCTCAGCTGTGAATTCATTGTTTAGCTCTGAACCCCATTTTTTAATAGGGTTATTTGTTTCCCTGCAGTCTAATTTCTTGAGTTCTTTGTATATTTTGGATATAAGGCCTCTATCTGTTGTAGGATTGGTAAAGATCTTTTCCCAATCTGTTGGTTGCCGTTTTGTCCTAACCACAGTGTCCTTTGCCTTACAGAAGCTTTGCAGTTTTATGAGATCCCATTTGTCGATTCTTGATCTTAGAGCGTAAGCCATTGGTGTTTTGTTTAGGAAATTTTTTCCAGTGCCCATGTGTTCCAGATGCTTCCCTAGTTTTTCTTCTATTAGTTTGAGTGTGTCTGGTTTGATGTGGAGGTCCTTGATCCACTTGGACTTAAGCTTTGTACAGGGTGATAAGCATGGATCGATCTGCATTCTTCTACATGTTGCCCTCCAGTTGAACCAGCACCATTTGCTGAAAATGCTATCTTTTTTCCATTGGATGGTTTTGGCTCCTTTGTCAAAAATCAAGTGACCATAGGTGTGTGGGTTCATTTCTGGGTCTTCAATTCTATTCCATTGGTCTATCTGTCTGTCTCTGTACCAATACCATGCAGTTTTTATCACTATTGCTCTGTAATACTGCTTGAGTTCAGGGATAGTGATTCCCCCTGAAGTCCTTTTATTGTTGAGGATAGCTTTAGCTACCCTGGGGTTTTTGTTATTCCAGATGAATTTGCAAATTGTTTGCTCTAACTCTTTGAAGAATTGGATTGGTATTTTGATGGGGATTGCATTGAATCTGTAGATTGCTTTTGGTAAAATGGCCAATTTTACTATATTAATCCTGCCAATCCATGAGCATGGGAGATCTTTCCATCTTCTGAGGTCTTCTTCAATTTCTTTCCTCAGTGTCTTGAAGTTCTTATTGTACAGATCTTTTACTTGCTTGGTTAAAGTCACACCGAGGTACTTTATATTATTTGGATCTATTATGAAGGGTGTCGTTTCCCTAATTTCTTTCTCGGCTTGTTTTTCTTTTGTGTAGAGGAAGGCTACTGATTTATTTGAGTTAATTTTATACCCAGCAACTTTGCTGAAGTTGTTTATCAGCTGTAGTAGTTCTCTGGCGGAACTTTTGGGATCACTTAAATATACTATCATATCATCTGCAAATAGTGATATTTTGACTTCTTCTTTTCCGATCTGTATCCCCTTGACCTCCTTTTGTTGTCTGATTGCTCTGGCTAGAACTTCAAGAACTATATTGAATAAGTAGGGAGAGAGTGGGCAGCCTTGTCTAGTCCCTGATTTTAGTGGGATTGCTTCAAGTTTCTCTCCATTTAGTTTAATGTTAGCAACTGGTTTGCTGTATATGGCTTTTACTATGTTCAGGTATGGGCCTTGAATTCCTATTCTTTCCAGGACTTTTATCATGAAGGGGTGTTGAATTTTGTCAAATGCTTTCTCAGCGTCTAATGAAATGATCATGTGGTTTTGTTCTTTCAGTTTGTTTATATAATGGATCACGTTGATGGTTTTCCGTATATTAAACCATCCCTGCATGCCTGGGATGAAGCCTACTTGGTCATGGTGGATGAGTGTTTTGATGTGCTCTTGGATTCGGTTTGCCAGAATTTTGTTGAGTATTTTTGCGTCGATATTCATAAGGGAAATTGGTCTGAAGTTCTCTTTCTTCGTTGTGTCTTTGTGTGGTTTAGGTATAAGAGTAATTGTGGCTTCGTAGAAGGTATTCGGTAGTGATCCATCTGTTTCAATTTTGTGGAATAGTTTGGATAATATTGGTATGAGGTCTTCTATGAAGGTTTGATAGAATTCTGCACTAAACCCATCTGGACCTGGTCTCTTTTTGGTTGGGAGACCTTTAATGACTGCTTCTATTTCCTTAGGAGTTATGGGGTTGTTTAACTGGTTTATCTGTTCCTGATTTAACTTCGGTACCTGGTATCTGTCTAGGAAATTGTCCATTTCCTGAAGATTTTCAAGTTTTGTTGAATATAGGTTTTTATAGTAAGATCTGATGATTTTTTGAATTTCCTCTGAATCTGTTGTTATGTCTCCCTTTTCATTTCTGATTTTGTTAATTTGGACGCATTCTCTGTGTCCTCTCGTTAGTCTGGCTAAGGGTTTATCTATCTTGTTGATTTTCTCAAAGAACCAACTTTTGGTTCTGTTGATTCTTTCTATGGTCCTTTTTGTTTCTACTTGGTTGATTTCAGCTCTGAGTTTGATTATTTCCTGCCTTCTACTCCTCCTGGGTGTATTTGCTTCTTTTTTTTCTAGAGCTTTTAGGTGTGCTGTCAAGCTGCTGACATATGCTGTTTCCTGTTTCTTTCTGCAGGCACTCAGCGCTATGAATTTTCCTCTTTGCACAACTTTCATTGTGTCCCATAAGTTTGGGTATGTTGTACCTTCATTTTCATTAAATTCTAAAAAGTTTTTAATTTCTTTCTTTATTTCTTCCTTGACCAGCTTATCATTGAGTAGAGCATTGTTCAATTTCCAAGTATATGTGGGCATTCTTCCTTGATTGTTATTGAAGACCAGTTTTAGGCCGTGGTGGTCCGATAGCACGCATGGGATTATTTCTATCTTTCTGTACCTGTTGAGGCCCGTTTTTTGACCAATTATATGGTCAATTTTGGAGAAAGTACCATGAGGAGCTGAGAAGAAGGTATATCCTTTTGCTTTAGGATAGAATGTTCTATAAATATCCGTTAAGTCCATTTGGCTCATGACTTCTCTTAGTCTGTCTACATCTCTGCTTAATTTCTGTTTCCATGATCTGTCCATTGATGATAGTGGGGTGTTGAAATCTCCCACTATTATTGTGTGAGGTGCAATGTGTGTTTTGAGCTTTAGTAAGGTTTCTTTTACATATGTAGGTGCCCTTGTATTTGGGGCATAGATATTTAGGTTTGAGAGTTCATCTTGGTGGATTTTTCCTTTGATGAATATGAAGTGTCCTTCCTTATCTTTTTTGATGACTTTTAGTTGAAAATTGATTTTATTTGATATTAGAATTGCTACTCCAGCTTGCTTCTTCTGACCATTTGCTTGGAAAGTTGTTTTCCAGCCGTTCACTCTGAGTTAGTGTCTGTCTTTGTCTCTGAGGTGTGTTTCCTGTAGGCAGCAGAATGCAGGGTCCTCGTTGTGTATCCAGTTTGTTAATCTATGTCTTTTTATTGGGGAGTTGAGGCCATTGATGTTGAGAGATATTAAGGAATAGTGATTATTGCTTCCTGTTATATTCATATTTGGATGTGAGGTTATGTTTGTGTGCTTTTCTTCTCTTTGTTTTGTTGCCAAGACGATTAGTTTCTTGCTTCTTCTAGGGTATATCTTGCCTCGTTATGTTGGGCTTTACCCTTTATTATCCTTTGTAGTACTGGATTTGTAGAAAGATATTGTGTAAATTTGGTTTTGTCATAGAATATCTTGGTTTCTCCATCTATGTTAATTGAGAGTTTTGCAGGATACAGTAACCTGGGCTGGCACTTGTGTTCCCTTAGGGTCTGTATGACATCTGTCCAGGATCTTCTGGACTTCATAGTTTCTGGCGAAAAGTCTGGTGTGATTCTGATAGGTCTGCCTTTATATGTTACTTGACCTTTTTCCCTTACTGCTTTTAATATTCTTTCTTTATTTTGTGTGTTTGGTGTTTTGACTATTATGTGACGGGAGGTGTTTCTTTTCTGGTCCAATCTATTTGGAGTTCTGTAGGCTTCTTGTATGCCTATGGGTATCTCTTTTTTTAGGTTAGGGAAGTTTTCTTCTATGATTTTGTTGAAGATATTTACTGGTCCTTTGAGCTGGGAGTCTTCACTCTCTTCTATACCTATTATCCTTAGGTTTGATCTTCTCATTGAGTCCTGGATTTCCTGTATGTTTTGGACCAGTAGCTTTTTCTGCTTTACATTATCTTTGACAGTTGAGTCAATGATTTCTAGGGAATCTTCTGCTCCCGAGATTCTCTCTTCCATCTCTTGTATTCTGTTGGTGAAGCTTGTATCTACAGCTCCTTGTCTCTTCTTTTGATTTTCTATATCCAGCGTTGTTTCCATGTGTTCTTTCTTGATTGCTTCTATTTCCATTTTTAATTCCTTCAACTGTTTGATTGTGTTTTCCTGAAATTCTTTCAGGGATTTTTGTGTCTCCTCTCTATGGGTTTCTACTTGTTTATTTATGTTTTCCTGGAATTCTTTCAGGCATTTTTGCGATTCCTCTCTGTAGGCTTCTACTTGTTCTCTAAGGGAGTTCTTCACGTCTTTCTTGAAGTCCTCCAGCATCATGATCAAATATGATTTTGAAACTAGATCTTGCTTTTCTGGTGTGTTTGGATATTCCATGTTTATTTTGGTGGGAGAATTGGGCTCCGATGATGCCATGTAGTCTTGGTTTCTGTTGCTTGGGTTCCTGCGCTTGCCTCTCGCCATCAGATTATCTCTAGTGTTACTTTGTTCTGCTATTTCTGACAGTGGCTAGACTGTCCTATAAGCCTGTGTGTCAGGTGTGCTGTAGACCTGTTTTCCTGTTTTCTTTCAGCCAGTTATGGGGACAGTGTTCTGCTTTCGGGCGTGTAGTTTTTCCTCTCTACAGGTCTTCAGCTGTTCCTGTGGGCCTGTGTCTTGTGTTCACCAGGCAGGTCTCTTGCAGGGGAAAAGTTGGTCCTACCTGAGGTTCCGAGGCTCAAGTGTGCTTGTGGGGTGCTGCCTAAGTCCTCTCCGCGGCGGCAGCAACCGAGTATATCTGTGCCGCTCTTTCCGGGAGCCTCCGTGCACCAGGGTTCCAGATGGCATTTGGTGTTTTCCTCTGGCGTCTGGATGTGCGCAGAGTGTAGTCTCTTCTGGTTTCCCAGGCGTGTCTGCCTCTCTGTAGGTTTAGCTCTCCCTCCCACGGGATTTGGGTGCAGAGAACTGTTTATCAGGTCTGTTTCCTTCAGGTTCCGGCGGTGTCTCAGGCGCAGGGGTCCTGCCGCTCCTGGGCCCTCCCCTACGGGAACCCAGAGGCCTTATACAGTTTCCTCTTGGGCCAGGGATGTGGGCAGGGGTGGGCTGTGTTGGTGGTCTCCTCCGCTCTGCAGCCTCAGGAGTGCCCACCTGACCAGGCGGTGAGGTCTCTCTCCCATGGGGTTTGGGAGCAGAGAGCTGCTGCGGGCCGGGATCCGCGGGTGTGGGACTTCCGGTAAACACAGGTAGTGCCCGGTCCTAGAGGAATTCTGCCTCTGTGTGTCCCGATTTCACCAGGCAGCTTTCTTGCAGCAGACAAGTTGGTCTTACCTGTGGTCCCGAGGCTCTAGTTTGCTCGCGGGGTGCTGCCCACGGGCCCTCTTCGGTGGCAGCAACCAGGAAGACCGTGCTGTGCCTTTTATGTTGTTAATGTTACAGTTTTATATTGCTGAGATTAGCTTGTTCCCTATTCTATGATTCTTTATACTGTGTAAACAGGTTCTGGGTTCCAGGCTCAGTCTTGCCCCCAGAGACTCCATTCAATGAGTAGATTTTTTTTTTTAGATTAGGATAATTTAATAAAGAAAAATGCTTAAAGTGTCCAAAATGTTGACAGTATCAGATTATATACTAGGAAATAACATTGAAGATACAAGTTGTTTTAAAGTAACAATGCAATAATACAATAGCCTTGTATAATATGTATACAATATGTAATATTGTATGTTAGTATAAAATTGTATAATACACTAACATAACCAAAATATTTTTTAAAATACCTATCCTAAAGCATTTATTGTGAGAAAGATATTTTTATAGGTTTCATTAGTAATTGATTATGGTGAAGAAATTCTAAATATCTGTGTCATTCAGTCAACTTTTGACTCAATGTTAAGGTTAGAGAAGGATTGTGCACTTGGCAGGACACTGTCACCAACCATGGAGCACAGACTGATAAGTTACTTATTCCTGGGAGTAGAAAGGTGTTTCCTTACAAATTTATTGGAGTTAACTGAAACTATATTGGAACATGAAATATTAAAACTGTATCAAGAAAACTGGGCCCAAGAACTTGTCAGACATAACATACCAAGGAAACGGGGTACAGTTAGCATTGTGATGGTAATGTCTCCCACTGATGTGTATGTCAAGGACTTACAGGGAAAGAATTCCTACTTGTTCTATTCAATTCAGTCCTTGATGGAGAGGTGCCCCAGTGAACTGCTTTCCATCCATTCTCCTAGTCACTCATTTTTGTTTATCCATGCTCTCATTCTTTCATCTGACTTATTCCTGCATATGTAGCTAGATCCAACTCCATAGATTTGTGATCAAACTGTACATGTTTCCACTTTCATTTCTTTCAGCTTCATTATATTTAGGAATTATAGAACCTTTGATCTTCTACATTCTGTAGCTTACATATAAACGTATAGAGCAATATATTTTCTGAGTGATGTGCAATGTGTGTTCTAACAATATCAAAAAATAATAATTTAGTTTAAAATATAAGAATCCATGTTTGTCTCAACCAGAGTAAGCAAGGAGGGTAGGAATATCTGAAAAAGTTGCTTCCATTGAATCATCATGTCCTGTGAATTTATTAAATTCTGACATTGTGGAAAGAGATAAATATGTTCTGATAATGTTTCACATCTAAATAGTGTTCACAAGAGATAGGTCTTATCGAATCATTACTTCTATGTGCTAAAATCCTTTGAATCTTGCTTGAGTTGTGTCTTTCCTGGTTAACTTCTCTCACCATTCATTCCCTCTCTTCTTTTGTTTTGTACTTCTGCTTGCTGTTCCTTTCCAAGTCTAATCTCAATGGTTGACAGTTATTTAATGGTGAATGAAGATGGTTATGTCCCAATATGCTGATATACTTCCCTTAATTTTCCTCCCAAAATGATGGAAAACTGGAATCCTTAAACAACAACTTATTTTCTTTTCATCACTGAATATATTGTCATAATTCATTGTATACACCATTAAGAATACTTTTGTATGTTATGTTATGTTATACTTATGTTTTAAGACTTTCTCCTTATATTTGATTTTCAGCATTTTTATTCTGTGATATCTATTTTGATTTGTTTATACTACTTAGGAACTATTGAACTTCATAAATGTATACATTCTGATTTTACTTACATTTTAAATATTTTATTATTTTACAATACATAATTCATAGCCACATAAATGTTGTACATTAAAGCTGATTGCCAGAATAGTATAACAACAGCTATATACATCCCATGCTTACTTTAATTTTTCCTACTTTGTCCTCTCTTGTGCTTGATTTAACATCATGTTGCTCTTTTCATCATGATTCTAAATCCATAGATAATACTACTAGTATAATAACAACTACCATTAATATTATGCACATGCATGTGTAGGCATGCATGCACACATACATACACACAAATACATTTTATTACTTCTATAATAAGTATTTTAATTTTATTAACTCATATTTATGCTGAAATTACATGTCAATATTTCTTTTTAATTATAATTATAATTCTTATACAAAAAACAGTTTATAATGCCAATTCTAGATACTGACAAAACTCCGGAAGTTATTTTTATAAAATTTATTGATTTATTTCGTGTTTGCATATGTGTGTGTCCATGGCATAGATGTGGATATCAGATGACAACTTGTAGGACTTTGCATTGCCTATTGAGAATTTTCTATAATAATTTTTGCTGTGTTCTCATAGAGAGTTTGTCAAATACATTTGGAAATCATAATTACAGTGAATAGAATAGTGATGGATATTTAATTTTATTCTATGTTACTTCATTTTATTTGTTAGGAGTAATCCTGAGTGTGACTGTTTCTATTATTACTGAAAAGTACCTGGTTACATTTCTCCTCATGAAGTAGTCCCAGAAAATCTTTATAATTTTAAGAGCCTTGTATGTGTTTTCTCCAGTTTTAGAGAGAAATTACAGTTTTTGTAGCAAAGACTTTAAAAATAATTTTATATGCCGTTTCGTTCATTAATATGCTCTTGTCTACTTTATGGCTTCTAGAGATTTACCATATTTAAAGCTTTCCTTAGAACTTGCTTTCTTGCTTTTCAGCATGGTAATTGATATATTTTTCCAACTGACTTTGCTAAATATTTGTGTTGAGAAATTAAGCCTCCAATGCATACTCAGCCTATCATCCTCAATCAAAATCAAACATTCCTTTTGAATAAAACTGCTATCTAGGGTACACAAGATCCTAGCTTCTGGTTTTAATTTACTTGAACAATATAATGTCATTATACAATAGAAAATATTCAGAATCTGAATGTAATGGATTGTGTGTTTTTGGCTCAACTCTAACAGTTATAAATTATGTTTTCTTAAAGTTGTTTAATATCTCTGAACAGGAACTTAGGTATGATTAATATCAGAGTTAGTGAGTTCTCAATTATCCCTACAATAAGTATCCCTACTATAAGTTTTGTCTAAAAAGAACATAAATAATGGTGACGATTATTTAAGCCATCATCAATAAAATGAATTATTTTTCATATAAAATCAATTCAACAATTATACATTAATGTTTGATTTTAAAAATCTGTTGTTTACTAATTAAAATCACAGCTAAAATGTTATTTTAAGTAGAAATATATAGTGTACTATAGAATGATACTTTAATTATCATGCATGTTAGAGTATGGTTTCAGTTGACTGCTTCCTCACTTTTATGCAAATACAGTTTTTGATGGGAAAGAGGAGCATATATTTATAAATTATTAAGGTGATCATATTTTAAATTAGGAAGAAACTGAATGCATTTTTTCTCTAATTTCTAAATGTCCTGTTTTGACCAGTTGGAACCCAATTTTTCTTTACTTATTCATATCCATGCATAATCCTTAAGCTTCTTTTATGCCCAAATCCAAATATTTATAAATTAAAATTGTCTTTTAAGTATGAGGATAAAATTGAATTATAATTTACTAGAGTGAATCAAAACACAAACATATTGGTAAAATAAAGAGTGAAAAATATTAGTGATGAATGGACTTTAAATAACATGGCACACAGTAAAATTATTATTAGAGATTCCTTATGGATTCCTAAATCATTTGTACAGTTATCTAGCCTTGTTTTAAATTACTTGTGAACTGCCTCATACCCAAAATGAGCCTTTGGGTGGTTCATTTTGAACAAGTGAAATCAGATAAGAGTTTTGTTCCATAATAGAATAGTACAATTTCGACTAAAAACAAACATGACCTTCACAACAGAATTCTTGTTTTGTTTGTCTTCTTCTTCTGTTAAAATATTGGAGACATTTATAAATTCAAAAGTTGATCTTAATATTTATCCTTGCTTATGACCAAAGTTTATAATACTAGTTATCACCTACCAAGTAATTGTTTAAACCAAATTGAAAATAAAATGAATAAATTATTTTAGTAGACTTTTGGTAATGTTAAAGGTACAATCTAGGACCATACAATGCTAGTCAATTATTCTTCAATTGATTTATATCCCAGAATAATTTTTTCATTAAGTGTTCATTAAATGTGGTATATTTTTGTTTATTACCCAAAGTTCCCTGAAGTTATAACTTCTAATTATTCAAGTTGTAGAATTCAAGTACTTCCTTAAATTCTAACATTTCAAGTGCCACAAAGACTCAGAAAATGCATACTCAGCACTGTTAACTATTTTATGCACACTGGTATCATTTATGAATTTATGACAGAAAGAATTTAGACAAATGTTTTACTTTTACCCAGGTTCTTATAAAAATATTGAAAACATGTAGCATGCTGGTACTTTAATCTTGGGATTCATAGGTTCCCCATGTTGCTGACTTTTATGCTACTCTGATAAAACATGATATACAATGTAACAGATAGAAAACACCTTAGGGGCTATGTTTAAAGAAGGTAAGAGTCCACATTGGCAGGGACAACATGGCAGAAGGCAACAAATATGGCAACTAGAGAAGAAAGCTGAAAGCTGAGAAGCCAAATTTTGACAGGAATAGAAAACCAAAGGAAAAAAGTAGCACTTGGAATGGTACAAGGCTCTGATATCACAAAGCCCACCCAGGTGTCATATTTTCTCCAGCCTGAATACTTCTCCTTAATCTTCTGAAACAGGGATAGAAACTCAGGACCAAGTATTCAAGTCACAGAGCCTATGGAAGACATCTCATTCAAATTACTACAAGCTGCAAGAACAGGAAAACAAGAAATAGATTAACGCTGAACATACTTTTATTATATAATCCATGTGAATTTAAAACATATGCATATAAAAGATAAACCTTCCCACATGTGCTTTCAGAACTTTGTTAATAGCTGGCAGGCAGCCTTGAAAGCAATCAAGATTTCTATTAGTAGGCACATGTATAAATAACATGTGCCACACATATACAATGAAATACTATTTAATATCAAAAAACTATGAGATATCAAGCCACGAAAATATACAGAAGAATACTGCATGAATATTACTAAATGAAAAAGCAACTATGTTTCCATCAGCTTATGGACAGGAAACCAGGAAAGGGAATAACATTTGAAATGCAAATAAAGGAATATTTCCAATAAAAACATTATATAAAAATAGTTATTGGATGTGGACAGGGGAGGGAACTGGGTGGGAGAGAGGATGAAGCTTCTCAGAGGACAGTTATGCTAGAATCCTGTCTACAACATAGCAGAGTGTCATTGATAGTGTCAGGGATTCATCTTTGCTCGTGGGAAGGGTTTCAAGTTGGGGCAGCCAATGGTTGGCCAGTCCCTCACTCTCTGTTCTGTCTTTGGCTCTGAGTATCTTGTAGGGAGGACACATTTTGGGTCAAAGTATTTGTGGGTTAAGTTGCTGTCCTTGTCTTTCCACTGGGAGTCCTTCCTGGCAACAGGAAGTGGCCACTTCAGGAACCTTATTCTCCACTGCCAGGAATCTCAGTGTGAGTCACCTCTAAAGACCCCAGGGTGTCTTTCCCTCCATCCCAGGTCTATGGCACATTCTAGCAATTGCCCCACAGGACCAATTTCAATTCTCTCTCCCATGCTCACACTACAGCTGATCCTGCGTCACCATTTATTCTCTCCATCCTCTCTTCCACCCATGGTCATGGTGTTTCCTCATAGGAATAGAAACACTGAATAATATAATTATTTAACTTATGTTTGAATTTACAGGACAGATGCCAGTAAGCAGCAATTCTTCATGGCATCTGCATTAGTGTCTGCCTCCAGTTTCTTGACTTTATTTTTGTAATTGGATATGTTTTATTTACATTTCAAATATTTTCCCCCTTCCCAGTTTCCCATCCATAAACCCCCTATCCCATCCCCCTCCCCCTTCTCCTGTGAGGGTGATCCCCCACCCACCTACCCCTTCCCACCTCCCCACGCTGACATTCCCCTACACTGGGGCATCGTGACTTGGCAGGACCAAGGGCTTCTCCTCCCATTGGTGCCCAACAAGTCCATCTTCTGCTACATATGCAGTTGGATCCATGGGTCTGTCCATGTGTAGTCTTTGGATAGTGGTTAGTCCCTGGGAGGTCTGGTTGGTAGGTATTGCTCTTATGGGGCTGCAAACCTCTTCAGTTCCTTCAACCCTTTCTTTAACTATTCCAATGGAGACCCTGTTCAATGCTTGGCTCTGAGCATCTGCCTCCCATCCTGACTTCCTTCAAAGGTGAACAGTGGAATCACTAGCTAAATAAGGCCTTTACTCCCTAGGTTGCTCATTTGCATGTTCATCACTAGAATAGCAAAGTAAACTAAGACAAGCCCCATGAATGGATCCCTCTGCAACTAAAGATTGTCTGCTTAAAGACCCAATCTCACATAGGTTCAGGGCACACAAACCACCACAGCTGCTCTAAGATATGCTTTGCAAGTGCTGTGTCATAAATTTAAGATAGCATTTCACATCATCATCTGGCTCTGGCATTTTCCTGCTGACTCTTCCTCAATGTTCCTCCCCTCCTCCCCACAGTTTTAGATGGTATGTTAGTTAGGGTCTCCATTGCTGGGAAGAGAGACCATGATGAAGGTAACTCTTGATTTTTTTGTCTTCCAGTTCTATTGTCCTATTTCTATGACACACTCTTTTTTATTTTTGAAAATGGCTTCACTCTTACATATGGGAACCATTTGTCAACTCAATAACCCTTTTAACAATTCTCTTTTCTCTTAAAAAAAAAGAAAGGAAACCTGAAAAATTCTGTTATGTATCAAAGATCATGAACTTTAGTGGTGCAAATCCTATGGAAAACACTTGTCCTTCCTTCTACATGATACAGTAGAAATTACTTCATGTTGTCACTCACTGTTTCCAGAGCAAAGCTGCCACCAAAGCCACCATGGGGCAATCTCCTAATCACTTTTCTGTTGAATAAACTGGAAGCATGAGAATCTTGTTACAAGGACAACATTTCTTGGTGGCTGGCTTATAGATTCAGAGATTCAGTCCAATATCATCAAGGCAGGAACATGGCAGTCTTGGGGCTGGAGGAACCAAAAGTTCAACACCTTGATCCAAAG
Source organism: Rattus norvegicus (assembly GCF_021556685.1). Classification (NCBI taxonomy): domain Eukaryota; kingdom Metazoa; phylum Chordata; class Mammalia; order Rodentia; family Muridae; genus Rattus; species Rattus norvegicus. The sequence goes on along the minus strand of NC_141554.1, from coordinate 154,944,275 downwards.
ACAGACAGGAGAATATTGACTCCCTGGATCTAGAAGGAGGGTCTCAAAACCTACACCCACAATGACACACTTCCTCCAACAAGGCCACACTTCTTAAAATGCAAATCCTTGGGCCAAGCATATTCAAACTACTACAGATGGGATGGTAGAGGTATCCTGTTTAGGACATTCAACCGTTAATTTTTCTGTGCTTCTTGAACAGCTGAGTCTCTATATTCAGCTTACATTTACTGCAAAAAGAAGTTTCACGATTAAGGATGAGAATGGCATTTTGCCTATGGATAAAAACACAAATATTTAATTTGGAATTTGATGCAGGAATTTTAAAGACAGGAAATGTAGGACCCCAGCACACTTTGTCTCTTTTCCTTCCTGCTTTGAATTGTGAGCAATTAGTTCTGTCAGGATATGTAAACTTCAGTAAAGTCCCCCAAACTTGGGAGCTAAATAAAAACCATTGCACTGAAAAACCGCCTCAGGCATTTCCTTACAGGAACCCTGAGTAGTTCCGGTAGTAAGGCCAAAGCAATTTATCATTCTCATGCTTAAGAAAGTGTTTTGTTTGACTTTGTGTGTTTGTGTGTGTGTGTGTGTGTGTGTGTGTGTGTCCCCATGTGTGCTTAAGAATTATCATTAAATGAAAGATGTTATCAACTTGATAGTAGTAAGGCTGGAAATGGTTCAAGGTGAAGGCAACTGCAAACATCTGGAGAGGGGGTAAATGAGGGGCTGGAGGGCTAATAAGTAGGGATGACCTCAGGGGGGAGAGATGTAATATAATTCTACAATAATTGGAAATATTTTAAAAAGGAAACAAAGACTTTCTGTAAAAAAGCATAATATAGTGCTCTGTAAGTAAGGCTCAAACTTCTTATGGGAAATCTATGAAATCCAAACCACGCAAGGGCATACCAGTGGGCTCTGCTTGATTTCTTATCTTGTAAGTGCAGGGACTTAAAAGGAAATGCACAGTTAAAGTCCTCCCACCACCATGTTGGTTCAGTCTAGAGAACAGGGCTTTGTCAAGCTTGGCTGTCCATGCTGAGGCATCTCACCGGCACCAGAATCACAGTTCATGACTGAAGGCTTAGGAAGTATGTAAAAGTCCCATTCTTATGGAGCAAGCCTGAGTTTAGAACCTGGGCTGTGCCTACTGTCTTGAAAGATTGTCAGCTGTAAGACACCCACACAATATCTTCTTCATGTCCTCATTTCCTTCTTTGAGTCATTTTTAGCTAAGCAAAATCTTTCCTCGGGATAATTAAATATGGTTAAGTTAGGCCAGAAAATTGAATGTCACAGAACAGGAAAATGTCATCTTTGGAGAAGAGAGGGAAGCCAGAGGCAATTCTATTGTGCACCCCAGAATAAGGTTTGGTGGCAAGTTGAAGTGTACATGGAAATTCAAGGACATGTGGCCCTTTAATCACATAAGTGTTTAGAATAAACTACACACATTTTTGTCCTACCTAGGCATGGCACTACACAGGGGACATCCTGTCCTACTTGTAGTGTAACACATTCCTTTTCAGACCTATGTGAACAGTCACACCCATCCACTAAGAGCAGTTGGAAGAGACCAATGGCAGACCATGAGAGGGGTGTGTAGTGGGATAGGTACGGAGTGAAAGCAAGGGTCGACCATGCTGCTTTGAAGGTAGAGCCATCTACCATCCCTTTATCACTGAACAGAATTGGTACTGATGAAGTATGCACTAACTGGAGGCTGGACCTTGAGCAAAACGGAGTCTGTAGAAACAGCCACATGCTGCCCTCCTCTACCCCTTGAGGAGTGAGAGAGAAAATAGTATGTGTTTGTCAATTGATGCAGGGTGGGCCACATGTGCCTGTCAAAACACAGGAGACTATTCTGGAAATATGCTCAATTTTGTACAATTTTTGACAACTTCCCTACACTGAGACATGGATCCTTCTCCTGACTGACTGTGAGTCACCTTGTGACATCATGTGACAAACAAAGAGGATAATGACTTCATCAACTGACACTAGCATTCAGTGGCAACTACTTGTAGGGCACCTCTCCTGGAAGGATAGGCAGTCTGGATTCCCTTGAGGGATGTTTAGTGCTCTGCAGTCCAGAGTAAGCCTGATGGCCAGTCAGAATATGGGTGAGTGCTGTGTTACCAAGCTGGATCTTCCTGTTGGACAAGGAGCAGGCAAAGAGACAGCATCCAATTCTTCATCTCAACTACACGTATGTTCAAGGAAAGGTTTGTTGGAGTCAGGTAACCTAGTCAGTGCACAAGACCCAGCCTTAGAAGAAAGTCTCCAACCTGAAGACCAAAGCCAGCCTACAGCCAATGAGGAAGGTGACAACGACCTCCTGAGACTTCCCTTCCTTAAGAAGCTGTGGATGATAGCACACAACAAGGCCTTTGAGTCTGTGAACTGGAGTGAGGATGGAGACAACATAGTCATTGAAGTAGACATGTTTCAGAGAGAGGTCCTCCAGCACAGGGATGCAAGGAAGATTTTTGAAATAGAAAGCTTTAAGAATTTTATTTGCCAACTCTACATGCATGGATTCAGAAAGATTGACCCAGAGAATTCTGCACTGCGCTCTGGAGACAACAGTAAAACAATGGTAAAGTACAAAGTTCTTTGTCTCCCATGTTTTATGTTGAAAACATCTTCTTATCTGCATACACCACACATGATGTACTTTAAAGCTCCTCAGATGGCAGAGGGTGTTGTTTACTGAAAGGTAAAACTAATAGATTTTGACATTAAACTCTAGATGCCCTTTGGACATCTGTAGGCAGATAGGCTATCAGTCAGGCAGGCAGGCAGGCAAGCAAGCAGGCAGGCAGGCAGGCAGGCAGTCAATCAGGCAGTCAATCAGACAGTCTGGCAGTCAGGCAGGCAGTCAGTCAGTCAGTCAGTCAGGCAAGCAGGCAGGCAGGCAGATAGGTCAGTCAGTCAGTCAGTCAGTCAGGCAGGCAGGCAGGCCAACAGGCAGGCAGGCCAGCAGGCAGACAGGCAGATAGGTCATTCATTCATTCATTCATTCATTCAAGACAGTCAGGCAGGCAGTCAGGCAGGCAGGCAGGCAAGCAAGTAGGCAGGCAGGCAGACAGGCAGGCAGGCAAGCAGGCAGGCAGGCAGACAGGGTCTGAGAAGCCAGTTAATGTCACATATGTCTTTATGAGTCATCTTTATGAGTCATTGGTCTTTATGGGAGTCCTACTGCAGCACATATCACCTCTATCCAGCCACTTCAGTCATTTTATCCATCCCACAAAAGACCAGTAGAATGTGGTGAGGTCAGTTTAGCTGCATTTCAAACTGCCTAACCTAGTCCATTTCATTTCAGGTCTATTATAACTTCAATTTCCAGAGGGACAAGCCAGAGCTCCTGGAGAATATTGAGAGGAGCAAATGGAGAAATGCGGCTCAGGTATGCGAGGCACAATCTCTTCTCACAAGTGGTGAGGATCCAGGACCCAGTCCAATGAAGATGAAGCTTTTACCTACCAAGCATTCCCCATGGTTACATAAGGCCAAGGAAGGTGGTATGAAGTTACAGCAGGCATTTAGCAACAAAGAGGCACCTGCAGGCAACCTTTCCAAGGGACCTTCCTGTCCATTTAGGAAGAGCAACATCCCTGTAAGTGCCCCAGACAACTCTTCATATCAGGATATGTGTAACTCATGTAAAGATGGATCTCCAGGTAATGATATAGATTATCCATCAGCTGAGATGGAAGTGGCTGGGAATGAGCTCACCAGCTCCTCATGGGACCTCGGATATGGCTCCATGAGGTCTCTATACAAGTTATGCAGATCTATCCTGAAAGCCGCCCTCTCAGCCATATCTATAAGGAAGAACATTGTGAAAGAAGAGGAAGAGGAGGAGAAGGATGAAGATAAGGAGGAAGATGATGAGAAGGAAAAGGAAAATGAGGAAAATGACAATGAGTATGAGGATGATATTGATGAGGAAGATGATTATGATGAAGGTGAGGAAGATGGGGAAGAGGAAGAAGAGGAGATGGAGGAAGAGGAAGATGAGGAAGATCACTACTCAAATAACAAGTGTATAATTTGTATGGTATTAAAAAACTTAAACATGTTCTTGAACTCAGGGCCCACTACAGCCTAGAAAAATCACCATTTTCTCTGTAAAAGAACATGTTTAATTCTTACTTAAAAATTAAACCTTGTGGTAGTTCATTAACATCTTAAAGTTGAGTCTAGAATCTGTGTGCAATGCTAACCCTCAGCTCTGTTCCCAAGCCTTGCCTTCCACACACTCGGGTCAGCCCAGCTCTTTCATGCACAGCAGCACCATTTTTATGCTGTCAGCATCAGGGTGCAAAAGGCGTGGCTACTGACCTGTTGGTGTACCCTGACATTACTGAGTTGTCTCAGAGCATGAGATTCCATTCTTCTGGGTCCCCATCTACAGCAGATATTGCCAGGAAGTTTCTGGGAAGCAGCTGAGGGTCCCTACCAAGCGTCCATTAGCCCTGGGTAAGCACACTACAAACTAAGGTGCTTACCTACTGTAGGAAGAATATTACTATGACCTGACCCCTGAGATGTAGGCCCCTCCACTCAGCACTTGGCAGTGGGTAATTGCCTGACACATTAGAAAGACAGACACTAAAAACATTTCAAAAGAGACTGAAAAATGTTGCTACAAAATTTCTGACACCTAAAATTTCTTAACGAACCTTACAGAATCAGAGTTGCATTTAGGATATTTAAGATAAATTTCTGGGTGTGACTCACTCCTCCTTCCATGGGAACCTCTATGCAGCGCTTTTGCATACAAAAGGACTGGTCATAGTTGGGCTTCTCCATGGGTTCTTCTCTTCACCACAGATTTGCCAGGTTATTGATGTCTGTTCAGTGCCTGACCATGGTCTGAAATATCAGGCTAAGGAAGCATACATGGTGTGTGTATGTAGGAGTGGGGGGCAGGGGCAGACAGGCAACACCACTTCTGTCTACTATTCAGACAACAGTAGGACCAAAGGAAGCTTGAGGGCAGATGTCATTTCCTGGTATGCCATTTCCATAAATGCCAAGGTACTTGGGGCTGTGTCCTCAAGGCCAGAGAAGCCAAGCAGGAGAGAAGTCCTCATCACCATCACATTTGTGAAAGCATAGCAGTATGAATGGGTCTGGACAGACATGGTGGCCTGTTCTCTGCAAGCCACAGGTCGCTCAATGTTGCCTTGGCTTTAAAGACTACACAGCAACACTGAGCTGACAGGGCTGTTATTTAGCTTCTGACTTTGCATCATATCTGCCCCCTCCTCCATGTCTGAAGTGCTCACACCCTCCACTCCAAGAAAACAAGCTCTAAAACCACAGATTCCTCACACTCCCAGGGAACATCTTACACTGCTCTGTCAAATCTGCACCCTGGTCAGGACAAGGCCTGAATCTCCCTAAGGGTCATTGTCCACTACCCTCTTTCATGGTGTTGCCATCTCTATGAGCATTTAATTTCTGATGGTCCAATTCTCCAGCACAGCAGAGAACACTAACACAATACACAGTGTGGCTCATTTTAGGGCAAACCCAGCATAAAGCTGTTGGGCAGAGGAACTAGCAATGCTTACTTGCCTCAGACTTCCTTGGGGCAGGGCAGAAACACATCAGAGCCCAGCCCTTCAGACTCAAAGCCGTGTTCCAAGTTATCTGACACTCCATTGAACTTGATGATCCAATGTCTCTCTTTGCACATCTTGATGAGAGAGTCAATGCAAAGACTGACACTGAGATAACTGGATTCTGTCTATGGAACTTTCAGGGACCTAGAAGAACAGGCTAGACACTTGTAGAGGAAAGTATTAAGTGGACAATGTGAGCAGGTGACAACAGAGATCACCATTCCATAGGGGAACACACTGGAGTGAAACCACTTGGCCTAGGCCAAGGGCTGTGTAACTGTGTGAATCAGCATTAGCACTGAGGGACATTCTTTGTTCCACTGCTTTTCATGCCTCTCTATGTCACTGCCACCAATACTCCCATGACAACTGATTTTTTGAGAAATAAAAAGGATTACCTCATCCTTGACTTGCTTCTGGACCACATAGGGACCCATCAGCGGGTCAGAAAATATCTTCTGTTAGTGGACTGAGATATTCTCCCAAGAATGAAGATCTAAACAAAGAAAAAACAACATCTCACCAGACTGGAGACATCTCTTTAATTCTGGTGGAGGCAAGGATTTGGTGCAATGAATCCCATTGCTCTTAATGTAATTGACAAAACACACAAGGCATTGTATCACGGACCACAGCTCTTGCAGTTCCCAAAATCTTGTGTTTTGTTAACAACCTCAAGGTAAAGATAGCCTATTTTATGTGCAGAAGAACTGAGGCTTTCGGTCTCCGCGTACTGACATTTAGATGGACAGCAGATGTCAAATGCTGATAGGAGGCATAGGATGGGAAGGGTGGCCTCTGGCCAGTCCTACATGGATACTGAGTCACTCAATAGGGAAAACTACAGGTAGATGTGAGTTTATGGAGGGTCAGGCTCACAGGATCTTCTCCAAAGTTTCCTCTTTCTCTCTCTTGCTGTGTCCCAGAAACCATCTACTTGCATTCACTTCATCTTTGACCATGTACAAGCAGTCTTCCACTTCCCAGGATTCCCAGTCAGGTTTCCAGTACAAGGATGGATGGCTCCCACACACAGGTGACAAAATGTCCAGAGCCATGTATGAGAACATGTGGCCATGATCAGGTTCACATGGTACCACTGCTGATGTGGATTCCTGAGAGTGTCCAAGAATTGACTAGTATTTCCAGGCATAAGCTCTAATACTTTTATTCAATCTCTGACATCTTTTATACAAGAAGTATAAAGAGACACATAACAACATGTGTACCTACACATAAGTTTATACCCAGTGCCCCAATGTGTGAAAACAATACATACTCAGCCAAGCAGGCACAAAGCCACCACTTCTACATCAAGGACTATGAATCCATTTATACAGCATATATTAAACTGAATTGACTACTAGGAGACTCTATTCGACTGCATTGTTGAGGTAGAAGTTGAAGATGGGGTCATGAATACTGGCCTATTGTGCGAAATCTATGGGACCTAGAAAGTATGAAGGAATTTTACTTTGAATTCTGATATAATGTAGAGAAGAGCTGCTGAAGGAGTTGGGCCTGGTTGAGATTTCAGAGATGGAATTGAAGTGTCTGCTGGAGTAACTGGGTAGGCCTGTGTGTCCTGAGGAAGGAGTTGGAAGGAGTTTTCAGATGAACAAGGACAAAGTTGATAGTGGTAGAGTAGTTATGCATCCTGAGGTGAGGTGTTTGGAGTCAGACAAATTTTGAATATTTGGGTTGAAGTAAAACTGTGGGTAGTCCAATGTGCTTTGTAGTATATGTAGAAGAGGACTATGGGGCAACATTAAGGGCTAGACATTGGTAGACATACTCAAAGAGTCTTATAGAGTTGCTAGGCTGAATTGGAGGAAGACTTTATAAATGCTTGTTTGAAAAGGGACTGTTCTCTCCTTTCTAGGGAGATGCACTTCTCCTGCCCAAAATGCTCCAGAAAATGAGGATTATAGGATAGACTTGAGGGGAGGGGCAGAGAGTCCCTTCCTCATGGGAGAATCCATGAATGTTGCCAGGGCCTTCAAGTCATTCGTCACTCTTTCCACATATGCTAGTCTAATACAAGGCTCCTTCTTCCTATGATAGTGCCTTCCTTCTGCCTATCACTTGAACATCACTGGTCCTCTGATCTGGAAGTAAAGGTTCAGACCTCTCCTGTAGTTGTGGGCCAATGATAGAGGAATCAGTACACCATGTTGCAGAATGAATATAGTGGCATTTGTGTGCCCTTGAGAGAAATACCAAAGTACTCCCTCTGACTTCATATTAATCTTAAGGCAGTCTACAGCAATGCTGTAAATGTTCTCCTTTGTGAGATAGATTCCATTCTCCTCAGTGGCTTCTTCCTTCCATTCACTGATGGGGTCCTGTAGGGACTCCTCCTTACCATTCCCTCTACTCACCTACCTAAGGTCAGTCTTTGTTTCACTTTGCTCTTCTGTAACTGATAAAGCACTGACCACAAGCAACTTGAGGAAAGGACTTACTTGGCTTAGATATTTAGATCACAGTCCATCATGATGGAAGGCCAGTGAAGTAACTTTAAGGTAGAAACTCTGGAGCAGCTGGCTTCATGGCAGTCAACAATTAAATCTACATAGATATCCATTGTTATGGTGATTTGAAGTGTGATTACAAAGCCTTCATTCAGGAGTCCCTTTCTTCTTAATCTCACAGATTAAGCAATGAGGTAGAAGTCACAGGGGTGTGTCTGAAGGTGACATAGATTTTTCACTCAGCCTTTCTCCTTCACTTACAAATAATTACATTTCTCTCAGGCAAATTCTTAAGACTATGAATTTCATTTTATTATAACCTTTATTAGTAGTAGAAGCCAGTTTCATGTCACTTCAATAAAATGTCTTTAAGAACATTTAAAAGGAAAAGTTTTAGTTGTCTCCTGACTCTGGAGATCTAAATTTGGTTGTCACATCTCTTTAAGTTTCTGGCAAGGGGAACCACATAAGCATATGAATGTCAGATAGAGAGACCTGTTAATACTCAAGCTAGTAGGCTTATTTTTCTTGGATATTTTATGTTTTTACTTTTCAAATGTTATGCCCTTTCTCCCTCTCCAATACCCCTCCCCCTGCTTCTGTGAGGATGCTCCCATTCCCACCCACAAACTCCAACTTCAACACCCTGACATTCACCTACACTGGGGAAACAAGCCTTCACAGGACCAAAGGCTTCTTCTCCTATTGATGCTAGACAATGCTATCCTCTGGGATGTATGTGACTAGAGTCATAGGTCCCTCCATGTGTACTCATTGATGGGTGGTTTAGTTCCTGGGAGCTCTGATGGGGTTTGGTTGGTTGATATTGTTATTCTTCCTATGGTGTTGCAAACCCCTTCAGCTCCTTCAGTCTTTTCTCTAACTCTTGCATTGGGGTTCCCTTGTTCATTCCAGTGGTTAGTTGCAGCCATTTACAACAGTATCAGTAGGGCTCTGCCAGAGACTTTCAAGAGACACCCACATGTGGCTCGTCAGCAAGCACTTCTTGGCATCAGCAAAGGTTTGCTGGCAGAATATGGGATAGATCACTAAGTAGGGCATCTCTGGATGACCTTTTCTTCAGTCCTTGCTCTACTCTTTGTCCCTGTATTTCATTCCAAGAGTATCTTGTTTTCCGTTCTAAGAAGGAATGAAGCATCCACATTTTGGACTTCCTTCTCTTTGGATTTCACATCTGTGTAATTTTTTAGGTATTCCAAGCTTTTGGGCTAATATCCACTTATCAGTGATTTCATATAATTTGTGTTCTTTTGTAACTGGGGTACCTCACTTAGAATATTTTCTAGTTATATCAATCTGCCTGCAAATTTCATGAAGTCATTGATTTTGACAGCTGAGTAGTACTCCATTGTGTAGATGTACCATATTTTCTGTATCCATTCCTCTGTTGAAGGGCATCTGGATTCTTTCCAGCTTCTGGCTATTATAAATAAGGCTGCTGTGAACATGGTGGAACATGTGTCTGTTTTATATTTTGGATCTTCTTTTGGGTGGATGCCAAGAAGTAGTATAGCTGGGTCCTCTGGTAGTACTATGTCTAATTTTCTGAGGAACCTCCAGACTGATTTTCCTGAGTGGTTGTACCAGATTGCAATCCTAGCAACAATGGAGGAGTGTTCTTCTTTATCCACATCCTCTCCAGCATCTGCTGTCACCTGAGTTTTGATCTTAGTTATTCTGAATGGTGTGAGGTGGAATCTCAGGTTTGTTTTGATTTTCATTTCCCTGCTGACTAAGGATGTTGAACATTTTTTTTAGGTGCTTCTTCGCCACTTAGAATTCCTCAGTTGAGAATTCTCTGTTTAACTCTGTACCCCATTTTTTAAAAATAGGATAATTTGAATCTCTGGAGCCTAACTTCTTGATTTCTTTGTATATATTGGATATTAGCCCTCTATCAGATGTAGGATTGGTAAAGATCTTTTCCCAATATGTTGGTTGCTGTTTTGTCTTATTGGCAGTGTCATTTGCATTACAGAACCTTTGCAATTTTATGAGATCCCATTTGTCAATTCTTGATCTTAGAGAATTAGCCATTGGTGTTCTGTTCAGGAAATATACCTATGTGTTTGAGGATCTTCCCCACTTTCTCTTCTATTAATTTCAGTGTATGTTGTTTTATCTGGAGGTCTATGATCCACTGGAACTTGAGCTTTGTACAAGGAGATAAGAATTTGGGTCAATTTGTAATCTTCTACATGCTGACCTCCCAGTTTAAACAGCATCATTTGTTGAAAATGCTCTTTTTTCCATTGGATAGATTTAGCTCCTTTATCAAAGATCAAGTGACCATAGGCATGTGGGTTCATTTCTGGGTCTTCAATTCCATTGATCTACCTGCCTGTCTTTGTACCAATACTGTGCAGTTTTTATTATGATTGCTCTGTAATCCAGATTGAGGTCAGGAATGGTGATTCCCCTAGAAGTTCTTTCATTGTTGAGAATACTTAATGCTATCCTGGGTTTTTTGCTTTTCCAGATGAATCTGCAAATTGCTCTTTCTAACTCTAGGAAGAATTGAGTTGGAATTTTGATAAAGATTGCATTGAATCTGTAGATTGCTTTTGGCAAGATGACCATTTTACTATATTAATCCAGCCAATCCATGATCATGGGAGGTCTTTCTGAGATTTCCTTCAATTTCTTTCTTCAGAGACATGAAGTTTTTGTCATACAAAAACTTGCTTGGATAGAGTCACATCGAGATATTTTATATTATTTATGGCTATTGTGAAGGGTGTCATTTCCCTAATTTCCTTCTCAGCCGCTTTATGCTTTGAGTAGAAGGAGGCTACTGATTTGTTTGAGTTGATTTTATACCCAGACACTTTGCTGAAGTTGTTTATCAGCTGTGGGAGTTCTTTGGTGGACTTCTTGGGGTCATTTAAGTATATTATTACTTCATCTTCAAATAGTGATATTTTGAATTCTTCCTTTCCAATTTGTATCCCTTTGATTTCTTTTTGATGTCTAATTGCTCTGGCTAGGACTTCAAGTACTATATTGAATAGATAGGGAGAGAGTGGGCAGCCTTTTCTTGTCTATGGTTTTAGTGGGATTACTTCAAGTTTCTCTCCATTTAGTTTGATATTGGCTACGGGTTTGTTGTATATTGCTTTTACTATGTTTAGGTATGGGCCTTGAATTCCTGTTCTTTCCAAGACTTTTACCATAAAGTAGTACTGAATTTTGTTAAATGTTTTCTCAGCTTCTTATGAAATAATCACATGTTTTTTTCCCTTGAGTTTATTTATAGAGTGGCTTATGTTGATGGTTATCTATATATTGAACAATCCTTGCATCCCTGAAAGGAAGCCTACTTGATCATGGTGAATAATCGTTTTGATGTGTTCTTGGATTCGGTTTGTGAGAATTTTATTGAGTATTTTTGCTTTGATATTTATATTCCTGAGTGAAATTGGTCTGAACATCTCTTTCTTTGTAGTATCTTTGTGTGGTTTAGGTATAAGTGTATCTGTGAGTTCATAGAAGGAATTGGATAGTGTTCCTTCTGTTTGCATTTTGTGGAATAGTTTGAGGAGTATTGGATTAAGTCTTCTTTGAAGGTCTGATAGAATTCTTCACAAAACCCATCTGGTTCTGGGCCTTTTTTTGGTTGACAGACTTTTAATGACTGCTTCAATTTTAGGGGTTATAGGACTGTTTAAATGGTTTATGCGTCCTGATTTGATTTTGGTACTTGGTATCTGTCTAGAAATTGTCCCTTTCCTCCAGACTTTCCAGTTTTCTTGAATATAAGCTTTCAGAGTAGGAATTTCCTTAGTTTGAATTTCCTTAGTTTCTCTTGTTATGTCTCCCTTTTCATTTCTGATTTTGTTTATTTGGATACAGTCTCTCTGCTCTCTGGTTTGTCTGGCTAAGGGTTTATTTATTTTGTTGATTTTGTCAAAGGACCAGCTTCTGGTTTTGTTGATTCTTTGTGTAGTTCTTTTTGTTTCTATTTGGCTGATTTCAGCTCTGAGTGTGATTATTTCCTGCCATCTACTCCTCTTCAGTGAATTTGTTTCCTTTTGTTCTAGAGATTTCAGGTGTGCTTTCTCTCCAATTTCTTTTTGGAGGCACTCAAAGCCATGAGATTTCCTCTTAGCACTGCTTTCATTGTATCCCATAAGTTTGAGATTCAAGTTGTGTCTTCATTTCATTAAATTCTAAAAAGTCTTTAATTTCTTTCTTTCTTTCTTCCTTGACCAAGTTGTCATGGAGTTGAGTGATGTTCAGCTTTCTTGTTTATGTGGGCCTTCTGATGTTTTTATTGGTATTAAAGACCAGCCTTAGTTCATGGTGTTCTGATAGAATGCATGGGATTATTTCAATCTCCTTGAAATAATCTACTAAGACTTTTTGCCTGTTATATGGTCAGTTTTTGAGAAGGTACCATGAGCTGCTGAGAAGAAGGTATATTCTTTTGTTTTAGGATGAAATGTTCTATAAATCTCTGTTAAAATTCATTTGGTTTATAATTTCTGTTAGTTTCACTATGTCTTAATTTTTTTTCTCTTTCTGCCCATTGATGAGAGTATCATTTTTGAAGTTTCCTAATATAATTCTGTGTGGCGTAATATATGCTTTTGACTTTAGTAAAGTGTCTTTTATGAATGTGGGTGCCCTTGCATTAGTACATAGATGTTCAGAATTGAGAGTTCATCTTGGTATATTTTTTCTTTGATGAGTATAAAGTATCCTTCCTTATCTTTTTTCTTAACTTTTGGTTGAATGTAGATTGTATTTGACATTAGAATGACTACTCCAGCTTGCTTCCTGCGATCATTTGCTTGGAAATTTTTTCTAGCCTTTTTCTCTAAGGTAGTTTCTGTCTTTGTTACTGAGGTGAGTTTCCTGTATGCAGCAAAATACTGGGTCCTCTTTATGTATCCAGTCTGTTAGTCTATGTCTTTTTTTTTTTTTGGTGAATTGAGTCCATTGATGTTAAGATATATTAAGGAACAGTGATTGTCTCCTGTTATTTTTTTGTTAGAGGTGGAATTATATTTGTGTGACTATCTTCTTTTGTTACAAGAAGATTACTTTCTTGCTCTGTCTAAGGTGTAGTTTCCCTCCTTTTTTTGGACCAGAAGTCCAATCACAGCAAAGCTTTAGTGTGATTATGCAGTGAGCTCTCCCAGCAAGAGCAGTCACATGTCAGTGCCATACAGCAGACAGTTGTTAATTATAGAAAATGAGAAAAATCTGATGCCAGGAAGGCTCTGCCATTTTGAGTTCAGTGGTCTTTCACTCCATGGTGCCTCTGTCTCTGTCACAGTCCAGTCTGAGGTCTGGAACATGGCACTCCTGTCTCACATTTTCCAAGATATGTAGACCATGATGATTCAGGCATGAGCGACTCTGCTGGCAACCAGATATTCATAATCAGGTAGATGGGAACATGCTCTCACTTATATGGCACTTGGAAAAGTCCCTTGAGTCCTCTTGTTGAAAGGGAGACTTTCTCATGTCACTTTGATGGGCACTGCCCTCAAATCATCTCAGGATAGGACATGGAGATACAGAGAGAATGAAATATAAAAATGATTTCTTTGCACGTTGATTCATTACAGATTTCATCTTTCTACTTCTATTATATATTTGTCTGTTTCTATAAAGTAATTATTTTTTAAATCTCTGAGTCCTTGTGTTTGCACACATCTACATCTACCTGCAAGTGCTTATTAAGCTCCATGTGAGTGCTGAGAAACAAACCCCGTTCACCTACAAGAACCGCAAGATATATTAAATGCCAAGTCATTTCTCTAACCCCTCTCCTATTTTCTGTTCATTGTACCTCATATGCTTTCAAAGGATGCCCCCCCAGTCTTTTGTTTGTTTCTTTCTTTCACCCTCTTCCAACACTGCTACACCCACCGAGACAACCTTGTACTTTTACAGCATTTAAAAGATTCTGTTTGGCTGTGAGACCACAAATAGGAGACGGCAGTTGTGTACCTAGAAGTATCATGGCTCCGTCCTTCAGGACATCTGGCATGTCTTCAGTCTTAGAACTGTAAGAGCTTCTCACTGCCCCTTAACATTCCACAAATTCAAATTATCTCAGGCCAGAAGAGGAAGATCTAAATTTCCCTCCTTTGCCACATTATGAAGAAAGTCCCATCTATGACAGGCTGACAAGCTGAGAGTCAGGATTTCCTTATCAATGACTTCTCTTGAAGGCACAACATGGAGGTGATGCTGGCTCTCCAAGGTTCTCAGTGGACAATATGTGCCTACACTCTCAGCTCTCAACAGCTGCTGTCAGCTCTTTCCAAGGATAGGCTCATTCTTACCACCCGCCTAAGGGTCCACTGTGTAGGGCACATTCCTCAGAACAGAAGAGCACTCCACAGTTCTGTGCAGTGTGACATCCTGTTCCCCTCTCCCCATTGAGATGGATGCAGATGCCACCTCACATAGCAAACCCCATACTGTAGGAACGGAGAGGTTAGCAACGCCTCTGACAAAGATGGAAGAGGGTTACAGACCAGCAAGATACATGTGGTTTAGACCTGTTCACCTACTTTTGTATTGCAAATTACTGTTCTCATATTTTGTTAAGGCTATTAATCCCAGAACCTGGAATTTTGATACTATCTTTCCCCTCCTTTTTTTGATTCTTACCCTGTGTGTGTGTGTGTGTGTGTGTGTGTGTGTGTGTGTGTGTGTGTTTTATATGTAATTTAACTGTGGGCAAGCAGAAGAGGGGAAAAGAAGAATGGGTAGCAGTTACATAAAAGGGAAAGGAGGTATCCCAGGAAGAGAACGGGACAGGGTAGGGTGGAGCTTAGCAGAGGGAATCACAGGAGAAACATTAGTATATACAAACTATATATGAAATTGCCTAATGAAACCAGTTATATTGGGTGTTACTATGAAAAGCATGAAATTAAAGATATATAAAAATGATTGCATAGCTTTCCGGAGTTCCAACATGGAAGAATCTCTATTAACTATGTGTAACTTTGTGGGCCTCCCTCAGACCAAGGCCTTGCTGCTCTCAGGGACATCTTACTCCACATTTGTGACAGTTCAGCAAGACAACTGAATTATGTCCAGCATCCAGTTGTCCTTTGAGAGCTATGGAATATCAGTCCTAGAAGTGGAGCCTCCCTGGTGCCAAGAGTATGAAGAGAAACACAGTCACCCACAGTAAAAGCAACTGCTGTCTAAAACAGAGCATTCACCTATGAGGGGATAGCAGAGGAAATTTCAGAGCTGGGCTAGCTCGCAAAAGGGTGGAAGGATAGACTCAGGCTGCCAGAGGTCTCTGAGGAACTAGCAGGATTCAGGAGGTGAGATAGTGCCCCTGATTGACAACTCCATGTTTCTTTTTTTTTTTTTTTTCTTTTTTTTTTTTTTATTAACTTGAGTATTTCTTATATACATTTCGAGTGTTATTCCCTTTCCCGGTTTCCGGGCAAACATCCCCCTCCCCCCTCCCCTTCCTTATGGGTGTTCCCCTCCCAACCCTCCCACCATTGCCGCCCTCCCCCCATAGACTAGTTCACTGGGGGTTCAGTCTTAGCAGGACCCAGGGCTTCCCCTTCCACTGGTGCTCTTACTAGGATATTCATTGCTACCTATGGGGTCAGAGTCCAGGGTCAGTCCATGTATAGTCTTTAGGTAGTGGCTTAGTCCCTGGAAGCTCTGGTTGCTTGGCATTGTTGTACTTTTGGGGTCTCGAGCCCCTTCAAGCTCTTCCAGTTCTTTCTCTGATTCCTTCAATAGGGGACCTATTCTCAGTTCAGTGGTTTGCTGCTGGCATTCGCCTCTGTATTTGCTGTATTCTGGCTGTGTCTCTCAGGAGCGATCTACATCCGGCTCCTGTCGGTCTGCACTTCTTTGCTTCATCCATCTTGTCTAATTGGGTGGCTGTATATGTATGGGCCACATGTGGGGCAGGCTCTGAATGGGTGTTCCTTCAGTCTCTGTTTTAATCTTTGCCTCTCCCTTCCCTGCCAAGGGTATTCTTTTTCCTCATTTAAAGAAGGAGTGAAGCATTCACATTTTGATCATCCGTCTTGAGTTTCGTTTGTTCTAGGGATCTAGGGTAATTCAAGCATTTGGGCTAATAGCCACTTATCAATGAGTGCATACCATGTATGTCTTTCTGTGATTGGGTTAGCTCACTCAGGATGATATTTTCCAGTTCCAAGCATTTGCCTATGAATTTCATAAACTCGTTGTTTTTGATAGCTGAGTAATATTCCATTGTGTAGATGTACCACATTTTCTGTATCCATTCCTCTGTTGAAGGGCATCTGGGTTCTTTCCATTTTCTGGCTATTATAAATAAGGCTGCGATGAACATAGTGGAGCACGTGTCTCTTTTATATGTTGAGGCATCTTTTGGGTATATGCCCAAGAGAGGTATAGCTGGATCCTCAGGCAGTTCAATGTCCAATTTTCTGAGGAACCTCCAGACTGATTTCCAGAATGGTTTTACCAGTCTGCAATCCCACCAACAATGGAGGAGTGTTCCTCTTTCTCCACATCCTCGCCAGCATCTGCTGTCACCTGAGTTTTTGATCTTAGCCATTCTCACTGGTGTGAGGTGAAATCTCAGGGTTGTTTTGATTTGCATTTCCCTTATGACTAAAGATGTTGAACATTTCTTTAGGTGTTTCTCAGCCATTCGGCATTCCTCAGCTGTGAATTCTTTGTTTAGCTCTGAACCCCATTTTTTAATAGGGTTATTTGTTTCCCTGCGGTCTAACTTCTTGAGTTCTTTGTATATTTTGGATATAAGGTCACTATCTGTTGTAGGATTGGTAAAGATCTTTTCCCAATCTGTTGGTTGCCGTTGTGTCCTAACCACAGTGTCCTTTCCCTTACAGAAGCTTTGCAGTTTTATGAGATCCCATTTGTCGATTCTTGATCTTAGAGCATAAGCCACTGGTGTTTTGTTCAGGAAATTTTTTCCAGTGCCCATGTGTTCCAGATGCTTCCCTAGTTTTTCTTCTATTAGTTTGAGTGTGTCTGGTTTGATGTGGAGGTCCTTGATCCACTTGGACTTAAGCTTTGTACAGGGTGATAAGCATGGATCGATCTGCATTCTTCTACATGTTGCCCTCCAGTTGAACCAGCACCATTTGCTGAAAATGCTATCTTTTTTCCATTGGATGGTTTTGGCTCCTTTGTCAAAAATCAAGTGACCATAGGTGTGTGGGTTCATTTCTGGGTCTTCAATTCTATTCCATTGGTCTATCTGTCTGTCTCTGTACCAATACCATGCAGTTTTTATCACTATTGCTCTGTAATACTGCTTGACTTCAGGGATAGTGATTCCCCCTGAAGTCCTTTTATTGTTGAGGATAGCTTTAGCTATCCTGGGTTTTTTGTTATTCCAGATGAATTTGCAAATTGTTCTGTCTAACTCTTTGAAGAATTGGATTGGTATTTTGATGGGGATTGCATTGAATCTGTAGATTGCTTTTGGTAAAATGGCCATTTTTACTATATTAATCCTGCCAATCCATGAGCATGGGAGATCTTTCCATCTTCTGAGGTCTTCTTCAATTTCTTTCCTCAGTGTCTTGAAGTTCTTATTGTACAGATCTTTTACTTGCTTGGTTAAAGTCACACGGAGGTACTTTATATTATTTGGGTCTATTATGAAGGGTGTCGTTTCCCTAATTTCTTTCTCGGCTTGTTTCTCTTTTGTATAGAGGAAGGCAACTGATTTATTTGAGTTAATTTTATACCCAGCCACTTTGCTGAAGCTGTTTATCAGCTTTAGTAGTTCTCTGGAGGAACTTTTGGGATCACTTAAATATACTATCATGTCATCTGCAAATAGTGATATTTTGACCTCTTCTTTTCCGATCTGTATCCCTTTGATCTCCTTTTGTTGTCTGATTGCTCTGGCTAGAACTTCAAGAACTATATTGAATAAGTAGGGAGAGAGTGGGCAGCCTTGTCTAGTCCCTGATTTTAGTGGGATTGCTTCAAGTTTCTCTCCATTTAGTTTAATGTTAGCAACTGGTATGCTGTATATGGCTTTTACTATGTTTAGGTATGGGCCTTGAATTCCTATTCTTTCCAGGACTTTTATCATGAAGGGGTGTTGAATTTTGTCAAATGCTTTCTCAGCATCTAATGAAATGATCATGTGGTTCTGTTCTTTCAGTTTGTTTATATAATGGATCACATTGATGGTTTTCCGTATATTAAACCATCCCTGCATGCCTGGGATGAAGCCTACTTGATCATGGTGGATGATTGTTTTGATGTGCTCTTGAATTCGGTTTGCCAGAATTTTATTGAGTATTTTTGCGTCGCTATTCATAAGGGAAATTGGTCTGAAGTTCTCTTTCTTTGTTGTGTCTTTGTGTGGTTTAGGTATAAGAGTAATTGTGGCTTCGTAGAAGGAATTCGGTAGGGCTCCATCTGTTTCAATTTTGTGGAATCAACTCCATGTTTCTTAAGGGGAGCACAGGAACCCTCATGTGTGTAAAAGGCAGATATTGGACATTATGAGAGTCAGAGGCCTATGTCACTTGCATACCCCTGTGGGGTAAGGGAACAGAGACCTGGGTCTGAAATAGATCCACAATGTGTATACATTGGGAGAAGAATGTCCTGCATATTGGGAGCAAGGAGAGGATTGTTAAGTTTTGAGAATTGGCGTAAAAGTAATCCCTAGTTGATGCTCCTGGCCCCACTAGTATATTTCTAGCCCTATGAGGTCCAAGCCTAGTGGACTCCAAGGCTTTTGAGGAATGAAAACATTAACAGTATTTGTGGCAAAAGTAGCACTTTGGGCCTGGAATATAAAAAGCTAACCATTTTTGGTTGCCTGTTAAGGAACCCCAGAAAGGTCTTCTGTAGTGACTGTGTGGTTAAGATAAATCCACGAAGATAAGGAACAGTTTGCAAGAGTACAATGGCCTGCTTTCAATGTGAGCACAAACTAGGCATCCCAAAACTCAGGTTTGTACAGAGATGGACAAGATGTGCTGTCACCCCCAGGACATAATAATCAATTTCCTTCCCAGGACCCCTGATCATGTATTGTGCAAGTCCTGAGCCTATTGGTTCACTTATGTTCTAAGGGGCATGCATAGCATAGGATGTTTTTCCAGCCTAGGATAACAAGACAAGCAAAAGTCCATTCAAATCAATTTTCATAAGAGATAGGGAAGAATAGCCAAAGACACATTCTTCCTCTCCATATGCCCATTATTCCAATACCTCCCTAGCCAAGGGCTCAGTAACAACTGTACCTCTTTTCTTTGCATGTTTTGACCTGCCATATTTTCTCCACCACAGCCCCAGAGCCTGGAACCCATATGAAAAAATTTCTCTTCTACCGTCCAGCCTAAGAATTGAAAGCAATAATAGTGAGGCTCCAAGAGAGCCAACGTCCTCATCAATTGAGCAAAGTATGATCCATGCAACCAGCACAGATGCTCTACCTTCTGTTAAGAGCTATCGGGTAGTGTAACAGTTTGTATATTCTAGGTCCAGAGAGCAGCAGTATTTGAAGGTGTGGCCTCCTTGTAGTAGATGTGGCCTTGTTGCAGTAGATTTGGTCTTGATAGAGTAGATGTGTCACTGTGGAAGTGGGCTTTAATACCCTAGTCTTAGCTGCCTAGAAGTCAGTCTTCCATTAGCACCCTTCAGATAAAGATGAAGAACTGTCAGGTCTGCTTGCACCATGCCTGCCTGGATGCTGCCATGCTCCCACCTTGATGATAATGGACTGAACCTCTGAACCTATAACCCAGCCCCAATTAAATGTTGTCCTTTATAAAACTTTCCCTGGTCATGGTGTCTGTTCACAACAGTAAAACCTAACTAAGATTAGTAGTACTGGCTTTTTTATTTTGAACACCATATTATTGTATTCAGAGATGTCTTGTACTATGATTAGTCTCCTGGGGTCAGTATTACAAACTCCTTTGCTGACCTGTGATAACAATACTTATAAGCTTCTATTAAACCCTTTTACCACTGAGAAGTGGAAGGGACCTCTCAAGGTGTTTTCCTGCAGGGGTTCAGGGATAGGTCTAAGAAATCCACTGACATGTTAAAAAGGACTGCAGAAGCCAGATGAGTCACCAAAAGTATTCTTGGAGAATCATTCAAATCCCATCTCTTTGCATTGGGCCTGTTATTAAGCAAGGGCCAGTTGATCTGCAGCAGGGAGAAACATGTTGTCTATGTCAGCAGGTTTTCAATGCAACTGGGAGACATGTAACTATTGGTAGACCATACCTGGATGGGTATCATAGGCCAAAGTTCTGCATTCTTGAATTTAGTCCTTCAACATTAGCATTAGTTTGGTGGAAAGACTGCACATGTGAGTGCAAGTGCCCACAGAGTCTACAAAAGGGAGTTGGATACCCTAGGTCTGGAGGATCCGGCTATTGTCAGCTGTCATATTTGGGTGTTGGGGAAAACACCCTCAAGACTATTTTTCTATACAAGACAAGGCTTGCTCTTCTCCACTGAACCAAATCTACAGTCCTTAATATTGCTTTCCTTTCTAGCCACATTTTATGTAAATGGGAAGAAACTGTCTGCTAAATACTGCATACAAGGCCAGGATACCTCCACTCTGCTGTGAATGGGGGATACATAGGACACACAATTGAAGCATAAATTTCACCTTCTGAGTCTCTTTGTCCTTCTAGAGCCATACTGTTTTATCAGATAAAATGGAAGAATTCTTGTTTCCATGGGTCTAAGCACTTCAGTCACCCTGTATTTCCCTTGACTCTTTTGAGGTTTCTGTCAAGAAAATAAGATATGACCCTTGGGTCATGCTGCAGGGAGGACTTCAAATAACATGTGATCCAATGGTCCTGCTCCTGTTTACACATCTAGGAGGATGGTGGGAAAGAAGGATCTGCAAGTAAGACTCCAGACCAGATAAGTCTTGGTGCACCCTCCTCACATGATACATTCAGCAACTAGTATAGGTGAAAATTCTGGCAACCCTGAAAGTACAGAAGAGAAGAAAGGGAAAAAGGACAAGAAGCTGTTATCAGTACATTTGGAGGAAGCAAGAATCCTCATAGTTCATAGACTATAAGAAGGCTCAGCACCTAGAAATAATTGGACCTCCATGCATGTACTGTGGCACTGATGTGCAAGCACATTCACAGTGGCACACCCACATATACAGAAACAGAAACACACAGTAGGTAAATGACACAATTTCAACATTTTAAGCCCCATTTTGAAATACGGATACTTAGAATCGAGACAAAACTACTCTGCTTCTTTTTCCTTTTATTTTTCTTTATTTTACTCTCTTGATTTTCATACTAATGACTCATACCCCATATCCTGAAAAGGGTTTGACAATTTCAGCCTGACTAGCTCTATAACCCAACACTGAATCTATTGACTGGTATTCTTTGCTCACACAAACACAACATACAAATTGCTAGGGAATGGCCCAATTCACCATTGAATTTGATGACTTCCTTGCTGAGGAGAGATAGAAGAGGAGGTCACCCTGAGGCCAACTTCTCCAAGGAGTTTACTGACATGCCAGGGCTAAACCAAACAGAAGATACTATGTTAAACAGCACTGTCTGCACATACTCACTTAGCTGGTGGTCAGTGACCCAGCATGCAACTCTGGGACAGGCTATACGGCATCAACTTGTCAAGGAGCTTCCTTGTACTTCCCCTGAGGACTTGGCCAACCTTCTACTCACTGAATAACAACTAAGAAAATGGGACAAAATTATTGAAAGCAGACAGGAATGACAATGGGCTTGTAGTGGCAATGGCCCTCACAAATCTTTGCTTTCTCAGACTGGACACTGTGATGGGGCTGTGTTGCTCATGCATTACTCATTCCTCTCAGGAGAACATGCTGTATAACTTCTACTCTCAGTGCTGTCTACTCCTAAGTCCTGCTTCCTGCCTTTTCAGTGTTATTCTCTGTTTCCTGGCTGTCTACACAAGGAGTTGATGCCACAAAGAAAAGGACAAAGGGGATGACAAAGAATAGGAACACACAGTATCCTGACCATTTTTCATTTGTAGTAAGTACTGTTATAGGCGCCCTTGTGGTAACACCAGGTCTATAGACCAGCTGAGTTGAACTGCTGAATGATGTCAGTGTCGTTTCTCTTCCATAGTCCTCATGTTCTCCCTGTTCCTGATACCATGCTGTTGAACCCACAGAACAACCTTGTTTGCTCATGCTTCTTTATTAACTTCTCCATCAGGTTCAAGCCCACCACCCCCCTTAGTCTTGATGCTCCCCCTTCATTCCTGTCTACCAAAGCCATGCATGCCTTTCAAGAATACTAATATGGAACCATTGTGGTCTCCACTCTTCCAGGCCCTCACTACCAGAAACTTTGTTTCATGCCCTGAGGATTTGTCAAAGCAGGAAGTCCTGTTTCACAGCATGATCTTCCAGTCCCTGAGCATACTTAATTCCGAGTCCCTCTTCCAGCCTATGGCACAAGAACACCTCTCCTCTACAGATGGAGGAACATGCTGTCCAACTTCTTCCTCAGATGTCTCCCCTTTCCTCTTTTTCAGGTCCTTTCTTACCTGCCTGATTCTTAGTGAGCCTGGATTTTACTCTGGTTAGGGTTTAGCAATACTAATCATCATCCTGTCCTCTTTTTTTTTGACAACTCTGCTGGTTTTAGAATTGCAAGCTCTCTAGCCAATATGCAGTGTTGACTACGCTCTATGAAACTGGGGATGGCAAATCTGGGAGCAAATGCAAATGGCCCACCTCTCCACAGGACAGCCATTCCAGCAAATCTCTACTGTGGGAGGTATAGCAACCAGGTAGCCAGCTTGTGCCTGTTACTGGCTGCATGTGCCTTTATCCTGCTTCCTTCCTGTATAGCATCCATGCAATGCAGTACCAGGCCTTAAATGACTATGAGCTTTCCTAGAGCATACAGAAGCATCTGTGTTATCCTGGGTCATCCAAGAAGTCATAGAGGTTAGCGAGCTACCCAAACAGGGGCCTATTGCCAGAATAAGACCTTGGCACAACCAGTTACTATAGCAACAAAGCAAAAAAAGGATTTTTTCTTTTTAGGAGTGAATTTATTCCTGACAGTTGCTTCATATTTATGGTATATGTGGGACCCAAGGGGACAGCAGAGCCACTACTCTAACTTAGAGTTAGTTGAATGATATTTCCATTAGTTTCTAATTGGGAGAATATGGCCTATGGCACACCCTAACCTAGGTCTCAGGCATGGAAACAATTTTGGGTCAGAAAAAGACTAAGGACCCCAAACCAGAAACCAGAGAGTTAGATATATGGGCTGCAATAAACAACCTACATACTATTCTTTTGATAGTCAAAGAAACAACCCTAGGCTTACTTGAGGCTTTACATCTGCTTGTCTCACCTCTCCTAGGACATGACCTTAATTGACCATGATCTTTCCTAGAGCATATAGACGCATTTGTATCATCTTGGGTCATCCAAGAAGCCACAAAGATTAGTAGAATGAAGGATTTTATTAGATCCACCTCACCTAGATATAGGAGGAAGGAAGCAGGGTTGGAAAGATGGGGCACAGCCTGACATTCTTGAACAGTGAATTAGGCAGATGAAAGGGAAACTTGCTCTTACATTTGTTCTCTGTTGAGCCTCAATGGCTATGTCACATCCTTCTAGCACAGTGGGCCATAATGAGAGAATGAATGAGTGATGGGTGCTTTGGAAAGCAAAAAGTGAGTGTCAGCTGAGGAGCACTAGGATTTCCCAGTGACTGCCTTCATATTGCTGATTCGTATTTTTCCAGATTCATAAGAAGTTCATCCACCTTCACACCTTTGAGGGTGGTGAAGCCTATGGGATACAGTCACCAGGCACCTGGAGATCTTTTAGCATGGGTATATTCACAGCGTGCTGGAAGATGCTGAACAAACAACATCAGGATATACTGCAGTTAGTTATAGCCATCAGGCATCTGAAGTTCTCTGAAGGTGCATACTTACTCCTACAGTACTTGCATGGCTACTAGGTGCATTGCCCTGATCAACTTTGAACCATGCAGCAGGAACTGAGGGGTTAGGAGGTAAGTGGACAGGAAGAAGAAGGAGATGCTGTGGGTAAGGAGCAATTGTCAGACTATCATAAAGACCAAGGGCCCAATTTGTGTAGAGTTCTGACCCACAGGTCTGTGGTACTCCCAGCATCAAGACTGGTATTCTTCACAGTGGTTCGATCATCTGGGTTTTGAGAATAGAAGCATCAATGCCTAGTGACCCTAAATAGCTCTTCCCACTAAGGAGAGTGTTTTAAGCCAGGCAGCATGAGTGTCCACCCATTCCCAGTTCCCTTCTCTTCTATGATTGCTGTTCTTTAGGTAGAGGCAAACAGAATAAGTCAGCTGACTTTCACTAGAGTATGGGAATTTTCCAAAGAGGATATTCAGTAGATTATTGTGTTGAATCTAGAAAATATCTGGACATTTTTGAAGCAGCTTGGCTTTCATTGAGGATTGGCTAATAATTTGAGGATGCATTATACATGAAAGCAGTCAGTAATGCCTTGAAATCATCCACATTTTCGATCTCTAAGCACTCTTTTAGCAGTTACTTCAGATTCTTCTGCACTCATGAATCATTCAATAGTCAAAATGCCAATGTGATGACTAAAGAAATTCCACTTTATAGAAGGCATCCATCTTTGTGTTGAATAGAAATTGTCTCAGATTCAACTCAATCCAAGATATGTTCCTAGCAACCCTGGCTCACTGACTTCCACTCAGAAATATAGAGCTGTGACCATCTGCTTTGCTATGATATTACTAACTATGTTTATGCTTCTGTAACCTGCTTGTGCAGACATTCAAGGACCTTTTTGATGTTGCGATGACTACTTAATATTGGTAAAGTTGAATGTCCCCTGGCTTGCTTGTGCAGATACTCAAGGTCTCCATGAGGTCTTTGCCTTTTAAAATCCTTCCTCACCTACTCCTCAACTTTCATGGAACAGTCTATATTTTGTCTCAGAAATTACTGTCCTGCTTGTAATCTCAATAAATTTAAATTATTATAATCCCGATTGAGTCTATGCTCCTTTCCCAGGGTCTCAAACTCCATAATAATACCATAAGGAACTATATGAAAAATGTCAACTCAGTCTTCAAAGAAAACCTGACCACCTTATCAATCCCCTTATGTTGATAATGAAAAGATCTGGATACCTCTAAAAGATCTTGTTTAAACTCTGCTTTAAAAAGTTCAGAAAATCATGGTAGCTCATCATCCTAAAAATGTAGAGCAGGACCTGAGGCATCCATTTCATGTAGAGAACCATATCATCATCTCAAATACTTCCTTCTCTACCTTCAGAACCCAGAGCCCCGGAGAGGCAGTTCTTACTCCTGAAGACTCCTAGCCCTGGGCCTCTGCTAGAGACTGGTTTAATTTTATACTTCTCTTTGCTCAAAAGCTAATTAAGATAGAAAGCAAATTATTTTCAAAACAACATTTTTAAAAAAGGTTTCTGGATAGAAGTAAAAGTAAAACCAAATAATGATGAAGTCAGGAAACAATTTGACCTTTATTCAGAGAAGGGAGAAGAGCTGCATATGTGGTCCCTAAGACAAGAATGGTAATTTCCCACCAATTTTTCATGGAAGCAGCAATATTTACAAAGAGATGAGGAAGGAAATGTTTCTGGATATCTGTAAGAGGCTGAGGAAGTAATTAAGTGAACAACAGAAATCCTCTACAACACCTGAGCAGATCCTGTCTAAAGGGGGACTTCTGTCAGGACTAAAGAATGCTCCACATCAGAGAAACAGAAACTTGTTCTGAGAATTTACCTCAGACAAAAGGAAGCTATCACAGATTACCCATAAGAGACACATGCAGGACCATAGGACATCCTCTAAGCAAAATCCTGTAATAGGGAGTTTTGAGAGCTGCCCAAGGGACATCTGTCAAAATCCACTCAGCATCTCCCTTTCTCCCTCAGGTTTGTTAGTCTTCAGCCCTGTGACCTCCAAGGTGTCCTCCTTTGTTCTCAAGAAAACTGAGCATGGATCCTCCTGAGAACTGTCAGAACTTCAACTTCCTGAATACTACTCATGCCCAAAGGGAGACAAGGGACTTGAAGGCTGCCCATGTTCTCATACCTGAGGTCGAGCATGTAGAAGCTACTGCCACAACCTCAGGGGCTATCTGTGGGAAGAATGCTGGGTTCATCCCAGAGTGCTCAGAGATCCTTTTCTCCCCTACCCCCCATTGCCATGGGCTCCCCATTTCAGGAGCACCATCTTTTGGGGCTTCAGGAAGCCAAGTATGGGAAACGGTTCTCCCTGAGTTCCCTTGATGGGATGCAGTCAATAGAAAGAGAATTGATTTGATTCTGTTCCTTCTTCTCAAGTACAGGATCCAGCAGCTGACATCCATGGAAGAGATTCTGTATATGATCATCTGAGATTATGAGGAACACTACCTTGTGATCTTTATTAAGGCTGCTGATTGAATGAGTTGAATGAGGCTGATGTTTGGCATTGACCTAATGAAAAGGAACCCCATCGTCCCTCCTCTCTTGTCCATGTCCCTGGGATCACCTATGATGGGATGTATCATGGTTCTCCAGGCATACCTAAGACAAGTCTGGTAATCACATGCTATGCAACATCTCCATAGAGGACAATTGTGCCATTGAGGAGGTGCTATAGCATGTATTGAACAACATAGGGCAGTATGCAGGAAGGAATCATTTCATATACAGGGAACCTAAAATCATCATTACTGAGCATTTTGTGGACCAAGGGTACCTGGAATACAAGCAGGTGATCTTCCAAGCCATGAGTTTCTGTGGGGTCCCAAGGCATGATGCAGAAACCACCAAGATGATTTTTTTTTTACCAAACTCATTAATCAGGATCCCAGATCCTGCCCCACCAGGTATTCAAAGGCTTTGAGAGATGAAGTAGCAAAGCCCTAGATCAGGATCGCCCTACAGATAGTACTATGCTCTGACCAGCACACATTCTGTCCAACCGCAAATAGACAGTCAGTGGTCTCACTACTCTGCCCTCATTTGAGAGCCAGTGGGAGTAGAGTGTGAACCATTCCATTCTTCCTCCACTACCTGGGTGACTTGGGGTTTCTCCTTATTACAAAATGTTGTTACTTTTACTACAAGACTCATTAGCTGGAGAATTTTAACTTTATGATTGGTATTCATAACACATCTACTATTGAAGTGCCATTTCAGGAGTTTTGTAAACAAATGAGATTGACTTATGTCTAATTTGTAGTTATGTTTCAAGATACCACAGTATTTTACTAGGAACTACACAGGAGTTGGAAAAGAACTTGTCATTTTCCTGGAAAATACAATAAAAAATATTTTTGATTACTTTATTAGTTTTAGTCCTCCTTTTCTGGTTAGCTAATTAAAATGAAAGCTAATGTAAACTGAATGCAATCTCTGCCCCAGCCTTCATTGAGCATCAGTTGCTCTGTGAAAGTCTCTGCTTTAGCAGGGTGACTGAAGAAAAAACTTATCTATACTTTTCAGTGAAAAGGTAAAGTTCAACTGCAACAGCCCTGTTATAGAATAATAACAAGGCAAGTTAATATTCTATTTTTATTGCAAATATAAGTACAGGAAGGCTCAGAGGGGTCCCCTGGGACAAGTAGTGCCTTTTCAGTGGGGTGAACCAAGGCAGTAATAGCTCTCAGAAATATTGACCAAGTAAACACCCCAGGGAGGTGTGAATGACTCAGGGCTGAGAGAAGGGAAAACTGCTCTGAGCTGTCAGTGTTGGTGACATGGAGGACCCAGGCTGGAGTGTCACTAGGTGACTGAACACTTGAAGAACATACACCATCAGGAAGGTTGTATTCCTATCACCTAAAAACAGGAAACCAAATACAAACAGCATTCCTGTCCTGGTGCTAGAGTTACAGATGAACATAGCACATGTAGGGCATCTCTTTTCCAACCCTCTTCACACATAGGTTAGGATCACAGGAAAATGAGGCCTACAAACTCCTTCTTTGGTGCTCTTCTGCCTCCCTGTTCAGGAGAAACAGAACAGACTACAAGAGCAGGAAGAGCTTACCCAAAGGTCTAGCCCTAGGCCAATTGAAGTTTGAACAGAAATCATTTATGTATGTATACATGAGTGTGAGGGTGGATATATGTGCATTGTTTGGAATGAGAGAAAGTATATTTCAAGCCAGTTCTTCCTTCCACCTTGTGATCGAAGGACTTCCCTTATTTCTGCTGCTGCAGTCTGTAAGGCAGACTTGTGGGACTGCAAGATGCTCTCCTATTCTGCTGCTCTTCTTCCACTTGCCAAGCGAGTAGTGGTATGGCAGGCGGCATAGGCTGTTTAATCCCACTGTTTATTCAGGATGCAGGGAAGTAAATCAGATCCTCATGAGCAGTTACCAGTTTTATCCTGAGATCCAGTTCTGCAAGCATAGTACAGCTTTAGAGCTCTATTATCTCTAGTGAAGTTTTGGCACATAGTCAACAGATGTTGACTGAGTGGGAAGATTTAGTGACATTTCTCTGTGACATATCCATCTGACTTCTTAGCTCTCCTTAGTTCCATCTTCTCTATAGCTTGTTCACTCAAGGAACTGCACCAAGGCTTTCACATGCCGCCAACATACTCCAGCCATCCTGATGGACTGCTCACTTTCCAGGGGAAGGACCTTGAGGCTCCTGGCATTGGAAATGTCCCTGATTCCTGCTTAACATATGATCAGCCCGGGAGGGAGACCAGGAGCCTCTCAGCACCTGTAACACAGGAAGTTCTCACCCCCACCAGACCAAGGCTGTCCCTCTGACAAACACAGGACTCTTCCTAGTTCTTTGTAATATTTATCAGAACAGCAGTAGAAGGACCTCCCAGGAGGCTTATGTTAGCTACTGAGAACAGTCTTAAAATAAAGGGAGCACATGAGTCAAGTATATGTAGAGATTGTCCCTGAGTGCATCCTGGATAGCTGGGTGTTCCAGTGTGGGAGTTTCTGTCCGTTCCCAGCCCGATACAATGCCCCTTAAACTGGCCGTGCCTCCGTGTGTGAGCAGTTCAATCCCTACACATTTTCCCATCTTTTCTGATGTTCCTGATGCCTTCTGTGGTCTACAAAGGACATCCTGCCCTCAGCCATAACTGTCTTTCACACTGACTAATGAACCCATTGACAGAGTGGTCTTGTGTGGCATAACAGAGACTCACAGGCAAAGGTTTCCTGCTAGATCTCAAGGAAAGTGTGGATTCTCAGCCTCTCAAGAGAACAATGGAATTGTGAGGAGTGCGGGGGTCAGACAATGCCTTACTTCTAATTTCAAGAACGAACCCCTGTCCACCTTTCTACCTGCAACTATGCATATGAAGATCTGGGCTGTGTTTGTGACTTGGAGCCATATTGGGAGGTTTCTGAAACACAGAAGGCCATTCTGAGCTTTCTGAATTAAGGGAGGCCCTTGGGGTAGAAACTAACGGTCCCTTTGAGAGTTATAGTCCAAAGTTCATGCAGCTTCATCCCTGTGGTCAGCCTAGCTCTAATTGAGGCCCACTTGGATGGATGAACATCTTTCTGCTTTGTTCTTAGCAGCCCTGCATGGATATCACTTTTAGACATTCCCAGAGGGGGAGAGGGGAGCTAGCTTTCAGGGTAGATGTAGGTCCTGAGAGTGGACTGTGGACTCTTTGGTTGATATTCAACTTCAGATAATCTGGGTCAGATAGCTGAACCAAATAGGTACCCACTTGAGACAATGAGTCCACACCCCCCCCATATTTGGGCTTTAGAGAGAAGACATTTAAGAGGTTCCTATAAAGAAAGGGGCCACAGGAATTAGTCAAGATGGAAACTAGGCCTGAGATTCAGAAGCTATGTCCCATGTACACAAGCATGAACAATCAACATATTGTCTCTTGCTCAAGATCTGCCAACAAATGTCAGCATGATTTATGAGAATGAGCTTCTGTACCCAGAGACTATAGGAGACAGAGGCATTTTGCAGCCCAGTTATGGGAAGGGGATCCACAGGCAGGCAATAAATTCAGGGTCAGACCCTGCTCCAGTTGTTAGGGGTCTTGCATGGAGACCAAGCTGCATACCTGTTACATATGTGCATGGGGCCTAGGTATAGTCTGTGCTCACTCTTTGATTCATGGTTCAAAGGAACTCACTTTGTAGTATCTTCTCCTGATGGTAACTATTTGGATAGGAAGAAAATCTTTGAAGGTCTAGGACCGTGTTTTGGGAAGGTTATAGGACATAAAAAAACATGGGTGGTGATAGGAAAATGATTTAATGTAGAAAAATTGATTTATATTTCTTCCCCTCACTATAGTACTGTTGTATTAGGACTTTGAAAGTTCAGAGTTCTAATATTAATCAATAAAGTTCTAATAAACTATTAGTCAACTGTGGTAAAACATTCCACTATATGATCAACTATCATTGTCACAAATTCAAGATTTTAAGTTTCCTTAGATTGTCTTTTAAATATAGACTTCATATATTTCTGATCATGTATACCCAGTCTTCTGGATTGAGAGGTAAGTCCTTCTTGCTCTTTCTGTTCCACAAAAAGTTTCTGTCTTCCCTAAGCTCACCTTAATTAGTGCTCATAATTAAAATATTTACCAAACTTCTACTATGACATAAAGATAGTATCTTCTACCCTTCTCTACATTGTGCATTTCAATACAGACTACAATTTAGCATGTCTAAAATCTATCCTCTTTTGAAAACTCAAAATGATTCTTGTAAGCTTCATGAAACCCACTCAGATCTACCTCTCGTGGGTCAAGTAGACTCCATCTGGATAAGAACCTCTGTTAATCAATAGTCTAAGTTCCCCACCTGTTGCCTATTCCAAAGAGCAGGATTCCTCCCTGTTCCCTAGTTTTAGGACTCTTCTCTCCAACCACCAAGACTAGGGACTTAAAGGTTTCAAATGCACACCTAAGAAAAAGGTTTTCTCCCAAACCTACTTCCCTTTTATTTTCTGCCTCTAATATGTATAAATGTGTTTCAGCAGCCTCCCAAAATCCAGATGTTTACTCAGAATCTGAATCCAGGACAGCTCCAGAGAAGCTACCCACAGGTGCTCCAGGCAAACCTCACAGATGCCTAACTGCCTGCACATTCATAGCTACGAAGTCACAGAACCTGGACAGCAATTAAGCAGTCAGCTCACTCAATACTTGACCAGCATCCCAATTTTCTTAGGTTCCCTAAACAGAGAATGTCACCCCCAAATCAGATGGAAATAGTTTAAAGAACAGGACAACCTCAGTCCTGGAAGCCTCCCCTGTCCCAGAAATGTTCCCCATTGATTTTCATTCTCTTTCCCAATCTTTCCACCCCTTCCTCACCTCTCCATTCCTATTCTTCACCTTGTTCCCCTCCCAACCCCTCTCCCACTCAGTTTCCTCCCTCCACCTATTTCAGATATCTATTTTGTTTCTCGTTCTGGGTGAGATTCAAGCACATTCCCTTGGGCCCTTTTTGTTACTTAGCATTGTTGGGTCTGTGAATTGTAACTTGATTATCCTGAAATTTATGGCTAATAGATATAGAGACCCACAGTCAAACATCAGGTAGAGATTGGAGAGTCTTTTGGAAGAGTGGGAGTTAGAATTGTGGGAGTTTGAGGGGTCAAAGACAACAGAAGACCTACAGGAGTCATGAAGGCTCACAGAGACTAGACCACCAACAGAATAGCATGCATGAGCTGTATCTATGTCCCCTACACATATGTAGTAGATATGCAGCTTGGTCTTCATGTGAGTCCCCTAACAATTGGAGCAGAGCCTGTCTCTGATTTGGTTGTGAGTCTTTGGATCATTTCCCCTAGCTGGGTTGTCTTGGCTGGCCTTGGCAGGAAAGGATGTGTTTGTCATGCTATGACTTAATGTGCCCAGGAAAAAGGGATGAGGGAATGTGAAGGGGATGTGAGGGAATGTGAATGGGATTGGAAAGAGAGGGGGGAGGGTGCCGATATCAGGATGTAAAGTAAGTAAGTAAGTAAGTAAGTAAATAAATAAATAAATAAATAAATAAATAAATAAATAAATAGAGAGAAGAGAAAAGCCATTATGAAGAGGCTGGAGGCTATGAATCCAACTGTATAAAACTCTAATTTGTTGAACCTATATAAAGAGTGAAAATGTTAAATGATTACAGAGATTATGGAAGATGAATTAAAAAATAATATATGGGTATACCATAAATAAAAAGTATTATTTATGGGGGCTGGAGAGATGGCTCAGAGGTTAAGAGCACTGTCTGCTCTTCCAGAGGTCCTGAGTTCAATTCCAGCAATCACATGGTGGCTCACAACCATGTATAATGACATCTGGTGCCCTCTTCTGGCCTGCAGGTATACATGCAGGCAGAATGCTGTAAACATAATAAATAAATAAATCTTTAAAAAAGTATTATGTTCATATTTACATAAACACATTTTATATTTATATTACATTATTAATGGAATTATTTAATATATTTACATAAGTACATCTAATACATTTATTTTTTTTTCTGCTGATATACTAGAGCTATATTAGTATCCAGGAGGCATGCGATTTTGTCTTTTGCCTTCATACTCTAAGGGTTTTAGGTATATAGGTGGTTTTTTTTAATTTATTTAATACTTAATAATAATTCTTTGGTTTCCGGGCAAACATCCCCCTCCCCCCTCCCAACCCTCCCCCCATTGCCGCCCTCCCCCCAACAGTCTAGTTCACTGGGGGTTCAGTCTTAGCAGGACACAGGGCTTCCCCTTCCACTGGTGCTCTTACTAGGATATTCATTGCTACCTATGAGGTCAGAGTCCAGGGTCAGTCCATGTATAGTCTTTAGGTAGTGGCTTAGTCCCTGGAAGCTCTGGTTGCTTGACATTGTTGTACATATGGGGTCTCGAGCCCCTTCAAGCTCTTCCAGTCCTTTCTCTAATTCCTTCAACGGGGGACCTATTCTCAGTTCAGTGGTTTGCTGCTAGCATTCGCCTCTGTATTTGCTGTATTCTGGCTGTGTCTCTCAGGAGCGATCTACATCCGGCTCCTGTCGGTCTGCACTTCTTTGCTTCATCCATCTTGTCTAATTGGGTGGCTGTATATGTATGGGCCACATGTGGGGCAGATTCTGAATGGGTGTTCCTTCAGTCTCTGTTTTAATCTTTGCCTCTCTCTTCCCTGCCAAGGGTATTCTTGTTCCCCTTTTAGAGAAGGAGTGAAGCATTCACATTTTGATCATCCGTCTTGAGTTTCATTTGTTCTAGGCATCTAGGGTAATTCTTCTGGCCTGCAGGTATACATGCAGGCAGAATGCTGTAAACATAATAAATAAATAAATCTTTAAAAAAGTATTAGGTTCATATTTACATAAACACATTTTATATTTATATTACT
Organism: Rattus norvegicus; assembly: GCF_021556685.1. NCBI lineage: Eukaryota > Metazoa > Chordata > Mammalia > Rodentia > Muridae > Rattus > Rattus norvegicus. Next base: position 154,910,762 of record NC_141554.1, on the reverse strand, counting down.
TTATTAATGGAATTATTTAATATATTTACATAAGTACATCTAATACATTTATAGTTATGGATATGTGCTATTTTATTTTTATCAATACAGTAGAATATACCACATTATGGCTGAATCCTAACAAACTATTCACTTTATATGTTATTAACATTTCAATATTAAGTTTACCATTTTTAAAATATTATAATCACAGTGTGGAAAAGTGATAGTGGTGAATTCCTATATTTGGAGGCAGAGGCTACAAAAAATCATTAGTGCATTTTGGTCTGTTTTGCTTTGAAACTAGAATTATCTGAAAATAAAGTTTAAGACTGCATATTTTGGGTGGCTTATGGTCTGTTTCCTATTACTACTAATGGAATAGCTTAGCTTAACTTACTCTATAAACACCAAATAAAATAGATTATTTAGCTCTTACTTCTGGAATTTTAAGAGAACAGAAGTGGCTCTAGTGAAAACCTAATTATAAAAGATAACACAAGAGTGAGATCAAGTGTAAGAAAGAAGAATCTGACAAGAAGGCATAGAAAGATTCAGTGGCAGGCTCTAGATTTAATAAAAACTCACTCCCTTGACAAAATGATGAAAATCAAATATATGTGTGTGTTTATACAAATTTAATGTGCAATAGTAGGAAAATTCAGAATCATTTATTTTTTAACTAACAAATTTGTTTATTTTACATCTTGACTGCAGTATCCCTTCCCCCCTCCTCTTTGAGTTCTCCCCCACCTCCCCTTCCTCTCCCATAAAATCTTCCTCCCACTTCAATAAAAGGGAGTCCTCCCATTGATGTCAAGCAGATTTGGCATATCAAGTTGCAGTAAGACTTGATCTTCTCCTATTGAGGATAGACTAGGTATCCCACTAGGGGGAAAAGGTCCAAAAGGTAGGCAAAAGAGTCAGATACAGCCCCTGATCCTGCTTCTAGGAGTCGCACATTAAGACCAAGCTGCACAACTGTTACATGTGTGCAGGGGAGACTAGTTCTAGCCCATGTTTGCTCTTTAATAAATGGTTCAACCTTTGGGAGCGCCCAAGGATCCAGATTGTCTCCATTGGTATTCCTGTGGGGTCCCTGTCCTCTTCCGGTCCCTTCATTCTTCCCCCAATTCCTCCACAAGACTCCCTAATTACTTCTAGTGCTTGGCTGTGGGTCTCTGCATCTGTTTCTGTCAGTTGCTGAGTGAAGCCTCTCTAATGACAGTTTGCTAAGCTTCTGTCTACAAGTACAGCAGAATATCATTAACAGTGTCAGGAGTGGTATCACTCTCATGACATGAGTTTCAAGCTGGACCAGTCATTGGTTGGCTAGTCCCTTAATTTCTTCTCCATCTTCATTCCTACACATCTTGTAAGCAGGACAAATTGTGGGTAGAATTTTTTGTGACTGGGTTTGTGTTCCAATCCATCCATTAGAAATCTTGCATGGTTACTGTAGTTGGCCAATTCAGGGTCCACATCAACCATTGCTATGAGTTTTAGCTAGGGTCACATTCATAGTTTCCTAGGAGTTTTCACATTGTGTTAGGTTTCTAGCTTATCGAAGAGATGCTCCAGGCTCCATTTCAGTTTTCTCTCCCAGTATCCTCTCTCTCCCTCCTCGCACTTGATTTCTCCTGTTCCCACCCTCACCTCCACCCCCATCCAGTCCTCTCTCACCTTTCCCTGAGATATATATTCTATTCACCCTTCTCAGTGAAATTAACTGTCCCCCTTGAATCCATTTTACTTAGCTACTTTGGGTCTGTGGAGTGCAGCATGTACTTTATGTGAATACCTACCCTGTCTGTCTTTCTTGGTCTGGGTTGCCTCACTCAAGATGCTATTTTCTTCTTCTTCTTTTTTAAATCTTTATTAACTTGAGTATTTCTTATTTACATTTCGAGTTTTATTCCCTTTCTCGGTTTCCGGGCCAACATCCCCCTAACCCCTCTCCCTCCTCTTCTTTATGGGTGTTCCCCTCCCCATCCTCCCCCCATTACCTCCCTCCCCCTAACAATCACGTTCACTGGGGGTTCAGTCTTGGCAGGACCAAGGGCTTCCCCTTCCACTGGTGCTCTTACTACACTATTCATTGCTACCTATGAGGTTGGAGTCCAGGGTCAGTCCATGTATAGTCTTTGGGTAGTAGTTTAGTCCCTGGAAACTCTGGTTGGTTGGCATTGTTGTTCATATGGGGTCTCGAGCCCCTTGGAAGAGCTTGAAGATGCTATTTTCTAGTTCCATCCATTTGCATGCAAATTTCAGGTTGCCATTGTATTTTTAACGACGGAGTAATACTCCATTGTGAAAACATACCACATATTCTTTATCCATTCTTCTGCTGAGGGACAAATAGGCTGTTTCCAATTTCTGACTATTATGAATAAAGCTGTTATGATTGTAGTTGAGCTAGTGTCCTTGTGGTATAGTGGGGCATATTTTCTGTATATGCACAGGAGTGGTATAGCTGGATCTTGACATAGAATTATTTCCAATTTTCAGATAAACTGCCATCCTGATTTCCAGAAGACTGTACAATTTTGGACTATTACCACCAAGAGAGCAGTGTTCCCTTTCTCCATATCCTTACCAGCATGAGTCCTTGCTTGAGTTTTATTATCCTAGCCATTCTGATGGATGTAAAAGTGGAATCTCAGAGTCCTTTGGTTTGTATATTCATGATGACTAAGGATTTTGAGCATTTCCTGAAGTGCTTCTTGGCCACTCTATAAAGAATTCTCTGTTTAGATCTGTACCCAATTTTTAATTGAGTTATTGGTTTGTCAATGTCTTGTTTCTTGAGTTCTTCATATATTTTGGATATAATCTCTCTTTTGGATTTAGGGTTGGTGGAAATTATTTTCTTATTCCATAGGCTGCAATTTTGTCCTATTCATGGTGTCCTTTGCCTTGCAAAAGCTTCTCAGTTTCATGAGGTACCATTTATTAATCGTTGATCTTAGTGCCTGTACCATTGGTATTCTGTTCAGGAAATTGTCTATAGTGTTAATGCTATCACGGCTTTTCCTCCCTTCCTCTTCTATTGGATTTAGTGCATCTGATTTTACATTGAGGTCTTTGATCCATTGTATAACATAGATGCACATGTGACATTATATCTCGATGGATTTAATTCTGTCTTTCTGGCTTACTATTCTATCTTATCTATGCTTATTTCCTATTTATGTGGTATCTGTTTTCAAGTTTCTACCAATGCTTTGCATTCTTATCAACTTGGCATTTGGGGATTTATAATTAGTTTTAGGATTTATGTAGGTATCCCTCACATACTTCTAAGCAGTTAAATAATTAAAAAGGAAATTTAGTATATTTGAAAATAAATTAGAGCAAACCTATGTTAACTACAAAAGAGTGTTTTTAAGAAAAATAGCAGTTTTCATCCTTCCCTATGGCTAAATACAGTTTTAAATCTCTTAGGTCTTCCTCTTATTATTTCTTCTATTCAAAATAATATGTACATTCTGATATTTCTTGTTTTTATCAGTTTTAAAGTGCTGTTTTTATCTTTTATTCATAGTGATTACTTATTAAAACATATTTTCAATACAAAAATCTTATAATTTTATTAAATTATTCTTTAATATTTACACTATTAGATCTACTTAGAGTAGTATTCATTTCACAGGCACATGAATTACAATTGTTTAAGTTACAAATGTACTTTTAAAGTTTATAATTGTTTTAATTTCTCACTTTATAATCCTTCATAAAATTTTCCTATATTTCTTCTTCCTAAAATTTTAAACCTTCTATAAAATTCCTTCCTACTAAGTACATAAAGAATGTCAATAATTTTTTTCTCTCTGTGGGGACATCTATCCTGTGAGTTCTAAGCTAGTTTCCTCTAGACACAATATTTGTCCTTGGAATTTAGGTCATTTTAATTTGTAGTTTTCTTCACAGTTTTGTCATTATTCATAGTTTTGTTGGTTATTTTCTCTAGAAACATAAAGAATCCTCTAATCAGTATTTTTATAATTTCATGTAATATTTTTATTATGCATTATTTTAATCTTTTTATTGATGTTCTGAAAAGTTTCAGTTTGAAAACCAATGCCCCCTTGTTAGTATAAATATTCCCCCACCCTGGCCCAAGAAGCATTGCAGTTACAGAGAAGAGAGGGAATCTGTCTATTCTCAGTGATCTGACCTATGACCATCAGATTGATTAATAGCCTAACATTTCCTGAAAAAAAGCAAGCCTGAGATGACCACTAGTCCAACACCAGGGAGACAAAACAGAGAGTTTGCCTGGGACAACCACTAGTCTGGCAGTGCATAGCTCTGGACAGGCTCCCAGGATGGGGAACAAGCCAGAGATTAGAAAAACTCTGCTTAGAACCATGAGCCTAGGGCCATTGTGAGGCTGAGAAAGACCATTCTTGTCATGTAGGTGAGCTCAGCTGAGGAGCAGTCCCAAGATGACTACTAGACTATTACTATGGGAACTGGACAGAGACCTAGCCTGAGATGACCACAAGCTTCTTGCTATTCAGGGAGAGAGGGGACAGACCATGCCCTAGATGACCTCTGTCCAATGCCTTAATGCGTAAGCATGGCATAGCACTCCTGTGATCACTCCTGAGATTATCTCAGACTCTCAGAGCCTCTGGGTACCATTAAAATATGCAAGTAAGTGGAGGAAAAATGGAAGAGAAAGAGAAACAGAAAGAAGTGAGTACAATGGAGAAAGGTAGAACTGGAGACTTGGAGGAGACTTGATGTGAGGTACTCACATCACAACCTGATGTGATTAGCTTGTGATGCCACCTAAAACCACGGTGGATTCCTGTCCTGTGATGACACCTGGATTCCACACAGAGGACTGTTACCACCAAACATGGGCATGCTAAAATCCCTAGTGTGGACTGCTGCCAGAGAACATATTAATATCTGAGAACTGGCTCCACCTCTCACCTGGGCATCCTGGAAGAGTTGGCACTAGGGGCATGGGAGCAGGAGAACTGACCCTACCCCTAGCTGACAGCTGCAGTACTCTGGAGCTGCAGGCCCTACACATTGTGGGAGTTGTGTGTAAGCTGAGCTGGCCCAACCACTGGTCTCCTGTTAGTAGCATGAACAAACAAGAGACAATCTTCTTCTCTTTCCACTTCACCACCTGCAACAAGTGAGTGACCTAGCTCTGGTGTCATGAAAGCAGAAGAGATGGCCTTGTGCCTTATCACCTGCAGTACCCAGGAAAGGGGACAAAGCATCTTTCCTTGACAGCACAGTATAGCTCACCCTGATAGGGGGCATAGGCAAGCCTACCCTAAGTACGTGAGCATGCAAGAGTTGACACAGCTACTTATTTGCCATGCAGAGACTTTGCAAGGGAAAGATGCCCCCTCCTACTTGCACTTTGCTCTGCACCTTACTTGAATAGCACAGCCCTGGATGTAGGGGTGCTAGTGAGCCACCCCTGAGAACATGGAGGTAGGAGAGTAAGCCCTGCCTTTTGTCTGCTGTTAGGTGAAATTGGTGAAGGAGAGATGACTCTCCTTTCTCTTTTGCTTGAACCACTGCTATAAGCCGGAGAGTTGGCCCAGACTGCATCTTGAGAGCAGAAGAACTGTCTCTGCCCCTCACAAGCTACAACACTCAAGAGAACAGCAGGTCATGCACTTTGTCTGGGCAGCATGTACAGCTGGCCCTGGTTGTGGGGAGCCATGCCTAACAGCATGAGAGCAGGAAAGTTTGTAGGCTTCCAGCGCAGATTCCTCTCAGGCCTAGATCCAGGGCTTTGAATTGGCCCACCCCAACATCTACACTATTGATGGACTGTTGGAGTACATGATGGAGCTGTCCAACAAATCCAAAACAGTATAATAATAACACAAAGCAACAACAGCAAATTCAAAAGGAGTTCCAGTGAGGTTCCAGTATTGATAGTGTAGCAGAAGCCAGAAGCCTTATAACAGACCAGTGAGTTATTACAAGGAATATTTGCAAGCAAAGAAGTATAGACAAAAAGGAATACTGTGGACCACACTGTATCATACTGCAGCTTGCACGATGAGATTATTTTCTTTGTTAGTGGGAGATTACAAGGGTAGAGGGTAGATAAGAGGGGAGGGGGAGATGAATGAGAATGAAGTAGATAGTGTGAAATTCACAAAGAACCAATAAACAACAACAACAACAACAAATTCTTCTAATAAGAAAACTAAAAACAGAAAAAGTAATATTTCCATTATTTTATTAAATTTCTTCTATTCTCTTAAAAAGTGCAGTTTTACAATATGAAATGAGAGCCTTTAGGAAGTTCACTAAAAAAATCTAATGCTAAGTAAGTTACCAAAAGTCTTCAGAAATTTCACCAAAAAATCTGCTACTAAGTTACAAAAATTAATGTTTCATCAATGCTCCTGAAAATAACTAGTAAGTACTGTATTCAGATGAATTTAAAAAAATCATTTATTGCAGAAAACTCAAAAAATCAAAATAGTAGAGACATCAAATCAAGCAGAATTAAATGAATTTAATTCCAAAATAGAGGAACATTCTAAAATAAAAGAATATCCATTTATAATGCATTTAAAGGTTTAAATTTGTCAGATTCCAAGGTTAAAGGTACCATATGAAAATTGCATGGGTCTTAGTTAGGGGTTTATTGCTGTGAAGAGACACCATAACCAAGGCAACTCTTATAAAGGTAAACATTTAATTGGGGCTAGTTTGCAGTTTCAGAGGTTCAGCCCATTATTGTCATGGCAGTTAACATGGCAGTGAGCTGTCAGACACGGTGCTGTAGGAACCAAGAATTCTATATCTTCATCTGAAGGCAGCTAGGAAGAGACTGTCAATCCCCACTGAGTAGAGCTTAAGCATAAAGACCTCAAAGCCCACCTCTCATAGTAATACACTTCCCCCAACAAGGCCATACCTCCTTCAATAGTGCCCCTCCTAAGCCCAAGCATTCAGACACCTAAGTCTATGAATCAAACCACCAAAATAGGCTTCATAGGATTGGGACCTTTGGAGTATGTGCTTATTTTTTTAAAGCTTCTGTAATGAATCTACACAAATTTAACAGCTTAAGTTAATATAATTTTATTTGTAACAACTTTCTAGATCAAATACCTGAAATGAAGCTCACTATATCAATTATCATGTTGTTGACATGAGATTTTCTATAACTGTCATAGTCAAGATTTACATGACATATAGAGTAGCATGTAGATCAGTATGAATACTCAGTAAATACTATACTTTGCTGGTTGGACACCTGTAATTATCAAGATACTTTAATGTTTAACTTCAATCATTTGCATGTGGATGCTTAAATATCCAATCAATATTTCTGTGGAAAGGGGTTTGTTATTTTTGTTGCTGGGCTCTGTCTCGTTTTATTTTATTTTTGAAAATATATTCTTCTCTTATACAATGGTTTTTAAACACAGTTCCCCCCTCACATCTCACATCTCCTCTCCACACCTCACTCTTGCCAAGATCTACTCCTTTTCTGTTTCTCTCCAGAAAAGAACAGACCTTCAAGAGAAGACAGTTAACCTGGACAAAACAAGTCTGCTAGAGTAAGGTGAAAACCCTCATACTGAGGCTAGACAGGGCAACCCAATCAGAAGAAAGGGGACTCATCAGCAGGCAAAAGAGTCAGAGACACACCTGTTCCGACTGTCAAGAGACCTGCAAAATTACCAAGCTAACTACCATATACCAAGAAGAAAGCAAAGCATACTAATTTATTTAAAACCTGCATCAATATCCGTTATAAAAATTATTCTTTCCAGCTATCAAGTGAAAATAAAAATTAAACAAAAGTTGCAAGGCTTATATTCACATTTATTAATAATCACATTTATTCATCACAAATATTTTATTATTAATCTAAGAGATAGTTGCAATGCATAGTTAATATTCATAAGTTAATTTTGCAACCAACAAAATATACATTGCAATTTCTGTCATATTATAAACACATAAACACATATTATAAACACAATAAGACAATTGAAGGAAAGAAATCAAAATTGACCAAACAAGAAAATTCAGCGTTGTTTTTAAATTTCTCTTTCAAATATATCCAATGTATAATCAATTGTCATGGATTCTTCATCATGCCTTTGCAATATGACATTACTCTACACTCCCATAGCAATACATCAGCTGAGATTTGCCTATCTTATTTATTCACTCATTATCCATGCACGTAGGCTTTCATTATTCTTAAATCTATCATCTACAGTCTTGTCAGTTTCATACCAAGATCACACAGATGATGTCACTTCCAATTATAAAAGCTCATTTATTGTTGCTTCACCCAAATTTGGTCACTGACACTGCCCAGAAGCCTCTTCTCTTTTCTGGTCACTTTAGTTTTAAACATTATTTCTTCTTAGTAATTGATTTTCCCCTTATGATCTTCAAAATACTGCCTATCACTCAAGTCTACTTCCAAAATTATTGCATTTGCCTTTTACTTGAGCTTTAAAAATGTGGTTTGGCCACTGTCCTGAGAGTGCACTGGGGTGGACCCATGGCTCCAGCCGCATATGTAGCAGAGGATGGCCTTGTCTGGAATCAACGGGAAGATAGGTCTTGTCAAGGCTTGATGCCCCAGTATAGGGGAATGTCAGGGTGGGGAGATGGGAAGGGATGGAAGGGTGTGTGGGTGGAGGAGCACCCTCATAAAAGCAGGCTGGGGGAGATGGGATAGCTGCTTTCTGGAGGGGAAACCAGGAAAAGGGACAAAATTTGAAATGTAAATAAAAAAATTTCAATAAAAATAATTTATCATATATTTTAGGGGGTGATACGGGGAACATTTTATATGTCATTAGCTCATAAGAATATTTTCCAATTACTTTTGATCCATGGTTAATCAGAAACTACATTCATGGAAGATTGTTTTATAATACTTGACAACTGTTGTTCATATTAAGATCAAAGCTAAAACCTAGCTAACATTCATACCCCATCCAGGTGCCAGGAAAAAAACCAAACACTATTCAAACTGTGGTTTACCAAATCTAAGTACCTGAAGCTAAACATTTGTAAAACACAACCCCAGGAGGAGTATATTAAGCTTCTCAAGACTCTACGAGTGGATTTATAAAATCATTTCCTAGAGAAAGTTTTATAGTTAGGGAGGTAAGTGATGGTAGGAACCCCAAATGATTTATCAGAATTCTGGAAAATCCTGAATATCAGTGAAGGCTCCAGAGGGGGAAAAAGAAAAAGAAAAAATGTGGTTTGGGTTTGAATAGTACAAGTGCATGCACCTATTCCCTTGGCTCTGAGCAGATTTCTAATGTAGGGCATCTTTGGACAGGATGTATAGAACATCAATTAAATTACGCAGTAAGACAGTGCTGTGATGCCTATCAAGAGAAACCTCTTCTACAACCTCCCTTGTTGTACTATGAATGCTTACTCTTTTTTTTTTTTTTTTTTTTTTTTTTTTTATTAACTTGAGTATTTCTTATATACATTTCGAGTGTTATTCCCTTTCCCGATTTCCGGGCAAACATCCCCCTCCCCCCTCCCCTTCCTTATGGGTGTTCCCCTCCCAACCCTCCCACCATTGCCGCCCTCCCCCCATAGACTAGTTCACTGGGGGTTCAGTCTTAGCAGGACCCAGGGCTTCCCCTTCCACTGGGGCTCTTACTAGGATATTCATTGCTACCTATGGGGTCAGAGTCCAGGGTCAGTCCATGTATAGACTTTAGGTAGTGGCTTAGTCCCTGGAAGCTCTGGTTGCTTGGCATTGTTGTACTTTTGGGGTCTCGAGCCCCTTCAAGCTCTTCCAGTTCTTTCTCTGATTCCTTCAATAGGGGACCTATTCTCAGTTCAGTGGTTTGCTGCTGGCATTCGCCTCTGTATTTGCTGTATTCTGGCTGTGTCTCTCAGGAGCGATCTACATCCGGCTCCTGTCGGTCTGCACTTCTTTGCTTCATCCATCTAGTCCAATTGGGTGGCTGTATATGTATGGGCCAAATGTGGGACAGGCTCTGAATGGGTGTTCCTTCAGTCTCTGTTTTAATCTTTGCCTCTCCCTTCCCTGCCAAGGGTATTCTTTTTCCTCATTTAAAGAAGGAGTGAAGCATTCACATTTTGATCATCCGTCTTGAGTTTCGTTTGTTCTAGGGATCTAGGGTAATTCAAGCATTTGGGCTAATAGCCACTTATCAATGAGTGCATACCATGTATGTCTTTCTGTGATTGGGTTAGTTCACTCAGGATGATATTTTCCAGTTCCAACCATTTGCCTACGAATTTCATAAACTCGTTGTTTTTGATAGCTGAGTAGTATTCCATTGTGTAGATGTACCACATTTTCTGTATCCATTCCTCTGTTGAAGGGCATCTGGGTTCTTTCCATTTTCTGGCTATTATAAATAAGGCTGCGATGAACATAGTGGAGCACGTGTCTCTTTTATATGTTGAGGCATCTTTTGGGTATATGCCCAAGAGAGGTATAGCTGGATCCTCAGGCAGTTCAATGTCCAATTTTCTGAGGAACCTCCAGACTGATTTCCAGAATGGTTGTACCAGTCTGCAATCCCACCAACAATGGAGGAGTGTTCCTCTTTCTCCACAACCTCGCCAGCATCTGCTGTCACCTGAGTTTTTGATCTTAGCCAATCGCACTGGTGTGAGGTGAAATCTCAGGGTTGTTTTGATTTGCATTTCCCTTATGACTAAAGATGTTGAACATTTCTTTAGGTGTTTCTCAGCCATTCGGCATTCCTCAGCTGTGAATTCTTTGTTTAGCTCTGAACCCCATTTTTTAATAGGGTTATTTGTTTCCCTGCGGTCTAACTTCTTGAGTTCTTTGTATATTTTGGATATAAGGCCTCTATCTGTTGTAGGGTTGGTAAAGATCTTTTCCCAATCTGTTGGTTGCCGTTTTGTCCTAACCACAGTGTCCTTTGCCTTACAGAAGCTTTGCAGTTTTATGAGATCCCATTTGTCAATTCTTGATCTTAGAGCATAAGCCATTGGTGTTTTGTTCAGGAAATTTTTTCCAGTGCCCATGTGTTCCAGATGCTTCCCTAGTTTTTCTTCTATTAGTTTGAGTGTGTCTGGTTTGATGTGGAGGTCCTTGATCCACTTCGACTTAAGCTTTGTACAGGGTGATAAGCATGGATCGATCTGCATTCTTCTACATGTTGCCCTCCAGTTGAACCAGCACCATTTGCTGAAAATGCTATCTTTTTTCCATTGGATGGTTTTGGCTCCTTTGTCAAAAATCAAGTGACCATAGGTGTGTGGGTTCATTTCTGGGTCTTCAATTCTATTCCATTGGTCTATCTGTCTGTCTCTGTACCAATACCATGCAGTTTTTATCACTATTGCTCTGTAATACTGCTTGAGTTCAGGGATAGTGATTCCCCCTGAAGTCCTTTTATTGTTGAGGATAGTTTTAGCTATCCTGGGTTTTTTGTTATTCCAGATGAATTTGCAAATTGTTCTGTCTAACTCTTTGAAGAATTGGATTGGTATTTTGATGGGGATTGCATTGAATCTGTAGATTGCTTTTGGTAAAATGGCCATTTTTACTATATTAATCCTGCCAATCCATGAGCATGGGAGATCTTTCCATCTTCTGAGGTCTTCTTCAATTTCTTTCTTCAGTGTCTTGAAGTTCTTATTGTACAGATCTTTTACTTGCTTGGTTAAAGTCACACCGAGGTACTTTATATTATTTGGGTCTATTATGAAGGGTGTCGTTTCCCTAATTTCTTTCTCGGCTTGTTTCTCTTTTGTATAGAGGAAGGCAACTGATTTATTTGAGTTAATTTTATACCCAGCCACTTTGCTGAAGTTGTTTATCAGCTTTAGTAGTTCTCTGGTGGAACTTTTGGGATCACTTAAATATACTATCATATCATCTGCAAATAGTGATATTTTGACCTCTTCTTTTCCGATCTGTATCCCTTTGATCTCCTTTTGTTGTCTGATTGCTCTGGCTAGAACTTCAAGAACTATATTGAATAAGTAGGGAGAGAGTGGGCAGCCTTGTCTAGTCCCTGATTTTAGTGGGATTGCTTCAAGTTTCTCTCCATTTAGTTTAATGTTAGCAACTGGTTTGCTGTATATGGCTTTTACTATGTTTAGGTATGGGCCTTGAATTCCTATTCTTTCCAGGACTTTTATCATGAAGGGGTGTTGAATTTTGTCAAATGCTTTCTCAGCATCTAATGAAATGATCATGTGGTTCTGTTCTTTCAGTTTGTTTATATAATGGATCACGTTGATGGTTTTCCGTATATTAAACCATCCCTGCATGCCTGGGATGAAGCCTACTTGATCATGGTGGATGATTGTTTTGATGTGCTCTTGAATTCGGTTTGCCAGAATTTTATTGAGTATTTTTGCGTCGATATTCATAAGGGAAATTGGTCTGAAGTTCTCTTTCTTTGTTGTGTCTTTGTGTGGTTTAGGTATAAGAGTAATTGTGGCTTCGTAGAAGGAATTCGGTAGGGCTCCATCTGTTTCAATTTTGTGGAATAGTTTGGATAATATTGGTATGAGGTCTTCTATGAAGGTTTGATAGAATTCTGCACTAAACCCGTCTGGACCTGGGCTCTTTTTGGTTGAGAGACCTTTAATGACTGCTTCTATTTCCTTAGGAGTTATGGGGTTGTTTAACTGGTTTATCTGTTCCTGATTTAACTTTGATACCTGGTATCTGTCTAGGAAATTGTCCATTTCCTGAAGATTTTCAAGTTTTGTTGAATATAGGTTTTTATAGTAAGATCTGATGATTTTTTGAATTTCCTCTGAATCTGTAGTTATGTCTCCCTTTTCATTTCTGATTTTGTTAATTTGGACGCACTCTCTGTGTCCTCTCGTTAGTCTGGCTAAGGGTTTATCTATCTTGTTGATTTTCTCAAAGAACCAACTTTTGGTCCTGTTGATTCTTTCTATGGTCCTTTTTGTTTCTACTTGGTTGATTTCAGCTCTGAGTTTGATTATTTCCTGCCTTCTACTCCTCCTGGGTGTATTTGCTTCTTTTTGTTCTAGAGCTTTTAGGTGTGCTGTCAAGCTGCTGACATATGCTCTTTCCTGTTTCTTTCTGCAGGCACTCAGCGCTATGAGTTTTCCTCTTAGCACAGCTTTCATTGCGTCCCATAAGTTTGAGTATGTTGTATCTTCATTTTCATTAAATTCTAAAAAGTTTTTAATTTCTTTCTTTATTTCTTCCTTGACCAGGTTATCATTGAGTAGAGCATTGTTCAATTTCCACGTATATGTGGGCATTCTTCCCTTATTGTTATTGAAGACCAGTTTTAGGCCGTGGTGGTCCGATAGCACGCATGGGATTATTTCTATCTTTCTGTACCTGTTGAGGCCCGTTTTTTGACCAATTATATGGTCAATTTTGGAGAAAGTACCATGAGGAGCTGAGAAGAAGGTATATCCTTTTGCTTTAGGATAGAATGTTCTATAAATATCCGTTAAGTCCATTTGGCTCATGACTTCTCTTAGTCTGTCGACATCACTGTTTAATTTCTGTTTCCATGATCTGTCCATTGATGAGAGTGGGGTGTTGAAATCTCCCACTATTATTGTGTGAGGTGCAATGTGTGTTTTGAGCTTTAGTAAGGTTTCTTTTACGTATGTAGGTGCCCTTGTATTTGGGGCGTAGATATTTAGGATTGAGAGTTCATCTTGGTGGATTTTTCCTTTGATGAATATGAAGTGTCCTTCCTTATCTTTTTTGATGACTTTTAGTTGGAAATTGATTTTATTTGATATTAGAATGGCTACTCCAGCTTGCTTCTTCTGACCATTTGCTTGGAAAGTTGTTTTCCAGCCTTTCACTCTGAGGTAGTGTCTGTCTTTGTCTCTGAGGTGTGTTTCCTGTAGGCAGCAGAATGCAGGGTCCTCGTTGCGTATCCAGTTTGTTAATCTATGTCTTTTTATTGGGGAGTTGAGGCCATTGATATTGAGAGATATTAAGGAATAGTGATTATTGTTTCCCTTTATATTCATATTTGGATGTGAGGTTATGTTTGTGTGCTTTCATTCTCTTTGTTTTGTTGCCAAGACGATTAGTTTCTTGCTTCTTCTAGGGTATAGCTTGCCTCCTTATGTTGGTCTTTACCATTTATTATCCTTTGTAGTGCTGGATTTGTAGAAAGATATTGTGTAAATTTGGTTTTGTCATGGAATATCTTGGTTTCTCCATCAATGTTAATTGAGAGTTTTGCTGGATACAGTAACCTGGGCTGGCATTTGTGTTCTCTTAGGGTCTGTATGACATCAGTCCAGGATCTTCTGGCCTTCATAGTTTCTGGCGAGAAGTCTGGTGTGATTCTGATAGGTCTCCCTTTATATGTTACTTGACCCTTTTCCCTTACTGCTTTTAATATTCTTTCTTTATTTTGTGCGTTTGGTGTTTTGACAATTATGTGACGGGAGGTGTTTCTTTTCTGGTCCAATCTATTTGGAGTTCTGTAGGCTTCTTGTATGCCTATGGGTATCTCTTTTTTTAGGTTAGGGAAGTTTTCTTCTATGATTTTGTTGAAGATATTTACTGGTCCTTTGAGCTGGGAGTCTTCACTCTCTTCTATACCTATTATCCTTAGGTTTGATCTTCTCATTGAGTCCTGGATTTCCTGTATGTTTTGGACCAGTAGCTTTTTCCGCTTTACATTATCTTTGACAGTTGAGTCAATGATTTCTATGGAATCTTCTGCTCCTGAGATTCTCTCTTCCATCTCTTGTATTCTGTTGGTGAAGCTTGTATCTACAGCTCCTTGTCTCTTCTTTTGGTTTTCTATATCCAGGGTTGTTTCCATGTGTTCTTTCTTGATTGCTTCTATTTCCATTTTTAATTCCTTCATCTGTTTGATTGTGTTTTCCTGGAATTCTTTCAGGGATTTTTGCCATTCCTCTCTGTAGGCCTCTACTTGTTTATTAATGATTTCCTGTGTTTCCCTAAGTGTGTTCATGTCTTTCTTGAAGTCCTCCAGCATCATGATCAAATATGATTTTGAAACTAGATCTTGCTTTTCTGGTGTGTTTGGATATTCCATGTTTGTTTTGGCGGGAGAATTGGGCTCCGATGATGGCATGCAGTCTTGGTTTCTGTTGCTTGGGTTCCTGCGCTTGCCTCTCGCCATCAGATTATCTCTAGTGTTACTTTGTTCTGCTATTTCTGACAGTGGCTAGACTGACCTATAAGCCTGTGTGTCAGGAGTGCTGTAGACCTGTTTTCCTCTCTTTCAGTCAGTTATGGGGACAGTGTGATCTGCTTTCCGGCGTGTAGTTTTTCCTCTCTACAGGTCTTCAGCTGTTCCTGTGGGCCTGTGTCTTGAGTTCACCAGGCAGCTTTCTTGCAGCAGAAAATTTGGTCTTACCTGTGGTCCCGAGGCTCAGGTTCGCTCGTGGGGTGCTGCCCAGGGGCTCTCTGCAGCGGCAGCAACCAGGAAGACCTGTGCCGCCCCTTCCGGGAGCTTCAGTGCACCAGGGTTCCAGATGGTCTTTGGCTTTTTCCTCTGGCGTCCGAGATGTGTGTGCAGGGAGCAGTCTCTTCTGGTTTCCCAGGCTTGTCTGAATGCTTACTCTTTTATTTCTGTCCAACTTTAAACTTCCAGATATCCTAGATCACTACATAGCCCACATGGTTACTCTTTAAGAGCCTAAGGTTTGACATTTCTCTTTGGACATTCCAACTTGGGTCCATATAACTGCAATAGTCAGACACAAGTAGGTCACATAGTGCCAACATAGCATAACTATTTCTTTTTGATTGTTAGGTATTATATATTATTTTGCAATGATTATTTTCTGTTTCTCACTGGTATTCCTGAGCTATATTATTGTGGTCACAGACATACTGAGGTTAATGTTACAAAGGTTATAGTTCAATGAATGGGGCATTTCCACTTAAATTTCTTTAATTACCTAGTTAAGTGACACACGAATATACAACATGAAACATATGCAGAAACACTGACTACCAACTAGAACAATATAATGAAAAAAAAAGCACAGCAGGATTGTGTTGATTAATTTGTCTTGTTTTGACTCCAACTAATGAAGCAGCGTCCCACAGAGGCTAGAAGAATAGAGATGCTTTGCATTTATTTATTACTGTACTACTCTTCTTTTGTGAACAGAAATAAAATACAACTGAAAATATCAAACAGGAAAGAAGAGGCTTAATTAAGTAGAAATATAGTATATGCAAACATCTTATGTCGTTGCAGCTTATTTAGTGTATTTTTTCTTTCTTTTTTGTGTGGTTAAAAGCACATTAATAAAAATACATTAGGCATCTGCAATTTTATACTGTTATAGCTTTTCTATTTAAATCGGTAAATATCTGTAATATTTAGATTGTCAATTTGAAAACCAATAAAGAGCTATATTAACATGGTGATACTAAGGAAAAATTAGTGACCAAATATATAGAGTGAAAATGTCAGTACACATCAGAATAGAGTTCTACATTTGAATTTTTAGCTCTGCTGCTTTATGTAGCATAGACATTGTTTACCTTTATTCAAGAATGAACCTTGCCTTCCTGTACAAAACTGTTTACTTTGTTGTAATACCCATCATAAAATCACAGTGGAAAGATTTAGGACTCCTGAGAAGACATGAGAATTAGACTTTCAAAGCTAGAAGAAGCCCCAGGTATAATTTTATCAATTTCTTCTTCACATTTCATGGTGTAAGAGGCTCAAAGTGCTAAAAAAGATTATGCCGATTTGTCTGAGTGTATTGAAATCAGAACAAATGATCATGTCGATGACATTGAGGCCAGCACTGATTCTAATTAAGGATTCTGCAGAGAACTAAGTTTGTACCTACGGATTTAGAGATCATTATTTAAATGGATAAAATAAAACAAAGGGCAACTGATTTGATAGTTTGTCTAAGGGACTTTATTTTTCTGCATAAATATATCAAATTCTTTACCTTGGTCTCCAATGTTCCTATAATAAATCTAAAAGTTCATGTTGCTTGTTCAGGTGAACACAGTATAGGCAACAGAAATAGAAGTCAGCACATATTAACTCTATAATGCATACTTTGAGAATGAACTTCTAAATCATTTTCTAAGCCCTTTGTAGACCAAAATGAAATCTAGTGTAATTGGAAAGGAACCTTTGTGACATATATAAGAGTAGTTTCTAATTGTTCCAGTAAGGTCCATTATCCTATAAATTTTGTTTTAAAAAAATCCTATAAACCATTATCAATTTTTCTGGTAGTATAGTTTAAATCAAACAAATTTTATAACCTCCCTCTCTATCCCAGTGCAAATGCCTCTCTCACATACATCACTACAGGAAGTTTCTCAATGGCAAAGTTATTTCTCAGATGACAATGGATGTTTCTATTGAAAATGAAAATAATTGTTTTTCTTGAGAAACCCTGGCAGATAAACGATATACAAACCTCCAGAATGCTTATATTTTAACAAAATTTTAAGATATTTACAGAAATTTTCATACTGTATGACAAATATCATGCATATGTCTTTGAGAGTCAAATATCTATAATAAGTATACTATGTTTACTCAGTCTTTTACTATAAAAACTTTATTGTATACACACTATGTTTCATGACCTTAAGACATTTTTCACACTGATTTATATTATCAAAACATACTAAATTAAAGTATGATCATTTTGTCTGATTAGCTCCTCTTTTAAATGAAGAACTTAGGTTTGGGGATATAGAATCAATTTCCAGGGGCAATAAAGGAAATTAAACTAAAATTGGGTTCTAAGACTGTGATCCTCTTTGAAAGTTATGCATGACTACAATATGAGAAGGTAAATATATTTAATAAATTCTGTGATTACATTAATAAAAGCATGTATTTATTATTAATATTTATTTATTCTCCAAGTGATGTTTTCATACCACTGTATCCAATATTATCACAGTTGGTTCATAGAGAGTTTTACCGTTGCATGTAACATTGATATTGTTATTCATATTACTTTTACCATAGTTCATATTAAATTAATTAACAAATTTTCAGCCTGTCTACCAATGAATAGCCACAAGTACCTCTTTCTTCTTCCTTTGTTGTATTGAACCATTCAAAATGTCTTTAAAATTCTTGCCTGTCAATATTCAGTTCATTTCATTCACCCTAATATATATTGCTGTAATTCATTCCTTAAATAACTTTCATAGGGCAAAGTAAAGAGATCCTCAACTGTTCCCTCACCACTGGCCTTTGATCTGCTGTTGGAGTCTGTATACTATGCTGAAACTACCAAACATATCCTCACATGTACACAAATGTGCACACACACACACACACACACACACACACACACACACACCCCACTCAAGTACTTTAGATTCCTGCTCAGGTTTGAAAGTGTCCTACAAAGACATATTTATTAAATTTATTCGTCAGGTAGTTGCCACCTTATGGTGTTACTGGTGGCAACTTTTTGACATGGGACAAAACAAAAAGTTAGATCATTGGATGCATTCCTTTCTTTCTCCCTCTATTTCCAAGACAACATGATTTGAGAATCTTTGTTCTACCTTGTATTTTTTTTCCATGTTTGGCCTGAAAGCAACCCAGCCAATTGATTGTGAACTAAAACCTCTGAAATCATGAACCAACATGTACCTTTATTTCCATTAAATTTTATGTTTTTTAATTTTTTATATATTTCTTTACTTACATTTCAAAGGTTATTCCCCTTCCCGGTTTCCTGATCATATTAAATTTTATATATCTAAAGTGTTTGATGTGGTAATGGAAAACTGACTTAGACATCCCAGGAACAAAGCATAAATTCCTTGGCATGAACAATATAAGATCTTCATATTTTGAGCAAATAGCTTTCAATTATTTTTTTCTGTAAAATTCTTCACATTTTGGTAAAACATGAGAATAAGTGTATGAATTCTAACATTTCCTTTCAGCCCTGACATTCCATGGTTCTCTGATCTGCTAAAGAAAATAGTGCTTAAGAGACTGGAAAAAAATCCTTTTCCTTAGCTTTCAGAAATATTTGTGTGTCACAGTAGAGGAGAGAATTTTAAGTACAAATGGAGGAAATAATGCCAGTCAAGAGAGAAGGCAAGCTATGCATCTGAGAAGAGCAAACCAATTCAAGCCAAACTTTTTGTTCTCTAAGCTATAAGCTCCAAATCAGCATTAATATAATTTCTTATCGAGGAGGGCAGCACATCCAGAGCCATTAAGCTGGGTGATCTAAAGGGATGAATTAAGAGGAGAAGCTATTACTGCATTAAAAATTAATTAGTTGTGGTAGGAAAGAAAAAGATTGTGACACAGTACATATGCAGAAAACAGTTCAAGAAAGCTATTAACTAACAGATGGGGCTGTAGTGGAAAAGACCTAAGCCTCCCAGATTCTTCTGTCCTTGCCATTCTTCTCACAGCAGCTTCCAGAATATCTTTACAAGTGACATTTTCCTAAGAATAACTTTCAGTGGGTCTGAATTAGGTGTCTTTTTAATAATGATTGAATGCCATCTATTTTGTGACTAATGTGATTGGATTGGCCAGATAAGAACTGACGACTACTTCAGATTATTCAACTTTTCAGTGGATTCTAGGACCACACGTATACACAGTAGGTCAGTGTAACGGATCAAACTGGAAGCCTTTTTAAATTGCAGTCTAATTCTTCTCTTCTTTGGTTTCTCTAGGCCTTTCCTTTCAAAGGCATACTTCAGCCTTCAGCCCTTTGGGCACATTGCCAGACTGAAGTGGGCATTGTAACCAAGCTTTGAGAACTCTGGGAATCTCTGTGTTTTGTGCACAGAGAAATCCACAAACATTTTCCCAAGCTTATGCATCATTCACAGAGGAACAAAGAAGGCTAAAAGACAATTAAAGATCATAAAAAAGCTCATTCAAAATGGCCAAACATTTGGTGAGTGGGAAAACTATGTTCTCCGACAAGAGAAATGTAGATATTTTGAAACAAACATGTTAGTGAAGAAACTTGTAAACATTAAAAAAAATCCTATCACATTTTGATGGAGAGTATACATGAGTTGCATTTACAACTCTTTCAACAAAGAAAGACCAAAATGCAACTTGCAGATTTACAGTTTTCTTCTACTTCCACCTGCAGGCATTTGCCAATGTGGACAGTTTGGAAAAACTAACTGCTGTTAGTTGCATTAAAATTATTTCCCAAAGATAACGTTATAACACAAACTTTAAGTATAATTTGACATTCTGACTTAGAAATTGTTCAGAATATGACTTAATTGGTCAGGTCAGAACAATTAAATAAGTGAGAAAGATTCAGCAAAGTTAATTCATAAGTCACTATCTTCTGATTTTTATCGTTCAAATCTTAGCCTGAGTTAAAATACTTATCATTAATACCCATGGATCATTAAATATCTCACCCTTAACCAGAGAAGCTTATTTTTGCTATAGATGTGAATTCATGGAGACCCACAACTAGTCAAGGTAAGGGAAATAAGAGACCATGCTCAGCCCTAAATGGGACATTTACGCCAGACAGTACTTTCCTTCCAAAGGTCAGGGATCGTTGTAGAGGAGACTATGGGAAGAATATATAAATCAGAGGCATTGGATGCCTAGAGTGAAACAGTGTTTTCAAGACATTACAGGATTTGTACCCATAAACTTATTGTAGCTTTGTCTACATGCACAAGACCTATACAAGTTCAATCTAGAAATACTTACAGAATAGACAGGGGAGGTGGTCCCAAAGTTCCAAAGTCCCCATCCCAGCTAAAGAGCTAATTCAGTGATGGATGCTATGCAAGAGTGAGTTTTCTTCAGTGGCTACTCATGCTCAAGTAGATTGTCCTATATTAATGCACATATTGGCAACACTAATTGGGCTCACTGGGATTTAAAACAGAACATTTGAAATTGGGAGAGAAAATTGTTAGTGAAGATGAGTGTGGAACTGAAAGGGATAATAGGGATGGGTTGATTAAAATATATGTATATATGAAATTAACAAAAATGAAAATTTAATTATTCACTTTTCACTACCAATAAAAAGACATGATTATTCCCTCACAAAACAACACACACACACACACACACATGCACACACACACACAAATACACACACCACATTCACACACCACATGCACATATACAAATTAAATCAAATTGTGTATCATTGCGCCTATTTTCTGGGCATAGCGAATACTTATAACTCCAGCTTTCAGAAGGATAAAGCAGGATCATTACAAGTAAAACGTCAGACTATACCACATATTGAGACCCTGTTTTAACTAGTTAATTGATTAACAACATCAAAAACCTCAAACAAAAGATATATAAACTACATCAAGTAACATTTATCTGAGTCTTTTAATTTATCATGAAACAAAAGTAGGTAGAAATGATTAATTTGGTGATACAAAAAAGGGCAGTAAAACTTACAGTTATTGAAATCATTAAACAAAATTTCCTCCAAGTTTTAATTTGGATGATTCAATAGCTACTAATAAAAACCCTTCTGATGTAGCCATTACTCATCTGAAGTTCCCTCTTTTCAGGTATGTCAAGGTAACAACCAAAATTAGTCATCACAAGTATTATGACATTTGCTAGAAAAAAAAAAACAAAACCAATCACGTCACTAATCGCATGGTAAATTTAGTGTCATGATATGGGTAAATAGAAAACAAAACAGTAACATGTAAGTCAGTGAAAAAGCAAGGCAGACACAGAGTTTTGGAGAGAGGAGAGAGGAAAAAGGAGAAGAACTAAGGTGGAGGCAGAGAAGGATGACCCAGATCCATGTGGCCTTAAATAGCCACAGGTAGCTATGAAAATTCTATAAAGAATGGATTATTACAGAACAATTTTTCTTATCTAGGTGGGCATATATCATTATCAATTGGTTGTGAGTTTATTGCGCAGACATTTTTGTCAAGTGAGAATTTACTGATATAAATCTGATTTATAAATTACAAGACCTAGAGTTTTGATTTTACTTGGATACTGGGAATTGTCACTATAACCACAGAGGTCAGATGCTGGTAATGTGAGCAGAGTTTGCAGCAAAGAGTTGCAAGAGGGTGACTACTGCTGGGCCTAGAGAGTAGCAGGTGAAAGCATGGGATGGAAATTGGAAACAGCAAATTGGATTGAGACTTGTTGCTGACTGAGATGAAAGTACCCTGCAGATGCCATGTGGCCCATTGGTGCAGGCAATAATGTGGCTTGGTGTATCTTTATTAAAATATTTACCTCTACAGTAGTCTAATTCATAGACAAAGTACAACAGTGCATACCAAAGGTAGAAAGTGAGGCAAATGACATTATTGCATAGTGTTTACAGAATTGCAGATTAAGAAGCTAAAGAGTTCTAACCATGAGTGGTAATCATGTTTCTATAACTATACATGTAAATTATATGCTGTAAAACAAGAAAATTAGAAAGAGCTTCAAAATTTATGATGAATACATCACATCAGAATATTTGAAGTATAGATGAAATATTACTAAAAGCAATACTTTTATCTGATATCAGAATAAAAGGTATAAATCATTAAGCTAGGTTTCAGTTTTTGAAACTAGGAAAATTTACATTAAATCTCAAGTAGAAAGAAGAAAAATGTTAAGATCAAGTATTTATAAAATATAAAATTGGCAAACACTGGGAAATATCACTGATACATGTAGTGATTCTCTAAAAATATTAATAAATTTCTCTAAGCCCTAATAACCATATCAAAATTAGAAAGAATGAATAAAGCATGATTGTCAGGAACAAAAGAAGTCGCACAGACATCAAAAGTACAATAAATAATAAACTCTTCAAATGAGTATAGAATAGAAATTGATTAAACCCATTCCAAAAATTGCATTACTTACTTTTAATGGTCCTTTGAACTACAGTCAGATGCATTTGTATATGAATGTGAACTCTGGTTTCCTTCACAATTTATCAACAGAAATGAGTGCTTAATGATGAACTTTATATGTCCTACAGAATAAAATATTCTGTAATATTTGAGTGACCTGTTTACCATACTCCTTACCTATAAAAATATATAGTTTATAGCTAATATACTATATGGTGGTATATTGGAAGGTTGCCTCTTAAAATGAGTACTCAAAGAAAGATATGTTTCATTAATTCTATTTAATAGTATTTGTAGAGGCATCGTCCAGTTGAGAAAGCAAAAACCAAACAAAGCAACAACAAAAATGCATTAATTGTGGTAATAAAGGTATTATTAGAATACAGTCTTTATTCAAATAATTATGCCAAAAATTTCCAACCTTAATAAATTGAGTAAATTGTCAATGTACAAAAATAACAGAATTTTTCTGTAATATCATAGCCCAGGGATAGAAATGTAGACCACTGGTAAAATGCTTACCTAACTTGTGTTTGGCTATTAGTTCTATCCACAGTACCAAAATAAAAGTTCAAAACACAATAGAAAAGGAAAATTTAATATTATACCATTTATAATATTATAAAAACTTCAAGGTATTTGCAGATAAATTTAATAAGAGACATGAATTCTCTGCAATAAAATGATAAAGCATTGCAAGTAGTAATTATATTAGACTTAAATAAATGGAAAGGTACACTGTGACCGCATATTCAGTAACTCATGTTGACTAAAAATTTATTCTTTCCAATTTGAGGTAGAAATTTATGCAAACTCTATTTAACTGCCAATGAGAAAAAAATACTGAAGCGTTATATACCTCAATAAGTTGAATATAATATCAAGTTCAGAATGAAATGTATCTAGTAAAATTAGTTAAATACTTTTTAAAAAGAAAAGGAGCACTGGCTGATTTATGTCATCTCTAAATTTACTATAAAATGTGAAAATAAATTAGAGAAAAAATGAAACAGCATAAGATTCTTAGCTAAAATAGCCTGATACCTGTGGATATACTTCTGTGTATTTATAAAAAAAACTTTTATAAAGTTATTAAGCATAATAAATAAAGGCATAATAGTAATTTATCTACTAAGTAATGCTATAAACAATCAAATAAAGAACTTCATTGTAATTGTTTGAATGAGAATTTTTCCCATAAGCTTATAGTTTAAATATTTTATCCCTACTTAGTAGAACTCCTTGGGAAGGATTAGGAGACATGGCCTTGTTGGAGGAGGAGTGTCACTGGGGGTGGGCTTTGGAATTTCCAAACCCAGACATTATTTCTCTCTCTCTCTCTCTCTCTCTCTCTCTCTCTCTCTCTCTCTCTCTCTCTCTCTCTCTCTCCGCCCCTCTCTCTGCTATGGATCAGATGAAAGTTCTCAGTTACTGCTCCAGTACCAAACTGCCTGCCTGCCTGCCTGCCTGCCTGCCTGCCTCTGCCATGGTGTTCATGGGCTCAGCCTCTCAAACTGTAAAGCAGCCCTAGTTAAAACACTTTTTAATATTTCATCATGTTCATGGTGTTTTGTCATGGATATAGAAAAGTAGCCAAATATTTCTGTTTCATATTATATGTAAAATGGTCTGATATGGACTACTTAACATAGTCTGTGTGTTTGATTGTAGTGAGGGTATGCACAAATAGCCACAAATAGACATTTTGCCCCAAAATGATTGTAGTAGCTATCATCTAATGATCTTGACATTTTTCACTTTCTGTAACGTTTCAAGTTAAGATGAGAAAGAGTAGTTTAAAAATACAATAGATAAGAACAATAGCCAGTTCTTATCTTTAATATATTCCTTTAGAGAATATTGAATTTTCAAAGATAAGAAAATAGGATAAGGTGAATATATGTAAATCTTGATGTCTATTTCCTCAAATAAGGAGAAATTCTTAACAGCTTTATTTTAATTTTAAAAATTATCTTGGTTTCAAATTCAAATAATAAAGTAAACAGAGTATTACAAATTTTGTCTGTGTTACATATAGGAATTTAAAATTTGACGCTAAGATAAAAAATTCCCTAATTTAATTTCTATATTTACGAAGTTAGTAATCTAGCTAGGCTCTTCATTGAAATTGATCATTTGTGTCTCATAGTCACAACATTGGGTAAAGATCATTTCAGAATATTATAGTAATGACTGATTCTATTCTTTATTTAATTAATGTGAATTATTATTATTATTTTTTCGGTTCTTTTTTTCAGAGCTGGGGACTGAACCCAGGGCCTTGCGCTTCCTAGACAAGTGCTCTACCACTGAGCTAAATCCCCAACCCCAATGTGAATTATTTTTATGAGACAGAATTTCTTTTTGCCTTCAAAGTCACCTAAGACACTAGGCTTTATTTTATATTTTATTGTACTGTTAAGGAACCCCCAAAGTGAAAGACATTTTGTGAACTAAAACAAAAATAGTACTTTGAAAGTCATTTTTTCCCTAGGAGGTTTATTATAGTTTATTATATGTATCAGATACCCAGCACAAAGTGAACTGAGAATTGAATAGAAAAAATTATTTTTCTATTTCTATCTGTAGCTAGAATTTGTGGTCCACTTCTAGTGTTGTCTCAAGCATTTAAGGCATTCCAAATTTTTGTGTAAAGATATCAAGAGCACGTTTTCTATGTCTGTCTTGATTTTAAGAAGTATGCAATACATCATTTCTCTCTTGTCTGTACTCCCATCCACATATACATCCTTTCTCTTTTAAACTTGTGGTCTCTTTTATCATATATGTATATGTATATATATAACTAAATATATCACTATATGAATACAATATACTCCATCTGTATAATGTTACTTGAATGTGTATTTAGGGGTGGCCATTTGGTAGGAATAACCAATTGGTGTGCTTTTCCTTATAGAAGACTATTTCTCCCACTCACAGTATTCCTTTGTTGCCTGGAGGTCTTTGTGTAAGGTTGAGTCCTCTTGAGCTTTTCTCTGCTCACTTCAGTATGTCTATTGATCATATTTTGGTGAGTTTTTTTTTTTTGGTGAGTATAGTTTCTGAAATTGCTAGGAGACACAAAATTTACATTTATTCATTTGTGTGTATGTGTGTGCATATGCTCATGTGCCACAGAGTTCAGAGGATAACTTGCAGAATTCTGTTCTTTGCTTCTACTATGTGGGTGTTTATCCAACTCATATTGTCAGGCTTGGTGGAAATCATCCTTATCTGCTTAGTCATGTGGCAGGACCAATGGTAATATTTCAGGTGAATTTTAATTTGTTATTTATTTCACTGAAAGGCAAGTGTATACTGTCAGAAGTCTCCTTAGTCAATGGCTTTTTTCTTAAATATCTGTGACAAGACATCACGACCTAGTTGGAAGAGCTTACTATGTACAACATAATGGCCTCAAACTTACAGATATCTGCCTGCCTGCCTCTGCTCATTGCTAGGAATAAAGGAATGCCCATCAGGCCCAAGCTCCTATGAATTCAATTTTTGGTGATCGATACTATTTTTGCTGCAGTAATTGCATTTTAGTCAGAAGAAAGAAGGTAGAAAAAAAAAAGATGTACTTTCTTTCTATTTTTATGATCACATCCAGAAACATGCTTTCTATTCATATGCATATTCTGTTGGCAAGGGTTTAATAAACATGTCTCTATATAAGTGTAAAACCTATCCTGTTTTGGGAAGCCACATGAATAGTTAGTAACTGGGGAATTCCAGTACTAAAGAAGGAAGTTAGAAAAGACATTTAAAGGTAACTAGTATTTTCTCTGTGGCAGTGAAAATTTGTGATACATTTACCTTGAAAAACAGAAAACTAAATAGTCTACAAATAACATTTAACTTTACATCAGTTTTGTTTGTAAACATTTAATGCACATACTCATGTTT
Source organism: Rattus norvegicus (assembly GCF_021556685.1). Taxonomy (NCBI): domain Eukaryota; kingdom Metazoa; phylum Chordata; class Mammalia; order Rodentia; family Muridae; genus Rattus; species Rattus norvegicus. Next base: position 154,884,043 of record NC_141554.1, on the reverse strand, counting down.
TGTATTATATGAGACAATTAGGCTACAGCAGCATTGGGGAATATTTATAGCAGAGGACACACATCCTGAAAAATATTTCTGTCTTTTTACAAAAAAAGAAAATGTTTTCTGGCCCCAAGTGAAAGGTTCTCCGGTCCTGCTATACAACAGATGCTTCTTACTCTTTTGTGTGGGTTGCCTATTAATAAAACAATGATGTTACAAGACATTGACTTTGTTTCACTTTGATTATGCTCAATCTATCAACAAAATATCATTTATCAAACAGGTAAGATGTCCTTGCTGGGACTAATATTATTGTTCTCATGTAAGACAAAAAGTCACATAGTAAACATTCACCATTACTATTTTGAAAATGTAGTCTTTAACAAATTAAATATTACATGTCTTGAAAAACAAAGGAGATTGATAAAAATAATACAAATATAAATATTATGTACTTCTTTTAGCTTATATGGTGATTGAAGCAAATGAAACTATATTTATTTGAGTCTACCTACCTTCAGGGATATTTGAATAGTCAAGAAACAAACATTAAAGAAAACCAATCCAAAAGAGTCTTGTATGATATTCTGTTTCTAGAAAAGGAATGTGAATTTCACAAAGTCAGCCTTGTTATGACACCAGTTACTAACAAGATTTTGAATTATTTATGGAAAAGAAAAAAATCTATTCTTCAAACATTATTGTTATCTCAATTTTTGTACATATTTTAATCTGCTATTAACACTTGTTCTAAATTTACATTGTACAATGTTCCTTGTCATTAATAAAAGAGAAATAACATGAAATTATCTTTTTACAGAAGAAAAATGAAAGAAGAATATTTTCCTTCTAGGAATTATTTGAAAGGTGTTTAATATGACATAAATTTTAGTGGTATATTATTGATGACAAATTTATTCAAATAATATTCTTATTTTTGAAATTTTTATAAATGATTAAACTAAATCTTGACCATATCTAACAACTACTTCCCTGTAATCTCCTAATACATCTTTCTTACTCTTTAGTTATATTAACATATAAAATAAAAGAATTATTTTATTTAAATACATTGATAAATTATTATTTTATTATAGAATAGAGCTTATTCAGGGTATAGGGAGGGGAGCTGAGAGGGTAGTAGAGACAGAAAGGCAGAAAGAGAGAGAAACAGAGAGAGCAGAGAAGTAGAGGCCAGCCATGAGCATGTGGAGAGAGCTATAAACATATTATGAAGCAAATACTATAACCCAAAGATAGAAGGCCATAGGAATAAATAGAATATGCTTAATTTTTTAATTTTCACACTCCAGATTTTATTCCCTTTCTGGTTCACATCTTCTCACACTGGGGCCAGACAAGGCAGTCCTCTGCTGTATAAGTGTTGGAGCCTCAGACCAGCTCGTATATGGTGCCTGGTTGGTGGCTCAGTGTCCGAGAGAACTCAGGGGTCCAGGTTAGTTGAGACTGCTTATCTTCCTATGGGGTCACCTTCCTTCACAATGTTTTCTAGCCTTTTCCTAATTTAACCACAGGGGTCCCAGACTTCAGTCTAGTGGTTGGGTATAAGTGTCTGCATCTGACTCTTTAAGTTGCTTGTTGGGGCACTCAGAGCGCAGACATACTAGGCTCCTGTCGGAATGCACTCACATCAGGAAAAGTATCAGACCTTGGAGACTTCTTTTGAACTAGATCCCAATTTGGGCCTGTCACTGGACCTCTTTTTCCTCAGGCTCTTCTCCATTTTTGTCCCTGCAGTTCTTTCAGACAGGAACAATACTAGGTTAGAGTTTTGACTGTGGGCTGGCAACCCCATCTCTCCACCTGATGCCCTGTCTTTCTGCTGGAGGTGGACTCTACAAATTCCCTCTCCACACTGTTAGGCATTTCATTTAAGTTCCCTCCTTTTGACTCCTGAGAATCTCTCACCTCCCAGGTCTCTGATACATTCTAGAGGGTCCCCCACCAAATTCTCACCTTTTTCCATTCATTCTGCTGGTGCTCAGGGCTTCACTAATGTTCCCCCACAGTACCTGATCATGTCCCTCCTCTTCACTTCCCTGTCCCCTTTCTCACCCAAGTCCCTCTTTCCCTTCCCCCTACTTCTCCCTCACAAGTGGGATTGAGGTGTCCTCACTTTGGCCCTTCTGCTTGTTAACCATATTGAATTCTATAATTTTATCCTGGGTATTCTGTACTTTTTTGTCTAATATCAACCTATTAGTGAGTACATACCATGCATGCCCTTCGGGGTCTGAGTTATCTCAATCATAATGATATTTTCTAGATCCGTTCATTTCTAGTTCGCGTGGAAAACTCAAGATGATCTCATTTTTTTTTAATTGAATATTTTTTATTTACATTTCGAGTGTTATTCCCTTTCCCGGTTTCCAGGCAAACATCCCCCTAATCCCTCCCTCTCCCCTCCTTTATGGGTGTTCCCCTCCCCATCCTCCCCCCATTGCCGCCCCCCCCAACAATCTAGTTCACTGGGGGTTCAGTCTTAGCAGGACCCAGGGCTTCCCCTTCCACTGGTGCTCTTACTAGGATATTCATTGCTACCTATGAGGTCAGAGTCCAGGGTCAGTCCATGTATAGTTTTTAGGTAGTGGCTTAGTCCCTGGAAGCTCTGGTTGCTTGGCATTGTTGTACATATGGGGTCTCGAGCCCCTTCAAGCTCTTCCAGGTATTTCTCTGATACCTTCAACGGGGGTCCTATTCTCAGTTCAGTGGTTTGCTGCTGGCATTCGCCTCTGTATTTGCTGTATTCTGGCTGTGTCTCTCAGGAGCGATCTACATCCGGCTCCTGTCGGTCTGTACTTCTTTGCTTCATCCATCTTGTCTAATTGGTTGGCTGTATATGTATGGGCCACATGTGGGGCAGGCTCTGAATGGGAGTTCCTTCAGTCTCTGTTTTAATCTTTGCCTCTCTCTTCCCTGCCAAGGGTATTCTTGTACCCCTTTTAGAGAAGGAGTGAAGCATTCACATTTTGATCATCCGTATTGAGTTTCATTTGTTCTAGGCATCTAGGGTAATACAAGCATTTGGGCTAATAGCCACTTATCAGTGAGTGCATACCATGCATGTCTTTCTGTGATTGGGTTAGCTCACTCAGGATGATATTTTCCAGTTCCAACCATTTGCCTACGAATTTCATAAAGCCGTTGTTTTTGATAGCTGAGTAATATTCCATTGTGTAGATGTACCACATTTTCTGTATCCATTCCTCTGTTGAAGGGCATCTGGGTTCTTTCCAGCTTCTGGCTATTATAAATAAGGCTGCGATGAACATAGTGGAGCACGTGACTTTTTTATATGTTGGGGCATCTTTTGGGTATATGCCCAAGAGAGGTATAGCTGGATCCTCAGGCAGTTCAATGTCCAATTTTCTGAGGAACCTCCAGACTGATTTCCAGAATGGTTGTACCAGTCTGCAATCCCACCAACAATGGAGGAGTGTTCCTCTTTCTCCGCATCCTCGCCAGCATCTGCTGTCACCTGAGTTTTTGATCTTAGCCATTCTCACTGGTGTGAGGTGAAATCTCAGGGTTGATTGATTTGCATTTCCCTTATGACTAAAGATGTTGAACATTTCTTTAGGTGTTTCTCAGCCATTCGGCATTCCTCAGCTGTGAATTCTTTGTTTAGCTCTGAACCCCATTTTTAATAGGGTTATTTGTCTCCCTGCGGTCTAACTTCTTGAGTTCTTTGTATATTTTGGATATAAGGCCTCTATCTGTTGTAGGATTGGTAAAGATCTTTTCCCAATCTGTTGGTTGCCGATTTGTCCTAACCACAGTGTCCTTTGCCTTACAGAGGCTTTGCAGTTTTATGAGATCCCATTTGTCGATTCTTGATCTTAGAGCATAAGCCATTGGTGTTTTGTTCAGGAAATTTTTTCCAGTGCCCATGTGTTCCAGATGCTTCCCTAGTTTTTCTTCTATTAGTTTGAGTGTGTCTGGTTTGATGTGGAGGTCCTTGATCCACTTGGACTTAAGCTTTGTACAGGGTGATAAGGATGGATCGATCTGCATTCTTCTACATGTTGCCCTCCAGTTGAACCAGCACCATTTGCTGAAAATGCTATCTTTTTTCCATTGGATGGTTTTGGTTCCTTTGTCAAAAATCAAGTGACCATAGGTGTGTGGGTTCATTTCTGGGTCTTCAATTCTACTTCACTGGTCTATCTCTCTGTCTCTGTACCAATACCATGCAGTTTTTATCACTATTGCTCTGTAATACTGCTTGAGTTCAGGGATAGTGATTCCCCTGAAGTCCTTTTATTGTTGAGGATAGCTTTAGCTATCCTGGGTTTTTTGTTATTCCAGATGAATTTGCAAATTGTTCTGTCTAACTCTTTGAAGAATTGGATTGGTATTTTGATGGGGATTGCATTGAATCTGTAGATTGCTTTTGGTAAAATGGCCATTTTTACTATATTAATCCTGCCAATCCATGAGCATGGGAGATCTTTCCATCTTCTGAGATCTTCTTCAATTCTTTCTCAGTGTCTTGAAGTTCTTATTGTACAGATCTTTTACTTGCTTAGTTAAAGTCACACCGAGGTACTTTATATTATTTGGGTCTATTATGAAGGGTGTCGTTTCCCTAATTTCTTTCTCGGCTTGTTTCTCTTTTGTGTAGAGGAAGGCTACTGATTTATTTGAGTTAATTTTATACCCAGCCACTTTGCTGAAGTTGTTTATCAGCTTTAGTAGTTCTCTGGTGGAACTTTTGGGATCACTTAAATAAACTATCATATCATCTGCAAATAGTGATATTTTGACTTCTTCTTTTCTGATCTGTATCCCCTTGACATCCTTTTGTTGTCTGATTGCTCTGGCTAGAACTTCAAGAACTATATTGAATAAGTAGGGAGAGAGTGGGCAGCCTTGTCTAGTCCCTGATTTAGTGGGATTGCTTCAAGTTTCTCTCCATTTAGTTTAATGTTAGCAACTGGTATGCTGTATATGGCTTTTACTATGTTTAGGTATGGGCCTTGAATTCCTATTCTTTCCAGGACTTTTATCATGAAGGGGTGTTGAATTTTGTCAAATGCTTTCTCAGCTTCTAATGGAATGATCATGTGGTTCTGTTCTTTCAGTTTGTTTATATAATGGATCACGTTGATGGTTTTCCGTATATTAAACCATCCCTGCATGCCTTGGATGAAGCCTACTTGATCATGGTGGATGATTGTTTTGATGTGCTCTTGGATTCGGTTTGCCAGAATTTTATTGAGTATTTTTGCGTCGATATTCATAAGGGAAATTGGTCTGAAGTTCTCTTTCTTTGTTGGGTCTTTGTGTGGTTTAGGTATAAGAGTAATTGTGGAAGGAACATAAGAAGGAATTCGGGAGTGATCCATCTGTTTAGATTTTGTGGAATAGTTTGGATAATATTGGTATGAGGTCTTCTATGAAGGTTTGATAGAATTCTGCACTAAACCCATCTGGACCTGGTCTCTTTTTGGTTGGGAGACCTTTAATGACTGCTTCTATTTCCTTAGGAGTTATGGGGTTGTTTAACTGGTTTATCTGTTCCTGGTTTAACTTCGGTACCTGATATTTGACTAGGAAATTGTCCATTTCCTGTAGATTTTCAAGTTTTGTTGAATATAGGCTTTTATAGTAAGATCTGATGATTTTTTGAATTTCCTCTGAATCTGTAGTTATGTCTCCCTTTTCATTTCTGATTTTGTTAATTTGGACACACTCTCTGGGTCCTCTCATTAGTCTGGCTAAGGGTGTATCTATCTTGTTGATTTTCTCAAAGAACCAACTTTTGGTTCTGTTGATTCTTTCTATGGTCCTTTTTGTTTCTACTTGGTTGATTTCAGCTCTGAGTTTGATTATTTCCTGCCTTCTACTCCTCCTGGGTGTATTTGCTTCTTTTTGCTCAAGCTTTTAGGTGTGCTGTCAAGCTTCTGACATATGCTCTTTCCTGTTTCTTTCTGCAGGCACACAGAGCTATGAGTTTTCCTCTTAGCACAGCTTTCATTGTGTCCCATAAGTTTGGGTATGTTGTATCTTCATTTTCATTAAATTCTAAAAAGTTTTTAATTTCCTTCTTTATTTCTTCCTTGACTAGGTTATCATTGAGTAGAGCATTGTTCAATTTCCACGTAAATGTGGGCATTCTTCCCTTATTTTTATTGAAGACCAGTTTTAGGCCATGGTGATCTGATAGCACGCATGGGATGATTTCTATCTTTCTGTACCTGTTGAGGCCCATTTTTTGACCAACTATATGGTCAATTTTGGAGAAAGTACCATGAGGAGCTGAGAAGAAGGTATATCCTTTTGCTTTAGGATAGAATGTTCTATAAATATCTGTTAAGTCCATTTGGCTCATGACTTCTCTTAGTCTGTCGACATCACTGTTTAATTTCTGTTTCCATGATCTGTCCATTGATGAGAGTGGGGTGTTGAAATCTCCCACAATTATTGTGTGAGGTGCAATGTGTGTTTTGAGCTTTAGTAAGGTTTCTTTTATGTATGTAGGTGCCCTTTTATTTGGGGCATTGATATTTAGGTTTGAGAGTTCATCTTGGTGGATTTTTCCTTTGATGAATATGAAGTGTCCTTCCTTATCTTTTTTGATGACTTTTAGTTGTAAATTGATTTTATTTGATATTAGAATTGCTACTCCAGCTTGCTTCTTCTGACCATTTGCTTGGAAAGTTGTTTTCCAGCCTTTCACTCTGAGGTAGTGTCTGTCTTTGTCTCTGAGGTGTGTTTCCTGTAGGCAGCAGAATGCAGGGTCCTCGTTGTGTATCCAGTTTGTTAATCTATGTCTTTTTATTGGGGAGTTGAGGCCATTGATGTTGAGAGATATTAAGGAATAGTGATTATTGCTTCCTGTTATATTCATATTTGGATGTGAGGTTATGTTTGTGTGCTTTTCTTCTCTTTGTTTTGTTGCCAAGACGATTAGTTTCTTGCTTCTTCTAGGGTATAGCTTGCCTCGTTATGTTGGGCTTTACCCTTTATTATCCTTTGTAGTGCTGGATTTGTAGAAAGATATTGTGTAAATTTGGTTTTGTCATGGAATATCTTGGTTTCTCCATCTATGTTAATTGAGAGTTTTGCAGGATACAGTAACCTGGGCTGGCACTTGTGTTCTCTTAGGGTCTGTATGACATCTGTCCAGGATCTTCTGGACTTCATAGTTTCTGGCGAAAAGTCTGGTGTGATTCTGATAGGTCTGCCTTTATATGTTACTTGACCTTTTCCCCTTACTGCTTTTAATATTCTTTCTTTATTTTGTGTGTTTGGTGTTTTGACTATTATGTGACGGGAGGTGTTTCTTTTCTGGTCCAATCTATTTGGAGTTCTGTAGGCTTCTTGTATGCCTATGGGTATCTCTTTTTTTAGGTTAGGGAAGTTTTCTTCTATGATTTTGTTGAAGATATTTACTGGTCCTTTGAGCTGGGAGTCTTCACTCTCTTCTATACCTATTATCCTTAGGTTTGATCTTCTCATTGAGTCCTGGATTTCCTGTATGTTTTGGACCAGTAGCTTTTTCTGCTTTACATTATCTTTGACAGTTGAGTCAATGATTTCTAGGGAATCTTCTGCTCCCGAGATTCTCTCTTCCATCTCTTGTATTCTGTTGGTGAAGCTTGTATCTACAGCTCCTTGTCTCTTCTTTTGATTTTCTATATCCAGCGTTGTTTCCATGTGTTCTTTCTTGATTGCTTCTATTTCCATTTTTAATTCCTTCAACTGTTTGATTGTGTTTTCCTGAAATTCTTTCAGGGATTTTTGTGTCTCCTCTCTATGGGTTTCTACTTGTTTATTTATGTTTTCCTGGAATTCTTTCAGGCATTTTTGCGATTCCTCTCTGTAGGCTTCTACTTGTTCTCTAAGGGAGTTCTTCACGTCTTTCTTGAAGTCCTCCAGCATCATGATCAAATATGATTTTGAAACTAGGTCTTGCTTTTCTAGTGTGTTTGGATATTCCATGTTTATTTTGGTGGGAGAATTGGGCTCCGATGATGCCATGTAGTCTTGGTTTCTGTTGCTTGGGTTCCTGCGCTTGCCTCTCGCCATCAGATTATCTCTAGTGTTACTTTGTTCTGCTATTTCTGACAGTGGCTAGACTGTCCTATAAGCCTGCGTGTCAGGTGTGCTGTAGACCTGTTTTCCTGTTTTCTTTCAGCCAGTTATGGGGACAGTGTTCTGCTTTCGGGCGTGTAGTTTTTCCTCTCTACAGGTCTTCAGCTGTTCCTGTGGGCCTGTGTCTTGTGTTCACCAGGCAGGTCTCTTGCAGGGGAAAAGTTGGTCCTACCTGAGGTTCCGAGGCTCAAGTGTGCTTGTGGGGTACTGCCTAAGTCCTCTCCGCGGCGGCAGCAACCGAGGATATCTGTGCCGCTCTTTCCGGGAGCCTCCGTGCACCAGGGTTCCAGATGGCGTTTGGTGTTTTCCTCTGGCGTCTGGATGTGCGCAGAGTGTAGTCTCTTCTGGTTTCCCAGGCGTGTCTGCCTCTCTGTAGGTTTAGCTCTCCCTCCCACGGGATTTGGGTGCAGAGAACTGTTTATCAGGTCTGTTTCCTTCAGGTTCCGGAGGTGTCTCAGGCGCAGGGGTCCTGCCGCTCCTGGGCCCTCCCCTATGGGAACCCAGAGGCCTTATACAGTTTCCTCTTGGGCCAGGGATGTGGGCAGGGGTGGGCAGTGTTGGTGGTCTCCTCCGCTCTGCAGCCTCAGGAGTGCCCACCTGACCAGGCGGTGAGGTCTCTCTCCCATGGGGTTTGGGAGCAGAGAGCTGCTGCGGGCCGGGATCCGCGGGTGTGGGACTTCCGGTAAACACAGGAAGTGCCCGGTCCTAGAGGAATTTTGCCTTGTGTGTCCTGAGTTCACCAGGCAGGTCACTTGCAGGGGAAAAGTTGGTCCTACCTGAGGTTCCGAGGCTCAAGTGTGCTCATGGGGTACTGCCTAAGTCCTCTCCGCGGCGGCAGCAACCGAGAAGATCTGCGCCGCTCTTTCCGGGAGCCTCCGTGCACCAGGGTTCCAGATGGCGTTTGGTGTTTTCCTCTGGCGTCTGGATGTGCGCAGAGTGCAGTCTCTTCTGGTTTCCCAGGCGTGTCTGCCTCTCTGTAGGTTTAGCTCTCCCTCCCACGGGATTTGGGTGCAGAGAACTGTTTATCAGGTCTGTTTCCTTCAGGTTCTGGCGGTGTCTCAGGCGCAGGGGTCCTGCCGCTGCTGGGCCCTCCCCTACGGGAACCCAGAGGCCTTATACAGTTTCCTCTTGGGCCAGGGATGTGGGCAGGGGTGGGCAGTGATGGTGGTCTCCTCCGCTCTGCAGCCTCAGGAGTGCCCACCTGACCAGGCGGTGAGGTCTCTCTCCCACGGGGTTTGGGAGCAGAGAGCTGCTGCCACCAATAACATTTTAAAAATTGTATTTAAGGCCCATTTCATGATATGCAACCTATAGCTGTCACTGATAAAGTGACCAAGAACATGACACCAGATAGGTCATGGATTCTAGAGGAAATTTCCTCTGTTATTCTGCAGAAGGACCATTCTAAAACATGACTGTCTTAGGGTTTTGTTGCTGTGAGGAGACAGCATGATCAATGCAACTCTTACAAAGGCAAATATTTAATTGGAGCTGGCTCACAGTTTCAGAAGCTTTGTCCATTATCATCATGGTGGAAAGCATGGAAGCATGGAAGCAGTCTTGGCACTAGAGGAACAAAGAGTTTTACATATTGATCTGAAGGTGATCAGGAAGAGACATTCTTCTACAGGAAGCCAGGGAAGGGGTTTCTCTTCAGCACTGGATATATCTTGAACATAGGAGCCCTTCAAGGCCCACTTATAAAAAGTATATTGTATGTGTGTATGTATGAATGTATGTATGAATATATGTATGTATGTATGTAATTGTGTATGTGTGTATATATTTATGTATGTATGTATATATATAGGTAGGTATGTGACACTTCTTTTTTTTTTAATTCTTACTTTTATTTTGTACTTCTCCAAGGAAAGTCTCATTCACATGATACTAATGGACTTTTCTGGCTAACATGCACACAGGAACATCTATAAACAGAGGCTGATGCCTTTAGTGTTATCTGTGTTCTGAACTCTAATTTTAGCACTTTGGTTATAGAAACTCATTTGTTTTTTTTTTTAATTTTTCCATCTTTATTAACTTGAGTATTTCTTATTTACATTTTGATTGTTATTCCCTTTCCCGGTTTCCAGGCAACATCCCCCCAACCCCTCCCCTTCTTTATGGGTGTTCCCTTCTTGTTCCCCTTTTAAAGAAGGAGTGAAGCATTCACATTTTGGTCATCCCTCTTGAGTTTCATGTGTTCTGTGCATCTAGGGTAATTCAAGCATTTGGGCTAATAGCCACTTATCAATGAGTGCATACCATGTGTGTTTTTCTGTGATTGGGTTACCTCGCTCAGGATGATATTTTCCGGTTCCATCCATTTGCCTATGTATTTCATAAAGTCATTGTTTTTGATAGCACAGTAGTATTCCATTTTGTAGATGTACCACATTTTCTGTATCCATTCCTCTGTTGAAGGGCATCTGGGTTCTTTCCAGCTTCTGGCTACTATAAATAAGGCTGCTACGAACATAGTGGAGCATGTGTCTTTGTTATATGTTGGGGCATCTTTTGGGTATATGCCCAAGAGAGGTATAGCTGGGTCCTCAGGTAGTTCAATATCCAATTTTCTGAGGAACCTCCAGACTGATTTCCAGAATGGTTGTACCAGTCTGCAATCCAACCAACCATGGAGGAGTGTTCCTCTTTCTCCACATCCTGGCCAGCATTTGCTGTCACCTGAGTTTTGATCTTAGCCATTATCACTGGTGTGAGGTGAAATCTCAGAGTTGATCTGAATTGAGTTTCCCTTATGACAAAAGATGTTGAACATTTCTTTAGGTGTTTCTCAGTCATTTGACATTCCTCAGCTGTGAATTCATTGTTTAGCTCTGAACTCCATTTTTTAATAGGGTTATTTGACTCCCTGAGGTCTAACTTCTTGAGTTCTTTGTATATTTTGGATATAAGGCCGCTATCTGTTGTAGGATTGGTAAAGATCCTTTCCCAATTTATCGGTTGCCATTTTGTCCTAACCACAGTATCCTTTGCCTAACAGAAGCTTTGCAGTTTTATGAGATCCCATTTTTCGATTCTTGATCTTAGAGCATTAGCCATTGGTGTTTTGTTCAGGAAATTTTTTCCAGTGTCCATGTGTTCCAGATGCTTCCCTAGTTTTTCTTCTATTAGTTTGAGCATATCTGGTTTGATGTGGAGGTCCTTGATCCACTTGGACTTAAGATTTGTACAGGGTGATAAACATGGATCTATCTGCATTCTTCTACATGTTGACCTCCAGTTGAACCAGCACCATTTGCTGAAAATGCTATCTTTTTTCCATTGGATGGTTTTGGTTCCCTTGTCAAAAATCAAGTGACCATAGGTGTGTGGGTTCATTTCTGGGTCTTCAATTCTATTCCATTGGTCTATCTGTCTGTCTCTGTACCAACACCATGCAGTTTTTATCACTATTGCTCTGTAATACTGCTTGAGTGATTCCCCCTGAAGTCCTTTTATTGTTGAGGATAGTTTTAGCTATCCTGGTTTTTTTTTTTTTTTTTGTTATTCCAGATGAATTTGCAAATTGTTCTGTCTACCTCTTTGAAGAATTTTTTTTTCTTTTTTTTTTTTTTTATTTTTTATTTTTTTTTATTAACTTGAGTATTTCTTATATACATTTCGAGTGTTATTCCCTTTCCCGGTTTCCGGGCAAACATCCCCCTCCCCCCTCCCCTTCCTTATGGGTGTTCCCCTCCCAACCCTCCCACCATTGCCGCCCTCCCCCCATAGACTAGTTCACTGGGGGTTCAGTCTTAGCAGGACCCAGGGCTTCCCCTTCCATTGGTGCTCTTACTAGGATATTCATTGCTACCTATGGGGTCAGAGTCCAGGGTCAGTCCATGTATAGTCTTTAGGTAGTGGCTTAGTCCCTGGAAGCTCTGGTTGCTTGGCATTGTTGTACTTTTGGGGTCTCGAGCCCCTTCAAGCTCTTCCAGTTCTTTCTCTGATTCCTTCAATGGGGGACCTATTCTCAGTTCAGTGGTTTGCTGCTGGCATTCGCCTCTGTATTTGCTGTATTCTGGCTGTGTCTCTCAGGAGCGATCTACATCCGGCTCCTGTCGGCCTGCACTTCTTTGCTTCATCCATCTTGTCTAATTGGATGGCTGTATATGTATGGGCCACATGTGGGGCAGGCTCTGAATGGGTGTTCCTTCAGTCTCTGTTTTGATCTTTGCCTCTCCCTTCCCTGCCAAGGGTATTCTTTTTCCTCATTTAAAGAAGGAGTGAAGCATTCACATTTTGATCATCCGTCTTGAGTTTCGTTTGTTCTAGGGATCTAGGGTAATTCAAGCATTTGGGCTAATAGCCACTTATCAATGAGTGCATACCATGTATGTCTTTCTGTGATTGGGTTAGTTCACTCAGGATGATATTTTCCAGTTCCAACCGTTTGCCTACGAATTTCATAAACTCGTTGTTTTTGATAGCTGAGTAGTATTCCATTGTGTAGATGTACCACATTTTCTGTATCCATTCCTCTGTTGAAGGGCATCTGGGTTCTTTCCATTTTCTGGCTATTATAAATAAGGCTGCGATGAACATAGTGGAGCACGTGTCTCTTTTATATGTTGAGGCATCTTTTGGGTATATGCCCAAGAGAGGTATAGCTGGATCCTCAGGCAGTTCAATGTCCAATTTTCTGAGGAACCTCCAGACTGATTTCCAGAATGGTTGTACCAGTCTGCAATCCCACCAACAATGGAGGAGTGTTCCTCTTTCTCCACAACCTCGCCAGCATCTGCTGTCACCTGAGTTTTTGATCTTAGCCATTCTCACTGGTGTGAGGTGAAATCTCAGGGTTGTTTTGATTTGCATTTCCCTTATGACTAAAGATGTTGAACATTTCTTTAGGTGTTTCTCAGCCATTCGGCATTCCTCAGCTGTGAATTCTTTGTTTAGCTCTGAACCCCATTTTTTAATAGGGTTATTTGTTTCCCTGCGGTCTAACTTCTTGAGTTCTTTGTATATTTTGGATATAAGGCCTCTATCTGTTGTAGGGTTGGTAAAGATCTTTTCCCAATCTGTTGGTTGCCGTTTTGTCCTAACCACAGTGTCCTTTGCCTTACAGAAGCTTTGCAGTTTTATGAGATCCCATTTGTCAATTCTTGATCTTAGAACATAAGCCATTGGTGTTTTGTTCAGGAAATTTTTTCCAGTGCCCATGTGTTCCAGATGCTTCCCTAGTTTTTCTTCTATTAGTTTGAGTGTGTCTGGTTTGATGTGGAGGTCCTTGATCCACTTCGACTTAAGCTTTGTACAGGGTGATAAGCATGGATCGATCTGCATTCTTCTACATGTTGCCCTCCAGTTGAACCAGCACCATTTGCTGAAAATGCTATCTTTTTTCCATTGGATGGTTTTGGCTCCTTTGTCAAAAATCAAGTGACCATAGGTGTGTGGGTTCATTTCTGGGTCTTCAATTCTACTTCACTGGTCTATCTCTCTGTCTCTGTACCAATACCATGCAGTTTTTATCACTATTGCTCTGTAATACTGCTTGAGTTCAGGGATAGTGATTCCCCTGAAGTCCTTTTATTGTTGAGGATAGCTTTAGCTATCCTGGGTTTTTTGTTATTCCAGATGAATTTGCAAATTGTTCTGTCTAACTCTTTGAAGAATTGGATTGGTATTTTGATGGGGATTGCATTGAATCTGTAGATTGCTTTTGGTAAAATGGCCATTTTTACTATATTAATCCTGTCAATCCATGAGCATGGGAGATCTTTCCATCTTCTGAGATCTTCTTCAATTCTTTCTCGGTGTCTTGAAGTTCTTATTGTACAGATCTTTTACTTGCTTAGTTAAAGTCACACCGAGGTACTTTATATTATTTGGGTCTATTATGAAGGGTGTCGTTTCCCTAATTTCTTTCTCGGCTTGTTTCTCTTTTGTGTAGAGGAAGGCTACTGATTTATTTGAGTTAATTTTATACCCAGCCACTTTGCTGAAGTTGTTTATCAGCTTTAGTAGTTCTCTGGTGGAACTTTTGGGATCACTTAAATAAACTATCATATCATCTGCAAATAGTGATATTTTGACTTCTTCTTTTCTGATCTGTATCCCCTTGACATCCTTTTGTTGTCTGATTGCTCTGGCTAGAACTTCAAGAACTATATTGAATAAGTAGGGAGAGAGTGGGCAGCCTTGTCTAGTCCCTGATTTAGTGGGATTGCTTCAAGTTTCTCTCCATTTAGTTTAATGTTAGCAACTGGTATGCTGTATATGGCTTTTACTATGTTTAGGTATGGGCCTTGAATTCCTATTCTTTCCAGGACTTTTATCATGAAGGGGTGTTGAATTTTGTCAAATGCTTTCTCAGCTTCTAATGGAATGATCATGTGGTTCTGTTCTTTCAGTTTGTTTATATAATGGATCACGTTGATGGTTTTCCGTATATTAAACCATCCCTGCATGCCTTGGATGAAGCCTACTTGATCATGGTGGATGATTGTTTTGATGTGCTCTTGGATTCGGTTTGCCAGAATTTTATTGAGTATTTTTGCGTCGATATTCATAAGGGAAATTGGTCTGAAGTTCTCTTTCTTTGTTGGGTCTTTGTGTGGTTTAGGTATAAGAGTAATTGTGGAAGGAACATAAGAAGGAATTCGGGAGTGATCCATCTGTTTAGATTTTGTGGAATAGTTTGGATAATATTGGTATGAGGTCTTCTATGAAGGTTTGATAGAATTCTGCACTAAACCCATCTGGACCTGGTCTCTTTTTGGTTGGGAGACCTTTAATGACTGCTTCTATTTCCTTAGGAGTTATGGGGTTGTTTAACTGGTTTATCTGTTCCTGGTTTAACTTCGGTACCTGATATTTGACTAGGAAATTGTCCATTTCCTGTAGATTTTCAAGTTTTGTTGAATATAGGCTTTTATAGTAAGATCTGATGATTTTTTGAATTTCCTCTGAATCTGTAGTTATGTCTCCCTTTTCATTTCTGATTTTGTTAATTTGGACACACTCTCTGGGTCCTCTCATTAGTCTGGCTAAGGGTTTATCTATCTTGTTGATTTTCTCAAAGAACCAACTTTTGGTTCTGTTGATTCTTTCTATGGTCCTTTTTGTTTCTACTTGGTTGATTTCAGCTCTGAGTTTGATTATTTCCTGCCTTCTACTCCTCCTGGGTGTATTTGCTTCTTTTTGCTCAAGCTTTTAGGTGTGCTGTCAAGCTTCTGACATATGCTCTTTCCTGTTTCTTTCTGCAGGCACACAGAGCTATGAGTTTTCCTCTTAGCACAGCTTTCATTGTGTCCCATAAGTTTGGGTATGTTGTATCTTCATTTTCATTAAATTCTAAAAAGTTTTTAATTTCCTTCTTTATTTCTTCCTTGACTAGGTTATCATTGAGTAGAGCATTGTTCAATTTCCACGTAAATGTGGGCATTCTTCCCTTATTTTTATTGAAGACCAGTTTTAGGCCATGGTGATCTGATAGCACGCATGGGATGATTTCTATCTTTCTGTACCTGTTGAGGCCCATTTTTTGACCAACTATATGGTCAATTTTGGAGAAAGTACCATGAGGAGCTGAGAAGAAGGTATATCCTTTTGCTTTAGGATAGAATGTTCTATAAATATCTGTTAAGTCCATTTGGCTCATGACTTCTCTTAGTCTGTCGACATCACTGTTTAATTTCTGTTTCCATGATCTGTCCATTGATGAGAGTGGGGTGTTGAAATCTCCCACAATTATTGTGTGAGGTGCAATGTGTGTTTTGAGCTTTAGTAAGGTTTCTTTTATGTATGTAGGTGCCCTTTTATTTGGGGCATTGATATTTAGGTTTGAGAGTTCATCTTGGTGGATTTTTCCTTTGATGAATATGAAGTGTCCTTCCTTATCTTTTTTGATGACTTTTAGTTGTAAATTGATTTTATTTGATATTAGAATTGCTACTCCAGCTTGCTTCTTCTGACCATTTGCTTGGAAAGTTGTTTTCCAGCCTTTCACTCTGAGGTAGTGTCTGTCTTTGTCTCTGAGGTGTGTTTCCTGTAGGCAGCAGAATGCAGGGTCCTCGTTGTGTATCCAGTTTGTTAATCTATGTCTTTTTATTGGGGAGTTGAGGCCATTGATGTTGAGAGATATTAAGGAATAGTGATTATTGCTTCCTGTTATATTCATATTTGGATGTGAGGTTATGTTTGTGTGCTTTTCTTCTCTTTGTTTTGTTGCCAAGACGATTAGTTTCTTGCTTCTTCTAGGGTATAGCTTGCCTCGTTATGTTGGGCTTTACCCTTTATTATCCTTTGTAGTGCTGGATTTGTAGAAAGATATTGTGTAAATTTGGTTTTGTCATGGAATATCTTGGTTTCTCCATCTATGTTAATTGAGAGTTTTGCAGGATACAGTAACCTGGGCTGGCACTTGTGTTCTCTTAGGGTCTGTATGACATCTGTCCAGGATCTTCTGGACTTCATAGTTTCTGGCGAAAAGTCTGGTGTGATTCTGATAGGTCTGCCTTTATATGTTACTTGACCTTTTTCCCTTACTGCTTTTAATATTCTTTCTTTATTTTGTGTGTTTGGTGTTTTGACTATTATGTGACGGGAGGTGTTTCTTTTCTGGTCCAATCTATTTGGAGTTCTGTAGGCTTCTTGTATGCCTATGGGTATCTCTTTTTTTAGGTTAGGGAAGTTTTCTTCTATGATTTTGTTGAAGATATTTACTGGTCCTTTGAGCTGGGAGTCTTCACTCTCTTCTATACCTATTATCCTTAGGTTTGATCTTCTCATTGAGTCCTGGATTTCCTGTATGTTTTGGACCAGTAGCTTTTTCTGCTTTACATTATCTTTGACAGTTGAGTCAATGATTTCTAGGGAATCTTCTGCTCCCGAGATTCTCTCTTCCATCTCTTGTATTCTGTTGGTGAAGCTTGTATCTACAGCTCCTTGTCTCTTCTTTTGATTTTCTATATCCAGCGTTGTTTCCATGTGTTCTTTCTTGATTGCTTCTATTTCCATTTTTAATTCCTTCAACTGTTTGATTGTGTTTTCCTGAAATTCTTTCAGGGATTTTTGTGTCTCCTCTCTATGGGTTTCTACTTGTTTATTTATGTTTTCCTGGAATTCTTTCAGGCATTTTTGCGATTCCTCTCTGTAGGCTTCTACTTGTTCTCTAAGGGAGTTCTTCACGTCTTTCTTGAAGTCCTCCAGCATCATGATCAAATATGATTTTGAAACTAGATCTTGCTTTTCTAGTGTGTTTGGATATTCCATGTTTATTTTGGTGGGAGAATTGGGCTCCGATGATGCCATGTAGTCTTGGTTTCTGTTGCTTGGGTTCCTGCGCTTGCCTCTCGCCATCAGATTATCTCTAGTGTTACTTTGTTCTGCTATTTCTGACAGTGGCTAGACTGTCCTATAAGCCTGCGTGTCAGGTGTGCTGTAGACCTGTTTTCCTGTTTTCTTTCAGCCAGTTATGGGGACAGTGTTCTGCTTTCGGGCGTGTAGTTTTTCCTCTCTACAGGTCTTCAGCTGTTCCTGTGGGCCTGTGTCTTGTGTTCACCAGGCAGGTCTCTTGCAGGGGAAAAGTTGGTCCTACCTGAGGTTCCGAGGCTCAAGTGTGCTTGTGGGGTACTGCCTAAGTCCTCTCCGCGGCGGCAGCAACCGAGGATATCTGTGCCGCTCTTTCCGGGAGCCTCCGTGCACCAGGGTTCCAGATGGCGTTTGGTGTTTTCCTCTGGCGTCTGGATGTGCGCAGAGTGTAGTCTCTTCTGGTTTCCCAGGCGTGTCTGCCTCTCTGTAGGTTTAGCTCTCCCTCCCACGGGATTTGGGTGCAGAGAACTGTTTATCAGGTCTGTTTCCTTCAGGTTCCGGAGGTGTCTCAGGCGCAGGGGTCCTGCCGCTCCTGGGCCCTCCCCTACGGGAACCCAGAGGCCTTATACAGTTTCCTCTTGGGCCAGGGATGTGGGCAGGGGTGGGCAGTGTTGGTGGTCTCCTCCGCTCTGCAGCCTCAGGAGTGCCCACCTGACCAGGCGGTGAGGTCTCTCTCCCATGGGGTTTGGGAGCAGAGAGCTGCTGCGGGCCGGGATCCGCGGGTGTGGGACTTCCGGTAAACACAGGAAGTGCCCGGTCCTAGAGGAATTTTGCCTTGTGTGTCCTGAGTTCACCAGGCAGGTCACTTGCAGGGGAAAAGTTGGTCCTACCTGAGGTTCCGAGGCTCAAGTGTGCTCATGGGGTACTGCCTAAGTCCTCTCCGCGGCGGCAGCAACCGAGAAGATCTGCGCCGCTCTTTCCGGGAGCCTCCGTGCACCAGGGTTCCAGATGGCGTTTGGTGTTTTCCTCTGGCGTCTGGATGTGCGCAGAGTGCAGTCTCTTCTGGTTTCCCAGGCGTGTCTGCCTCTCTGTAGGTTTAGCTCTCCCTCCCACGGGATTTGGGTGCAGAGAACTGTTTATCAGGTCTGTTTCCTTCAGGTTCTGGCGGTGTCTCAGGCGCAGGGGTCCTGCCGCTGCTGGGCCCTCCCCTACGGGAACCCAGAGGCCTTATACAGTTTCCTCTTGGGCCAGGGATGTGGGCAGGGGTGGGCAGTGATGGTGGTCTCCTCCGCTCTGCAGCCTCAGGAGTGCCCACCTGACCAGGCGGTGAGGTCTCTCTCCCACGGGGTTTGGGAGCAGAGAGCTGCTGCCACCAATAACATTTTAAAAATTGTATTTAAGGCCCATTTCATGATATGCAACCTATAGCTGTCACTGATAAAGTGACCAAGAACATGACACCAGATAGGTCATGGATTCTAGAGGAAATTTCCTCTGTTATTCTGCAGAAGGACCATTCTAAAACATGACTGTCTTAGGGTTTTGTTGCTGTGAGGAGACAGCATGATCAATGCAACTCTTACAAAGGCAAATATTTAATTGGAGCTGGCTCACAGTTTCAGAAGCTTTGTCCATTATCATCATGGTGGAAAGCATGGAAGCATGGAAGCAGTCTTGGCACTAGAGGAACAAAGAGTTTTACATATTGATCTGAAGGTGATCAGGAAGAGACATTCTTCTACAGGAAGCCAGGGAAGGGGTTTCTCTTCAGCACTGGATATATCTTGAACATAGGAGCCCTTCAAGGCCCACTTATAAAAAGTATATTGTATGTGTGTATGTATGAATGTATGTATGAATATATGTATGTATGTATGTAATTGTGTATGTGTGTATATATTTATGTATGTATGTATATATATAGGTAGGTATGTGACACTTCTTTTTTTTTTAATTCTTACTTTTATTTTGTACTTCTCCAAGGAAAGTCTCATTCACATGATACTAATGGACTTTTCTGGCTAACATGCACACAGGAACATCTATAAACAGAGGCTGATGCCTTTAGTGTTATCTGTGTTCTGAACTCTAATTTTAGCACTTTGGTTATAGAAACTCATTTGTTTTTTTTTTTAATTTTTCCATCTTTATTAACTTGAGTATTTCTTATTTACATTTTGATTGTTATTCCCTTTCCCGGTTTCCAGGCAACATCCCCCCAACCCCTCCCCTTCTTTATGGGTGTTCCCTTCTTGTTCCCCTTTTAAAGAAGGAGTGAAGCATTCACATTTTGGTCATCCCTCTTGAGTTTCATGTGTTCTGTGCATCTAGGGTAATTCAAGCATTTGGGCTAATAGCCACTTATCAATGAGTGCATACCATGTGTGTTTTTCTGTGATTGGGTTACCTCGCTCAGGATGATATTTTCCGGTTCCATCCATTTGCCTATGTATTTCATAAAGTCATTGTTTTTGATAGCACAGTAGTATTCCATTTTGTAGATGTACCACATTTTCTGTATCCATTCCTCTGTTGAAGGGCATCTGGGTTCTTTCCAGCTTCTGGCTACTATAAATAAGGCTGCTACGAACATAGTGGAGCATGTGTCTTTGTTATATGTTGGGGCATCTTTTGGGTATATGCCCAAGAGAGGTATAGCTGGGTCCTCAGGTAGTTCAATATCCAATTTTCTGAGGAACCTCCAGACTGATTTCCAGAATGGTTGTACCAGTCTGCAATCCAACCAACCATGGAGGAGTGTTCCTCTTTCTCCACATCCTGGCCAGCATTTGCTGTCACCTGAGTTTTGATCTTAGCCATTATCACTGGTGTGAGGTGAAATCTCAGAGTTGATCTGAATTGAGTTTCCCTTATGACAAAAGATGTTGAACATTTCTTTAGGTGTTTCTCAGTCATTTGACATTCCTCAGCTGTGAATTCATTGTTTAGCTCTGAACTCCATTTTTTAATAGGGTTATTTGACTCCCTGAGGTCTAACTTCTTGAGTTCTTTGTATATTTTGGATATAAGGCCGCTATCTGTTGTAGGATTGGTAAAGATCCTTTCCCAATTTATCGGTTGCCATTTTGTCCTAACCACAGTATCCTTTGCCTAACAGAAGCTTTGCAGTTTTATGAGATCCCATTTTTCGATTCTTGATCTTAGAGCATTAGCCATTGGTGTTTTGTTCAGGAAATTTTTTCCAGTGTCCATGTGTTCCAGATGCTTCCCTAGTTTTTCTTCTATTAGTTTGAGCATATCTGGTTTGATGTGGAGGTCCTTGATCCACTTGGACTTAAGATTTGTACAGGGTGATAAACATGGATCTATCTGCATTCTTCTACATGTTGACCTCCAGTTGAACCAGCACCATTTGCTGAAAATGCTATCTTTTTTCCATTGGATGGTTTTGGTTCCCTTGTCAAAAATCAAGTGACCATAGGTGTGTGGGTTCATTTCTGGGTCTTCAATTCTATTCCATTGGTCTATCTGTCTGTCTCTGTACCAACACCATGCAGTTTTTATCACTATTGCTCTGTAATACTGCTTGAGTGATTCCCCCTGAAGTCCTTTTATTGTTGAGGATAGTTTTAGCTATCCTGTTTTTTTTTTTTTTTTTTTTTTGTTATTCCAGATGAATTTGCAAATTGTTCTGTCTACCTCTTTGAAGAATTACATTGGTATTTTGATGGGGATTGCATTGAATCTGTAGATCGCTTTTGGTAAAATGGCCATTTTTACTATATTAATCCTGCCAGTCCATGAACATGGGAGATATTTCCATCTTCTGAGGTCTTCTTCTATTTCTTTCTTCAGAGTCTTGAAGTTCTTATTGTACAGATCTTTTACTTGCTTGGTTAAAGTCACACCGAGGTACTTTATATTATTTGGATCTATTATGAAGGGTGTCGTTTCCCTAATTTCTTTCTCGGCTTGTTTCTCTTTCGTGTAGAGCAAGGCTACTGATTTCTTTGAGTTAATTTTACACACAGCCACTTTGCTGAAGTTGTTTATCAGCTTTAGTAGTTCTCTGGTAGAACTTTTGGGATCACTTAAATATACTATCATATCATGTGCAAATAGTGATATTTTGATTTCTACTTTTCAAATCTGTATCCCCTTGAGCTCCTTTTGTTGTCTGATTGCTTTGGATAGAACATCAAGAACTATATTGAATAAGTAGGGAGAGAGTGGGCAGCCTTGTCTAGTCCCTGATTTTAGTGGGATTGCTTCAAGTTTCTCTCCATTTAGTTTAATGTTAGCATCTGGTTTGCTGTATATGGCTTTTACTATGTTTAGGTATGGGCCTTCAATTCCTATTCCTTCTAGGACTTTTATCATGAAGGGGTATTGAATTTTGTCAAATGCTTTCTCAGTGTCTAATGAAATGATCATGTGGTTTTGTTCTTACAGTTTGTTTATGTAATGGATCACGTTGATGGTTTTCCATATATTAAACCATCCCTGCATGCCTGGGATGAAGCCTACTTGAACATGGTGGATGATTGTTTTGATGTGCTCTTGTTTTGGTTTGCCAGAATTTTATTGAGTATTTTTGTATCAATATTCATAAGGGAAATTTGTCTGAAGTTCTCTTTCTTTGTTGGTTCTTTGTGTGGTTTAGGTATAAGTGTAATTGTGGCTTCATAGAAGGCATTTGGTAGTGCTCTATCTGTTTCAGTTTTGTGGAATAGTTTGGATAATATTGGTATGAGGTCTTCTACGAAGGTCTGATAGAATTCTGCATTAAACCCGTCTGGACCTCGCTCTTTTTGGTTGGGAGACCTTTAATGACTGCTTCTTTTTCGTTAGGAATTATGGGGTTGTTTAAATGGCTTATCTGTTCCTGATTTAACTTTGGTACCTGGTATCTGTCTAGGAAATTGTCCATTTCTAGTAGATTGTCCTTTGAAGGACTGGATTTGTAGAAAGATATTGTGTAAATTTGGTTTTGTCATGGAATACCTTGGTTTCTCCATCTATGTTAATTGAGAGTTTTGCAGGATACAGTAACCTGGGCTGGCATTTGTGTTCTCTTAGGGTCTGTATGACATCTGTCCAGGATCTTCTGGCTTTCATAGTCTCTGGCGAGAAGTCTGGTGTGATTCTGATAGGTGTGCCTTTCTATGTTACTTGACCTTTTTCCCTTACTGCTTTTAATATTCTTTCTTTATTTTGTGTGTTTGGTGTTTTGACTATTATGTGACGGGAGGTGTTTCTTTTCTGGTCCAATCTATTTGGAGTTCTGTAGGCTTCTTGTATGCCTATGGGTATCTCTTTTTTTAGGTTAGGGAAGTTTTCTTCTATGATTTTGTTGAAGATATTTACTGGTCCTTTGAGCTGGGAGTCTTCACTCTCTTCTATACCTATTATCCTTAGGTTTGATCTTCTCATTGAGTCCTGGATTTCATGTATGTTTTGGACCAGTATCTTTTTCTGCTTTACATTATCTTTGACAGTTGTGTCTATGATTTCTATGGAATCTTCTGCTCCTGAGATTCTCTCTTCTATCTCTTGTATTCTGTTGGTGATGCTTGTATCTACAGCTCCTTGTCTCTTCCTTTGGTTTCCTATACCCAGGGCTGTTTCCCTGTGTTCTTTCTTTATTGCTTCTATTTCTATTTTTAATTCCTTCAACTGTTTGATTGCGTTTTCCTGGAATCTTTTCAGGGATTTTTGTGATTCTTCTCTATAGGCTTCTACTTGTTTATTTATGTTTTCCTGCGTTTCTCTAAGGGAGTTCTTCATGTCTTTCTTGAAGTCCTCCAGCATCATGATCAAATATGATTGTAAATCTAGATCTTGCTTTTCTGGTGTGTTTGGATATTCCGTGTTTGCTTTGGTGGGAGAATTTGGCTCTGATGATGCCATGTAGTTTTGGTGTCTGTTGCTTGGGTTCCTGTGCTTGCCTCTCACCATCAGACTGTCTCTGGTGTTACTTTGTTCTGCTATTTCTGACAGTGGCTAGACAGTCCTATAGGCATATGTTACTGAAGTGCTGTAGACCTGTTTTCCTTCAGCCAGTTATGGGAACAGAGTGTTCTGCTTTCAGGCATGTAGTCTTTCCTGTCTACTGGTCTTCAGCTGTTCCTGTGGGCCTGTGTCTTGAGTCCACCAGACAGGTCACTTGGAGCAGAAAAGTTGGTCTTACTTGTCCTCCCGTGGCTCAAGTTGCTTGTGGAGCGCTGCTTTGAGCTCTCTGTGAGGGCAGCAACAAGGAGGGCCTGCACTGCCTTTTCCGGGAGCCCCAGTGCACTGGGGTCCCAGATGGCGTTAGGTGTTTTCCTCTGGAGTCGGAAATGTGCCCAGAGTTTAGTCTCTTCTGGCTTCCCAGGCGTGTCTGCCTCTCTGAAGGTTTAGCTCTCCCTCCCACAGGATTTGGGTGCAGAGAACTGTTGATCCGGTCCCTTCAGTTCTGGGTGGTGTCTGTGGTACTTCTTAATAATAAACCTGATGGACTATAGCTTAGGCAGGAAATAGAAAGTGAAAATCCACAAGGCCAAACAAATTCTGGGAAAGACCGAGGTAGGAAATGATTCACCAGAGATGTAAGGAGACTGATAACATGATACCTAAGCACAGGTAACTAGTCATGTGGCAGAACATAGGTTAAAAATAATGGGATATGCTAACTTAGATCTAGTCAGAGAAGAGCCTAACTATATGGCAAAGGTATTTGTAAATATATTTTGTGTGAGTCTTATTTCTGGGTGCATGTTGCTGGGAAGAAAAACTGGACCTATCATCAATACTTATGCCCACCTTGACATACTTCCTCCAACAATGCCACACGTATACTCAAAGGGCCACATCTCCTAATAGTGCCACTTCCCATGGGTCAAGATATTCAAACCACCACAGTAACTTTTAATTAAATATTGCTTTAACCATAAAAGATATGAAGTTAGTCTTGTATTAGCCAACAACTCTCAGGCATAGAGCCTAACATGTAGTATAATTGATATACTTATGTACATTACAAATGGAGAAAGGTGATTTTCTCTTCAAAAGGTGGCATCAATTACAAGGTATCTCATTCAAAGATCATCGGGGAAGTAGGTGGGATTTTACACAAAGACTCACAACTGGGTAGTGAGAGACTTTAGAGCACTCTATCCTTAATTATTCTGTTACAGTATCAATCTCATTTTAGTTCCCTGTGTCTTGTAAATGATTTTAATTTGCATATATATAAAGGTTCTTATTTATAATTTGCCTATATAAAGAATGCTTTGTTATACAAATTTCTGTATCTCTCTATCTGTGTCTCTGTCTCTGTCTCTGTCTATCTGTCTCTGTCTCTCTGTCTCTCTCTCTGTCTCTCTCTCTCCCTCTCTCTTTCTCTCTCCCCGTGTGTGTGTATGTGTGTATGACTAAAGATTGACAAAGATGAAACTCAGGCCTTTTTGTCACTAGAAAATAACTCTATCATTAAACATTTCCAGTCCCAAGTTCTGTGGGCTTTGATTAATTATATATTATTATGTATCCACCCTCATTTTGTCATACATAATAGTCTCTTCACATTTATAATAACCTTCATTTCTATAACTATTTAGATATTTCCTTTGCCCAAATCTATGGAAAACACTCTACTCTGTATTCTTTTGTCTTTCAGAAAATTTCATCAAAATACAGTTTACAGGGTTTTTTTTTTTTTGAGATTGCTTTATTTCAATCAAACAACACATATGTTTATTTAACCAGATTATTCCAGGTAAACATAGTAGAATAACTGCTAAGCCCTATGTGTGTAGTTACTCAAGTTTAAACCCAGTGAAATGATCCTCAACATACTGAGATAGGACTTAAGGGAAAAACAGAATGCCAGCTTTTAATTTGTGTGCACAATATTATGTACTAGAAACAGTAGAGTACAATATAAGTTGTTTAGAATCTGAAAAGTTGTAACTCATAAATCCTATTACCAGCAGCATTAAGAATCATGTCGACATTCACATGCAAAAAGATATGCAAGGGCTCAATAACTATACCGTAGTGTATTTATTGCAATGTGTTCATCAGTGATGAAATTCAAGCAAGTAACAAATTATTAAAAATTATGCAGGAATAAAAAATATAATGACACAAAAGTTGGTGAGGAAAACTTAAGTTAATTAGAACTAACTCTTTAAAAGTTTGAGTTATTTTATTTAAATTTAAGTAAGGTGAGGTTTCTAGTTATAAACCAGCTTGAGGCCCCTGCACTTGATGACATAACTAAGTTGTGTCTTCAGAAATAGGGACTTACTACTAGGTTATCTAGATGAAACAATAGCCTGTAATAGGTGAGGACTTCCATACAACCTCTTTGGTCAATGACTAAACATGATGCAACTAATTGCTTATACTAGAGGATTTTTTTAATTGGATATTTTACTTATTTACATTTCAACTGGATATCTAGCTGGGGCATTGTCTCATCTTTTATATGTTAGTTCAATTTAGATTTATCTAATATATGTGAAAGAGGATTTCTTTTAAAAGGAATCAAATGAAATTTTTTTATTGGATATTTTTTACTTCCATTTCAAATGTTATTCCCTTTCCCAGTTTCCCATCCACAAGTCCCCTATCACATCCCCCTCCCCCTTCTTCTATAAGGGTATTCTCACTTCCCAATTATGCACTCTTTCCGCCTCCCTGCCTTAACATTCCCCTACATTGGGGGTTCAGTCTTGGCAGGACCAAGGGTTTCTCTTCCCATTGGTGCTCAACGAGGCCATTCTTTACTACATATATAGTTGGAGCCATGGCTCAGTCCATGTATAGTCTTTGGGTAGTGGTTTAGTCCCTGGGAGTTCTGGTTTGTTGGTATGTTTGTTCTTATGGGGTTGCAAGCCTCTTCAGCTCTTTCAGTTCTTTCTCTAACTCCTCCAATGGGGACCCTGTTCATAGATCAAAGTTTGGCTGCTAGCATTTGCCTCTGTATTTGTCATGCTCTGGCTGAGCCACTCAGGAGACAGCTATATCAGGCTCCTGTCAGTATGCACTTCTTGGCATTAGCAATATTGTCTGGGTTTGGTGGCTGTATGTATGTGGGGTGGATCCCCAAGTGGGGCAGGCTCTGAATGGCCTTTCCTTCAGTCTCTGCCCCAAACTTTGTCTCCATATCTCCTCCTATGAATATTTTTGTTCCCCCTTTTAAGAAGGACTGGAACATCCACACTTTGGTCATCCTCCCTGAGCTTCAAGTCACCTGTGGATTGTATCTTGGGTATTTCGAGCTTTTGGGCTAATATCCACTTATCAGTGAGTACATACATCTGTGGGTTTTTTTGTGATTGGGTTACCTCACTCAGGATGATGTCCCATTTGTGGATTCTTGATCTTAGAGCATAAGTCATTTGGTGTTTTGTTCAGGAAATCCAACAAAATAAATGAACCTAAAGTTAGACGTGAAAAAAATTTGATAATATTAAAAATTTTCATCAAAGACCACACATCACTTATCCCTTTTAGTTTTATTTCTTATGCCCCTTGGAAGATTTTGTATACTTTTCTTTCTGAAAGTCATGATATGTATGTATTTCAATTTTTTTTCAAATACCTTTTAACTGTGATTTAGAAAACATATAGTATATATTTTAGCACCTTGTCTATTTTAAATGTAAAGTTTTTATATTTGTTTTGTTACTACTGTAGTTCATTAGAGTTAAACACAATCAAGTTTTTTAAACATTAATTATATTCATATTCTGGTTGACTCAATCCTCAGAAATATCTTATCTTGCAGTTTTAAAACACTGTATCAATTCAACTACTATCATTCTTACCCATACAGTGTATCCCTTAACAAGCCCATTTTACTTTATGTTCTGTTTTTATGATAATGTAAGTTACTGGAATCAGATAGAGTTTATATTTTATAACAGGACCCATTTAAGTTAGGATATAGTCTCTGACCAAGACTGCTCAGGCAACAGGGTCTCTCAAGGGAGGAAATGAGGATTAAAGAAAGAAAAGACAATTAGACAACACTGTAACATGGCTTCAGCCAAGTGCTGATGCAGGCTTAATTTTCCCCAGTTTGTTTTTATATCATTCTAGGTACATATAAAGAATAGGGTCAGTTCCAGGTCAAGGACATTGTAGTAAAGGAACAAGCAAGGAATAAACAAAATAATCAAGGAACAAACAAAGCATAAACAAAGATCTCATGATATTCAGGAATTTGTTAAAATGATAAAGATTTTGAACCTACTTTCTTATCCTAGCCCATTTTCAAATTCTTGCCAATATCCTTGAAGCAGTTCCAAGAGCTCTCCACAGTTCTCAAAGTTCATTCATGTTATAATGTGTATAGGGTTTATTTTTTCATTTTATGAAGGTAAATATCAGAATATTCTTCACATTTCCCAACTGGTAAATATTTGAGTTATATCAATCTCATATAGGTACTTCGAATATAATACCATTGTTTTCTACACTGTTCACATTGTTTTACATTTGGATAAACAATATTATATCCTCTCATTTCTTTTGATTGGCATAAAACTTGCTCTTGAAAAGAAATAAGAAAAACAAGTTCTTTTTTTTATCACACCCAAATTCAACTGTTGGCAGTATCTCATGTTAATAGTTTTACCATAAACCATGGACTAATATAGCTTTACAACTACTGTATAGAATATATACATACTTCATTATTTTTATTTTAGACCTCATTTTTAATTGTTTCATGATCTTATCTAAGCTATACCTTAGATATCATAACTTTCTAATTTCCTTTTAGAAATGATGAAGTTTTCATAATATGACTGTGAAAATAAAAATAATATTGGTACTTTATCAGAAAGAACCTAAAGTATAAAAGCAAGTGAATGAAAAAAATAAATTTTAATTAGCTATATGGCAGGGACCCAAGTGAAGGATGGGTTTGCTATCCCACACTCAAAACACTGACCAATAATTCTTTCTGTCTGAAAGAAATGCAGAGATGGAAATGGAGCAGAGCCTGAGAAAAGTAGGTCCAGTTATAGGTTCAAAGTGGGATCCAGCTCACAGAGAAGCCCCAAGGCCTGACACCATTACTGAGGCAATGGGGCTCTCACAAAAAGGGACCTACCATGACTGCCCTCTGAAAGACCCAACACCCAACTACTGGATAAAAGCTGCTGACTCCTCTGGTTGAATTAGGGAAAAGATGGAGGAACCTGAGGAGGAAGAGGGCAACCTTGTAGGAGGAACAGCAGTCTCAACTAATTTGAATCCCCAAAATTTCTAAGATACTGGATCACTAATCAGACAGCATATACGATTTGAGATGAGGCCCCCAACACATATACAGCAGAGGACTGCCAGGGCTGGGTTCAGTCAGAGAAGATGCACCTAATCCTCAAGAGACTGGAGGCTCCAGGGAATTTAGAGGTCTGGTGGGGTTGTTGGGGTGGGAACATCCTTGTGGATATGGGGTAGTGGGGGTGGGGAAGAGGTATGGGATGTGAAAATGTTGGGGATGGGTACACCGGGAGGGGAGAGAGAATGAGTTTGAGAAAAGCATTCCTCCCTAGCTCTCTGGGGATGCTTTGGGGAAAGAGAATGAAAACGAATGTACGTTTTTTTGGAGCTCACATAGGGACAGAAGGAGGTTGGGAGACATCCTGTCCCCTTGTTGGCTCCTATTGGAGAAATGCTTTTTTCTGGTTCTGGGTCCTTTAAGTAGGGTATCTGGGTCCCTTTGGTGGGACATCTAGTTCTCTCCCTCTATGTCTATTGTCTGTCTTTGGCCTTCCAATCTGTCCTTGTTTGTGTTTTCATTTTGTTGTTTGATTGTTTGTTGTTCTGTGTTTCATGTTAAAAAATGGTTAAAACTTTATCTGCTGGTTGTTTACTCCTTTAGTTTTAACACATTTCAAAAACAAGCAGTCTCAATTGGCCTTTGGAGCTCTGCACCTGTAGCTAAGAGTCTAGGTCAGCTGGAGAAGCCCTTCTAGGGGCTGAGTGTCTGCACACGCAGGTCTTAAAGGGGCCAGCAGCTTCTAGACCTCTATGGTAAGGAAACTGATGGTTTTTCCCAGAAAAATCTCTGTGATTGTCTTTATTGGCCTCAACAGGTGACAAGGTGCTTCTCTCTTGAAATTATAGATAAAAAAGTAAGAAAATTGTGTTTGGTCTAAATATAAAAGATGTATATACTTTTTGACTGGTTTTAAATGTATAAATATGCATGTCTGGGTTATAGATTATTGGCTTTTAAGTTATTCAGTATGGTTAAAAATTTGTAACATTAGTAACAAAAAGTTGGCTTAAAACTGGTAATTTGTATAGAGTCATTCTAGACAACATATGGCGTGAGCCAACCCAGAGGGAAACAGGTCTCTAAAGATACCTCTAACTTGGGTAATGTTTTATGTAATTCTTATCCTAGAAACCAGACTTATAAAAAAGATAGGATTTAGGGCAATGTCTCTTTGTATTAGAAACTGCACGTGTGTGTGCAGGAATTGACAGTCAATCTTTGTAGCATGAGGGTGATACACTTGGTGTTTATTTTGGAGACTGAATTGTTTGTTGGGAGGTTGAGTTTTGCTTTCCAAAGTTGTGGTTGTGCTCTGTTGTCACAAGGGAAACTTGAAGATTGTAGTTAAACTGCATTCCATTGGCTGCAGTTTGCAGTTGGATCACAGGCACAGGACTCTAACTCACACATATCGGTAATTTAAAAAAGAAATCAAAGCAGTTACAGATTGTTGCAGGGTTTGCAAAGGGTTGATGAGGCTATGGAACTTGTGAGAGCATTACAGCCTGTTTGCTTAATCCAACTGCCATTTCAGGAGATGCATATAGAATTATTAGGGATTTGGAGGATTTTCTTTTTACTATTTCTTTGCATCTTGGTGAATGTAAAAGGTTTGCATTTAGTGAGCTTGCTTGTAATTTTGGGGAGCCCATGAAATGATACCATGAGAAAGTTTTGCAAAGGAATGGCTAATAGCCTCGCATTATGTAAAATTTTGTCTCTGCTTAAATACCAGAAGTTAGGACTTTGAATCTTTCGATGTATATTATTCATTTTATGGATATTTTATTAGCTGATCACTCTGAAGGAATTTTACTACAAGCCATTGCTCTTATAAAATGAGCTTTTAAGTTTTTGGAATAGCTGTTGCTACAGAAAATATTCAAAGGCAATATCCTTTGCAATATTTGGAACATCAGTTATATCCTAAACAAGATTTACTTTAAATTATTTTCAAAAGCTGTTAGATGTTAATTGGCTAAGACCTCACCTTAACCTTACCACAAGAGAACTTAAACCTCCCATATTCTTAAGGGGATTACAAATCCTAATTCACCTCGACACTTAACTGATGAGGGACAAACAGTTTTGCAGAAAATAGAGGAAGCTATTAGTCAACAAGAAATACATTATAGACTATGATCAATTGTTGGTTGTTTTCAGCTACAACAGTCCTTTGGCCAAAAGGACCATTAATGTGGATTCATCTTTTTTCATCTCCAAGTAAAGTTTAAACACTCTATTTTGAAGCTGTTACTTTGTTAATACAGAATATACAGAATTGTAGTATAGAATCTTAAAAGTGTTTTGGAAATAATGTCTTAAGAGCCTGATGAGGGGCCTGGAGAGATGGTTCAGTGGTTAAGAGCACTGACTGTTTTTCCAGAGGTCCTGAGTTCAAATCTCAGAAACCACATGGTGGCTCCCGACCATCTGTAATGAGAAGTGATTTCCTCTTCTGGTGTGTCTGAAGACACCTACAGTGTACTTATATATAAAAATAAATAAAATCTTTAAAAAATAAAAAAATGAATTACAAAAAACCAGCTGATGAAATATTTATACCTTATTCCAAACAGCAATCAAATTTGTTATTGCAGAATACTGATATTTGGCCTATTGCAAGTGCAAACTTTTCAGGCAAAATTGATAATTTTCCTCTATGCATGCTTTTTTATTTCCTGTAAATTTATGCATGTAGCTGATAGAAAATGTGCTCACTGTATTTATAGATAGCACATTTAATGAGAAGGCAGCATATGTCATTGGATCACATATTTGTTCTCTTGAGTTTCCCCCTGCTTCAGCACAGATTATTGAACTATATGTTGTAGCCCCTGTTTCTGAAATGTTGAAAAGTCAAGCCTTCAATTTGTATACTGAGAGCCAAGATATAGCTTATGGTGTGCAATTGCTTGAAATTTTTCCATTTTAAGGTACTTATAATTCTCAAATTTTACAAATATTTATGCAAATACAACTGAATTTACTTTATAGACCATTTAAGAGCTTTTACTAGATTGCCTGGACCCCTTAGTGAGAGCAATGCCACAGCAGATTTGTGTACCAGGAAGATTTTAGGTCTTACATAGGAACAATTAGCCAATCTCATTTTTACATCATCAAAACTAGTAATAGCTTGAGACAATAATTTGGTATTTCTAGAGAATGGTAAGTCATATTGTAAAGACTTGTCCTGAATGTCCCCAATTTCTTCCTGTACCACATAATAGTATTAGTCTTCAAGGACTTAAGCCTCAGAAGTTATGGCAAATGGATGTTACTCATTTCTGGTTTGGAAAAATTAAAATATTTATTTGTGACAATTGACACTTTTCCAGGCTTTCTGGTTGCAACTGCTTTAGCTGAAGAAGCAACAGAAAATGTAATTAGTTATTACATACTTTATTTTTCTATGTTTGGTGTTCCAAATCAGATTAAAACAAATAATAGAACTGGCTATCTCAGTCAAACATTTGAGACCTTTTGTCGAAATTTAATATTACCCATATTATTGGGATTCCTCATAATTCTCAAGGGCTAGGTATTGTGAAATACGTACTGTGAAACTTTAAAACAATAACTTCATAAAAGAAAAGGGGAGTTATATCCCTGTATACCACACAATTATTTAAAAATGCTCTTTAAACTTTGGATGCCAAGGAATTCTCTGAGTGTCTATGGCAATCTACAACTAGACATACTTCTGCCTAGGTGAAATGGAAGGATCCACTTACAGGCATATGGCATGATACTGATCAGGTATTTAATTATGGGGAAGAGGGCACATTTGTGTTTTTCTGCAGGATGCTGCAGGAGTGTGCTAGCTGCCAGAGTGACTAGTGAGACACGCTGATGCTGGGACAAAGAATGATGCTGACCTACGAGCTTTCTGAGTGCCCTAACAATGGTGACAGGAAGGCTGTTTTGGACGTATGTTCCTGACCCACCTTTGTTTGCAAATATCTTAGATTGGACAAGCTGCCTTGCTTAAAATTTTTAGACCTTATGGGACATAGAACATGGAGACTGTGGAAACTGCCTTCAAAAGATCAAAAACAGAAGGTATGACTCTTCTCTTTCCGTTAATGTGACCAGTTATTCTGACTCAGTTATGGACTGGTCTGGAAATCAGTCCAATATTAGAAATGACAGTCTTCATTTGGAAGACTGATTCTGGACATTTTCAGAGACATTTAAAAATTGACAATTGCCTTGTATGACGTTACATTTGCAGTGGATAAAATTAATACAGGATCTGGATTTTGAAAAAATGATAGTGTGTGTGTTTAAATTCCTAATCTTTTATTAATTAGTCATGTTAAAATTTTGTTTCTTCCACAATATTTAATGTAAGTTGTATTGATTGCAAACTTTCTAAATTATGTTAATGTGTTCAAGTCTGACATTTCTGCTATGATGATCTATCAACCAGCTTTTGTTTTATTGCTTGTGAATATTACAGGACCCTGGTATTCTGATAAAGACTTGCAAATATTGGGAAAAGTGAGTCATGCTTTAAGCAAAAGCAATAGGATAGTGTGCTTGATTATTGCTGGTATAGTGTAGAGAGCTGCGATGTGCCCCGCCTCAAAGATGGCGCTGGTTTCCGCCTTCTACCCTCCCAACAGTGAGCGCTCCTTGCAGTAAACAAGTCCTTATTTGGCTATGTCTGCCTGGCCCCCTAGCTTCCGCA
Organism: Rattus norvegicus; assembly: GCF_021556685.1. Classification (NCBI taxonomy): domain Eukaryota; kingdom Metazoa; phylum Chordata; class Mammalia; order Rodentia; family Muridae; genus Rattus; species Rattus norvegicus. The sequence goes on along the minus strand of NC_141554.1, from coordinate 154,850,735 downwards.
TAGTGACAGCCTATCTACATGACCCACATGGCTTGCTAGGACTGGCCAGTGCTAGCTATTTAAGTGTGGTCCAGGGCGTTCCCCGGGGAGAGAGAGCCAGAATAGAGAGAGGTCAAAAGATTGAATCAAGGTTCCTGAATAAAACTACTTGAAGAAGATCTCCTGTGGTCGTGTCTTCCTTGCTGGTCGAGGTTGGGCGCGGCAAGTGGTGGCCTGTACTGGGAATCCTCGAACTTCAGGAATTGATCTGGAAAAGAGGTCACAAGTTTTTTGTCCAACATATTAGAGCTCATACAGGTTTGCCTGGTCCTCTCAGTGAGGGAAATGATCTTGTGGATAGATGTACCTGAATGGAGTTTATCTTCTGAAGCTCATCATTGGATCAAGCCCGACAGTTTCATCAACAATTTCATGTGCCTACCAAAACCTTACAGCAGAAGTTTCATCTGTCGTGAGCAGATGCTCGACAGATAGTTTTAGGATGTCAACAGTGTATCACTTTCCATCATCCCCCTAGTGTGGGGGTTAATCCCAGGGGCTTACTGCCTCTAAAGATTTGGCAAATGGATGTAACTCACATATCTGGATTTGGGACTCTAAAATACATTCATGTTTCTGTGGATACCTGCTCAGGTGTCATTCATGCTACACCTATGAGTGGGGAAAAGTCACACAATGTTATTGGACACTGCCTAGAAGCCTGGGCTGCTTGGGGAAAGCCTCAAAACTTAAAAACTGATAATGGCCCAGCATACACTGCCCAATCTTTCAAATCCTTTTGTAAACAGATGGATGTGCAGTTGAGCCATGGCCTGCCTTATAATCCCCAAGGACAAGGTATTGTTGAGCGAGCATATCGTACCTTGAAGGAATGCTTAATTAAACAAAAGGGGGGAATAGGCCATGGCAGAACTCCTAAGGAACAGATATCCTCAGCCCTTTTTACTCTTAATTTTTTAAATTTGGATGATGATGGCCTTTCTGCCACTGACCGACATCAGTGTTTGGCGGGCACATTGAAAGGTTATGTGAAGTGGAAAGATGTGCTCACTGGCTTATGGCATGGGCCAGACCCTGTGTTGGCGTGGGCAAGAGGGTCTATTTGTGTGTTTCCTCAGGACCGGCAAGATCCGTTGTGGGTCCCTGAACCAGGAGGTGCAACAAGAATGAAGATCCTGCTGTTGCTGACACTTTTATGTGTGACCCAAATGCTGGTCAAAACGGAGCCCCAGGGGATACTACCGGTGTTCCCGAGACTCATGCCGATATGTCATGACCTTTAAGCCCACTCCTCTAATTTGTCTAAACAGTTGTCAAGTTATCTTTTAGGTAATTGGACTGGAGAATTCGATTTCTTAATGGATCAGCTACGTGTAGCCATCGTGACTGTGAACTCCACATGTGCAGATGCTAGACTGGCTACGGGATTGTCATCTTGGATTGCTGCTGCTATGAATCATCTTAGAAAGTGGTCAGGTATGGGAGCCCTAGCTGGACTCTTGCTGCTGGTCTCCCTAGAGAGCCTGTGGTGTCTCTGTAGAATGAGGTTTGTTCAGAGGCAGCACTCGGCTATGGTGGTACAGACATTTACAGCCATTGAAGTAGGTCAGTCCCCTCTAGCCTGGCTTACGGTCATTCAGAAGACCTAGTTGCACCTCACCCCTGAGTATATGTGAGCGACCTTGCCCAGCGACAGGCAACTTCCCTTCTACCTAAGGCACGGAACCTTGTGGGCGACGTGGTGTCCTATGATGTGTTTAATGAAGGAATAATCCTAAGACGGGGGGGGGGGGGGTCGCCATGCTCAGCGGTGCCTTTGCCTGCTTGATTAATTAAACAAAAAGGGGGAACTGTAGAGAGCTGTGATGTGCCGCGCCTCAAACATTGTGCTGGTTTCCGCCTTCCACCCTCCTAACAGTGAGCGCTCCTTGCAGTAAACAAGTCCTTATTTGGCGATGTCTGCCTGGCCAGCTAGCTTCCGCATAGTGACAGCCTATCTACATGACCCACATGGCTTGCTAGGACTGGCCAGTGCTAGCTATTTAAGTGTGGTGCAGGGCGTTCCCCGGGGAGAGAGAGCCAGAAGAGAGAGAGGTCAGAAGATTGAATCAAGGTTCCTGAATAAAACTGCTTGAAGATCTCCTGTGGTCGTGTCTTCCTTGCTGGTCAAGGTTGGGTGCGGCAGTATAGTGGTATAGCTATTTAATAGCATTGTTGCTTTGACACAAGAAGTTAAGACAGTTACTTTTATTAATCATTTAGCAAAAATGTTACCAATGTTTTGAGTATTCAAAACGATTTAGATAGGCATTTGAAACAATGGATTGGTGCTCTTTATGATACTATTCAAATTATTGGAGAGGAGGTTCAGAGTTTAAGAGTAGGAAGCCATCTTGAGTATCATGCTAAATACCAATGGATTTGTCTTACTTTTAAACTTTACAACAATGGTCACTATAATTGGGAAAAGGTTCAAAGACACTTGCAGGGTATTTGACATAATTCTAACACCTCTCTGGATGTTTCAACTTTATATACTGAGATAATAAATTTAAAAAAAATGCTGCTCCTCTGAGCTTTAATGCTGCTGATATTGCTGGCAAGATTATTCATGACCTGAGGACAAACTTTCCATCTTTGTCAAGCTTCAAGAATGGCATATATAACTTGATTATGTTAGTCCTTCTTGTCCTGGGAATACTTTTATTCCTTCTCATTGTGATAAAGCTCGCATTTAACAATATCAATATGTTGGCCACCAAAATACATAGCTTGAAACTAAATATGGACCCCATACAGAGTTCTTAATCTAGGAGACTGGCAAGCTAGGGACGGGTAATATTATGCACAGAGACTTACCATCCTAAAACAGACTAGCATTGCTTTTGATAATGCATATTCCATGACAGGTAAGTAAGGCATTCTTGCATCCTTGTCAGACTGACCTAAGACAAGCTCAGTCTTGTTTTTGAAATAAATAAGGAAGGGGGTTTTGTGGAGAGCCTTTTGGGGCCACTTGCTTCTAGACACTTGACTGAGTTTGACATTGTCAGGACAAAAGAAAGAAGCCCAGGGCAGAAATTGGGTTTGGGGCTTGGGCTCAGGAAATGGGCCCTGATTAAGAACATGTATATTTGAGTTAATGCAAAGCTCAGAGCAGGCTCAGTGGAAGTGTGTGTGGCAGTCTTTTTGTCTTGGTCATCCTGACTAGCCCCTAAATAGGTGTTTACAGGAGCCTTGCTTGTTCCTTGACCCAGAACTGATCTTATTATTCTGCATGTAATTAAAGTGGTACAAAAACAGATTGGAAAATAAAACATCTGCTTCAGTCTCAAAACTGGCTGGAGTCATGCTAAATGTTGTCTAACTGTCTTTTTTTCTTTTTAATCCTTACTGCTGCCCCAGAGAACCTGCTGATTTACTGAGCTGGCTTGCTCAAAAGAGTATACACGTGGGGACCTATGGCTCTAACTGCACATGTAGAAGAGGATAGCATTGTCTGGGATCAGTAGGAGGATAAACCCTTGGTCCTGTAAAGGCTGGATGGCCCAGTGTAGGGGAATGCCAGGGCAAGTGGGTGGTTGGGAGGGGGAGTATCCTCATAGAAGTAGGGGAAGGGGTGAGGGGAAAAGGGGATAACATTTGAAATGTAAATACATAAACTATCCAGTAAAAATTAATAAATAAATGAAAAGCACAGTGAGTTATCTCATACTCACAATGGTAGCTCTGATACATGTCAGCAGATAACAAGTGTCATTGTGCTGTGGAGAATTATACTCTATACTTTGTGGGGGACAATGGAAAATTGCAGGTATTTTGTAATATAGTTTTAACTATTCCTCCAAATTTAAACAGTTATATGATGCAGCAATTCTATTCTGAGTCATATATACTAGAGAATGAAAAGCATATATCAAAACAAGCTCTATATAAATGCCCACAGCAGAAGAAATCATGGAAGGAATAGTTTTATGTTTCATGTGTTTCATGTGGTTTTAATTTTTTCTACAAATTTTCTTATCTTGAAAATTATTTGATATAATTATCCCATATGAATTTTATTCTGATAGAATTAAAATAAATGTTATATATAACTTTTACAAAGCAATCCAATTTTACTAATATAATATTCACCTATTACTATTAGTAATGAACTTGAGAATTTCCTAGATGATGTTCTCTTGTTTGGTCTGAATACTTTCACACACAAATGTGCACACTCACATGCACTCTTGCATATATGCAGGATTTGGACATTTGTTTTCTTCCTTCTACATTTTATTATATTTATTTATTTATTCATTGGTTATTTTATTTATTTTATTTATTTACATTTCAAATGTTGTCCTTCTTCCTGATTTCCCCTCCACAAACCCCCATCCCATCCACCCTCCCCTTTGCCCCACTCTTGCCTCATTGCTCTAGAATCCCCCGTTATGCTGAGGTATCAAGTCTCTACAGGACTAAAGGTGTCCCCTCACATTGATGCCAAATAAGTCAGTCCTCTGCTATATATGTAGCAAGAGCCAAGGGCCCCTTCCTGTCTACTCTTTGGTTGGTGGTTTAGTCCCTGGGAACTCTGGGTGGTCCAGTTATTTGACAGTGTTGTTCTTCCTATGGGGTTGAAATCACTTCCAGCTCCTTTAATCCTTCCCCTATCTCCTCCATTGATGTCCCCTGACTCGGTCTGATGGGTGGCTGTGAGTATCTGCATCTGTATTTGTTTTCTTCCTTTTCCCTTTTTGTTATTTTTTTTGGTTCATGTTTATTTATTGGTGTTGTTTTGTCTTTTTCTGAAAACTTGATTCTTCTCTCTTATAATATATTCCAATCCGCTCAGCCATTTTTTTCTTCCCTCTAGTCCTCCTACCAATCCCACCTTTCCTCTCCCCTTGATCTCTCCTCCTCTGTTTCCTCTTTAGAAGGCTTCCAAGAGAGGACAACCAAACAGAACAAAACAAGACAGAGTAAGTCCTCCTATAGAGGTTGGACTAGATAGCTCAATAAAAAATAAAATTCTTAAAATCGGGCAAAAGAATCAGAGTATTATCTATTCCCACTGTTATTCTCACAAGAATCCCAAGCTAAGAGCCATAGTATATACAGAGGACATCTTTTCACACAGGCCTATTTATCCCTCCTGCCTTCCTCTCTATATGCACTGTCCTCTCCCATACTTTTATAGCTAAATGTTTAAACCCAGATTTTACCATTTCCCCCATTCATATCTTAGTATCTTTCTTTCTAGGCCTAATAATTTTGTTGACTTTTTATTTAGATGTACACAATTTTATAATATTGATATATGCATATATAATACCATATGTGATATATGTATACATCTTATATCGTATATTATTTCTGTATAGTATTATATGTGTGTGGATCTATGAGTGATATTATCACAAAGTTCTGTCAAATTTTGAAATATTTATTATAATCAAGCTATTGTTTCCTATTTGTTCAATTTTTCTTCTTGGCATGATATTTTCCCAATATTATTAATAGATGCAAATACTCCAAAATATTGGAGATGAAAAGTCCCAAATCCTCAAATAGTCCTGATTCTAGGCAGCTTGCCTAGATGATATTCAACTCAAATTTTGTGTACAATGTTTGCTTTTAGAAGTGTGTTTCAAGTATGTCCACTGTGCTAATTCATTAATGAAGAAAAATGTCAGCTTCAACTTTCGAAAGGAGAGATCTGAAAACAAAGCAGCATCCCAAGCAAGGGAGATATGCAAGAAGGTACAAGATAAGAGAACATACACTGTCAAAAGAACATTACCTATAGAGTATTTCAGTAATTATAAACAAAACAAATGAATGTGTAAAAGAAAGGCTTGGAAATTGATAAAGTATAAAAACTGTAGAAAATAGGATTAATAATCGAAAAAGATGATTGCTCAATAGTATTGGAGGACTTACATTATCAAAACACAGGAAAGCAAAGCTTCTGTTATTCTACAGAAATGTTTTATTGTGGTAAAAACTTATAACGAAAAACCATCTCCCATCAATAAACATATCCCATTGTATTTCTCATTCTGTATACAACATTTTACATCAGATTGCATGATTTATTTTCATACCTTATGAATGACTCTGACTCATTTAAGAATAAGTTCATGCTTCTGTCCTATATCTTGCATCAGTGTCCATTCTTCCTTTTATTTGCATCAGTTTTATTATCCTTGTTGTCTTGTATGAGTGTATATTAAAGTATTTATCTGGTCTGTATTGACTTATTTCAGCTAGTACAAATCTCAAAAGATAAGTCACATTGTATCATAAGACAGGAATTCATTCGGAAAACAAAAACACAAGCAATACAAAACAAAAAATTCTGTCTTTATTTGCTTAGGATTTTTGTTTTGTTTTTGTTTGTTTTGTTTTGTTTTAACTCAGTTTCACTCTGTATTCCAGAAAATTCTGAAACTCACTCTTAGCCAAAAACATCTCCTGCTAAGATTATTGATATATTTTTATATATTCCTTGGAGAACAGCTTATTTAATTCATGTGCCTGCTGTTTAGACGTTATTTTTGTAGCCATTTAACCTGGAGAGATTTTTATGTAACTTTAATGCAACCTCTTATTTTATACATAATTTGCAAATATTTCATTTCATTCATCAACTTGCCCATTCATACTGGTGATTGGTTCCTGTAATGAGCAGAAGTGTCCAAGTTCAATATATTTTCATTTGCCTAGGTTTTTGTTTAGTCACTTGTGTTTTTATTACCCAAATCTTAGCAAATATTTGAATATACCACTACATTTTTGTTTTTTCCATATTATAAAATATGGCCCAGAAGTGCTAAACTGACATAGTAAGTGTACTTTTGATTCCTATTGGATGATCATGTTGATATTCCTTGTGTAGTACACGTGATTAAGGAAGTGCCTAATATATACCCATGCCTGGCTATCTTCTAGAGCATACCATATAGCCTATTACTGAGCACTCTATGATGAAAACAATACAACATGTGTTCTATAACATTATAATTCAGCAACCAATAGAATCCTGTTGAGGTTAAGGGATCGGTTATTGAAAATGAAGCCTCAAGTAATCTATATTAAAAGGAAGAGTCTATACCTCTCTTGGGCATATACCCAAAAGATGCCCCAACATATAAAAAAGACACGTGCTCCACTATATTCATCGCAGCCTTATTTATAATAGCCAGAAGCTGGAAAGAACCCAGATGCCCTTCAACAGAGGAATGGATACAGAAAATTTGGTACATCTACACAATGGAATATTACTCTGCTATCAAAAACAATGACTTTATGAAATTCGTAGGCAAATGGTCGGAACTGGAAAATATCATCCTGAGTGAGGTAACCCAATCACAGAAAAATACACATGGTATGCACTCATTGATAAGTGGCTATTAGCCCAAATGTTTGAATTACCCTAGATGCACAGAACAAATGAAACTCAAGACGGATGATCAAAATGTGAATGCTTCACTCCTTCTTTAAAAGGGGAACAAGAATACCCTTGGCAGGGAATAGAGAGGCAAAGATTAAAACATACACAGAAGGAACACCCATTCAGAGCCTGCCCCACATGTGGCCCATACATATACAGCCACCCATACAGACAAGATGGATGAAGCCAAGAAGTGCAGGCTGACAGGAACCGGATGTAGATCGCTCCTGAGAGACACAGCCAGAATACAGCAAATACAGAGGCGAATGCCAGCAGCAAACCACTGAACTGAAAATAGGACCCCCGTTGAAGGAATCAGAGAAAGAACTGGAAGAGCTTGAAGGGGCTCGTGACCCCATATGTACAACAATGCCAAGCAACCAGAGCTTCCAGGGACTAAGCCACTACCTAAAGACTATACATGGACTGACCCTGGACTCTGACCTCATAGGTAGCAATGAATAGCCTAGTAAGAGCACCAGTGGAAGGGGAAGCCCTGGGTCCTGCTAAGACTGAACCCCCAGTGAACTAGATTGTTGTGGGGAGGGCGGCAATGGGGGGAGGATGGGGAGGGGAACACCCATAACGAAGGGGAGGGGGGAGGGGGATGTTTGCCCGGAAACCGGGAAAGGGAATAGCACTCGAAATGTATATAAGAAATACTCAAGTTAATAATAATAATAAAAAAGGAAGAGTCCAAAATTAACATGACTTGTAAATAGTATCTGTTCTCAACAAACTCAAATAATAAACTGGAGAAACTAAACTATTAAAAGTTTTCAGTGAGGTGACTATCTGAGTATAGAAATCAGTATATTCTGTAGAAATAACTAGCTTAAAATATAATTTAAAAAATTTTTCAATTTTCGGTGGTCACAAAACATCAAAAACATAGAAATTAGTTCAATAAATAACATGTAAATATTGTACAGAGAAAGCTAATTAACTCAGTTGAGACAAAAATGATGTGAATACATCAGGCCATTAGTTGTCTTTAGAAACTATGCAATAAAAATAATGCCAGATCACACAAATAAAATTATTAATGTGATGTAATAGCACATGAATTCATGTAATACAAAAATTACAAAATCAGAATAGGATTTATGTGCAAAAATAGAGATTAAAAAAGTTCTGAAAATGTGGGCAAGTTGTTTCTATTATTAAAACTCATCACAAAACTGTAGTAATTATGTGATATGTAACTGGCTCATGACTAGACTGACAGATTGGTGCAAGTAAAAACAGCAAAAAAGCAATAATTCCAATATAGAATTACTTAAAATAGAATTTGAGGTTGGTTATTTTCCATGAACTTAAATATTATAGACTCTCAAGGAAACTGGATTAAAATTGGTTGGTTAATAGCCCTATACTCAGGTATGATAACAATTAATATTAAACAAATTAACAATCCCTTTTGGCTGCCTAGTCCATATGATAGCTATATAGACAGACAGATAAATAATAAATGTGGGATAGACTGGTTTAGATAATGAAAAAAGATTAGTAGGTGTGTTTAGTGATTATATTATAGACTCTTGATTTTTCTATATTAAATTTACTAATGAAAAATTAAGAGTTGTGAATTATTCTTCAGAGATTTATTCTAAATCTTAAAGTTTTATATTTAAATAGAATCAGGTTCAGAGATTTGTTCTTTCTTTTCAGTAATTCATTTATACATTCCTGAATGCACATTTCTGTAGAAAATATTTTAGGAATTATAAATTGCCGTTTAAAAGAAATACAGTAATCTTCATTGTGATAGATAATACTCCCTGTTTAAGTAGGTTTTTCTCAGTTCCATGGGAAAGATAATTTGATTATGTTTTATTCTGGATTACAAAATTTTGTAGTTCTGTTAAATGTTTTCATGATTGAAAGATGGACACAGATTTGTTTTAATTATCTCAATACCACTCTCATCTAAATACATTTTTACTATGTATTAGAAATTCAATTAAAAAAAAAAACGACATTGAGAAGTAAAACAAAAGCACTTACCACATGTTTTGATAGGGAGTTTTTCATTAACTAATAATAAGGCCAGATGTTATTAATTATATTTCAATGTAACTTACTATAAATAACTATTAAAATTAATACTGTAGATTTGCAATACACATATAAAGAAAAACTTAAGATCAAATATGAAAACAAAGGCAAAGAGAATTATACTTAATGGTAGGACAGGAAGCAGTATGGGAAGCAGTAATAGGTAAGCTTGAGTAAAGCAATTTTTGAGTATTTCTTTTAGTTTAAACTTACAACTAAAATATATCTAGGAAATAGAAGTATGAAGATGGATTATTTTCTTAATAATGAGGAATTAGGAACACTGACTGAAGGAAAAATAGAAAACCATATCAAAGGTAGTCACTGAAAACACTAATGAATATTCAAAACTCATCTCTACAACATTGTGCATTATGTTCTAGTCAGCATTCTGATTACAGATAAACCCTATCATATGAAAATTATTAAACTGTATAGATGTTAAAAATTGCTATAATTTGAGTCTTTGTTCCTGTGATGAAGCACTGGGCAAAAGCAACATAGGATGGAAAAGCTTCATTACATTTTACAGGTTATAGTTTAATCCTTCAGGAAAATCAAGACAGGAACTCCAGTAAGGCAGAAAATGAAGCAGAGAACATGGAGAACTGTTGCTTATTGGCTTACCCTCAATATCATCTTACATTTCTTATACAGTCTATGTCAGAGGCTTTCAACTTTCCTAATACTGTTATCTTTTAAAACATTTCCTCATGCTGTGGTGACCTTGATTCATAAAATTATTTTTGTTGCTACTTATAACTGTAATTTTGCCATTCTTGTGAATCACAATGTAAATATCTGGGTGTTTCAATGGTCTTATGAAGAACCAGCTTGTTGTCATTTTGGTCTTAAAAGTTACCTTAGAGTAAACACAAGCTATGTTCATTGCTGTTTATAATTAAACCTCTGTTTCTCAAGGATTAGACAATACCCCACCTGTAACCTTTTCTGTTCTGGATGTTCCATGAATTGCAATTGTGTCTTTGTTTCAAAAAGTTATTTATAACCAACATAGCACCCTACCTTTGTTTCTACTGGTTGTAGTGCTCTGAAGTGCTCGCCCTATCTCTCACTGGCCGCAGCACTCCAGATAGAAGACCCTGAATTTTGCCTAGGCAGCACAGTTTGGAAAGGTTTCCCTAGAGTCACGAGAATATAAGAGCAGGTCCTGCACTTTGCAGGACAGCAAGCACAGCAGAGCAGACCTTGTCCTAGTGGTGACAACATGGGTGAATCTGTCCTGAGAACTAGGATGCAGGAGGGCTGGCCCCACCACTCCTTTGCACAGGCGCAGAGGTGATTTCCTTCCTCCTCTCCGTTTGGCACCTGCAACAGTTAAAGAGAGTTGGCCAAGGGATCATGAGAGAGGCGGTGCTGACCCTGCCACTTGTCAGGTGGCCTAGGCAACAGAGTGATATTCTCCCTCTATTGCTCCCAGACAATTGAAGCAGTCCAGAGAGCTGGCCCCAGTCCATGAGAGCAGGAGAGCTAGTCCTGCCTCCTTACTGGCTATAACGCTTGGGAGAGCAGACCCCTGCTGGTAGAGGGGGTGCAAATGAGTCTGAGTCTGTACAGTGGGCATGTACATGGGAGACTCCACTGTCTTTCCTTAGTTGGAGAGGGTGAGAGTGGAAACTCTGTTCCTTGCCACCTGGGGGTAGCTGGTGCTAATGGCAAAGTTGAGCCAGCCCTGAGATTTTGAGAACCTAAAAGTTGGCCTATTCCCTTAGTCAACTGCAGCACTTCAGAGAGTGGGCTTTGCAACTTGACACAAAAGAACTGGGTCTGGAGGTATGTGTTTAGGTAAGCCAGGCAGGAAAAGGAAAGAGCAACCTTGCCTCCTGCTGATGGCAGCATTGGCTGGCCTATCTGGAGCAATGCTGCAGAGCTTGTGTTTGCTGTATAGATAAAGGAGAGCTAGACGTCTGACCAACTGGTTCAACTACCAAGGAGGCTAAGATCTAAGGCTCTGAACTGACCTACCCCCAAATCTATATCATCTCTGAACCGTTGGGGCACATCAAAGGACCAGTCCTGCTGATCCAAACCTACATGACCTCCATGACACAGGGCAACATGTCCTGGTGAGGATCCAACACGTATGGTGTTACAGAAGCAAGAGACCTCAAAACAAACCAATAATACATTGTAATGAATATTTGCAAGTGAAGATGTGTGGACACAGGGGTATACTGTGATATACAACAGCTTCAATATTGAGATGTTTTCTATACTGTGTTTTGTTTTATTTATTTATTTATTTATTTATTTATTCGTGTGTGTGTGTGTGTGTGTGTGTGTGTTTTATTTTGGGGGTGTTGCAAGAGTAGAGGGCAAATGTGAGGGGACTTGGAAACATGGCATGAAACTCAGAAAGAATCAATTAAATGTTAAAAATTTTCCTTAAGGGAGTCATTTATTTATTTATTTATTTATTTATTTATTTATTTACTTTTGCATTCCAGATTTTATTCCCCTTCCATACAACCCTCCAACTGTTCTACATCACATACCTCTTCCCCATCCCCCAACCCTGTTTCCACAAGAATATCCCCACCAGAACTCTAAACTTTCTGAAGGCCTCCAATCTCTTGAGGGTTAGGTGCATCTTCTCCAAATTAACTCTGACCCGGGAGTCCTCCCCTATTTATGTGTTGGGGGCCTCATCAGCTAGTGTATGCTGCCTGGTTGGTGATCCAGTGTCTGGGAGAGCTTAGGAGTCCAGGTTAATTGAGACTGCTGGTTCTCCTACAGGGTTGCCATACACCTTAGCTTCCTCCAGCTTTCCCCTAATTCAACGACAGGGGTCAGCAGCTTCTGTTCATTGGTTGGGTGCACATATCTGCATCTGACTCTTTCAGCTGCTTGTTGGGTCTTTTGGAGGGCAAGTTACATTTTGTGAGCACCCCATAGCTTCAGTAATGGTGTCAGGCCTTGGGGCCTCCTCTTGAGCTGGATCCCACTTTGGACCTGTCACTGGACCTTCCTCAGGTTCTTCTCCATTTCCATCCCTGCATTTCTTTCAGACAGGAAGAATGATGGATCAGAGCTTTGACTGGGGGATAGCAACCCTATCCCTCACTTGATGCCCTGTCTTTCTGCTGGAGGTGGGCTCAATAAGTTCCCTCTCCCCACTGTAGGGCATTTTATCTAGGGTCATCCCCCTTTGAGTGCTGAGAGTCTCTTACTTCTCAGGTCTCTGGTACATTTTGGAGGGTCCTCCCTACCTCCTTTCTCAGAAGTTCACCTGTTTCCATTTTTTTGGTGGTCCTCAGGCTTCAGTCCTTTCCCCGCACCCAATAGCAAATCATGATCCCCTTTTCCCCACCCCCATCTCCTTTCCTTCTCCTGTCCCTCCCTTACCCCCCCCCTTTGTGGTTGATTTCTTCTCCCTCCCAAGCGGGACTGAGGTGTCCTCACTTGGCCCCTTTAGCTTGTTGTCACTTTTGAGTTCTGTGGACTGTATCTTGGGAATTCTGTACTTTTTTTTTTCTATTATCCACTTATTAGTGAGAACATACAATGCATGTCATTTTGGGTCTGAGTTACTTCACTTAGGATAATACCAACAAAACTCAGGATATCCTCATTCTTAATAGCTGAGTAGTATTCCATTGTGTAAACGAACTACATTTTCTGTATTCATTCTTCTGTTGTGTGACATCTGGTTTATTTTCAACTTCTGGCTATCACAAATAAGTGTGCTATGAACACAGTGGAACATGTGGCCCTGTGGCATGGTGGGGCATCTTTTGCATATATTCCCAAGAGTGGTATTTATGAGTCTTTATGTAGGTCTATTTCCAATTTTCTGAGGAATCTCCTAATTGATTTCCAGAGTGGTTGTACCAGTTTGCAATTCCACCGGCAATAGAGGAGTATTCTTCTTTCTCCACTGCCTCACCAACATGTGTTGTCACCTGAGGCTTTGGTCTTAGCCATCCTGACTGGTGTAAAGTGGAATTTCAGTGTTGTTTTGATTTGCATTTCTCTGATCACTAAACATTTTGAACATTTCTTTAGGTGCTTTTCAGTCATTCAAGATTCTTCTGTTGTGAATTCTTGGTTTAGTTTTATACTCAATTTTTTGATCTGGCAGTTTGGTTTTTTGGAGGTTAATTTCTTAAAGTCTTCTATTATCGTCATGCAATGTGATTTTAAATTCAAATCTAGCCTTTCTGGTGTGTTGGGGTATCCATAACTTGCTGTGGTGGCAGAACTGGGTTCTGATGATGCCATGCAGTCTTGGCTTCTGTTGCTTAGGTTTTTGTACTTGCATCTCGCCATCTGGTTATCTCTGATGTGAGTTGATCTTGCTGCCTCTAACTGGAGGATGTCCCTCCTTTGAGCCTGTGAGTCCATGATTTTAGGAGTGAGAACACTCTTGGCAGACCATGAAGGGGACCCATGGCTATAACTGCATAATTAGCAGAGGATGACATTGTCTTGCATCAATAACAGGAGAAGCCCTTGGTCCTGTGAATGTTCTTTTCCCCAGTAGTGGAATGCCAGGGTGTTGAGGTATGAGTAGGTGGGTGGGAGCAGGAACATGCTCACAGAAGCAGGAGAAAGAGGAATGGGAAAGGGGGTAACCAAGAAAGAGAATAACATTTAAAATCTAAGTACATAAACTATAAAATAAAAATGAGGGAAAAAAGTTAAAAATATTTCAATGTCTCTTTAAATTATCAAAATGTAGGGCTGTAAAAATGGGAAAGCATTTAGGAACATTTTGGATTCTCTGTATCTTTCAACTGCCTGGAAATCATTCAATAAACCCCAGAGTAACATGCTGGTGAGGATGTGGAGAAAGAGGAAGACTCCTCCATTGCTGGTAGGATTGTTAACTGGTATAACCACTCTGGAAACCAATCTGGTAATTCCTCAGAAATTTGGAAATCAATCTACCTGAAGACCCACCTATACCACTATACCACTCCTGGTCATATACTCAAAAATACTCTACCACAGCACAATGACACATGCTCCATAATGTTCATATTTATAATATGTTCAATTATTCACAATAGTCAGAAACTAGAAACAACCCGAATACAGATATCCCTCAACTGAAGAGTAGATACAGAAAATGAGGTTCATTTGTACAATGGCATACTATTCAGCTATTAAAAACAGCACATCCTGAGTGAGGTAACCAGACCCAAAAGGACATGCATGGTATTTACTAATTGATAACAGGATATTAGTTAAAAAGTACAGAATATCCACGATATAACCCACAGGCCCTAAGAAGTTAAACAGGAAGGGAGGACCAAATGAAGATGCCTTGATTCCACTTAAAAGGGGAACAAATTAATCACAGAAGACAGAGAGAGGGATCTAGGTGGGAGAGGAAAAAGAGGGGCAGGAGCAGGTATGGGAGAGACAGGAGAGAAGCCCAAAGGACCAGGAGAATGAATGGAAATATGCAGCTGTGGGGGATTCTATGGGGGGATCCTCTAGAAAGTTCCAAAGACCTGGGTTATGAGGGCACCTCAGGACTCAGTAGGGATGACGTTAACCTAAGTGCCCAGCAGTAGGGAGATGGAATCTGAAAAGAGTACCTCCAGTAGACACACAAACCATGAGTGGAGGGATGGAGTCACTAACCTACCTTAAAATATTTAACCCAGAATTGTTCCTGTCTAAAAGAAATGCATGGACAAATTGGAGCAGAGATTAAAGAAAAGGCCATCCAGTGACTGGACCAACTTGGGATCCATTCCATGCATAGGTACCAAACCCTGACACTATTACTGATGCTATGTTGTGCTTGTAGACAGGAACCTAGCATGGCTGTCCTCTGAGAGGCTCTACCAGCAGCTGACTGAGGCAGATACAGATACTTAGAGTCAACCACTGGAATGAGGTCGAGGACCTGTGTGGAAGAGTAAAGAAACTGAAGAGGATGACAACCCCATAGGAAGACCAACAGGGTCAACTAACCAGGGCCCCTAGGAGCTCCCAAAGACTAAACCAGCAATCAAAGACCATACATGGGCTAGTTAGTGGCTCTTGGCACATATGTCTGGCCTGTGGGAGTGGATGTACCTAATACTGAAAAGACTTGATGCCCCGGGAAGGGGAATGTGGGGGAGTGGTAAAGTGTGGAACGCTCTCTCAGAGGCAAAGGGAAAGACGGATAATGTGAAGAATTCTTGGAGGTTGGACTGGGAAGAGGGGGAACATTTGGAATGCAAATAAAACAATTGAAAACAGAAAAAAATCACTTTATTTCCAAAACAAAGTTTTGAAGTTATTGGGTCACTAATCAGTTTTCTTCAACAAAATATGATTGTGAATGTATCTAAGCCATGTGTGAATACTGACTGCCCTATACTTCCTCCCACTACTATCAATTTTTGCTTCAAAAGATGCTGTTTTACCAAATTCCTTTGATATTGCTCACTTAGCTCTAGTGAGTCAAAATGATTTGATTTCCACATCTCTATGAATCAATCTTAATGAAAAACAGAGATTTCTACATTTGGTTATGTGTTAATATTATTCTGGTTGGTAAAACCTCTATGATTGAGTGAAATACCAGATCATGTAACATGAAGAGCAAAAGTAATCCCCAGGTGAAGATAGCTTTAAAGATTCCCAACTGATGCATTCTATCAGCATACATTCCAGGTGGAGTTTCTCTGTGAGAGGTTTATCTTTTGTGGCCTCTATGGCTTCTGAGACATGGGGTATATGAATACGTTCTACTACCATGACCTCAACCAATCACATTCCTGAAGAAATCCTTGGATCTCTCATAAGTCTTCTTTTGTTATTTTACTGTTCTAACACCATTAATTCCAAACAGATGATAAGACCTTAGGGTTCTCATGTGAAAGATATAGAAATGCACTTAAACATACACAATATGTTAAGTACTAATGAGATGGATGCAGATAAAATAAAAACTTTCACAAAGGTGACAGCTGGGGCTGAATTAGGAAATCACTCATACTTAATTTAGGATGGAAGAAACAAAAATAAAAATCCGTATGGAGAAATGTCTGATTTAAAGATTAAAAAATAACCACTATGACCAAGGATAAGATGAGGCATCAGAAGGAATCACTCTGGCTTTAAAATATAATGATCATAAAAAATAAAAATCTCACCTTGGTGAGGGAGACCTAGAGAGAGGAACTATAAGACACAGGGACTCTGAGGGTGCAAATAAGGAAAGTTTTAAATTGGAAGATGTAATCATGGCAATACAAAGAGAGAAGGGATGGAGACTGGATAATTTACATTAAAATGTATGAAACACCCATAGACTATTATCAAGTAGGCTTCATCCCAGTGATGCAGGCATGTTCAATATATGAAAATCCATAAAAATAACCCATAATCCATATAAACAAACTGAAAAAAATCACATGATAATCTCATTAGATGCTGAAAAGGCCTGTGACAAAACTCAACAACTCTTCTTGTTAAAATTATTAGAGAGATCAGGGATACAAGGCACATACCTAAACATAATCAAAGCAATATACACCAAGCCAATAGGCAACATCAAACTAAATAGAGAAAAAAACTTAAAGAAATTCCATTAAAATCATGGACAAGACCAGGTTGGCCACTCTCTCCCTATATATTCAATATAGCTCTTGAAATTCTAGACAAACCAGTATGACAACTAAAGAAGATCAAGGAAATACAAATTGGAAAGGAAGAAGACAAAGTATCACTATTTGCAGGTGATATGATAGTATACATGAGCAACCTCCAAAATTCTACTAGAGAAATCCTACAGCTGTTAAAAACTTTCAACAAAGTAGCTCAATACAAAATTAACTAAAAAAAAATCAGTAAATTTCCTTTTTATAAATGGCAAATGTACCAAAAAAGAAACTAGGGAAACACCATTCTTTACAATAGCCACAAATAATATAAGACAACTTATATTATTTATATTATTGTGCAACTCTAAAAATGAAAGATCTGTATGACAAGAACTTCAATTTCCTGAAGAAAGACATTGAAGAAGGTATCAGAATATGGAAAAAAAAATCTTACAAACTCATGGATAGGTAGGATTAACATAGTGAGAATGGTCATCTTATCAAAAGAAATGTACAGATTCAGTGCAGTCAACATCAAAATCCCAATTTTTATAGACCTTTAAAGAGAAATTCTCAACTTCAAATGGAAAAACAAAAAGCCCAAGATACCCCAAACAATCATGAACAATAAAAGAACTTTGGGAGGAATCACCATTTCTGACCTCAAAGAGCAAGACAGAGCAACAGTGATAAAATCTACACAGTATTGGTGAAGAAACAAACATGTTAATTAAGGCAATCAAACTTAAAACCAGAAAATAAATCCACAGACGTATGGGCACTTCATTTCTGATAAAGAAGCCAAACTATACAATGGAAAAAAGAGGCATCTTCAACAAATGGTGCTGGACTAACTGAACCATATACTACATGTAGAAGTATGAAAATAGATCCATATTTATCAGTGAATCAACAACCTCAAAATAAAACTGAGTACACTAAAGTTCATAGAGGAGAAAATAGCAAATACCTTTGAATGAACTGTTACAGGGGACAATTTCCTAAACAGAATATCAGTGGCTCAGATTCAACAAGTAATACACCTTATGAAACAAAAACTTTGGTAAGACAAAGTACACTGTCAAAACATCAGCCAACTTTGGGAAGGGATCTTCACCAATCCTGCACCTCACAGAGGGCTAATATCCAAAATTATAAACATCTCAAGAAGTTAGACACCAACAACCCAAATAGCCTATACAGCTAAACAGAGAATTCTCTACAGAGGAATTTCAAATGGCCAAGAAATATTTAGAGAAATGTCCAAAGTCCTTAGTCATCAGAGAAATGCGAATCAAAACAACACTGAGATTCCATTTTATGCTGGCAGACAAGAGCCTACTATAACTGACCTTTGAGAGTCTCCACTCAGCATCCAATGGAAACAGATCTAGAGACCCACAACCAAACATTGGACAGAGCTCAGGGAGTCTTTTTTTTTTTTTAGATCCAATTGGTAAGATATAATTGCCCACTTAAACATACAAAGCCCGGTACTATCCATCCCTTGAGAACATTAATAACAACCTGTAAATACACAGAGCAGAATCTTAACATCACCTGCCATGGCTTCTCCCCTCTCTCCGTCTCCCTTCTCCAAGTCTCCTCCTCTTCCTTCAAACTTCTCTCCCGCCCATCCTTCCTTCTCCTCCAATGACAGGCCTCCTTCTATCCTGTACCTGCCTCACCTGTGACATCATCCTACATTTCACCCTTTTTGTCTAATTCAAAAAAAAACTTTTCTCTCAAATATAAGCTGAGCACAACTACTATCATTTTGTAATTAAGAGCATAAAATATATCTAACACCCAGTCCAACAGAACATTTAGTTATCCATTCCAGCTTAAGAAAGGCTTAAAATCTGTATTATATCTTGGCTAGCTTGTATACTACCTGATAACTATCCAATAAAATATGTATATTTAGAGTTAAACAGCCTGATAGGCTATGAGACTATAATCAGTCTTCAACCCCGTCAGAAATCTGGGAATGACCAAATATCTATAGACAAAGGAAGCCTAACACGGCTTCCAGAATTGAGAGGTTGTAGAGACAAATCTCCACTAGCACAGTCCCCTGTTAGCAACATGTGAGCTCAGGTCTTCAGCCTTCTGGCCCAAAATCAACCCACACACTCTAGAAATGCAGATTTTGAAGGGCTGATCACCCTGTCTTGGCAGGGTTTATCAGTCAACTATTCTGCATAATTTGTCCTTTTCTGGACAGTATAGTCTGCAGATGAAACAGGCAGTTTTGTCCAGTGGCTGCCTAGCCACAAAGTATTGCCTCACCTGGAGGTAGGGATGTTCAAGTTCATCATTAAATCCACCAAAGGGGAACTGTTAGGAGCAGATAAGTCTCAACAAAAGATAAATAACTTTTTTTTTTCTTCTCAACAGCCTTTATTGCAGGACCACCTCTTTGTTGATATGGGGACCTTGAGCAGCAAAAGCGCTCGCCTTATATACACAGCAGGCTGAGGCTATGCTAATTGTCCGTCAGGGATTGGCGGAGCATGAATCCCTCATTAGCATATTAATGTCCCAGCCAACTGGCGCCAGGTGCAAAACCCGCGCATGCGCAGTACCGTAGTTCACCACAGGTGGGCGCCGGATCACCTCATTATCCTATGGCTGCCCTGGCAAGGGGACAAGCCTGCGCATGCACGATAAGTCGTTTACTACCAGATGGGACTGGATGTCGGCGCCATCTTTGTTTTACCGCACCGTTCCCTACACCCAGGCATAGAGTATTTGCCATTGTGTCTGATGAGCATTTGCCATTGTGTTTGATTTCCCTCCTCTCTTGAACCCGAAACAGAAACAGATGGTACGTCTTATAGACCAAACTTACTTCTGTTTCTTCCTTGTTCTGCTCCAAATGCCCAGGGCAAAGGGAAGAATTCCTGAATTCACACTGAGAAACATGATTTTCAATGCTCTATCAATGTTCTCTTGGAACATCAAGGTAACTCTGAATCACTTAGCAGCAATATTTCAGAGGATTTTCTTGGTGTACTGCAAATCTCAGGGTGGGTACTCCCTTAGAGGACTCTTCAGCTGGTACATTCTCCCATGCTCTTAGGGGTCCTGAGAATCCTAAGGTCCTGGCCTTGGTGTCTGTAGATCTATCTGGGGCCTACAAAATGTTACAGGAATCTCACCCGAGATGACCACTCAAATACAGTCTTGATTCTAGCTGTCTCAGGGTTTTTTGACCTAAATGTAGCACATAGTGTCCACTCATGATGCTACATATTCTATATGTTCTATATTATTTGGTGAGGCTTTCCAAATTTTGTTTTGTTTTGTTTTGTTTCGTTATTTTTTAACTTATTTGAATTTTCAGTACCAATCTGTATTTAAGTTTGTTTTTGGTCAGAAATATAATCTCTTTTTTTTTTCTGTTAATTTAAATATTTTGCTTTAAAATAGCTTTTTTTTTATTAACTTGAGTATTTCTTATATACATTTCGAGTGTTTTTCCCTTTCCCGGTTTCCGGGCAAACATCCCCCCCCCCTCCCCTTCCTTATGGGTGTTCCCCTCCCAACCCTCCCCCCATTGCCGCCCTCCCCCCATAGGCTAGTTCACTGGGGGTTCAGTCTTAGCAGGACCCAGGGCTTTCCCTTCCACTGGTGCTCTTACTAGGATATTCATTGCTACCTATGGGGTCAGAGTCCAGGGTCAGTCCATGTATAGTCTTTAGGTAGTGGCTTAGTCCCTGAAAGCTCTGGTTGCTTGGCATTGTTGTACTTTTGGGGTCTCGAGCCCCTTCAAGCTCTTCCAGTTCTTTCTCTGATTCCTTCAATAGGGGACCTATTCTCAGTTCAGTGGTTTGCTGCTGGCATTCGCCTCTGTATTCGCTGTATTCTGGCTGTGTCTCTCAGGAGCGATCTACATCCGGCTCCTGTCGGTCTGCACTTCTTTGCTTCATCCATCTTGTCTAATTGGGTGGCTGTATATGTATGGGCCACATGTGGGGCAGGCTCTGAATGGGTGTTCCTTAAGTCTCTGTTTTAATCTTTGCCTCTCCCTTCCCTGCCAAGGGTATTCTTTTTCCTCATTTAAAGAAGGAGTGAAGCATTCACATTTTGATCATCCGTCTTGAGTTTCGTTTGTTCTAGGGATCTAGGGTAATTCAAGCATTTGGGCTAATAGCCACTTATCAATGAGTGCATACCATGTATGTCTTTCTGTGATTGGGTTAGCTCACTCAGGATGATATTTTCCAGTTCCAACCATTTGCCTATGAATTTCATAAACTCGTTGTTTTTGATAGCTGAGTAATATTCCATTGTGTAGATGTACCACATTTTCTGTATCCATTCCTCTGTTGAAGGGCATCTGGGTTCTTTCCAGCTTCTGGCTATTATAAATAAGGCTGCGATGAACATAGTGGAGCACGGGTCTCTTTTATATGTAGAGGCATCTTTTGGGTATATGCCCAAGAGAGGTATAGCTGGATCCTCAGGCAGTTCAATGTCCAATTTTCTGAGGAACCTCCAGACTGATTTCCAGAATGGTTGTACCAGTCTGCAATCCCACCAACAATGGAGGAGTGTTCCTCTTTCTCCACATCCTCGCCAGCATCTGCTGTCACCTGAGTTTTTGATCTTAGCCAATCGCACTGGTGTGAGGTGAAATCTCGGGGTTGTTTTGGTTTGCATTTCCCTTATGACTAAAGATGTTGAACATTTCTTTAGGTGTTTCTCAGCCATTCGGCATTCCTCACCTGTGAATTCTTTGTTTAGCTCTGAACCCCATTTTTTAATAGGGTTATTTGTTTCCCTGCGGTCTAACTTCTTGAGTTCTTTGTATATTTTGGATATAAGGCCTCTATCTGTTGTAGGATTGGTAAAGATCTTTTCCCAATCTGTTGGTTGCCGTTTTGTCCTAACCCCAGTGTCCTTTGCCTTACAGAAGCTTTGCAGTTTTATGAGATCCCATTTGTCGATTCTTGATCTTAGAGCATAAGCCATTGGTGTTTTGTTCAGGAAATTTTTTCCAGTGCCCATGTGTTCCAGATGTTTCCCTAGTTTTTCTTCTATTAGTTTGAGTGTGTCTGGTTTGATGTGGAGGTCCTTGACCACTTGGACTTAAGCTTTGTACAGGGTGATAAGCATGGATCGATCTGCATTCTTCTACATGTTGCCCTCCAGTTGAACCAGCACCATTTGCTGAAAATGCTATCTTTTTTCCATTGGATGGTTTTGGCTCCTTTGTCAAAAATCAAGTGACCATAGGTGTGTGGGTTCATTTCTGGGTCTTCAATTCTATTCCATTGGTCTATCTGTCTGTCTCTGTACCAATACCATGCAGTTTTTATCACTATTGCAGTGAAATACTGCTTGAGTTCAGGGATAGTGATTCCCCCTGAAGTCCTTTTATTGTTGAGGATAGCTTTAGCTATCCTGGGTTTTTTGTTATTCCAGATGAATTTGCAAATTGTTCTGTCTAACTCTTTGAAGAATTGGATTGGTATTTTGATGGGGATTGCATTGAATCTGTAGATTGCTTTTGGTAAAATGGCCATTTTTACTATATTAATCCTGCCAATCCATGAGCATGGGAGATCTTTCCATCTTCTGAGTTCTTCTTCAATTTCTTTCCTCAGTGTCTTGAATTTCTTATTGTACAGATCTTTTACTTGCTTGGTTAAAGTCACACGGAGGTACTTTATATTATTTGGGTCTATTATGAAGGGTGTCGTTTCCCTAATTTCTTTCTCGGCTTGTTTCTCTTTTGTATAGAGGAAGGCAACTGATTTATTTGAGTTAATTTTATACCCAGCCACTTTGCTGAAGTTGTTTATCAGCTTTAGTAGTTCTCTGGTGGAACTTTTGGGATCACTTAAATATACTATCATGTCATCTGCAAATAGTGATATTTTGACCTCTTCTTTTCCTATCTGTATCCCTTTGATCTCCTTTTGTTGTCTGATTGCTCTGGCTAGAACTTCAAGAACTATATTGAATAAGTAGGGAGAGAGTGGGCAGCCTTGTCTAGTCCCTGATTTTAGTGGGATTGCTTCAAGTTTCTCTCCATTTAGTTTAATGTTAGCAACTGGTTTGCTGTATATGGCTTTTACTATGTTTAGGTATGGGCCTTGAATTCCTATTCTTTCCAGGACTTTTATCATGAAGGGGTGTTGAATTTTGTCAAATGCTTTCTCAGCATCTAATGAAATGATCATGTGGTTCTGTTCTTTCAGTTTGTTTATATAATGGATCACGTTGATGGTTTTCCGTATATTAAACCATCCCTGCATGCCTGGGATGAAGTCTACTTGATCATGGTGGATGATTGTTTTGATGTGCTCTTGAATTCGGTTTGCCAGAATTTTATTGAGTATTTTTGCGTCGATATTCATAAGGGAAATTGGTCTGAAGTTCTCTTTCTTTGTTGTGTCTTTGTGTGGTTTAGGTATAAGAGTAATTGTGGCTTCGTAGAAGGAATTCGGTAGGGCTCCATCTGTTTCAATTTTGTGGAATAGTTTGGATAATATTGGTATGAGGTCTTCTATGAAGGTTTGATAGAATTCTGCACTAAACCCGTCTGGACCTCGCTCTTTTTGGTTGGGAGACCTTTAATGACTACTTCTATTTCCTTAGGAGTTATGGGGTTGTTTAACTGGTTTATCTGTTCCTGATTTAACTTCGATACCTGGTATCTGTCTAGGAAATTGTCCATTTCCTGAAGATTTTCAAATTTTGTTGAATATAGGTTTTTATATTAAGATATGATGATTTTTTGAGTTTCCTCTGAATCTGTAGTTATGTCTCCCTTTTCATTTCTGATTTTGTTAATTTGGACGCACTCTCTGCGTCCTCTTGCTAGTCTGGCTAAGGGTTTATCTATCTTTTTGTTTTTCTCAAAGAACCAACTTTTGGTTCTGTTGATTCTTTCTATGGTCTTTTTTGTTTCTACTTGGTTGATTTCAGCTCTGAGTTTGATTATTTCCTGCCTTCTACTCCTCCTGGGTGTATTTGCTTCTTTTTGTTCTAGAGCTTTTAGGTGTGCTGTCAAGCTGCTGACATATGCTCTTTCCTGTTTCTTTCTGCAGGCACTCAGCGCTATGAGTTTTCCTCTTAGCACAGCTTTCATTGTGTCCCATAAGTTTGGATACGTTGTATCTTCATTTTCATTAAATTCTAAAAAGTTTTTAATTTCTTTCTTTATTTCTTCCTTGACCAGGTTATCATTGAGTAGAGCATTGTTCAATTTCCACGTATATGTGGGCATTCTTCCCTTATTGTTATTGAAGACCAGTTTTAGGCCGTGGTGGTCCGATAGCACGCATGGGATTATTTCTATCTTTCTGTACCTGTTGAGGCCCGTTTTTTGACCAATTATATGGTCAATTTTGGAGAAAGTACCATGAGGAGCTGAGAAGAAGGTATATCCTTTTGCTTTAGGATAGAATGTTCTATAAATATCCGTTAAGTCCATTTGGCTCATGACTTCTCTTAGTCTGTCGACATCACTGTTTAATTTCTGTTTCCATGATCTGTCCATTGATGAGAGTGGGGTGTTGAAATCTCCCACTATTATTGTGTGAGGTGCAATGTGTGTTTTGAGCTTTAGTAAGGTTTCTTTTACGTATGTAGGTGCCCTTGTATTTGGGGCGTAGATATTTAGGATTGAGAGTTCATCTTGGTGGATTTTTCCTTTGATGAATATAAAGTGTCCTTCCTTATCTTTTTTGATGACTTTTAGTTGTAAATTGATTTTATTTGATATTAGAATGGCTACTCCAGCTTGCTTCTTCTGACCATTTGCTTGGAAAGTTGTTTTCCAGCCTTTCACTCTGAGGTAGTGTCTGTCTTTGTCTCTGAGGTGTGTTTCCTGTAGGCAGCAGAATGCAGGGTCCTCGTTGCGTATCCAGTTTGTTAATCTATGTCTTTTTATTGGGGAGTTGAGGCCATTGATATTGAGAGATATTAAGGAATAGTGATTATTGTTTCCCTTTATATTCATATTTGGATGTGAGGTTATGTTTGTGTGCTTTCATTCTCTTTGTTTTGTTGCCAAGACGATTAGTTTCTTGCTTCTTCTAGGGTATAGCTTGCCTCCTTATGTTGGGCTTTACCATTTATTATCCTTTGTAGTGCTGGATTTGTGGAAAGATATTGTGTAAATTTGGTTTTGTCATGTAATATCTTGGTTTCTCCATCAATGTTAATTGAGAGTTTTGCTGGATACAGTAACCTGGGCTGGCATTTGTGTTCTCTTAGGGTCTGTATGACATCAGTCCAGGATCTTCTGGCCTTCATAGTTTCTGGCGAGAAGTCTGGTGTGATTCTGATAGGTCTCCCTTTATATGTTACTTGACCTTTTTCCCTTACTGCTTTTAATATTCTTTCTTTATTTTGTGCGTTTGTTGTTTTGACAATTATGTGACAGGAGGTGTTTCTTTTCTGGTCCAATCTATTTGGAGTTCTGTAGGCTTCCTGTATGCCTATGGGTATCTCTTTTTTTAGGTTAGGGAAGTTTTCTTCTATGATTTTGTTGAAGATATTTACTGGTCCTTTGAGCTGGGAGTCTTCACTCTCTTCTATACCTATTATCCTTAGGTTTGATCTTCTCATTGAGTCCTGGATTTCCTGTATGTTTTGGACCAGTAGCTTTTTCTGCTTTACATTATCTTTGACAGTTGAGTCAATGATTTCTATGGAATCTTCTGCTCCTGAGATTCTCTCTTCCATCTCTTGTATTCTGTTGGTGAAGCTTGTATCTACAGCTCCTTGTCTCTTCTTTTGGTTTTCTATATCCAGGGTTGTTTCCATGTGTTCTTTCTTGATTGCTTCTATTTCCATTTTTAATTCCTTCAACTGTTTGATTGTGTTTTCCTGGAATTCTTTCAGGGATTTTTGCGATTCCTCTCTGTAGGCTTCTACTTGTTTATTAATGTTTTCCTGTGTTTCCCTAAGTGTGTTCATGTCTTTCTTGAAGTCCTCCAGCATCATGATCAAATATGATTTTGAAACTAGATCTTGCTTTTCTGGTGTGTTTGGATATTCCATGTTTGTTTTGGTGGGAGAATTGGGCTCTGATGATGGCATGCAGTCTTGGTTTCTGTTGCTTGGGTTCCTGCGCTTGCCTCTCGCCATCAGATTATCTCTAGTGTTACTTTGTTCTGCTATTTCTGACAGTGGCTGGAGTGTCCTATAAGCCTGTGTGTCAGGAGTGCTGTAGACCTGTTTTCCTCTCTTTCAGTCAGTTATGGGGACAGAGTGTTCTGCTTTCGGGCGTGTAGTTTTTCCTCTCTACAGGTCTTCAGCTGTTCCTGTGGGCCTGTGTCTTGAGTTCACCAGGCAGCTTTCTTGCAGCAGAAAAGTTGGTCTTACCTGTGGTCCCGAGGCTCAAGTTCGCTTGTTGGGTGCTGCCCAGGGGCTCTCTGCAGTGGCAGAAACCAGGAAGACCTGTGCTGCCCCTTCCGGGAGCTTCAGTGCAACAGGGTTCCAGATGGTCTTTGGCTTTTTCTCTGGCGTGAGATGTGTGTGCAGGGAGCAGTCTCTTCTGGTTTCCCAGGCTTGTCTGCCTCTCTGAAGGTTTAGCTCTCCCTCCCAAGGGATTTGGGTGCGGAGAACTGTTTATCCGGTCTGTTTCTTTCAGGTTCCGGAGGTGTCTCAGGCAGGTGTCTTGCCGCTCCTGGGCCCTCCCCCACGGGAGCCCAGAGGCCTTATACAGTTTCCTCTTGGGCCAGGGAAGTGGGCAGGGGTGAGCAGTGTTGGTGGTCTCTTCCGCTCTGCAGCCTCAGGAGTGCCCACCTGACCAGGCGGTTGGGTCTCTCTCTCCAATAAATAACTTTAAATCCCTAATTTTTTGGATTTCTGACATTTTTGAAAACCATCTATCTATATAAGACAATCTGGACTGTTGTCTTTATATCTTAATATCTTGAACGTTCTCTCACCTAGTCAGTAATATGTTTGGTATTTGTCCCTTAACTCACATGTGTTATCAACTCAGAAGTTTGTAATGACATCAATAGAAGGACTGGCTCTAAACCTTGTACTTTTAATCTCTTTTAACAAATAAATTTTATATCAAAAGGTATGATTTTAGGGCTGAGGATTTAGCTCAGTGGTAGAGTGCTTACCTAGGAAGCGCAAGGCCCTGGGTTCGGTCCCCAGCTCCGAAAAAAAGAACCCAAAAAAAAAAAAAAAAAAAAAAAAAAAAAAAAAAAAAAAAAAACAAAAAGGTATGATTTTAGCTTAGTTAACAAATAAGATTACGACTCTATAACTCAATCTACCTAATTCCTCCATGTTAAATTACAACAAATTTTAAATTCCTCATAAAAACAATTTTAGAATAACTACTTTCAGCCCCCCAAAGTCCAGGGAATTGGGGCGACGACTCCTCCATAACTTCTTCAAGCTCTACATGGATGTTGAGATATCCTTAGGGGTAGGGGTTAGGAAGAATGAAGCAAATGCTGTAGCAGGATATGTCCTGATTAGACCCAGCTGAAAGTCCTTGAGACCAGGATTCCAAGTAGGCACACTCTGTAAAATACAACTCTCAAGACAAAAGTTTAGAATCGAGATATCTTTTTGTTTAATTCTCCTGAATAAATTTTTCAGGTGGTCTACTTCTATCAAATCTGATCAGTATGACTCTGTGAGGTTTCCAGAGCCTAATCACACATTTTTAAAAGCACAAAGACAAAATCTTTCTCCCAAAATACTGTGTTCCTTAGTCTGTAACCAGAAAAGCTTGTATCTTGCACTCTCTCCCAGAGTAATAATATAACCATAAAACTCAAAGTCACACCCACCATGAAGACTAAACAAATTTTTAAGAAGGAAGTAAGCTAAACAATGAGCCTGATAGGCTTTTGTACTCTATGATATCAGGAAATTAACCCAAAATTCCCGTGGAGCCCACGTTAAGAGAATCCAAGCTTCCTGTGGTGGTAGATATCAAAAGTAACCACAAACCCTCGCTAGCCGGCATCAACGAGCCATATGGCCTTAGGTGAGGTAATTCATAAAACAAACCAACTATCTTTAATCAATTCCAGTATCAATAAGCAACACATCAAACCAGAGACATTAACGAGGACATTAACCCAAAATATCTCAATCTGTCAAACTCTCTACCCGGAGCCACAGATTTTTATTTAACCAATAACTTCTATAATATATGCCTGCATTCACTCTCCCTCGTGTGACAGACATTAATCACAACTCTCTACTTGGAGGTAGTGACTAATTTTTCCCTATCTAAGTTCAGAACCATAGATGAAAATCACCACATGATTCGGGTAATCTCTTTACTCTCCTTAAAACAAACTTAAACACCTTCTATCAATTGTAATACCAATAAACAACTTAAAACTCAGGAATTTAACCCAAAATATATCCATCTGTTAAGCTCTCTACCCGGAGCCACAGATTTTTCTTTAACCTTAATAACTTCTATAATATATGCCTGCATTCACTCTCCTTAGTGTTACAGACCTTTCATCACAACTCTCTACTTGGAGTTAGTGACTAATTTTTCCCTGTCTAAGTTCTGAACCGTGGATAAAAATCCCCACCTGATTCAGGTAATCTCTTTACTCTCTTCTTTCTAAAAACAAACTCAATCACCTTTTAATAATACCTGTAATTAGGAAGTAGCTTGTCTAACTAGGATTTCAACCCAAAATTCCCATGGAGCCCAAGTTAAAAAGAATATGAGTATCCTGAAAGACTTTCTAAACAACTTTCTTTGAAAAGCAGCTTTTAATCTCTAACTCTCTGATCTGCCATTACTTCTCACACAGTAGGGGACCTACAGCCTGCCAGCCCAGGTGGCTTCCCCATTTCTTTGTTTGAATTCCCGGGCTTAAGATATCACATGGCTTAACATGGGGCAGGCCTCCTCTTACTTAGAAAATAAAAACTTTCTCTCAACTCTCAGGATTACTAGTGGATTCTTGCCCATCATATTGGATCGCCATCTGTTGTTGTAATGATATAAAAATAAAAAAGAGTAATTGTCTTTTACCTCGCTGGGTCTACACCTCGGTGCCCAGATACCTGCTAGATTATCTTGGCAGAAACACATCCCAGCCGCACACTTTCCTATACTCAAACCCTCACATAAAAGAACACACAACACAATAATATTAGATCCAATTGGTAAGATATAATTGCCCACTTAAACATACAAAGCCTGGTACTATCCATCCCTTGAGAACATTAATAACGACCTGTAAATACACAGAGCAGACTCTTACCATCACCTGCCATCTTGTCCTGCCATGGTTTCTCAGCCCCTCTCCTCCGCCCTGTCTCTGCTGAGCTCAGGGAGTCTTGTGGAAGAGTCGGGAGAAGGATTGAGAGACTCAGAGAGGAGAGAGACTCCACAGAACAAACAACAGTGTCAACTAACCTGGACCCTTGTGGGTTCCCAGAGACTAAACTACCAATCAATGAGCAATCACTGACTGGACCTAGGATCCTGTTCATATGTAGCATGTAGATACGAGTCCCCCAAAACTAGAGTAGAGGTTTTCCCTGTTGCTTGCATGTGGACCCATTCCCTAGCTGGCCTTGTCTGGCTGGCCTCAGGGAAAAGGATGCATATAGTCCTGCAGTGAATTGATGTGTGAGGTTGTGATGATACCCATGGGGGTCTCCCTCTTCTCAGAGTAGAAGAGGAGAAAATGGGTAAAGGAACTGTGTGAGAGGGCAATGAGAGGAGATGTGGGCTGATATTGGGAATATGAATAAATAAATTAATAGGGAAAAGGAACCTATAGGTGCTAAAAATGCAGAGAACAACTGACCAATGTGCTAGGGTTCTTTGAACATCATGACAGAAGTGGCAGAAAGGTAGTAAGTTCCAGGAAACCAAGGTATTTCCTGCAAGATTGTATTTTATGTATATGACTAGGATGCTGTGCCCATGAAATTCAAAAGATATCATTATGTAAAAATTTATTTGCAAACATGGATCTCACAAAGGTTCATCTCTAGATGAAGAATTCTGAACAAATAATATGTGTGTGTGTGTGTGTGTGTGTGAGAGAGTGTGTGTGTGAGAGAGTGTGTGTGTACAAAATAATGATTAGAGATAAGCTTATGAATTTGAGAGGGGGCTGGTTGAAACATGAAAGGATGAAAGGAGTGAAATGAGTATAAATGTAATATTCATAAATGAAAATTAAAAATGAAATAAAATAAATAAGTCTCAGCTGGAGAATAGTAATTATCATGAATATTTGAAATGTTCTAAACCAATGAAAAAGTCAATAATGGATCAAATAAATAATTTATTTTCATGATTCATTTACTTGCTTGCTTTGTTATAAACTAGACATTGTGAAATCGTGAAAATATCCGCTTTGAGATAAATCCTGAATTGTGCCTCAATTCAGGAGAAAAGTATAATAGTTCCTTCTATTGCAATTCAGCATGAGATGCAGTACATTATACAACGAACTTCCATTCCTACAGTTGAAGAAATCACCTCCTCCACAGTTGAAAATAAATTCCATACAACCCTACTATGGCTTTCTCATTATAATCCACAGTAAAATAGGAAAAAGAATGAATCCTAACCCAAGAATTTCTCAAAACCTGACTTTGTGTGCAGAGGCATACTGGAAGAATTTAATGTGTTACATAAATGTATTACAGCTCTTTGCCTCTTGCATGATTCTTTACAATTTAAACTACTCATTCCAGAGCAAGCATTTCTAAAAGGATTCTCAAATGGTTAAATTTCATGCTTCCAGCTGCTTCATAGGAGAGGAGAAGACAGAAATTTACCAAGTGTTCTCCCAGTGGTGCTCATTAAAATAATAGACTTATGAATAGATAAATAAGGACATGGATGGCTAGGTAGGCAGTTGCTGTCTCTGTATCAGAATATATTCATTTCTCTATATTTTCAAGTCTTCATGAAAAATTATGATGGAATCTGCAGAAATAATCTTGGTCTATAAATTTGATGTTGATAATATTTAAAAAATTAAATATGAAGCAAAGAGTAGGATCAAAAAAATGTTAACAATATATACATGGAGGGAATTCCAGATTTTGCTTTATGCAGTACATGGTTGGAAATCTTGCAGGAACTCTTATTTTATAATTAAAGCTATTCAAAAATTAATAAGAAAAACTGAGATGCTGATTTAAGAGGAAG
This sequence comes from Rattus norvegicus, assembly GCF_021556685.1. Lineage (NCBI taxonomy): Eukaryota > Metazoa > Chordata > Mammalia > Rodentia > Muridae > Rattus > Rattus norvegicus. The sequence continues at coordinate 154,819,516 of NC_141554.1, read as the reverse complement.
CTTAACAAAAATTCACAGACCTATACTTTGGAAAAAAGCAATTAAAAGTATAAATTAAACATTAAAACTTGTGAAGAAACAAATATGAAATTAAACACTAATAATATGCCATATGTCACGTGTTAAATTTTTAAAATTACAAAAACATGATCGTGTTCCATGAAGGTAGGACATTAGTATAAAATATATAAATTATAAAAATACATGACAGAACATTAAACACTTGTTAAGCTTTATAAAATAAAAATTATACTTGATCATTTTATGTACAAAATGAAAGAGGAGGATATATATTGGTAACTGAAGTTATTATTCCAAACATTACTGCAAATATTTTTATAAACAGAAAAATGTTTAAATTCTACTATAAGGTAATAGGATAACAAAATTTATAAGGATTGAGATAACTCAGAGGGTAAAATTGCTTGCTACTTAACCTGATATTTTGAGTTCAATCCCTATACTCTATATTGTATAAAATACAAAATACTCTATATTGTATAAAGAGTAAGACTAGAACCTATTCCAGGCACTTATTCTATAAGTAAACACACACACACACACACACACACACACACACACACACAAAGAGAGAGAGAGAGAGACCAATGTAATAAAAATTAGAGATAAAGTAATGAATTAACATACATTTGCATGATCACAAATGATCATAGCTTTAAAATTCAGATTGGATATTGAGTATAAAATATGAGATTAAAGTGGAAATAATATAAAGTTTTTTTTAAATTTATTCTAAATAGATGACTGAAAAATTATAATCTAACATACAATGCAATTATGATTTTTTTCAGATTGTCATTTATTTATTTTGTTAGTTTTTTCTCTACTTTTTTATTGGATATTTTCTTTACTTATATTTCAAATGTTATCCCCTTTCCTGATTTACCCTCTGGAATCCCTACCCCTTCCCGCCTCCCCCTGCCTCTATAAGTGTTCCTCCACCCACCTGCCCACTCTGTCCCATCTCCCCACCCTGGCATTTCCCTGCACTGGTGCATTGAGCCTTCACAGGGCCAAGAGAGATGGCTCAGTCATTAAAGGCTAAGTCACAACCAAAAATATGAGAGATTATGATTTTTTTAAATATATTATTAATGGTTATTTTCATTTACATTTCAAATGTTATTCCCTTTCCCAGTTTCCCATCCATAAGCCCCCATCCCATCCCCCTCCCCTTCTTCTATAAGGTTGCTCCCCCAACAGCTCCCCTCCTGCCTCCATACCCCAAAGTTCCCCAACACTGGGAGGTCCAACATTGGCAGGGCCAAGGGCTTCTCCTCCCACTGGAGCCCAACAAGGCCATAAGATCATGATTTTTTAATACAGGAAATTCAGTATCAATGGAGAATACTATGCTTAATATACTCAAATACATTTAGAATGTTATTTCTTCTCTGGTGGTGTCCTAGGTGACCTGACCAACCTGGCTGCCATCTGAGCCCAGATCCAGTCAATTTGGACAACCCTACCACCTACTCCATCTGTGAGCTACTGGACCACACAGAGGAGCTGGTGTTACAGAGCATGATGTAGGAATGCATCATGGCTAACAAAGATTAAAAACCTGAACTATGCCTGTGATCAAAGAAGTCTTTTATTAATAGTGAGTGGTTCAGAGTACAGAGAACTTGAGCAAGACAAAAGACTCGTGGCTATTAATATTTACATGTATAGCTATGTGAGTGTCTTAGTTTGGGATTTATTGCTGTGAAGAGACATAACCAAGACAACTTTTATAAAGGACAATATTTAATTACTGCTGGCATAGATTTTTCAGAGGTTCAGTCTATTAACATCATGGCAGGAGGTATGGCTGTGTCCAGGCAGACATGTTACTGTAGAAGAAACCGAGTTATCTATCTTGATCTGACTGCAGCCAGGTGAAAGACTGGCATCCTCGGGCAGCTAGGAGGTAGCTCTCTTCTACAGTGGATAGAGCCTGAGCATAGGAAGGGACCTCCAAAGCTTTCTCCCACAGTGACATACTTCCTCCAACAAGGCTACACCTCCCATTAGTACCACTTCCTATGGGCCTAGCATATTGAAACCACCACAGTGGGCAGAAATATATACAGAGTAAAGCACTGAATTTTTCAATGCCACTGTAATGACTGAATTTTCAATGGAAGGGTAGGAAGGATGGAGGAACAGAGTGGTGCTTACACTGGGAAAAGGTCCTGAACCATCTTGATGCACTTGGGTAATGTTACTACCAGGGGCCATATCAACGTATATAGTCCTGCTGCAGTATATGTGGCCTGAGTGCCCCTCTTACCACTGAAGGCATGCAGATATCTGTGGTGGTCTATGCCATCAAAGCATGAGGCAATATTTATTACCATGGGCCATGATTGATGTAAGTAGTCTGTGCTACCACTTGAGGCCATATTGATATTTGTGATATCTTCCAGGAGTCATAGCTGGGTCCATGGTCCTGCTGCAGCCTAGGGCCATATTGTCCTTTTTCTGTGTCACCACTAAAGGCCATGTGGATGATCCTGGTCTATGCTGCTGCCCAAAGCCATGTTGATGCTAGTAGGTCAGGTTGCCACCAGGGAATGTGTTGGTGTCTGTGGCCTGTACTGCCACTGGAGACCATGCTGAAGTGTGTGGCATATGCTGATTGATGCCAGAGGCAAGGTGGATATCTCTCACAAGGTACTATGTGTAAGTCCATGATCTGGGCTCCTACTGACTATGAAGATAAGGAAGCTTCTTCTGCAGTAGTATCACTGATTGTAGACTCAAAGGTAAGAAAGAGCAACATAGAGGTTTCTGTGACAACCCTCTACCCCTTCCTATTCTCAAATGAAACAAACTAAACAGGAAGTCATTGAAAAGAACTGGTGTGTGACAGTGGGGGAGGGGAACATGGTTATAGCCACTAGTAAGTCCCAGATTCCAGGAAGCCAAGAGGTTCCCAGGACCCAAGAGGGATGACATTAGCCAAAATATCCAACAAAGGGGGGATAGAACCTGTAGAAATCATATCCAGTGGATAGATATGGTCCCAGGTTGAGGGACGGGGCCACCCACCCACCTCAAATGCATTAATCCCGAATTCCTCCTGTCAAAAGGAAATGCAGGGACAAATTGTGGAGCAGAGACTGAAAAAAAAAAGTCATCTAGAGACTGCCTCATCTTGGGATCCATCCCATCTGCAGACGCCAAACCCAGAAACTATTGCTGATGCCAAGAACCACTTGCTGACAGGAACCTGGTATAGCTATCCCCTGAGAAACTCTGTCAGAGCCTAATCAATACAGATTCAGATGCACACAGCTAACCATAGGACTGAACTCAGAGACCCCAATGGAGGTGTTATAGAAAAGGTTGAAGGAGCTGAAGGGGTTTGTAACCCCATAGGAAGAACAATATTAACCAACCAGGCCTCCCAAAGTTCCCAGGGACTAAACCACTAACGAAAGAGTACACATAGAGGGACCCATGGCATGTGTAGCAGAGGATGACCTTATCTAACATCAATGGGAGGGGAGGCCCTTGGTCCTGTGAAAACTCAATGTGCTGCCAGTGTAGGGGAATATTAGAGCACTGAGGCATGAGTGGGCAGGTAGGTGGGAGAGTACCCCAGAGGCAGAGGGGAGAGGGAAGGGAATAGAGGGTTTGTAGAGGGGAAACTGGGAAGGGAGATAACATTTGAAATGTAAACAACTGAAATAACCAATGAAAATGTAAAAAGAGTTGTGGAAAAGATGCTAACCTATAGCTCTCTTCAATAGATGGTTACTTGCAGGGATAGGGTGAAGATAGGGTGAAGAAGGACTCAATTATCTTTAAGGAGATGGCCACAATTAGTTTGACCATGCTCTAGTTACTATTATTTTGTACACAAAACTGTGCACAAAACTCTGGAGGATTGGAAAGTAAGGGTGATCAAGATTCATTATGTAAAATTTCATAATAAACAATAAAATATGTTTAAAAAAAGAGTATTATTTCCAATCTTCTCTAACATCAGCTGCTTTTGGATGTTGAGTTTTTTGATAAGACCAGTGGAATATCTGGCAATGAGTTCATGCTTTTGCCTCCATTTCTGTAAAACAGTAAACTGGAAAAATTCTATGCATTATGGATTTGGTCTGAAACACCCTCTGAGACCTGTTGTTGGAATGCTTGGCCCTTCCTTGGCTACTATTGCTATTTTGACAGGGTGTGGAAATTTTTGAGTTGAGGCTTAATTGTAGGAAGTTAATAGTGGATGTAGGAAGTTAGGTGTGGGCCTTAAGATTTAGAGGCAAGTCCCACTGCTTATTCCAACTCTGCTTCCAATTTTTCAAATAAATTAGGTGCTAAAGATTCTTACCCACAAAGTCCTAGCATGGTAGAAATGCCTCCTACTGTGTTGTCCACACCATAATGAATTCTGATATAAAATCTTAATAAAAAATGAATTCTTCCTCCCTTAAATTTCTTCTCAATTGTTTGGCCATAAAGTAAGGAACGTAACTAATCTATACTGACTTATGGTTCTAGCCTCTGTTCACTGATTCATGGTGTGTGCCATACAAACATCAGCTGCCTCTGGGTATTTCTTCCTTGGACCAAGTTTCCATAGCTGCCATGCTTTCTCCACTATAATAGACTGAGGCTTGCTGAAATCATGCATCATTATTAACACTCCCCTTAAATTTCTTCTGCTTTTTGTTACAATGATAAGAAAACAACACACTGCTGTGTGATACTAACTAATCACCAAGTTTTCAAGCACTATTACGAGCTTGGTCTTTTTAGCTAAGAAAGGCAACTGGAACTTGAAAATCCTGATGCACACTGAGACCTACAGAGTATAAAGAGTTGTAAAGAACCTCAAGGAAACTACTTTTGCACAGGCAATGTCAAGAAAGATTTCAAATATATATATATATGTATATATATATATATTTGTGTGTGTGTGAGTGTGTGTGTGTGTGTGTGTGTGTGTGTGTGTGTGTGTGTGTGTGATGCCAAAGCTGTTATTGGGCTGGATGTGCCTGAGTGTAAGGATGTGCAGAATGGAATCAAGACTAAAACCTAACATCACCGAATACAAAAAGTCCTAGAAAAACATCAGCTATTCCCATGCAGACGTGCATATCCCCTTAGACTGAAGCCCATGATAAACATAAGAAATACCCTACTTTCTTGTGATGTACCACCCCAGGGTGAGCTTCCAAAATGACTGATCAGTTCAAAAGAGACCCAGGATATTCAGAAAGCAACATCACCTAAGGACATGCAGTACCAGTATTTCATAGTTAATTTTTCAATTCTGGGATAACCTTAAACTAAGAAAATTTATAAAGGAGCATTTATTGGGAACTCATATTTCCAGACAGAAACCATGACCATCATGACCTAGGTCCATCTCATGTATATGCTTTGGTTGGTGGTTCAGACTGTGAGCCCCAACGGTCCAGTTTAGTTGATTCTCTTGCTTTTCCTGTGGAGTTCCTACCTACTTCCTGGCCTGCAATCATCCTTTCTCATATTCTTCCATATGAGTCCCCAGGCTCCATTCACTGTTTGGTTGTGAATGTCTGCATCTGCCTGAGTCAACTGCTCGGTAGAGCATCTAACAGAACAACTTGCTCTTATCTGCAAGTATAACAGTATGACTAATAGAGTTAGCGGTTGGTGCTTGCCATGGATGGGTCTCAAGTTGGGCCAGTTAGTTTTTGTCATTCCCTCAGGCTCTGCTTCTCTTCTGTCCATACATTTCCTATAGACAAGATAAAATTTGGGTTGAAAGTTTTGTGGGGGGATTGGTGTCACTATCACTCCACTGGGGTTCCTCCCTGGCTACAGGAGGTGGTCTTTTCAGGTTCCATACCCCCAATGTAGTGAGTCAGAACTAATGTCACCCCCATTGATTCTTTGGGACCTTTATTCCAGGTCCCTCTCTTATCTTGGACATGCCCTCCACCTACTCACCACACCATTTGAAGATTTCCATTCATTTTCATGGCCACCTAGTCACCTCTCCTATCCTTCCCTACACCTGATCCTGAACATCCCCCATTCTGCTCCCTACCCCCCCTCCAGCTACTCCTCTCCATCTGCCTCTTATTACCATTTTCCCTTCTACATTAGATTCAAGCTTTCTCACTTGGTCCTTCTTCTTGTTTAGCATCTTTGGGTTTGTATCAGCTTGGATAACCTGTACTTTATGGCTAATATCCACTTATAAGTGAGTACAAACCATGCATGTCCTCTTGGGTCTGGGTTACATTACTCAGGATGATATTCTCTAGTTCCATGAATTTTCCTGCAAAATTCATCATGTCCTTATTTTGAATAGCTGAATAGTATTTCATTGTATAGATGTACCACAAATTCTTTATCCAATCTTCAGTTAAGGGACTTCTAGGTTCTTTCAAGTTTCTGGATATTACAAATAAAGTTGCTATGAATATAGTTAAGCAAGTATTTTTTGGGGATTTTGGAGCATCTTTTGGGTATGTGCACAGGAGTGGCTTAGCTAGGTCTTTTTTTTTCTCTATCTTTATTAACTTGGGTATTTCTTATTTACATTTCAATTGTTATTCACTTTCCAGGTTTCCAGGCCCACATCCCCCTAACTCGTCCCCCTCCCCCTCCCCCTCTATACAGGTGTTCCCTTCCCCATCCTCCCCTCATTACAGCCCTCCCCCCAACAATCACGTTCACTGGGGGTTCAGTCTTGGCAGGACCAAGGGCTTCCCCTTCCACTGGTGCTCTTACTAGGCTATTCATTGCTACCTATGAGGTTAGAGTACAGGGTCAGTCCATGTATAGTCTTTGGGTAGTGGCTTAGTCCCTGGAAGCTCGGGTTGGTTGGCAATGTTGTTCATATGGGGTCTCAAGTCCTTTCAATCTCTTTCAGTCCTTTCTAAGATTCCTTCAACAGGGGTCCCGTTCTCAGTTCAGTGGTTTAATGATGGCATTCACATATGTATTTGCTGTATTCTGGCTGTGTCTCTAGGAGAGATCTACATCCGGTTCCTGTCAGCCTGCACTTCTTTGCTTCATCCATCTTATCTAGTTTGGTGGCGGTATATGTATGGGCCAGATGTGGTGCAGGCTCTGAATGGATGTTTCTTCAGCCTCTGTTCTAAACTTTGCCTCCCTATTCCCTCCCAAGGGTGTTCTTGTTCCCTTTTTAAAGAAGGAGTGAAGCATTTGCATTTTGGTCATGCTTCTTGAGTTTCATGTGTTCTGTGCATCTAGGGTAATTTGAGCATTTGGGTTAATAGCCACTAATCAATGAGTGCATACCATGTGTGTTTTTCTGTGATTGGATTAACTCACTCAGGATGATATTCTCCAGTTCCATCCATTTGCGTATGAATTTCATAAAGTCATTGCTTTTGATAGCACAGTAGTATTCCATTGTGTGGATGTACCACATTTTCTGTATCCATTCCGCTGTTGAAGGGCATCTGGGTTCTTTCCAGCTTCTGGCTATTATAAATAAGGCTGCTATGAACATAGTGGAGCATTTGCCTTTGCTATATGTTGGGGAATCTATTGGGTATATGCCCAAGAGAGGTATAGCTGGGTCCTCAGGTAATTCAATGTCCAATTTTCTGAGGAATCTCCAGACTGATTTCCAGAGTGGTTGTACATGTCTGCAATCCCACCAACCATGGAGGAGTGTTCCTCTTTCTCCACATCCTCGCCAGCATCTGCTGTCACCTGAGTTTTTGATCTTAGCCATTCTGACTGGTGTGAGGTGGAATCTCAGGCTTGTTTTGATTTGAATTTCCTTTATGGCTAAAGATGTTGAACATATCTTTAGGTGTATCTCAGCCATTCGGCATTCCTCAGCTTTATTTAGCTCGGAACCCCATTTTTTTCTTTCTTTCTTTCTTTTTTTTTTTTTTTTTCGGAGCTGGGGACAGAACCCAGGACCTTGCGCTTGCTAGGCAAGCACTCTACCACTGAGCTAAATCCCCAACCCTGGAACCCCATTTTTAATAATGTTATTTGTCTCCCGGCAGTCTAACTTTGTGAGTTCTTTGCATATTTTGGATATAAGGCCTCTATCAGTGGTAGGATTGGTAAAGATCTTTTCCCAGTGAGTTGGTTGCCGTTTTGTCCTAACAACAGTGTCCTTTGCCTTGCCTTACAGAAACTTTGCAGTTTTATGAGATCCCATTTTTCAATTCTTGATCTTGGAGCATAAGCCATTGGTGTTTTGTTCAGGAAATTTTCTTCAGTGCCCATGTGTTTGAGATTCTTCCCCACTTTTTCTTCTATTAGTTTGAGTATATCTGGTTTGATGTGGAGGACATTGATCCACTTGGACTTAAGCTTTGTACAGGGTGATAAGCATGGATCTATCTGCATTCTTCTACATGTTGACCTCCAGTTAAGCCAGCACCATCTGCTGAAAATGCTATCTTTTTTCCACTGGATGGTTTTGGCTCCTTTGTCAAAAATCAAGTGACCATAGGTGTGTGGATTCATTTCTGGGTCTTCAATTCTATTCCACTGGTCTATCACACCAACCTGGTTTGTCTCTGTACCAATACCATACAATTTTTATCACTATTGCTCTGTAATACTGCTTGAGTTCAGGGATAGTGATTCAACCTCAAGTCCTTTTATTGTTGAGGATAGCTTTAGCTATCCTGGGTTTTTTGTTATTCCAGATGAATTTGCAAATTGTTCTGTCTAACTCTTTGAAGAATTGGATTGGTATTTTGATGAGGATTGCATTGACTCTGTAGATTGCTTTTGGTAAAATGGACATTTTTACTATATTAATCTTGCCAATCCATGAGCATGGGAGATCTTTCCATCTTCTGAGGTCTTCTTCAATTTCTTTCTTCAGAGGCTTGAAGTTCTTATCACACAGATCTCTCTTGCTTGGTTAAAGTCACACCGAGGTATTTTCTATTATTTGGGACTATTATGAAGGGTGCCGTTTCCCTAATTTCTTTCTCGGCTCGTTTCTCTTTTGTGTAGAGGAAGGCTACTGATTTATTGGAGTTAATTGTATACCCAGCCACTTTGCTGAAGGTGTTTATCAGGTTTAGTAGTTCTCTGGTGGAACTTTTGGACCACTTAAATATACTATCATATCATCTGCAAATAGTGATATTTTGACTTCTTCTTTTCCGATCTGTATCCCCTTGACCTCCTTTTGTTGTCTGATTGCTCTGGCTAGAACTTCGAGAACTATATTGAATAAGTAGGGAGAGAGTGGGCAGCCTTGTCTAGTCCCTGATTTTAGTGGGATTGCTTCAAGTTTCTCTCCATTTAGTTTAATGTTAGCAACTGGTTTGCTGTATATGGCTTTTACTATGTTTATGTATGGGCGTTGAATTCCTGTTCTTTCCAGGACTTTTATCATGATGGGGTGTTTAATTTTCTCAAATGCTTTCTCAGCATCTAATGAAATGATCATGTGGTTTTTATCTTTCAGTTTGTTTATATAGTGGATATAACAGATGCAATTGAAGAAAGTGAATACTATGTCTTACAGTTTCAGTCCATTACTGCAATAAATTTTTGTCAGTAAGAATGAATCAAACTATGGTAGCAGGAAAATAAACAAATATTTTCTTATGTGGCATGGATCACAGAAAGGAGAACAAGGCAGAAATCATAGACTAGATGACTATCTCCTGTCAACCTATCCTTACTGACTGACTTCCACAAACTAGGCTCTATCTATTGAAATGTCCACAGGTTAGAGCAGAGACCTATAGGTTGGAGATTAATCACTTTAGGTATGAACCTATAACCAACTTTAAATTCAAATTATAAGTTTGGTCTCATGACAAAAAACTAATACTAGCTATTTAGAAGGGTAAAGCAGGGGGTATGCAAGTTCAAAATCTGTGTAGATTACAGAGATACCACAAGTCCAGCCTGAATAAATTAGTCAAACCTTGTTTCAAATAAGTACATACCTTTCCACCAGTGAGCTATCCAATACTCTGCAGTTTATTTAATTGTACAACTCAAGTTATGAGGATAAGTTCCTTGTGGTCTTGACCTTTGCCCAAGCCTTTACTCCTTCTCAGGCCTTAACCAAAACTTTCAGACTTCTAGGTCAGCAGGTAAGGAAGCTGAAACAATATTATTAGGTGTATAATTCTAGGCTTGTAGGCATGAAGGGTTCTGCCATAGGATATGCATCTATACTTCTTTGCAATGAATCAGTAAATATGGATGCAGCGATGTGGTTTTTACTTTAGAACGGATAGCACTACTATTAGCCCCTGGAAATAAGATAAAATATTCCCAGAAATTTCAGAACCCTGAAACTGAATAGGATTTATTTTTCACCCACTGGAGTGCTTGTGTCTTTTTTTTTTTTTTTCGGAGCTGGGGACCGAACCCAGGGCCTTGCGCTTCCTAGGTAAGCGCTCTACCACTGAGCTAAATCCCCAGCCCCAGTGCTTGTGTCTTAATGAGAACTTTATTGTGTTAGTCACTTTCTGTTGATCCTGTCTATTTCACATGATATTACTAATGGAATAAATCAATGTGATTTTTCATGGATTGACTCAGTCAGTAGCCTTGATCTCTATATACTAAATATTTTCAGAAGAAAGTTAAGTTAATATAGTCACCACTTAAAATAGCAAACTAATACAACCTATCTCTTCTGAATATGAATGAATTCTAATATCCTATTTAGAATGGAAAGAACACATGTACTAAATGAATGACAACATGGAATACATCAAAGGGCTTATTAATTAAACCACAGTAATGACACCATGTTTAACACAGAATCAGTAATCAAGGTTGCTACTTGGTTGACACTATGTTAATTTACAATTATTTTTCAAAACACACTCAAATTCTGTCTTTTCAAACTGGACATTTAAATATAAATATAGTAAATAATATTGCATCTACATTTTAGTACCCTTAAAAATGACAATTATTTCTGACTATTTTTTGTAGTATATAATATCTCTTGCTTGTTAAATTTTAATAAATTTTAGAAGTTTTGTATTTTTCTATTTTTACTGAGTATTTAATATGGGCATATAATGCGTCTTGAACAAATTCACCTCCATTTCCACAACCAATGTGCTCCACAGGATGTTCGTTCTCAACTTCACGTGCTATACAATTTTTAACTAAAATTCACTTAGATTTGCCACTATATGCATGGTGTAGGTCCATCTACAGGAGCATGTATATTCTCTCATGTTTGGCTACCCTGAAAAAACAAACAAAACTTCATTTACTTTCTCCCAGCAGCCACCAACTGCCCATAGTTCCTTAGCTAGCTGTAGGACTTATGCCAGCCTCTCTCATCTATGCTGGAATTGTGACTATCTTGATCTTACACAGATCTTATACATGCACCGAAAATTTTTATTAGTCCATGGGTATAGCTGCCCTGTTATGTCTGGAAAACTCTGTTTTGCTGTAGTCATTCATTACCTATCTTAATATCTCCAGTTCTTTATTCCACAGTGCTTTTTGAGCCTTCTTAAAGGAAGGTATCTGATTCAAATGTCCAATTTTTGACTTACCAACCCACAATATTTTCTGTATATCTCTACATTCATCCCTATCCACTACAGACGAAGCTTCTCTGATAAAGGCTGAAAAATGCACCAATCTATGGACAAAAAAGTAAGTAGTTAGGAAGCAGTTTAATTCTATTTCCATTTACCTTATCAGAAACACACTAGTAGGTTCTGCACTAAAGCCTGTTACACAATCATCTTCGATAGTGTAGTCTAGTCAATGGTGACAAGAAATTGTCCTCTAGAGTAGATCTTAAATTCAGACAGAACGTGTTAGTTATTTTCATAAAAATTTGGCCACTATCACACTGGTAGGAATATTGTTAGACAGTTACATTGTAGCTCAGAGGGTTTGCAGCTTGGTAAGTATATTGAACACCCTTTTTTTTAACACCAGTAATATACAAAGATTATTCTAACAAAATAAAAGTTATCCAATGGTGGTAAAACTTGCAAGCCTGAACCACATTGATTCATCATGTATTATTATTTGAATATAGTGTATCTTAAAAAGTAAAGTCTTTCCATCAACTTCTGAAACAGCAGAGAGATAGATGACAATAACCTGAAATGTTTCTGTGATCCATTGTCCAATAATTGAAAAAGCTAAGCCATGCTTGCATTGTGATATTTAATTGATACCCAGTGGTAATCGGGGGAGGCTTTGTTCCCCCATTATTGGGTAACTTAAGCTAAACTCTTTTTGTATGTATGTTTGTGTGTATGTTTGCATGTATGCATGTATGTACATATTGTGTGAAGCTTATAAAGTAATATGTTCCAATACAATTCTTTCAAATTTCTTTAGTGTTAGTTATCCCTGCTGATGCATTCTTCTCTAACTTGACATCCCACTTTCTAGCACGATTAACTATTCTTGCTCCATTATTTCTCTTTCCAATTTCATATATCCTCCATTCTATTACTCCTGTAGGATAATGTCATTATGCAGGTGAAGACAGGTACAAGATAGTACGAGGCCTGTCATTGGATAAGAAGGAATGATGAGTGGGAGAAGTTTTAGAGAGAAGGACAAGTAGACTGGAGCGAGAAAGAGGAGAGAAAACAAGAGAACATGGAGGCAGATGTTAAGATTCTTCTCTGCATATTTACAGGTTGTTAGGAATAATCTTAAGGGATGGACATATACAGGATTTTGTGTATCTAGATGAGCAAACTATATGTTATTTAGGTGGGCAATTATATCTTATCAATTAGATCAGAGATTATTGTGTTGTGTGTTCTTTCATGTGGCAATTTAATTGAGTTCAAGAGAGTGTATGGTTGCAGGATACTTGGCCACCACAGAATTGGGATGTATATGTCTGGCATAGTGGCGACCTGCCTTGGGAACTAGATAGGTAGAGAGATTGTTGCCAGGCTCAGAGAGTAGCTATCAGCAGTGTGATATGGAATGGAGATAAGCGGGTGAGAGGGTTTGCTGACTGGCATGAAAATATCTCACAGATGTCATGAGGCACTACTGTACTGGATCTAGTACGGGATAAGGGAAACCTTTTTATTTTTTAACTTAATTTTACTGCAACAACTCCTCCTTTGATATCCCACACAAGCCCCTAACTAGTTTCCTGGCTTCTATGGGTACTTGATCATGTTTCCCTTTTCCCAACTCTGTCTCCTTTCCCACCCAGGTACTTCCCTCCTTCTCCATCTCCCGTGATTGCTTTCTTCTCCCTCCTAAATGGGATTGAGGCATGCTCACTTGGGACCTTCAGCTTGTTGTTAACCTTCTTGAGTTACGTGGATATTCTGTATCTTTTTTTGTCTAATATCCATACTAGTGGGTACATACCACCCATGTCGTTTTCGGTCTGATTTATCTCACTCAGGATGATATTTTCTTGTTCTATCCATTTGCCTGCAAAATCCATTATGTCCTCAATCTTAATAGCTGAGTAATATTCCACTGTGTAAATTAACCACATTTTCTGTATCCATTCTTCTGTTGTGGGGCATCTGTGTTGTTTCCAGCTCCTGGTTATTATAAATAAGGCTGCTCTGAAAATAGTGAAGGATGTGGGGCATCTTTTGGGTATATACCCAAGAAAGGTTTAGCTGGTCTTCAGGTAGATCTAGTTCTAATTTTCTTTTTTTTCACATTTTTTTTAAAAAATGGGTATTTTTTTGTATTTGCATTTCAAATGTAATTCTCTTTCCTGGATTCCAGTTCATAAGCCCTCTTTCCCACCCTCTCCAACTTCTTCTATGAGGGTGTTCTGCCTCCCTAAGCACTGGCTCTTCCTGCCCTGACATTCTCCTACACTGAAGGGGCGTCCAGCCTTGGCAGGAGCTAGGGCTTTTCCTTCCATTGGTGCCCAAAAGGGCCATCATCTTTTGCATATGCAGCTGGAGCCACTGGTCTGTCCCATGTCTATTCCTTTGGTAGTGGTTTAGTCACTGGGAGCTCTGATTGGTTGGTATTTTTGTTCTTATGGGGTTGCAAGCCTCTCCAGAATCCAGCCTTGGACAACTAAGAGATGGCAAAGAGTATCTTTGCAGTTGTTATTTGTAATTTGCTTGTGTCCAACGAGGAGTATTTTTTGTTTCAAATAAAAGAACATGGGGCCTTAAGAAAACAAACAAACAAACTTAAAGAGCCAACTTATTCTATGTTGAGCATACCAGAATTAAAAGTGCATCTAGTATACTTAGAATATAAAATGTCATGGCTTAGCCACACAGGGTTTACCTTCATCGTTGTCTGGTTAACTGATAGCAGAATCATAGAATGTCATACTACATATCACTAGTCAGAAAAAAACCAAAATTCAAGCATAGCTTTTACCAAATGTATACTTCTTTTAAGTTATCACAATGTCCAAATCAGTCCTCTATTGTATATGAAAGATAGCTAGGCTATAGGAAGAGAAGTGAAAATGTGATCTTTCTGTTTGACTTGAGGTGGTGAAAACACAGTGCATTGTATGTACTATTCAACTCTATAGAAAATAAATAAAATTTTAAGAAAACCTGATTAAGAACAAATAGGAATAAATTAGAATTTAACCAGAGGGAACATTTAATAAAATAAAAATCTAAAACAACACTAATTAGTAATTTTACTGTGACCAAAAACAAAATAATAAAAACATAAATAAAGTGATGTTATGATTATATAATATTTATAAGTACTTTTTCAAATATATCCCACAGTTAAAACTAAAATAAAATATACCATTGACATTAATTATTAATCCATTGACATTAGATATATTAATACATAATGAAGCAAAAGAATAAACAAACTTCCTTTGGGAAAAAAAGACATAAATAAATGTAAAAATATCAACCCACCAGAAATATTTTAATGATGTTTAATGCTTAAACTACAAAAAAAGTTTCATAAAACATGAAACAAAAGCTGTAAAGATAGACAAGTTCACAATTATAGAGTCGCTTTAATTCTCTCAATAGAGAGAATAGTTTGAATAGAAAGCAAAAGTAACAGAAAATCATAAGCACCAAGCAAAAATACCAACAGTATGAATTATTTTTTCTACTTTCCCATTCTTGTACTCTGGTGAAAAAAATGCAGCCTATTTTTTCTTGTTTTGCAGGCCTGGTTAATGTTTCTTAGGCCTTTTAAAAATTCAGTAAGTTTTAATAGCTTTTCCTCATGTTTATTCATTCTGTTTTCTGTTATCATGCCTTGATAATTTAGCCCATACAGAGATTGTTTTAAATTCTGCAGTTCCCATATTTTAATATTATTCCTTTGTTAAGTTTTTCTACATTTTTACTTGTTTCAAGAGTTTTGTGTTTGCTTTGTGAAACATTTATATAAAATACTTGCAAAATAATTCCAGTATCTATTTTACTCCTGTATTTTCATGACTAACTTTTCTTTTTTGTTATGTTATCATTTGTTTTTGAGATGAATAGGTTTTTTTTCAGTATCCTTGCTCATTTCAGTGCTCTACTGTGCGATTCTGAAGCAAGTGTAATGCTTTTTCCTATCAAATACCTCTTCTTAAAATACAATGCAAGACACTGATGTATATACGGGCTCAACTTCTTAAGTGGTCCTATGAACAAAGTGGAGTTCTGTCTCAAACCATTCTTTTTGTTTGTTTGTTTGTTTTTGTTTTGTTTAGGTGGGGTAAAATTCTGCTTTACATGACTTTTCTGTAAAAGTATCTTTTACTTGCTTGGTGTAATTGTTCTCTTAGAGGCTTACTGCCTCTGTTGGCTAACCTAGGCCTAGTAGTGGAAGCTTCTAGCCTCCATACTTAGGATCTAATATAGACCTAAAAATTTTTCTGCTTCTGAGACTTACTGCTGAGTGAGATCACTCTTTCTAGCTCTTTCTTAACTCTGATTGGCTGATTCAACTCAGCTCTTCTGGATCTAACTCCTCTCCAAGATGATTGATTCAGTCTGTCTTCTCTCAGCTTCTCCTGAATTGCTCTGATTTGCATCATACCAACTTGGCCAATCTTCTGGCTCCTTCTATTCTCTGGCTTGTTCTGTCTTCACTGTTTCCTGGCTTGTTCTCTCTCTTCAACCTGTCTCTGTCTTAGTAATACTGCCTTCTTCCTTTCTCTACATTGCCCCTTAAGTATCTTCCCTTTCCTCTCTCTCTCTTTCCTCATGAGAATTGGGCTTATCTTATTCTTTCACAACTTTCTCTGTCATTTCCTCTGCCTGTCAATTAAACATCACTTTCAAACATAGGTGATTCCATATACAAACTAACTTTACCTGCATTGTTTGAGATTAACGATGTGTACTTAGGGTGTGTCTATATACCAGCCAGAAAGATGTGTGTGTGTGTGTGTGTGTGTGTGAAAGGCATATGTGTATTCCAGGCAGAGTTGCCATGTTGCTGGATTAAAATCCCTCTACACTGTCCAACCACTTTATGATATCAGTATTATTACCCTGATATCAAAAGTGCATAAAGACAAAAAAATTATAGACTGCTGTTCTTGATGAATATAAGTGCAATAAAAAGTAAGGAAAGAAGTAAATCTCATGGCAATATGCCTTATAACCAGGAGCTATTGGCACCTAATGTCTAATATATATATATATATATATATATATATGATTATAGATATATGTGACATATGTGACAATAATAATTGAAGAAGAAGCAGTTATAAAACTGAGATTGAAGGAGGCAGCAAAGAAGGAGTTGGAGGGAGAGGACTTGGAGGGGTTGACTGGAGAAAAATGAGGGAAGAAAATGATGTAATTACATATTAATTTAAAAAATTTAAAAATACTTGCAAATGTAATTTAAAAAGATCCTTCATTAAGAACAAATTGTTTTCTTCCTAGAGATGAAAGGAGGGTGTAACATATGTAAGCCAGTAAATGTTTTTCTTCATATAAATAGTTTCGAAGACAGAAATCACCTGCTCATCTCATTGATGAAGAAAAAGTCTTTGACAAAACTCAGAATTCCTTCAGGATAAAGGTCATGAAGAGGTTAAATATAACAAGAGTACAGCTGCTGCTAAATCTTTACACTTTTGGAGGAAATCCTTGTAGAGGATTTCTGATCCAGCAGTATGGCTGCCCAGGCAAGGGATCACATGTTTGCGGAAAGTAATCCATTGCCTTAGTAACTAGCACCTTGGTTGTTTGGGGATTTTTCAAAGATCCTTTAGGCCAACAACTCAATTAAGTGCAATCCAGTCCCAGTATTGGAAGAATTATTTGGTGTCAAGAGATAGCCAGTCGGAACACTGTCACCCCTTTATTAAGAGACCTCATTAGGATCACTTTATATATTTAGGGAGTTTCTTCTGTACTACATTTTCATACCATTCCTCAAATGTCCCTCAATTCTAGTTGTCTCTCCTCATATTCCCTCCATCAACACAATTTCCCTCTCTTGACCTGGTCTTCTCATTTAAGTCCTGATTTCCCCCAGTCCAGCCATAAGATCTATGGTATTTCCTCATTTCTGTGAGATCCTTGTAACCCATCCCCACCCCCAGTCCTTTTCTCTATACCTATCTTATCTGGGTCTATAGGTTATAGGTTAGTTATCATTTATTTGATTGTTACTATCCACATTTGAGTACATACTGTATTTTGTTTGTGTGTCTGGATTAACTCATTCAGGATGATTTTTTTCTAGTTCCATCAATTTGCCTGCAAATTTAATATCATTTTTAACTGCTGATTGATATCCTATTATGTAAAAGTACTACATTTTCTTTATCCATTCTTTTGTTAAGAGATAATTTTGTCGTTTGCAGTTTCTGGTTATTATAAATAGAGTAACAATGAGCATTGTTGAACAAGTTTTGTTGTAGTACAATGTAGCATATTCTGGATATATATCCATATATATATATCTATATATATATATATAGATATATATATATATATAATCAGACCACCATGGTCTAAGGCTGGATTTCAACAACAAAAACAAGAGAAAGTCTTGTCCTGAAAACTAAACAGCTCTTTACTCAATGATCACTGAGTCAAGGAAGATATTAAAAGAAAGATATTAAAGACTTTGTAGAATTCAATGACATTGAAGGCACAACATACCCAAAATTATGGGACCCGATGAACGTGATGCTAAAAAGAAAGTTCATAGCACTAAGTGCCTCCCTAAAAAAATTGTAAGGTTCTCAATGTAGGATGATGTCATTATGCAGGTGAAGGCAGGTACAGGATAGAACGAGGCCTGTCATTGGATGAGAGGGAAGGATGGGCAGGAGAAAAGTTTTAGAGGAGGAAGAGACTGGAGCCTGGAGAGAAGATCAGCCAAGAGAGAACATGGTAACGTATGTTAAGATTTCTCTCTGCACATCTACAGGTTGTTATGATTATTCTAAAGGGATGGATGTGTACAGGGCTTTGTATGTGTAGATGAGCAAATTGTATCTTATCAATTGGATCACAGGTTATTGTGTTGTGTGTTCTTTCATGTGGCAATTTAATTGAGTTCATGAGTGTGTGGTAGCTGGACATACTGGGCCACCATGGAATTGGAATATGCATGTCTGGCATGGCGGCAACCTGCCTTGGGAACTAGACGGGTAGAGAGATTGTTGCTGGGCTCAGAGAGTAGCCATCGGCACTGTGATATGGGATAGAACCTAGCAGGTGAGACACTTTGTTGGCTGAGATGAAAATATCCCACAGGTGCAACGTGGCCCTATCAAGTGTGGGATAAAAGAAAGCTTTTTATAAATTTTTTCTGCAACAGGTGGTGCTTACATTTTACTGTAACATCTCATACCAGCCATTTAAGAGTACACCTGAAAGCTCTAGAGAAAAAAGAAGTAAACACATGGGACAGGAGTAGATGCAGGAAATAGTCAAACTCAGGGCTTATGAATCAATAGATTGGAAACAAAGTGAATGATATAAAGAATCAATGAGACCAAGAGCTGGTTAATTGAGAAAATCAGCAAGATAGACAAACTCTTAGCCAAAATAACTACAAGGCAGAAAGAGAATATAAAATTAACAAAATAAGAAAGGAAAAGAGAGAGATAAGTAGGCACTGAGGAAATTCAAAGAATCATTAGGTCTTACTTCAATGCACTACAAAAGTTGGAATATCTAAGTCAAATGAATGATTTTTTTATAGATTCCACTTACAAAAGTTAAATCAACATCAGATAAATGCTTTAACTAGATCTATAATCCTTAACAAAATAGAAACAGTCATTAAAATCTCCCAGTCCCCAAAAGCCCAGATCCACATGGTTTTAGTGCTGAATTCTCCCAGACTTTCAAAGAAGAGATAATATCGATGCTCCTCAAATTACTCCACAAAATAGAAACAGAAGGAACATAGCCAAATCCATCCTATGAAGTCACAGTTACCCTGTTACCTAAACCACACAGACTCAACAAAGAAGGTGGGTTTCAGATTAATTTCCCTTATGAAATTTGATGCAAAACTGCTCAATAAAATACTTGCAAAAAGAATACAAGAACATACCAAAAATATCATACTCCATGCTTAAGTAGAATCTATCTCAGGAATGCAGGGGATGTTCAATATATAAAAGTCCTTCAATGTAATTGACTATATAAACAAACTGAAAGGAACAAAAGCACACAATCATTTCATTAGATGCTGAAAAAGCCTTTGACAAAATCTAACAAGTAATATCTGAAAATAAAATACTGTGAAATCTACTTGGTTCTTTGTCCAGCTGCTGCTGCTGTCAGGTCTTCTACTGTGATGGTTCCCTAATACAAAGGTTACCTTGCTTTTTGCTAGTTTCTTCACAGATCTCTTTGATTCTTCTAATGTTACTTTTGTCATCCTTAAAAGATATTTGCAGAGTGGGAGTAGGTGTAGGTCCTTTGTGAAGTGCTCCTGAACTCATGTACCATCTGCACTGAGTACAGTGCCATCTTAGAAAATTTTCTTCTTTATCGTTATTGTTATAAATATCATCATCATCATCATCATCATCATCATCATCATCATCGTTATCAATTGAGATGAGTTCAAAATGGCCAGCACACTTCTCCAGAACTGAAAATTAGATTTCATGTGTGCCTTTCACAATCATATATTGGTGTTATGTTTTAAGGCAATAATATTCTACCTGTGGGTCATGACCATATTGGGTGTTGAACAATCTTTTCACAGGGGTTTCCTAAGACCTTTAGAAAGCACAGATATTTACATTACAGCATAACAGTCACAAAGTTACAGTTATAAAGTAGCAATGGGAACATTTTTATGGTTGGGATCACCCTAACATGAGGAAACTTATTAAAGTGCTGCAGCTTTAGAAAGGCTGAGAACCACTGATCAAAGGGTATATAGCTTTGCACAGGGTGTGCTCTGAGTTTTCTGCTTTTGAGCTTTCTGCTTCTAATCAGCTATGTGCTATGATCAGCTGCTTGATCAATCTCCCACTACCCCAGACAGGAGCCATGTCAGCTATATTCTCTGCAACAATGAATTATACCCATTAAACAGAACTTTCCTCATTTAAGTTGCTTCTATTATTTGTTTCATTTTACAGAAAGAAAAATTAACATACTTACTTAAAAGGTAACAGTAATGATACCCAAACCTGTTAAACTGCATTGAAAGTGCAAGCAAACCTTAAGGAAGCTCAGCTGATGTTTCTTTAGTCTTAGTTTAAGTTGAGTTTTTGGAGCTTTGAAACTCGGTCTTATCAACTTTCACCATAGATAATAATTTAAGTCCTAGGGATAGAATATTCTCATGTAAGTAAATCCATTTGTTGTGCCTTTTAATTATTACTCTGTCCTTAACCACTAGGTAAGGCAAAGGCCTTTTAGAGTGTTAACATTTTGTAAGGTATTTAATGGCTTGTCTAGAAAAATGGCAGATAATGTAAAGTACTATATTTGTGGATACTTGAGGAAATATTCTTGTTTGAATGATGTCCTGTTGACAATTCATTTTGAGATTTAATCATCAATGTAACAGTATCAAGAGTTGTGGCTTTTCAGTTATAATGTCTGAAATGGAACAGTCATGGATAAAATCTTCACAAGTATAGCTAACAGTATTATAAAAGTGAGAGAAGGTGAAGTATATGCATTGTAACCTTAAGAGAACCAAACAAGGCACCATCCTGGATGCCATAATCCTCCCTCATCTGACAATAAATGTTGATATTTTGATTATAAATTTCCAATCCTCTAAAATTGTAAGAAATAATGTTTTATATATTACTCAAGTATTGTATTGTAGCAGGATAAGTACACTGATAAGAGGTAGCTCTGAAAATAAGAAGATGGATTAAATTTCACCCAAAACAGGAATAATAAAAATAAATGAATTATTATTAATAATAACAATAATAATAATAAATGGTGTATTGTTTTTGGCAATAATATCCACTCTAGCATATAAATGTTATTATGTGATTCATCAGAATTATTCAAAGAGGTAAAATACTTTATCACTATTTAGCACATTTTATAAATTATATTGCAAACTTCATGAATATTTCACATCACTTTTGATGTTTCCAGAAAAATTTGGCTTATATAGGACATTTATTAAGTTCCACAATGGAAATTAATATCAATATGTTCTCACAGTAAAAATGCTAACAATCAGCACTGTTTACAAATTTAAATATATTTTGAAAGGTGAATTATTGAGAAGAGTTTGCAATTAAAAGTATGAATTTGTAGAAAAGAGTAAATACTCATACTTTGACAATTCGTTCTCATTTAACATCATATGATATTATAAAACACTTCTATATACTCACAGAATAATGAGAGCCTAAAAGTTACTAGAGTTTTAGGAAAATTGTTTTGATTGTTGGACATGAAAATATATTATGACCCTCTCAGTCTTTCCAATACTGCAATTGAAAACACATATGCTGTTTGTCTGAACTAATTTAGTAATGATATAAGAGCACTATGGTCTCTGTGAAGATGTGACTAACAGTGAGAACTTTTAAATTTATACAAATAGATTTTACAAAGCTACTATCTACCTTTTCCCCTAATTTATTCCTGGCTCCAGAAATCAATCTACATACATTGCATAAATTAGTTTCCTTTGTACTCTGACTGTTGCTTTATGGGATTGGGGGCTTGAACATAAGACCAAGAGTGAAACTACATGAAGGTTTTTCAGGCTATTCAACAGGTTCCCTCTCTGATCACCTTTGTATTGATAATCATTGCTTCTTTACAGAATACTATCAGCTTCTTTTAGGATTTCATCTCCCTTTTTCTGGGTAAAGTACTAATTACATTGAAACTGGGATGGCTGCACATGTTTATAATCCCAGTTCGAGAGTTATAGAGTAAGATCTTATCTTTAAAAAATCTAACAGCGACTGCCTTAGAGATAATAATAATCAATGCACATCAAATCACCATATTGTTTAGTCATGTCAAACTGGTTCTATTTAACCCTCAATATGTTCCTTTATAAATATATTTTCTATTTCTTATCCAGATGCTGAATGATGCAATTATTATGTGAGAAGTTTAATAAAAAATAGTAAAAATTATTTGAATATATCCTTGGTTAGGATATATTAAAATATATAAAAACAATTTCTTTTTTCCACTGTAGAGCTTTAAAAAGTTGCTAGAAATACAATAACAATTATCTACTTAGTATGTGTTCATATATTTTATTCCATTTATACAATAATAGTCTTCACTCCTTTAAAAGGGGAACAAGAATACTCTTGGGAGGGGATAGGGAGACAAAGTTTAGAACACAGGCTGAAGGAACACCCATTCAGAGCCTGCCCCACATCTGGCCCACACATATACAGCCACCAAACTAGATAAGATGGATGAAGCAAAGAAGTGCAGGCTGACAGGAACTGGATGTAGATCTGTCCTGAGAGACACAGCCAGAATACAGCAAATACATACGCGAATGCCATCATTAAACCACTGAACTGAGAACGGGACTCCCGTTGAAGGAATCAGAGAAAGGACTGGAAGAGTTTGAAGGGGCTTGAGACCCCATATGAACAACAATGCCAACCAGCCAGAGCTTCCAGGGACTAAGCCACTACCCAAAGACTATACATGGACAGACCCTGGGCTCCAATCTCATAGGTAGCAATGAATAGCCTAGTAAAAGCACCAGTGGAAGGGGAAGCCCTTGGTCCTGTCAAGGCTGGAACCCCAGAGAACAGGATTCTTGGAGGAGGGCGGTAATGGGGGGAGGGTGGGAAGGGGAACACCCATATAGAAGGGAAAAGGGAGAGATTAGGGGGATGTTGGCATGGAAACCAGGAAAGGGAATAACATTTGAAATGTAAGCAAGAGATACCCAATTTAATAAAGATGGGGGGAAAAGATAAAGTAATTGAAAATAAAAGTGTCATATTTCTGTACTTAGTAAATAGTTATTTTATTTCCTATATTATGCTTGCTGTTTAACAAGCATATACTGTTATACTGGAATTAAAGAGACAGTCATTTAAATATTTTATAACTTAACTTATAATACATCCTCTACAGAAGCTGAAAATCTTATTATGTAGCTGCTGGAAATATGGATATCAGCATTTCTTCAGCTGAAGATATCTCTGAACACTTTCAGGCTAATAAAAGCTGCTACTTTCCCTAAAAGAGTCTTCATACAAACAGAGATTGCTACTGAAATATAAATGTTGATGGGGATGCCTCAAATTTCAACATCTTAATTGTCCTCCCAGATACAGAATTCATCCTGGGATGAACTGACCATTCATTACAAATCACAATAATTCAATTCACCCCTCAACCCATCCTACTTTCTTCACTTCATCCCAGACATGAGAAAAAATGCAAATAAACTAATTGCATATATCTCCATATTAGATGATACTTTCTTGAAGGTAGTCTGTGATTCTTGCTTTCAACAAGCTAAATATCTAGTATAAAATTGTGTCTTATTTCTGTTAAGACAATAATCTGAAAAAGAAAAGAGCATACTGTAAATATCTTAGAAATCTTTTACAGTATGCTTCAATTTATAGGAAGACTTCAGTTTTACAATATGAAATGCAGGAAATTGAGTTATTAAAAATGATAAAACTATTGACATCTTCATTCTTTTAGAGCAATTAGGTAAAGTTATTTCTTGGACTAAGAGACAAGAAAGACATGCAGTAGTTCACTTATTTGGGGTGACAGCATGAATAAAATACTTTAATGTATATTTTGATAATATTTCAGGAAGCCTATAATTGGTACCTAAAGATATTTTTCCTAGGAAGCTTACTACTATTGATCTTTACTACAAATCCTCATTAATTTTAATAATAGTTGTGGAAGTAATATGGAAAAATAATATTTGATCAAGTGAAGAAACAAAATCTTCCGTTAAATTGGAAAAGTGGTTTTAGAGTTGGCAAAAAAAATGTATATTGGTGGGGCAGATTTACAGTTGAAAAGTCCTTTACAATCATATAGAAACAATATTTTTGTAAGATCAGATATATTAAATATACGAATGACACAAAAATATACTTAAAAGGTGATGTGAACAAAATGAGAAAATAATAATAATAATAATAATAATAATAATAATAACAACAACAACAACAATGATGTGAGGATTTCATCTATGAAGATTGGGATCAGTATATATGTAACTGACTTTGTTTTATAACCCAGCGTTTTTTAAAATATAGTCTACAAGCTCTAACATAAATGTTTGTAAAGGTTCCATTACCCAAGGATAAAATATATACAATTGAAACTGAGTAAGTTTTATAGCAAACCAAATATAAAATTTTGAAAAATCATAAGATAAATGCTTTAAAAGTTATATTAAATTATATTTAAAATTTAAATTTCCATATACTTTACTTAAACAGTAAACAATTTTAAAAAGCATGAAGTCTATGGATGTCAAGTAATATTTTTCTGGTGCCTGAAAGTATATTCTTAACAGATACAAAGAAGTTTTTGTTTCAGAAGTATGTGGCAAATGATGAAATACTGATATCAAACTAAATAATTCATCAACCAAACTGTGCATAACCATTAGGAATAATTCTGTTGAGAATGCATATAGAGAACTTGGTCAAACTCTATGCCCAAGTTTAGCATTAATTCAAAGTGGTCCTGATTCAAGCTTCATGAGTCTGTCAGATTATTCAGCCACTTTATTAAGAAGAAAAAAATCTTAGGAGCATGCATACAACTCAAAACATCTATTATTTCATATCTAGGAAAATTTACATGAATAAAAATGCTTGCATATTATATTATATTTTAACAAAAATCAATCCACATCCTAATTATTGATAAAAGCACATCTCTGATTTATTTTATGTATATGAGTACACTGTAGTTGTCTTCAGATATACCCAAAGAGGATATTAGACCACATTACATATGGTTGTGAGCCACTGCAAACCCTGGAAGAGCAGTCAGTGCTCCTAACTGCTGAGTCTTCACATGGGTCCCATACAACTAGAGCGGGGGGCGGGGTATCCCAAAAGCTGTTACAAGTACATGGGACTGCTTTGTCTTGCCTCAGTGGGAGAGGATGGTCCTAGCCTCACAGTGACTTAATGTGCCAGGATCAGGACTACCAAAGTAGCCCCACCCTCTCAGAACAAAAGGGGAAGTAGGTGTGGGGATGGGTTGTGGGAGAGGGTGATCAGGACTGAGGCAGTGAGTGGGATGTAAAATGAGTTACTGAAAGAAAGAAAGAAAGAAAGAAAGAAAGAAAGAAAGAAAGAAAGAAAGAAAGAAAGAAAGAAAGAAAGAAAGAGAGAGAGAAAGAGAGAGAGAAAGAAAGAGAGAAAGAAAGAAAATCTTTTAAAAAGTATATCTTAAACCTCCAAACTTTCATATCTAATTGCTAGCATGCAGAATAACCTTGAAAGGTAAGTTCAATTCAAAACTTAGATAAGAAAGTAAGGAGGAGGCATGGGGTCTGAGAAGTCATACACAGAAGTTGTAAAATTAGCATTAAAAGAAATAGTTTGCAGAGAGACAAACTGAAATGTCTGCCCTCTAATCAAGACAAAAACATTTCCTGGAACCACCAAAAGTGACACCCTGGCAAGTCTGGAGGTGACTTTTGTCTTATTCTGACATGAAATGATCCTTTGGGTAAAAATTTTAGATGCTAATGAGGCATGACATACATTAAGTTTTATACAGAACTATATATAATAGAGAATTGCAAGAAAGGATATGATATATAAAATGGGCCAGGAAACCCATTTTATGTAAATAACCAAAAAATCATTAAATGTGGTATAGAATAGGCATCTGTTTATACATTGTAGCTG
Organism: Rattus norvegicus; assembly: GCF_021556685.1. Lineage (NCBI taxonomy): Eukaryota > Metazoa > Chordata > Mammalia > Rodentia > Muridae > Rattus > Rattus norvegicus. The sequence continues at coordinate 154,793,289 of NC_141554.1, read as the reverse complement.
ATCATTTGAGCTTCTAAATTTTCTCTCTTTTCTGGGCTTCCATTTCCCTTGGAGCTCTATGTTTGTTTTGTTTGGTTTGGTTTTGTTTTGTTTTGAAGAAATTGTCCTTGCTTTTGCTAGTATTCATGTGGCTCTGTCCAATTCTCTGATTTGGGACAAGCAAAGGACTTGTATCCAGGAAGTCTTGATATTTGCCGATATAACAACTGTCTAACACACACACACACACACACACACACACACACACACACACACAGAGAGAGAGAGAGAGAGAGAGAGAGAGAGAGAGAGAGAGAGAGAGAGAGAGGGAGAGAGAGAGAAGCCAAGCTTCTGTCTGTGTGTTTTTCTCTGTCTCTATCTTTCTCTTTGTCTTGGTCTCTCTTTGTGTGTATGTGTGTTCACACACAGACATGTATGGACTCATGTGTGCATATCAATCCAACATCCTGGAGACAAACAAATAACAAGCATTCACTTCCACATAAATACCGAAAACTTAAAACAGGGATATTGAACTCATACAAGTACTTCTGTATAAGAAGCAATCTAACATAGTTTAATGTAATTCAAATCCTATGTTTTTCTTTCAAATCAAAATGCATTTTATTTTTCCTATTAGTGATTCAAAAATTAATTAAGGTATTTTACACAGGTGTAAATATAATATAAATGAGTCATAAAAATAATATATGAGTAAGATAATAAGTGTACATGAAAAAATTATTTCATATACTCTTGTCAAGCATTTAGTCTAGCTCATTGCAATAAAGTTAAAAATGATCACATAATTTGTGTTACATGACTTTCTTCTTTCTTGCCTGATTTTGAAAGATCCCCAAAGAGAGACCCTTACTAAAGTCTCAGGAAATCGTGGACCCCAGACACAGAGAGACCATTTTGGATGTAATACACAAAGGCGAGGTTTATTACGGAGATCTATTGCGGAGATCTCCGGGCCGACACGTATCCCACGCAGGAGACAGAGGTGTCAACCCTGAGTGGCTGGGAGAAGGGCTTTTTATTTTTTTATTTTTATTTTATTTTTTTATTAACTTGAGTATTTCTTATATACATTTCGAGTGTTATTCCCTTTCCCGGTTTCCGGGCAAACATCCCCCTCCCCCCTCCCCTTCGTTATGGGTGTTCCCCTCCCCATCCTCCCCCCATTGCTGCCCTCCCCCCAACAATCTAGTTCACTGGGGGTTCAGTCTTAGTAGGACTCAGGGCTTCCCTTTCCACTGGTGCTCTTAGTAGGATATTCACTGCTACCTATGAGGTCAGAGTCCAGGGTCAGTCCATGTATAGTCTTTAGGTAGTGGCTTAGTCCCTGGAAGCTCTGGTTGCTTGGCATTGTTGTACATATGGGGTCTTGAGCCCCTTCAAGCTCTTCCAGTTCCTTCTCTGATTCCTTCAACGGGGGTCCTATTCTCAGTTCAGTGGTTTGCTGCTGGCATTCGCCTATGTATTTGCTGCATTCTGGCTGTGTCTCTCAGGAGAAATCTACATCCGGCTCCTGGCGGCCTGCACTTCTTTGCTTCATCCATCTTGTCTAATTGGATGGCTGTATATGTATGGGCCACACGTGGGGCAGGCTCTGAATGGGTGTTCCTTCTGTGTCTGTTTTAATCTTTGCCTCTCTATTCCCTGCCAAGGGTATTCTTGTTCCCCTTTTAAAGAAGGAGTGAAACATTCACATTTTGATCATCCGTCTTGAGTTTCATTTGTTCTAGGCATCTAGGGTAATTCAAGCATTGGTGCTAATAGCCACTTATCAATGAGTGCATACCACGTGTGTTTTTCTGTGATTGGGTTACCTCACTCAGGATGATATTTTCCAGTTCCAACCATTTCCCTACGAATTTCATAAAGTCATTGTTTTTGATAGCTGAGTAATATTCCATTGTGTAGATGTACCACATTTCCTGTATCCATTCCCCTGTTAAAGGGCATCTGGGTTCTTTCCAGCTTCTGGCTATTATAAATAAGGCTGCTATGAACATAGTGGAGCATTTGTCTTTGTTATATGTTGGGGCATCATGTGGGTATATGCCCAAGAGGGGTATAGCTGGATCCTCAGGCAGTTCAATGTCCAATTTTCTGAGGAACCTCCAGACTGATTTCCAGAATGGTTGTACCAGTCTGCAATCCCACCAACAATGGAGGAGTGTTCCTCTTTCTCCACATCCTCGCCAACATCCGCTGTCACCTGAGTTTTTGATCTTAGCCATTCTCACTGGTGTGAGGTGAAATCTCAGGGTAGTTTTGATTTGCATTTCCCTTATGACTAAAGATGTTTAACATTTCTTTAGGTGTTTCTCAGCCATTCGGCATTCCTCACCTGTGAATTCTTTGTTTAGCTCTGAACCCCATTTTTAATAGGGTTATTTGTCTCCCTGCGGTCTAACTTCTTGAGTTTTTTGTATATTTTGGATATAAGTCCTCTATCTGTTGTAGGATCACCCGATCATTTGGGAGAGAGTATCAAAGCTTTCTTGCCACTCTCTGACAGCAAAAACTTTGACATGGCATGATCATTATAGTGCCAAAGACAAGAATCAGAATGAGTAACTTGGACTGTCAGTGAGTAGGACATAAAACTCAGCATGATTTTAGCCATAGAGTCCTATAAGCTTCCACTTTTTTACAAAGAAGATATAATATGAAGGTATTGAGAAGGATACCAAGTTGGGAATATTTGTAGGAGTTAGGAAAGTATCTCTGCTATATTTTCTTATATCTGTGAATAAAGACACAATGGTGCATTGACCTAATGTCTGAGGACATAGAGAAAATAGCATCAATATATACTTTAAAATAAATCTAGTGTCCTATAAACTTACAGAAATTATACCCTAAACTTGAATAGAATATAGGAAGCAAATATTGAAAAGTTTTAGAGTGAGATACAGAGGTCTCATGCTGCATATCATCCAATACAGCACGATGAGTTTTCAAGGAAATAATTATCTATGCATACTAAGAAGAGGCAGGGTTATGGAAGGGAGCTTGGCAGGTCATATTCTGGATAAAAATGGTGAGTAGATAGAATTGTAGAAAAGGCTCATATGTTTGCTGTATCATAGCACATGTTTTGTATTACAACAAAAATTATTTTGACAAAAGTATACAAATGGATACTACTTTCTGTTGATTAATAAGGCTGATTCACACTGGGTATTGAGAGAATAAACACTCTGGTGCCCCAGGATACCAAGAAAATAAAATCATAGGATTCATTCTCTGAGTTTTCATCATTAACTGGTTTCCATATAAATTGTACACTGAAATTACAATGAAGCAATGGTTGTACTTTGTATGCCTCTGGGGCCTTCCTGACCTATGACTCAGATGGGGTTATCCCACATTCTGGAAACAGCATGGTCTACCCATGCATGATACCTCCCTTCAGTCCTCAAGAGTCTATAATTGTTTAAGACAAACAGTCTATTCTGGATTGTTAAATTAAGAAATGCACCCTAAGAGCATGGATCCATTTATCAAAGACTCCAATTTATGGAAATTAAGATGTGGTTGAAAAGAGTGACTCTAGGAGCTTCTTGTTTGAAAGCAACATCTTTTGTCAGTCCACAAGGTCTGAATAATCTGATAGAACTTTAATCTAAGAATCCAGGTTCCATACATAGCTGAGAGAAGAACCTGGCAGTATCTTTCACATAGTGCTGCTTTTTCAGTGGTACAAAATTGAGGGGACTGTGGTATGATATACCACAGTTCCAAAGAGCCACTGAGATCTATGCTTTATTTTCCTTTGGTAAAATGGGGACATGGGCTTTGTATTGTTGCATAGTAATACTATGCATCATTTTATTTTAATTTTACAAAAACTTATACTTAAGAGATAACTTTGAGACTCAGGAAAGACTTTGGACTTTTTAATACTACTGAGACTGTTAAAGGCTATGAGGAGTTTTTTTTTAACTTAAACTGAATGCATTTGCTTTATGCAATGACTGAGTCAACAGGAAAAGGAGATGGGAAGTCATTTAACAAAATGTGATTTAGTGTCAAGTTGAAAATGGGTGCAATTGTGATGGTTAATATTGTCAATTTGACCTTATCTAAAATTACTTAGGACTAGCATATGGAGGATTATCCAGATTTACACTGTAAGTAGTGTGTGAGGATTTTCTAGATTCAATTAATTGAAGTGGGATGACCCACCAACTCTGGATGGCAAGATTTCATTTGTAAGGTTTCCGGGCTGCATTACAAAGGTGAAATATCAGCAAGCTGAGTGTCAGCATTCTCTTCTTCCTAGTTATCTCAAGACCTCACTAGCATGAGGCCTCTGCCTTGATCAACTCTTCCCTAGAACTGGAGACAAAATAAACTAATCCTTTTATATGTTGCTTTTTTCAGGTATCTTGTGACAAGACAAATAACTAAGGTTGCAGGATATTTTATCAAACTATGAACCCTGAAATTGTATTATTTACTGAAACAAAACTGTTTCAAGTTCTAGAGTAGCTCAGACCTTAGCACACACCTTTAATCCCTCTGCCTGAAAAATATACACACTATTTCCTTAGTATACACCTTGAACCCCAAGCAATGAAGGTAAAGTTAATTTGCATAAGAGAGCAGCCATTTTTGAAAATGATATCTAATTGAAAGGAAGACAAAGTGATGAGTCTGTAGTCAAAAAGATGATGAAAGATTTGATAGAACAGCATATGCCTAACTCTCTAGAGAAGAGAGAGGAAACAGAAGCTACTAAGAGAGGAGTACAGAGGAGAGAGGGCAGTTTTACCAGTACAGTTGTACAGAGAAAAGTTATAGAGATAGAACAAACTAGACACAGGTGAAGACAGAATAAGCAAGAGAATGAGAAAGAGCCAGAAGACTAGAACATACTGCCAAAGTCAGGACAAGGCCAAGCAGAACAATTCAGTCAGAGGCCAAGAAAGAAATCATATTGGATCAGTCAGCCTGGAGAACAGTTTGAACCAGAACAACTGAGTTGAACCAGCTACATTGAGTTCAGAAAGAACTAGAAAGACTGATCTTATTCAGCAGTAAGTCTCAGAGTTTGAAAATATTCTAGGCCTAAATAAGATTGTATGAAGGCTAGAAGCTTTTAGGACTAGGCCTAGGTTAGCAGACTTCAGCATTAAGCCTCAGGGATAAAAATTATACTCAGGCATATTAAAATTACATTATAAATCAACATATTTACTGTATCTGAAATTATCACATTTATCCTTTCTTCTTTCAATTCTGTTTTGTATAAACTGATGGCATGGCTGCTCCAAAGTATGGTTAAGAGGAAAAGGTTTTTTTTTGTTTTTGTTTTTTGTTTAGATATAAGGTAGAGGCATCTGAAAGGATCCAGAGCAAAAGGAAGTGGTATACTGAACATGACCAGTAGGTTGGGCTGGCCAGGAGAGGAGTGTAGGCAATGAGAGAGGAAGGCAAAGAGAGAATATCCAGAGAGACAAAAAGAAAGGAATAGCTGAAATATCAGGGTTATAAGAAGAAATAAGTAGCTGTGTGGGGGAGCTACTAAGCTGGAGAAGTTTCCTGTAGGGGAGATTTGAGAAGATCTAGGTACTCGTGATACTGGGGGAGCCTAGGGGACAGCATATCATAACAGGCTCTACAAGAAGCTGTTTGTTCCTACTGTAGTGATAAGAAAATTAGCTCCTTTGTTAGAGAAGACTTGGCTTTACAAGTTCCTGAGGGATGCTGGATTTTGTCCAATAGCCAGAAATCTGGAGAGTGGGAGTTTCCTTTGGACCTGACATATACTTGTTGTCCAACTGGAAAAAATTTACAAGTACTAGACTCTCAAATACATTTTTCTCTCCATTGCTAGATTTCTATAAACAAACAGGTTCAAACAGGTGGTGATACATGAATAGATTTAAAGTTTTGGAAATGATAAACTTTTCTTAAAACTTAATTCTAAAGCAGTTTAAACTCATGAATCATTAAGAAGACTTTTTTTTAACCATTTCAAACAATTTATTTTTCTTTTTTTGTGTGGTTTTTTTCTTTCATCTTTATTAACTTGGGTATTTCTTATTTACATTGTGATAGTTATTCCCTTTCCCGGTTTCCAGGCCAACATCCCCCTAACCCCTCCCCTCCCCTTCTCTATGGGTGTTCCCCTCCCCATCCTCCCCACATTACCGCCCTCCCCGCAACAATCACATTCACTGGAAGTTCAGTCTTGGCAGGACCAAGGGCTTCCCTTTCCACTGGTGCTCTTACTAGGATATTCATTGCTACCTATGAGGTCAGAGTCCAGGGTCAGTCCATGTATAGTCTTTAGGTAGTGGCTTAGTCCCTGGAAGCTCTGGTTGCTTGGCATTGTTGTTCATATGGGGTCTCAAGCCCCTTCAATCTCCTTCAGTCCTTTCTAAGATTCTTTCAACTGGGGTTCCGTTGTCAGTTCAGTGGTTTAATGATGGCATTCGCGTATGTATTTACTGTATTCTGGCTGTGTCTCTCAGGACAGATCTACATCCGGTTCCTGTTGGCCTGCAACTTCTTTGCTTCATCCACATTAAGAAAACTTTTAAAGGTGTTGAATTATGGTTTTAGAATTTGTTTTGCAAAATATACAATAGCAACCAGTGCAATTGTTAGAAGAGAGTTATGAAGTAGATCCCAAGTAAAACTAAGATGCAATGAATTCCAACAAAATAGGAAGATTCAAAGGGAGTAATTATGAAGTGTACAGAACATACACATCTAGCAAGAGTAGTTGCAAAAGCAAAGGGAATAGAAGTCATATTAAAATGAGTCATTAGTAGTGTAAATGCCTAAAATATATTCACTGATTTTGTTTAAAATGTTATTGGTGACCTTGAAAGAAGTAAATTCAGTAGAATGGAACCAGAAATTTTGATGGTGGTATTTGTGTCAGTCTTTGAGTATAAGAGATATTTCACTGAAGTGGAAATAATGATCAAAGTAAGATAAAAGACAAATTAATGAAAAATATAAGATGGAATTTCAACCCAAAAATAGATATCATAGTTTTATGTTGGTAAAATAGAAATTTTATTCATACTAATCTTTTTTTGGCCAATTAAGCAACTGCAATTCTGCTGTTCTCATGTTGGTTTTACAGGAGTACCATATTGAGATGAATTAAATTTTGCAAGTAAGTTATATACATTTTTTTCAATCAAGTTTTTAAATATTTTCTTACCTCTGTCTTGTAATCCTTAAATCTTCTCCTCTGTAAACTAAATATTTATATAAACTAACAATTCCCACATATGACTTAGATTTTGGTATTTTGCTAATTTTCTTTTCCTGTTTACTGTTGTTGTCTGTCAAGAGTTACCTTACATTGTGACTTTTGGGAACATTTAAAATAATTATCTTTTCATATGAGTATAATAATACCCCATTTTACAATTCATTCTTACTTTTGAGACCTTTGGCCATGACTTTAGCAGATATTCTTAAGAGTCTTCTCCATTATCCTCCTAAAACTACAATGGATATTTTAGATCAAAAGTCTGAAGAGGGTTGGCAATATTACCTTCCTAGTCGATTCAAGATCATACAAAAGTTAACAACAAAAATTTACTATTGCATTCTGTGTAGCAAAAACTTACTCTTTATCCTTTGGGGTTATATGGTCTATGTTGTAAGTGCTCAATATTGTATAAGCAAAACAATAGAAAATATATTGAAATAATCAGGCTTCCGGCTGGATTTGGCAAAGGCTACTACTTGTGATTTAAAAATAAAGTGCTGACAATTCCTTCATATACATAAATGACTTTGGGCCTTTGTTCAGACTCTTCAATAAACCTCATTTAAGGCAAGTTTGTACTAATATATCCAATGGACTCTAAAACACTGGTTCTTTACTCTTTGATTGTGACCCCTTTAGCAAATTGTGACCCTGGGCTTTGCTACCCATGTTCCCATTCAGAAGTAATGACTCAGAGACTTATTTATGAGTAAATGCCTAGGCCTTCAGCCTGGGCTTGTTTCCTACCCTAGCTCATAAATTATATAACCTTGTTATTCTCTGCTATATCTGCTACATATCTGGCTAGCTCTCTTTAGTTTCATATATCTGAATTCCTCTGAATGCAGATGGAGAATCTCTTCCTATGTCTATGTCCCAGAGTTCCTTTCTTTAGGCCTGATATCCTACTTTCTATTTTTTGGCTGTAATATATTATTTATTTATTGGTATGACATAGAATCAAATAACAATGCAGAAGTTCTATACACCATTATTCCAGCATGGATGGGGGACAGGTATATAAGCCCTGCTCCTAGCTAAGGAGCAACTGGCAGTTAATGACTGCTGGGGAAGAAAAAGTCATTTTTCTTCAGTGAATATTGTCATTAGGAAATTAGTTATTCTACATTCATGTACCTGGAAGAATTCTAATTAAACTCAGTTGGTTACAAAAAGTGTTACAGGGTTTCTTTATGTAGCCTGGATGTCCTGCAGCTCACTCTTTAGACCAGGTTGCTTTTACTTCAAGTAGATCTGACTGCCACACTAGAACTAAAGGGATGTGCCACCATGCCTGGCTAAAAGTCTATTTTTCTTTTTCTTTTCTTTTATTGGATATTTTATTTCTTTATATTTTAAATAATCCCCTTTCCTGGTTTACCCTCTGGGAATCCCCCATCCTATGCCCTATTCCCCCAATCCCTGCCTCCATAAGTGTTCTCCCCTTCTCACCCACTCCCTCCTGCCTCCCTGCCCTGGCATTCCCTTACACTGGTGGGGAGGAGGGAGTCCAGCCTTCATAAGACCAAGGGCCTTTCCTCCCACTGATGCCATCCTCTGCTACCTATGTGGCTGGAGCCATGGGTTGCTCCATGTGTACTCATTGGTTGGTGGTTTGGTCCCTCTGAGCTCTGGGGTATCTGGTTGGTTGGTATTGTTGTTCATCCTATAGGGTTGCAAATCCCTTAGCTACCTCAGTCCTTTCTCTAACTCCTCCATTGGCTACCCTGTTCTCAGTCAAATGGTTGAATGTGAATATCCCCCAATGTATTTGTTAGGCTCTGGCAGAGCCTCTCAAGAGACAACTATATCGGGCTCCTGTCAGCATGCATCTCTTGGCATTCCCCAATAGTGACTGTGTTTGGTGACTGCATGTGGAATGGATCCAGATCTGTGGTAATGTCTGGATGATCTTTCCTGTCCTGCCTCAGCTTATTGGCTATCAATTTTTTTTTATTGACAAGTAAGGCATCCATACAGTGTAGAAGAATTTCTCCCTATATCAAATATCAATCTCCAAAAATATTAACATTATTGCTCATAACAGTAAAAAATTACAGTTAAGAAGTAGGAAGAAAAATAATTTTATGGTTTGAAGTACCACAACATGAGGAACTATATTAAAGGGTTTCAGCACTAGGAAGCTTACAAACCACAGCTCTAAAGTAATGACCTGTGTGAGACCAGAGATGTCAATCCAAACTACTATATCCAGCAAAATTTTAAATCACCTTAGAGAGGGAAAACAAAATATTCCGTGAAAAAAAAAATAAGCAAGGTCTATCCACAAATCCAACCATACAGAAAATACTAGAAGGAAAACTCCAAGCCATGGAGGCTAACTGTACCCAAGAAAACACAGGAAAGAAATCAAACCATACCGGCAAATCCTAAAAAACTCTCTCTCTCTCTCTCTCTCTCTCTCTCTCTCTCTCTCTCTCTCTCTCTCCCTCTCTCCCTCCACCCTCTCTGTATGTCTCTCTCTCTCTCTCTCTCTCTCTCTCTCTCTCTCTCTCTCATACACACACACACACACACACACACACACACACACACACAGAGCCACAACCAACAACACAATACAAGGAATAAACAATTATTATTGGTCATTAATATCTCTCAACATCAGTGGACTAAATTACCCAATAAAAAGGCATGAATTAACAGGATAGGAGAGAAAATCAGAACTGTCATTCTGCTGCATACAAGAAACAAACTGCAACAAAGATAGATATTCCATCAGAGTAAAGGTGAGGAAAAAGGCTTTCCAAGAAAAAAAAAAAAAAACACTAGAAGCAAGCTGGTATTAGAATGGCTATTCTAATATTAAAATTCCACCAAGATGACTTATCAGTTTTGAATATCTATGCCCCAAATGCAAAGGCAGTCACATTTGTAAAAGAAACATTACTAAAGCTTAAACTACACACCTAAACACATTAATTGTGGGAGATTTAAACATTCCACTCTCATCAATAGACAGATCATCAAGACAGAAAATAAACAGAAATAATGAAACTAACCAACATTGCAAATCAAATGGACCTTAACAGATATCTACAGAACTTTCAACCAAACACAGGAGAGTATACCTACTCAGCACCTCATGAAACCTTCTCCACATAGCAGGTCACAAAGTAAGCCTCAACAAATAGAAGAAAATTGATATAACCACTTGTACCCTGTCAGACAACCAGAAAGCCTGGAAATTGAGCAACTCTCTACTCAATGACCTGTGGGTCAGGGAAGAAATAAAAGAAATTAAAGAATTTCTCAAATTCAAAGAAAATGAAGGCACAACATAGCCAACCTTATGGGATATAATGAAAGAAGTACTAAGAGGAAAGTTAATACCACTAAGTGCCTTAATAAAAAATGGGAGCGTTATCATACTAGCAATTAAAAAGTCCAGAAGAAGAAGAAGAAGAAGAAGAAGAAGAAGAAGAAGAAGAAGAAGAAGAAGAAGAAGAAGAAGAAGAAGAAGAAGAAGAAGACGACACTCAAGAGTACTAGATGACAGGAAATACTCAAACTCATTGCTGAAATCCATAAATTAGTAACAAAAATAAAACAATACAACAAACAATCGAACCAAGAGATGGTTCTTTGAGAAAATGAACATGATAGAAAAATTCTTAGCAAAATTAACTAAAAGAGAGAGAATGTAAGATTAATAAAATCAGAAAAAAAAGGGGGGTCATAACAACAGCCACCTAGGAAAGCCAAAAAATCATTAGGTCTTACTTCAAAAAGCCAAACTCCACACAATTGGAAAGTCTAAGTGAAATGAGCAAACTTCTTGATGAATACAAATTACAAAAGTCAAATCAAAACTATTTAAATTAATGTATAGCCCCTAATAATATAGAAACAATCATGAAAACTCTCCAAACCCCAGAAAGCCCACAGCCAGATAGTTTCAGTGCTGTATTCTACCAGACATTTTATAGAAGAGCTAAAACCAATTCTCAAATTATTTGACAAAGCAGAAACAGAAGGACCATTGCCAACTACATTTTATATGGACATAGTCACCTTGATACCCAAACTCAGACAAAGTAAAAGGATTTCAGAACAATTTTCCTTATGAACATTGATGCAAATATACTCAATGTAATTCAAACAGAATCAGTGAACACATCAAAAGCATCATTTGCCATGATTAATTAGGGGTCATCCCAGGGATGCAAGTGTAGTTCACCATGCTCCAATGTAATCCTTCATATAAACACATTAAAAGAAAAAATAATTGTCTCATTGCATACTTAAAAAATCCTTTACTGAAATCCAACACCCCATTATGGTGAAAGTCTTAGAGAATTCATGGATATAGGGCTCATACCTAAAAACAAGAAAGACAACATACAACAAGCCTATAGCCAACATCAAATTAAATGAATAGAAACTGAAAATCAGAGACAATACAAGGCTCTTCACACTCTATAATATCTTCAATATATTACTTAAAGTTTAGCTAGAGCAATAAAACAACTAAAGCAGATCAAGGTGATACAAATTGGAAAGGAAGAGGTCAAAGTATCACTATGTGTAGATGATATGATTATGTGCATAATTGAACCCAAAAAATCTATTAAGGAATTGCTGCAACTGAGAAACACTTTTGGCAAAATGGCTGAATACAAAATTAAATAACATAAATTAGTATTCATCCTATATACACACTATAAATGAGCTGAGAAAGAAATTAGAAAAGCATCACAGTTCGCAACAGCCAAAAATAATACAAATATTTTGATGAAATTCTAACCCAACAAGTAAACGACCTATATGACAAGAACTTCAAGTCCTTGAAGAAAGTAATTGAAAAAGTTTTCAGAAATTAGAGAGATCTCCTATATTCATGTGTAGGAAGGATTAATACAGTAAAAATGACCATCTTACTTAAAGCAATCTACAGATTTAATGTAATTCCACATCAAATTCCAACACAATTCCTTTCAACATTGAAAGAACAATACTCAACTTCATATGAAAAAAAAAACAAAAAATCTCAGGATATCTAAAACAATCCTGTACAATAAAAGAACTTCTAGAGATATTACCATCCCTGATTTTGAGCTGTATAGAGAAATAGTAATAACAATTTAAAACACAGCCAAGTGTTGGCATAAAAACAGACAGGTTAATCAAACTGAACCAAACCAAAGACTCAGAAATAAATCCACACACCAACAGACATTTGATTTTTAAAAGGAATTCAAGATGATACAATGGAAAAAAGATGGCATGTTCGATAAATGTTACTGGTATAACTGGATGTTTGAATGCAGAAGAATTAAAATAGATACATATTTATCACCCTGCCCAAAACTCAATCCAACTTGCTTGAAGACCTCAGCATAAAACCAGATATACTAAATCTAAGAGGAGAGAAAGTGGGAAACAACCTTGAATGCACTGACACAAGACTCTACTTTCTGAACAGAACATCAACAGCTCATGCACTAAAATCAATAATTAATAAATAGGACCTTATGAAACTGAAAAGCTTCTTATAAGTCAAAGAACACCATCAATAGGACAAAATGGAAGCCTACAGAATGTTAATAGATCTTTACAAATCATACATTTGACAGAGGGCTAATATCCAAAAGATATAAAGAAGTCAAGAAATTAGTCATCAGCAAATCAAATAAACCAGTTAAAAATGAGGTACCTAGGGTTGGGGATTTAGCTCAGTGGTAGAGTACTTGCCTAGCAAGCACAAGGCCCTGGGTTCAGTCCCCAGCTCCGAAAAAAAAATGAGGTACCTAGCTTAACAAAATTCTAAACAGAGGAATTTCTAATGTCCTGGAAGCACTTAAAAAATGTTCAATGCAAGCCAAAATTACTCTGAGATTCCATATTATATGTGTCTGAATGGGTAAGATCAAGAATCCAAGTTACAAAACATGCTGGTGAGGATGTGGAGAAAGTGGAACACTCCTCCATTGCTGGTGGGAGTGTAAACATGTACAATGATTTTGGAAATTAATTTGGTGATTTCTCAAAAAAATTGGGAACGGTTCTACCTCAAGACCCAGCTATAACACTCATGGCATATACCCAAAAGATGTTCCACAAAATCACAAAGACACATGCTCATCTATGTTTATAACAGCTTTATTTCTAATAGTAAGAAACTGGAGACAACCCAGATGCCCCTCATTCGAAGAATGGATACAGGAAATGTGGGTCATTTACAACAATGGAATACTACTCGGCTATTAAAAACAAAGACATCATGAACTTTGCAGGCCATTAAATGAAACTAGAAAATATCCTGAGTGAGTTAACCCAGAACAAGAAAGACAAGCATGGTATGTACTAATCTATAAGTGTTTGTTATCTATAAAGTATAGAATAACTATGCTGCAATCCACAGACACAAAGAAGCCAAGGAAGGCCCACGGGAGGATGTTTGTATCTCCTAACTAGAAATAAAAACATTGGAGGTGGAGAGAGGGAACTGGGTGGAAAAGGGTGTGGAGAAGGGGACTATAATGTGAATCAGTTGTAAGGAGAGAGGGGATGGCTAAGAGAGAACAGAATTTGTCAGGGACTGACATCTCTGGGACAAACTAGAAACCGAGAAAAGGAGGCTCCTGGGATATCTATGTGGCTGACCCTGAGATTCCTAGTAGGTGGGGATATGGAGCCTAAAGTGTCCATCTCTTGTAGCCAGGCAGGACTTCCAGTGGAGGGAGGGGGAAACCAATGCATCCACAAAACTTTGACCCAAAATTTGTCCTGTATACAAGAAGTGCCGGGATCCTTTATTCATCTTTGTGCTATTACTGTGAAGATACACCATGACCAAAACTACATTTATTAAGGAAAACATTTGGTTAAGGACTTGCTTACAGTTTCAGAAAGTTAGTCCATTATTTCTTTAGAAAGAAGCACATTGGCACACAGACAAGCATGGTGCTAGATCTGAGAGCTTTGCACCATGACACAGAGGCACCAGGTACAGAGAGAAACATTGGGCCTGATATGGTCCTTTGAAACCTTAAAGCCCACTCCCAGTGACACACTTCCTCCTTAGTAAGACAAAACTTATTACAACAAGGCCGCACCTACTAATGCTTCCAAATACTTCTTTAACTTCTTGATCCTCATATCAAGCATATAAATAAACAGTACTATGGTGATCATTCTTTTTCAAACCACCACACATCTCATAAAACAATTTCATTATAAAAAGTGTTGTATCATATGTATGTATATATATATATCATTAGTTTATAACTATAACTCACTAATCTATAGAACAAACAATTTCATTTATAAGATTTTTAAATTATGTATATTTTGAGATTTTAGTAGAACTATATAATTTATTACTTCCATTTCCTTCCTCCAAATCTTCCCATATACCACCTCTGCTCTCTTTCAAATCCATGGCCTCAGTTTTTTCATTAAATGTTTTTATAATCATATATATATATATATATACATATATATATATATGTGTGTGTGTGTGTGTGTGTGTGTGTGCCAAAATCCATAAATATATTTGAACAAGAAATGTCAATTTTATTCCTAAAACATTGATATTAATATAAATTGACACTGAAGTGTTCAAGTCTATATATCTCTATCCCTATCAGTCCATATAGTATCTCTTCTATGTTCATGCTTCCAAGGTTGACTATTTGATATTGGATAACCAATTGGTATGATTTTCCCTCTGGAAGACTATTTCTACTGCTCTTAACATTCATTAGTTTTCTATAGTATATTGTGTAGGGTTTGAATGAATTACCCTAGATGCACAGAACACATGAAACTCAAGACGTATGATCAAAATGTGAATGCTTCACTCCTTCTTTAAAAGGGGAACAAGAATAGCCTTGGCAGGGAATAGGGAGGCAAAAATTAAAACAGAGGCAGAAGGAACTCCCATTCAGAGCCTGCCCCACATGTGGCCCATACATATACAGCCACCCAATTAGACAAGATGGATGAAGCAAAGAAGTGCAGGCCGACAGGAACCGGATGTAGATCTCTCCTGAGAGACACAGCCAGAATACAGCAAATACATAGGCGAATGCCAGCAGCAAACCACTGAACTGAGAATGGGACCCCGGTTGAAGGAATCAGAGAAAGGACTGGAAGAGCTTGAAGGGGCTCGAGACCCCAAAAGTACAACAATGCCAAGCAACCAGAGCTTCCAGGGACTAAGCCACTACCTAAAGACTATACATGGACTGACCCTGGACTCTAACCTCATAGGTAGCAATGAATAGTGTAGTAAGAGCACCAGTGGAAGGGGAAGCCCTTGTTCCTGCCAAGACTGAACCCCCAGTGAACGTGATTGTTGGGGGGAGGGCAGTAATGGGGGGAGGATGGGGAGGGGAACTCCCATATAGAAGGGAAGGGGGAGGGTTAGGGGGATGATGGCCTGGAAGCCGGGAAAGGGAATAACATTCAAAATGTAAACAAGAAATACTCAAGTTAATAAAAAAATATTTTAAAAAAAAGTCTAGACTTTACCTTGGTTCATATTGGCATGTTTACTGTTATTGTATTGAACTTTTAGGCATTCATGTACAGAACATAGATAGATAGATAGATAGATAGATAGATAGATAGATAGATAGATAGATAGATAGATAGGGATAGAGATATATAGACTTGAACACTTCAGTGTCAATTTATATTAATATCAATGTTTTAGGAATAAAATTGACATTTCTTGTTCTTGAAATCCCACATTTATCAAGATACCAGCCGAGTCCCCAATCTGAGTCTTAACTATTAAAATCTTTTTCAAAACTGAAATACAGCAAAACTTTGAAAATATAATTTACACCTTTTCAAAACACCAAAATTAGTTTCCTTTATGTACGATTAGAATGATTAGATGCAATGTACATGTTGAATGATAATTATTCGGTTAAAAGATAGAAAATAGTATTTGATTCATAATACATATATATGTTTATGCCAGTCTATTCTTTTATTGACCTATTGACCATTTATTTCCCCTTGTTCTTACACACACACACACACACACACACACACACACACACACACACACACAAATAAGTTCAATAAAAATAATAATAAAATATCTACAAATAATTCTAACCACAAATGTTTTAATCTTCTTAGAAGCAAAATATTAGGACACTGAAAGAGAAATTGAAATGATGTTCCACATTCCTGGATAGGCAGAAATTTTATTGTAAAAATAGATAGAATACCAAAAATTATATACAGAATTGATGCTGTCCTCTTTAGAAATTCAAAAGACATTCTTCATGGAACTAAAACAATATTTTAAACTGCCCTCTGGAACATAAGTAAGTAAAATAATTCTAATTAGAAAGAACATGGAAAGGGGACTCACACTAGCTAATACCAAACTAAACTACAAAATCACCATGCTAATACAACATGGTATTGTCATAAAAACAGATAACAAGGCTAATGTAACATTCAGCAGACGATTCAAAAATAAACTCACAAAGCTGTAGACTCTTAATTTTTGACAGGATGTTAAAAACAGCCCTTGAGAAAAGACAGACTTTGTTAATAAATGGCGTTAACAAAATTGGATATTCACACATTGAAGAATGAAATAAAATCTATATCTCTTACTCGATAAAACTCAGTTCAAATTGGTTCAAATACTTTTAAGTTGGAAATGCTAAAATACTAAAAATTAAAACATGAGTAAAACACTTCAAGATTAAGTATAGGCCAGTGTTTTCTGAATATATCATCTATTGCACAGGAAAGTACTCTAATAATTGAAAAGAAGAATTACATGAAATATATAAGTGTCTGCACAGTAAAAGAAACTACCAATAGTCTGGAGATAGCCTATTATGTACTGAAAGTGTTTATTAGTTATCCTTGAAATAGCAGGTTAGTATTTGAAATACACACACACACACACACACACACACACACACACACACACACACACACTGAAAAGTTTCCCAAAATTTGGTCTAATATCTGATCATTTCTCCAAAAAGGAAACATACATGATACATAATTATTCTTTTTTAATACTAAGGTTCTTAGCATACACATAAAATCCAGACAAGGTCATGTGTCAAAGCAAGGTCATGTGTCCAGGCAAGGGAAGAAACAGGACAAAACTCAGGGCTTTCTCGCCACCTGTGATCCAACCTAATCAATGAGCTCCAGAACCTATTTAAAGGCCCTGCCACACAGGGTGTAAAAAATTGAAGGATACAACTGGACTAATCTCCAGAATCTACATGCATGAGTACACACTTGTATACTTAACCTGCCACACTGACCCCATCTCCACAAGCATATTTACATACCACTGGTTTTAAACAATCTCAAACGGACATTATTTTCACTGCACCTTCAGCATGTGTGCTTGTGTGTGTGTATCATATTCCTAAGGATAGGATATGTGAATCAGTCCATAATTAGGGTCTTAAACACATGAGTTACACTAGTACTTAGGGGAAACAAATCAGACATAGTGGGAAACTATCGATTAATAAAATTATTTGGACCCAAACAATAGATCTGTGCTTATTTTCAACAACTAGCAAAAATAATTTCTTAAATTGTATAGATATTTTGTTTCTAACTACCTGCCTAATCTTAGTTGCTAAAATTCTACTTCCTACTTTCTAAACCTATACCTATTACTTTGAATCTAAAATATTTAATCAAGTCTTAACCCCATTAATACTTAGTAAATGATTCCAAGGAACGTCTGATGGTGAGATCGTTTTATTCAGATATCATCCTTGTTTTCCTGCAAAAATTTAAATACAAAATGTTTCTCATTTCATTTTAAAAGATGAGACTTGCATACTCAATGTATTATCTTAACATTTACTCATTTTGGTGTATAATATTTTAACTATAATTTGGTTTGAATTCCAATCAACTCCTAAAATATATTCATTTATTTCCAAAATGGTGGTCAAATTTTCACATATTATGTTTGTTTATATATGCATATGGATGCATACATACATATATGTCTGTATGTATACATTGAACCATTGTCATGAAAACATTCTTGACAACCTCTTAGGTTAAAAAACCTCTTGTTTCCTTAGTTCTTTAGTGTAAAGCCTAATGTTTAGCTGTTAACATCTTTTATTTCTCTTTTAGTTTCTTATATTACTTAACTATTCTTAAAAACATTGTCAGAATTATCTTTTAGCCTTGGCATTCCTGTAGAAACTAAGAATTTAGTGCTTTTTAGACATGGTCTGAAGGTTTCAGTTACTTGTAAAATGACTAGGATATATACATATATATATACATAGCAAGAATAGAAACTTACCTGTGTGCCTTGTCATTTAGAACGTTTCCAAATTAGTTGATTCTATTTAGAGAAAGCAGGTAGGAATCTGGCTTCCACGAAACGAAAAGAATAAGCCAACGCATACTTTTATCAGTAATATTATCACAAGCAAGAGCAGGAGTGTCCAAGAGATTATAATTATGATAAGCAGCTGTTCTTTTGTTTGTAAATCTACATTCTTATCCATGAGTAAAATTATAACTGGATGTTTGTGCAGAAGTTATGGCAAGTAGTAGAAAACTGCCAAATACCTCTTGAATGTCACTTTAGTCCTTCCCCTTCAAGAACATTTGTGACAAATCTGCAGGGTTTCATGAGTATTACTACTTACCTCACAAGAACACCCACCTGGGCCAATTATCATGTCATTAGCATGAAGGAAAAGCAGTAGCCAGAGAGCAAACTGTGAAGGACAGGCAGTTTACTCTTGACCAAAATCTCTTACTTACTCTCAAACTCCCACACTCCCCAAAATATGGAGAATGAAACATTCTTCTTTTTACTTTCTTTTTATCTGTACCTTAATCATCAAGTTGTAAATCATTAATAAATTTCATTATCTGGTTATACATACTTACTAACATACAAACCATATTTAAGCATATACCACAAATTCTTCTAAATACATATGCAAGCTTAAACCTTTAACTAAATTAGAAAATATGAAGAGTAACAGAAAAGCAATAACACATACAATGGCTCCATCTTTAAGAAGCCATACCTTTCTGTAATTGACACAAATAAACTATAAAGAAATCTAACGCTTTCTGTAAAAAATGGTGGCAAAAAGAACTTATGGGAGTAAACAACTAGTAACTGATCTGACTTAAGGCCCACTCACAAAATAGAACTCTGTTTTTGTGACCAAGATTCTGAAACTAGATAGCCCAGGGATCAATCCAAGTAATACTGGTCTAAAAGGAGAAAAAGAAAGGAAAAATATTTATACATATGGTGATAAAAAAGACTCCTACTGATATTCTGCAACACTAATAGATTAGTGCCTTGTTCAGTCATCATCAGAGAAGTTTCCTGCAGCAGAAAATGGAAACAAATATAAAGACTCACAAACAGACACTACAGAGAGAGAGAGACTTTTGGATGCTCAACCCTAAGTGGAATGTCTCTATCAAATCCCTCTCCTCCGGGCTCAGATAACCCTGCAAAAGAAGAGGCAGAAAGAGTGTAAGAGCCAGAGAGGGTGGAGGAAACCAAAAAAACAAGGCCTTCTTAATTAACATAAGCAAAGCATACATGAACTCATGGGTCTGCACCAGGGCCTCTGCATTTCAGGTTTAGGGTTTGGATTAATAAGTGTGTGAATGAGTGGATCTCTGACTCTTTTGCCTTCTCTTGAAACTTTTCCTTCTATTGGTTTGCCTTGCCCAACTTACATTGATTTTTTTTGTTTTATCATATTATATTATATTATATTTTTAAAAAATGAATTGAATAATTGAATGAAAACTGAGCAACTAGGGTAAAAAAATAACAACTAAATTGCCACTGATACCTACTAGCAGAAGGAAAGTTACCTTTCCCATTAGAGTGGCACTGTAGGTATATCATCCCTACAGGGCAAGCCTCATATTCAGCAGTATTGACCAGCATAGAATGGATTCCATAGATTTTTTTGAGTAATTTTATCTGGTTACAGTTTGGTGGGGTTGTTTGGTTTTGCTTTCGCTATTGGTGTTGTTGTTCCTGCTGCTGCTGTTGTTGGTTGGGTTTTTTTTTTTTTTTTTTTGAGTAGTGTTTTACTTTCTTTTCATCATCAGAGAATTTGTTGTTGTATTGAGTTTTGGGGTTTTGCTTTTTTTGGAAGGAACTTAAAGTCAGTGGGTAGGGAGGGAAAGAAAATCTTGAAGTAGTTGGGAAAAGAGAAAAATTTGATCAACATACATTTAAGTTTAAAAGTCTTTTAAGTAACAAAAATGTAATAGAAAAATACACTTTATGAAAACCTAATATAAAATGCTTCAATAGTAATTTTATGTTTAAATTTATATTTAATTTATGATTTACTGCTAATATTTTATATGTACTGGGTTAGAAAAATACATTCTAATTTCCTTGTCCGATAGAATCTCACTATGTTCCTCGCCTATCCTTTAGCTCACAATCCTTATGCCATAGTCTTCTAAATGCCAAAATTATAAGGGTGTTGCATATAGTTCTTTTTATGTTTATAGTATAGCTTCTAGCAAATATAGTATTACATATTACATCCCAATATATTTGTATTTAACATTGTTTTTCTATACTAGTTTAGAATATACCAAGTAATAGAATTTATGTATTATTTACCTGTTGTCTCCACTGAAATTATTTAAAATATTTTACTAAAAATTTTTCATACATGACCATATTCTTTCTATTCTGCTATCAAACACCCACTACTCAACCAAAGCATGTATTCTCTCTTTCTCTGTGTCTCTCTCTTTGTTTTTCTCTTTGTCTCTGTCTCTCCCTCTCCTTCTCCTTCTCCCTCTCCCTCTCCGTCTCCCTCTCCCTCTTTCTCTCTCAGGAAATAAACCAATCCCATGTGAGGACCAACCACTGATACTACTAATTATCCTCTGCTATGCCTGCAGACAGGAGTCTAGCATAACTGTCTCCTGAGAGACTTCATCCAGCAGCTGATGGGAACAGATGCAGAGACCCACAGCTAAACATCAGGTGGAGCTGAGCAGCTTTTGTGGAAGAGCAGGGGATAGTATTGAGCAACTTTGAGGGGTTAAAGCCACCACAAGAAAACCTACAGAATTGTAACTTGTGCCCATGGGACTTGCAGAGACGAGGTCATCACCTAGGGAGGATGCATGGAGGAGCTGGACTTAAACCCCCTACATTTTGGTAGCATATTTGCTACAAAAATGAGCATCTTGTTCTTCACGTGGTTCCCCTTTTCTGAAGATGACAAGAGAAAGGTAATGGGGGGATTTGTAAGGGTAGGACTCATGGGAAAGGAGGGAGAAGGCAACAATCAAGATAAATTAATAAATTAAAAATTAAAAAGGGACTGCGTTCGCACTCTCCCCTGGCCAAAAAAAAAAAATAAATAAAATAAAAAAAAATAAAAAAATAAAAAAAAAATAAAAAGGTGGCACTCCAGACACTGCCCGGACCTGAAGGGACCGGATCAACAGTTCTTTGCACCCAAATCCAGTGGGAGGGAGAGCTAAACCTTCAGAGGGGCAGACATGCCTGGGAAGCCAGAAGACACTACACTACATTTCTGACTCTAGAGGAAAACAGCTAACACCATCTGAGGCTCCCAGAAAAGTCGGTGCAGACCCTTCTGGTTGCCGCCCTCACGGAGATCTCAAAAGCAACCACCCATGAGCAAACTTGAGCCACGGGACCACAGGTAAGACCAACTTTTCTGCTCCAAGCGACCTGCCTGGTGGTCTAAGGACACACAGAGGCAAAATTCCTCTGGGACCCGACACTTCCGGTTGCTGGTCCCAGCCCCAGCACACTGCTCCCAAACCCCATGGGTGTGAAAGCTCACTGCCCAGACAGGTGGGCACTCCTGAGACTGTAGAGTGGGAGAGACCACCAATATTGCCCACATCTGCCCACATCCCTGGCCCAAGAGGAAACTGTATACAGCCTCTGGGAACCGGATGATAGGGGCAATGGAGCTGCAGGTCCCCTGCACTCCAGACACCTACAGGACATGAAGGGACCGGATTAACAGTTCTCTGCACCCAAATCCCATGGGTGGGAGAACTAAACCTTCAGAGGGGCAGACACACCTGGGAACCCAGAAGAGACTACACTCTGTGCACATTTCTAACTCCAGAGGAAAACACCTAATGCCATCTGGGACCCCAGTGCACAGGGGCTCCCTGAAGAGGTGGCACAGGCCCTCCTGGTTGCCGCCCTCATGGAGAGCTCAAAAGCAGCCACCCACAAGCAAACTTAAGCCAGGGGACCACAGATAAGACCAACTTTTCTGCTCCAAGCAATCTGCCTGGTTGACTCAGGACACAGGCCCACAGGAACAGTTGAAGACCAGTAGACAGGAAAGACTACATGCCTGAAAGCAGAACACTTTGTTCCCATAACTGGCTGAAAGAAAACAGGAAAACAGGTCTACAGCACTCCTGACACACAGGCCTATAGGACAGTCTAGCCACTGTCAGAAATAGCAGAACAAAGTAACACCAGAGGAAACCTGATGGTGAGAGGCAAGCACAGGAATCCAAGCAACAGAAACCTATATGGCATCATCGGAGCCCAATTCTCCCACCAAAGCAAACACTGAATATCCAAACACACCAGAAAAGCAAGTTCTAGATTTACAATAATATTTGATCATGATGATGGAGGACTTCAAGAAAGACATAAAGAACTCCCTTAGAGAAACCCAGGAAAACATAAATAAACATGTAGAAGCCTATAGAGAGGAATCACAAAAATCCCTGAAAGAATCCCAGGGAAACACAATCAAACAGTTGAAGGAATTAAAAATGGAAATAGAAGCAATCAAGAAAGAACACAGGGAAACAACCCTGGATATAGAAAACCAAAGGAAGAGACAAGGAGACATAGATACAAGCATCACCAACAGAATACGAGAGATAGAAGAGAGAGTCTCAGGAGCAGAAGATTCCATAGAAATGATCGACACAACTGTTAAAGATATTGTAAAACGGAAAAAGCTACTGCCCCAAAACAAACAGGAAATCCAGGACTCAATGAGAAGATCAAAGCTAAGGATAATAGGTATAGAAGAGAGTGAAGACACCCAGCTCAAAGGACCAGTAAATACCTTCAACAAAATCATAGAAGAAAACTTCCCTAACCTAAAGAAAGAGATGCCCATAAACATACAAGAAGCCTACAGAACTCCAACTAGATTGGACCATTTAAGGGTATGTTGTAGACTAACCACAGCCTTGCTTCTTAACACTAATCAGCAATCCTAATGTACGTAGCAATACCATACATTTAGGCAAAGTAAAAATGGTTGTAGGGCTATATGGTCTCCATTAATATTTGTGAAAGCAAAAACTATAGTATAAACTGTTTTGACCAACCTTATGTAAGGGTATGCTTGGTATGCTTTTAAGAGCTAGGGTAATCAGCTGGGAATATAGTGCAATTTTCTCCAGGTGTCTGTGAAGTGTTCCAGATGGTTGGCATAGGGTGTAGTTGGGTGTTGGTCAGTTGTACTTTTCCTTAAGGCAGACAGAATAGCAAGAGATACTCCAATAACTACTAATTAGGAAATCAAATTGCCCTATTACCAAAAGTCTCTGCTTATTTACAGGAAAATAAACAGCAGAAAAAGAGCTTTCACTAAGTACTAAAAAAAATATTACTAGTAAATTGAATATATTTTACACATTTTTAATAGTGCTTAACACCTGTCCATTGCTCTATGGGGAAATGGGTATATTCCTGCTTTCTCAGTGCTATATTTTATAGCACGATAATTCTGCTTCCTATTTGCTTGATGAGTAATTACTCTATCTTTTCATATGCTTATTAACCACTTTAATTCTCTTCAAAGAAATATCTATTGAATTAAAATTATGTTATTATTGTGTGTACATACATATGCATGGACATATGTGCACAGCTGTGCATCTAAGAGACAGACAGAGACAGAGAGACAGAGAGACAGAGACAGAGCCTGAGATAAAGAAGATAGTATTAAGGAGTCTGTTTCTCTTTCCTCTATGTAGGTTCCTAATACCAAACAGATCAATCTTGGCAGCAAGAACCTTTATTCAGTGAGCTGTTTTGCCAAAAATCTATTGAAAATTTCAGCCCCTATTGTATAGTTTATTTATTGTTATTGAGTGATAGTTTTCTAAATATTCTGACTATAATCTTATTACCATATACTTCATTTGAAAAATTATTCTCCCATTCTTTGAGGTCCTTTGTATGACATTCTTCGAATGATACCCAGTTTTCATTTTAATAAAATTCTATTTTCAAAATTTTCTTTTATTGTTGATACTACTGATATTTATCTGTGAAATTCATACCTCATTCACAGGTGCAAAATTATGTTTCTATTTTCCACTAAGAGTTTTATGTTTTAAGTTTTCATATTTAGAGATCTCATGTGTAGCATGAAAGTGGAACCCATTTTTATTATTTTCGTGTTAAATTTTCTAAGAATTATTGCATAAAATACTGACCACCATGTTATTATCTTGGCATCATTAATATACATTAAGTAACAAACACAATGAAGTACTTACATTTAGACTCTTGATTACAGTTTTCTTATTAGCAAGTCTGTACTTATATCAATACAGTATATGTCAATATATTTATTTTATTCTTTGAGAATTTCATGTATGTGTACCATGAAATAAGATACACCCCATTTCTTCCTTCAAACACTATTTTATATTTTCCTCCAACATATCTCATTCCAACTTCATGAATTTGTCTTTTCTCATTTTTCTTTGTTTAATTAGTGCTGTCTATATATGCATGGGTATTGTAGCTTGAGAAACCTACCAGTGACCAAATCCTCAAAATAGGATGATTCTCCCTTCTCTGGCAGCTATTATTAACCAAACCTCCCTGATATAAGGTGGGGACCTGAGAGAGCCTCCCCAGTCAATGCCACAATGATGACTGCCTTGAGACTGAGTGGTCTTGTTGAGACAACCTTAGCTGCTGTGAGTTCATGAATTAACCAATCATGTCATTTCCAGAAGGAAGAATTTCACAGAAACTCTGCCTATTTTCTGGCTATTACAATTTTTTTTCAATCTCAAGATGTTTCCTGGGGTTGGGGATTTAGCTCAGTGGTAGAGCGCTTGCCTAGCAAGTGCAAGGCCCTGGGTTCGGTCCCCAGCTCCGAAAAAAAAAAAAAAGAAAAAAGAAAAAAAGATGTTTCCTAAACATGGCAAATGGAGGAGAGGTTGATAAAGATTCTCCCTATAGGGCTAAGTGCTCATAGCCTCTTATTCCTAACACTGTCACCAGTTATGAATCTCTGCATTGATTGTTGCTTAGTACACAAGAAACTTTTCTGACCATGGTTGAGAGTTACCCCAGTGTATGGGCATAAACACAAATACTTGGAAGATAATTTGACAAAATGATTCTTTTTTTTTTTTTTGGTTTGTTTTTTTAGGAGCAGCCGCCCATTCATGGAATCTATTGTGTGCTACTGTTCATAAAATACGTGAATAGTCCTGCACATGCATAGTATTTCCAACTTAGACAGAAGACCATACAGGGTGCACTTCTTGGCAAACGAAACAGCAGATGGTTCCACTGCCTGATGCTATGAGCTGTAGTCCAGGGCATAAGGGAAGCAAGACACCAAAGTAAAGGGAATCACCAAACTACAGTGGCAATCAGTACAGGTCAGCAACTGTAAAATTAGCACATGGCTCCATTTAATTTAACCAAGCAGTTCTGTAACTATCAAAAATAATATTTCGACATGCAGTCTTGACTTTTATGCTTCCACTAACATCTGAAGGTCTGAAGAGCACCATTGCTTCTAGGCTGCATTACTTAGTCAGAAACATGTCCAGACACTTTAAATTTCCTTTGCATTTAAACATAAAAGTGTTAGAACTCAAGCAGCAAATCCCCCTGGTGGTTTTTTAGCAACTGGAGTACTCACAAGAAACTAAAATTTCTCATAATATCCATGCAACCTATACATGTTGTATCTGTACATCATAGGTCTATATATTAAATATTTGCAAAATGAAAACATGCATACACAAAATACATCAAGTTTTACAGACAATGGTTTGAATTAAAATTTACTTTGACAATGTACAAACTTCTTTTAAAGTACCTTAAATGGGTAATTCTGCAATTCTTCATAATTTTAAAATTTAGGGTTTTTTTTCTTACATCTCTGGGGTGTAAATCTCAAAAGATATGGGCAAAAAAGAATCTAAATTGGTTTTTTGGATCTTGTTCAAGTAAGAGTCTTCTTAGAAATAGTTTATGCATTCATAATTGAAAAATACCAAGACTATGTTACAGAATTAGCCACATTTAAGAACTATGACCTGAGGTCAGCGTTTTATATAAACCCCAACTGGGTTTCTCAGATTTTTTCTACAATTCAAAATATATCTAGTAGCCTGGGGAGGGGAACACCCACATACAATGGGAGGGGGAGAGATTAGGGGAATGTTGTCCTGGAAACCAGGAAAGGGAATGTGAAATGTAAATAAGAAATACCCAATTTAAAAAAAAGATGGGGGAAAAAAAGAAGGGGAAGAGGGATGGGATAGGGTCTTATGTCTAGGAAACCAGGAAAGGGAATAACATTTGAAATTGAAATGTAAATAAAAAAATGCCCAATTTAAAAAAAGAAAGAAAAAAAGAATGATAAGCTCTACGGACTTAATAGTTTAATCAATCATGAATAAAAATTCAAACTCCAGGAGAAGTTTGCATTAAAATGGTGTAGGAGAAAAGATGTTTGATTGCATTAAAAAATGAGCACTACGAAACATATGATTGCTTCTTTGATGAAATTTTGAGATAATACAGAGAATTTTACTTTCATAGTAGACACTATGTCTACTGTTTTCAATTATACCTCATATTTGCCAAAATACACTCACTTAGTTTTAAATTGAACAATATTTACAAATTACTATGAACTTCAAAAAGACATTGAGCTAACTATTCAATATTGAATTGAAATAAACTATGTGAGAAATAATAGAAAATAATGTTAGTTAATACAATTTAGTCCCCAACTATGGCAAACTCTGCATTATCTATACTGATGTAACATACTACATGTCTTAGTTAGGGTTTTACTGCTGTGAACAGACACCATGATCAATGTAAGTTTGACAAAGGACAACATTTAATGGGGGCTGGCTTACAGGTTCAGAGGTTCAGTCCATTATCACCAAAGCAGGAGCATGGCAGCATCACAGCATCCAGCCAGGCTTGGTGTAAAAGGATCTGAGTTACACGTCTTCACCCAAATGAAGCCAGGAAAAGACAGCATTCTCAGGCAGCTAGGAGGAGGGTCTCCAAGCCCACCCCCACAGTGACACACTTCTTCCAACCAGACCACACCTTCTAATAGTGCCACTGCCTGGGCCAAGCTTATGCAAACCATCACACTACAGTATTTATTTTACAAAGCATGAAAATAGTATACAAAAACACAAATGCAATATAAACTAGAAGGGATTTTTTTTCTATGACTTACTATTTCTAATAATAAATCCAGTTCTGAAAATTCATTGCTGAACTGACTTTTAACTTAAACTATTATAAATTTTAAAACACAATCCACTAAGATTTTTAAAGTTTATGAGGATATATGATGGGATTTTAAAGGTTCTGTGTTTATTGCAATATAGCCTTAATTATGCAGTCTTATATTTTCTCATAACATTTTAAAAATGAGATGCAAGACTTTTAGCTCTAATTATTTTTCTAACAAGTATGTGTATGAATCACCACTTTCTTTATATTATTGTTGATGATTTACATGTGAGCATAGTTTACCTTGAATTTTAGTAAAATAAAAACAAGAATGGTATAATGTATTGTCAATATGCAATAATTTTTCAATTAAAATGTGTGGTTAAAAAAAAGACGATGCTAATCCATCCTTTTAAAGACATTTCATGGGGTGGGGGTGAGGGAGGTTCTATGTTAACTCTAAAGATTGCATTTAAAGTCATGGTTGAAAAAATCTAATTTTACTGAGGGGAAAAACAAAGGAAATCTCATTTGTAAACGTAAATGTGTGAATCACAAGCATAAATAGAGGTTTGGGTTTCCTCCACTGGAAATTGTCCCAAGCCCCTTGCTCACTGCTCTCCACTGTGGCAGCGATTCCCCAATCTTATGGACAGCACAGGTCCCAGTGCCCTCAAGCCTCCATTCGGAGGGGGCAAGGGTCTCAAAAAGCACAATGGTTTGTTTCTTCAGAGCGATTATGACATTTATCATCAGCTCGGCCGACCCCTCCGGCTCCTTAGTGATCTGTCCCTCCCTAGGAAGCCGCTGGTCACTGGGCACTATGGTTGCCAGTCCCGTGTTTCTCAGTGGTATGTGCGGTGTTCAGGGAATTGAAACCACATCTTGCTGCACAGCATCTTTCCGAGGTGGCATTCTCTCATTGATCCTATCCAAACCCTTTGCCTCTTCAAAACTGCAGATTCTATGTGGTGGAGAGAATCCTCGTATTGCACTGTGCAAGGTGTACCATCCTTCAGCCAACACTCCACTAGGCAACATCCCTGTGAGAGTCAGGCCCTTGAGTGTCAGCACGCTTTCACTCTCCTCCCTGAGAACAGAGAAGACTCTTGCCATCTTGCCAATTGCTCGGTGTTTCTTATGATTTCTTTCCGGGCTGCAGCTGAACCTACATCAAACTGGTCTTCACCTTCTGTCATTAGTTCATCATCAGAGCAAATACTCAGAACATTTACCAACATTTCTGTGACATTTTCTCTAACAAATGGTAAAGACCATTTAAAGACATCCATAAAATTGCACAACCAGTAAGGATGTGGAGAACAGTTAAACTGCCAGATGTTCATCACATTGTTCTCATACTTTAGTACAGCAGCTTTATTATTGTAGACATCTAAGTAATTAGGTGCCGAAAAAAATGTTATTAATGAAGGAAACCTTGTAGTTTGACTTTTTCTGTACATTCTATAGCCTGCATCTTGAGCTTCATGAGCTCTTATAATCAATAACAAATTATTGTTTTGTAAAAATTCATACACTGCTCGATAGTTATAAAAATAAGAACATCATCGAACCATATTATGAATAAAATGTTCTTGTGATTTTTCATTTCCAAAGTCTTCAGAAGGATCAGACCATAGCAAGTCACACATTGGTCCAAATGCAAGTGGCTCTTTAAATCTATCTAATCTCCTAATATCATCCAGTGTGTGTATATCTCTGGTGAAAGTCCACCATGAACACAAAGAAATTGTTGGTTTAGAAGTGCAGCAAGGGACAAGCTGTCAAAAGCCTCCATACAAGCTTCATAGACCCTTTCTGAATATTTAATTTTACATTCCTGCTTACAGGTAAAATACTCAGTGAGGTGTCTGCATTCATGGTTGCCTCTCAGAAGGAATAATGTGCTTGGGTATAGGATCTTCAAGACCCATAAATACAAGACACACTCTATACTAAAATAACCTCTGTCCACATAATCACCAAGAAAAAGGTATCGTGAATTAGCAGGTGATCCTCCTACTTCAAAAAGTTTCATCAGATCAAAAAATTGGCCATGGATGTCACCACACACTGTAATTGGAGCTTCTACTTCTATCATGGTTTTCTCCCACCAAAGTATGGCAGCACCCTCATTGATAATTCTTGGTGCAATTTCTTCATCTACCCGGCCTTCTTTTACCAGATGGTTCTTCAGAACATCAACCCTGGGTATCCCATCCATATCAAACACTTCTTTAGATTTCATCCGGTGAGTTGGGGGAAAAGGAACAGCTTTGACCACGAGGTCGGCCCCGAGAGGGGGCGGTGGGGGCAGAGGAGGCTGCATGGCCTGGCTGGCTTCCAGACCCCATGCTGGGCCTGGGGCTCAGCTAGGTGCTAGCCAGGAGGGGTTGGGGGCGGGGAGTCTGCTACCAGAGCCGAGCTGTGGAGTCACTGGGGAACATGGCGGACCCGACAACATGATTCTTTAACGAAGTAACAATAACAGACTCTACCCTTCAGCCTCCCTAGGTTCTTATTCACGACTCATACGCATGGCGTCTACTTTAGGACCTCCATAGATTCTACACAATGATCTCCACAGCTATCGGCTTTTGATCAGTGTTATAAGACCAGGCATAAAAATTCCCTCTTGTGAAACAGGCTTCAAATATAATCAGAACACATTTAGCTGTCCCCAAATAGTTATGACCCTATTGCACAAGGAAACACATTTTGCCTATCAAATCAGTATTATAACATATAGGGTCTGCATAACACTGGATAAAGTTATTGTTATATTTTCTACCAGAGCAGGCTGTATAACACTTTCTTCAACTATGAAAATTAGCCAACAAAATGAAAATGTCTGGGTCATTTTGAAATTGTCTTGTTTACATCCTTCTACAAAAGTGCATACAGTCTTCAGCAACGGGGTCTTACCATGTAGTTGTGGTTGGTAAGCAATGACAATGTCAATGGTTTATATTGGTTTTGAGAGATCTGAGGCCTCCTTAAAGAGTGAAACATATAGGTATCTCGTACCTTATAATGTGATTTCTCTCTTCTGGGAGTATAATTGTTTTCTCATGCAGAGAAATTCCCTTTGAAAAGGGTTGGGGATTTAGCTCAGAGGTAGAGCGCTTGCCTAGGAAGCACAATGACCTGGGTTTGGACCTCAGGTCTGAAAAAAAAAAAAAAAGAAAAGATATTCCCTTTGGATTCCTTTAAGTTATGTGTGTGTGTGTGTGTGTGTGTGTGTGTGTGTGTGTGTGTGTGTGTGTTTCTGTGTGTGTGTCTGTGTTATATACAAACATATATATGATATGTACAGCTTGCTCGCTAGTGAGTTTCCACAAGGTTTTTTCATCTTCGTTTTCTTAGCTTTCACCAACTCACAGCTGTCATTTCTGCTTAATCCTTTAAGCCCCCAGTATCTTTGCCTTTTTCTTTCATGTCATGTATAGTCTATTAGCCCTTCAATAATATATTTTTTAATGGGGTTAGGGATAGTGGGTTTCCTTACGGCTTTTAACTCACCCTTTCTTTAGATCAATCCTCCCCTAAACCTTAGGATTTCCTCATGTGCCTGTATTCTTATCTGCATAAGCTTTCTTACAATTATTAAAATGATTAGTAAGATTTTTTTCTCTATTTTGTGGTTGATTTTCATATGACAAATCAAGGTTAAGTTGTAGCAAAAATCATAGTTAGTTAGACTTCTGATGAATTTTTCATATCTGCCTATAGCTGAATTTCTTCTTAGGATTGCTGACTTATATTGTAATGAGGCTATGACATGTCTTCTCAAAGGCTCACATATTTGAGGTTGGTCACCAGATCATAGTTCTTTTGAAGGATTATTTGACCCTATAGCTGCTAATTTTCTCAATGGATTAATTCACTGACTAGTTCAATATTCAAGCCTCTCACTAGGAGCTGGTTGCCTTTGTAGGGTAAATGTTTTCCTTGGATCATTTCTCTTGGTATTTGCTCCCTGGTTTCCCTACCTCATCACAGGTTAGACAGCCATGGAGCTACCCACACAATAAATAAATCCTCAGAAACTAGGAGCCAAATTAATCTTTCTATCCTCAAATTTGTTTTCTCAAGTATTTTGCACTACCTATGGGAAGAAAAATAAGGTATATTATTTTTGGTTGTTGATTTGATATGAGTTTTTGTTGTTGTTTTTGAAATGCAATCTAATTATGTACTCAAATGTACTAGTACTAAATGTGTATACAGGGATGGATTCAGATTCACAGTGACCCCCTTTCCACTGCTTTCTTACTATTGGAATCAAAAATATGTACCACTACTTCCTGAAAGGTATATTACTTGATAGATTTTCTTTTGTTTTCCTCTATTATACTTTGGCTATTCAGGGTATTACTACTCTCCAAATGTGGTTTAAAAAGGAATGTCTTCTCCTTTTTAGCTTTTAAAATAGTTCGTGAAGTTATTTCTTCCTACTTAGAAGTTTAAAAGAATTCACAAGAAAATGTATATAGTACTATGAAATATGACAGAAATATGGAAATTACTGACTCAATATCTTTCCCCTCAGGTTGTTCTAATTTGTTATTTGCTTACTTTCACGTAATCTTTATTTTTATTTGAAAACTTCATTTCAGGAAGTTTACATTATATGTTAAAATACCTTTGTTTAAATTTGAAAACAGTATTCTTTCTTTTATTTAGGATTTTGTTAATCTCAAACATAGACTGTTTTCCCTTTGAAATCTTAACTAAAGTTTGCCTCACCTTTTTTTAATGTTAGCAAAGGCCTATCTAATTGCATGGTTGATTTCTCTGTTTTTTCTATTATTTCTATTTCATCTTTTTTTTTTAACTTTTCCTTAATAGGTATTATCACTTCATTTTGTTTCCTCTTTGCTTATGTTTCCTGATACCAAAGAGAATCCAAATTCATCAAAATTAAACAATAAAAAGCATATTTTTATTCTTTTTTTCCTGTCTTTATTAACTTGAGTATTTCTTATTTACATTTCGATTGTTATTCACCTTCCCGGTTTCCAGGCCAACATCCCCCTAGCCCCTCCCCCTCCCCTTCTCCATGGGTGTTCCCCTCCCTATCCTCTCCCCATTACCGCCCTCCCCCAAACAATCACCTTCACTGGGGGTTCAGTCTTAGCAGGACCCAGGGCTTCCCCTTCCACTGGTGCTCTTACTAGGATATTCATTGCTACCTATGGGGTCAGAATCCAGGGTCAGTCCATGTATAGTCTTTGTGTAGTGGCTTAGTCCCTGGAAGCTCTGGTTGGTTGGCATTGTTGTTTATAGGGGTTTCAAGCCCCTTCAAGCTCTTTCAGTCCTTTCTAAGATTCCTTCAACGGGGGTCCCGTTCTCAGTTCAGTGGTTTAATGATGGCATCCGCCTCTGTATTTGCTGTATTCTGGCTGTGTCTCTCAGGAGAGATCTACATCCAGTTCCTGTCGGCCTGCACTTCTTTGCTTCATCCATTTTATCTAGTTTGGTGGCTGTATATGTATGGGCCAGATATGGGGCAGGTTCTGAATGAGTGTTTCTTCTGCCTGTGTTATAAACTTTGCCTCCCTATTCCCTCCCAAGGATATTCTTGTTCCCGTTTTAAAGAAGGAGTGAAGCATTCACATTTTGGTCATCCTTCTTGAGTTTCATGTGCTCTGTACATCTAGGGTAATTCAAGCATTTGGGCTAATAGCCACTTATCAATGAGTGCATACCATGTGTGTTTTTCTGTGATTGCGTTACCTCACTCAGGATGATATTTTCCAGTTCCAACCATTTGTCTACGAATTTCATAAAGTCATTGCTTTTGATAGCTGAGTAATATTCCACTGTGTAGATGTACCACATTTTCTATATCCATTTGTCTGTTGAAGGGCATCTGGGTGCTTTCCAGCTTCTGGCTATTATAAATAAGGCTGCTATGAACATAGTGGAGCATGTGCCTTTGTTATATGTTGGGGCATCTTTTGGGTATATGTCCAAGAGAGGTATAGCTGGGTCCTCAGGTAGTGCAATGTCCAATTTTCTGAGGAACCTCCAGACTGATTTCCAGAATGGTTGTACCAGTCTGCAATCCCACCAACAATGGAGGAGTGTTCCTCTTTCTCCACATCCTTGCCAGCATTTGCTGTCACCTGAGTTTTTGATCTTAGCCATTCTCACTGGTATGAGGTGAAATCTCAGGGTTGTTTTGATTTGAATTTCCCTTATGACTAAAGATGTTGAACATTTCTTTAGGTGTTTCTCAGCCATTCGGCATTCCTCAGTTGTGAATTCTTTGTTTAGTTCTGAACCCCATTTTTTTCTTTTTTTCTTTTCTTTTTTTTATTAACTTGAGTATTTCTTTTTTTTTGTATTTTAATGCTTTTTTAATCATACATGGTGTTTTTATTGGATTTTTTATTTACAATTCAAATGTTATCCTCTTTCCCAGTTTCCCCTCCAGAATCCCGCTACCCCCATGCTTCTCTAAGGGTGCTCCCTTCCCACCCATCCACTGCTTCCCATCTCCTCACCCTTACATTCCCCTACACTGGGGTATCAAGCCTTGACAGGACCAAGGGCCTCTCCTCACATTGATGCCCAACAAGACCATCCTGTGCTACTTATGCGGCTGGAGCCATAGGACCATCTCAGTGTACTCTTGGGATGGTGGTTTAGTCCCTGGGAATTCTTAAGAGGGGGGATTCTGGTTGGTTGATATTGTTGATAATCTTATGGAGTTGGAAACTCCTTCAGCTCCTTCAGTCCTTTCTCTAACTCCTCAGGGGACCCTTTCTCAGTCCAATGGTTGGCTGCAAGCTCCGCTTCTGTATTTGTCAGTCTCTGGTAGAGCCTCTCAGGAGCCTCTCCTATCAGCATGCACTTCTTGTCATCCACAATATTGTCTTGGTTTGGTGGCTGTATATTGGATGGATCCGCAGGTGGCACAGTATCTGTATGGCCTTCCCTTTATTCTCTTCTCCACACTTTGTGTCCATATTGCCTCCTTTAAGTATTTTTGTTCCCCCTTCAAAGAAGGACTGAAGCATCCACACTTTGGTCTTCCTTTTTCTTGAACCTTATGTGGTCTGTGAATTATATCTTGGGTATTCAGAGATTTTGGGCTAATACACATCACTTATTAGTGAATGCATACCATGTGTGTTCTTTTGTGATTGGGTTACCTCACTCAGGATACTTTCTAGTTCCATTCATTTGCCTAAGAATTTCATGAAATCATTGTTGTTTTTTTGTTTTTTATTTTTTATTTTTTTTTATTAACTTGAGTATTTCTTATATACATTTCAAGTGTTATTCCCTTTCCCGGTTTCCGGGCAAACATCCCCTCCCCCCTCCCCTTCCTTATGGGTGTTCCCCTCCCAACCCTCCCCCCATTGCCGCCCTCCCCCCATAGTCTAGTTCACTGGGGGTTCAGTCTTAGCAGGACCCAGGGCTTCCCCTTCCACTGGTGCTCTTACTAGGATATTCATTGCTACCTATGAGGTCAGAGTCCAGGGTCAGTCCATGTATAGTCTTTAGGTAGTGGCTTAGTCCCTGGAAGCTCTGGTTGCTTGGCATTGTTGTACTTTTGGGGTCTCGAGCCCCTTCAAGCTCTTCCAGTTCTTTCTCTGATTCCTTCAACGGGGGATCTATTCTCAGTTCAGTGGTTTGCTGCTGGCATTCGCCTCTGTATTCGCTGTATTCTGGCTGTGTCTCTCAGGAGCGATCTACATCTGGCTCCTGTCGGTCAGCACTTCTTTGCTTCATCCATCTTGTCTAATTGGGTGGCTGTATATGTATGGGCCACATGTGGGGCAGGCTCTGAATGGGTGTTCCTTCAGTCTCTGTTTTAATCTTTGCCTCTCCCTTCCCTGCCAAGGGTATTCTTTTTCCTCATTTAAAGAAGGAGTGAAGCATTCACATTTTGATCATCCGTCTTGAGTTTCGTTTGTTCTGGGGATCTAGGGTAATTCAAGCATTTGGGCTAATAGCCACTTATCAATGAGTGCATACCATGCATGTCTTTCTGTGATTGGGTTAGCTCACTCAGGATGATATTTTCCAGTTCCAACCATTTGCCTACGAATTTCATAAACTCGTTGTTTTTGATAGCTGAGTAATATTCCATTGTGTAGATGTACCATATTTTCTGTATCCATTCCTCTGTTGAAGGGCATCTGGGTTCTTTCCAGCTTCTGGCTATTATCAATAAGGCTGCGATGAACATAGTGGAGCACGTGTCTCTTTTATATGTTGAGGCATCTTTTGGGTATATGCCCAAGAGAGGTATAGCTGGATCCTCAGGCAGTTCAATGTCCAATTTTCTGAGGAACCTCCAGACTGATTTCCAGAATGGTTTTACCAGTCTGCAATCCCACCAACGATGGAGGAGTGTTCCTCTTCCTCCACATCCTCGCCAGCATCTGCTGTCACCTGAGTTTTTGATCTTAGCCATTCTCACTGGTGTGAGGTGAAATCTCAGGGTTGTTTTGATTTGCATTTCCCTTATGACTAAAGATGTTGAACATTTCTTTAGGTGTTTCTCAGCCATTCGGCATTCCTCAGCTGTGAATTCTTTGTTTAGCTCTGAACCCCATTTTTAATAGGGTTATTTGTTTCCCTGCGGTCTAACTTCTTGAGTTCTTTGTATATTTTGGATATAAGGCCTCTATCTGTTGTAGGATTGGTAAAGATCTTTTCCCAATCTGTTGGTTGCCGTTTTGTCCTAACCACAGTGTCCTTTGCCTTACAGTCCTTTGCAGTTTCATGAGATCCCATTTGTCGATTCTCGATCTTAGAGCATAAGCCATTGGTGTTTTGTTCAGGAAATTTTTTCCAGTGCCTATGTGTTCCAGATGCTTCCCTAGTTTTTCTTCTATTAGTTTGAGTGTGTCTGGTTTGATGTGGAGGTCCTTGATCCACTTGACTTAAGCTTTGTACAGGGTGATAAGCATGAATCGATCTGCATTCTTCTACATGTTGCCCTCCAGTTGAACCAGCACCATTTGCTGAAAAAGCTATCTTTTTTCCATTGGATGGTTTTGGCTCCTTTTTCAAAAATCAAGTGCCCATAGGTGTGTGGGTTCATTTCTGGGTCTTCAATTCTATTCCATTGGTCTATCTGTCTGTCTCTGTACCAATACCATGCAGTTTTTATCACTATTGCTCTGTAATACTGCTTGAGTTCAGGGATAGTGATTCCCCCTGAAGTCCTTTTATTGTTGAGGATAGCTTTAGCTATCCTGGGTTTTTTGTTATTCCAGATGAATTTGCAAATTGTTCTGTCTAACTCTTTGAAGAATTGGATTGGTATTTTGATGGGGATTGCATTGAATCTGTAGATTGCTTTTGGTAAAATGGCCATTTTTACTATATTAATCCTGCCAATCCATGAGCATGGGAGATCTTTCCATCTTCTGAGGTCTTCTTCAATTTCTTTCCTCAGTGTCTTCAAGTTCTTATTGTACAGATCTTTTACTTGCTTGGTTAAAGTCACACCGAGGTACTTTATATTATTTGGGTCTATTATGAAGGGTGTCGTTTCTCTAATTTCTTCCTCGGCTTGTTTCTCTTTTGTATAGAGGAAGGCAACTGATTTATTTGAGTTAATTTTATACCCAGCCACTTTGCTGAAGTTGTTTATCAGCTTTAGTAGTTCACTGGTGGAACTTTTGGGATCACTTAACTATACTATCATGTCATCTGCCAATAGTGATATTTTGACCTCTTCTTTTCCGATCTGTATCCCCTTGATCTCCTTTTGTTGTCTGATTGCTCTGGCTAGAACTTCAAGAACTATATTGAATAAGTAGGGAGAGAGTGGGCAGCCTTGTCTAGTCCCTGATTTTAGTGGGGTTGCTTCAAGTTTCTCTCCATTTAGTTTAATGTTAGCAACTGGTTTGCTGTATATGGCTTTTACTATGTTTAGGTATGGGCCTTGAATTCCTATTCTTTCCAGGACTTTTATCATGAAGGGGTGTTGAATTTTGTCAAATGCTTTCTCAGCATCTAATGAAATGATCATGTGGTTCTGTTCTTTCAGTTTGTTTATATAATGGATCACGTTGATGGTTTTCCGTATATTAAACCATCCCTGCATGCCTGGGATGAAGCCTACTTGATCATGGTGGATGATTGTTTTGATGTGCTCTTGAATTCGGTTTGCCAGAATTTTATTGAGTATTTTTGCGTCGATATTCATAAGGGAAATTGGTCTGAAGTTCTCTTTCTTTGTTGTGTCTTTGTGTGGTTTAGGTATAAGAGTAATTGTGGCTTCGTAGAAGGAATTCGGTAGTGCTCCATCTGTTTCAATTTTGTGGAATAGTTTGGATAATATTGGTATGAGGTCTTCTATGAAGGTTTGATAGAATTCTGCACTAAACCCGTCTGGACCTGGGCTCTTTTTGGTTGAGAGACCTTTAATGACTGCTTCTATTTCCTTAGGAGTTATGGGGTTGTTTAACTGGTTTATCTGTTCCTGATTTAACTTCGATACCTGGTATCTGTCTAGGAAATTGTCCATTTCCTGAAGATTTTCAAGTTTTGTTGAATATAGGTTTTTATAGTAAGATCTGATGATTTTTTGAATTTCCTCTGAATCTGTAGTTATGTCTCCCTTTTCATTTCTGATTTTGTTAATTTGGATGCACTCTCTGTGTCCTCTCGTTAGTCTGGCTAAGGGTTTATCTATCTTGTTGATTTTCTCAAAGAACCAACTTTTGGTTCTGTTGATTCTTTCTATGGTCCTTTTTGTTTCTACTTGGTTGATTTCAGCTCTGAGTTTGATTATTTCCTGCCTTCTACTCCTCCTGTGTGTATTTTCTTCTTTTTGTTCTAGAGCTTTTAGGTGTGCTGTCAAGCTGCTGACATATGCTCTTTCCTGTTTCTTTCTGCAGGCACTCAGCGCTATGAGTTTTCCTCTTAGCACAGCTTTCATTGTGTCCCATAAGTTTGGATATGTTGTATCTTCATTTTCATTAAATTCTAAAAAGTTTTTAATTTCTTTCTTTATTTCTTCCTTGACCAGGTTATCATTGAGTAGAGCATTGTTCAATTTCCACGTATATGTGGGCATTCTTCCCTTATTGTTATTGAAGACCAGTTTTAGGCCGTGGTGGTCCGATAGCACGCATGGGATTATTTCTATCTTTCTGTACCTGTTGAGGCCCGTTTTTGACCAATTATATGGTCAATTTTGGAGAAAGTACCATGAGGAGCTGAGAAGAAGGTATATCCTTTTGCTTTAGGATAGAATGTTCTATAAATATCCGTTAAGTCCATTTGGCTCATGACTTCTCTTAGTCTGTCGACATCACTGTTTAATTTCTGTTTCCATGATCTGTCCATTGATGAGAGTGGTGTGTTGAAATCTCCCACTATTATTGTGTGAGGTGCAATGTGTGCTTTGAGCTTTAGTAAGGTTTCTTTTACGTATGTAGGTGCCCTTGTATTTGGGGCATAGATATTTAGGATTGAGAGTTCATCTTGGTGGATTTTTCCTTTGATGAATATGAAGTGTCCTTCCTTATCTTTTTTGATGACTTTTAGTTGGAAATTGATTTTATTTGATATTAGAATGGCTACTCCAGCTTGCTTCTTCTGACCATTTGCTTGGAAAGTTGTTTTCCAGCCTTTCACTCTGAGGTAGTGTCTGTCTTTGTCTCTGAGGTGTGTTTCCTGTAGGCAGCAGAATGCAGGGTCCTCGTTGCGTATCCCGTTTGTTAAGCTATGTCTTTTTATTGGGGAGTTGAGGCCATTGATATTGAGAGATATTAAGGAATAGTGATTATTGCTTCCCGTTATATTCATATTTGGATGTGAGGTTATGTTTGTGTGCTTTCATTCTCTTTGTTTTGTTGCCAAGACGATTAGTTTCTTGCTTCTTCTAGGGTATAGCTTGCCTCCTTATGTTGGGCTTTACCATTTATTATCCTTTGTAGTGCTGGATTTGTGGAAAGATATTGTGTAAATTTGGTTTTGTCATGGAATATCTTGGTTTCTCCATCAATGTTATTTGAGAGTTTTGCTGGATACAGTAACCTGGTCTGGCATTTGTGTTCTCTTAGGGTCTGTATGACATCAGTCCAGGATCTTCTGGCCTTCATAGTTTCTGGCAAGAATTCTGGTGTGATTCTGATAGGTCTCCCTTTATATGTTACTTGACCTTTTTCCCTTACTGCTGTTAATATTTTTTCTTTATTTTGTGCGTTTGGTGTTTTGACAATTATGTGACGGGAGGTGTTTCTTTTCTGGTCCAATGTATTTGGAGTTCTGTAGGCTTCTTGTATGTCTATGGGTATCTCTTTTTTTAGGTTAGGGAAGTTTTCTTCTATGATTTTGTTGAAGATATTTACTGGTCCTTTGAGCTGGGAGTCTTCACTCTCTTCTATACCTATTATCCTTAGGTTTGATCTTCTCATTGAGTCCTGGATTTCCTGTATGTTTTGGATCAGTAGCTTTTTCCGCTTTACATTATCTTTGACAGTTGAGTCAATGATTTCTATGGAATCTTCTGCTCCTGAGATTCTCTCTTCCATCTCTTGTATTCTGTTGGTGAAGCTTGTATCTACAGCTCCTTGTCTCTTCTTTTGGTTTTCTATATCCACGGTTGTTTCCATGTGTTCTTTCTTGATTGCTTCTATTTCCATTTTTAATTCCTTCAACTGTTTGATTGTGTTTTCCTGGAATTCTTTCAGGGATTTTTGTGTCTCCTCTCTATGGGCTTCTACTTGTTTATTTATGTTTTCCTGGAATTCTTTCAGGGATTTTTTTGTCTCC
Source organism: Rattus norvegicus (assembly GCF_021556685.1). NCBI lineage: Eukaryota > Metazoa > Chordata > Mammalia > Rodentia > Muridae > Rattus > Rattus norvegicus. The sequence continues at coordinate 154,752,790 of NC_141554.1, read as the reverse complement.
TCTCTATGGGCTTCTACTTGTTTATTTGTTTTCCTGGAATACTTTCAGGGATTTTTGCGATTCTTTCAGGCATTTTTGCGATTCCTCTCTGTAGGCTTCTACTTGTTCTCTAAGGGAGTTCTTCACGTCTTTCTTGAAGTCCTCCAGCATCATGATCAAATATGATTTTGGAACTAGATCTTGCTTTTCTGGTGTGTTTGGATATTCCATGTTTGTTTTGATGGGAGAATTGGGCTCCGATGGTGCCATGTAGTCTTGGTTTCTGTTGCTTGGGTTCCTGTGCTTGCCTCTCGCCATCAGATTATCTCTAGTGTTACTTTGTTCTGCTATTTCTGACAGTGGCTAGACTGTCCTATAAGCCTGTGTGTCAGGAGTGCTGTAGACCTGTTTTCCTCTCTTTCAGTCAGTTATGGGGACAGAGTGTTCTGCTTTCCGGCGTGTGGTTTTTCCTCTCTACAGGTCTTCAGCTGTTCCTGTGGGCCTGTGTCTTGAGTTCACCAGGCAGCTTTCTTTCAGCAGAAAAGTTGGTCTTACCTGTGGTCCCGAGGCTCAAGTTCGCTCGTGGGGTGCTACCCACGGGCTCTCTGCAGCGGCAGCAACCAGGAAGACCTGTGGCGCCCTTTCCTGGAGCTTCAGTGCACCAGGGTTCCAGATGGTCTTTGGCTTTTTCCTCTGGCGTCCGAGATGTGTGTGCAGAGAGCAGTCTCTTCTGGTTTCCCAGGCTTGTCTGCCTCTCTGAAGGTTCAGCTCTCCCTCCCACGGGATTTGGGTGCAGAGAACTGTTTATCCGGTCTGTTTCCTTCTGGTTCTGGTGGTGTCTCAGGCACAGGGGTCCTGCCGCTCCTGGGCCCTCCCCCACGGGAGCCCAGAGGCCTTATACAGTTTCCTCTTGGGCCAGGGATGGGGGCAGGGGTGAGCAGTGTTGGTGGTCTCTTCCGCTCTGCAGCCTCAGGAGTGGCCACCTGACCAGGCGGTTGGGTCTCTCTCTCACAGGGTCTGGGGGCAGAGAGCTGCTGCAGGCCGGGATCCGCCAACTTGAGTATTTCTTATATACATTTCCAGTGTTATTCCCTTTCCCGGGTTCCGGGCAAACATTCCCCTCCCCCCTCCCCTTTTTTATGGGTGTTTCCTTCCCCATCCCCCCCCTTGTTGCCCTCCCCCCAACAATCTTGTTCACTGGGGGTTCAGTCTTAGCAGGACCCAGGGCTTCCCCTTCTACTGGTGCTCTTACTAGGATATTCATTGCTACCTATGAGGTCAGAGTCCAGGGTCAGTCCATGTATAGTCTTTAGGTAGTGGCTTAGTCCCTGGAAGCTCTGGTTGCTTGGCATTGTTGTACATATGGGGTCACGAGCCCCTTCAAACTCTTCCAGTTCTTTCTCTGATTCCTTCAATGGGGGTCCTATTCTCAGTTCAGTGGTTTGCTGCTGGCATTCGCCCCTGTGTTTGCTGTATTCTGGCTGTGTCTCTCCAGAGAAGAGAGATCTACATCCGGCTCCTGTTGGCCTGCACTTCTTTGCTTCATCCATCTTGTCTAATTGGATGGCTATATGCATGGGCCACATGTGGGGCAGGCTCTGAATGGGTGTTCCTTCTGTGTCTGTTTTAATCTTTGCCTCTCTATTCCCTGCCAAGGGTATTCTTATTCCCCTTTTAAAGAAGCATTCACATTTTGATCATCCATCTTGAGTTTCATTTGTTCTAGGCATCTAGGGTAATTCAAGCATTTGGGCTAATAGCCACTTATAAATGAGTGCATACCATGTGTGTTTTTCTGTGATTGGGTTACCTCACTCAGGATGATATTTTCCAGTTCCATCCATTTGCCTATGAATTTCATAAAGTCATTGTTTTTGATAGCTGAGTAATATTCCATTGTGTAGATGTACCACATTTTCTGTATCCATTCCTCTGTTGAAGGGCATCTGGGTTCTTTCCAGCTCCTGGCTATTATAAATAAGGCTGCTATGAACATAGTGGAGCACGTGTCTTTTTTACATGTTGGGGCATTTTTGGGTATATGCCCAAGAGAGGTATAGCTGGATCCTCAGGCAGGTCAATGTCCAATTTTCTGAGGATACTCCAGACTGATTTCCAGAATGGTTGTACCAGTCTGCAATCCCACCAACAATGGAAGAGTGTTCCTCTTTCTCCGAATCCTCGCCAGCATCTGCTGTCACCTGAGTTTTTGATCTTAGCCATTCTCACTGGTGTGAGGTGAAATCTCAGGGTTGTTTTGATTTGCATTTCCCTTATGACTAAAGATGTTGAACATTTCTTTAGGTATTTCTCAGCCATTCGACATTCCTCAGCTGTGAATTCTTTGTTTAGCTCTGAACCCCATTTTTTAATAGGGTTATTTGGCTCTCTGGAGGGTAACTTCGTGAGTTCTTTGTACATTTTGGATATAAGGCCTCTATCTGTTGTAGGATTGGTAAAGATCTTTTCCCAATCTGTTGGTTGCCGTTTTGTCCTAACCACAGTGTCCTTTGCCTTACAGTCCTTTGCAGTTTCATGAGATCCCATTTGTCGATTCTTGATCTTAGAGCATAAGCCATTGGTGTTTTGTTCAGGAAATTTTTTCCAGTGCCCATGTGTTCCAGATGCTTCCCTAGTTTTTCTTCTATTAGTTTGAGTGTATCTGGTTTGATGTGGAGGTCCTTGATCCACTTGGACTTAAGCTTTGTACAGGGTGATAAGGATGGATCGATCTGTATTCTTCTACATGTTGCCCTCCAGTTGAACCAGCACCATTTGCTGAAAATGCTATCTTTTTTCCATTGGATGGTTTTGGCTCCTTTTTCAAAAATCAAGTGACCATTGGTGTGTGGGTTCATTTCTGGGTCTTCAATTCTATTCCACTGGTCTATCTGTCTGTCTCTGTACCAATATCATGCAGCTTTTTTTTCACTATTGCTCTGTAATACTGCTTGAGTTCACAGATAGTGATTCCTCCAGAAATTCTTTTATTGTTGAGGATAGTTTTAGCTATCCTGGGTTTTTTGTTACGTATTTTTATTCTTAAAGATACTCTGGATGCTTCTTAATTTTAGTCTCAGCTGAAATTATAGTCTTAACTGGGCCTGTTGTACATAATTGTTCACCATATCCTAGAAGTTGTTTTGGGTTATAGGTTAATAAAGAGCTTTTCTAGGGATATCAAGTAGAACACTTTCATGTGTCTTCTTCTGCATGGGAAATTAATGGTACTCAGTATTCTCACATGAAATCTATTTCCTCTGAAAATATACAAAATTTAAAAAGCAGAAACAAAGAGCCACTAGCAGACTGTGAATATATATTTACAAAGTATTTGTAGACTTTTGAGAAGTCAAATAAGAATTACAAATTCATAGCAGTAAATATCATTCACAGATATTTCAGAGCCATAAAAGATCAAGATATGATTCATTCTACATTGTGGCTATGAAAGACACAAGCTGATTTAGAAATGGACCGTTGGAGCAAGAGTTCATGTTGTAAACCAGAATAGCTTGGAACTCCTTATGATTCTTTGAATTTTCTCAGTATTTGCTATGGTATTTCTGATTACATTTATATTTTATTCATTTGGATTGTCTTTTTCTTTAATTTGCCTAAGGGCTCTTCAATGCAATTATCTGTAAAAAGAACCAAATCTGCTTCATCAATTATTTCTTTCTATTCTATTCCATTAATTTCTGCCTTGATTTTGATTATCTCTTCCCCTCTACTATTACTGTTTTTCCAAGGACTTCATTTATATTATTACATTATTATTATGCTTTCTCTCAATTTTTTCTATGCTATGGTGCTATGAATATTGTTTTTAAAACTGCCTTCATTGTGTCCCATAGGATTTGTTTCTTGTCTATTTGTTTTTGCTTGGTTGATTTGGTTTTTATTTAATTTATAGGAGTTATATTTTTTCTTCTTAATTTCTTCCTTGACATAATTATCATAGATAGCCTAGTGTGTGGCTTAGTTTTCATGAGTTTGTCTGCTTCTTTTGCTTTATTTTGTTGTTTTTACTGGTATCTAGTTTTATTTTACTATGGTCAGATAAAATATAAGGTGTTATTTCAATTTTCCTATATTTTTGAGACTTTTTAGTGTTCTATTATGTATTCTGTTTTGAAGACACTTTAATGGGATGCTGAGAAGTATATTCTTTAGTGTTTGGGTAGGGTGTCTATAGGTATACCATAGGTCAATTTGATTGATTATGATATTTGTTTCTGATAATTTTAGTTTTTGCCTGAATGTTCTGTCTATTCATGAGAATTATATATTTAAATCATTAGCACTGTGTTTGGGATAATCTGTAGTTTTTGATCTAACACTATTAGAGTGGAAAAAGCTCTGAGTCAATAGAATAGAATCTCAGCCTAAGTAGGAATAGAATGTCTTAGGTCACAAAGATACATCATGACCACAGCAACCCTTATAAAAGACAATGTTAAATTGGATCTTAGCTTATAATTTCATATGTTTAGTCCATTATCGTCATGGTAGGAGACATGGTACCACACAGGCTGAGATGGTAATGGAGATGGAGCTGAGGGTTCTACATCTTGATCCCCAGGCAGGAAGAAGAGACTGTATCCCGTATTGAGAATAGCTTAGACAAAGGATACCTCAAAGCCCACTCCTCCAATGACACACTTCCTCCCTCCCACAAGGCCACACCTACTCCAACACGGCCAAACATCCTAGTAGTGAACCTGTCTATGGACTAAGCATTGAAATACATGAGTCTATGTGGACCATACCTATTCAAACCACCACACAGAACAGTCTAATTGGATTGATTTAATTATATTGGCCGATGTAACTCTTCAAGGAAGGGGGATTCAACTTAAGCCATGCTAAAGAGATAAATGGAACAATTAGTTCTTTAATGAGACACTGACTGTACCTTTGTGTCTTAGAATCCTCACCTCTAACAAAGAAGCTAATGTACTATATTGGACATATGTCTGGGCACTTTTCTGAATACAGAGAAACCTTTAACTTATGCTTTGTTCCTTTCTATCTCTTTTCTAGGCATGTTTTCCTTAATACTTTGAGGTTCTCTTCAATATTTTGTGCTTTCTTACTCTTTCTTTAAAGCCTCCCTCCTAGCCATGTAGCTGCTTGTCCTCCATCTATCTGACCTCAGACCAGCCTCAATTATTTCCTTCTCTCCAACATTATCCTCCTCCAGATGGCTACTGAAATTTTAGAGTTTGCCCACCCTGAGATTTTTTTTTCAACATTGTGAAATTGTCCTTATGCTTCCATTTGAATCTATTCATAAATTATTTTATTATTGAAGCTGGAAATTGTAATATCATCTTGGTGGACTGTGTATTTAATGAATATGAACTGTTGACATAGAACCAACAGTCTAAATTAACCTGGACCCCCAAGATATCTCAGATACTGGATCACCAACCAGGCAGCATATACCAGCTGAGATGAGGCCTCCAGTACATACACAGCAGAGGACTCCTGGGTCTGGGTTCAGTCAGAGAAGACGCACTTAACTCTCAAAAGACTGGAGGCCCCAGGGAGTTTAGAGGTCTGGTGGTGTGGGTGGGGTGTGGACATCCTTGGGGAGACGGGTTGGGGTTGTGGAGGTATGGGATGTGGAACATTTAATAAATAAATAAATAAATAAATAAATAAATAACTTTCTAAGATTATTTTAATCAAATCAGGAATTCTATAGAATTATTAGTTCATCTAAACAGCATTAATTCATAAAAGTTCATCTTTAGTGTTGATCTGCAGAAAATCTACTCAGTAAGTAGGCTAATACTCAGGGATTATTATATTAATTTAATAATGACAGGAAAGGCATATCAATATCAACTGTAAGAGGCAATCCTGAAATTAGGTCTCTTTGGGACCTAGCCTCATAGAGCTCACCCATCACAGATTATGCAACAGTGATGGCCAGGAATCCCACCTGCTAGCCTTAGCCTATGCTATCCTAGATGGCTCCTCACACACACACACACACACACACACACACACACACACACACACACACATGCACGCACATACTAAAGAGATAGTGATACAGGAACAGTTATATTTGAACCAGAATCTCTATACTAAACTGTTGCTGATATGAACACCGACACTGCACTCTGCTCTGAATGTGCCTGGTTTTAAACCCCAATGTATGCTGTGTTTTTCTCACCTACTAAGACAATCTTGCAGACAATTTTCAGCAATTGTTTTGCATGGAGATATTTGTGTGTAAGTTCTCTTTGCATTGTATTTATGTGGCCCAAGCATTAAATAAGAATATAAAACCCACAACCCTTTTAAAGGAACTAAGAGACATTTTTTGTGGGGTAAATTTGAGTGCCAGTGGCCTGGAAATTCATATTTAGGGTTACCCAAATTCCATAGTTTAACATAAAAGCAGTTTCACTGTTTTTGTAGGTAAATAGAACAATAAAATCATAAATCAAGGCAAGATTAAAATACATCGAGGGCCCATAGATGAGGCAATCACAGCTATATGGGCAAATGTTTTCTATAATGTCAAGATGTTACCTGCTCATGTTCTTAGTATTTGGGATGGTGAAGCTAATGGTCTGCATCAAAATAATAGGATTTAACACTCACTGGTGATTAATATTTTGCAGCACCAATGGACTCAATTCCCTAATAAAAAGACACAGGCAAACAGAATGGATGAGAAAACAAGGTCCATCATTTTCTTGTACAAGAAACAAGTCTCAGTCATGAAGATGGACATTACCTCAGAGTAAAGGGTTAGAAAAAAGTTTTCCTTGCAAATGAACCCAAGAAGAAAACTGGAATAGCCATTCTAAGCACTAATAAAATAGACTTTCAACTAAAATTAATCAAAAGAGACAAGGAAGGACACAATACCTATTAAAGGAAAAATCAAGCAAGATGATATCTCAAATCTGAACATCTATGCCTCAAACACAAGGGCATCCACATTCATAAGAGAAACCTTGCTTAAGGAAACAGTTAAGAGGGCTGTAGAGATGGCTCAGTCATTAAGAGCAGTGACTATTGTACCAGATGGCCGAGGTTCAATTCTCAGCATCCACATAACAGCTCAAAATTGCCTATAACTCCAAGATCCACGACCTTCACAGACATCCATACATGTAAAAATGAAAACAAAACAAAACAAAGCACAAAAACACAACTACAATGAAATCAATGCATATAAAGTTAAAATAAATAATTATTTAAAAAGAAAAAGAGAAACATTACTAAAGCTTAAATTGCACATTCAACCCTACACATTAATAGTGAGAGGCTTCAACATCTCACTCTCACCAATTGACAGGATGTTCAGACAAAATCTAAACAGAGAAATAATGAAACTAACAGACATTATGAATCAAATGGACCTACCAGACATGTATAGAATATTTCATCCAAACACAAAAGAATATAACGTCTTTGAAGCACCTCATGAGTCCTTCTCCAAAATCAACCATATAGTCAGTTACAAAGCAAACTGCAACAGACAGATGAAAATTGAATTGACATATTGTATCTTATCAGACCACCATGGATAAAAGCAAGACTTCAACAACAACAGAAACACTGGAAAGCCTACACTTTCTTGGAAATTAAACAATTCTATACTTGATTTTTAGGTCAGGATAAAAATGAAAGAAATTAAAGACTTTCTAGATTTCAATGAAAAGGAAGGAACAACATACCCAAATTTATGGGATACAATGAAAGCACTGCTGGGAGGAAAGATCATAGTACGAAGTGCCTCCATAAAGAAATTAGAAAGTTCTCATATCAGCAATTTAAAAGTACACCTGAAAGCACTAGGGGGAAAATCAAGCATACCAAAGAGGAGTAGAAGGCAGGAAATAATCAAAATCAAGACTGAAATCAGTCAGCTAGAAACAAAGAAAACAATACAAATAATCATGAAACCAAAAGCTGGTTCTTTGAGAAAATCAATAAGATAGACAAATCCTAAATGAAACTAACCAAGAGATAGACAGTATCAAAAAAAATCAGTAATGAAAAGGGACATATAACAACTGACACTGAAGAAATCCAAAGAATCATTAGGTCTTACTTCAAAAGCTTGTATTCCACAAAATTGGAAAAATCTTAATGAAATGGACAATATTCTAGTCAAATACAGCTTACTAAAGTTAAAACAAGATTAGATACACTATTTAAATTTCCTCACAACTCCTAAAGAAACAGAAGCAGTCATTAAAAGTCTCCCAATCAAAAGAAACCCAGGGCCAGATTGTTATAGTACAGAATTCTAGCAGATTTTCTTTTCTTTTCTTTTTATTGGATATTTTTATTTCCATTTCAAATGTTATTCCCTTTCCTGGTTTCCAGGACATAAGCTCCCTATCCCATCCCCCTCCCCCTCTTCTATAAGGGTGTTCCCCTCCCCAACCACCTCCCTTCCTGCACCCTCCTCCAGCATTCCCCTACACTGGGAGGGGGTCCAGCCTTGGCAGGACTAAGGACCTTTCCTTCCATTGGTGCCCAACAAGTCCATCCTCTGCTACATATGCAGCTGGATCCATGGGTTAGTCCATGTATAATATTTGGGTAGTGATTTAGTCCCTGGGAGCTCTGGTTGGTTGGCATTGTTGTTCTTATGGGTTTACAAGCCCCTTCAGCTCTTTCAATCCTTCTTTCTCTAATTCCTCCAACGGGGATCCCATTCTTATTTCAATGGTTTAAGAGGAAAATTCCTCCATTTTTGGTGAGATTGCAAACTGGTACAACCACTCTGGAAATCAGTCTCTAGGTTCCTCAGAAAATTGGACATTGTACTACCTGAGAACCCAGCTATACCTCTCCTAGGTATACCCAAAAATGCTCCAACATACAACAAAGACACATGTTCCACTTTGTTCATAGCAGCCTTATTTATAATAGCCAGAAGCTGGAAAGAATCCAGATGCCCTTCAACAGAGGGATGGAAACAGAAAATGTGGTACATTTAAACAATGGAGTACTACTCAGATATAAAAAACAATGACTTCATGAAGTTCATAGGCAAATGGATGGAACTTGAAAATATCATCTTGAGTGAGGTAACCCTATCACAGAAAAACACACATGGTATGCACTCCCTGATAGTTGATTATTAGCCCAAAAATTTCAAATTACCCAAGATACAACCACAGACCACATGAAACTCAAGAAGGAAGACCAAAGTGTGGATGCTTCATTCCTTCTTAAAAGGAGGAACAAAATTATTTATAGAAAGGGAAATGGAGACAAAGTTTGGAGCAGAGACTGAAGGAACAGCCATTTAGAGCCTGTTCCACATGGCTATACAGCTCCTATATATGCAGCCACCAAAACTAGATAAGATTGATGAAGCTAAGAAGGGCATGCTGACTGGAGCCTGATATAGTTGTCTCTGGAGAGGCATAATCAGAGCATGTCTAGCACACTTTAATAGAAGAGTTAATTCTAATAATTCTCAAACTATTCCACAAAATAGAAACAGAAGGAACACTGCCAAACTCATTCTATTTGTTGTCCTGATACCTAAATCACACAAAAACTCAACAAAGAAAGAACTTCAGACCAATTTCTCTTATGAACATTTATGCAAAAATACTCAATAAAATACTTATAAACAGAATCCATGAAAACATCAAAGACATCATCCATCAAGATCAAGCTGGCCTCATCCCAAGTATGAAGGGATGGTTCAATATTAAAAAAAAATGTAATCTACCATATAAACAAACTGGAAGAAAAAAATCACATGATCATCTCATTAGACTCTGAAAAATCTTTAAATATAGTCTAATACTCCCCTACATTAAAAGTCTTGGAGAGAACAGGGATACAGAGCACATACCTAAACATCATCAAAGCAATATACAGCAAGCCAAGGGCCAATATCAAACTAAATTGAGAGAAATTCAAAGCATTTCCACTAAAATCAGGACCAAGACAAGGCTGCCCACTGTCTTAAGTATAGTTCCATATTGTATTTGAAGTTCTATCCACAGCAATAAGACAACAAAAGGAGATCATGTGGATGCAAATTATAGTATTTTCTTGACCGTTCTTTGATTAACTGTTCAGGAATTATTTATTCCTTGTGAACTATTTTTTGAATAATATTTGAATTATGACTATATTTAGATTCTTTGATAACTTTTCAGAGAAAATTTTTATTAATATAACCATCTTAATATTATATTTTTGGGTAATAAAATTAAATTAATTTGTATAGGGAATTAAACTGAAAATAATTTAAAATAAATTTTAATTACTTTGGAGATTGGTGGGACCAGATAAACCCTTGCATTAAGACAAAAAAAATCTCTTTACACTGAACTACCTACTGGTATGAACTGATAATATTAGTAATTATATAAATTTCATTACAAAGTAAATTTTAATCAACAGAAAATATACCATCATACAAATTAAACAATAAAAGTAAATTAAGTCTTATTTGATGAGAATAAATTTATTTAATTCATTTAAAGTTCATAGTGATTTCATTAATTTTTGTTAAATTTTGCTTTGTATGTATGACAAATCTTCAAAGTCTCCCTTTTTTCTGGTTAATCCAGCTTGACATTGCTGCTTAGGAAAGAGGACAGCACTAGAGAGGCAAAAAGTGTGAAACAAATTTCTAATGAGTGAAATTCACATAATAATCAGAAACAGCCACATTCATCATTTTATTCCTATGGAAATGACACAGGAATTCCTTAGAAACAGCCAATACCTTCTATCTTTTCTCCATTTACTAAAATAAAAATATGAAGAAGTTTTAGTTATTCGTTTCAATGTTAGCCTTAATAAAATCCAAAGTTTAAGAGCATAATAGATACTAAGAGTCAGACACCAAACAAATCCTGTCCACAAACCATTCATCTCATTTCCCCCTTGAATGAATTGTAAGTGCCTTCAGCTCCTTCCTTCAGGTAGTCCTTCTCCTAGGCCTTCCATTAGGGTTCCCAGTCTCAGTCCTATACTTGGCTGTAAGTATCTGCATCTATATTGGTCAGATGCTGGTAGAATTTCTCAGGGAACAGCTATATCAGGCTCCAGTCAGCAAGTGCTTCTTGGCATTAGCAATAGTGTGGGGGGTTGGTATCTGTACATGGGATGGATCCATAGGTGGCACAGTCTCTGGATGGCCTTTCCTTTAGTGTCTGCTCCATTTTCTGTCCCTGTCTTTTCTTTGGATAGAAACATATCTGGGTTTGAAATTTTGAGACGCATGTGTGGCCCCATCCTTGAACTGGGGGCTGTGCCTATCTATTGGAGGTGGTCTCTACATGTTGTACCTCTCCCCTTTTTGGGTATTTTAGCTAAAGTCATGACGACTGGCTTCTGGGAACCTCTTGCTTTCCTGGAGTCTGGGTCTTTTTAATAGCTATTACAATTCCCCACCCCCCACTGCTATGTTTCAGGAACTAGAGGGAGGAAGGAACTAGGAAGGGAGAGAGGAGAAGGAGGGAAAATGGGGGCAAGAACAGATATTGGAAGGGACAGGAGACAAATACAGAGGGTCAAGAAATTGAATAAAATGGGTCACAGTTTTTGAATCATTTCTGTTCATTCTTGGTATTGCTCTATTTGTCATTTAAAATATCTTAAAAGTAGTAAGATCTTAAATCTCAGGGGGAGAGTTTTTGTATAACGTGAATGAGATGTGGGATTTTGTTCTCAGCACTACAAAGTAAACCAAGAAATCTTTAAGGGCTTGAGAGAATGGCTCCCTCTGTAAGAGAGATTGATGTAAAATAACAAAGAACGTAAGTGATATCCTCAGGATCCACATAAAAATATATGTAATACTACATAAATCTGCAATGCCAACACTGGATGGGATTGATGGAGGAGGGATTGGAGGAACACTGTAACACTTCAACTAATCTGTCAACATAGCCAGAGAAGAAAGTGGTGAGCAATTGCTTCAGTGAGAGACCATGTATAAAGAGACAAAGCTATAAAATAACAGAAGAAGTCAAAGTCTCCTGTGTGTCCACATAAGCATGTATGGTAATACATAATTGGATACGTACACTCACTTAGGCAATACACAAACACACATACACACACATAAATATACACACCACACACTCACATACTAAAATATTAAAAAAGGAATATTCAAAAGAGTACACTTTGATATAAATATTTTAACATTTGAAAAAAATCCTTTTTACCTGAGTGTGCTGGTATACATATGTAGCATTTGGGAGGTAGCTGCAGGAATATCAAAAGCTGAATTCTGTTTTGGCAACATACCAATTTCAAGACCAGTTTGGGATACTTGAGAACATAGTTCAAAATTGTACACAGTTTTACTTAAGTATTGTTATAGTTGTGCATGTCTGTAATCTAGAACTAACAGAGACAAAGGACTGTGTGATGAGGTAAAATTGATCTACCTTGTGGATTCAAGGCTAGCCTAGAAAGTGTCCAAAAGGAACAATGCATTACTCTTGTGTATGAAACTCCTAAAAAGAAGCTTTGTCTGCAGAGACTGATTCATTGATGACAATTTCAGTACTGTGGAAAGACAGAAGCATTGCAGGCCCAGAGGCTAATTACTTATTTTGGTCCAGCTTACCCTCTGGAACAGCCATTCCTTGTCCACCTCTATATTTGAACCAACATACTGTGAGTAGTAGATAAAAACCTTCCTTTGGAATCTAGTAGCTTTGTAAAACCTTAGTTTCTAAGAACACAAAAGCAAAGGAGGAAGAAGAAGAAGAAGAAGAAGAAGAAGAAGAAGAAGAAGAAGAAGAAGGAGGAGGAGGAGGAGGAGGAGGAGGAGGAGGAGGAGGAGGAGGAGGAGGAGGAGGAGGAGGAGGAGGAGGAGGAGGAGGAGGAGGAGGAGGAGGAGGAGGAGGAGGAGGAAGAAGAAGAAGAAGAAGAAGAAGAAGAAGAAGAAGAAGAAGAAGAAGAAGCAGAAGAAGCAGAAGAAGCAGAAGAAGCAGAAGAAGCAGAAGAAGCAGAAGAAGCAGAAGAAGCAGAAGAAGCAGAAGCAGAAGCAGAAGCAGAAGCAGAAGCAGAAGCAGAAGCAGAAGCAGAAGCAGAAGCAGAAGCAGAAGCAGAAGCAGAAGCAGAAGCAGAAGCAGAAGCAGAAGCAGAAGCAGAAGCAGAAGCAGAAGCAGAAGCAGAAGAAGAAGAAGAAGAAGAAGAAGAAGAAGAAGAAGAAGAAGAAGAAGAAGAAGAAGAAGAAGAAGAAGAAGAAGAAGAAGAAGAAGGAAAGAAAAATAAATGCTACCAAGTATCATTTCAGGGCTAAAAATGCCCTTCAATATCTTCCATGAACCCACTAACATATTTTAAATTTGCCATGAGTTATGAGTTCATTGTTCTACAAAACTGTAAAACTTTTTGAAACTGCTTCAACATTAGAACATTGAATACAAGGTAAATGAAACTTATGTTCTTGGCCCATGGTTTCCCAAAATGTTTCCAGAGTGTACTAACTTTAGTAAATTACCTTTAAGACAAAAGGTATAATTTTTACATTGACATTATTTTACCATGTCTATTTGACATTATTTTGCCTTCTGGGCTTAAATGTCTAGTTCATGCTATAGGTTAAAGAAATTTGGGGCAATAACTTTGTTGATTACTTTCTCTGTGCCTTCTATTTTTTATCATAGCTAATTTTAAAAAAATATTTTATATAGTGAATGTTTTGCTTGCATGTACCTCTTGTATCATCTGCAAGCTTGATGTTCATAGAGGCTAGAGAAGGTATCAAATCTCCTGCAAATAGACTTAATGATGATGGATTTGAGCTACCACATAGGTGCTAGGAATAGAGGCTGGATCCTCTAGAAGTTAAGCAAGTACTCTTAACTGTTGAGCCAGTTCTCTATCAATTCATTCACTTCTTTTTATCCTGTAAGTGCTAAGGTTTTTTTTTTTTAAATTGTCATTTACTAGTATCCTAGTATACTTAAGTGTATAGACATTATGGTCAGACTCCTTTGATTTTTTTCCAATTGATCAAATATAATTGCTCACCTTAACATACAAAGCCCAATACCATCCATCCCTTAAGAACATTAATAACAACCTGTAAATACACGGAGCAGAATCTTAACATCAGCCTCTATTATTGTCCCTCAGCTCCTCTCCCAGTCCCTCCTGTCTCTTCCTCCTCCTCCATTCCAGTCTCTTCCTCTTCCTTCAAACTTTTCTCCCACCCATCCTTCCTTCTCATCCAACGACAGGCTTCCTTCTATCCTGTTCCTGCCCTCACCTGTATTTTACAATTTAAATGGGGAGAAGGTTCTGGTGAAGTTACCTGAGTCCTGAGCAGGAGACTAGACAGCTGTCCTCCAGCAGTGGAATTAGCATCAAAATACAGATAACTCCAGGGCAACCACAACATTTCCCCCTTTAAAAGGCCTTTTAATTTATATATAAATTGAGTACAATTATTACCATCCTACAATTTATAAAACATGGGATACACTCAATACCCAGTCCATCAATCTTGTCCATTACCTAAAGCACCTTGTCACCTATCCTAAAAGACTATAATTCTATACCTGACTTATATCCTGCTTTAAGATTGTAAGCCATCTGAAAAACCACCCTTTCAAATGTATTAACTTTCTCAATGTTAAACAGCTTAAGTTGTCTATGAGACTACCAGTCTTCAACCACATCAGAAATCTGGGAATGACCAAATATCTATACACATAGGAAGCCTAACACGGCTTCCAGAACTGAGAGGTTGTAGAGACAAATCTCCACTAGCGCAGTCCCCTGTTAGCAACATGTGAGCGCAAGTCTTCAGCCTTTTGGCCCAAAATCAACTAACAGACTCTTAAAATGCAGATTTTTGAAGGGCTGATCACCCTGTATTGGCAGAGCTTATCAGTTAACTATTCTGCATAATTTGTCCTTTTCTGGACAGTATTAGTCTGCAGATGAAACAGGCAGTTTTGTCCAGTGGCTGCCTAGCCACAAAGTATTGCCTCACCTGGAGGTAGAGATGTTTAAATTCTTCATTAAATCCACCAAAGGGGAACTGTTAGGAGCAGATATGTCTCAACAAAAGATAAATAACCTTAAATCTCAAATTTTGTGGATTTCTGATGTCTCTGAAAACATCTATCTATATAAGGCAATCTAGACTATTTTTTTATATCTTAAATATTATCTTGAAAGTACTCTCATAAACTCAGAGCCATGAATTTGCTATTTGGCCCTTAACTCACATGTGTAATCAACTGAGAAGTTTGTAATGACATCAATAGAAGGACTGGCTCTAAACCCTATACTTTTAAATTCTTTTAACAAATAAATTCTATATCAAAACAAAGATCAGAGTTTAGCTTAGTTACCAAATGAGATTATGACTCAATCTAGCTAAATCACCCCCCTGTTAAATTACAACCAACTTTATATTCCTCATAAAAACAACTTTAGAATAACCATTTTCAGCTCCCCAAAAGTCTAGGGAATTGGGGTGACGACTCCTCCTTAACTTCTTCAAACTGTACACGGGCATGGAGATATCCTTGGGAGTAGGCGGTAGGAAGAATGAAGCAAATGCTGTAGCCAATGTGTCCTGACTGGACCCAGCTGAAAGTCCTTGAGACCAGGAATCCAAGTAGGCACACTCTGTAAAATACAACTCTCAAGACAAAAGTTTAGAATCAAGATATCTTTTTGTTTAATTCTCCTGAATCAATTTTTTCAGGCGATCTACCTCTATCAAATCTGATCAGTATGACTCTGTGAGGTTTCCAGAGCCTAATAACACTTTTAAAAACACAAATACAAAATCTTTCTCCCAAAATACTCTGTTCCTTAATCTGTAACCAGAAAAGCTTGTATCTTGCACTCTTTCCCAGAGTAATAATATAACCATAAAACTCAAAGTCACACCCATCATGAAGATTAAACAACTTTTTAAATAGGAAGTAAGCTAAACAATGAGCCTGATAGGCTTTTGTATTCTATGATATCAGGAAACTAACCCAAAATTTCCATGGAGCCCATGTTAAGAGAATCCGAGCTTCCTGTTGGGGTAAATATCAAAAATAACCACAAACCCTCACTAGCCAGCACCAACAAGGTATATGGCCTTTAGCGGGGTATTCATAAAACAAACCAAATACCTTCTATCAATTTCAATATCAATAAGCAACATATCAAACCAGGACTTTAGCCCAAAATATATCCATCTGTTAAGCTCTCTACCTGGAGCCACATATTTTTATTTAACCTTAATAACTTCTATAATATATGTCTGCATTCACTGTGCCTGGTGTTACAGACATTTATCTCAACTCTCTACTTTCTAAAAATAAACTTAATCAACGTTTAATAAACCTGTCATTAAGAAGTAGCTTGTATAATTAGGATTTCAACCCAAACTTCCTGTGGAGCTCACATTAAAAGGAATATGAGTATCCTGAAAGACTTTCTAAACAATTTTCTTTAAAAAGCAGCTTTTAATCTCTAACTCTCTGATCTGCCATTACTTATCACACAGGAGGGCAACTACAGCCTGCCAGCCCAGGCTACTTCCCCGTTTGTTAAATTCCCACTCTTGAGATATTACATGACTTAGCATGGTACTGGCCTCCTCTTAGAAAATAAAAACTTTCTCTCAACTCTTAGGATTACTAGTGGATTCTTGTCCATCACATTAGTTCACCATCTGTTGTTGTAAAATTATAAAAAATAAAACAAGTATTGTTGTCTTTTACCTCACTAGGTCCAGTAACTCAGTGCCCCAAGATATCTGCTGGATATCTTGTAGAAGCACACATTCCAATTCTGTGGTGGCCCAGACCAGCTGCCCCACACTCGCTTACACTTAAATCTTCACATGAAAGGACACACAACACAATAACCTTAGATCCAATTGATACAATATAATTGCCCACCTTAACATGCAAAGTCCAATACAATCCATCCCTTAAGAACATTAATAACAACCTGTAAATACACAGAGCAGAATCTTAACATCACCTGCCATGGCTTCTCTCCCTCTCCCTCTGACTCTTTTGATTTTTATTATTTTTATGTTTAAACATAGCTTTTCCCCATTCTTGATATACACTTTTCTGTTTTCTGAAGTCTATTTGCTTCTCATTTTTTTATTTTTTATTTTAGATTATAATATAATTACATTGGCTCACCCCTTCTTTTTCCCTCCTCAAAACTTTCCCATATTACTCTTCTTGCTTTCTTTAAATTCTTGGGTTTTTGTTTTTGTTTGTTTGTTTGTTTATCCATTAATTGTTATGTGTATAGGATAACCTATGCTCATGAATTGTTAGAATTAATAATCTAGAAAATTACAATTTTATCAAAAGGTATTTACAGATTCTGTGTAATCCCAACCAACATTTTCATCATCATATTCACAGAAATATAAAGCAAACAACGCTAAAATTCATATAGAACAATAAAATACCCTGGTCAGCCAAAATGCTACTGAACAAAGAGAAGGCTAAAAGGTATGATATTGGCACAAAAATGTATACATGTAGGCCAATAAAAATCAGAAGCAAACATTTAACTTCTGCCACCTAATATTTGACAAAGATTCCAAATACAGAAAACAGAAAAAAGAAAGCATCTTTTAAAAATGTTGCTTAGAAACATTGGCGTTCATGTACAAAATAATGAAATTACACCTACAGCTATCGCCTTGCATAAAACTTAACTATAAATGGATCAAAGATCTAAACCTGAAACTGGAAACACTAAAACTCTAAAAGGAAATACACATTATAGTACATGACCTAGATGCAGGAAAGGATTTTCTACCGAGGACTCCATTTGCTAAATTAAGGTCAAAAAATTGACACGTAGAACTTCAAAAAACTCTCACAATTTTCTGCAGAGCTAAGGAAACAATCAGCTCAGTGAAGAGAAAGCCCACATAATGGGAAAGAATCTTTCTCAGTTCTATGTCTCCCAAAGGATGGCTATATATATATATATAAACAAAACAAATAAAAAATCATGCAACCATTTTCTTAAATGGACATAGGAACTGAGAAATTTCATAAGACAAAAAATATATGTCTAAGAAACTTCTTTAAAAAGATGTTTCCCTAACAATTATGCAATTGCAATAAAAACAACTTTGAGAATTCTGGTTAGAAAGGCAAAATAACAAAACAATTGCCAACAAATAATGGAGAAAATGTGGAGACTGAGAATACGTACTCACTCTTGGTGGGATTACAAGCTGGTGGAATCACTGTGGACTATCAGTGTGTAGAATTCTCAAAAAACTAAAACTAAATATACCATATAACTACTCCTTGACGTATACCTGTATGACTCAATATTCTACTTTACATGTACTTGTTCACCCATGTTCCTTACTGCTCAATTGCTAAGAAATGGAAATAACCTAAATGACCTTCAGGTGATAAATAGATGATGAAAATGTAGTATATGCACTCCATGGAATACTATCCAGCTCTAAAGAAAAATAAAATAATGAAATTCTCAGGTAAAAAGATTGATCATATTGAGTAAACTAATCAGATCGAGTTAGGTAACCTACACCAGAAGGATAAATGTTACATATTCTTTCTAATTGGAGACTTCTGGCTCCAAATCTTCAGATATGAGAATATAGCTTGAAGTAATTACAGAAACCTAAAATTTTAAAAGGAACTGTTACCTTTGGTGGGTGATCAGCAGAAAGAGGAATATTCACTGGTGTTTTTAAATTTGATTCATTGAAGTTTTTATTTCTACAGTCACCAAACAAAGTAAAACTCAGGACTGTACAAAATCACTGCTTGTAAATATTTAATCTTGAATCAAGGTTTTTCTGCCCTACCTTTGGTCATTTTGTTCCTAGACAAAAACATACAACTTTTACATTCATAATAAGCCTTTAATGTACTAAAAGTGGTCAGATATCTACCCTCTAAGCTATTATGTCTACTTCCCTGCCAATAACCCCACAATATGATTTGCCATGTTCTGTCTGGGCTGCTCTCAAATCCAATTGGCCAACCCTCATGGCCATGTATTTTAAAATTCTTACCCCATGGGCTTTTCTTTCTCCACCTTTTTCTTTTTCCTCATGACACAAAGCCCAGAAACCCAAACCCTGCTTACCTCTCGTCTGCTCAGCTAATGGCTGTAGGCATCTTTATTCACCAAGCAGGGATAACTTGGGGGGGGGATTATATAACATCAATTGTGCAAATATAGATTCTCACATCCCTGGGGGCAAACAGGTCTTGAGGGTCAGAATTTAGCTTTAAAATACATGGCAAAAAAAAAACAAACTTCAACAACTGCTAAATATTATTAAACCTTCAAAGAAAGGTAAATGTACATGGCATTTCTCAAACATTTCATAAAATAATATGATATAATTCTAAGTTCATTCTGTATGTTATCATTATGTTGACATCAAAACAACTCAATGACATAATACTAAAGGAAAAGGAAAGCAAGACACCAATTTTCTTGATGAACACAGAAAAATAAGCTCCTGATAAAATTCATGAAAACCAAAATCAGAGAAATACTAAAATCAAACAACATGAACAAGCCTATTTTATTCCAGAGAGACAGAAATGGTTCAATATAAGTGAATGAATGAATGATAGATAAATAAATAAATAAATAAATGACTATTCAAGTAATATAGATAATATAAAGGAAATTAAATACTAGAGAGATGGCTCAGTGGCTAAGAGGGCTTATTGCTCTTACAGAGGATTCTAGTTTGATTTATAACACCCAGTGACAGATAATATACAATTACCTATAATTCCAGTTTCAGGGGGATTTGATGCTTCTGGCCTCAACAGCCACCCATATTTTTGTATAGACATACTTGTACATATGCAATTATAATAAAATATTTTCAAAAGGAAATTATGTCCATATATCTTAAGTTGGAAAGTAATTCACTATGAATCATAGATGACTATTTTATACCACAAATATGAAACTTCTAGAGGAATAGACTTTAATATATAGACTTAGGCAATTACTGCATGAAAAAAAGGGAAAAATTACTTCCAATAGGAAACCACACCACAAAATAACAAATGAAATTCTATAAAATTAAAATCTTCTATGAAATAGAGAAAGTATTTATAATCTTTATATCTGACATGGTAATACTACTTATAAATCTTTAAAGAACTTTATAAAGAACTCTGACGGTTTAAATAGGAATGGCCCTCATATATTCCTGTATTTGAATGTTTGCCTCCATAGGAAGTGACATTATTAGGAGTCATGGCCTGGCCTTGTTGGAGCAGGTATAGCCTTGTTAAGAGAACTGTTTCACGTTGGGGGTGGGATTTGAGGTCTCAGAAGTTCAAGCCAGTTCTTTTCCTGCTTCCTAACAATCTAGATGTAGAACTCCAACACCATGTCTGCCAGCATGTGGTCTTGCTTCCTACCATGGTGACAATGGACTAAATCACTGAAACTGTAAGCTAGACACAGTTAAACGTTTGCCTTTTAAAAGTTGCCTTGGTCACAGTGTCTCTTCATAGCAATAAAATCCTAACCAAGACAGAAATTGGTACCAGGGACTGGGATATTGCTGTGATAGACCTGACCATGTTTTTGTTTGGAGGGATGTAAATTTTGGATTTTTCCTTAGAAGAGTAGTTGAATGTTTGAGTAGGGCTTAGAGGTAGATTTGAACTGTGAGAGCCTAACTAAAGATGCTCCAGAGGGGAGGAATTTTAGTATGTGGCCTAGAGTCTTTTCTTGTGATATTTTGGCTAAGAATGTGGCAGCTTTTTACCCTTGTTCAAAAAGTCTGCCTGAGGCTAATGTGAAAAGTTTGGATTAATTCCATTGGCAGAGGAAATTTCCGAACATCTTAGTATTGACTCTGCTGTGTGTGGTTATTAGTGTTCACTCTTATGAAGATTTATTATAAAAAAAGGAGCAAACTAAGCAAATAAAGAGAGAGAGAGAGAGGGAGGGAGGGAGAGAGAGAGAGAGAGAGAGAGAGAGAGAGAGAGAGAGAGAGAGAGAGAGAGAGAGAAAGGGAGGGAGGGAGGGAGGGAGGGAGGGAGAGAGAGAGAGAGAGAGAGAGAGAGAGAGAGAGAGAGAGAGAGAGAGAGAGAGAGAGAGAGAGAAGACAGAGACAGAGACCAGAAAAAGGACACCAGGAAGTACAATGGAGCCAAATTCTATAGTAAAGTAGATGAGTAGATTAAAGAAAAGCCTTGTGTTAACTAGAACAAAGGAAGTGGTGACCTCAGAGAAAGTTCCCACTCAAATAAGGATCCAACTAGTGAAAATGAATTAAAGAAAAACTTCGACACAGGTATATTGCTGCATGCCTTTAATCTGCCAATCCATGAGAATGGGAAGTCTTTTGATCTTTGGAGATCTTCAATTTCTTTCTTCAGAGACTTAAAGTTCTTGTCATACAGATCTTTCAATTGTTGGTTAGAGTCACACCGAGGTATTTTATATTATTTGGGACTATTGTGAAGCGTGTCATTTCCCTAATTTCTTTCTCCAGCCTGTTTATCCTTTGAGTGAGGAATGCTACTGATTTGTTTGGGTTAATTTTATACCCAGCCACTTTGATGAAGTTGTTTATTTGGCTTAGTAGTTCTCTGGTGGAACCTTTGGGGTCACTTAAGTATACTATCATATCATATGCAAATAGTGATATTTTGATTTCTTCCTTTCCTGTTTGTACTTCTTTGACACCCTTTCGTTGTCTGATTGCTCTGGCTAGAACTTTGACACTATATTGAATTAGTAGGGAGAGAGTGGGCAGCCATGTCTAGTCCCTGATTTTAGTAGGATTGCTTCAAGTTTCTCTCCATTTAGTTTAATATTAGCTATTGGTTTGCTGTATATTGCTTTTACTGTATTTAGGTATCGGGCTTTGAATTCCTGATCTTTCCAGGAATTTTATCATGAGGGGGTGCTGAATTTTGTCAAATGCTTTCTCAGCATCTAATGAAATGATCACATGGTTCTTATCTTTTCGTTTGTTTACATAGTGGATATTGAACCATCCCTACATCCCTGGAATGAAGCCCACTTGATCATGATGGATGCTCATTTTGATGTGTTCTTAGACTCGGTTGGTGACAATTTTATTGAGTATTTTTGCTTGAATATTCATAAGGGAAATTGGTTTGAAGTTCTCTTTCTTTGTTGGGGCTTTGTGTGGTTTTGATATAAGTATGTTTGTGGCTTCATAGAAGGAATTGAATACTGCTCTGTTTCTACTTTGACGAATAGTTTGGAGAGTATTGGTATGAGGTCTTCTATAAAGGTCTGATAGAATTCTGCACTGAACCCATCTGGACCTGGGCTCTTTTTGGTTGAGAAACTTTTAATAATTGTTTCTAATTCTTTAGGAGTTAGGGGATTGTTTAGATGGTTTATCTGATTCTGATTTAACATTGGTACCTCTAACTGTCTAGAAAATTGTCCATTTCCTCCAGATTTTCAGTTTTGTTGAATATAGGCTTTTGTAGTAGGATCTGATGATTTTTTTATTTCCTCTGATTCTGTTATTATGGCTCCCTTTTCATTTTTGCTTTTTAATTTTCATTTTCATTTATGATTTGGTTAATTTGGATATACTCCCTGTGCCCTCTGCTTAGTCTGGCTAAGCGTTTTTTATCCTTTTGATTTCTCAAAGAATTAGTACCTCATTTTGTTGATTTCTTTGTATACTCCTTTTTGTTTGTACTTGGTTGATTTCAACCCTGAGTTTGAGTATTTCCTGCCTTCTACTCCTCTTCGGTGTATTTGCTTCTTTTTGTTCTAGAGCTTTTAGGTATTCTGTTAAGCTGCATGTATGCTCTCTCCATACATACTTTCTTTTTGGAGGCACTCAGAGCTATGAGTTTTCCTCTCAGCACTGCTTTCATTGTGTCCCATAAGGTTGAGTATGTTGTACCTTTGTTGTCATTAAATTCTAAAAAGTCTTTAATTTCTTTATTTCTACCTTGACCAAATTATCATTGAGTAAAGTGTTGTCAAACTTCCATGTATATGTGGGTTTTCTGTCCTTATTGTTGTTATTGAAGACCACCCTTGGTCCATTGTGATCTGATAAGATGTATGGGACTATTTCAATCGACTTGTATCTCATGAGGCCTGCTTTGTGAACAATTATATGGTCAATTTTGGAGAAGGTACTAAGAGGCACTGAGAAGAATGTATATTCTTTTGTTTTAGGATGGAATGTTGCATAAATATATTCTAAATCAATTTGTTCATAACTTCTGTTAGTTTCTCTATGTCTCTGTTTAGTTTCTGTTTCCATGATGAGAGTGGAAACAATGCTTTGAGCATTAATAAGGTTTCTTTTATGAATGTAGGTGCCCTTGCATTTGGAGCATAGATATTTAGGATTGAGAGTTCATTTTGGTGGATTTTTCCTTTGATGGATATGAAGTGTCCTTCCTTATCTTTTTTGATAACTTTTGGTTTAAAGTTGATTTTATTCAATAATAGAATGATGAATCCAATTTTTTTCTTAGGACTATTTGCTTGGAAATTTGTTTTCCAGCTTTTCACTCTGAGGTAGTGTTTGTCTTTGTCTGAGGTGTGTTTCCTGAATGGAACAGAAATGCTGGGTCCTCTTTATGTATCTAGTCTTTTAATCTATGTCTTTTTGTTGGGGAATTGAGTCCATTGATATTAAAAGATATTAAAGAATAGTGATTGTTGTTTCCTGGTTTTTTATTGTTGTTGTTGTTGTTGTTGTTGTTGTTGTTGTTGTTGTTGTTGTTAGATGTAGAATTATGTTTGTATGACTGTTTTTCAGTTTTGTTGGAAGGAGATTACTTTTTTGCTTTTTCTAGGGTGTAGTTTCCCTCCTTGTGTTGGAGTTTCCAATCTGTTATCCTTTGTAGGCCTGGATTTGTAGAAAGATATGATGTAAATTATGTTTTGTCAGGGAATATCTTGGTTTCTTCATGTATGTTAATTGTGAGTTTTGCTGGAGAGTAGCTGGGTGGGCATTTGTGTTCTTTTAGGGTCTGTATGACATGTGCCTAGCATCTTCCGGCTTTTGTAGACTCTGGTGAGAAGTCTGGTGTAATTCTGATAGGTCTGCCTTTATATGTTACTTGACCTTTTCACCTTACTTCTTTTAATATTCTTTCTTTCTCTGTGCATTTGGTGTTTTGACTATTATGTGATGGGAGGAATTTCTTTTCTGGTTCAATCATTTGGAGTTCTGTAGGCTTCTTGTTTGTTTATGTACATCTCTTTCTTTAGGTTAGGGAAGTTTTCTTCTATAATTTTGTTGAAGATATTTACTGACCCTTTAAGTTGGGAATCTTTGCTCTCTTCCATACCTATGATCTTTACACTTGATCATCTCATTGTGTTCTGGATTTCCTGGATGTTTTGGGTTAGGAGCTTTTTGCATTTTACGTTATCTTTGATGGTTGTGTCAATGTTTTCTATGGTATCTTCTGTCCCTTAGATTCTTTCTTCTGTCTCTCGTTTTCTGTTGGTGATGTTTGCATCTATGACTCCTGATCTCTTTTCTAGGTTTTCTGTCTCCATGGTTGTCTCCCTTTGTGCTTTCTTTATTGTTTTTCATTTCTCTTTTATATCCTAGATTTTTTTTCATTTCTTCATCTGTTTGGTTGTGTTTTCCTGTAATTCTTTAAGGGATTTTTGTGTTTCCTCTTTAAGGGCTTCTAGTTGTTTACTTGTGTTGCCCTGTATTCCTTTAAGAGAGTAATTTATGTCCTTCTTAAAGTCCTTTATCATCATCATAAAATGCGATTTTAAAATCCAAATCTTGCTTTTCCGGTATGTTTGGATATCCAGTATTTGCTTTGGTGGAAGAACTGGGCTCTGATGATGCCAAACAACCTTTGTTTCTGTTGCTTAGTATCCTGAGCTTGCCTCTCTCCATCAGGTTTTCTCTGGTGTTAGCTTGTCTTTCTGTATCTGACAGTGGTTTGACTCTCCTGTAAGTCTGTGTGTCAATATTACTGTACACCTGTTTTCTTTCAGCCAGATCTAAGAACAGAGAGCTGCTCCTGGGTTTGTTTGTCCTAAAGCAACTATGAGGGTGCTTGAAGCAGAAGAGTTTGCCTTACCTCTGCTCTCACTTGTGTAGGCACTCCTGGCCACTGGCTTTCAGCTCTTGGAACAGGAAGAAACTGGAAGGGGTCTGCCCCTGACTTTTCCTAGGTCCCTGTGCCCAGAAGGCACAAAAGGCAATAGACAGGTTCATCTTGGGTCAGGAATGTGGTCAGAAGTAGTTGCCTCCTCTGAGCTCTCAGGATTGTCTGCAGTTCTGAGAGTCCAGCTCTCTCCCATATTGGATTTGGGTGCCTATTTATTCTCTTTAAATCCCAACCACAGCCTCCTCCCCTCTCCTCTGAGAAGTCACCTTCTCACAAATCCCCTTCTCTGCCCTCCCTCCCCTTTTCCTCTGAGAAGAGTAAAACTATGTGACTTAAAGCTCATGTTAAACATTTTAATGTAGTAAATTGAACAATATAAAATATTTAATTAATATTCACATGTATATAAAGATAAAGAATATACTTATGTTCTTTAGTAATTTTTATTTGATGCTATTTTTTATTTTTTCTTCTGTTTTTTCAACTGTTCTGGGGATTGAACCATGGGTCCTTTGCACGGTGTCAGTATTCAACAATTTGAGTTATATCCTTATGCTAAATTTTAACTATTCCTATATTACCATATTTGTTCTCATGTAAAGAAAAATACATCATGGTATTTGGAAAGGTGCTATATATATGATAATTGAGTTTCATTTATGAGTATTCTTGACACTATGTTAAATCTATTTTGACAATGATGAATGTCTTGACTAAGTCTTCAATCAAGGAATGACAGTCTGCATCCTACATGCTCTCCATCAAAAATGATTATTATGTGTTGGTACTTTCTATATATCTCAACAGTTGCAGTTTTCTTTGATGCTACTTACAATGTCTAGTAATTGTTTATTTAAACTTGAGTTCTTTAAATTCCATTATTCTAACAAGATTCTCTCATGAACACTATTATATCAGAGTCAGAGTCTATTTTATCCATTTAGTCACACTAACCTGCTATACAATGGATAATACTTTGTCATTTTCTCTATGCCACATGGATAGAAATGGTGCTCATAATATTAAGTAAAATAAGCCAAGCACAGAAAGACAAATGTCTCATAATATTTCTTTGAAATAGAATTTAAACAAGATAATCTCTTAGACATTGAGGGTAGAGTGCTGGTTACTAGAGTGTGAGAACAGGAGGAGAAATGGATTGATATTGATATTGAAGTCGATATTAATAGGTACTCTGCCATATGAAATAAGAATAAGAATCTAGTGTGATAATACCCAATATTTGTAAACATAGAAAATATGATATGGTGAATATTGTAAAAATTTAAAAGGATGGGTTGTAATTTTTACTACAATGAAATTATGAATGTACAATATTAATACATATAGTATAAGACAAGCTATTAAATGTACAACATTCATGGATTGGTATTTAAGTTAATAATTAAAAAAAAAGTAAAACAAAAGAACAGGTACAGTACTTGCCCAAGATGTACAAGTGAAAGACTGTGCTATTGATGATTCTAGATTTAGGCTGATGTGTAATCTTTTTATATTAATTTTTAAATTTTTGTTTGTGTATATATATATATATATATATATATGAGTGTGTGTATGTGTGTGTGTGTGTGTGTGTACATGCATTCACACACATGTCCATGCCATGTACGTGTCATGTGTATGATCAAGGAAAGCAGAATGGTCTCCTGGAACTAAAGCAACAGGATGTTATGAGCTACCTGAAGTAGGTTCTGGGTACTGAACTCAGGTCCTCTGGAAGACAAAGAGCAAGTGCTCTTAGCTGCTAAACTCCCTTTCTAATCCTGTATTTTAGCTTTTAGCAAAGCAAAATGTTAGATACTGAAGTGTATTTAGAAGTATGTAGATATACAAGAAAGTGTAAGTATAAACATTCCTAGATGGCTGATTCTTCTTCCGAGAAAACACTCTGCAGAAAAACTGCTGAAATGCATATGGACTAGTATCTAGACTGGATCAATAGGAAAAAGGGGAATACTTAATGGACTCCAATATAGTGACATCTAGAATTTTCTTGACAACCTTTTATAGATGGTCGTACAGATGAAATCTCAGATGTAATGATGATCACTACAGCACCCAGGACAAGCATCAGCAGCCTGGTTTATAAGAGTCCCCCTCTCTCTTCTACCTATGCTCTGTTCCTTCTCATCTATAAATAGTAAGAGTGGTCATTCCCCAACACTAGTCACTGTCAGTCTCTGAGAGGGAGAATAAAACACAGTTAGAGGGACACAGGTAGATAAGGATAGTATAAGTGGGCTCCCTGTGGTAGCTACTTCTTGTGCCCAGAAAACATTGTGAGAAGTAACTGGAAGTGATGGGGACGTGTATCTATAAAGTATCAATAGGGCATAGGTGATGATCAGGGGCCTTATAAAATAACATGTGCAGCATTCTTTTAACAGAGTTGCAATATTGAGCTTTTCCCATCCTACATGTATAAAGCTGTTATTCTTCCTTTCTTTTATAGCTTCATCCTCTATCTTTCCAGTTTGTACAATCATTTTTTCATGCCAAGGAACAAAATCAGCAATTTCTTAGACAACTACTATTATCCTATTACAATACCAAAAATTTAAAAAATATTAAGTGTATTCTATATATCTGCATTTGTAGATATTGTGCATGATATATTTGTATAAAAGCATTTGCCATTTATATAATAACAGAATCATTTACTACTATATTTTTGGGACATATTCAGAATAATAGAAATTAATATTATTCAAACACCAATATAAAGAGAATGTTTTTGCTTTTTACTTTATAAGCTATGATCTTACTATATTTCCTTGTTTAGCCAGGAATTTTCTATGTACCAGACTGCTTCAAATTTGTACTGATATCCCTGCCTCTTTCTGTCAAATGCTGAAATTACAAGCATAGGAGCACAGACAGTATATATATTTTATCATTATAAAATGTCATTTGTTTTTGGTTCTTTTTTCCGGAGCTGGGGACTGAACCCAGGGCCTTGTGCTTCCTAGGCAAGTGCTCTACCACTGAGCTAAATCCCCAACCCCATAAAATGTCATTTTTTAAAGTCATTTAATGTATTGGATACTTGAATTACACTTTTAATATTAAGTTATGTTGAGTCCTCATTCTCTCTCATTCTTTATTCCTTTTATGTTTCTGTGTACTTGGTATGTATTCATCTTTTAGTTGAGACTTTTCAAATCAAAATATTTTACAACTGTTTCCTGGGTATATTGTATACTCAAGGTGATTTAAACATATACTATGACAATTTTGCTCTTAACTAATACATTACACACAATAAAACCCCATAATATGATAAATATATTTCGTATTTTATTGTCATTTTGCTTTCATTATGCACTGTGCTTATTTTTTCCAAAATTGTATGCCTCTAACAGAAAGTAACATTTTCATTTTGAGATTTATCTTTACAAATAAACTCATATAATTATACTTGATGTACCACATTATTACAAGAAAAAATTCTATTTGGTAAATGTATCACTCTTATCTATTCATTAATATAATGCAATCTAAATAAAAGCAAGCAGAGGTTTACACCTAGAACAAAACAAGTTAATTCTATTGTTCTTATGTAAACATTTTCATAAAGATATTAAGTATAATATCATATGAGTAGAACAATGTAAAGGAATTTCTAGAAAAAAAGGAGCACATTTTAGTTTGAAAAATTAAATTTTAGTAAAACACTTCAAAACAAATTCACACACACACACACACACACACACACGCACATGCACACGCGCACACACATTCTCAGCTATGTTTACCCTTGCTAGCATCCTTAGAAAAGACTAGTAACCCAGTTCTTGGTTTGTCTGTGCTACTCTAACAAACCCAGATATGAAGTAATTTATAAAGTATGAAAATACATTTCTAACAGTCATGGAGGTTACAAGTCCTATATTAAGGCACTAGAATCCAAGTATTTTCAGGAAAGTACAAAATGTGTGTTCTCATATGGTGGAGAGATAAGTTTTGGATACTTTTGCTATATATGAATGAAGACAAAAATATCCTGTCATTATTCCATGTAACAAAGAAGGTAATTCTAAATAGCTGGAGAGAAGTTGTTAAAATCTCTGAAACTCTTAGAAGAAAGCATAAGTACAAAAGAAATTCTTAAGATATAATAAGCAAGAATATAAGGTAAAATTTTAATGTACCAGAAACATATAGCACATCCCCAGACAAACATCAAATATGATTGTTTTCAGTACTCCAGTATTTGGGAAAACAATTTTCTTTTTTGTTTTCATATCCATGAATTTAATCTGCTGAAGAAAAAAGTTTAAAGCCCCCTCTAAAATTTCAATATTGTTATCAGTAAATACATTGAAACTAGATTAAGTTTAAGATCTGATTCTACAAGCATAATTCCTGTTTGTGTTTGCCTTAAGCGTTCTTTTTGACTTTTGTCAGAGTCAACCTCAAGTGTCATTTTATTATATAGATATTAAAATTCCCATTTTCCCTTTTTGGTCAAAATTATAAAAATGTTTAAAAAACACAACTTTTAAGATTCATTGACTGTAGGCTAGTGCAAAAGTATGATAAGATTAGAGATTTTAGGCTTTATATCTTCATGGTATTGTTAGATTTTAGATTAAAGATAATTTTAAAAGTTCAGTTTTTTCTAAGGATAATCAAATATGAGAATTAAAACCATATAGCAACCCACTTAATATGTTGCATTAGAATTGTGTTGTTTATATTGTTTGGAAGAAAGGCATAATATAAACCTTCAAGTTAGTGGTCCAGTGATTCTTGTCATCAGTATCCATGTATGTATGCTATATATTGTCTTCTCTAATATGGATGTAAATGTTTCAATGTATCCAAACAAAACTGTGTTAAGTATCAGTATCTGACTTTCAAGATAGTGATGAAAACATTGAGATTTCCACATTGGAACCCTTCAAAACACTCAGCAGTCATGATAGAACACTGCTGCTACTTTGTGGAAACAATGTAAAGGGGGAAAAAGAATTTCAGGTTTGAAATTGTTGTAAACTCCAAGCCCTGTGTAAGTAGCCTTCAGATAAACCTTCGATGGGTAGTGGGCAGCTGTGATTAATCCCTAGGTGATAAATCTGGAACCATAACCGTTCTATAAAATGTTTCTAGAATTCCCAAGGCATAGAAAACAAGAATTGATAAAAACATTATAAGCAATGAATACTAGTTATTAATAGGTACCAATAAATCCATCTATAAGAAAATGTGTCTGATCTATCAGTGTTAGTATTCAATAACATTTTATGATGAATAAGTGAATGAATATTAGTAGAAATACTCTGTAAAATCTGTATTAATCGACAACAATGACTTTTTGACTTTTTCATAGTTTACTGCAAGCTTATCGAACAGTCTAGAATATATGAAGTTGGACAGCAAGATCTGGAAACATAATTGATTAGAAAAATTATGAATGTATAGAATTTTAATTTATTATTCACCTGAAGCTATTATTTCCTTTGCTTTTTTGTATTTTGTTTTTTGAAAGGCCTTACCTTCTTTTTTTTCTTTTCTTTTTTTTTTTTTTTTTTTTTTTTTTGAGCTGAGGACTGAACCCAGGGTCTTGTGCTTGCTAGGCAAGCGCTCTACCACTGAGCTAAATCCCCAACCCCACCTTCTTTTTTTTAATGTTCTTTTTCTTAGTAATACTTTTCATATCTCTATTATATAACAAGTCATCATGTTCACCTTTGCATTTTAGCTTTTTGAAACTTGTGTTACCGTTTTTAGCCATGTATCATACCAAGATTGTCAAACTTGGGTCCTATATTTTATCCTATAGATGTCCAAACCTTTTCAGCAGACAGGCTAAAGTTATTGAAAGATGTTTTTGTTTGTCCTTGAAATGACACAGCAAAGTCAAAACCATCTTCAAACTTTCTCTTGCTTCTCTTAGTCACTTAGAGGGACTTCTGGGTCTGACAGTCTTTGGACAAAAGACCACAGCCAACCTTACCAGCATTGTTTGAATCAAGTGTTTCTTTCCTGGTCATCCCTGCCTTATTGTATCCATTTGCTGTCTATGGTGTTGGAAAATATCTTAAATTTTATGGTCCTGAAGTACTTTGCAGGTACAATAAATGGTGCTTAGTTATTTTGGAAACTTTTTCTTCATTTGACTATTTTCTTTATTTAAGTTAAATCTCTCTAATTTTGATAAAATTAAATTATTTAATGAAACTATTTTATGTGGAAGAGAATCTCTCCATTATTTCTAAATGGAAATATTTCCTCATGGAAAGCAATCACTGATACTCCATATTTACTGAAAATTATCCCAGAGTTCTTCTAATACGATTATGAAACTTGCCTTAAAAGAATCTGAAGAATCAAGTCCCAAGATAGTCATTCAATAATTTGACTGAATAAAGTTGCCAACTCAACAAGTAGTCAATTCACCAAACCGATATTTTTGTTTGGGTTTAATGCTTTTATTAATCATAGACAAAGTCAACAGAATAGACTAGATGCTTACATTCACAAAAAGACTACCTAAAATAAATAATAATCTTAATTATACTTTAGTGATATCAAAATGCTTATTCACTTGTAGACCTTTATTTAAATATTATACAATACATCAGTGGTTCCCTTCTTCATCTGGTATTTATTAATTTAATTTGTTATTTGAAATAAGCATACAAATATAAAATAAATAATATATCCATCAATCATCCTATTATTAATTGACATTTTATGTTGTTCCTGAGTTTTGGATATTCAGACTGATATAGTATGATATCCTAGAATATGCCTTAGGGGCAGTTTCCCAATATTTTTCAGAAATCATGTTCTTCAATACACAAGAATAACTTTTTGAGAGGAGGTGTCTGTTTCTACAGTTCTGCTGTCCACCAAGGGCTTTCTGGTGTTGTGTCAGTCAATATCCTCATGAAAACATAGTTTGAATGGCTTATGTTTTGTTAATGTGGAAACAAACATTTTTCTCTTTAAAAGATCAATTTTGTCCAAGAAAGAGATGCAATTTCTAATGAGGTGGTAAGACATTAAGAAATAATTTAAATATCTGTAAAACAAAAGGATATGTCATTAAAAAACATTGGAAAATGGTTTCTGAAAAAAAAGTTTAGTGGAGAGATTATTTGGGTTAGTGAACATTTAAAGATTTTGGTTAAGATATCTATTTAAGTTAATAATATGTTCCTAAAAATATAAGCAATTATAGCATGAAAAATGGTAAAGACAGGTGCTGAACTCCTTAACCGTGTCAGAACACAGTCCATGAGTGAAGTGATGAGATTTCTGAGAGTTTGTGAAAAACTCAAGTAAGCCAGACAAGAGGCTTATAAACTCTATTTTTTTCCTAACATGGATTTGTTCTTAGACTGTGCTGTTTTTCTCTACCCAGGTGTAACAATAAATAGATTTGCCTCCGATTACATACTACTGTTTACTTTTGTTATTCAAAAATATTTCCAAGTAGAGTCTGCCCTTGTGACTGTATATAGCATAAACTCATGTGATTTTTTGCCTAACCTTCAGAATACAAATTGCCTGATGATCTGAATGAAGTTGGCATGAGACTTTAATCCACCTCATTTTTAGGCTTAACTCTCTCAGGTTCATGCAGGCAACTAGAGCTGTAACACCCAGAAGTTGCAACTATTCTTTGAAAGAAGCTCTTCAGTTACAGTATCATAAGGAAAAGCAAAAAGCCCTTTTTTGCAAGAGAAGTATACAATCTGATATTTGTATCTTTAAGCAGTAATCTTCCTTCTCAATATATGTATTTGTACTATATGTGCAGCAAAAACTTCTGACCAAATTCGATTAACATTAATTCTACAATCATCATAAAATTTAAGTATGAAAAGAATATAGCTCTAAACAATATAGTCCATCTATCATAAGCCAAAGAACT
Source organism: Rattus norvegicus (assembly GCF_021556685.1). Taxonomy (NCBI): domain Eukaryota; kingdom Metazoa; phylum Chordata; class Mammalia; order Rodentia; family Muridae; genus Rattus; species Rattus norvegicus. The sequence continues at coordinate 154,719,808 of NC_141554.1, read as the reverse complement.
TTCATTGACAGTAAAGAAAACTTTATCTTTAAGAGAAGAGAAAGTACCAATCTAACTATTTTTACCCCTTGTTTTTGGCACTGTGTTTGCTGTGTTTTTCATTCCATTTTGAAGCAGTCTTACTATGTAGTCCAGGGTGACCTCAACCGCTTGGCAATCTTACCACTTTTATTCAGCATTATATTCTAAATTCTAGCCAAAGAAATTAAGGTAATAAGAAAAAGTAAATGCTATTCTAATTAAATTGTTTCTCTTTTTAGAGAACATGTTTTTATATGTAGCCAATCCAACCCACCACCATCACCACCACCAAAAAACTAACCCAGCAAATAAATTCAGTAAAGTTACAAGATACAGAACAAATACAAAAATGGTAGCATTTATGTATACTAGCAATAGTTTATTCAAGAAGGAATTCAAGAAGACAGGACTTCCTAAAATTAACTTCCATCTCCCCAAAACTTATTGGAATACATTTGAGGAAAGAGGATAAAGACTTGGATTACTCTTACTTTGTTTATTGAGGCAGAATCACTAGCTGAAATCTTTAAAATATAAAATATTCATGGGTATAATAGAAGATTTAACAAAAATCAGAAAGCTACCTAGTGGTACTCAACCTTTCTACAGTTGCAACCCTCTAGTACTGTTCCTCATGTTATGGTGACCCCAACAATAAAATTATTTTTGTTGCTATTTCATGACTGTAATTTTGCTAACATTTTGAACCATAATGTACATGGTTTTAGAGACAGAGATTTGCCAATGGGGTCACAACCCAAAGAAGAGAACCATCGTACTGAAAGACCACCGGGGTGGGGAAGGCCCCTACTCAAATCTCGAGACGATGCAACCCCCCAAGAACTCACGAGAAACCAGTCTTGATGTAATAAACAAGAGGTGTATTTGAGGAACCAGAGCTCTGGGGACGACATGTATCTCACACAGGAGACAGAGGAGTCGACCCCGAGCCCAGTTAGGGGAAGGTATTTATAGGGAAAACTACATAGGCAGTTGGCAACAGTCACACAAAGCACACAAAGTTTGTAACTTGGGCTCAGTTCAACTCTAGGCCACCCTGCTTCTGGAGCAAGCTGACCCTAATTCTCATTATTCTCAGGACTGTTGAGTCAGGCCTTATCGAGGCTAGATGGTTTGTGGTGGCTATAGCCAGGCTACATCCCCAAAACATTTTATGTTATTCTTTGCTATGAGGTGCACTTGTCCTCACAGCAGGGTCAGTGGCAGAGAGTTTAAAATCTTTTTTCTTTCAGTACTATACTATTCATAGATTAGAATAACTAACACTGCTAAATTATCAATACTATAAAAGTAAATCTGTAAATTCAGTGCATACTCTATAAAATTTCATATCATTTTCTCTTAAAACATCATACAAATACATATACAAACACAAAAAAGACCTCAAATAATTAAAGGTCATCTTGGCTAAAAATAATAATGCCACAGACATGATATTATCTTTCTTCAAAACATTTGAAATCAAACCAGCACTAGACTGTTGGATTGAGTCAGATCAATAAACAAACCAGTACAGTGGTTTCAAAATTAAATCCAAGTCTACTGGTTTTTGGATTTTTGACAACACTACCAAGAGATGGCAATAAATAATGTTTGGAAAATGAGATATCCTCATTCAGAAGATTAGAACAAGGACTTCATCTTACATATACCAAACTAAACTGAAAGGGATTAAATGTTTAAACTTAAGACATGATCCTATAAAACTTCTTCAAGAAAACCAAAGGAACCTCTCCAACTTTGGTCCAGGCAAAGACTTTTGAAAGTGTCCAAAGAAACATTAACAATTAAAATAAAAATAAGATTATTCAAAACCAAAAAACTTTTGAAAAGCCACACGGGGAAAAATTGGCACTGGGAAGGTAGAACCCACAGAATAGGATACAATTACAATTTATATACCTCATATGGGATAAATATCACAGAGAAGCCTTGAGAATTTTATAATAAGAAAAATTGGCTCAACAGAAGTGAGCAGGGTTCTTCAGTAAATATTCTTCAAAAGATACTAAACTACATGACCCTATCCCAGACACAGTAGATTATCCAGCTCAAACTTAATTGTTCCAAGACCCTGAGAAACTAGGAGTTAGACAGACTCTTTATTATGCAGACAGTTAAGGAGAGGGCCCGTGGCTAGGTAACAAAAGTCTGGAACTTCCAAGAGAGGGCCTGGTTCTTCCTCAACCTCCTGACTCAAAGCAAAGACCTCCCTCCTGTGTGGGCTTTTGTCTGCCACTAGCAGCCCCCCTGCTGATGGACCTGCTCAATGAGTTCAAGACAGGATTGCTACATATCACACCACAGCTCTGCACCAATCAAACATCCTATCTGTTTTCAAACTGATCAATTCTAAAGTAGGAGAGAAAGAACTCTTCAGGGACTTTAAAATCCCCAGCCTAAAAAGGACAGGGAGAGAGGGAGAAAGAGAAAGAGAGAGAGGGAGGGAGGAGGGAGAGGGAGAGAGAGATTGGTTTTCTGAGTCCCTGCTCTGCTTTTCAGTCTTTTTTGTTTCTTTCTTTGTCTGATGTGTGCATACATTTCCTCACCCTGCTCCAAGACCATTGCACCCCTGCCAATAAAAAAGAAAACACCTTCCTTCAACTGCTGATTCTCTGTGTTGTGCTGATAGTTTTTCTTTGCTACGTGCCTTGCTTCAGATTTTTACTGACTTTTAGTTCTTTTTCTTTTTAAATCTGTGTATCTTTTTTAATTCATAAAATGAGATCCATTTCTTTCCAGCATTTGGCTACAGTCATACATTGTTGGCCGGTTACAGTTCACAAAAGTGAATCCATATCTTTTACTCCAAACCTACATGCTCAGTTACTGTGTTTCCCTGTGACCTCCCCACATGTTTCTCCTTTCTCCCAAGAGAGCTGTGGAGATACCTCAGTGGATCAAGTCACTCTTCTAACCTGCAAACACTATAAGACCAATCATCTAGAAATGTGAAAGAGCTCACCATGACTTCTTTTCATTTTGAAAAAAAATTCAAGTTAACATTGCACTGTCAATGAGGTCAATGACTATGTATTTTCCCCCATTTTCAGTATTTTCTAAAGGTTATTTAAATAAACATAATAGGTGGAGTCTTTTTTAAATTAATGATACATGTGTGCAGATTCATTTAATCCTAGAATTATTATCATGCCCCACTGGTTTTTAGTCAATATTTCTAACAAGAGAAGTGCACCACAGAAAGCAATGGTGCCTATAAGCCAATAGCTTGTATAGCACACAAGGTCCACAGAGTTTGTTGCTTCCAAGTATCTTTTCCATAAAGAGTGGATTGTGGATCTGGCCTGACATGCTTCCTGTAACAATTGTAGTTTTTAATTAAAAATAATTAATAATTTATATATTAATACATTTATATACACCAATGTCATGTGCATGTGAATTCCCCATGAATGTATCTGTTGTGTGCATATGTGGAGGCTGGAGATTGATATTTTTCCATTGATCCTCACCTTAATTCCAGAGACAGACTCTCTCACTGAATTGAACTTGCTGTTTTGGTTCAATAGCCTTTCTAGCAAGGCCTAGCCATGCTTCTGCCTCTGTCTTCACTGTAGAACTAGAGTAACAGAGGAGTATTGCCATGCTACAGTTTTTTTTTAACACATCTTTATTAACTTGGGTATTTCTTATTTACATTTTGATTGTTTTTCTCCTTCCCGGTTTCTGGGCTAACATCCCCCTAATCCCTCCCCATCCCCTTCTCTTTGGGTGTTCCCCTCCCCATCCTCCCCCCATTATTGCCCTCCCCCTTAGGTGTGTGCTAGCAATCTGATTTCAGGGCCTCATGCTTACTCATCAGACACTTTCCCCTTCAACCCAACTTCTTAACCCAAGCATTAGGTTCTTTAAAAATATATTATGAAGTTATCAAATGCAGTTACTTTCAGATATGCTATGTCTACTAAAAATAAAAATGTACTATCTTAAATTCTTAATTTCCCTTCTTTTTCTTTTATTGGATATTTTTATTTATACTTCAAATGTTATTCCCTTTCCCGGTTTCCCAGATATAAACCACCCCATGCCACACCCTTCTTCTAAAAGGGTGTTCTCCTCCCCATCCACCCCCTTCCCCTCCCTTTCTACATTCCCCTGACTTTTAGTTCTTAAACTGGAAGAGAAAATGAACCCATTTCAAGATATCTAGACTATATCATTTCTACAGAGCTTTCATTTTCTTTTATTTGTAAGATTTAAGAAGTATTTCAGAAATGCTTCAATGACCCCAATAGTTATAATGAATTCTACCCATGGAAGAATACTAGATATTTCATATTTGTTTTTTAACCTATTTAAAAAGAATTTTAACAAGAATTTTAGCCTATTTAACACAGAGACAGGGAAAAATGACTGTTGAAAAAAAAGTTGGTAAAGAAATAGAATGTTGGTCTCTGGAGTCCTCACTCAACTGGGCTGTCAGTTTCATCACACTATTTCCAAGAGGCAATATGACTCCACAAGAAATGTCAAACTGCTAATATTTGCTGACATTTGGGTCATAAACCACAACAACACCCATTTTTATTCTGTTATGAAATTTTTCTTCTTTTGGAGTTGCTTTTAAAGATCTTTGCTACTTCAGTTCCTCAAACAATCTATTTCAGTTTTATTTTATTTTCTGCTAACTCATGTATTTTGTTATAAATCCCAAGGTACTGTCCATTAAATAATTGATTAGCTAGGGACTTTTTTAATGTTTCTTTTATTATTGAAATTTTTATCTGATATATGCTGTTCATGGTTTCAGTTTTACAAATAAGCAGCAAAAGTTAATGCCACATGGCAAGTTCTTAAATTTAAATATTGTGTGGCATATTTGTTATCTATTACTGAGTTGACCAAACTCTAGCTAAGAATTGAGCATATGAATATGTACAATCTTATAAACTGTAATCATCCAAGAAGCAGTATAAATTTCATTATATTAGGTTCCAGGGATAAGCATTAGAAGCCCAGCGAAGACATAACTTACAATGCTCTGCTGTTGAAATTAAGTTTTTGCAATTTACAAGTGCTTCCATTTTGTGATACAGATGAAAGATTTTAGAAGTATGTCATACCTAAGCAGTCAACTTTCTATGATAAGTTCACAGGAAGCAAAGGTTACCAGTTATCATCTCTATGTTGGAGCTGATTTATCCTTATCAAAAGCTAGATAAACCATGAAAAATGTCAAAAGAGTAATTATAGGTTTTCCATGAAGTAACTGTACCAAATGCTTGGTTTTAATTAGAAATTTACTCATTATTTGATATTTTTAAAATGTTACTGGAACAAGTAGGTGAAACATAACTCTTTCTCATTTGCTTAATTTTTTGGTAGAAGTTAATTTGAGGTGATGGAAGAAGTAAAGGCAGAAAGAAACTCTTCAAGTTCAATACCATTAATAACCAAGAAAAATCAATTCTGTCTCAAATAAGCACCTAATTAGACATATGGACAATGAGGACATGGATCTGAAAATGATGATTTTTTAAGTCAAATTGTGAAATCTCATCTTGCTGAGAGGGTGACTGACAGTGCATTTAGGAAGTTCCTTGCTGGACTAACAAGGAGATGGCAATGCTAAATGTAGTTATATTTGAGAAAGACTCTATTCACCAAAGAGAGAAGACAGTAAAAACTGCAATTGAATTTATTACAAAACAAGTGAAATTAGGAATCATTTACTAAACTCTGATGCTTTACACAGAAAGCACTGAATTTTCATATCATTCAAAAACTATCACAGTTTACAAAACAGAGAAAAAGCAGCATGCTTGACTGGTATTATATAACAGGTTTAGATTGTTCACCAGTGTGATGGTTTGAATATGCTTGGCCCAAGGAGTGGCACTATTAGGAGGTGTGGCCTTGTTGGAGGAAGTGTGTCACTGTAGGAATGGACTTAAAGAGCCTCATCTTAGCTGCCTGTAAGCCAGTCTTCTATCTGTCTTTGGACAGAGATGTAGAACTCTCAGCTACTCCTGTACCATGTCTGCCTTAATGCTGTCATGTTCCTACCTTGATGATGATGGACTATACCTCTGAACCTGTAAGCAGCCCCAATTAAATGTTGTCCTTCATAAGAGTTGCCTTGGTCAGAGTGTCTCTTCACAGCAATGGAAATCCTAACTAAGACAAACAATGAATATAATATTCAATCAGCTAGTATCTCATAAGTTTTTATTAATTAGAAAATGTATGATTTCTTTTTTCATTCATACTCAGGCTTAGAAATTTTCAAACATTGTTCAACGAGTATGATAGCAGCAAAATTACACATATTTGTAAAAATGGAAGTATAGTGATGAAATTTATTCATTACCAAAATAATAAACAAAATCCTGATAAATTATATCAGACCAAACCTTTTCTTTTCTAATTTGTTGGGGTCATAGTATTTTATCACATCAATGGAAAAATAACTAAGATATAGATCAAATAGACTTAACAGACATCTACAGAATATTTCATCCAAATGTGACAAATTAACATTGTTTCTAGTAGTTCCTGAGATTATTCTAAAATAGATCATATCACGCGTGTTTTAAAAATATAAACAAGATTGATTAACCATTGTCAAAGTAGCCAAAGGACCAAAACTTTTAATTAGTCATAGTGAACACATTGTCACATATATGAATGAAATTCAGAATATCATGAAAACATGTATTAAAACCATATACCACAGAAAATTGGAAAATCTGAAAATATAGGTAAATTTTTCAGGTGTGCAACATAACAAAATTTTACCAAGTTTTGATAAAATTTAAATAAACATATAATAAGTAATGCTTTCAACAGTAAATAAGTTTCCTGTCTAAAAGTCTAGATCCAGATGGATTTTCTATTAAAGTCTGTGGAATCTTCAAAGAATAGTTAAAACTGGTGACTCTCTAATTTCATAAATTAGAGGAGGAAAGAACATTTCTAATGTCTATTAATGGGGCCATGATTGTATTGATACTAAAACCAGATAAAGGCATAATAACAATGAAAACTATAAAACAATCTTCATGACAAAGGCATAAAATATATAAATACATTTCTTTTCAGCTAAATACAAGACCATTTCAGAATGTAATAATGCAGAAAGATCTTACAGGGTCCTACTGCTAGACAAAAACAAAACAGCAGCAACAAACCTATAGGTAACTCGTGATGGCTGAGAGTTGAAATAACTCCTCTCAAGGACGAAACACCTGATTGGGTTTCCTATAAAAAAAGTGTTGTGGGATGTTTCTGTACACTGTGTATTTGGATGGCGATTTCTATACCCCAGAGGTTAGTTTGTATTTGAACTTGGTATTATCATTTTTATGAAACATTTCCTGACTCAGTATTTTGTAAAACATTGTTTTCTATCATCTTCTGATTGATCAATAAAGAGCTGATCAGCCCGTAACTGGGCAGAAAAGGGTAAGAAGGGACTTCAGTGCCCTTAATGGGGGAAGAGCAAGTGGGAAGTCGCCATGAGAACATAAATGAATGAAGAAGGTACCAGAGCAGGACTATGATAGTAGGTAATGCAATGTGGCTGGGAAATGGATTGTAAATAGTTTAGGGCAGCATAGGTTTATTAGAATAGACCAGAAAGCCCCCATCTATAGGGCAAGAAGCTTAATAATAAAATTTTCATGTCATTATTCAAAACAAAAGAGGGTATAGAAAAGCCCCTTTTACAAAATAGTATGCCCTGAAATTATATACACATAAACTATAAAAATGGATTCAGCAGGCTGTATTTATATATTTGTGTATGTGTGTGTGATCAAAAATTATTATCAAAGAAAACTTGATATCAAAGTTTTGCTATCAATTTAGAGTGAGGAAATGTAGGATGACTTAGAGCAAAGGGCTATAGAAGGGTCTGAAAAGAATAAACAGAAATAAGCAATTTAATTACATTTTAATTAAATGTAAAAGTAAAGGAAGAAAGAATAGAGAATGATGATAAGTATGACATGCATGTGTGCATGCACAAACACACACACACACACACACACACACACACATACACACACGAGCTGCTAACATGATCAAGTTGCCCTCATTTCAGAGATACAAATTGTTCAACATGCATACATCAGTTAATTAATTCACCACATAAATGGCTTCGAGGACAGAAATTAGTGATATCTGAAGAGATACAAAATTTATTTTGTAAAGATAAAAGTATCTACAAGATAAAATCCATAAAGAGATAAAGGAGGCAGGTAAAAGCAATATGACAAACTCACAATAAACATCTTGCTAAATACAGATAACAATGAATTTCCGCTAAAATCAGGAACAATATAGGGTGTCCACTTTCTTGAATCTTACCCTGTCAAGGACTAGCCTTGGCTTGAAGAGGGATTCGGAAAGAATGATTGTCTGGGAGCAGTGAAAACAAACTTCTGGAAGTCTAATCCTGGGTCCAAGTTGATGGCCTATGTTCTGCTTTTTCTGCTTGTTTTCTTTCTGTTCTGCTTTCTCTGGAGATCTCTAACCAGCTCTCTTTAAGTTCTGCTTGAGACAGTTCTCCAAGCAGTTCTCTCTTGCTGTTCTTAGAAAAAGAAAAAAGAAAGAAAAATAATTCTCTGGATTGCTCATCTCTTGCAAAGCATAAGACTAGTCTTTTATTTTACATATCAATCCACTTATTTACTTCAGGTTTCTTTATTATTATCCTATAAAATCAACGTCTGGTTGACCCCAGCCCATTAATTATTAGGGGACAGCAAGCACACATTTTCTTTTAACATTTCAAAATAATACAGAAATCTGTCTGCCTCTGCTAAACACAAATGCTAAGCTAGCTGGGTAGGACCCTGTCCTGAAATTATAATCTAGCACACCTGTGACTAACCTTGGCATAGTCAAGGCTGACCTTGAACACAACACTTTGCCTGCCTATGTATCTAAATACTTTTGTATTTTTCTAGCAAGCTGACTCATTAATACAGCTGTCTTTCATCATTTAGATTCATGAAGTCACTCACAATTCATATTTCATCCTTTTTTGCATAGTTGAGAAATTATATATTTTCAAACATATTTTAGAGTTCTTTTTTTGACAAGGCATAATCAATATATTCCTGTTTCAATTTTTTGGCTTATTAGATATTTTTTATTTATTTACATTTCAAATGTTATCCCCTTTCTCTGTTTCCTGTCCATAAACCCCTTATCCCATCCCCTCCTATCCCTTCTTCTGTGAAGATGTTCCCCAACTCTTTCCCACCTCCCCACCTTCCCACCCTGACATTCCCCTACACTGGGGGCTCCAGCCTTGGCAGGGCCAAGGGCTTCCCCTCCCATTGGTGCCCAAGTCCATCCTCTGCTACATATGCAGCTGGAGTCATGAGTCTGTCCATGTGTACTCTTTGGGTGGTGATTTAGCCCCTGGGAGCTCTGGTTGGTTAGCATTGTTGTTCTTATGGGGTTGCAAGCACCTTCAGCTCTTTCAATACTTCCTCTAACTCCTACAAAGAGCATCTCAAGAGATATCAATATCAGGCATGCACTTCTTGGCATCAGCAATTCTATCTGGGTTTGGTGGCTGTATGTCTATGGGCTGGATGGCCAGATGGGGCAGTCACTGGATGGTGTTTCCTGCAGTCCCTGCTCCAATCTTTGTCTCCGTATTTCCTCCAATGAATATTTTTGTTTCCCCTTCTAAGGACTGAAGTATCTGCACTTTGGTCATCCTTCTTCTTAAGCTTCATGTGGTGTGTGGGTTGTATCTTGAGAAATTTGAGCTTTTGATAAAATCCACTTATCAATGAGTGCAAACCATGTGTGTTTTGTTTTTTTTTTTTTTTTTGTGATTGGATTACCTCACTCAGGATGATATTTTCTTTTCTTTTCTTTTTTCTTTGTTCTTTTCTTTTTACTTTTTTTAATTTATTTTTTATTTGATATTTTATTTACATTTCAAATGTTATTCCCATTCCTGGCTTCCTGGCCATAAACCCTCATCCCATCCCCCACCCCCTTCTTCTATGAGGGTGTTCCCCATCCCCAACCACTCACCCCTTTCCACCTCCCTGCCCTGACATACCCCTACACAAGAGGGTCCAGCCTTAGCAGGACCAAAGGCTTCTCCTCCCATTAGTGCCCAACAAGGCCATTCTCTGCTACAAATGCACCTAGAGCCATGGATCTGTCCATGAATACTCTTTAGGTAGTGGCTTAGTCCCTGGGAGCTCTGGTTGGTTGGCATTGTTGTACATATGGGGTCTCAAGCCCCTTCAGCTCCTTCAATCCTTGCTCTAACTGCTCCAACAGGGATTCCATTCTCAGTTCAAGGGTTGGCCACTGGCATCTGCCTCTGTATTTGTCGGGCTCTGGCAGAGCCTCACAGGAGACAGCTCTATCAGCTTCCTGCCAGCATGCACTTCTTGGCATCTCAATATTGTCTGGGTTTGGTGGTTGATATATGGGCTGAATCCCCAGGTCGGGCAGGCTCTGAATGGCCATTCCTTCAGTCTCTATTCCAAGTTTTGTCTCCATATCTCCTCCTATGAATATTTTTGTTCCCCCCTTTTAAGAAGGACTGAAGCATTAGCACTTTGGTTGTCCTTCTTGAACTTCATGTTGTCTGTGGATTGTATCTTGGTTATTCTGTGCTTTTGGGCTAATAGCCATTTATCAGTGAGTGGATACCATGTACGTTTTTTTTTTTTTTTTTTTTTTTTGTGATTGGGTTCCCTCACTCGGGATATTTTCTAGTTCCATCCATTGGCCTATGAATTTCATGAAGTTTTGTTTTTAATATATGAATAGTACTCCATTGTGTAAATGTACCACATTTTGTACAGGTTGTCCTAAAACTCCCTGTGTTTACCACTTTGATAAGAAATTAGCCATACCTTCACCTCCTAGACTCCTATTGTCTGGTTTTCATGGAGTCATTAACATTAACAGGGAGGACATTACTTAAAGCAGGAATGTAAAATATGTGCACCATTTATGCAAACAAGCCTCATGCCCAGGGCAGTCATTGATACTCTTGGAGGCCAAGTCTGCTGGCCCTGTCCCTGGGGTAGGCACTATGTCATTATGTTCCCACCAAGGCCATGCCAGACCCTGAATTTTTCAGTACCATTTGTGAAGTCAGAACAACAATGAGACAAGAAGAAGACGTTCCATGGATAACAATAGGAAAGAAAGAGTCAAAGTAGCCTCATTTGTAGATGATATCATTCTGCAAGTAAGAGACCCTACAGACTCCACCAGAAAACTTTCATGAAAATGTAAGAACAAAAAATTTTACGGGGTTACTGGGAGATGTGAGTATAACCACCGGGAGCACATGCTGGGAAGTGAGCAGAGTCCTTAGCAAGAGAGATGCAAGAGAGCAGCTGCTGCCAAGCTCGGAGAGTAGCCAGTGGCAGTGTATAAGTTGGGGTGATGAGTTGGGTTGAGACTCTTTGCTCTTTAAGATGAAAATACCCTGCAGGTGCCATGTGGCCCAATGGAGCCCACACTAGAGTGGGATGATGAATTTCTTTTTTAACACTTATGGCAATAGGTGGTGAACTAATATGTTAGGCAAGAGTCTACTAAAAATTTAATATCAACCTGAGAGTTAGACTTTTACTTTATTTTATTTTATTTTCTAAGTCAAAAAGGTGATGCTGCAAAGACGAGTCACGTGGACTCAAGCGTGGGAATCTTGAAACAAAGGAACAGAGGGGGAATCTGTTCACAGATTCTAGGTCCCCTGCTGTGAAAAGAAGCCTCTGTACCATCCCATACTACCAGGATTAACTGAGTTTACGTTTTGCACCAACCCAGTCCAGCTGAATGTACAAGCTCATCAGCTGCCTGTGTCATCCCTACACTTTCAGAAGGTCCAACTTGAGACACATAGCCTTGCACACTAACCCTGCCTGGTGAGTGACCCCACCCTCCAGATGCCATCCTTAAACTTCCAGGCCTAGCTTGGATAGTACAGCTTGTATATTAGCCAAGGCAGATATAGCCAGAAATCACATTTGGACATTTTCTGTGTTACCACTAAAATGAAATTACCCCAATCTTATTCCATTAAAATATCAGTACTATGAAAGAGATTGACCTAACAACTCTTCATATATGATCAGAAATCAAACAAACTTGGGAAAAACCAAAAATAGAACCTAACTTCCATTTCAGAATCAGGTTAGACTCTTATAGTTGACACATACCAATGAAAGAAGTCTACATGCCTATGCCACATTAAACACACACACACACACACACACACACACACACACACACACACACACACACACACATTATGACCCACTTTACCCAAAAAGTGCATTAGTCTTTATAAATGTTTCTCAGTGAGAATCATCTATATGAATCCAGGACATTACTCTTAAACAAAAGAAAACAAACATGATCAAAAATTTCAATGAGTTTAAAGAAGGAATGAATATAGAGATGTTAGGGTAAGTCTAAGAAAACAAAATTATATAGATGAATGACATGATGATAACAATTCTGGTTTTGAAAACATAATTTATTAAAGAAAAATAAATACTGAAGAAAATTGAAGCTAAAATGAAAGTGGAGCTAAAACGTTTAATAACTCAATTTGAAAACTCAAGTAAAGCCTTAACAGAAATATAGAGTGAGAAAAGCCTAGATGAGCAGGACTTGAAGATAAAGTAGAGGAACTGAACTACTCAAGTAGAGAGGTAAAATACACGACGGGACATTGGGCAGTTAGAGCTTGATTTCGATTTTGATTGTGACTATGTCCTGATATATTTCCCTCTTGAAGGAAGAAAGTATTTTACTGGAGACCACAGTTAAGAGACTTTGAATTTTGAAATGACTTTGAATTTTAAAAGATATTAGATATTTGAAAAGGATTGAACTTGTAATATGCAAAGACTGTGGGACTTTTAAAGTTATTTATATCTTGGTGATGAATAAGAAAGTAAGGGTTGAGGCTTAATAGTGATGTGTTTGTGTGGCAAGTTGACAAGGGTTGTACTGGCTGGTTTCATGTGTCAACTTGATACAAGCTGAAGTTATCAGGGAGAAAGGAGCCTCAGTTGAGGAAATGCCTCCATGAGACTCAGCCCTAAAGCATGTTTTTCAGCTAGTGATCAAAGGGGGCAGGGCCCAGGCCATTGTGGGTGGTGCCATCCCTGGGCTGGTAGTCTTGGGTTCTATAAGAGAACAAGCTGAGCAGGCCAGGGGAAGCAAGCTACCAGTAAGTAACATCCCTTCATGGCCTCTGCACCAGTTCCTGCTTCCTGAGCTGCTTAAGTTCCAGTCCTGACTTCCTTTAGTGATGAAGAGCAATGTGGAAAGTGTAAACTGAATAAACCCTTTCGTCCCTGACTTGCTTCTTGGTCATAATGTTTTGTGCAGGAATAGAAACCCTGACTAAGATAATATGGAATCTCATTACTACAAAAAGTAAAAATATGACTTAAAAATCTTTTAAAGAAACAACTTAAATGTTTTGATAATTTGGTAATATTGATCTAGAAGCTATACTTTCTTAAATACCCCAGTTCTGGGTATAGTATATTTCCCTATGAGTTGTTGACTAAAGAGACCCAGAAGCTTTCCAACCAATTATTTATTGTTGTTACTCTTTGTTGTATATCAGGATTAGATAATAAAAATTATCTAATCTTATTGTTGAAAATACAACATACACTGGGTACAGGACAAGATGGAACTGCGCTTCATGACTTGTCAACTAGCAATCATAGTGTTAAAAGGTGTCAAGAAGTCTGGAGATAGAGGACAGAGTACAAAGAGAAGTATCATTAGTAATCTTATCCAGCAAACTTTGAGGCATATTTTCTTACTGCTGAAATAGTAGTGCAACTGTCATAGGTATGGCCATCACTTTATGATTGAGTTTGTGGTCTAATATACTTCATACTTTAAACCTGGTTTGTAATCTTAAGGTAATTTTTAAGTATAATACAAAAATATATGACTGTATAAGTAACAGGTCCTCTTAGAGGATGTATTTCAATTGTTTCACTAAACGAACATGTAACCAAACTGTCTCCTAAATATTTATGTTTATATTTATAGTATAGTGCTACTGTGAACCTGAATCTAGAAAATTTTGTTTTTGATTGCATGCTATATTTAATGCATAGGCTTGTAACTGTTGTGAATTCTAAGAATAAGTGATGGTTAAGCATTTAGTCTTAAAATAGACATCTAAAAAATTCAATCTAAGGCCCAGGAGGCATCCTAGAAGAGAAGCCAAAAAGATTATAAGAATCATAGGAAAGAGAAGAAAGAGGCTTACATAACACTATCTTCTGGATGTAGCATAGCCATCACATTTACCAGCACATAGTAGATGTGGTTACTTATAGAAGGCCCACACAAAGATAAAGACATAGGGTAGAAATAGGAATATTTGGAAAGTATTTGAGCCAGTAAGAGCAGAAAAGGTAAAAATTTGGGCCATAGAAAGGTGAATATGATTTTAATACAGTCTATAGATGTATATAATTGTCAAAATAAAAATAATGTAAAATTAAATTAAAAAAAGAACAAGAAATACATTTTAGATTGGCTATTAGGATTCGGTTTTTATACCTCAAATGTTACTACTTTTCCAAGACAACACTAATTATTTGCTTATTTCTCTACATTGTCTCTCTCAGCAGTTACATCTTATTTGATACTTAAGCAATCCATCATGATTAGTAGAAAATCTGTCATCTTTCTTTTCTGTATAATACAGTCACCACTACATGGTCAGGTCAACATGCCCTTATCAAATGGCTCACTTGAGAAAATTCAGCAAAAGAAAGAGATCATTGGCTCACTAATCAAAAGGCACATTGCACCTAAGAGATGTGAGAGTGTAAGACAATGCATGGCTTTTATGCATTGTGTATTCATTGATCATAAACTAAAACTTGTTTACAGGCTTTTCTCTGTATAACTCTAAGGAAGATTCCTTTCACAAAATTAAATTGATTTCACAGACATCAATCATACGACTCCATGTTATCAATCTGTTTTATTTTTTTCTAAGGTGCTCACTCCACTGTCTCAGTATAAATCCCAAATTATAGTAAATATTTTTGTTTTAAGGAAAATTTTGGAGCCAATTCTACTGGCAGCTGGTGTGCAATTTATATTTAGCCATCTTTGTTGCCATAAATGTATCTGTGAAAGAGGTAGTAACAAAATCAGCTATATAACACTGCATATTATCCTTGTATCAAATACAACATATTGTATATTATTACTATTATTATGAAAATATAGGTAGGAAAATTAATCTTACATACATCAAGTAAAAATGTCTCAATTTTCACAGACAGTAACAAGAGTTAGGATTAGTTCACTCTTTAGTACAACATCTACCTTCTTGCCACAGTGCTGGAATAGTTGTTTATTTCAAACTCATTTGAAATCAGTAGTATTCCTTCTTTGACTTAGTGTTTTCTAATGACTTTGTACTGGAAAATAACTGAATTTATATTTTAACATGTAAAATGTTGTTTTAATTTGTGTAGTAAAGATCAAATCAAGTTTAATAGTGCATGTACCACCTCAACACATGTATTATTTAATTGTAGTGACAATATTCAAGCAGTTTTTAGCCATTTTTATGTAAATCTAAAACCACTGATTTCATAGAAGTTGATAGAGTATGAGCTATGAGGTGCTAGGGGGAAGCTGAGAAAAAAATAATGAGAAAAGATTGGTCAATGAGGACAAATTTAGACAAGAACAAGAAGTTTAAGTATTTTGTACTTCACACTAGAGTGGAATTGGTTAGCAGTAAAATCAGTGTGTAAGTAACTTAATTTTTGTAGAGAATGAAGATATGAGTGAATATATTGTTTGGCATGGACAAAGAGATGTCAATGACTGAAATGACTCAGTGCCATAGGAATGATGAGGTTCAGTGGAATGATAAATAAAGCCTTCCTCTTGTCCAAGTGAATACATTAACAGTAACTGAAGAAAATACCCACCATCACCTTTCTCCTTCTCCTATCAATGTTAATGGCCTGAAGACTGTTCTCCTATAGAGACAGCTCCTGTGAATATTATTTATATCTAAAAATTAAGATGAATAATTTAGCTTAGTACCAGGAACAAACTCTGTGGAAGTCAATTTTTACAAATATTCTTCCCTACCTTTCCTGCTTCCCTAGTAAAACATGACGCCCTTTTGATTACAGCAGTGCAATTCATTACTACTTTAACCCATGGAAAGGCTGTAAATTAGCAAATATTGGTGTTCTCTTAAGCACCCAAACCATTGACAGGCATAGAAAACTTTTCGGAACAATTTTCCTTGCAACTGTAACAAAAACCTTTATGTAGGAAATATGTTTTTGCCTCCATTTACTGACAGTTTAGGCTATATCTGCATTTTTCATGTATTTAATAGCTATACAGCCTTATATTTTGCCTCAATTTTTGTATTATTAAGTATTGATACTCCTCCTACCTGTCCTTCTGAACAGGATCTCCTTCACTACATATGGCTACTAAAATTAAGTAAAGAAATATGCACTCCACTTTCAGATAAAGTATTTCTTGTTGAAGAAATCCTCAAGTAGGTTAAATATGAACTTTGAGATGCACACATAGACGTCAGAAATTGGACTCTCAGGTAAAGCTTCTTGGACTGAATGTATAAAGATTGAATGACATTGGCTTCAAATCTCATCTTGGAAAAATGAGGTCAAAGTATATGGCTTGTCAGGCAAAACAAGCTACCTTGCCCTTTCGGAAACAGATATTTTGTTAAGTGTATAGATAATTTTAGTATCACCTTATGGGATATAAATACAATTGTCAATAAATAAATATTTAGCCTGAATACATTCTTACTTTTAATGAGTCTAGCATGATAATATTTTAATAGTTTCATTCAATGAGTGAAAATATTGTTTTCATTTTAAGAGGGGACAAGGAGTTGATTATCTACAAAATAAGAAATATGTTGGTATTGTTTTAACTGATTCTCAAAAACTAAGCAAAAGGTACAAGTCTTCAAAAGTCACATTCTAGGTGTTTCAGGACAGTCAGAGCTACACAGAGATGTCTCTTTTACTTGATCTTGGGACGCTTTTCCTCCTACTGGGTTACATTGCCCAGTTTGAGGATTTGTGCTCAGTCTTATTGTATTTTGTTATACCAAGGTCCATTGATATCCCTGGTTGACTTGCTGTCTTCTAAAGGGAAACCAAACAGCAAACAGCAATAGAGGGAAGAGGATGGGGTGTGTGGGTGTGGGGGATTGAGAGGAGTGGGTGAAGAATAGTCTACAATCTGGATCTGTTCTGTGAGAGAATAAATAAAAAGAAAACAAACAAATTATGTCCTGTAATACAATGACTTAAGGGCTGGGTAGAAGCTCCTCTTTTTTTTTTTTTTTTTTTTTTTACTTTTTTTTCAAACCTAAAATAAATGATACACTCTCCAAAAACACTTTTAGAAGAAAGTACATTTATTATTCAGGTGAAGTTTAAAGGGATGCTCTAATAAGCTGTGGTTAAAAGAAGTACAAGTAAAAATGAGAATTGTTTTCACTTATTAACTATTACAGAAAGAACAATAAGAGAAATATGCTTTTATGTGTTAGAGAATGTTTACTAAACATAAAATTCTAAATTTTTAATTATTTTATTTTAGACATAAAAGGGCAATCATGTATACTTTGGCTTATTTTCATCTATTACATCATTGTTGATATTGTTCATCCTATGACAGGATTCAGTGTTGGAAGATACACCCCTAAAAGAATAAGTATTTTTTTTAAAGAAAGTAGGACAGTTTCATGGAAGTGTAAACCAATTGAGCTCTTTCCTCTCCCAAGTTGTGTTTACCAAAATATTTCTTCTTGGCAATAGTAACACTAAGATAGCCTCCATAGTTCAAAATCTTTAGGTGTTTGACTATGTAACTCATGTTCTCACAGAATATAAAGAAGTACTATGAATAATACCCAAACCTCTATTTGAAGTTTAAGACTGTCCAGAAAAAAGACTAATTATCCAAAAGTATTTCAACTTGCTCATTTTATTTTCATATGTGTAGAACTTTATTTCATAGACATTGGGTTCACAATATTATGGGATATGTAGCAGACACACAAATATTGGTGGTTTAAGAACCATATAATGCAACTTCAATATTGTAGGGAAGCACAAAACGAATATAAAGACAAATTACATACTGTTCCAAGGATTTAACAAAAATGGCAAATGCCATACCTTTAGAAACTTGGAGCAAGTTATTTGTAATTTCAGTAAACAATATTTATTCTTGTCTAAACCCTCTATTATTGTGTTGATTTTACTTTTTGATTGTCAAAATCATTTATTAATTTTTTAATGTGAATCAGCTTGTTGTAAAGAAACACACATTTATTTTTTTCTTCACAAAATTTAGGATTAAGTTGTCGCATTTTCTGATATTCTATTGAGATTTTTTTAGTAATATCTTGGTATTCTTTTGATCCTGGGGAAAATCCCTTCCTTTCTGAATCTAGGTCAATGATTGGTGTACATGAAATCTGTATCTTATCATACATGGCCTGATATTCACTGTAATCTGCCCGGAATTCATCCTCATAATACTGACGTTGGTCAGAGGAAACTATTATGGAATAATTAGACAAATACTCTGGAGTCCCACATGTAGTAACAAACTTTCCAGAATCAGCAAAAGCTTTTTTAACTTCTTTGTTGGAATTTGACTCCATAATTTCGTCTTGTTTGTTAAAATCAATCTTCGGTATTTCCTTCATGCTGGTAATGTAATTTGGGATGGTTGTTTTGCGCTTTGCAAATGCACATTTGAACTTCTCGGGCATAAAATGTTGCATTTCATTCGGCATTGAATGCTTTTTTTGAACAGAAGCACAGGATGAGGTTTCTGAAGATGTGCATTTATTCATCTCTCTTTCAATTGTGCTGCCATCATGGTGGATGCTGTCACATGTGTATTGACTCTCAGATCTTTCTGGAGCACAGGAAATATTACTATTGGATTTGATGAGCAGTGGTGAATTCGAAATTGGCAGGTGAGAGTTAGGCAGTGGTAAAGTAACATATTTGGTAGGAGCTGCAGAGCATGGCAGAATCATAGACTTCTCACTGCTTACATAGCCGTTTGATGCTAACTGCACAGCAGATTTAGGGGAACAGAGTCCTCCTTTGTTTTTAATTAAAGTATCAATATCAGATAAATGAAGAAAATGATCCTTTGAGGATGATGTATCATCTGTTTTAGAAATTACAGATGTTTCTTTGCTATGGGTGACCTCGGTAGCATTGTGAAATGGATGCAGTTTTCTGGAAAGTACCAAATCCAGTGACTGCTTGTCTTCCTTATTATAACCAGGCCAATCTCTCTGGACCTCTTTGAAGATACTGTCCTTTAAAGTATACGACAAAGTAGTGGCATTCAGATTAGCCACCTGCAGCAGAATTTTTCCAAGAAAATTGGAGTCATTTATTTTGATACCATCTTTTTGCAATTGAACAAGAAGTTCTGATTTCTTGTAGTCTTTCAGTGCCAGTAGGTGAATCACCCTATCCCTAAATGACCGCATATGGATACCATTAATCATACGTGACTTTCGGATGGCATATGCAGGATTGAGGGGGCTTGTTTTTTTCCTCTCAGGTGCTTGATCAGGAACAAAATGAGGCACTTTTTGAGCTGATACTTTTTTCTGTACATATGATTTTCTAATGTTCTTCCATGTGTTGCTGGATTTCTCTTCTGCTTCTGTCATTCTCTCTGGAGTCATCTGAACAGACATCCCAGATCTACTTACTGTCGTTTTGTCTTGAATTGATTGCAGGCAATTGAATGGTGGGCGAGAGTTTGAGATATTTGGTTGGGGGTTTCCAATTTTCTCTTGTTGGCTATCATTACTCATACTAGATAATTGAAAGTTAAAGGCTTTTATGTCTGTAGATGAATGGGTTGGTGTGATTTTGTTAAGCTGTTGAAATCCTTGAAACTGAGAAACTTGAGAAGGGGATGGATGCTTATTGCTCTGGTACAGAGGACTTGCCTGGAAGATTGACCTTGAAATCCCCATAGGCAGCCTACTGACATTGACTAGCCCTGGGTCTATGTTGTCGGCCTCCGTCACAGGCATCTGTCCTTCTGGGTGCATGATTTTTCCTGTTCCTTTTCCTCCAAAGGCAGCCACATAGTCATATCTGTAAAGATTAAAGTTTGAAAGAAAAAAATTATTTTAATTCCCTTAGCATATATGAAATAATACTTTTGTTTATAACAATATACTTATAAAAGATTTTTATTGCAGTTGAACAAATAAGAGAAATAGTTGCCTGAGGAAAATTTGAAGAAGGTAAATTTGTTTGTAAAAAAAAGTCTTTGATTTACCTTTCATCTTTATAGCTTTTCTTCAGGAGAATCTTTTGCCTTAAACTGAAAATTATGTGTTACTTCCTCATTCTATACGTAAAAAGTATCTCTTCCTCAGAAACTCAAGTAAAAGTGGTTGATAGTGGAATCCAGAGGATCTACAAATTATAGGAAAAGGTTTCTCTGTGACATGATTAAATCAAGTTTATGCTACACTTAGTCTCTTCTGCAAGAAATACTTTGAGTATTTGTGGAATTGAAGCAGCAAGGGGAAAAAGTCAAGTAACATATAAAGGCAGACCTATCAGAATTACACCAGAATTATCACCAGAGACTAGGAAAGCATGAAGATCCTGGGCAGATGTCATGTAGACACTAAGAGAACACAAATGCTAGCCCAGGCTACAATATCCAGCAAAACTCTAAATTAATATATGGAGAAACCAAGATATTCCATGACAAAACCAAATTTAAACAATATCTTTCCACATAGCCAGCCCTACAAAGGATAATAAAGAGTAAAACTCCAACACAAGGAAAGAAACTACCCTAGAAAAATCAATAAAGTATCTCCTTGCAAAAAACACAAAAGAAGAGAGACACACAAACAATTCCACTGCTAACAACAAAAATAACAGGAAACAACAGTCACTATTCCTTAATATATCTAAACATCAATGGACTCAATTCCCCAACAAAAAGACTAACAGACTGGATACATAAGGGGACCCAGCATTTTGCTGCATACAAGAAATACATCTCAGAGACAAAGACAGACACTATCTCAGAGGAAAAGTCTGGAAAACAACTTGCCAACCAAATGGTACAAAGAAACAAGCTGGAGTAGCATTTCTAATCTTGAATAAGATCAACTGTCAACCAACAGTTGTCAAAAAAGATAAGGAAGGACACTTCATACTCAGAAAAGTAAAAATCTAACAAGATGAACTCTCATTCCAAATATCTATGCTCCAAATTCAAGGTCACCTGCATTCATAAAAGAAACCTTACTAAATCTCAAAGCACACATTTTACCTCACACAATAATAGTAAGAGATTTCAACACCCCATTCTCATCAAAGAAATCATTGAAACAGAAAGTAAACAGAGACATAGAAGAACTAATAGAAATTATGAGCCAAATGCATTTAACGGATATTTATAGAATATTTTATCCTAAAGCAAAAGAATATACCTTCTCAGCACCTCATGGTACCTGCTCTAAAATTGACCATATAATCGGTCACAAAAATGGCCTCAACAGATACAAAAAGGATGAAATAATCCCATGCATCCTATCAGATCACCATGGACTAAAGCTGGTCTTCCATACCAACAATAACAACAGAATGCCCACATATACATGGAAGTTGAACAAAACTCTACTCAATGATAACTTGGTCAAAGAAGAAATAATGAAAGAAATTAAAGACTCCTTAGAATTTAATGAAAATTAAGGCACAGCATACCCAAATTTATGGGACACAATGAAAGCAGTGCTAAGAGGAAAAGTCATAGCTCTGACTAACTCCAAAATGAAACTGGAGAGAGCATACATAAGCAGCTTGATAGCACACCTTAAAGTTCTACAACAAAAAGAAGCAAATATACCCAAGAGGAGTAGAAGGCAGGAAATAATCAAACTCAGGGCTGAAATCAACCAGTCAAAACAAAACCATGAGCTGGTTCATTGAGAAAATCAACAAGATAGATAAACCCTTAGCCAGACTAAACAGAGTGAACAGAGAGTATATCCAAATTAACAAAATCAGAAGTGAAATGGGAAACAAAACAACAGAATCTGAGGAAATTGAAAAAACCATCAGATCCTACTACATAAGCCTATTTTCAACAAAACTGGAAAATCTGAATGAAATGGACAATTTTCTAGACAAATACCAGGTACCAAAGTTAAATCAGGAAAAAATAAACCATCTAAACCACTCCATAACTGCTAAAGAAATAGAAGCAATTGTTAAAAGTCACCCAACCAAAAGAGCCCAGGACCAGATATGTTTAGTGTGAAATTCTATCAGACGCTCATAAAAAACCTGATATCAATACAGTCCAAAATATTCCACAAAGTAGAACAGAAAGAACAATAACCAATTCCTTCTGTGAAGCCACAATTATGCTTATACCTAAACCACACGAAGACCCAACAAAGAAAGGACTTCAGACTAATTCCCCTTATGAATATCAATGCAGAAATACTCAATAAAATGATCACAAACTGAATCCAAGATCACATCGAAATGATCGCCCATTATGAGCAAGTAGGCTTCATCCATGGATGCAGGGATGGCTCCATATATGGAACTCTATTAGTGTAATCCACTATGAAAACAAATGCAAAGCAAAAAAACCACATGACATTTCATTAGATGCTGAGAAAGCATTTGACAAAATTCAACACACTTACATGATAAAAGTCCTGGAAAGATGAGAAATACAAAGTCCATACTTAAACATACTAAAAGAAACATAGAGCAAATCACAAGACATTAAACTAAATGGAGAGAAACTTGAAGCAATCCCAGTAAAATCAGGGACTAAACAAGGCAGCCCACTCTCTCCTTACTTATTCAATATAATACTTGAAGTCCTAGCCAGAGCAATCAAACAACAAAGGGAGGTGAAAGGGATATAAATTGGAAAGGAAGAAGTCAAAATATCACTATTTTCAGATGATATGATAGTATACTTAAGTGATCCCAAAAGCCCAGTTAACAAGTTCAGTAAAGTGTCTGGGTATAAAATTAACTCAAATAAATCAGTAGTCAAAGGATAAACAGGCTGAGAAAAAAATTAGGGAAATGATACCCTTCATAATAGTCACGAATAACATAAAACACCTTGATGTAACCAAGAAAGTGAAAGATCTGTATGACAAGAACTTTAAGTCTCTGAAGAAAGAAATTGAAGATCTCAGTACATGAAAAGACCTCCCATGCACATGGATTGACAAGATCAATACAGTAAAAATGTCCATTTTGCCAAAAGTTATCTACAGATTCAATGCAATCCCCACCAAAATTCCAACTCAGTTCCTCATAGAGTCAGAAAAAGCAATTTGAAAATTTATTTGGAATAAGATAAAACCCAGGAAAGTGAAAACTAATCTCCATGTTAAAGGAATGGATACAGAAAATATAGTACAACTACACAACGCATTACGACTCAGCTATTAAAAATGACTTTATGAATTTCATAGGCAAATGGATGGATCTAGAAAATATCATCCTGAGAGAGGTAACCCAATCACAATAAAACACACATGCAATGCACTTACTGATAATTAGATATTAATCAAAAATTCTAATTACCCAAGATACAATTCACAGACCACATGTAGCTCAAGAAGGACAACCAAATTGCAGATGCTTCAGTCCTTCTTAAAAGCAGAACAAAAATATTCATAGGAGGAGATATGAAGACAAAGTTTGGAGCAGAGACTGAAGGAATGGCCATTCAGAGCCTGCTCCACCTGGTGAACCAGCCCATTTACATACAGCCACCAAACCCAGACAATATTGCTGATGCCAAGAAGTACATGTTGACAGTAGCCTGATATAGCTGTCTCCTGAGAGTCTCTGCCAGAGCATGACAAATACAGATGCAAATGCTCACAGCCAACCTTTGAACTGAGAATGGGGTCTCTGTTGGAGGAATTAGAGAAAGGCTTGAAGGACCTGTAGGGTCTTGCAACCCCATAAGAACAACAATGTCAACCAACCAGAGCTTCCAGGGACTAAACAACTGCACAAGGTCTACACATGAACAGATCCATGGCTCTATCTGCTGCATATGTAGCAGAGGATGTCCTTGTTGGGCACCAGTGGGAGGAGGAGCCCATGTTCCTACCAAGGCTGGAATCCCCAGTGTAGGGGAATGTCAGTGTGGCAAAGTGGGAAGGGGTGGTATTTGGTGAGGGGGAACTCCCTTAAAGAAGAAGGGAATAACATTTGAAATGTAAATAAAAAATATCCAATAATAAATGAAAAATTAAACCAGCAAATAAAAAAATAAAATAAAATAAAACTTAGCCTATCAACGGAGCTTACTTGAGGCCATATAATTTATATTATTAGTAATAGATAAAAAAGAATTTAGAGGTGCTTATTTTTAATTCTTAATTCTCCATACATCACTAATAAGGGGAACTGTTTTGCTTACTTTTTCTTCTATCAGTCTTTTACTTGATATTGTTTTTTCTCTCTATTGCTCTTTTCCATTATTCTTTCTTGCATTATTCCTCATCTTTATTTAGACTGTTCATGCAACCATTCTACTCTAAGATAGTGTCCTAACACTCACACTCACTATGGAATTCTCTTTTCATTGTCTTATATAGAGTATCTGGAATCAGATTACATTTGCTTATTTGTTTCATGTAAGTTAATTTGACCAGGATATGAATTTAATAAGGGATTGGGTTTTGTCATTTTTTTACATTGCTTTGACTCTAGAATCTAGAGTTATCCCTCAAAGATATAAGAAGGCAATTCTTTAACAAATTAATGTCAATTATATTCCCTATTAAGTCTTACTCTTCATAAGCTTACTCTGCTAAATTTCTGTTCAATATTAGAAATCTAGCTCAAAGTTAAGTTCATTTGTAAAATCTATCTCTCATCAAAAAGAATTATTTCCTTCATTATTATCTCAGAGAATATTGTAAAATTTTTATTAAATATAGCACATGTTATATCATTATCATTTACATTTTTGTAGTTCTACTAGTCTATAACCTTTAGAATCATAAAACCTAATTTATGTTCAATTTTATTGACCCTTGACTTTTTGTCCCTAATGTGTACTTTTTAATCAATAGGTGCATATGAATGGTAATTTTTAAATGTCAAGAGAATGACTAGTAGTACTTTATGCATTTCTTAAGCCAAAGATGTAGTAGTAGCATATTAACAAGTATATGAGTTTATTAGTGTCAGAGAAATGCTTCATTCCTCCTTGATCTTTTCCAAGCTCCCATAACTTCACAATACACTTCTATAAATAAAGGAATGAAATGCCTGATGCAGAGGTAAAATAAAACCAGCGCAATGCAGAGGTACACTCAGAAATATCATGACTTCATACATACATAAATATTATTTCATACTTGATGAAGATCCTTAGTGAATATATACAGAAATGAGTTGTATTTCCTGTACTTATGTCTAAAATCTTTTAGATATTAAAAACATATCCCACTTATTTCCAGAAAAAAACAAGATGTCTTCTGGAAAAATAAAATAAAACAAGATTGGAAGAGAGTCATTTTGTGACAAAATATAAAATTTTATATAAATAAAAAACTTGAATATGGACAATTCCAGACCTCCAAGAAGAAAATGAACAATATATGTATCTCAGTTCAAAATTACCACATATCTTTAGTATAATTTTAATAAAAATCTCCACAAGGACTTTATTTCAGTCTACCAAAACTGTTCTGAGAACTAAAAGAATTTGCAAATGATAATGAGAGTGGAGAGCTTTTTTACCTAATAATAGAACATAACCCAGCAATAATTAACAAAATGAGGAATTAGGAGACAGTCCAAATAGATGACAATGTGCAAAGTGCCAGAACTTACTAGAGGATAAACAAAACTATTATCATCAATGGATACATGGTAGATTATTAGAGAAGGCTTACTAAATTCAACTTATAAACATTTTAGCAAAGATATCACATTAAAATTTTCCTTTATAATGTGGGTATATTCTGTATATATCGTAAGTTAAATATAAAATTATATTATATGACAACAAAGGACTTTATATTTCAAAGGGTGCTGTAATTATGTAAAATATATATCTTGCTATATAAAATTGTTTTTCATATAGTGAATACTCAAGTTTCATTTCATCAACCATCGAAACTTGCTACCAAATTATAAAAAGGCAAAAAATGACAAGAATTATATAACAAAATTTTGAGTTGTGAAGAATTGACTTATTTGCACAGATCTTAATGCTAATTATTCAAATTATTGAACATATTTCTAACAAACTCCTCATTAATCTGGTGGCAAAAATGTTGTTGCAGGAATGGTGGAGCCACCTCTATGGAAATTCTGGGGGTCGTGTAGCTGCAAAAGCATCTCCTGCATGAGGACCTAGTTGAGGACTGCCCAAGAGACAAAGGAATCCTGGTGCAGAAAATGCTAGCCAATTGGGAACTGGTTTAGAAGAGATGCTTTATTGGGGCCAAGGGCACACAGATAGAGGGTATTAAAGGAGTTTGCAGCAGTGCTCAGAGAGAGGATTTCTCACCTGTTCCTGGAAGTTGACTCTGTGCCAACTCACCTCCAACCCCCAAGTGCAGGTCAGGTCAGGCAGCAAGTAGTCCAGGGCACAGGGAACAAAATATATTTTTAAAATATATAAAAATTTGTCATTATTGAAGATGTCTACTTTGTCACATTGTTACTAATACATTAAATGTGTATCTCCAAAGGGATTGTGAGAGTGAAAAAGAAAAACATAAAAAATGTCCCTGTGCACATGTTTAAAGGACCTTAAATAATTTCCAGTATCACATGAAAGTTTTATCTAGATACCATTTTGTGTCTGACGAGAACCTTCTTTCTGATTCACAGGCTGTATCTAGATAGTTTGTGCTAGGATATCAAAAAGTGCATAAGGATCTATTTGGAGCTCCCTTTATAAGAACACTAATATAATTTATAAGGACTCATTGTGTTCTGGAGCAGTGAGAATGACAAAACTTTGTTCATCAATCCAACTTATGTACTATGAAACATGTACCAACATTTGTATAACACTAGCTTCCAGTTTGACAGTATCTCAAAACATAGCTTTGATCATTATAGACACCCTGTGTAAACTAACAAGACCACTGATACCCAAACATTGAGCAATTTTATGTGTGAAAGGAGGAGACATTTGTAGCAGGTGTCTAGTTATCACTTGTATCCATTATATAGCACATGTTCTGTTTTCAGAGTCAAAGAAAGAACTTCACAAACACAAGTTCAAACAACTGTTGTTAATTTTCAACACCCTTGATATCTAACTAAATTTAGAAATAGGTCTACATTTTTCTTACCTGTCCATTGATCTTTGTCACCATCTAGGTTATGAGCTTTCTGGAGCACTATATTTTCTGTGGTGTGCCTTCACACTGCTCTTAAAGTTCTTTGCTCTGTAACTAACAACATATCCATGCTTCTAGAACTCTGACACCACAATCACTAATCTCCAAAGTTCTCTATCTTAAAGTAACATTCTCCATCTTAAGGTAAAACTTCAGTTTCCTTAAGAATACAACTTTCCTACAGCCCTATCAATCAGTGTTTTTATTGCTGTTTTATTTTACGTGTGTAGGTGCTTTGCCTCTATGTATGTCTATACACTACTTGCATACCTGGTACCCTTTGAGGCTGGAATATAGTCAGATTTCCTAGAACTGAAGTTGTAAGTAGTTGGGAGCCAAAGTTTTGGTCTAGAGAATTGAACTGGCGTCCTCTAGAAGAGGATCCTTCTCTCTTAACCATTCAGCCATCATCTCAACCCAATATAGATTTTGTCTTGTTTAAAGGTTTTTATAAATCAGCTTGGGTGTCTTAGCTGGAGCTGCTGTACCAATCACAGATTAGGTGGTTTATAAATAACAAAAATCTGTAGGTAAGAATGTGTAGAAGTTAAGCCCCACAGACTCTATTTTGTTCTTTCTCTTGGGCAATTTTGTGCCTGTGGCCTAGAACTGGAATTTGTTCTATGGTCACTGCTATCTCATGACTTTCCACAACAACTCAGTGCCTTGATTTAATACCTGAGAATCCTCCAGGCTGAAATAGTATAGTTATAGTTAATTCTACCCAAGTGTGACTCCTGACCACACTATATATAGTACCAACAAAATGTACTGGTTAGTTTTTATTGTCACCTTGATGTAAGCTTGACAAACCTAGGAAGACAGGAAGTCAATTGAGGAATTACCTAAATCAGATTTTCCAATGGGTGTAACTGTAGGGCATTTTCTTGATTATAAACTGATGTAGGAGTGTCCAGCTCAATCTTTTTTTTCTCACTTTTATTAAATTGGGTATTTCTTATTTACATTTCAAATGTTAGTCCCTTTCCCAGTTTCCAGTCCATCAGCCCTCCAACCCCTCCCCCTCCACTTCAATATGGATGTTCCCCTCCTCATCCACTCCTCATTACCATGCCACCCAACAATCCCCTACACTGGAGGTCCAAACTTGGAAAGACAAAGGGTTTCCCTTTCCACTGGTGCCCCAACAAGGCTATTCACTGCTACATATAAAGTTGGAGCCCAGGGTCCATCCATGTATAACCTTTGAGTAGTGGGTTAGTCCCTGGAAGCTCTAGTTGGTTGGCATTGTTGTTCTTATGGGGTCGCAAGCCCCTTCAGCTCCTTCAGACCTTACTCTAATTCATCCAATGTGGGTCCCATTCTCAGTTTAGTGGTTTGCTGCTGGCATTCGCCTCTGTATTTGACATGTTCTGGCTGCGTCTCTGAGGAAAGATCAATATCTGGTTCCTGTCAGTATGCACTTCTTAGCTTCATCCAGCTTATCTAGTTTTGGAGGCTGTATATGTATGGGCCAAATGTGGGGCAGGCTCTGAATTGTCATTCCTTCAGTCTCTGCTCCGAACTTTGCCTCCCAATCCCCTCCTATGGATATTTTTGTTCCCCTTTTAAAGGAGGAGTGAAGCATCCACATTTTGATCATCCTTCTTGAGTTTCATGTGGTCTGTGCATCTTGGGTAATTTGAGCATTTGGGCTAATATCTACTTATCAATGAGAGCATACCATGTGTGTTTTTCTGTGATTGGGTTACCTCACTCAGGGTGACATTTCCTAGTTCCATCCATTTGCCTATGAATTCCATGAAATCATTGGTTTTGATAGCTGAGTAGTACTCCACTGTGTAGATGTACTAGGTTTTCTTTATCTATTCCTTTGTTGAAGGGCATTTGGGTTCATTCCAGCTTGTGGCTATTATAAATAAGGCAGCAATGAACATGGTGGAGTATGTGTCTTTGCTAAATGTTGGAGCATCTTTTGGGTATATGCCCAGGAGTGGTATAGCTGGGTCCTCAGGTAGTGTAATGTCCAATTTTCTGAGGAACCTCCAGACTGATTTCCAGAGTGGCTGTACCAGTTTGCAATCCCACCAACAATGGAGGAGTGTTCCTCTTTCTCCACATCCTCACCAGCATCTGCTGTCATCAGAGTTTTTGATCTTAGCCCTTCTGACTGGTATGAGGTAGAATCTCAGGTTTATTTGATTTGCATTTCCCTGATGACTAAGGATGTTGAACATTTCTTTAGGTGTTTCTCAGCCATTTGATATTCCTCAACTGTGAACTCTTTGTTTAGCTCTGTACCCCATATTTAATAGGGTTATTTTGGCTCTCTGGAGGCTAACTTCGTGAGTTCTTTGTATATTTTGGATATTAGCCCTCTATCGGATGTATGATTGGTAAAGATCTTTTCCCAGTCTGTTGATTGCCGTTTTTTCCTAATGTCAGTCTTTTGCCTTGCAGAAGCTTTGTAGTTTTATGAAGTCCCATTTGTCGATTTTTGATCTCAGAGCATAAGCCATTGGTGTTTTGTTCAGAAAATTTTCCCCAGTGCCCATGTGTTTGAGACTCTTCCCCACTTTTTCTTCTATTAGTTTTAGTGTATCTGGTTTTATATGGAGGTCCTTGATCCACTTGGAATTGAGCTTTGTACATGTTGATAAGAATGGATCAATTTGCATTCTTCTATATGCTGACCTGCAGTTGAACCAGCACCATTTCTTGAAAATGCTCTTTCTTCCATTGGATGGTTTTAGCTCCTTTGTCAAAGATCAAGCAAACATAGGTGTGTGGGTTCACTTCTGGGTCTTCAATTCTCTTCCACTGATCTATCTGCCTGTCTCTGTACCAATACCATACAGTTTTAATGACTATTGCTCTGTAATACTGTTTGAAGTCAGGGATGATGATTTCCCCCAGAAGTTTTTTTCTTTCTATCTGTAAAGAATTGTGTAGGAATTTTGATGGGGCTTGCATTGAATCTGTAGATTGCTTTTGGCAAAATGGCGATCTTTACTATATTTATCCTGCCAAACCTTGAGCATGGAAGATCTTTAAATCTTCTGAGATCTTTCTCAATTTCTTTCTACAGAGACTTGAAGTTCTTATCACACAGATCTTTCACTTGCTTGGTTAGAGTCACAACAAGATATTTTATATTATTTGGAACTATTGCGAAGGGTGTCGTTTCCTTAATTTCTTTATCAGCCTATTTATCTTTTGAGTAGAGGAAGGCTACTGATTTGTTTGAGTTAATTTTATACCCAGACATTTGCTGAAATTGTTTATCAGGTTAAGTTGTTCTCTGGTGGAACTTTTGGGGTCACTTAAGTACACTATCATATCATCTGCAAATAGTGATATTTTGATTTCTTCCCTTCCAATTTGTATCCCTTTGACCTCCTTTCGCTGTCTGATTGCATTGGCTAGAATTTTGAGTACTATATTGAATAAGTAGGGAGAGAGTGGGCAGCCTTGTCTAGTCCCAGAATTTAGTGGGATTGTTTCAAGTTTCTCTCCATTTAGTTTTATGTTAGCTAGTGGTTTGCTGTATATTGTTTTTACTATGTTTAGACATGAGCCTGGAATTCCTCATCTTTCCAGGACTTTTATCATGAAGGGGTGTTGAATTTTGTCAAATGCCTTCTCAGCATCTAATAAATTGATCATGTGGTTCTTATCTTTGAGTTTGTTTATGTAGTAGATTACATTGATTGATTTTCATATATTAAACCATCCCTGTATCCCTTGGATGAAGCCTACTTGATCATGATGGATGATCGTTTAGATGTGTTCTTGGATTCAGTTTGCAAGAATTTTATTGAGTATTTTTGTGTCAATATTCATAAGGGAAATTGGTCTGAAGTTCTCTTTCTTTGTTGGGTCTTTGTGTTGTTTCTGTATAAGAGTAATTGTAGCTTCATAGAAGGAATTTGGTAGTGCTCTGTCTGTTTCAATTTTGTAGGATAGTTTGGACAGTATTGATATGGTGTCTTCTATGAAGGTCTAATAGAATTCTGCACTGAACCCATCTGGACCTGGGCTCTTTTTGGTTGGGAGACTTTTAATAACTGCTTCTATTTCTTTAGGAGTTATGGGGTTGTTTAGATGGTTTATTTGTTCCTGATTTAACTTTGGTACCTTGTATCTGTCTAGAAAATTGTCCATTTCCCCCAGATTTCCCAGTTTTGTTGAATATAGGCTTTCGTAGTAGGATCTAATGATTTTTTTAATTTCTTCAGATTCTGTTGTTATGTCTCCCTTTTCATTTCTGACTTTGTTAATTTGGATATGCTCTCTGTGCCCTCCAGTTAGTCTGGCTAAGGCTTTATCTATCTTGTTGAGTTTCTCAAAGAACCAGCTTCTGGTTTTCTTGATTCTTTGTATAGATCTTTTTGTTTCAACTGGTTGATTTCAGTCCTGAATTTGATTATTTCCTGCCTTCTGCTACTCTTGGGTATATTTGCTTCTTTTTGTTCTGGAGGTTTTAGGTGTTCTGTCAAGCTGCTAATGTATGCTCTCTCCAGTTTCTTTTTGGAGGCACTCAGAGCTATGAGATTTCCTCTTAGCACTGATTTCATTGTATCCTATAAATTTGGGTATGCTGTGTCTTCATTTTCCTTAAATTGTAAAATGTCTTTAATTTCTTTCTTTATTTCTTCCTTGATGAAGTTATCATTGAGTAGAGTGTTGTTTAACTTCCATGTATATGTGGGCTTTCCATCATTTTTTTGTTTATTTTGTTTTGTTTTGTTTTTGTTTTTGTTGTTATTTTATGTTATTGAAGACCAGCCTTAGTCCATGGTGATCTAATAGGATGCATGGGATTATTTCAATCTCCTTGTATTTATTAAGGTCTGTTTTATGACCAATTATATAGTCATTTTTGGAGAAGGTACTATGAGGTACTGAGAAAAAGGTGTATTCTTTTGTTTTCAGATGAAATGTTCTATAAATACCTGGTTAAATCCATTTATTTCATAACTTCTTTTAGTTTCTCTATGTCTCTGTTAATTTTTTCCTATGATGTGTCCTTTGATGAGAGTGTGGTGTTGAAATATGCTACTATTATTGTATGAGTTGCAATGTGTGCTTTGAGGTTGAGTAAGGTTTCTTTTATGAATGTAGGTGCCATTGCATTTGGAGCATAGATACTCAGGTTTGAGAGTCCATCTTTGGGATTTTTTCCTTTGATGTATATGAAGTGTCCTTCCTTATCTTTTTTGATATCTTTTGGTTGAAAGTCGATTTTATTGAGATTAGAATGGCTACTCCAGTTTGTTTCTTTGGACCATTTGCTTTGAACATTGTTTCCAGTCTTTTTACTCTGAGGTAGTGTCTCTATTGGTCTCTGATGTGTGTTTCCTGTATGAAGCAAAATACTGGGTCCTCTTTTTGTATCCAGTCTGTTAATCTCTGTCTTTTTAATGGGGAATTGAGTCCATTCATGTTAAGAGATATTAAGGAATAATAATTGTTATTTTTTTTGTTAGAGGTGGAATTATGTTTGTGTGTCTCTCTACTTTTGGTTTCATTGCAAGATTACTTTCTGGCTTTTTCTATGATCTTGTCTTCTTTGTGTTGGTGTTTTGCATCTATTATCCTTTGTAGGGCTGGATTCATAGAAAGATATTTTGTAAATTTGTTTTTGTCATGGAGTATCTTGGTTTCTCCATACATGGCAATTTAGAGTTTTGCTGGATATAGTAGCCTGGACTGCCATTTGTGCTCTCTTAGTATCTGTATGACATCTACCCAAAATCTTCTGGCTTTCATAGTCTCTGTGGAGAAGTCTATTGTAATGCTGATAGGTCTGCCTTTATATGTTACTTGACCTCTTGCCTTTATTCCT
The DNA here is from genome assembly GCF_021556685.1 of Rattus norvegicus. Taxonomy (NCBI): domain Eukaryota; kingdom Metazoa; phylum Chordata; class Mammalia; order Rodentia; family Muridae; genus Rattus; species Rattus norvegicus. Next base: position 154,686,479 of record NC_141554.1, on the reverse strand, counting down.
TTTAATAGTCTTTCTTTGTTTTGTGCGTTTGGTGTTTTGAGTATTATGTGACAGGAGAAATTTCTTTTCTGATCCAATCTTTTTGGAGTTCTGTAGGCTTCTTGTATGTTTATGGACATCTCTTTCTTTAGATTAGGGAAGTTTTCTTCTATGATTTTGTTGAAGATATTTACTGGTCCTTTAGTTGGTCGTCTTCACTCTCTTCTACACCTATTATCCTTAGGTTTAATCTTCTCAGTGTGTCCTTTATTTTCTGGATGTTTTGGCTTAGGTGCTTTTTGCATTTTACATTATCTTTGATGGTTGTGTCAATGTTTTCTATGGTTTCTTCTGCCCCTTAGATTCTTTTTTCTATCTCGTGTATTCTGTTGGTGATGCTTGCACCTGATCTCTTTCCTTGGGACCTTCTTGTACCTTGACTCCTGATCTCTTTCATAGGTTTTCTATCTCCATGGTTTTCTTCCTTTGTGCTTCCTTTATTGCTTCTATTTCCTGTTTTATATCCTGGAATTTTTTTTTAAATTCCTTCACCTGTTTGGTTGTATTTTCCTTTAATTCTTTAAGGGATTTTTGTGTTTCCTCTTCAACAGCTTCTACTTGTTTACTTGTGTTTTCCTGTATTTCTTTAAGGGAGTTATTTATGTCCTTCTTAAAGTCGTCTTTCACCATCATAAGATGTGATTTTAAATCAAAATCTTTCTTTTCCGGTGTGCTTGGATATCCAGTATTTACTTTGGTGGGAGAACTGGGCTCTGATGATGTCAAGTAGTTTTGGTTTCTGTTGCTTAGTTTCCTGTGCTTGCCTCATGCCATCAGGTTTACTCTGATGTTAGCTTGTTTTGCTGTCTCTGACAGTGGCTTGACCCTCCTGTAGGCCTCTATGTCAGCACTCCTGTAGACTTGTTTTCTTTCAGCCATATCTAGGAGTAGACAGCAGCTCCTGGGTCTATGTGACCAGAAGCCTCCAGGTGGGTGGTTTGAGGCAGAAGAGTTGGTCTTACCTCTGCTTTCAGATATTTAGGTTCTCCTGTATACTGGCTTTCAGCTCTAGGCACAGGTAGAAATCCAAAGTGTCGTGCCCCTGTCTGCTCCTAGGTTCCTGTGCCCATAGGATAAAGAGGGCTCTAGGCGGGTTGGTTAGGGAATGTGGGCAGAAGTAGTTGTCACTCCTGATGTCTCAGGATTGTTCAAACTTCTTAGGGTCTACCTCTCTCCTCTACGGGAATTGGATTCAGGAAGCTGTGGGACTGGTTCAGTTCAGTTCTGTGCACAGGTAGAAACCAGCAGGTTCCTGCTGCCAACTGCTCTTTTATTCCTGTATCCAGAGGCAACTAGGCAGGTTCCTATTGGGCCAGGAATATGAACAGAAGTGACAATCTCCTCTGAGATCTCAGGATTGTCTGCATCTCTGAGGGTTTAGCTCTCTCCTCCTGGGGATTTGCTTACAGGGAGCTGTGGGAATGTTTCAGTTCAGTTTCAGGAACAGCCAGAAACCAGAAGTATCCTGTCCAAGACAACTTCTGCCTTTTTGTGCCCTGAGGAAACCAGGCAGGTTGCTTAGAGCAGAAAAGTTGATTTTACCTCTGCTATCAGATGTGTAGGCACTCCTGGTGACTGGATTTCAGCTCTTGATGGAGGCAAAAACCCAAATGGTCTTTCCCCTGCCGGCTCCTAGGACCCTGTGCCCAAGGGCACAGACGGCACTAAGCCGATTAGGTTGGAAACGTGGGATGGGGAACATTTTCATATATCCCCATGAGTGTTTTGATCAAAAGTGCCATGAGACTCATTTTATCTACTGATTAGTATTTCACGGGGCCTCTCATGTCAAATCTGCATTTAGTGGACATTGTATCTGTTTGAAAACTATGCATTTATTACTTTCAGGAACCCAAGGCATAAAAATTCATAAAATGTTCAAGGGCACTAATATTAGTCCCTTATATATTCAAAATGAACACTGAAGTTAATACATTTGTAAGAATCTTGTCAAGAATTTAGAGAAAATTTAAATAAATGCCAAATTATATTCAAACAGTATCCTAATTGCAGTTATTCAATACTTTTATTACCATTTTAAAAGAACTTAATAATGACAATACAAAAACATAACTGATGGAATTCTAGAACAAAAGGAAGCTTCTATTCAGCCATTAAAAATTAAAAGAGGCTTCTTAAAAGTATATTTGTAACTTTAAAATAAAAGAGTAAAAAAATAGTTGAGAAAGTATATGGTTAACACACAAAAGTGCTTCAAATCTCAATATAGCACCAAAATTTTTGGTTTACCTACATATTCATGAGAATACATTTCAATATTATACAAAACATCAAAAACACTCTATCTTGATGCCAGCATTATAATATGAATTTTCAACCTGTCTGTTCTCACTATCTCCCTAGAAGTCAAAAAGCTACTAAGGAAGAACATAGCTTTAATAATTAACATGAGTGTCTTTTGATATTCCAATTTACAGTAATCATAATTATCTCCTGATTGATAACACTTTATAAACCAATAGAAAATGCTTTACTTAGTAAATGGAATTGTCAAGAGAATGTTTTCTTAAAATTTTTTCTGGACACTATTTTTGAGATTGTAACTACAGTATGGAAGGTTTTACTAATCACTTTGTATCTACATGGAGTGAAATGGGAGAGTAGATGATGGTATTATAAACAATTCAGAGAAAGTTTTGGTTAAAAACAGAAATGTATTTAATTAAGCAGGAATTCTTAGAAATCATGATCAAATCACTACTTAATCTAATCAAATTTCATAATATTCTTATTTTTCTGGATTTCTCAGAACGCCCACCAAAGGTTATAGACTCTTTAACAACATCCCAAGTGTCAAGCATGGAAATCATCCATTTGATGGTCAAGGGAATCCAAAAAAAAAAACTCCCAAAACATACAGTTTATCACTATTGCCCTTGGTGGCCTCTCAGAGGTTGATCTAAGTCAATATTGTAGAAGACACTGTATTTCAAACACAAACCTTAAAGAGTACCTGATCTGATCCGAAAGCCTCTCTGGGGACTAGTTTTCTTTCTTTTTTTTTATTTATTTTTTATTTTTTATTTTTTATTAACTTGAGTATTTCTTATATACATTTCGAGTGTTATTCCCTTTCCCGGTTTCCGGGCAAACATCCCCCTCCCCCCTCCCCTTCCTTATGGGTGTTCCCCTCCCAACCCTCCCCCCATTGCCGCCCTCCCCCCATAGACTAGTTCACTGGGGGTTCAGTCTTAGCAGGACCCAGGGCTTTCCCTTCCACTGGTGCTCTTACTAGGATATTCATTGCTACCTATGGGGTCAGAGTCCAGGGTCAGTCCATGTATAGTCTTTAGGTAGTGGCTTAGCCCCTGGAAGCTCTGGTTGCTTGGCATTGTTGTACTTTTGGGGTCTCGAGCCCCTTCAAGCTCTTCCAGTTCTTTCTCTGATTCCTTCAATAGGGGACCTATTCTCAGTTCAGTGGTTTGCTGCTGGCATTCGCCTCTATATTTGCTGTACTACCAGAAGATGTATACAAACTGCCAAGGGAGGGAAGCAAATGACAGTCCTACCTCTGTTGCCTATACTCTCATGGTAACCAATGGCTGTCAGTTGAACTTAAATGCCTGCTCAACAGAAGGAATGCCATATCTGTAAGGCAAGACAACAACCAATGGTTTGTGAGGTCACAGATCTCAGAATAAGATAAATGCCCACTCTTTAATAAACTAGTATAATCCCTTCCTGCATTCTAAATATTTACTCTTATATCTGCACCTTACAAAGAAAGCTTTCTGATACTGGTCTTGGCAAACATTTAACTATTTATTTGTGAGTATGACAAAAGCACAATCAAAAATATGTGACAACATCATAAACTAAAAACAAATTTTACACAACTAAGTATATGATTAAAAGAGTAGAAGACAACTTACAGAAGAGGACAAAATATTTGTGAGTTATGTATCTGGTAAATTATTCACATTCAAAGTATATAAAAATGAAATAAAGTTATATGTATCAGTTTAAAAATAAAGAAAGAAAGAAAGAAAGAAAGAAAGAAAGAAAGAAAGAAAGGACTAGAATGGACATTCTCCTAAGGATATCCAGTGGATAGGCATGGCCCCCAGTTGAGGAATGGGGCCATCCACCCACCTCAAAAATACTAATCCAGAATTCCTGTTGTCAAAAGGAAATGCAGGGACAAAGAGTGGAGCAGAAACTGAAGGAAAGGCCATTGAGAGACTGCTAGGAATCCATCCTATTTGCTGACACAAAACCCAGACACTATTGCTGTTGCCAAGAAGTGCTTACTGACAGGAGACTGGTATAACTGTCCTCTGAGAGGCTCTGCCAGAACTGGACCAATTCAGATGCAGACACTCACAGCCAACCATTGAACAGAGTGTGGGGCCCACAATGTGGAAGTTAGGGCAAGGACTGTAGGAGCTGAAGGAGTTTGCAACCTCATGGGAAGAACAACATCAAGCAACAAGACCCTCCCCCAATTCTACTAGGGACAAAACCATCAACCAAAGAGTACACAAGGAGTACCCATTGCTCCAGCTGGATATTTAGCAAAATATTGCCTTATCTAGCTTGGGGAGGGGAGCCCCTTGGTCCTGTGGAGGCTTGATAACCCAGGATAGGTGACCACTAGGTTGCTGAGGCAGGAGTGGCTAGGAGTAGGGGAGCACCCTCAGAGAGGTAAGGGGAAGAAGGAGGAGATAGGGGACTTATGGATGGGAAACTGGAAAGGCAGATAACTTTTGAAATGTAAATAAATAAAAAACCAATAAAAAGGAATAAAATAAACAAAAAAATGAGAGTTATACTGTAATTTGCAAGAGTATGCATTTTTGGAGGATATTATTCTAACTGAAGCAATTTACACAAGAAATACCTTATGATGTCACTAACATTTCTATGTGAAATTAACAAAGCCAATTTCATTAAATCAGAGTAAAATGGCATGGATATGCTGTGTTAGCAAGGAGATATTGATCAAAAGATAAATCTTGGCAATAAGATAAATTCTGGTGATTTAATGTAGAACAGTATTACTACAATTAATAATCTTGTATTATTTGTTGGAATATGAAAATTTTAAGTATTTTTATCACACATACATAGAAAATAACAACTATGAGTGGTAATGATATATTTATCTCTTGCAATTGCTGCACAATGCACTGGTATTCCAAATAATTATATTTTATACCTTGATTTTTATTATTTAATTATAAAGTATTATCTCATTCTAATATTTTAGTAACCAGAATTGACAATCCTTTAGCTGCAGAAACAACTATTAGATTTTGAATGTTTGTAAATCATGATATTTTCAACTGCCATTTTCACAGTTAAGGACAGTAGCTCAGTACATTTAATGGATGAAAAAATATTCCTTACTCACTATAGTAGAATTAATAGATGGAACATTGGGGAGGTGATTAAATGGTATCATTCCTTATTCTCTTTTTTCTTTTGTTTTATTGGATATTTTCTTTATTTATATTAGAAATGTTATCCACTTTCTTTCCCCTTTGGAAACCCCCTATCCCATCCCTTCTCCCCCTGCCTCCATGAGGGCGCTCCCCCACCCACCTACCCACACATTCCCTCTTGCCTCCCTACCCTGGCAGCATTCACACTGGGACATCTAGCCTTCATAGGATCAAAGGCATCTCCTCCCATTGTTGCCCAACAAGGCCCATCCTTGGCTACATACGTGGCTAGAGCCATGGGTCTCTCCCTGTGTACTCTTTGGTTAGTGGTTTAGTCCCTGGGAACTCTGGGTTGTCTGGTTGGTTAATACTGTTGTTTTTCCTACGGGGTTGCTAACCCCTTAAGCTACCTCAGTCCTTTAACTAACTCCCCTATTAGGGACCCCATTTGCAGTCCAATTGTTGGCTGAGAGCATCTGCCTCTGTATTTGTCAGGCTCTGGCACAGCCTCTCAGGAGGAACATATATCAGGCTCCTGTCAGCATGCACCTCTCGGCATTCCCAATAGTGACTGGATTTGGTGACTGCATGAGGGATGGATGCCCATGTGTCACAGTCTCTGGATGGACTCTCATTCTATATTTTTGAATGGTTTTTTTCTCTATTGCTCTCATAAAAGAGATTTAAGGAACGCCCTAATTTCTTTTGGAATCTTCAAACATAGGAAGTCTGTGAGAAAGTGCTGTCTGTGAAGAATTGTGCTCCTGTCAACTACCAAATATAGGTGTCATTTGATGTGAAAATTCCATCCCCTAGAAATATAAGAAATGCATTTGTTATTTATGAATTATTCATTTAACTAAAACAAACACTCAGTTATTTGAATATGAAGTCCAAATTTCTTCTTGAAATTAGATCCTTGAACATTGGTCTTGTTTCTCACTTCTCTCACACCATCAATATTGGATCCTCACCAGGATTCCTCCCAGTTATCCTATTGCTTCCTCATGTCATGTAGATCCTGTAGCTTTGGATCAGCAGGACTGGTTCTTTTAAGCACCCGAACAGTTCACATATGATGTAGACTTGGGAGCGTGCCAACTCAAAGGCCAAGATCAAGTCCTGAATGGCTGCTGAGCTGGTCAGTTTGCAGTCTCTCTCTTATCCATACCACCAGGGCAAGTTCTTCAGTATTACTCTGTCTTGACCACCAATATTGCCATTGGCCAGAGCCAGCTATACTGTGCTGATCAATCAAGGTGCCAGGTTCACTATCCCAAGTGCTATAGCTGGCAAGGAGCTAGGCTGGCTTTCCTACTGGGCAGGCAGGCATCTGTGTGTCTAAGACCAACCATAGCCATGTGAAGAGAGGCAGTTCTCGGGCACTTCACAGTAGCATCATGGTCAGGAGGTTTCCTGACTTTACTTTGAACCTGCACTGCCATCAGCATAGCCATGGGATACTGTAAAGAACTCCTTGCCACTGACATCATTCAGCACACTAGCCAGAGATCCCAACCCAAGGCTAGTCATTGTAAACAGTGTATTATATTATAATATATAAGCATCAGTCTTGTGACACAATTTCTACTTAAGGAAATCTTACAACCATCCTTTAATACTCCTCTTGGAGCTTTTATTTTTTTTATAAATTTCTCTCTGTCTCTCTGTCTCTGTCTCTGCATCTCTGTCTCTGTCTGTCTTTGTCTCTGTCTGTCTGTCTCTGTCTGTCTGTCTGTCTTTCTCTCTCTCTCTCTCTCTCTTTCCTTTCTTGTTTGCTTGCTTGATAGCATTTGTTCTTGTTTTTTAAAGTAAAGATCTCTTTGTGTTGCTCATGCTGGCATAGAATGTTCCATTCACTCCAGGATTCGCTCCAATCATGCTTTTCTTATCTGGATTACAGGTGTTTGCTATCATGCTGTACCATTTCTAAAAATATTTAAAGAACAATTCTGCTTTCATGCTTTAAAGAAGGTGAGCTTTTGTTCATTTGTTGTTTTATTTATATGAAAAAATATGCCCAATGATTTTTTGAATGAGTCATTACAGTTTAAGGATAGAAAATGTTGATTATTTGTAATTTTTCTAGAAAAATATTAATATAACATTATACTCATTCATTAACGTAAAAGCTTATGCAACTTTCCAAAAATCAGTAGTACATATTATTTAAAAGACAGTGTGTATTATCACTGTGTTTTCCTGATTAGAAGAATGTTGAGATGATTTCTAAAATTTTTGTTCTTAGTGCTGGGATAGAACCCAGCACATGCTGGTCAAACATTTTACTGCTGAGTCAAATACTCAGCCCTTCTGTGAAATATTAAATGACAACATTTTCCTTCAAAACAATTGAAGGAAACAAAACAATTTGTATTAACATTATAAAGCTGGGTATTATAAATTCCATGAGTCTATTTTAAGGTAGAATCTCTAAATCTGTGGATTTATGTGACGTTGGTTTTGTTTTGTTTCATTTATACCTCCTTTGGACTCAGTTTTTGGGGTGGTTAGACTAGATTGTCTCTATGGACACTTTTAGTACTGCAGTACAATGAATAGGTTATAAATATTTAATTTCAGTTTCTGAGTCATCTGTAAAAATAGTTTCAAAAACAAGCTTTGCAGCATGAATCCTTTCCCTACCATAGCAACTACTCTAGGATCGTGTTACATTGTGGCACAGCAGAGCTAGAAGTTTTCAGCATACATGAAGATGCTAATTATTGCACTTCTGCCTCACATCATCAATCTAGGTGGATGACATTTCTGAATCAGAGGCTCTAAAATAAAGGATTACAAACAAAGGAGGAAAACATCTCTCTGCATTACTGAGTTAATAAGAATAGATGTTAGTTAGCATAATCAATAATTTTCAAATGTTGGGTTTGGAGAATTCAGTCAGAAATATTCCTTGCTTTTGAGTCTTGTGAGGGAATAAAATACAAATTGCTGCTCCAGAGAAGGGTTCTATGATAAGTTATCCATCTACTGGTCAGCCACAAACACATACACACACACAGGCACAACATAAAATGGCCTCTGCGTCCATTTATATAGAGTATATGTATAACAATAATAGTGGTTGTGGGAGAAGTCGTGAAATTGAGAGGGACTGAGAACGGGACACAGGAGGAAATGGAATGGGGACAGAATGATGAAAGTGTAAAAGAGGGTTCATATATTAATATCTCAAAAATATTAAATTAAAAAGAATATAAAATTTTAAAAACCTCAGTATGATAATTATGTAAAAAGTTATTCTACATTTTATCTTTAAGGTAACTTTAGGGCAAAATAAGGTCAATTAGATGGATTTTAGAGAACAGACATTATTAACCTTTCTTGCTTCATAAATTTTTCTGTGCCAAGCCTATGTGGCTTATATATAGTCAGCACAAAATAGATAAAATAAGAACCACTACAATTTTGTAGCAGAGGGAGAAACTGTGAAAAGCTATATTAAGGATATTTATTTCTATAGTTTCTAGTCAATGAATGGTTTTATTTTCAATTTGTATCAGAACTGATACGAATTATCTTATTCCAAGTAAGCGGTCTTTTTAATATAAAATTTTAACATGAAAATTTTTAGAAATAAATATAAAGTAGGCTATAATTTGAGAAATAAACATTTTTAAAACTATGTAGTATAGAGATCAGCTAACCTTGTAAATATACAAATAAGGATGAGAAAAACTACGTTGCAAATACATTTGTGACATTCAAGTTACTGTAGGCAGAATGATGAAGAATTCACAGCAATCAGTGTGCATTAAAACAATAATATCTAAGGGTTGAAAAATTAAATTTAAGTACAAATGCTAGTGAATAAAAAATTGTTAGTAAAGTCACATGGCAGGAATCGGAGCCACGGACAGTTGTCAGCAGCCTTGTGGTAGCTGGAAACTGAACCTGCTTCTGCAAGAACAGCAAGCGCTTGGAACTGCCCAGCCCTCTTTCCAGTTCCAGGAAGTTCTTGATTTATAAAGAAAAACAGTCAGGGCCCAGTCTCCCAGAAATTATTGAAAGTATTGGTTGATACTCATTTACTACTTCATATTCTTTCTTTGACATCTTTTATATAAAATAAGTCCAAGTTATCTACAATGTGTCATTCCTCATAGCCTTTTACTAAAGTGCTGCTATGCACAGCTTACTTCTTCCTGCAGGTCCACTGGATCTTACACTAGCCTACATTTTTCTTCTACAGCAAATACTATAATTTCCTACTAGTTTAGCTGTGTATTCTAGCAAGATATTGTCTGTAGGATTGAAGTAGAATTAGCTTCTACTTTATTGTCTATTCTGATGACTGATTGATACCTCCTTCACTAATACTACCAACTGAAATGTTAATTATTGTAGAGACAACTTAATTTGTAAATAATATTCAACAGGCTATCTGTACAAATCAGACAAGAGGATACATAATATCAACAATCACAAACACTGATTTCTAAAACTTTTTGAGCCTCATTTGTTTACATGGGACCTGAAAAACAGATATCAAGATGAGATTGCATATGAGTACTATGTTTTAAAAGACACAGTGTTAATGAAGCAAGCATAGGTGAGAATATCTTTGAGACTAAAATTCATTCTAACATTTGTTAAAGAAGAAAACTAAAGAATAAATTTCATTATAGTCCTTTAGAAAAATGCAGTTATATACCATTCTCAGATAGGTTAATGGGAGATTGTTCCTTGAAAAATTCCATGATGATTAAAAAAGGCCTGTCACTAGTACAACATCAGCACTCAATCACTTACTGGCTTATAGCCATGCAGAAACAATCATAATAAGACTAACACAGTAAATCAAAAGGGACAGCAACAGACACTCGAATCAACTCTGCTCCCTGCAGCAAGAATCAAAGTGATATCAACTGTTACCACCGAAATCTGCTACAATGGTTGCACAGATACACTCCTGGGGTGTTTTGTATATTTTTTTTCTTTATTCTTGAAAATGTCAATTGTTTTTGAGGTTTTAAAAAAAGTATTAATAAAACTACCATCCGGGAATAGATTGCATCATGGTATATCTCTTTCTATTGCTTGACTTTTTAATTTTGTCAATTTTTGCATTCAATTGCAGTTTCATACAGACAGCATAAATGTGGGAGAAGTTTTTATCCAATTTAATAATTTTTATTAATATAGAATAAATAAAATTGCCCAATAAAATATGAAAAATTCTTAATCATCTTAGCAAATTAGGCTATAATCATTCTGTCTCATTCCAGTGAGAGTGGTAACTACCAAAAAATGATGTCATTGCAGGAAAAGATTAAGAGAAAAGGGAGTACTTGTACATTGTTGTAAAGAATCTCAAATAGCACAATAACTATATAAATCAGTATGAGGGATCCTAAAAGTGCTGAAATTATTGTACTACTATGTAATCCAGTTGGACCATCATTGTTTACATACAAAAGCTAAGTCAACATATCACAAAGGTTCTTGCACAGTCATGTTTACAGCATCATTTCTCACAAGAATAAAAATATTGTACCAGGGGTTGGAAACATGGCTCAGTGGTTAAGGTCATTGACTGCTCTTCCAGAGGACCTAGATTCAGTTCCCTGCAACCACATGGTGGCTCACAACCATCTGTAACTTCAGGATGCAACACTCTCATACAAACATACATGCAGGAAAAACATCAATGTACATTAATTTTTTAAAAAAACTATCAAACCAGCCTAGATGCTACATTTGTGAATAAAGAAATAGTTGTCTATAATGGGTAGATAATGGGACCATATTCATCCATAAAGAAAAATGAAATTATATTATTGGCAGGAAAATACCTTTAACTTCAGACTATTATAATAGTGTAAACTCAGAATGACAAATATTTCTTGCTTTTTTCCACATGTAGAATCTGTTGTAAATGTATCTATATAGGTAAATATAGGTGGTACATATATAGATTTATGATACTCTTAAATAAAAGGGACTATGTAGAAGAAAACAGTGTCTAAACAGAGGTAGTTATAACAGAGGAGAATAAAAGTAAAGTAAAAACAACAATAAATGCATGTTTTACTGTCATGTAGAACACATATCAAATAAAAATCATAAAACATTCATATATTTAATATCATAAATATAAATATACATGATACCAAATTATGAGGCAAAAAATGAAAAAAGACAGGAATAAAACTGGAGAGCATTGAGTTTTAGAGTTTCCAGGATACAATATTTGTCATGTATGCTGATATATATATCAAGATAGGTTGCTACAGAGGGGTGAGATTTGAGGAAAGCAAAGCAGAAATAGAAACGTGACAAGGAAAGATGATGGGGTATGTATATAAATAAAGTTGTGCTGTCTGGGGAGACACTTATGCAAATCATAGCATTGTCATACCTGGAATTTTCTGGGCTTAAACCTAGTTTAGAAGTTACCAACAATAAAAAGATGGGGGCTATTCATGGTGCAAATACATGTTTCCTTCTGTGAAACTACAATTGCTTCAGCTCTTATTTCTTAATCATACTTACATTTAAAAAAAATCTTTTATAGACTACCAATTCTACTTTATGAATGAAAAGTCAGTATTCTTTTTAGTATTGCCCACCTCTTTCAAAATGGCAGAATCTTTGTCTTTTCATTAATTAATTTATCTATTCACTTTACATCCCAAACACAACCCTGAATATATATATATATGTGTGTATATATATATATATATATATATATATATATATATTCAGGATGATATTTTCTAGTTCCATCCACTTGCCTGAAAATTTCATGATTCCCTTGTACTATATCATAGTATAAGTGTACCATGATCATTTTAATTCAGTTTTTGGTTGAGGGTTAAGATGAATATCACAAGTGATCGCTCCTGGTGAGGCTGTGGATCAAGGGGAAAACTCCTCCCTTGGTGGGACTTTTAGTGGGAATGCAAAATTATTCATTTATGTGGAAATCAGTATGGAAGTTTCTCAGAAAACAGGGAATAATTCTACCACAAGACCCAGCTATACCACTCCTGAGTATATACTCAAAAGATGCCCCACTATACCACAAGGATACTTGCTCAACTCTGTTTATAGTAGCTTTAGTCATAATAGCCATTTTGAATTACAGATTCCTCTGAGAAATTGACAGAAATAGTGATAAGGGAGCAGATACAATCAAGAAAACAAAAACATTAAATTGTATTTCTGAGTTTTATTGCAAAAGACTAAGAAAAAATTCTCAGGCAGACCAATGAAATAACACCATGCAAAGCTTGCTACTATGGGAGTTCTGCCCATATCAAATAGAGATGTACTGGCATTGATGCATCTGTTGTGTTCAGTATTTGTGTGGGGAAATCTGTGAGAAATACCAGATCCTTGGGCACTGGCAAGTGCCATGGTAAATGCGAAATAAACAGTGTAGCAGAAGCTCTTATTCTACTGTGTTCCCTGTAAGATTCTCTTGAAGATTTGAGCAGTGCAGTGTACATTCATGTCTGTAACATCTGGAAAATATTTCATACCATTTCCCAAGAAAATACCAGATGTTGCACAAATGGATCTATTTTTAGTTTATTCTCCAGATGGGAAAGGCTTCTCCTTCAAAACTACACTTTAACATTTTAATCATGAAGAGAGAAATCAGTCACTATATTAAACATAACGCAGTATGTTCAGATTAGGAATCAGAAAATTGCTGAATCAGTTTTCAGCATAATTTTCTAAGCCATAAGCACTATCTTTACTAATACATGGCTTAGATTGAGCAAAAAACATCCCAGTACCAATAAGTTCAGACCAAAATGAACAAAAAGAATTCAGATAGGAAAAATAAAGTATAGTCAATCTCAAAATCTTTCTTTTAGCAAGAATATTTTAAAGATTATAAAATATAATTTCTATAGAATATTGGGACCTGATCCCAGAATAAGTCCATGAATAGCCAAGATAAAGGGGGGAATGGCAGTGACAGGAGGCAGTTGTTCTTCATAAAAGTCATCTTTTGCTGCTTTAGTGACCTTGCTAATTAACCACACCAAGCTACAAGCTACTGTAGAGGTGCTGAGCAGAGAAACCAAGCCTCTTACAGGGATTCCATCTAATGGAAGGTCAATAATTAGTGTGTTTAGCACATTTTAAAAACAGTTCAGAATGGAAACAGGCAACATTGGGAGGTAGGAGGTGGGGGCACCCTCTAGAATGTACCACAGGCCAGATAGGTGAGACTTTCAGGAATCAAATGCCCAACAGAGGGAATTGTAGAGTCAACCTCCAGTAGAAAGACAGCATCAAGTGGAGGAAAGGGGTTGCCATCCCACAGTCAAAAACTTGGACCAAGAATTGTCCCTGTCTAAAAAAACTGTAGGAACAAAAATGGAGAAAAGTCCGAGGGAAAGGAGGTTCAGTGACAGGCCAACTTGGGATCCACCTCAAAGGGAAGCTCCAAGGCCAGACACTATTACAGATTCTATGGTGTGCTTATAGACAGGAACCTAACATGGCTGCCTCTGAGAGGCTCAACAAGCAGATGAAAGGGTCAGATGCAGATACTTACACCCAACCAATGGACAGAAGCCAGGGATCCCTGTGGCTGAATTAGGGAAAGTCTTGAAGCTGAGGAGGAAAACAAGCCCTTAGGAAGACCAGCAGTCTCAACTAACCTGAACCCCTGAGATCTCTCAGACACTGGATTACTAACCAGGCAGCATGCACTATCTGATATAAGCCCCCCAACACATATACAGCAGAGGACTGTATACCTCAGTGAGAAAAGGTGCACCTAACCCTCCAGAGACTTGAATCCCCAGGGAGTGGGGAGGTCTGGTGGCTGGGGTTGGGGGTGTTGAGGAAATCCTCTTGGAGATGGAGGAAGAAGAATGGGATGAGGAACTGTTGTAGGGTGGAAAGGGAGGGAGATAAAGACTAGACTGTAAAAATTATAATGATGATGATGGTGATGATGATGATGGTGATGATGATGAAGATGATGATGGTGGTAGTGAAAAACAGAACAAAAACAGACAAACAAAGCAAGTAATTCCTGCACTCTGAATTGGAAAGTGGACACAAGGACACATGACTTCCAGGAGGTAAATGTGATTTGCTGGTAGATGATTAGCTAGATAGAAATTGATAGGCATGATTTGCCTTATAATTTTTCTAGAGAAAGGACTGAAGGAGCTGAATGGGTTTGCAATCCCATAAGAACAACAAAATCAACCAACCAGAGCTTCCAGGGACTAAACCACTACCCAAAGACATGAAGAGACACATGGCTCCAGCTGCATATGTAGCAGAGGATGGCCTTGTTGGATACCAATGAAGGAGAAGCCCTTGGTTCTGCTAAGGTTGGACCCACAGTGGAGGGGAATATCAGGGTAGGGAGGCAGGAAGCAGTGGGTGGTTGGATGAGGGAATACCCTCATAGAAGAGGGGTGGGGGGGATGGGATAGGGGGTTTGTGGATGAGAAACCGGGAAAGGGGATAACATTTGAAATGTTAATAAAAAAATCCAATAAAAATGAATAAAAATCACTTTCTTTGTTTCTGAATCAAATATGATAACAGTGTGAAAAATATGTAAAAAACTAGGAAAATCTATATGTGTTTGAGGAGATATTTCTCATAATGACTATGATTATTATTAGAAAAATTTATATATTTAGTTAAGCTCCCAAATATTGACAATGTAACATTTGGTTGGTCATTGTTGAATTATTAATTCTATGTTTTATACTCATAAATATGGAATATAATTTAATTTAGATAATTTGAAAATATAAATGTTTTCCTTCAAGTGGTTTTTGACAAAAGGAATGCAAATAAAATGTATTTCAAAGCCATGGGATTAATGAAAAGGAAGGGAATGTGAAAAGGCTATATGAAACCTACAGTCATGTCACATATATGTATATATACACAATATATATAATATATATATATATATATGTGACACACACACACAGACACAAGGAGTTACCCTACATAGCTAGAAAGTGCTTTATTAAAAGCTGTTGCTTACTAATCAAAATTTCCAGTCCCAGGAATGGAATAGTACCCTAAGTGTTGGTCAGGGAGGCACCAAGTTTCCCTGAAACAACATAGAGTCTTGTCATTATTCCTGATGACTTTTCAAAACTAGATAGCTCCATTTTTGAAATAGCACAGTTGAAGGCTTCGCCCTAAACAAAACATTTTTACTGCTTTCTCTCAAGCTCAGGTAACATTACAGAAGAAGGAAAAAGGTAAGAATCAACTTCTAAATGTTGTCCACTGACTACCACATGTGAACCAAACACAATAATGTCTAATAATTTTTAAAAGTCATGCTCAATGATTAAATGTATTTTCTACTTATAACATGTTAAGAGAAGTGGTAGCTTCTTTTAATTCTTAAACAAACACAGACATTGATGAGCTATGTGAGGGTAGAACAAAGTTTCTGTGAATTCTCTGTCTGGAATCAAAGGGACATTCCCATTCTCAAAAAGGAATTCTGTTTATGAGTTGATCACTTTATAGCAGAAAATGATTGAAAATGATGTAATATATGTTTTATTGAGATACAAGTTTAAAATTCAGTTTTTACTGACCTTATATTTTCTTCTAATAATTGTTTGAAAAGGAAGTGACCTTCAGAGTTACAAGAAATACATATGTATGTATACACATGTTTCGGTAAACTAGACTTAAGAATTCTTTCTAAGGAGTATACCTCTTTCATTAGCATATTCATAGCAATTTGGCAAGGTAGGCCTGGAACATTCCCTTTGATTGGAGTATTATTTAGTTTTCATTGTGCCTGCTTGAGGTTCTACTTTTAATTTATACAGTTAGTTATCTTTGTCACAGCATGAGGTCTTACAGCTGAGCAAGCAGCTTTGGCAAAAATTCTAAGGCACTGGTGTTGAAGAGGGACAAAGGGAATTAAGTTGGCTAGAGCCCCGAGTACCTCAAGGGCATGTAACATGAAATCAGTTAATTTTCAGGACTCATATAGACATTAGTCACTTCCTGTCTGTTTCCAAATGACACAGGGAAGTGTTGGCTATCTGTGAACTTGTCATAGCAACAAAGAGCAATTTCATTCATCTTCCCTAGGAATAGCTTCTGCTGTGTATGTATACAGAGTGACAGAAGCTCGTTCAAATGAATATTGGTTTGGGAGCTTTGGGGATGCTGAAAGGGGGCACAGCTGAGATTCTTCAGTGGCTAGGTGAAGGAAGGCAGCCATTTAAGAAGGGTGGGAGAGCCAGCTGGAATGAAAGCACCGGCAGTAGTGGCAGGAAAAAGAAAGTTTTAAGACCCTGAGAACCAATGCACACAGGCTTTCCTCTAGCTCTTGGCTGTTAAGTAGATTTCCATTGGAGGGTGTCCAGAAGAGATTCCAACCTATTACACACCCCCTTCCAGTAATGGCTTGGGGAGCAGTAACTAGGAAAAGCTAAAGAAATATCAGATATAGAATTAGAACACAAGGAAAAAGGATTGGCTTGACTTACAGAGATTTGGTCAAATCAGCCCTTCTTTCTTAACTACATATATCCTCATAGGAAAAAATACCTAGATTTAATGAAACAAGAGTATGAAATCTGTTGATATAATTTTCATTAATAAGTGTCAAAAACCGTTGTACACAGATACAGTTATTTCAATGTATATGAAGAACAATGTGTGACAAGGATTGTAATTCAAAATTACTTAACAAAAATATTCCTAATATGAATGTAGTAAGTATATGCAGTTCTATTTTTACAGAAGAAATTCAGTTGTTCATAACTTAATTTTTATTTATTTGTTATATGTATATTGTATATTTCCAAAATCTAAGATATGTAGATATCATATTAAAGATGTCCTTTATTAAACTCCAGGACTGGAGTGTCTTATAATTTGAAAATTTTAGAAGTGGCAGTATCATGGAATTGGGATCTAGAATATGAAAACTCACCTCCTCTTCCTCTCCTCTTTTTTCATAGAAGACAGCTATCAATGAGAGGGAGAGTGAAAACATTAGGACATAGGCTGGCCTACAGCTTGATCATAAGTACATAAACTACATCAAGAAGGCAAGGATTTAACATCACAGCTCGTGGATTTGGAATATACTCTAGGAGAATTAAGTACTGCCTTTGTTCCCATCTCTATTTCTGTATTCCAGATTAGAGAGTTCACCACAACAAAAAGGACTATAGTTCTTCCTGTGTAGAATAATTTTCTTTTAAACAGTGGATGGGAAATATCACAGATCAAATATTGCAAAACTAGCAATGGGGTCTTGCTAGTAATGAAAATGAATATCAGTTAAGAAGAGTCAAACTGTAAAGCAAATCAAGACAACAGAAACCAAAAACCAAGCAAAAAAAAATGGAATCATGACAAGGCTCAAAGACTGCAAATATCCTATCCTTAAAATGAGGCAAAACAACCTGGGGCAGATAGAGTTGACTCAGAAGTTAAGAAAGCCTACTGATCTTGCACAAAACTTTTATGAGGTTCCAGGCATACATGTTGTGCCACTTGACATTGCCTATGACCCTAGGTCTATAGGATACCATGCCCTATTGTGGCCCCAAAGGGCACCTGCACCCATATGTACATAACCCCCTTCACACACACACAAAGACTCACACACACACACACACACACACACACACACACACACACACACTGAATATAAAATAAATTATATTTTTAAAAGGAGTATAATGTTTTAATTGCATTAAATCATTGAATAATTTTTGTCCCAGGAAATGTCAAAAACCTGCCATAAAGCAGTAAGTGTAATCTAATAATGACAGACTAGCCTGATAAGAGAGATTAAGGGAAAAAACAGAGAATTTGATGAAAATTAGTCATCTTTAGTTGTCATAGTGACTGTATATTTTTAGGAAGCTGTTCAGTCCGTAACTTCATCAATTGTGGAGCTTGGTGAAATAAATTCTACTCACTGTTTCAGATAAATCAGTAAAATTAAGAACAATACTAACTAATGAACAAATTAACAGTAACATGCATAAATGGTATAGAAATGCTAGAACATATATTGCTGACTCTTTATACATATGTAGTACTTGAGGTCGACCCATACCAAAATGAGATAAGTAAATAATACATTATCTTAAAGGTTAACTACATATCCACAAATTACAAAATATGTGAAACAATGAACCATATACATATAAAAAAGGAAGTAGAAATTGCCCTTGAGGAAAAATAGGTACAAGACTAGAAAGCTACCAATGTAAATATATTCAATGAACTAAAGAAATAAAAAGATTTTAGTTTTTAATAAATTATAATTCTGATTATGTGCCATTATTTAAATGGATGATACCAATTAATTCATTAAAATAACATAAGGAAGCAAATTGAAAATTTGAAGTTGACAAGATCTTCATCATTCATCACATTAAAATGAAAACCTGAAATATATTTTATAGGCCTATAATATAGAATAATCATTAAGTTTTTTGAAAGAAGAAATGTATGTATATATGTTCACTTTAAATTAATATGAAAATTACATTTCATAATAGGAAATATTCACTGAAGTGAAAAGTATACACTAAATCAAGAACAGGACAGAAAGCTATGAAATACACAGGAAAAAATTGATACTTTTAAAAGATAAGTTAATTTTACATACAATAAAATCCAACCACATTAGTAATAAAATTAAATGAAGAATTTAAACAATATTAGAGATAAATATGTCACTAATATTTTAGAAAAAGACAACTCTTTGATGTCTTTATTAGACACATAGCAGTTTCAAATACAAATCTAGAGGAAAGAGGTATGTAAGAAAAATATAGAAGTAAATTTGTCAGGATAACACCAACCATAAGAAACCGTCAGTGGCTATAACTCTATTTTATAAAATACATTTTAAATGAGGCTTCTTTAAAAGAAGCAAGTAGAATATGAAGAAATAAAATCAATGAAAGCAACAGAAGCAAACAAAAGCAATATGAAAATTCAATGAAATGAAAGCTTTCTTCAAAAACTTCAACAAGACTGACAAACCTTTAGCTAAACTAACTGAAAGAGGGAGAAACCCAAATTAAAAAGCAGATATTAGTATAGAAAACTTAAAATAAATGGGTGCATCTCTTGATATATGTGACCTACCAAAGTTAAATCATTATTAAATAAACACTTTTAGCCTACAAAGCTAAGTGACACTATGAATTCTAGCTGTATTAGCCCTAAAGCTTGGAATAACCAAGATAAAATTCAGAGACCACATGAACCTCAAGAAGGATGACCAAATATGGATACTTTAGAATTGAGAACAAAAATACTCACAGGAGAAAATATGGAGACTAAGTGTGGAACAGAGCCTGAAGGAAAGGTCATCCAGAGCCTGCCCCATCTGGGGATCCATCCCATATACAGCCACCAAACCCAGACAATATTGCTGATGCCAAGAAGTGCGTGCTGACAGGAGCCTCATATAGCTGTCTTAGAGGCTCTACCAGAGTCTGACAAATACAGAGGCAGATGCTCACAGCCAACCACTGAACTGAAAACAGGGTCCCCAATGGAGATGTTAGATAAAGGACTGAAAGAGCTGAAGGGGTTTGCAACATCATAAGAACAGCAATATCAACCAACTAGACCCTTCAGATCTCCCAGGGATTAAATTACCATCCAAAGAGGACACAGGGATGAATTTAAGGCTCCACACAGATATGTAGCAGAGGATAGTTTTGTCCAGCATCAATGGGAGAAGAGGTCCTTGGTCCTTTCAAGGTTTGATGCCCCAATGTGGGGAAATATCAGGGCAGGGAGGTGGGATGGAGTGGTGGATGGGTGGGGAAGCACCCTCATAAAATCAGACAGAGAGAGAGAGAGAGAGAGAGAGAGAGAGAGAGAGAGAGAGAGAGAGAGAGAGAGAGAGAGTTTCTGGAGGGGAAACCAGGAAAGGGGATAGCATTTGAAATGTAACTTTTAAAAGTCCAATAAAGGAAAAAAATAAGAATGATGCTTCCACTCTAAGTTCCAGTTTGGTTTCTATGTTCTATAACTGCAGTGTCTTTAGCAATAGGGTCTTTCAACAAGACCAATGGCTATAAAACCTGTATTGCTTGGGAAGTGTTTAGGGTCTTCCCAGCCATCAACTTACAAGGAGATGGACCACACCTGGAGGTGGAATTTTTAGCCACCTATGGTTTCTAACAAGAACATCAAGAACGTTATATTATCCATGAAAAGATACCTCCATTCAAGATTTTTTTTTTAAATTTTAGTCTTTATAACACTGTATGAAGAGTTCTACTACTTAAACTTTTACTATTTTCCTAAATGTTCATACTCAAGTTGCCTCATAAATACTCATGTTTATACTTATATATTGGTAGTGAACCCTGACTTTATCAGAGAAGCTTCCTATTGCAGCAGGCAAAGGTTAATGCCCTTAAATAGGACATTTATATCACCATATACTACCACACAGAAAACACTTTGGGAGACAGTGAAACAAATACAAGAATCAGACGAAAAAAAAAAAAAAAAACTTCGGAGCAGAAAGTAGCTATTATATTCAAAGCCTCACTGTACCCGAGTATCTGCAAAAGAGCTTTATGAGACTGGGCCCCTTAACATATCATTATGGATTGAGGTGGGGTTCATGAATCCCTTCTCCTACCTCAGAGACTACTTACAATTAACAGTTGTGGGATAAGTTGCCATTTTCTTCAGTGGCATAGGCACTGATAATTTACTCTTAGTATTAAATAACCTCCCATTCATGCTTAGACAAGAAACTCTAAATTCTACAGATCACACACTTAAAGAAAAAAATGAAAGTAGAAAAGAGACTTTTTGTAAAGAAATATTTCAAAGAGAGAAGGAGGAGGAAGAGAGACAGGAAAGGAGTGAAAATGGCTAAATTTTACTTTATAAATATGTACATATATTTTAATATATATTTAATTTAGTTAAAATAGTAATAAATCAATATCTTAAATTCCTACATTAAAAAAAGGAAAATTATATCAATCTAATATCAATGAATCAGAAGAAAGAAAATAACTAAGATTCAAGTAGAAATTAATGAAGCAGAGAACAAAAAAAATTGTTGAAACTAAAAAGCTGGTGTGTTGATCAAAGCAAATAAATGACCAAACTTTACCTAGACTGCAAAAGCAATAAAAGGAAGCCAGAAAACACCTAAATCTAAAATAATACATGGCAACCGAAAATATTTTAAAAGAATATAATGAGGTATTTTATGCCTTACAATCATGTAACGTAGAAAAATTATGCAATGAACAAAGACATGGACTGCAAAGCATGAATATACACCACAACATTAAGTTGTCAGCCCTGAAAACACACACACACACACACACACACACACACACACACATTTACAGTCTCTCTTTCTCTGTGAGTGTGGGGGGGGTGTGGGGGGTGTGTAACAGAAAAAGAGACCATGAATTTAAGAAAGATCAAGAAAGTAGATGGAGTTAGGAGGAAAAGGAAGGTGGAGATGAAATTACATTTTAATTGTAAAAAGATAAAAATATAAAGAAACAAAGAACTAGAAATATGTATACAAGGCTTTGGAGATGGCTAAGTGGACAAAGCACTTGCAACACAAGCATGAGGACCTGAGTTCAGATCGTCAGCACCTGTACAGAAGCCAGGCAGATATGCTGGCCCCTTGGATTTATAGCAGTCAGAAAGCAGAGACAGGGGAAGCTGTGAGGCAAAATAGCAAGACTAGCCAGATTGGCAAGCTACAGGTTTAGTAGTGGGAAGCAATGATAGAAAGACACAGCTTCAAAATCTGGCTTCTGCATGCATATGTACACACACATACACACAAATGCATGCATGCTTACACACGTATGAACCTGAACATATATGTGCATATCACACTAATATACACGTGAAAAAAATAGAATACAAATTAAATACAAAGATAAGAAAATAGATAAACTATAAACTAACCAATGTTTACAAACTTCCCTCAAAGAAAAAGCTTTGAGCCAAATGCCTCCATCTAGACATTTTCTCCAATCATTTCAATACGCATTCAATCTGCTTATTCACAAGGTTATTTCAAATAGAAGAAAATGTAATCCTTTCTAGTTCATTCTATGATCGTATCACCCGTTACACAAACCAGATAAAGACATGGTAAGGAAAGGGGACTAGCATTCAGTTTGCATTAGAGTTACAAAAATCTACACAAAGTATTAGCAAATGAAATCCTAAAACACATAGCAATCATTGTATAGCATAATCAAGTGACACTTCTTTTAAGAAGCCAAGGTTGAAGGTTAAGATCTGAACATCAAATTTCAATGATTTCATTTTATAGCATAGAAAATGGATAAAATTTATGTGGTCATCTTCAAAGATATATAAAAATCACTAGATAGACACTAAAATGTTTAAATACAACAAATTTAAATGTGTGGAGAGACTTCAATACATCAAGACCAATTTGAAAGCCTACTAGCTAACATTACATATGTTATATAAATAAGTAAAAGCCTCAATGCATAGCCTTTTTGTTATTTACTTTATAGGAGGCTAAGAACATCAACTCAAAATTCACTAGCAACAGACACAAACTTTAACACATCTAGTTGCTTTAAATATAGTCCTCAGTGGCCTATTTTTAATCATGTAGAGCCTGACTGCTTTGCATATTCTGCACATTTACACATAACATCTGCTAGTCATAAAACTACCCTTGTATCTATAAAAGGCCATAAGTTGTGCTGTTCTTTGAATATGGCTGACCCAAACTTTTTCCAGTGTTCCATTGAGTGATATTACCCAAATATAAAAGGTACTTCTCTAATTGTCCTCACAAATCCCTCCCATTGTTCATCTGCCTTTTTGAAAGATCTTTCTCTGCATTTATATCAGTGACTTTGGTGAGTTTGGTCTGATACTGTGTTTCCTAAGAATGTTAGAAGCTATGTCCATAAAGTCTCAGCAACATGACTGTCCAACTATGACCTAAACAAGGACACTATCAATAGAAAGGGCACTATCAATAGAAAGGGCACTATCAATAGAAATACTAAAATGGTCAGGGAAAAGTGCAGGAAACCTCAACCACACACAAAGAACTACAAGCAATGAAAGAATGCTGACAGCTGGAGAAAGTCTCCCAGGAAAGAAGAAAATGCCAATTGGTTCTCCAACACCAAATGGTCAGCCCTGAAAGCACACATGATAGAAATAGTATACTTAGAGAACAAGTTCTATTTAGGAACATACATGTAAACATATATACATACATGCATACGAAACACTTAATGGAGAGATGGAAATGATTTTGAAAGAGACCAAGGACAGACATATGGGAGGGTTTGGAGGGAGGAAAAGGAAAAAGGAAATTGTGTAATTGTATTATAATCTCAGAAAGTAAAGGAAACCCCCTAAAATCTGGTGCTCTGTCTGCTTTTTCCTTGCAAATCCTACGGAACTCTACTATCAATGGCTCCTTCCATACTCAGAATTCGTTCATCCTGTAAATTAAAGTTTTCTGGAAGCACTCTTTAACAACATGGCCAAATATGTGTTTCTGTGGTGATTTTAAAACCTCTTAAATTGAAAATGGAAATTAAGCATTGTAGTGAGAAACTACACTCCAGATTTAATCCTGTCCTGTCCTCATGCAATTTTCTCAATTGGCCCTTAATTCATCTGATTAAAGATTGAATAGTTTCTTCTTAAGACGTAGTCAAAGACCAGTATATTTTCTCTTCTTTCTTGTATTAGTCTCTTTGTATGTATGTGTGACTAGATAGATAGATAGATAGATAGATAGATAGATGATAGATAGATAGATAGATAGATAGATAGATAGATAGATAGATAGATAGATAGATAGATAGTGACCTAAAAAGGTCACTTCTAACTGTGCATTGTAGATGTGGCTTGGTGTTTGATCTTCTGTTTCACGTGTATGCATCTGACTCCAAATTTTCTCATTGGATTAAGACACCTTTTAAATTAAATTAATACCCACCTTAATGTCATTTTTAATTTCTTTTCAGTGTAAAGACTACATCTCCCATATGGTCACATTGTGAAACAATAGGAATTCAGATTTTAACACATGAGTTTGGAAAGGGAGAAAAACTAGCTCATGTGTTACCACATTTATTTAAGTACTGTGAAGTTTATTCAGAATCATTAGGTAAGAAAGAGGGATGAATGTGGAGAGAATAAAATGTTGTAATTTCAAAGCCTAATTTATAATTTGTCTTCAACAATCTTTAGCCACCCAAGTGGCTATTCCTTACCATCCTCTACTTCATACCTGACATCCTAATTGATATCAAAAGATAAGATCCCCTTTAGAATGCATTAACAGAAGACCTCTTCTCTGCCAAGGGAAGGGCTAAAGGTGTTATTGGGTAGCATGTGAAGCCCATTGGCTTAGCTGTAAGTAGCTTAGCTGGTGTATCCAAGGATCTATTATTAAATTACCATGATTTATGATTTTAATTGTTCTACTACCATAAAACTTGATAGAAACTTATTACACATTGGAACATGAAATTTGTCATAAGTTAATTCCACCTTCCAGTATGTCTTGGTCACTCATATTTGGCTGTGGAATAAACTGTCTCTTTTTGTCTTTGATGTGATAGCCATTGTTTGTTTGTTTGTTTTGTCTACTTATTTGTTATTTGTTTGTTTGTTTGCACTGGCAAAAACTTACTGTGCAAGTGTGATGCTCAATCATACACAAGAAATACAGGAAACTAAAAAGTGCTGAAAGTGCGAGAAATAGTTTTATACATGGAAGAGCACACCAATTATCTAATTCCAGATGATTGGCCCCGAAAACACAAATAAAAATAACACTCTACGACTGAGCATGATATATATATATACATATATATATATATCACAATAATATGCATATATATATGCATTAAGGACAATTAATAAAAAAATGACCATGAATTTGGAAGAGAGCAAGTATTGGTATATGGGAGGGTTTGGAGGGAGAAAAAGGAAAAGCAATTTAATATAATGATAATCTTAAAACAAACAGACAAAATGCCACACATGAATGTACATGTCTATAACCCAGTCATTGGAGAGGCATGGACACAAGCATTTTCGTGTGGTTGTTGGGGTTGGAGTCAAACAACTAAAATAAAAAGAAGAACCTAGCAAACTCCAGGTTCTTTGATCCCTTGTCTCTTCTGGCCTCTTTTCTTGTGGAAGAATGTATCTGCACACTGGCACACGAACATGCACACACATATGCAGACATACATAGAGACACAGAAAAGGAGAAAGGAAAAGTCGTAATTCTGACTACATTCCATACAGCTTCATTTTTGAATTAGAAAGAAAACTTAATGCAGAAACAAAATATATAGATTGGCATAACAGTCTAAATTTCTACCTTCACTCGACAAATTATAAGCTATAAATCATACTTGATATGAGTTTTTGATGAGGAAAAAATAGAATTTAACATGAGTGGCCATTGCTTCTTTGGCAGCCTACATTTCCCTTTTGCAAGTCTTCCAATACATCCCCAGTCACTAATTCGTTTGTTATTCCAGACCTCTTATTAACTCTTAGTTGCAAAGATAGTAAGTAAACTGTTATAAAATTCCCTATAATTGTCTAACATGCTGCAACAGCTAGGAGATTTCTTTTTCCTTGGTTATTTTATTTTACTTTTTAATTAACATACTTTTTAAATTAATGGAATATTTCACTTATTTACATTTGAAATTTTATCCACTTTCCCGGTTTCCCTTCAAAAAACCCTCATCTTAGTCCCCTCCCCCTGCTTCTATGAGGGTGTTCCCCCAACTACCCACCCCCGCCTCCTCATTTCTTACACATTATATGTCTATCTAGGCCCTTATTGTGCTCATCTTTATAGTAGCTATCCAAACTTCTAATGTTAGTTTTAATGCCAATAAGTTCCACTATTGATAAATATACATATGGTATTTGAAAATACGGATTGCGAACTATAATAAGGGTTGTTTATAAATGTTGAAAAATTCATAAAATGACATATAAGAGCTAGGTTTTAAAAATCAATTAGCAATAAATTTGTAATTTATGTATCTCTGTAAGCATCTAATATAGAGATAACACTAGTAAAATATTTCCTGAAAAGATATTAAAAAATTGTATCAGCATTCACATTATGATACTAATATATCTCCTTTACATTAAGTACTAATGTTATTTATGCAGACAGAATAACATTACACTGTTTTGTAGAACAGAAATTATAGTGATTTACATTATACTGTGTGCCAGTTTTAAAAAATTTAAGAGGATGATTTTAATAATTAATTACACAACAGGAACTAATTGCTTGTCACAGAGTGATACGTGATAGGAGTCCTAGATGGGAACCAAATGAATGTTGTTACTGTCATAAGTATTCACTCAGCTGCCCCACACTGAAACATAAGCATATATAATACAAACAATGAAGGAGAAGCAAGCAAGGACTTTCAATATGAATTATTCAGATATTGACTTAAAAAGAATAAAGTGTGATTTTTGTGTATGTGACATCTGTATTACCTAGAAAACAAAAAGTCAATGTCTTTGTCCCATATTATCAAAACAATGTAAAAATCATTAAATATACAACTATTATTTCACATTTAATTTTCTTTTCAACAGATAACAAATCACTGATCCCAATATGGTCAATGGACAATGAAGTGTTACTCAAAATAAAGAGGTGAACAATATAAATCAATGAGCAGAAATGTATTTCTTCTGTGGACATTCATATGGAAACACAGTCTAAAACAATGTCTTGCTTAGAATAAGAGACTGAGAGCTCACACTAAAGGGGGTATTTTTATCAACATTTCCAATCCCCAAGGCTCACAGATCATTGTGGAAGAGGAGGGGCTATTGCAGGATATTTGATCATACTGTGAACCCTGAGATTGTGTGACTTACTGGAAAAATAAAAAAACAAAACATTTTTCTAGTCCATGTGTGGCTCAGCACTTAGCACACACCTACCTCTGTTTGGAATATAGACACGCCATTGGTACATACATTTAATCCCAAACAATGAAAGTAAGGTTAGTTTGTAAAAGGAAGCACCCATGTTTGAAAATGATGTTTAATTGAATGTCAAAGTGACAAGTCAGAGAAAGAGTTGACAGAATAAGACATGACCAACTCTTAGAACTCTTAGAACTGAAAGGGAAGCTACTTGGGGGGCAGTGCAGAGGAGAGAGGAAACAGTTTTACTGGGAGAGTTTTACAGAGACAAGATGAAGAAAGAGCATGGGTGAAGACAGAAAAGCCATAGAATGAGAAGGAGCCAGAACCAATTATCAAAGTTAGTTTGAGACCAAGCAGACCAAAAAGTCAGTGATCAAGGGAGAAGCCAGATTGAATTGGTCATCTTGGAGAGGAGTTTGAGCCAAATGGTTGAGTTGACCAACTATCCAGAGTTCAGAAAGATAAAGAAAAGATGAGCTTATTCAGCAGTAATTCTCAGAGGTTGAAAACATTATAGGCCTAGATTAGATTGTAGGGAAGCTAGTGGCTTCCAGGACTAGGTTAGCAGATTGAGAATAAAAGTTCCTTTTAATGTTGGAAAGACTGTAGGAATTGGAGATGGGGGATGAGTGCTGTAGATTGCTATTGTACAAGGAACTCTAAGCAGGTACACTTATCTCAACAAGACCTATACAAGGTCAAGCCAGCCAAAATCCTAGCATACTTGGCAAACTTGTTCTTTACTATTGTCAGTGGATCACTGTAGGAGGAAAGAGAATCATTCTTCTTTGAGAATGTGGTCATTGGTAGGTCTACCATGCTTTAATGGATGGAATCACACACGTGCACTTATGGGAAGCACTAATTGGACTTGGTAATCTTTGGGATTGGAACATGTTGGGGAAGTATAGTTGATTTTGGTGAAAGAAAATGGAGGATATGTGCAACCATATTTTATTGTGTATATGTATAAAATTCTCAAGTATAGAACAAGATGAGGGAGCTGTGATATACATGCAACTGTTTTGGTAGGCTCCCCATGATCTATTGAGTTGTACATTATGTCCAGTTTTGATTACTTAACATGGTGTCCATCTACTTCGGTCAGTCCTGAAACCATATCCACACAGAAAGCAAAAGCAGACTCGGTATATATATGATTGTGTGTGTGTATATATATATATATATATATATATATATATATATATATATATATATGTGTGTGTGTGTGTGTGTGTGTGTGTGTGTGTGTGTGCTATATGTGTGTGTGTAGAAGGAAAGTACGTGAAAGGGTTTAGAAGGAGGGTACCTGGGAGGGGCTGGAATAATAGAAGCGGGGAAAGTGATATAATTCTTAGCTCCTTTTTCAGTTTTATTTTTCTGAAGATAAATAGAGGATGGAGTGAATGCAGTCTGAATGTAATAAATAATAATAATAATAATAATAATAATAATAATAATAATAATAATGGTTACTATTAAAAACAAAAATACAAAATACATTATTTTTAAAAACTGAAAATGTAAAATATCCAAATATAAAGCAGGATTCAGGAGACTTGCACATAGCTTGGAACATTAACTCAGAACCTAGGAAAAAGGCAAGACTACTCACAAGGTAAATGGTATGAATTAACATGGAAATAATCAACAGTTTTTTCTTCTGGAGAACCCCCAAAAACAAGAAACAATTTGATGATCATCCATATCTAAAAAGTAACTAACTACTCAAACAATTTCAAGAAAGAAACTATCAATTTATCACTTCTACAAACTCTATGTATGTTTCAAACAAAGATCCTTGCCCTGGCATATGTGTCCTGCCATATATCAATTAATCATATTAATTTCCAGACTATGGATCTGTGGCTCCAGTGAGATTACCTTTGTCTTAGACATCAAAACCACTGCTATAGTAAGATTGTAGAGCTCACAGACAAGATGACCACCTTCCCACATGTATATGCAATCTTAGTATGAGCTAGGTGCCAAAGAAAGCCAGTCCCCCTCAAAATGATTAATAACCTAAAATATGAGAACAAAACTAAACCCACTAATTACACTCCACCAACAAGTATACAAAGAAAAAGATCATGGACACATAATGCATTCACAATAGCCTCAAGAATATAAACTATCTAGGAATACACAAAGCTAAGGAAGTGAGGGGACTCTAAATGAAAATTGAAAGCTATCATGAATTGGTAGCATAAATATTGTGAATAACCATTTGACCAAAATATAGTTATAGGCTCAATGCAATCCAAATCAAAATCTCAATTTCATTCTTCACAGAAATAGATAAATACTAAGATACTATCCTAAAATTCATATGGGACCACAAAAGATCCTTGATAGCCAAAACAGTTTTGAATAAAAAATACAGTGGTATAAGATTATAACTCCATATCTTAAGATATATTACAGGGCCATAATAATAAAAATAATGTGGAGGTGACACAATAATAGTCAAATAACTGGAACAAAATCAAAGCTCCAAGCATGTGTACATGTAACTTCAGCCACTAAATATTAAGGAAAGATGCCAAAAACATACACTGTGGAAAATAAAACATTGCCAATCTGAGATTCTGGGACAACTGGATGTCACCATGCAAAAGAATGAAATTAGACCCATATCTGTCCATCTTGTACAAAAGCTAACTCCAAATAGATCCAGGGCCTAAATTTGAAGTAGGAAACATGGAAAGAACCAGAAGAAATCACAAGGAGAAACTTAGATGATTTAGTAAGAGAGGTCTTTCTGAATCAAATTCCATTGCCCAAGAATTAGCGTGCCCACAATTGGCAAGTGTGTCTTTACAAAAATAAAAATATCTTCCGCACAGCTAAAGAAAGTCAACCGAATGAAGAAGAAGCCCATGGACTGAAAAAAATTTTCCAGATGGCTATATATCTGACAGAGATTTAATACCTTGAAATATACAAAGAACTCCAAAAACAGAGTGAAAAACAAACAAGACAAAAAAAAAAAAGAAAATACAAAACATACAGAATATTGCTGTGGCCCTTAGTTACCATCTAGAGGTAGGTAGAAGGCAAATAATTCACTGTAGAGAGAATATTTTATGTATGGTATGGATATATTGCCTGCCAATAAAAACCTATGGCCTATAGGAAAGAATAGAATAGAAGGTGAGATTTAAGTATTATATGGAAATATCACCTGCCAAATAAAAACCTATGGCCTGTAGGAAAGGGTTGAATATAAGATGGGACTTCCAGTAGGCAGAAAGAATTCTGAGATACTGTCAGACACACACATGAGTGAGAATTCACCTTGGGACATGAAGGAGGACAGATTGTGAAAACTAAGTAGAGTAACCAGCCATGTGGCAGAAGTTAGATAGCAATAAAGAGGATATTAATTTATGAGCTAGTCAGAGAAATAACCTAGCTATATGGATTAGGTATTATAAATAAAATAAAGCCTCGGAGCCTTTCTGTAAAGAGGGACAAAGCTTACAGTAAACACCCAACAAGTCCCTGTTGCTGAAGACACCATATACCTTAGGCACAAAACAAAAATGCCCCTGAGTAAATGCAAATCAAAACAACCCTGAGATTTCACCTCACACCAGTCAGAATGGCTAAGATCAAAAACTCAGGTGACAGCAAATGCTGGCGAGGATGCAGAGAAAGAGGAACACTCCTCCATTTTTGGTGGGATTGCAGACTGGTACAACCATTCTGGAAATCAGTCTGGAGGTTCCTCAGAAAATTGGACATTGAACTGCCTGAGGATCCAGCTATACCTCTCTTGGGCATATACCCAAAAGCTGCCCCAACATATAAAAAAGACACGTGCTCCACTATGTTCATAGCAGTCTTATTTATAATAGCCAGAAGCTGGAAAGAACCCAGATGCCCTTCAACAGAGGAATGGATACATAAAATGTGGTACATCTACACAATGGAATATTACTCAGCTATCAAAAACAATGACTTTATGAAATTCGTAGGCAAATGGTTGGAACTGGAAAATATCATCTTGAGTGAGGTAACCCAATCACAGGAAAACACACATGTTATGCACTCATTGATAAGTGGCTATTAGCCCAAATGCTTGAATTACCCTACATGCCTAGAACAAATGAAACTCAAGACAGATGATCAAAATGTGAATGCTTCACTCCTTCTTTAAAAGGGGAACAAGAATACCCTTGGCAGGGAATAGAGAGGAAAAGATTAAAACAGACACAGAAGGAACACCCATTCAGAGCCTGCCCCACATGTGGCCCATACATATACAGCCATCCAATTAGACAAGATGGATGAAGCAAAGTAGGGCAGGCTGACAGGAACCGGATGTAGATCTCTCCTGAGAGACACAGCCAGAATACAGCAAATACAGAGGCGAATGCCAGCAGCAAACCACTGAACTGAGAATAGGACCCCCATTGAAGGAATCAGAGAAAGAACTGGAAGAGCTCGAAGGGGCTCGAGACTCCTTATGAACAACAATGCCAAGCAACCAGAGCTTCCAGGGACTAAGCCACTACCTAAAGACAATACATGGACTGACCCTGGACTCTGACCTCATAGGAAGCAATGAATATCCTAGTAAGAGCACCAGTGGAAGGGGAAGTCCTGGGTCCTGCTAAAACTGGACCCCCAGTGAACTAGATTGTTGGGGGGAGGGCGGCAATGGGGGGAGGATGGGGAGGGGAATACCCATAAAGAAGGGGAGGGGGAGGGATTAGGGGGATGTTTGCCCGGAAACCAGGAAAGGGAATAACACTCGAAATGTAAATAAGAAATATTCCAGTTAATAAAAAAAATTAAAAAAAATGCCCCTGAGTACCTTTATATGGCCTGAGGAGATTATATCTAGAAGTGTATGTGTAAAGACATGATCCATGCAGGTAAGTACAATTCCATGATGGCGATCATGACTTTGAAAGGTAGCAAACAGTGGCATACCTGAATAACTTCTTCCTGAAGAAAAGCTCTTTTCATAACAGAAATGCTATGCAAGCTTCCAAAGGAGGCAGGCAGCTAACAGTACTAGGCAACTATGACACCTATAAACCACATCAATGACCATCATGGTATGATAAGCCTAATGGTGCAAGAGGGTTATGCATACCTTAGAGTAACCAATAACTCTCTAATTGGGCTTTGAGACCTGCTTTGCAATATGGGGATCATGCCTAGCACTGGAAATCTCTACAAGTACCCAGGGTTAGTAAAATCATGGAATTTGGAAGAAAATTGCAACTTTACTAAAACAGCACAGCCAAAATATTATCAACATTTGTCTTTACATCCATAGATAAGTGTAGTTTGCACCCTCCCACAAGGAAATTGAAACAGACAGATACCATTACAGAATAATATAGCCAGTCAAAATGAAGAGTTTTGGAGGCCAATACATCTTCAATAAAACTAATGTACTTAAGCCTCAGGAAACACTATGGAAGAAGGAGCAGAAAGATTGTAAAATACAGAACATGAGGTCGTTTGTTGTGAGACTGTCTCTTAGCAATGTCAGAAGATACACCCATAAAGTCTCACCAATATGTCTGTCACCTAAAGATGAGCTGAACAAGGACAACACCAATACATGTTCTGAAGTGGATAGGTGAAAGCCCATTAGGACTCAACCATAAACAAAGAACTACAGGCAATTAAGGAATCCTGAAAATAGAAGAAATTGTTCTCCCCATGGAAGAGCATGCCAATTAGTTGTCCAATACCAAAGGGTCAGACATAAATATATAAATACAAGTACCTTTATATGGCCTGAGCAGGTTATATCTAAGAATGTATATGTGTAGACATGATACATGCATGTAACTACAGTTTCAAGATAGTGGTCATGACTTTGAAAGGTAACAAGCAGTGGCATATGGGAAAATTTGAAGGAAGAACAGGGAAGGAAGAAATGATGCTATTATATTACACTCCTAAAAAGAAAAGAAATAATAATAAACATATTGTTTTCAAACCTAGCCAAACCACATTCTGTGAAGCCACACAACAATCCTAGGAAGATAAAGCAAATAGAGTTAAAAGCATATCTTTGGATTAGGTATCTTAACTCACACTCTGTTCCTCCCTAGCTCTCTAACCTTGGAGACATTAATTAAATTTTATGAACCTTTACCTGTGAAATTTTGTTAACCACATGTGGCAAAAATTGTCATGAAAAGTTCATACATTAATTGATGCAATGGATTTATGAGTATACAATAAATCCAAATCATTCTTTTTTGATAATTATTACATAAAATTATATTGCTGGTGAACTAAGTTATTTTATCCTGAGAAAAGCTAAGATATCAGAATCTTAATCAAAGGAAAGAAATGACATAGAATAGAAGTAAAAATGTTTAACATGGAGGAAAAGGATAGACTGAGGAGGAGAGGCTAAGGGGGAAGGGGAATGTTTACCAAATGAAGCACATATAAAAATGTCACACAGAAAACGTTGATCTTAAAATTCAAATAAAACCCCATAAGAACACAAAAGCAAAAAAGAAAATTTGAAAGAAACAAATGACCAAAAAAACCAAAAAGATGTCAAAATGAAACAATATGTAAACAATCGACACACATGCACAGGCAAACCCATGCAAAAGAAACAGGGCCAGGAATGTGAGCAGAAGTAGTTGTCGTCTCCCCTGAGTTCTCAGGATTGACCACACTTCTAAAAGTCCACTTCTGTCCCCCACACGACTTGAGAACAGAGAGCTGTGGGACCTGGTCAACTCTAGGCACAGTCAGAAACTGGAAGCAGACTGAGCCATTCTTATAACCTTGTACAAAGTTCAAGTCCAAGTGGATCAAGGACCTCCACACAAAACCAGATACACTGAATCTAATAGAAGAGTAAATGGGGCAGAGCCTCGAACACATGGGCACAGGGAAAAAATTCCCCGAAGAGAACATCAACGACATATGCTCTAAGATCAAGAATTGACAAATGGGATCTCATAAAATTGAAAAGCTTCTGTAAGGCAAAAGGATATTGTCAATAGGACAAAATGGCAACCAACAAATTAGGAAAAGATCTTTACCAATCCTATATCCGATAGAGGAGTAATATCCAATATATACAAGGAACTCAAGAAGGTAGAATCCAGAGAATCAAATAACCCTATTAAAAGTGAGGAATGAAGCTAAACAAAGAATTCTCAACTGAAGAGTATCAAATGGCTGAGAAGCACCTAAAGAAATGTTTAACATCCCTAGTCATCAGGGAAATGAAAATCAAAACAACCCTAAGATTCCACCTTATACCAGCCCTCCAAAGGACTTAGATAAAAACTCAGGTGACAGCAGATGCTGGTGAGGATGTGGAGAAAAAGGAACGCTCCTCCACCGTTGGTGGGATTGCAAGCTGCTTCAGCCACTCTGGAAATCAATCTGGAGGTTCCTCAGAAAATTGGACATAGTACTACCTGAGGACCCAGCCATACCACTCCTGGCCATATACCAGAAGATGCTCCAACATATAGAAAGGAAACATGCTCCACCATGCTCATAGATTCCTTATTTATAATAGCCAGAAGCTGGAAAGAACACAGATGCCCTTCAACAGAGGAATGGATACAGAAAATGTGCCACATTTACCACATGGAGTATTAGACAGCTATTAAAAACAATGGCTTCATTAAATTCTTAGGCAAATGAATGGAACTAGAAAATATCATCCTGAGTGAGGTAACCCAATCACAAAAAGAACACACATGCACTCATTGATAAGTGGATATTAGCAAAATACTGAAGATAAAATTCACAGACCATACTAAGCTCAAAAAGAAGGACAACCAGAAGGTGGATGTTTCAACTAGTCTTTCCTAGAAGGGGGAAGAAAATACTCACAGCAGGTAAAGATTGGGAGGAACTTGCAAGGAAGAGAGAATGAAGGAGAAAAGGGGGCAGAATCAGACAGGGATAATAAACAGAGGGTCAGGAATTTTAACTGAGGTGTGTAGCAATGGAGGATGAGGAACTAGGGATAGCCACCATCAAGACCCATGTGCCAGGAAAGCAAGAGGCTTTCAGGGCTGAACAGGAATGGTATTAGCTGAAATGCCAATCAAAGGGGAGGGAAAACCTATAGAGACCATATCCAGCGGTTAGGGAAGGCAACTGTTTGGGTAATGGGGCTACCTCCACATCACCAAAACTTTAACCCAGAGTGGTTCCTGTTTAAAGGAAATACAGGGATAAAGTGTGGAACAGAAACTGAAAGAAAAGCCATCCAGAGACTGCCCTATCTTGGGATCCATCCCATATGAAGACACCAAATCCAGACACTACTGGGGATGCCAAAAAGTGCTTGCTCACAGGAGCCTGTTATAGTTGTCTCCTAAGAGGCAGATGCCAGAGCATGACCAATACAGAGGCAGATGCTTACAGACAACTATCTGACTAAGCACAGGGACCCCAATGGAGGTGTTATAGATAAGACTGAAGGAGCTGAAGGGGTTTGCAACCCCATAGGAAGAACAACAATATCAACCTACCAGACACCCCAGAGCACCCAGAGACTAAACCACCAACCAAAGAGTACACATGAAGGGACCTGTGGCTCCAGCTGCATATGTAGCATTGGATGGCATTGTCTGGCATCAGTAGGAGGAGAGGCCCCTTTGTCCTGTGTAGGGGAATGCCAGGGAGGTGAGGTGGGAGTGGGTGGGTGGGAGTTAGAGCACCCTCATTGAAGCAGGGGAAGGGGATTGGATAGGGGAGTTCTGTAGGAGAAACCTGGAAAATAAATAACATTTGAAATGTAAACACATAAAATATCCAAGAAAAAATGAATGGTGATTTTATTTGTAATGTATTCTCTCCCTTGTTATTTGGTGACTCATATAGGCTCCTGGCATTTATGTATATCATTTAGGAAGTGCCTACAACAGTCAATTTCCATATGGTTTTTCAAATGTCCTTAGTGTTAGTTGCAGCCACACATTCTCTTCTTTACCTTTCTCCCCCATGCTTTTCCCTATTCAATTCTCCTACTCTAGTTCCCCTTTTGTCTCTCCATAGAAATATATTGTTTCCCCTTCCTTGGGAGATCCTCTACTCCCCTTTGCCCACTTATTAGGTAACCAGTAACTATTGTTATTCAGATTATGGCACTCAATTAGAAAACTTAAACCTAACTAACATTCAGTGTCCACATATAAGAAAATATACAATGTTTCTGCTTGAGAGTCTGTGTTACCTCACTCTAGAAATTTTCTATCTCCATCTGTTTACCTGCAAATTTCATAATTCATGCTTCTTATCAATTGAATACATATTCCACTGTGTAAATGTATCACGTTTTCATTATTTACTATATGTTGATGTATATCTTAGACATTTTTAATTTTTTACTATTATGAGTAGAGCAGCAGCAATCATGAATTAGAAAATAACTCTGTAGTAGAATTAGGAGTCCTTTGGGTAGATTGCCAATAAGCGTATAGATGAATCTTAAAGTAGATTAATTCAGTTTTCTGAGGAACCAGCACACTGGTTTCCATAGTGGCTATACAATTCACATTGCCACTAGCAGTGAATGAATTTTCACATTTCCCTGCATGCTTAGCAGAATATATTTTCCTTGTTTTCTTGATCTTGACCATTCTGATTATAGTGAAATAATATCTCAAAGTAGTTTTAATTTACATTTCCTTGATGACGAAGGATGTTGAACCTTTATCTATGTGTTTCTCAAATATTTTATTATATATTTAGAGGACTATCTGTTTAGTTTCGTATTCTACTTTTTTTTTTTTTTTGGTTCTTTTTTTTCGGAGCTGGGGACCGAACCCAGGGCCTTGTGCTTCCTAGGTAAGCGCTCTACCACTGAGCTAAATCCCCAGCCCCTCGTATTCTACTTTTAATTGAGTTATGTATTTTTTGATGTCCAGTTTTGTTAACTTTGTATTGGATGTGTAATTGGTAACAATATTTGCCCATGCTGAGGCCCATCACTTTGCCTGATTTATGATGTCTTTTGCAGTTTAGAAGTTTTTCAAGTTTATGGGGTCTCATTTTGAATAGTTGGTACTGTGCCTATGCTATCAGAAAGGCATTTGCTCTGCTAATAATTTTTAAACTATTTCTCATTTTGTCTTCTACCCTATTCAGTGTATATGATCTCATACTGAGGCTCTTTATTCATTTTTTTGTGCAGGAAAAAGACAAGGCTGTCTGTCTACTCTATCCACACATATTCAATATAGTAAGTTCTTGAAGACTTAACCAGAACAAATAAAACAATTGTAGATAATCAAGGAATACAAATAAAAAACAGAGGAAGTAAAAGTACATTTACTTACTGTTGATATGATTGCATATATAAGGACTTTGAAGACTCTACCAGGAAACTTCTGTAGCAGGTAGGCAGTTTCAGTGAAGTAGTAAACTAACACAAATAAATCAGTAATTTTCTAATATACAAATACTAAAATATTGAAAAAAGTCAGAGAACAATATCTTTCATACTAGTCTCAAAAATACCTTGGGATAACTCTAAGAAACCAAGTAAAAGACTAGTGTAAGAAAAAAAATAACATATTGAAAAAAGAAATTGAAAAAGGTATCAGAAAATGGAAACATCTCCCATGCTCATGGTTTGATAGGACTAAGATAGTAAAAAGAGACATCTTACCAAAAGCAATCTAAGAATCAATCCAATCCCCATCAAAATTCCAATACAATTCTTAACAGGAATTGAAAGGACAACTTTTAGCTTTTATGGAAACACAAAAATACTAGGAAAACTAAAAACATTTCTGAATAACAAACTGCTGGAGATATCATCTCTAATTTCAAGTTGTACTACAGAGCTATAACAATAATAAACTAACAGTGTTGGCATAAAAACAGACATATTGTTCAATGGAAACAAATTGAATACTCAGATATAATTCCACACAACTATGGGGACTTTACTTTTGACAAAGAAGTAAAAAAATACACATTGGAAAAGAGGCAGCATTTTTAAGACATGGTTCTGGTCAAACTGGATGACTTCATGTAGAAAAATGCCAGTATATGCATATTTATTACTCTACCCCCACAAAAAGTAACTCAACTGCAAAAGGAATTTTATTAATTGTGACTATATTGACTAATATATTTTGAGCCTGTGGCTACTAGTTAAACCCTCAGTAAAGAATTGTTTTGGAATTTTTGTGGGAATTGTGTTGAATCTTTAAATTGTTATTGGTAAAATGGTCATTTTTCACTATGTTAACTCTACCAATCCATGAGAATGGGAGATCGTTATAGATCATGAATGGATAATACTCAACCTCAGTTTTTCTTGGCTTCTTGTGACTTGCTGCTAGAAGAGAAAGAATTCTACATTATGTCATTGCTACCAGGTAGAGGTAGAAAGCCAAGTGCATTGACCACGGTTACATATTTGTTGCTGAGGTAAAGTACTACAGCAAAAACCCATTTATGGAAGAAATAGTGTATTTGGACTTTTATTTCTGATGGGTCAGGCTCTGTAATATTAGAAAAAGCACAGTATCAGGCAATAGGTACATCTTGGTAATTACTTCATAATTATCACACTTGATACCGATTCTCATCTAATTAAAATTCTAGTGTTTAAATGTTAACTAAGAATTTAAAGCTTATTTTTCAATTGTTTTCATAAATGTAAAGCAAAGTCATTTAAATGCTACCTTTGTATGATATTACCAAATTTGTAATATAAAAAGAATCATGAATTTCAATCATAATATGGTGCTTTGTATTTAATGTTTTAGATTTGTTTTGATGCCTTGATAGAAAGACATTAGCTTAAAATTTAATTTTTCACAGAAGACAGTGTCTAGAAAGAATTTTTATTACTTCTTAAGCTATTCCAGTGTGTAGTCATTAATGAGTAATAAATGTTTGAATTTAGAATTATTAAGTGAAGCAAAATAAAATGCTTCATTTCTTTTCTTCAAATATGAAACTAAACAGATCTTGATTTTCACAAGAGAGAAAACCGATTATGAATGCCAAAACAGTTTCTACATTGTGGTAAGCTTGGTAAATATGCCACAAAATTAATTTTTGTTTAAAAATATTAATATTCTATAACCATCATTTAGAAAATGTGAAGGTATTTCATTATTTCATAAGGAATAATGTCATTATATGTGCTCACATTTTGTGAGTATAAGCAATTGACTACTGTCCCCAGTATACATTCTCATGGATAATGTGAGAAGCTTAATGTGTACTACATAACTTATTTGGAAAACATCATATTTATATTGAAAACCTACTTTAACCTTAGTTTGTTATCTTTATTTTCATATAAATAGTTAAATTATCCTAATCAAATTCATGTGTCCTGTGGCTTCTGAAATATTAGACAGTATCAAGTACAATTCTTGCTCTGAGGCCCTAATAGTTCTACACTAAATGAGATGCATGTACATAGCTGAAGAGTAACAATAGCATGTCAAAATTCTTAATGAAGATCAGAGAGACATTAGATACTCACGTTAGAGGAGAAAGCAGGCCAGTGAAGATGTGATATACCTAAAACAATAGGCACAGAGATTAGAAATGAAGCTGTTCATTTTCCAAAAGGTAGAGCTAAAATAAAATGAGCAAAAATTGTGCATAGTAGACAAAAACATTGAATTAAGGTTCTGGTAATAGGAATTCTCTTGATGCCCAGAAAAAGAGACACTGGGGAGGTAATTTGTGGTCATTCTGTAAATAATCAAAGGCAGGACAAGATTTTGGACTTCTTAAGTATTCCTTTGATAATAATCAATGGAAAGTCATTTTAAAAGAGAATATGCTGATTGGAATATCAGCATTATGGCTTCCAGAATAAGTCAATTGGATGGAAGTTGGAGTGATAAGGGAAATCATCTCTCAGAAACTGACCAACACATTAATGCGTTGAATAGGTAATTCACACATAGGACTATGAGAGTCTATGCAGGTATGAGTTATGATAGTTAAAAAAATCACAGAATACTCATAGTATAAGGGGTAGTAACATGATGCTTATTCTAAATAAAGGATTTTCTGATATTTCCTATTATGATCAAGCATGAAGAAAATAATTATAAATTTGCTTCTCTACCAAGTCAAAAATAGAGATGACTGGAGTACTTATGGTTTACATACAGGTCCAGAACCAAAATTGCAAGAAGAAATCAGGGTACAGACAAAAAAGAATGCACTTAAAAGTACTACATGGAATATAGATTTGATGACAATTAAGGCTAGAAAGCCCTGCGTTATTATTTTTAAAAAAGAAGTGTGTGTGTGTGTGTGTGTGTGTGTGTGTGTGTGTGTGTGTTTGTGCTTGTTTGCAAATGTGCAGGTATTTTTTTATTTCCTTCTTTTTCTGCATATACCCTCCTAGAGAAATTAATTTGATAACATTTTAGGTTTTCAATGTAAGATTCATGTGTAATACATCTGTTTTTTAAAAGAAAGCTATCCAACATATACAGATAATTTTAAGAAGACTGTTAATACTAAAATAAGAAAACCTGCAAATTCATTTTAAAATAATTAGCAAAGACTTAAAATGCCATTAACAAAAATAGAACAATTAATCTTTAAAGGTTACTAAACGGGTGGCACTCCACATTGTGTATTTCCATACTTATGAATAGCCAATTGTACATAATCCAAATTTCAAAAGACAAGTGGCCTGAGGAGGTGTTTACAAGTGATTAGAATTTCAAAGAGCTCAGAATAAATACCAGCTCTTTGATAGGCTAATTTATGCATAAAGTGGCAGGAAGAGGTGTCTGACTTGTTCTTGGAAAGTTCACACATAGCTATATTAGGACTTTAAAACAACCTTTGGTAATTTTTCAAGTATAGTGAAAGCCTAGACAATATTTTTTGATAGAACATTACTTACAAATAATATATACCAGGAATAAAAAGTATTCACATTGACATATAATAAATAATATATCCATAGTATTTGAAAAAAACTGTAAATTGTGATGTTTGCCAGAGTATCCTTTAAATTGAATATCTTCAAAAACAGTCTAAAGAAAACAGAGATGAATTAGCAATTCAGAGTAATACTTGCACTCAATGTCTTTTTGTAAGAGTCAGCTACTCACAGGAAACTCTAAATCCTTGAATGTATAGAGCTATTTAGTAAAGTGTAGCCCTCTAGGAAACAAAGAAAAGGGTTGAAATACCCATTGTATTGCATGGGTCAATTGAGAGTTTATACAGGTAATATTAAACAGTTAAGTCACAGACCAACATTTTCCACAGTGTGAACATTAAAGAATGCAACAAAAAGGTTTCAAGAATAAATTTATGACAGTTTTTTCAAAAGCACGTAGTATTTAGTCTTAGAGTTTCAATTTCAAACCTCTCGGTCCTCAAAGTTTGCCATTTAATTCATTTCTTATAGGTAGACTGGTGAGAATCTAAATTTCAAAAATATATTTTGTTCGGGGAAACATAAAAACCTGATTTATATAGCCCGTATTGCTGGGTAAATGAAAAATTCACAAACTTAAAACCCACATGACTGATGTATAACAGTTGAAGGGATTCATGGGATACATCTGAGAATTCCTCTGGCTATTAGCTGAGGCCTTTTGAGAGCAGTGTGAGTAGGGCTCTGTTTGGACTGTGTGCTTGGGTCCTAACATCCCTACACATGAGCCAGAGGCTGGCATTTTTCTCTCCCAGAACACATTTCCATACTACTGCTTACATTACAGAGCAAATGAAGGGCCTGGGAATATACAATTGTGGCACTTTTGATTTGGGAACCATGCCTAAACAACACTTTTTTTAAAATCCTTTAGAGAAATTGTGTGGATCCTGGGGTGTGTAATGCAAACTAATCTCATTCTTTGTGCTGAGGCCAATAATCTG
The DNA here is from genome assembly GCF_021556685.1 of Rattus norvegicus. Classification (NCBI taxonomy): domain Eukaryota; kingdom Metazoa; phylum Chordata; class Mammalia; order Rodentia; family Muridae; genus Rattus; species Rattus norvegicus. The sequence goes on along the minus strand of NC_141554.1, from coordinate 154,644,192 downwards.
AAAGTGAGCCATTCTCTTAAAACAAATTAAAGATACTTGCTTCTGAAAGCAAAACTATTTTATTCATCCAGACAAGAATTGATAAAATAAGAAAGCTTGAATGATAAAAAGTGATCAAAGACAGATTGCTATGTGCAGCCTTGGGGAGGGGCTTCTGGGGGATGCTAGGGTGCTGTACAAGAAACTGAAGGTCTTCTGATAAATGCTTTCCTTGTGTCTTTACTACCTTTAAAATGCAAATGTTAGTGTGTAGAATAAAGCTGTGCTTGAGTAGTTTAAGGATCTAATAAGTTAAAGGTGTGTGACTCTCTTCAGTGTCTGCTTCACTGCCCCCTTATAGAGTAGCATTCAGCCAAGAAAAGCAAATGTTGTTCAAAGGACAAAATGGGTTGCTCTCTGCAAAGGCAGAACTAACCCAGTCTAGCACATTTTCTAAGTGTGATTGAATATGGCCTCTACCAGGAAATCTGGGTTTGAAATGCTTCCATTGGATCCTTCCTGAAAATTCAGGGGCTGAGCAGATATCTTCTTGGGACTTCGGTGCTAGGAGGTTTATATTCTAGCAAGAGGAAAACAAAACAATCTAGGGCAATACACCACCACAACCAAAGGATGTTGTTTGTTTCTAATTATTTGTGGAACTAAAACACATTCTAGAATAATATCTTGTGTTACTGCCTGTTTGAGAGACAGCAAAAGGCTTGTTTCTGACTCAGACTTTAGTTTCATGAATCATAAACATTTTACATCACTGACACTGACCTGGGCTTTAAGGAGAAAAGAGAGCTATAAATTTCTTTAACCTGGACTCAGGGCTCACTGATGGTTTGACTAGAATAATGAGCCATACATACCTACCTCACTGAGCATGTGTATCAGGGAAAGATATGAGATCTGTGTGGTTATAATTGAATCTACTGTGGTAGAAGTGGTTTCCTTGCCCACTGCCTCTACACTGGAAATATCACCTTCCCTCTCTGGAACCTGAGTTTTCCCATCTGTCCAAATGCCAGCCGAGGCAACACTGATGAACTAAGACTGTGCAAGTTACTAATACTAAGTAATTGGAAGAAATTAAAGTCATAGTAGATATGGCACACAATAACTACTTAAAATCAATTGATATTAATTCTTCAGCATGACAGAGAAAGCTGAATATGACTGCTATCTGACTGTCAGAGTATAGATTATAGTACAGTATATTCCTTAAAATAAATAGTTTACATAAAAGAAATAACAATCTAAGTACATGAATTACCCAATGAGTTTTGTTTAATTTTTTAATTGGTTATTTTATTTACATTTCAAATGTCATCTACCTTCCCAGTTTCCTCTCCAAAATCCTAAACCACCAACCAAAGAATACACATGGAGGGACCAATGGCTCCAGCTGCATCAAGGAGTTCTTTACATCATTTTGAAGTTTGTAGGTGCTCACAAAGTAAACTGTTGTAGAGCAAATGAAAAATCAGCCTATCTGGTTAAACTTGAATTTCAGACAAAGAATAATTTTCAATATAATTTTGCCCAAAATATTTCAAGGGGCAAAATTATACTAAATATACACTAAGCAGAACTATGTAGACATATTCAGAATGCTGTGAGCCTCCCTTTGATGCCTTCTAGGCACTGTTGATCTACCAAGTCAGATAAGAAATATAACGTGTTAGCACTCTTCAGTCAGCACTCTTTAGACTACTCAGGCCAGAAACTTTAGCTCTTTTTGTTCCCTCTTTCTCTCATGCCTTATACACAAAGTGGGCTCTACACTGAAAATATTTGTAGATAGAAAAGTTTCTGGCAAATATCTTGTCCTTAACTACAGTACTTTTATCCTGAATAAATAATGTAACATCCTCATTGGATTCCATGTTTGATTTTGCCCTCCAGCATGCACTACTACAAATGTCATAGTAATCTTTTGAGAAATGACATTACCAACAACCAACCATGCCATTTAGGCTACATCATAGTTACCATACTGTTCTATACAACACATTTTCTTTTATGATATCTACCTTAACGTAGGAGAGAGTAACCACAAGGGGAAAGTAGAAGTATTTGCCTTTTATTTATTTTCCACAGAACTTATAACTTCTTGGGACACAGCAGATACTCAGCAAATGCATACTCAAAGAAATGAATGAATAAATCAGATATGCCACGTACTAAGAAAAATGTGATACTGGCTTTTTGTATACATTTATTTCACATTGACATTCTGTACTTGCTGAAGTGAGACCATAAAGAGAATATGCTTCACCCTTGACTGTGAACCAGGAATTGGAGCAACACATATACTGCTTACAATATTCACAACAACTATACAAAGTACATGAAGGACAAAGATGACTAGTGCAAGATGGCGAACAGTAAAAGTGTCTAGAATAAAATGAAAGTAAAATTCATCTAACTTGAATGTTAATACAATTTCCAGAGAATATCTATTGCTGCAGCGTGTTTGTGGTTTTTATACTTTTACAAAGACTCTCTTGCATAAAAATCTACTACTGCTGAGTTGCATTTTTCTCTTTACTGAACTTAGATGAAATAATTTTCAGGTAGGTCATTGCCTAGTGATTGCAAGGTGATGCACAGTATCCTTTGTCCAACATTCCTCTTTCTTTACAAAGCCTTCCTCCCAGTAATTACCTTTCTTTCCTCAGCATATGAACTTAATGTTTTAGAGTCCACAATAAATTGTACAAATGATTTTGCCTTTGTCTGGCTATTACATTTGTAATAATGTGCTTCAAATTCATCCTAATTTTTACTGATAGGAATTCCTTTTTATGAGAGAATATTTCATTCTAGAGTTGTTCCTTGCTATCCATGGAGATCATTTCGACAACCCATGGAAATAAGCAAATTTGAAGGGACTCAAAACTTAATATAGAATTGTGCTCTTTTGTATATTAAGTATACTGCTATTGCTTGTCTTTTGTTCATGTTTAGTTTGATTAGCTTTAATTATACTTCAGAATAATGTTATAAAAACCATTAATTATATCATACTTTTGTCCTTTCTCATACAGTGTTTTGATCATGTTTTCTCCTCCCCCAGTTCTTCCTAGAGATTCCCCACTTTCTTAAACTCCCCATCTTTATGTTCTTTCCACATCTTTCTCTTTTAAAAAACAAATCAAACAAGAAATACACACAAAACAGCTCCCACAGAAACAGAAATTAAAATAAAGAACCAAAAACACCAATCAGACAAAAAAATGCCTAAACAAATGTTGCTTATGTGTAATGTCCTTCTACATCTCTTCTGATAAGTTTTGGGTTGAACTCTATTTTGTTAGTCATTAAAATGGCTACACTTGCTTGAATCTTAGGACCACTTTCTCGAAACATATTTTATCATCCTTTTACCCTATATACTTGATGGTACAATGTGTTTCTTGGATGAAGCAAAAGGATAGATCTGATTTTCTAATCCAGTATGTGTTTTTATTGGGAGAATAAAACCATTAATAGAATATTGTTACCAGGAAACAGTGTTGTTGTATGGATTTTCCCTGTTCTTCTGATTTATGTTCTAGGATTACTTGTTCCTTATTTCTTCTGTACTTATTTACAAAGATTCATTCATATTTTGTCTAAATACTCTGTTTTTACCATACTCTAACTGATTATAATGTGTGCTCTTTTTTTTTACTGTAGGAAATTGTTATTGTCAAATAACACCAGACTCGATGTACTTACAAGATAATATTTTTAGTTTCTATTGTCTTGCTCTTTGATCCATATCTGAGTTTTTCTATTTCAGACTTTCTCTATTCTTTGTGTGTTGCTCACTTCAAGCTTCAAAACATCCATAGTTCATCCAATAATTTGTATTAAAGAATATAATAAATATTTTATGTGTATGCATTTAGGTATCAAACACAGACTTACACATATAGAAAAATAAACACAACAACATAGGTAAATATGTATGTACAAAAAATGTACATGTTTATCTTTACCCTTAAAGAACACATAATTTATCAAAATACTAAATAAAATTTTTCACTAGTAGACAGACTTCTTCAATATATTACAAAATTTTATAGTAAAGTTAAAAGACCTCGGTTCAGTCTCTGAAACCCACATGATAGCAGGAGAGAACTAACTGGTCCAAGTTATATCCTGACCTTCATACATGTACCATGACATACATACATATGTATGTAGTAAATGAATGAATGAATAAATAAATAATAAATAAATAAATGTGCTCATTTAAAAAGTTGATGTTCTTTGTCACTGTATTTTCTTAGAATTTCTCCTGTCTAAAAGAAATACAGGGACAAAGAGTGTAGCAGAGACTGAAGGATAGGCCATCTAGAGACTGCCCCACTGGGGATCCATCCCATATGCAGACACCAAACTAAGACACTATTGCAGTGCCAAGAAGCTCTTGCTGACAGGAGCCTGATACAGCTTTCTCCTGAGAGGCTCTGTCAGAGCCTAACCAATATATAGGTGAGGACACTCGCAGACAACCATCACACTGAGAACAGGAACCCCAAAGGAGGAGTTAGGGTAAGGACTGAAGGAGTTGAAAGGGTTTGTAACCCCATAGAAAGAACACCAATACTAACCAACCAGACACCCCAGAGCTTCCAAAGTCTAATAAAGAATACACATGGCAGGACCTATGGCTCTGGCTGCATATTTACCAGAGGACATCCCTTTCTCACATCAGTGGGAGGGGAGAATCTTGGTTCTGTGAAGGATTGATGCCCCAGTGTAGGGGAATGCTAGGGTGGTGGGGTGAGAGTGGATAGGTGAGTTGGGGAGCACCCTTGTCGAGGCAAAGCGGGTAGGTAGTATGGAGGGTTTTCAGAGGAGAAACTGGGAAGGGGGATAACATTTGAAGTATAAATAAACAAAATAGCCAATAATTTTTTTTAAAAAAAGAAAAAAGAAAAACTTGATGCTGATGATTTTGTAGACATGTTTGTACAATTTAAATTATTAAATCTGGAATAACTAATCATTTATAATAATTATCATCTTTAATAAAAGTAACTCATTTCTTTACCCCAGACCCAAAAACCTAGAAGAAATATTTGAAATAGCTTTTTTTTTGTTTTCTGTGAACATTCATATCTGATTATGAGATTTTGCAGATTAAAATAAAAATATATGGCAGCACATATATGCACTGATTCTCACCAAAATCCTGCCTGGAGAGAGTTGAACCTCCAGTTCTCACTCCTAAGCCCACAGGTGAGATTCCAGTTTTGCTCCAATAACTGTCCAAAGAGGACCTACCTAGAGCGCACAGGGCACAGGAACCACGATGCAGCCTGGAAGACGATACTTCCTGTCTCCATTTGCTCCCAGAGCTAAGACTGTCCTACAACCTGCTATACACAAATCCTGCCTAGAGAGAGAGCTGGTCTCCCAGGAGTGCTCTCACTCCTGACCCCAAAGGTGAGACCCCACTTTCACTTCAGTAACTGTCCAAAGAGAAACCCACCAAAAGCACATAGGGCACAGGAACCACAGGGAACCCAGGGGCAGGATCTTTCCAGTCTCCATCTGCCCCCACAGCTAAGGCTGTTCCACAGCACTCTAGACCCAAAGCCTGCCTGCAAAAAGCTGGTCTCTCAGGAGTGCTCTTACTCCTAAGATCATTGGCTCACAGGCTCATAAGAGGGAAAAGACCCAGTAAGACCAACTAACATCAGAGGTAAGAAGATAGCTACAGGCAAGCTCAAGTACCTAAGCAACAGAAACAAGGAAAACTTGGCATCATCAGAATACAGTTCTCATACTGCAGCAAAACCTGGATATACCAACACACCAGAAAAGCAAGATTCTGCTTTAAAATCACATCCCATGATGATGATAAAGGACTATAAGAAGGACCTAAATAACTCGCTTAAAGAAATACAAGAGAACACAGGTAAACAAGTAGAAGCCGTTAAAGAGGAAACACAAAAATTCCTTAAAGAAGTACAGGAAAAAACAACCAAACAGTTGAAGGAATAAAAAAGATTATTAGCTAGGATCTAAAAATGGAAATAAAAACAATAAAGAAATCACAAAAAGAAACAACCCTGGGGGAAAAAAAAAAAACTAGGAAAGATATAAGCCTCACGAACAGAATACAAGATACAGAAGCAGGGTAGAAGATACCACAGAAAACATTGACAAACTAGTCAATGAAATTTTAAAATGCAAAAAACTCCTAACCCAAACATCCAGCAAATCTAGGACACAATGAGAAGATTCCCAATTTAAATGTCCTGTAAATATCTTCAAGAAAATTATAGAAGAAAATTCCCCTAAAGAAAGAGAAGCCGATAAACATACAAGAAACCTACAGATCTCCAAATAGACTGGACCAAAAAAGAAGTATCTCTTGTCACATGATACTCAAAACACCAAATGCACAAAATAAAGAAAGAATATTAAAAGCAGTAAGGGGAAAAGGTCAAGTAACATAAAGGCAGACCTATCAGAATCACACCAGACATCTCGCCAGAAACTATGAAGGCCAGAAGATCCTGGACAGATGTCATACAGACCCTAAGAGAACACAAATGCCAGCCCAGGTTACTGTATCCAGAAAAACTCTCAATTAACATAGATGGAGAAACCAAGATATTCCATGACAAAACCAAATTTACACAATATCCCTCTACAAATCCAGCCCTACAGAGGATGATAGGTGGAAAGCTCTAACACAAGGAGGGAAACTACACCTAAGATAAAGCAAGAAACTAATCTTTCAACACACCCAAAAGAGGATAGCCACACAAAATTTCACCTCTAGCAACAAAAATATAATCAAAAAACAATCACTATTTCTTAATCTCTCTCAACATCAATGGGTTCAATTCTTAGTAAAAATACATAGATTAACAGACTAGATACATAAGAGGAGGACCCAGCATTTTGGAAACAGACCTCGGTTTACAAAGGCAGACACTGCCTCAAAATAAAAGGCAGGAAAAAAATTTGCAAGCAATGGTCCCAAGAAACAAGCTGGAATACACATTCTAATATTGAATAAAATCGACTTTCAACCAAAAGTTATCAAAAAAGATAAAGAAAGACGCTTCATACTCATCAAAGTAAAAACCTACCAAGATGAAATCTCAATTCTGAATATCTATGCTTCAAATGCAAGGGCACTAACATTAATAAAAGAATTTCTACTAAAGCTCAAAGCATACATTGCACCTCAGACAATAGTAGTGGGAGACTTCAACATCTTTCTCTTATCAATGGACAGATCATAGAAACAGAAATAAAACAGAGACAGAAAAACTAACAGAAGTTATGAACCAAATGGATTTAACAGATATAGAACATTTCATCCTAAAACAAAAGAATATACCTTCTTCTCAGCACCTCATGGTACCTTCTCCAAAATTGACCACATAATCAGTCAAAAAACAGGACTCAACAAATACAAGAAATTAAAAAAAAAAAATCCCATGCATCCTCTCAGATCATGAAGGACCAATGCTGATTTTCAATAAAAAAAAAACTAACAAACAACAACAACAACATCAACAACAAAAAACCTCATAAATCCACATACACATGGAAGCTGAAAACGCTCTACTCAATGATAACTTGGTCAAGGAAGAAATAACAGAATTAAGGACTTTTTAGAATTTAATGAACATGAAGGCACAACATACCCAAACTTATGGGACACAATGAAAGCAGTGCTAAGAGGTAAATTCATAGCTCTGAGTGCCTCCACAAAAAAACAAACAAACAAACAAACAAACAAACAAAACAAAAACAAAAACAAAAAACAAAACGGAGAGACTTGACTGCATACCTGAAATCTCTAGAGCAAAAACAAGAAAGTACACCAAAGAGGAGTGTGGATAGCAGAAAATAATCAAACTCCCAGCTGAAATCCACCAAGTAGGAACAAAAAGACCTATGCAAAGAATCAACAACACCAGGATCTAGTACTTTGAGAAAAGTAACAACCTAGATAAACCCTTAGCCATACTAACCAAAGGGCACAGAAAGAGTATCCAATTAACAAAATCAGAAATAAAAAGAGAGACATAACAACAGAAGCTGAATAAATTAAAAAAAATCACATCCTACTATAAAAGCCTATATTCAACAAAGCTGGTAAATCTGGATGAAATGGACAATTTTTTATGCAGATACCAGGTACCAAAGTTAAAACCAAATCAGATAAACCATCTAATCAGTCCTATAACCCCTAACGAAAGAAGCAGTCATTAAGTCTCCCAACCAATAAACCAGGACCAGATTTGTTTAGCATAGAATTGTATCAGACCTTCAAAGAAGACCTAATAGCAATACTCTTCAAACTATTCAACAAAGTAGAAACAGAACTAATACTACCCAATCCATTCTTTGAAGCCACAATTATGCTTATACCTAAACCACACAAAGATGCAACAAATAAAGAGAACTTCAGACCAATTTTTCTTATGAATATCGATGCAAAAATACTCCATAAAATTCCCACAAACCAAATCCAAGAACACATCAAAATGATCATCTATCATGATCAAGTAGGCTTCATCCCAGGTATGTAGTGATGGTTCAATATACGGAAATCCATCAAAGTAGTCTACTTTATAAACAAACTCAAAGACAAAAACCACATGATAAAGTCATTAGATGCTGAGAATGCACTTGACAAAATTTACCTCCCCTTCATGATAAAAGCCTTTGAAAGATCAGTAATTCAATGCAAATACATAAACATAGTAAAACAATATACAGCAAACCAGTAGCCATCACCAAACTAAATGGAAAGAAACTTGAAACAATCCATCTAAAGTCAGAGATTGGACAAGTCTCTGTACGTACTCAATATAGTACTTGAAGCTCTAGCCAGAGCAATTAGAAAACAAAAAAGAGGTCAAAGGAATACAAATTGGATAGGAAGAAGTCAAAATTTCACTATTTGCAGATGATATGAGAGTATAATTAAGTGACCTGAAAAATTTCACCAGAAAACTCCTACAGCTGATAAAAATCTTCAGCATATTGCTGGATATAAAATTAGCTCAAACAAATCAGTAGTCTTCCTCTTCTCAAAGGATAAATAGGCTGAGAAAGAAATTAGGGAAATGGCTCACAATAGTCCCAAATACCTTAGTGTGACTCTAGCAAAAGAAATAGAGGTCTGTATTACAAGAACTTCAAGACCCTGAAGAAAGAAATCTAACATCATAGAAGATGGAAAAATCTCACTTGCTCATGGATTGGCAGAATTAGTATAGTAAATATGGCCATTTTGCCAAAAGTAATCTACAGATTCAATTAACCCCCCATCAACATTCCAAGCCAATTCTTCACAGAGTTAAAAAGAGAAACTTGCCAATTCATTTAGAATAACAAAAACCCCGGGATAGCAAAAATTATTCTGAACACTAAACAAACTTCTGTAGGAATCACCAACCCTGACCTCAAGTTGTACTACAGAGCAATAGTGATAAAAAAAAAAAACTGCATAGTTTTGGTACAGAGACAGGCAGGTAGATCAATGGAATAGAACCAAAGACCCAGAATGAACCTATACAACTATGGTCTCTTGATATTTGACAAAGGAACTAAAATCTTCCAGTGGAAAAACAATAGCATTTTCAAAAACTGGTGATGATTCCACTAGTAGTCAGCTTTTAGAAGAATGCATATCGATCAATTCTTATTTCCTTGTACAAAACTCAAGTCCAAGTAGATCAAGGACCTCCACATAAAACTAGATACACTGAAACTGATAGAAGAGAAAGTGGGGAAAAGCCTCAAACACATGGGCACAGGGGAAAATTTTCTCAACAGAGTACTAATGGCTTATGCTTTAAAATCAAGAATAAACAAATGGAACCTCAGGAAATTGGAAAGCTTCTGTAAGGCAAAGGATACTGTCATTAGGACAAAATGGCAACCAAGAGATTTTGAAAAGATCTTTATCAATCCTACATTGGATAGAGTGTTAATATCTAATATATTCAAAGAACTCAAGAAGTTAAATCCAGAGAACCAAATAAACCTATTTAAAAATGGGGAACAGAGATAAACAAAGAATTTTCCACTGAGGAATATCAAATGGCTGAGAAGCACCTAAAGAAATGTTCAACATTCTTAGCCAGGGAAATGCAAATCAAAAGGACTCTGAGCTTCCACCTTATACCAATCAGAATGACTAAAATCAAAAACTCAGGTGAAAGCCGATGCTGGCAATGATAGGGAACTCTCCTCCGTTGTTGGTGGGATTGCAAGCTGGTACAACCACTCTGGAAATCAGTTTGGAGTTTTCTCAGAAAATTGGACATAGTACTACCTGAGGAAGCAGCTATACCAACTCCTGTGCATATACCCGAAAAATTCTCCGAAATATAACAAGGACTCATGCTCTACTATGTTCATAGCAGCCTTATTTATAATAACCAGAAGCCATAAAGAACCTAGATGTCCTTTAACAGAGGAATGGATACAGAAAATGTGGCACATTTACACAATGGAGTACTACTAAGGTATTAAAAACAACGACTGTATGAAATTCTTAATCAAATGGATGGAACTAGAAAATATACTGATATTAGTGGATATTAGCTCAAAAGCTTGGACTACCCAAGACACAATTCACATACCATATTAAGATCAAGAAGATTGCAAAATATGGATGATTCCTTCTTAGAAGGGAGAACAAAATACTCATAAGAGGAAATATGGAGACAAAGAGTGGAGCAGACACTGAAAGAAAGGTCATCCAGAGGCTGCCCCACCGGGGCATCCATCCCATCTGCAGCCACCAAATTCAGTCTCTATTGCTGATGCCAAGAATTGCTTACTAACAGGAGCCTGATATGGAAGACTCCTGAGGGGGGGGCACAGGGGGCGGGGGGGGACAAAATGGAAGAATTAGAGAAAGGACTGAATGAGAGGAAGGGTTTTGCAATCCTATAGGAAAAACAATATCAACCAACCAGATGCCCCAGAGCTCCCAGGGACTAAATCACCAACCTCAGAATATACATGAGAGAACCCATGGCTACAGTTGCATATGTAGCAGAGGATTGCATTGTCTGGCCTCAATAGGAAAAGAATCTCTTGGTCTTGTGAAGGCTCTTTCCCCAGTGTAGTGGAAAACCAGGGTATTGGGGTGGGAGTGAGTGTGTGGGAGGGCGAATCATCCTCATAGAAGCAGGAGGAGGGGGGCTATGATAGTGGGGAACTGGGAAATTGAAATATAAATACATAAACTATCTAATAAAAATTAGAAAAACAAAGACACACAAAAATTAGTATATTCTTTTATTTCTTTAATCTGTAATGTTAAATTTATGTTTTGTATCAGGTATTTTCAACCTACATTTTAAGCTCTTAGACTATCATAAAATTAAACCTTTTAAACCGATACTGATTGCCATACATATGTATTCAATGTAATCTTGAATATGTAGGTTTTACATGTAAATGATAAATTTTAGCTCATGAAACTATTGTAGGAAATAGATAATATTTAAACTACAAAAATTTAACCCTAGTCATGAACAAATAAAATTATTACTCTAATAGAATTTTTAAGGGACAAAATAGTTTTATGAAGATTTTGAATTTTATTATGTCTTAGTTTATCTTGAAATGTAAAGATTTTGTAATTATCCTGTAACTATAGTAATAAAAGCTATTTTGTAAATATACTTTCCAGTGTCTACAAAAGGAAATACAATTTGATAACTTCCCATTGCTTTGTCTTACTTTTGGGAAAGCAAAAGAATATCTGTAGGGTATATGCATACAAGTGAAATGGTTTTGATCAGTTATGATTTACATTTATAATTGAGGAGAAATTAAAAAAATACTAAAACAAAGCCAGCTCTTGATGAATAAGACATTGTTGTTGGAATATAGTAACTAAACTTACTGTGCAACAAAAGGGAAGAAATTTACAAATGAAAAATATTTACCAACATACACAGACACACACACACACAGACACACACACACACACACACACACACACACACACACACACACACAGGGCCATACAGCTTACTTTGACATAACTTAGTTCCTTGACAATTTCATCAAACCATGTAGCTAAGAAACCAGCATTCACTGATAGACAGGACAGTAGAGGCTTTCATTCTTATTGAGAAAATAATCTTGTATGTAAACAGTGTGTTTGTCCTTATGAAACTTACTCTGTTATTGTTTCTATTGTATTCCTCAAATGTACTTTCTTGATTTTGATGAAAAAGAGGTAAAGTAGCCACTTCAAATCCAAATTATCCATGTTGAAAACTTCCAGTTAGAATGTGTGTACAATTTGTATTTCTAAGGAACAACTTGATTATGAAAAGATAATATCTCATGAGCACTGGAAAATGTTAAATATGTTGTTTATTTAAAAGTCAATTCAAAAGTTATACAGTGGTTGAAAACTGCTGTGCATGCAGCAAACAAGGCCTGCTTTGGGCCAATGAAACTAAACAGAATTATTCTCTAGAACATGTAAAGCACAACTGGGAAAGAAGGTTTGTTCAGTTCAGTGAAAGGTGACCCTTTGAAAAATTTGGTCAAAAGACCTTGGTCTAAGGTGACATTTCCAGTGACTCAGCATAGAAGTCTGATAATGATAGCCAGTTGGATCTGGGTCTGCTCACTCATTATTCAATCTGGATATTTTCCTTATGACAAAGAACACTCCAGACACTACAACACTGAATAGACATTTTAAAAATGTATTGCAAGGTTTTAAAACAAGTTACAAAAGAATGATGCAAATGTGAGCAGGTAGCAGAAATATTTCAAGAAAGTTTATTTTTAGGAAAAAATAAACCCAATTCTGAAGGGCTTCAGGAAAGCATCATTGTTCAATTCAGAATGAACTAGCTCTTCAGAACTGTGGCATTTCAAACAGAAGAAGAAATTTCGTATACATACAATATAACTAAATTGAAGGATCTTGTCCAAAACATCCAGTACTTGAAGTGATTCTCTGTAAAGCCACCACTTCTATCACAGCTCTCCACTCAAAGACAACCAAGGACATACTATCTGCCAGAACAGTTATGTTTATTACTTACTGCAGAGAATATATTAACACAGCGATGAGTTATAGAAAGGTCTTATTTGAAAAGGATTTGAAAATCTGCCAGGCATTTGAAGGAGCATCTATAGAATCAAGACTTCACTCTTTATTGGATGTTGTTAGGAAGTAGGGTGTGTATTGAATGAATCGTATATATCTGGAAGAAAAGCACACCTATTGCCACTAAAGCTATGCTTAGAAAATGAGCATCCTATGCTAATATTTGCCAAGATAAGACAACCTTTGGTTGTTTGGCGTATAGACAATGGTCAAGTTTTGCTTTGTTTCTTTTGTGTGTGCATGTGTGTGTCCAAACACATATATATTGTATATTGTTCTTTGTGGTCATTATGGTCATAAGTGGCTTTTTAAGGTATTTAAGTTCCTAGGGAAATACCAAGGTCCAGGAATGAATGCCAGCATTTGTAATAGCAACTCTAATACATATTGATCATATCAGGATGATTGTAAGAGGTCAGCTGATGCTTTTCTTCTCATAGTTTAAACACAATTTTATCAGAATAAACAAATATTTTATCTGAAGACAGAAAGGTAGTTCTATAAGTTCTATAAGCAGCAGGGGTACATTCTTTCCTGACAGAATAAAATGTAAATGATGGGCAAAATTCATGCTAGAGATGTGTTGCTAAATTATAAGACAGATCTCAAATTGGCTTCTGTATGGAAGAATGCAAGTGGGAGAGATAGCTATACATTAAAATATCTGTACATCTGTATTTTTAAATCAATATTTCAAGCAAGTGTATTTAAAAGTCTATTTTGAGCTGTATTGCTTGCTAAAAGTAAAAGTGTCTAAATGAGAACAATATACCCATTTTGTTCAGTACATAAAACTCTATAATTTGCTGGAGAGATAATAGAACTGTTGCACAGATAAAACTAAAGCTTGTAAAAATATGCTTACCAGTGACCTAATAATAATTCAATCCCTCTTAGTCTTTTTATATAAATGATTTATGGAGGTTGAAAATAAATGGGTGAGTCAGGACTTTAAAGGTAGACAAAGTTGCTTTCACATTTTCAGGTTTGATTTTTGACAGCACTGAGATTAAAGTGAACAGAATGTGCCTTGGGGAGTTCAACTGAGTTTCAATAAGTGGTAAGAAATTAGATCAGTGGTAAGGGTTAAGAGTATATAAAATATTAGAGCATCACACAATGCTTATCTTCTGATTTTCCTAGAAATCATGAAGCTATAGTATCAATTTCCAGTATTTCCAGAAGGTAAACACTGCAAGGGAAACTCAGAAAAGCATCAACTATATTCAAAATTAGTAGGAGAGAAGTTACTACTTTGAGTCATTTGGTGATTTTTTGGACATTTGCTCTTAATTCCTCCTAACCAGTTCTTGTGCAATTTAGATGCCCTGCCTACTTAGCTGTCTACCTATAATACCACTATAATATATCTGTTGAATAATACAAATTATAATATGACATAAAGGTATTGTTATAAGTGCCATAAATATATTGAGCTCTGGTACTATTTAAGTTTCTAAATCACTTTTTATTTTCAAATTACATAAATTTAATTATTTTAAATTTAGAGTTCCTTTACACAATGTTGATCTTTGTTATCAAGATATCCAATTCCTTCTTGTCTCTTTGTTTATGACCACTTGACAAACTACAGAAGCAGGGGATGCATCCACCTCAACAGGACCTCTGAAGGCTCTCACATTTATACTCTCTCAAGAATCCCAAGAATGCCAAACATGAACTATCTGCAGCTGGCTCAACTTAGAGCATGAAACAATTCACAGTTAGCTCCTATGAACAAACTGAAGTAGCCCCTTAGCCCACACCTGGGATTAAAGAAAAAAATGCATTCTCATAACATAACTGGGTTTTGAAAGAAGCCAAAATAATTCTTACTATATTCTCCAATAAATGACTTTTTCTCTAACATCAATCAACTATATAGAATAAGAATAATCATGATAGCCATCTGGTAAGAATCATATTTACAATGTCTAGTTTACTTGTATTTAGCAACCTTAGAGAAATACTCCACTATATATCTTATCTTGGTGAGTCCAGAGTTTTGTACCTAAATCACTTCTTGGCATAACTTACATTTATCAACTTTAAAAGATCTATTTTAATATCTAAATTATTTTCTTATATCCTAAGCAACTTAATCCTTTATGTCTTTAATCCTTGATCAGGAAAACTAAGACTATAACTAGTCTTCTAACCCATCAGAGACATGAGAAGTATAAACAGTACCAGAGTAGACAGGAGGTACAGAGTAAGGAGCTTCCAAAACTAGAAATAACAAAAAGCTACTAGCTAGCTGAGCTCTGCAAAGTTGGGCAATCGACTTCCCAGAATCCCGCTTGTCCACAGTTTGGACAGCATGTTGTCAGAAGAGGTAAGGGTCAAGATTTTTACCCAGTGGTTATCTTTGCCGCAGTTAAAGAAAATTCCACGAAGAGGTTCTTTGGTGCCAATCATCTTCTTTGAAGTAGTTCATGGTGCTTCCAGGAGCTGACGTGGCTCTCTAAGAGAAAAGCCTTTTATTCTTACATTTTAAGTGCCCCATTCTGCAGCTCTCTGCAAGTGTTTGAGACACATCTACTTGTCTAAAGTATATGTGAGTAGATAAATATTGTTCGCTTCTTGCTATTTAACTCTGCTTAACTTTGAAAACATATACAGGAGTCTAACTAAGGCTTATACCTATAACTAAAATAATACCTAACATGTTTACAAGTGTGATTATTTGTAGGTTGACTAACTACTAACTTGAATTTCTTAACTATCCTAAACTGTTTACCCTAGTAGCTTTCAAGGACTTCAACATTACATGAAATTTTTTTCTACTCATTTTTTATTCATTTTACTTCCTGATCACTGCCCCCTCCTGGTTACCCCCTAACACATTTTCTCCCATCATCCCCTTGCTCTTTTGCTCTGAGATAATGCCCCCTGGGTAACACCCCACACTGGTACACCAAGCCTCTGCAGGGTTAGGGGCATACTCTCCCACTGAGACCAGACAAGGCAGCCCAGTTAGGGGAATAGATTTCACAGATATGCAACAGCTTTAAGGGCAGTCCCAGCTCCAATTGTTGGGGAACACACATGAAGACCAAGCTGTACCTCTGCTACATATGTTCTGGGGGCTTTGGTTCAGCCTGTGCATGCTCTTTGGTTCTTCAGGACCCTCAACCCTTCCCCCGACTTTTCCATGAGTCCCCTAGCTCTATCCAATGTTTGGCTGTGGATCTCTGCATCTGTTTCAGTCACCTCCTGGGTGGAGCATCTCAGAGGACAGCCATGCTAGGCTCATATCACCAAGCATAGCAGGGAATCAATAGTGTTAGGAATTGGTGCTTGCCCATGTGCTATGTCTCATGTTGGATCAGTTATTAGTTGATCATACCCTCAGTGTCTATTCCATCATTTTCCATGCATTTCTTTTAGACAGGACAAATTTTGGCCAAAAGTTTTGTCAGTGGGTTGGTGTACCTATCACTCACTCCTTTGGCATTCTTGCCTGGCTACAGGTTGTAGCCTCTTTAAGATTCTATATCCCCACTGCTATGCTTCACAGATAAGATCACAAACATTGACTCCTGGGCACCTTGTCCATCCCAGGTCTCTGGTAAATTCTAGAAATGCTCCCCAAACCTCCATCCTCACCAGCTACAGATTTCCATAAATGATTCTGGCTCTCTGGCTTTTTATCCCCTCTCTCTCCACACCTAATCCTGATGACACCCATTCTCCTACCATCCCCTCTCCCACCCTGTGCCCTCCCTCCATTGTTCTCCTATGACTACATTATTTTGCCTTCTAATTGAGATTTAAGAATCCTTACCTCAGGCTTATTCTTACTTAGCTTTTTGGGTCTTGTATCATGGGTATTCTGTACCTTTGGGTTAATATACACTTATTAGTGAGTACATATGATGTATGTCCTTTGGGGTCTGGTTTACTTCACTCAGGATGATATTTTCTGGTTCCATCGATTTGCCTGCAAAATTCATGATGTCCTCACTTTTACTAGCTTAAGAGTATGCCATTCCGTAAATGACCAACATTTTCTATATCTGTTTTTCTGCTAAGGGACACCTCCTGGGTTGTTTCCAGTTTCTGGCTACTATGAACAAAAGCTGCTATGAACATAGTCCCTATAATATTGTGGGTCATCATTTGGGTATATGCCCAGAAGAAGTATAGCTGAGTCTTAAGGTAGAACTATATCTAATTTTCTGAGAATCCCCCAGATTAATTTCCAGAGTAGCTGTACAAGTTTGACCTTTTACCAGCAATGGAGTAGTGTTCTTGATCCATATCCTCGTCAACATGTGCTGTTGCTTGAGATTTTGACTTAGCCATTCTGATGGATGAAAATGTAATGTCCATGTCATTTTGATTTGTATTTCCCTGATTACTAAGGAAACTGAACAGTTTTTAAAGAGCTTCTCTGGCATCATAGATTCCTCCATTCAGAATTCTGTTTAGCCCTGTACCCCATTATTAAATTTAGTTATATTTAGTTTGTTGGTGTTCAACTTCTTGATATATATATATATATATATATATATATATATATATATATATATAAAATCAGTATCCTTTCCTTATAGAAGCTTTTCAATTTTTTGAGGTCCTATTTACCAAGTGTTGTTGTTAGAGCCTGAGCCATTGGTGTTCTGTACAGGAACTTGTCTCCTGTGCCAATGAATTCAAGACTTTGTCCCATTTGTTTTTCTACAAGATTTAGGGTACCTGTTTTTATGTTGAGGTTTACTTGAACTTGAGTTTTCTGCAAGGTAATAAATTTGGATCTATTTGCATTCTTCTGCATAGTGACATCCAGTTAGACCATTTGTTGAAGATGCTTTTTTCCCCATTATATGGTTTTGGCTTCTTTGTTGGAAATCAAGTGTCCATATCTTTGTAGTTTATTTCTGAATCTTTGATTCTATTACATTGATCAACCTGCCTGTTTCTGTAACAACATGCAATTTTTATTACTATTGCTCTTTAGTACAGTTTAGATCAGGGATGTTGATTCCTAAGAAATTCTTTTATCACACAAGATTGTTTTACCTATCCTGTTTTGTTTTGTTTTTTCATGTGAAGTTGAGAATTGTTCTGTGAAGGTCTGCAAAGAATTGTCATGGAATTTTGATGGAAATTGCATTGAATCGCTAAATTGCTTTTGGAAAGATTACCATCTTTACTGTATTAATCCTACCAATCGTGGGTATGGGAGATCTTCTTCTGATATCTCCTGCAACTTCTTTCTTCAGAGACTTTCATAAGTTCTTTTCATAAAGGTTGTTCACTTGATTGGCTAGAGTTACACTAAAATATTTTATGTTATTTGTGGCTACTGTAAAGGGTATAGTTTCCCTAATTTCTTTTTGTCCTGTTTATCATTTTTGTAAAGGAGAACTACTGATGTTTTTGTTTTTGTTGTTGTTATTATTAATGTTGTATCCAGCCTCTTTGCTGAAGGTGTTTATCATCTGTAGGAATTCTCTGGTAGATTTGGGGGGGGGTGGATTACTTAGGTATACTTTCATATTATCAGCAAATAGCAATACTTTGACTTCTTCCTTTTCAATCTGTATCTGCTTGGTCGCCTTTAGTTGTCTTATTGCTCTGACTAAAACTTCAAGTACTATATTTAAATAGATAAAGAGAGAGTGGGCAGCCATGACTAATCTCTGATTTTAGTGGAATCAATACGTGTTACTCTCCATTTAGTTTGATTTTGGGTATTGCCTTGAGTATGTTGCCTTTTTTATGCTTATAGATGCACCTTTATATCCCTGATCTCTCTGAGACTTTTTTATAAAGTGGTTTTGAATTATTTCAAAGGTTTTTTCAGCATCTAATGTGATGATCATGTGAATTTTTCTTCAATTCATTTATATTGTGGATTATGTTGGTGGATTTTCACATACTGAACTACCCCTGCATCCCTGAGATGAAGCCTACTTGAATATAATATATGAATTCTTTGATGTGTTCTTGGATTCAGTTTGCGAGTATTTTACTGAGTATTTTTGCATTGATTTTTATAAAAGAAATTGGTCTGAAATTCTCTTTCTTTTTTAGTCTTTGTGTGATTCAAGTATCAGGGTGACTGTTTCCTCATAGAGTGAGTTTGGCAGTGTTCCTTTATTTTCATTAATCTTTGTATTGTTCTCTTTGTTTCTAATTTATTGATTTCAATTCTGAATTTGATTATTTCCTGATGTCTCCTCCTTCTTGGTGTGTTTGTTGCTTTTTGTTTGAGAGCTTTCAAGGGTTATTTAAATTGCTAGTATGAGATCTCTCTAATTTCTTTATGAAGGCATCAATGTTATGAACTTTACACAGAGCACTGCTTTCATTGTGCCCCATAAAATTTGATATGTTGTGCCTTCATTTTCATTGAATTCTATAAATATTTTCCTTATTTATTTCTTCCCTGATCCAGAGATCACTCAGTAGACAGTTGTTCAATTTTCATGAGCGTGTAGGCTTTCTGTTGTTCTTGAAGTTTAGCTTTAATCCATGGTGATTTGATAAGATACAAGGATTTATTTTAATTGTCTTATATATATTGAGGCTCTCTTTGTGAACTATTACATGGTCAGTTTTAGGGAAGGTTCCATGAGGTGCTGAGAAGAAGTTATATTCCTTTATGTTTGAGTGAAATAATCTATAGATATCTGTAAGGTCCATTTGATTCACAAAATTGGTTTGTTTTATTATTTTTCTGTTTAGGTTTTGTCTGGATAACCTGTCAATTAGTGAGAGTGGGTTGTTGAAATCTCCCACTATTAATGTGTAGGGTTCCATAAGTGACTTAAGCTTTAGTAATATTAATTGTATGCATGTGGCTGCACTTGCATTTGGAAAATAGGTGACCAGAATTGAGATGTCATCTTGGTAGATTTTTCTTTTGTGGAATATGAAGTGTCCTTCCTCATCTTTTTTGATTTTGACTACTTTTGGATGAAAGTCTATTTTATTAGTTATTAGAATGTCTAGTCTACCTTGTTTCTTGAGTTTGTTTACTTGGAAAAGTTTTTTCCAGCCCTTTGTTTTGAGGTAATTTCTATTTCATTGCTGCTGTGTGTTCCTTGTATACAGCAGATTAATAGATCTTGTTTTCACATCCATTCTTTTAGCCTCTTTTTTTTATTGAGAAATTGATTCCATTGATGTTGGGAGTTATTAATGACCAATGACTAGTAATCCCTATTATTTTGTTGTTGGTAGTGTTACTGTGTGTGTGTGTGTGTGTGTGTGTGTGTGTGTGTGTGTGTGTGTGTAATATCTTTTTTCTCCATGTATAACAATTAAAGTTCTGCTGGGTTAGCATCTGTAGTTTCTTAGAGGCTGCAAGATCACAAGTCTGTCCAGACCCTTCTTTCCTTTAGAGTCTATGTTGAGAATTCGGATATAATTCTGATAGGTCAACCTTTGTATGTTTCTTGTCCTTTTTTCCTTTGCAGCTTTTAATATTCTCTCTTTGTTCTATAGATTTGTTGTTTGATTTATTATGTTGCAGGTGAGTTTTCATTTCTTTTTTTTTTATTAACTTGAGTATTTTTTATATACATTTCAAGTGTTATTCCCTTTCCCGGTTTCCGGGCAAACAACCCCCACCCCCTCCCCTTCCTTATGGGTGTTCCCCTCCCAACCCTCCCCCCATTGCCGCCCTCCCCCCATAGTCTAGTTCACTGGGGGTTCAGTCTTAGCAGGACCCAGGGCTTCCCCTTCCACTGGTGCTCTTACTAGGATATTCATTGCTACCTATGAGGTCAGAGTCCAGGGTCAGTCCATGTATAGTCTTTAGGTAGTGGCTTAGTCCCTGGAAGCTCTGGTTGCTTGACATTGTTGTACTTTTGGGGTCTCGAGCCCCTTCAAGCTCTTCCAGTTCTTTCTCTGATTCCTTCAACGGGGGCCTATTCTCAGTTCAGTGGTTTGCTGCTGGCATTCACCTCTGTATTTGCTGTATTCTGGCTGTGTCTCTCAGGAGCGATCTACATCCGGTTCCTGTAGGCCTGCACTTCTTTGCTTCGTCCATCTTCTCTAATTGGGTGGCTGTATATGTATGGGTCATCTGTGGGGCAGGCTCTGAATGGGTGTTCCTTCTGTCTCTGTTTTAATATTTGCCTCTCCCTTCCCTGCCAAGGGTATTCTTTTTCCTCATTTAAAGAAGGAGTGAAGCATTCACATTTTGATCATCCATCTTGAGTTTCGTTTGTTCTAGGGATCTAGGGTAATTCAAGCATTTGGGCTAATAGCCACTTATCAATGAGTGCATACCATGTATGTCTTTCTGTGAATGGGTTAGCTCACTCAGGATGATATTTTCCAGTTCCAACCATTTGCCTACGAATTTCATAAACTCGTTGTTTTTGATAGCTGAGTAATATTCCATTGTGTAGATGTACCACATTTTCTGTATCCATTCCTCTGTTGAAGGGCATCTGGGTTCTTTCCAGTTTCTGGCTATTATAAATAAGGCTGCGATGAACATAGTGGAGCACGTGTCTCTTTTGTATGTTGAGGCATCTTTTGGGTATATGCCCAAGAGAGGTATAGCTGGATCCTCAGGCAGTTCAATGTCCAATTTTCTGAGGAACCTCCAGACTGATTTCCAGAATGGTTGTACCAGTCTGCAATCCCACCAACAATGGAGGAGTGTTCCTCTTTCTCCACATCCTCGCCAGCATCTGCTGTCACCTGAGTTTTTGATCTTAGCCATTCTCACTGGTGTGAGGTGAAATCTCAGGGTTGTTTTGATTTGCATTTCCCTTATGACTAAAGATGTTGAACATTTCTTTAGGTGTTTCTCAGCCATTCGGCATTCCTCAGCTGTGAATTCTATGTTTAGCTCTGAACCCCATTTTTTAATAGGGTTATTTGTTTCCCTGCGGTCTAACTTCTTGAGTTCTTTGTATATTTTGGATATAAGGCCTCTATCTGTTGTAGGATTGGTAAAGATCTTTTCCCAATCTGTTGGTTGCCGTTTTGTCCTAACCACAGTGTCCTTTGCCTTACAGAAGCTTTGCAGTTTTATGAGATCCCATTTGTCAATTCTTGATCTTAGAGCATAAGCCATTAGTGTTTTGTTCAGGAAATTTTTTCCAGTGCCCATGTGTTCCAGATGCTTCCCTAGTTTTTCTTCTATTAGTTTGAGTGTGTCTGGTTTGATGTGGAGGTCCTTGAATCACTTGGACTTAAGCTTTGTACAGGGTGATAAGGATGGATCGATCTGCATTCTTCTACATGTTGCTCTCCAGTTGAACCAGCACCATTTGCTGAAAATGCTATCTTTTTTCCATTGGATGGTTTTGGCTCCTTTGTCAAAAATCAAGTGACCATAGGAGTGTGGGTTCATTTCTGGGTCTTCAATTCTATTCCATTGGTCTATCTGTCTGTCTCTGTACCAATACCATGCAGTTTTTATCACTATTGCTCTGTAATACTGCTTGAGTTCAGGGATAGTGATTCCCCCTGAAGTCCTTTTCTTGTTGAGGATAGCTTTAGCTATCCTGGGTTTTTTGTTATTCCAGATGAATTTGCAAATTGTTCTGCCTAACTCTTTGAAGAATTGGATTGGTATTTTGATGGGGATTGCATTGAATCTGTAGATTGCTTTTGGTAAAATGGCCATTTTTACTATATTAATCCTGACAATCCATGAGTATGGGAGATCTTTCCATCTTCTGAGGTCTTCTTCAATTTCTTTCCTCAGTGTCTTGAAGTTCTTATTGTACAGATCTTTTACTTGCTTGGTTAAAGTCACACCGAGGTACTTTATATTATTTGGGTCTATTATGAAGGGTGTCGTTTCCCTAATTTCTTTTTCGGCTTGTTTCTCTTTTGTATAGAGGAAGGCAACTGATTTATTTGAGTTAATTTTATACCCAGCCACTTTGCTGAAGTTGTTTATCAGCTTTAGTAGTTCTCTGGTGGAACTTTTGGGATCACTTAAAGATAATATGTCATCTGCAAATAGTGATATTTTGACCTCTTCTTTTACGATCTGTATCCCCTTGATCTCCTTTTGTTGTCTGATTGCTCTGGCTAGAACTTCAAGAACTATATTGAATAAGTAGGGAGAGAGTGGGCAGACTTGTCTAGTCCCGGATTTTAGTGGGATTGCTTCAAGTTTCTCTCCATTTAGTTTAATGTTAGCAACTGGTTTGCTGTATATGGCTTTTACTATGTTTAGGTATGGGCCTTGAATTCCTATTCTTTCCAGGACTTTTATCATGAAGGGGTGTTGAATTTTGTCAAATGCTTTCTCAGCATCTAATGAAATGATCATGTGGTTCTCTTCTTTCAGTTTGTTTATATAATGGATCACGTTGATGGTTTTCCGTATATTAAACCATCCCTGCATACCTGGGATGAAGCCTACTTGATCATGGTGGATGATTGTTTTGATGTGCTCTTGAATTCGGTTTGCCAGAATTTTATTGAGTATTTTTGCGTCGATATTCATAAGGGAAATTGGTCTGAAGTTCTCTTTCTTTGTTGTGTCTTTGTGTGGTTTAGGTATAAGAGTAATTGTGGCTTCGTAGAAGGAATTCGGTAGTGCTCCACCTGTTTCAATTTTGTGGAATAGTTTGGATAATATTGGTATGAGGTCTTCTATGAAGGTCTGATAGAATTCTGCACTAAACACGTCTGGACCTGGGCTCTTTTTGGTTGGGAGACCTTTAATGACTGCTTCTATTTCCTTAGGAGTTATGGGGTTGTTTAACAGGTTTATCTGTTCCTGATTTAACTTCGATACCTGGTATCTGTCTAGGAAATTGTCCATTTCCTGAAGATTTTCAAGTTTTGTTTAATATAGGTTTTTATAGTAAGATCTGATGATTTTTTGAATTTCCTCTGAATCTGTAGTTATGTCTCCCTTTTCATTTCTGATTTTGTTAATTTGGACACACTCTCTGTGTCCTCTCGTTAGTCTGGCTAAGGGTTTATCTATCTTGTTGGTTTTCTCAAAGAACCAACTTTTGGTTCTGTTGATTCTTTCTATGGTCCTTTTTGTTTCTACTTGGTTGATTTCAGCTCTGAGTTTGATTATTTCCTGCCTTCTACTCCTCCTGTGTGTATTTGCTTCTTTTTGTTCTAGAGCTTTTAGGTGTGCTGTCAAGCTGCTGACATATGCTCTTTCCTGTTTCTTTCTGCAGGCACTCAGCGCTATGAGTTTTCCTCTTAGCACAGCTTTCATTGTGTCCCATAAGTTTGGGTATGTTGTACCTTCATTTTCATTAAATTCTAAAAAGGTTTTAATTTCTTTCTTTATTTCTTCCTTGACCAGGTTATCATTGAGTAGTGCATTGTTCAATTTCCACGTATATGTGGGCATTCTTCCCTTATTGTTATTGAAGACCAGTTTTAGACCGTGGTGGTCCGATAGCACGCATGGGATTATTTCTATCTTTCTGTACCTGTTGAGGCCCGTTTTTTGACCAATTATATGGTCAATTTTGGAGAAAGTACCATGAGGAGCTGAGAAGAAGGTATATCCTTTTGCTTTAGGATAGAATGTTCTATAAATATCCGTTAAGTCCATTTGGCTCATGACTTCTCTTAGTCTGTCGACATCACTGTTTAATTTCTGTTTCCATGATCTGTCCATTGATGAGAGTTGGGTGTTGAAATCTCCCACTATTATTGTGTGAGGTGCAATGTGTGTTTTGAACTTTGGTAAGGTTTCTTTTACGTATGTAGGTGCCCTTGTATTTGGGGCATAGATATTTAGGATTGAGAGTTCATCTTGGTGGATTTTTCCTTTGATGAATATGAAGTGTCCTTCCTTATCTTTTTTGATGACTTTTAGTTGGAAATTGATTTTATTTGATATTAGAATGGCTACTCCAGCTTGCTTCTTCTGACCATTTGCTTGGAAAGTTGTTTTCCAGCCTTTCACTCTGAGGTAGTGTCTGTCTTTGTCCCTGAGGTGTGTTTCCTTTAGGCAGCAGAATGCAGGGTCCTCATTGCGTATCCAGTTTGTTAATCTATGTCTTTTTATTGGGGAGTTGAGGACATTGATATTGAGAGATATTAAGGAATAGTGATTATTGCTTCCCGTTATATTCATATTTGGATGTGAGGTTATGTTTGTGTGCTTTCATTCTCTTTGTTTTGTTGCCAAGACGATTAGTTTCTTGCTTCTTCTAGGGTATAGCTTGCCTCCTTATGTTGGGCTTTACCATTTATTATCCTTTGTAGTGCTGGATTTGTAGAAAGATATTGTGTAAATTTGGTTTTGTCATGGAATATCTTGGTTTCTCCATCAATGTTAATTCAGAGTTTTGCTGGATACAGTAACCTGGGCTGGCAGTTGTGTTCTCTTAGGGTCTGTATGACATCAGTCCAGGATCTTCTGGCCTTCATAGTTTCTGGCGAGAAGTCTGGTGTGATTCTGATAGGTCTCCCTTTATATGTTACTTGACCTTTTTCCCTTACTGCTTTTAATATTCTTTCTTTATTTTGTGCGTTTGGTGTTTTGACAATTATGTGACGGGAGGTGTTTCTTTTCTGGTCCAATCTATTTGGAGTTCTGTAGGCTTCTTGTATGTCTATGGGTATCTCTTTTTTTAGGTTAGGGAAGTTTTCTTCTATGATTTTGTTGAAGATATTTACTGGTCCTTTGAGCTGGGAGTCTTCACTCTCTTCTATACCTATTATCCTTAGGTTTGATCTTCTCATTGAGTCCTGGATTTCCTGTATGTTTTGGACCAGTATCTTTTTCCGCTTTACATTATCTTTGACAGTTGAGTCAGTGATTTCTATGGAATCTTCTGCTCCTGAGATTCTCTCTTCCATCTCTTGTATTCTGTTGGTGAAGCTTGTATCTACAGCTCCTTGTCTCTTCTTTTGGTTTTCTATATCCAGGGTTGTTTCCATGTGTTCTTTCTTGATTGCTTCTATTTCCATTTTTAATTCCTTCAACTGTTTGATTGTGTTTTCCTGGAATTCTTTCAGGGATTTTTGTGTCTCCTCTCTATGGGCTTCTACTTGTTTATTTATGTTTTCCTGGAATTCTTTCAGGGATTTTTTTGTCTCCTCTCTATGGGCTTCTACTTGTTTATTTGTTTTCCTGGAATACTTTCAGGGATTTTTGCGATTCTTTCAGGCATTTTTGCGATTCCTCTCTGTAGGCTTCTACTTGTTCTCTAAGGGAGTTCTTCACGTCTTTCTTGAAGTCCTCCTGCATCATGATCAAAAATGATTTTGAAACTAGATCTTGCTTTTCTGGTGTGTTTGGATATTCCATGTTTGTTTCGATGGGAGAATTGGGTTCCGATGGTGCCATGTAGTCTTGGTTTCTGTTGCTTGGGTTCCTGCGCTTGCCTCTCGCCATCAGATTATCTCTAGTGTTACTTTGTTCTGCTATTTCTGACAGTGGCTACACTGTCCTATAAGCCTGTGTGTCAAGAGTGCTGTAGACCTGTTTTCCTCTCTTTCAGTCAGTTATGGGGACAGAGTGTTCTGCTTTCCGGCGTGTAGTTTTTCCTCTCTACAGGTCTTCAGCTGTTCCTGTGGGCCTCTGTCTTGAGTTCACCAGGCAGCTTTATTGCAGCAGAAAATTTGGTCTTACCTGTGGTCCTGAGGCTCAAGTTCGCTCGTGGGGTGCTGCCCAGGGGCTCTCTGCAGGGGCAGCAACCAGGAAGACCTGTGCCGCCCCTTCCGGGAGCTTCAGTGCACCAGGGTTCCAGATGGTCTTTGGCTTTTTCCTCTGGCGTCCGAGATGTGTGTGCAGGGAGCAGTCTCTTCTGGTTTCCCAGGCTTGTCTGCCTCTCTGAAGGTTTAGCTCTCCCTCCCACGGGATTTGGGTGCAGAGAACTGTTTATCCGGTCTGTTTCCTTCAGGGTCCGGCGGTGTCTCAGGCAGGTGTCCTGCCGCTCCTGGGCCCTCCCCCCGGGAGCCCAGAGGCCTTATACAGTTTCCTCTTGGGCCAGGGATGTGGGCAGGGGTGAGCAGTGTTGGTGGTCTCTTCCGCTCTGCAGCCTCAGGAGTGCCCACCTGACCAGGCGGTTGGGTCTCTCTCTCACTGGGTCTGGGAGCAGAGAGCTGCTGCGGGCCGGGATCCGAGGGTGTGGGACTTCCGGTAAACACAGAACGTGCCTGGTCCTAGAGGAATTCTGCTTCCGTGTGTCCCAAGCCCACCAGGCAGCTTTCTTGCAGCAGAAAAGTTGGTCTTACCTGTGGTCCCGAGGCTCAGGTTCGCTCGTGGGGTGCTGCCCAGGGGCTCTCTGCAGCGGCAGCAACCAGGAAGACCTGTGCAGCCCCTTCCGGGAGCTTCAGTGCACCAGGGTTCCAGATGGTCTTTGGCTTTTTCCTCTGTCCGAGGATGTGTGTCCGAGATGTGTGTGCAGGGATCAGTCTCTTCTGGTTTCCCAGGCTTGTCTGCCTCTCTGAAGGTTTAGCTCTCCCTCCCCGAGTTTTCATTTCTTGTCCAATCTATTCGGTCTTCTATAAACTTTATACATTTTTATAGGTATCTCTTTCATTAGGTTCAGGAAATAGCCTTCTATGATTTTGTTGAAAATATTTTCTGATCTTTGGAACTGAGGATATTCTTCTATTCCTATATTCTTAGGTTACGTCTTTTCATAATATCCCATATTTCCTGAATATTTGTGACATACATATTTATATTTATCATTTTAATTGACTGATGTATCAATTACTTCTATGGTATCTTTTATTTCTGAGTTTTCCTCTTCCAACTCTTGTATTCTGTTGATGATGCTTACATATATTGTTCCTGTTTTCTTCCCTAGGTTTTCTGACTCCAGGATTCCCTCAGTTTGTGTTTTCTTTATGGCTTCTATTTCCATTTTCAGGTATTGAAGAGTTTTATTTATTTCCTTTGCCTGGTAATTGAATTTTCCTGTATTTCTCCAAGGGATTTATTCATTTCCTCTTTAAAGGGCTTTATAATATTTATAAGATTGGATTTAAAGTCATTTTCTTTTTCTTTGGCTGTGTTAGGATTGCCATCACTTACTACAGTAAGATAGCTCTGAAGGTTCTTTATTGCCCCGGGTTTTGCTGATTGTGTTCTTATGAGGGTCTTTATCCATCTGATTGTCCCTGTATGTTCCTGATGTAGCAGGTATTGGGAAGGCAGGCCTTACCTGGATGTCCCTGCTCTAGCAGGCCTCTGGTGGGCTGCCTTGTGCTGAACAATGGGACTTGGGGCAATGTAAGTCTCCCAACAGCTAAGTGCACCCCTCAGGACATAGCAGGTATGTGATTGGGCGGAGCAGAAGAGTCAAAACCTATATGTTCCTGGTACTGCAGACCTGATGAAGGCTGGTGGCTAGATGGCCTGACAATGGAGTTCTGGGAGGAGAGCACTCTTCATGGGAAAACTGGGCAGGGCCTCAGAGGACTCAGCAAGTAGGGAAATGGATGGAGGTACGGGATCTAACCTGTATGCCCTTGGATCAGCAGGTCTAGAAAAGACAGGCAGAGAGGTGCTTGGACAATCCACGACTGATTTTTCTTTTCAGAACGCAAAATTTCTACTACAATGGACCATAAACATCAACACACTTTCAGTCAACAGAAGAGATCATGGCCACTAACATAGCTCTGGAGACCGCATAGTTTACAGACATCCACATAGCCTATGGTAGCAGTACAAATCAGACATCAGCATGGCCCCCAAATGGAACAAAGACCATGGAGGTCCCACAAGGAGGTTTCCTCCAGAAAATAAACTATTCTTTATCTGGTCTTCCTCTTCATATCTTAATGTTGCTCCACCATTGCTAGCATTGTCCTGCCAGCCCTGCAAAATATATTTTAAAACATATTGAAAGGAAATGAGAAGTTGAATAATTATCCTAATACTTCATCATGTCTTTAGAGTTTCTGTGAAGACTCTGTAGGGACAGGCTTCTTTTTGTCAATGGAACCTTCAAAAGAAGAGGAGTCCACATAGTAGCTGCACCAGGAATTATGAGCCACACATAATATGTTAATGTAATCTTCAAGTAAGCTTTATTAGTTTATTAAGTTATTATTTATTTATTACATTATTAGCTTTGTTCCTAATTTTATAATAGCAAGCCGAGCAACAATTGAAGGTAAAGGAAAACAGTAACTGTGTCTTCAATATTATATTAATCTTCTGAAGATAGTAATGGAAATATATTAAATAAACCAAAGCCAATGTGTCTGGAAGACATATATTCTGATAAGAAATTTTGGATGCTATTCCCAGCTTTAGTTTCCTTGTTATTTTATTTCCTATTTTTCTTGTGATTTTGGACTTTTTCTTCATATACTAGCCTTACAGTCAGGGAAGAGATAGCTGAAAGAAATGAAAAACCATGATGGGTGACTATTCTCTGCTCAGTTGAAGGTAGACTGTGTATCTACAAAATGGCTATCTAACTTTAGGCATGCTATATAATGTGAATACTTTAAAAATAGAACTTTTTTATTCATAAGGGAATTAATTTTTCTTTACTCCCTTTGAAGTAAATCATCTGCCTTCTTCTAGGACAAAAAAATAGATATAGGAAAGAGCTCTAATTCGTAAGAGTAAAGCAGAAGGTGCGAGAAAAACTTCAGCTAAGTAAGTTATTTTACCTTGCATATACATATATGAATGTTTTTTGCACAGATACATGTACTTGTACTAACTTGCATATGTGTGTGTGCTCATGCTCATGTGTACATGCCCCCTTAAAACATAGTGGGAATAGTAAGGTTCTTGTAGTAGTATAGAGAATGAAAAGACGAAAAGAGAAGTATCAGCAGAGAAGTATCAGCAAGACAGTATAAAGAATGATGCTTCAGTTACCAAGTTGAAAAGAAAGGTTAATATTTTTAAAGATTATTAAAATAATTATTTTTCAAATAAATGGCCTATGATTAATTAATATTTAAGGTTAAGAGTATCATGTATTTACAAACTCATTCACAGTTATATAATGCTGAATCTCTAACATTTATATACCCTCTTTATTGCTGAAGTATAAAACCAGATCTTGTTGCCTTTCACTGCAGTTACAGTGATTCAGTAGTCAAGATTCTTTTGGTAGCAAATGACAAATCAACTCAAACTAATTAAGGCATTAAATTGCGCTTTATTGGTCTGCAGAACAGGGTAGAAAGGACCAGAAATGATGGCTGAGCACATTAGAAAGGCTATGCATATTTTCTCCTTGACTCTTCCATCATTTGCAGAAATAAAAAATGCAACTGCCAGGGTAACCTGACATTCTGGTTGTTAATAATACAGTTGGCAGCACACTGCTCATCATGGCTTATGATACTTATTTTGAGCATTATATATTCACCACCAAATATGTTCCTCTCCTCTACCAAAATGAAATCTAATGGACCTGGAAGAAATAATGAGTATGTGAAATATTCATACATGTGAACCATTTCATTTGGGATTTGTGATAGCAGTCGTAAACTTGTGCTGCAGCTGTCATCACATGCTTTGTAAAATTATTGTAATATCTCTCTGGAATTTCAGCTGTGTTTGGCCAATTTGTTCCATTCTGTTTTAATAGAATGTTGTATTTCTGACTATTTATAGATATTTTAATCCACAGATCTCAATCCCTCCTACACACAGACATACCTTCTAAAAGACACATGTTCAAGTTTTAAGTGATTATATCAATTAACTGGGAACAAGCTGAATTTGAAATGAATAGGGAGAATCAAACCATTCAACTACTTATTTTTTTAAACAAGGAAGTAAATGTGCTTTTATCAAAACAGTTTTAGAAGAAAGAAATGAAACTTAGATTATCATAAGAATTCTTAAAATGCGTGATAGAAAATGCAGCACAATTATAGGAAATATATTTGCCCTATAACCAGAGAGAGTATGTACTGGGTCCATCTTAGGACAGGCAACATCTTGTAATGGAAAAAATAGTCTGTGATGATACATAGGGGTGAAGGATGTCATCATGGGGGGTTGATAAATTAAAATTTGTTCAACCAGGGTGGTAATCCAATGCTTATTTCTAGAGAGACAAAATATTGTTTACATTACCATCACCAGCCTGAAGTTTACACTACTATTACCAGCCATAGATCATGTATCAAGGTATGTCTTTTGAGTCCAGGTAGGAAGTACTATTTTCTGCTTGCAAAAAAAGATATTTTACCTTTAAAATATTTATTAATATTTTTGATATGTTTAAAGATACAAAAAACAAAATAAAAACAAAAACAAAGAATACATACTCACACAAATGAACAAATGTCAGTTAATCTTTTAGCTATTTACGTCAAATTCTTTTTGAGGTATAATTGTAGAATCCTAGCAATTTTGGTCAACTCCAATGTGGTCTGAATATAAACTGCCTGCTGCTATAGATTTTTTTGTTTGAATTCTCATTATCCAGGTGATAGCACTGTTTGAGAAGATGGTAAAACCTTTAGTAGGCAAAGTCTCACTGGTAGAATAGAATCACCAGCCATGGACCTGGAGGATTTGTAGTTCAGCTACACCATCTATATACTCCTCATTTCCTGATTATGAATAGAATATGACCACATACTTCCACCTCATGCCAACAGGTTTTTTTCTATCACCACTGACATAAGCCTGAATCAATTCTTTCTCTCTTAAGTTTCTTCTTGTAAATTATTTGATCACAATAATGAGAAAAGAAAATAATGCAAAATATTAGTACCAGGAGTTGTATCATTGCAGTGACAAATATAACTAAATATACATGGTGCTTAGGCTTTTGAAACAAGCTAGTAGAAGGAATATGGAAGATTTTAGAGTTGCATGTAGGCTTATACTTTTCAAAAACTTCTTTAATATGGGTTCTTAAGTACTTCAACATACCTTATATCTCACTGACCAAAGGAAGGAGAAGAAAATGGATAATAGGACAAGGAGAACCTCTTTAGAAGTAGTTCTTTGAGGTGATTCCAATCTTCATTGTCTACAGTCCAGTCCACTAGCAAAACAGCAAACATGAATTTGCAGCAGCAGCTCAACCCAGTCCACAAAACATAGCAAGAAGCAGCCTGAACAGCACTAAAAGTTCCTTGGTGCACTTCTCTCTATAAAATCAAGATAATCAAAGATCAGTGAAAGCAAGGAAAACTAATGCAATAGTGTAGTCAGCAAAGACCAGCACCAACAAAGCCCAATAAAGATCAGCAAGGTGAACCAATGCCAGAGAATCATTCACTATCTGTTGAGCTATCCTTATACTCTTTTCAAACATCATGTGTCCTCTAAAGCATTTACTCTAGTGGTAAATATCACATGCCCTTTTACAGATAATTTCCAGAAAACAAAAACAAAAACAAAAACAAACCAACCAAACAAAAAAACAATGTGTTTCCTTCAGCAAAACATCCTCTCCTAAGATAGCATTTAGAAAATATCACATAATTCAGTTGGGTCATGAACAAAACCAGAAATTCCCACTTCAGTTACGGGCTATAAATATCTTAGAATGCTACATGGAAAGCTGACTTAATCATCCCTGTGGGAGTTTTTAAAGCAAGCATGGTGAGATAAACAGAGACTATGCCATTTATGAAATTTCAGAATGGGAAGAATGGCTCAGGTAGAAACTGAGAAAATAAGTAAGGCTCAATTGAAAAAGTAATGGACTGATTTGTTTGGCAGAGTAAACTTAAAGGTGACGGTAGCATAGAGCCTGTGTCATGGCTACCATTCACCCTTTCTCATCCAGGTTTATAGTAAAAAGAGCAAAAAAGTGATGTCAAAAGATAAGAAAATGTGATATTTGATGAGGAAAGGTGTGTGAGCATGCATTTCAGATGAGAATGTAGACAACAAATCATCTATAATTGCTACAGAATTTAGTACCATTAACGAAAAAGATGAGACCAGGACTTCATTATTTCAGAGTTTGGAAATAAGGGAAATAAGGAAGATTTGACCATAGAAACTGATAAAATATAGGCAAAGTATTATTGATATTATCCCAGAAATCAATTATTAACAGTAT
Source organism: Rattus norvegicus (assembly GCF_021556685.1). Lineage (NCBI taxonomy): Eukaryota > Metazoa > Chordata > Mammalia > Rodentia > Muridae > Rattus > Rattus norvegicus. The sequence goes on along the minus strand of NC_141554.1, from coordinate 154,611,144 downwards.
TTAGGAAAGCGACAATCACATATACCCACTGTTACTGAAGGATCAAATAACAAATGAATGAGAACAGAATAGGATAAAAATCAAGAAAGCAATTTTGTGACATTGCATTAAGGAATTGCCTTAAGGAATCAACTGTTTTCATCATATAACAGCCATATTGTATCAAAAGATGAAAGATGGAAATAGATATTCATCAAAACATTAAGCCCAAGTTACAGGGCTCCTAACAACTATTGTTCTAGATTTTCCTTAAGCACATCATTATTATCTATTATCCCAGCAATGACAAGCAACCATTTCCATTTTTGATGATATCCCAGTGCCCACTTTTGTTGAATATGTAGGCATATTGATTCCTATTCATAGTTTAAAATTTTCCCTTCTTAGTCGCATACTGTAAATTACTATTGAGTGTAGAGGAATTTTAATCCAGCAACAAGCCTGCTCTGGCAAGGGATCACATCTAAAGAGGTTCTAGGTCTGTGTGATCTGCCTTGAATAAAGACATAACCTTATTTTACATATTAATTCCAAATAATGAAGGTAAAGTTAGTTTGTAGAAGGAAGCAGCCATATTTGAAAGTGATATCTAATTGAGGAGCAGGCAAAATGAATCAGAGAAAGATTTGACAGAATGAGTCAGAGATAGGATACACCCTGATTGCTCAATAACAGACAGAAAAGAGAAGCAACTTAAGACAGCAGTGCAGAGAGAAGGAGAGGGGAGACAGTTTCACTAGGACAATTTTACAGAGACAGGTTACAAAGAGAAGAAGCTAGACCCAGGTCAAGACAGAACAAGCCAGAGAATTAGTGGGAGCCAGAAGAATAGAACAAATCGGCAGAGTCAATTTGAGGCCAAGCAGACCAATTCAGTCAGAACCTGAGAGATGTCAATTGGAATCAGTCAGCTTGCAGAGGAATTTGGACCAGACTATCTGAATTGAACCAGTCAGCCAGAGTTCAGAAAGAGCTATAAAGGGTGAGTTTGTTCAGCATTAAGCCTCCAAGCCTCTTTGACAATTACTTGTGTCAAAGAAAAAATGTTACAATTGACTGGCATACAGATGTCACTTGTAGTGTTTTTAAAAGTTCATATTTTTTAAGTTTCTACAAGAAATAACCTTTTTTAAGGATAACAGTGAAGGAAGTGGTGATCTCAATATAGCCACCACTCAGGTTCATGATGCCTCTGTTTTTTTCAGTCACATTCTGCTACTCTGTTCTCTAATGACACATGGTTAAAAATAATTTACTCTTGTGTAAACATCATTGTTCTCTACTCTCCACTATAAATACACCTCCTCCAGCATACTGCTCTATGATTGGCTATTGTTCACTCTATCCATGTCCATAACTCTTTGCCAAGGTAGTGTAAGTCCTTTCTCAGAAATAATCAGAGATCTGAGGTTTATTATTTTCATAACTGGACACTTGACCACCAGCTGTAAACTAAGAGGACAATCAGTAAAACCTGGACACTTTCTAAGTACTCCAATCAGTAAGTAATCAATCCAGTGCTAATGAAAATTCTATTCCATACCCCCCTACTAACCCACCCTAAAATTGGACTCAGAATATGTCATAAAATGTAATTATCTCATTATAACATGGTATTGCTTCAAAATCCCTCAAGTATACATGATAACTTCATCACCGTTATCAAAATTTCCTGCCATCCACAGATAAGAGGATGTTTCATAAAAAGAAGAGGCATTAAGAAAAATAGAGTGGTTGAATGCTACTGACTGTCTAATTTCCCAAACATCCACAGGAACATTTAGAGGACACATCAAGATCAGATTTCTACTGGTGAGCTTGATTTGTAAATGCTGTTCTTTAGGCACATGAAACAGCAGACATCAGTTAATTTTTCATATCTTTCCAAAGTTTATTAGAATGTCATAAGCACTTCTTGAAAATAAACAAAAATAGAAATCGCCTTCCAACAACTTTCTATAAATCATTTTCTGCCTTGCTCAACTAGTGAATGCTTTTCACCGTGAGAGATGATCCTGCTGCTTATATCATTGAATCATCTTATATATGCTCATCAGGTACCATTCTTAGTACAGTCAGTCTCCTTGCATAAGAGGTTATGATGAAGGAACATAAACACTAGAATAGAGCCTATTAATGATGTTCTCCCATTCTCAAAGCTCAAATCATTTCTTTACTCATCATAGTCCTAATGTCTTTGTCATTTTTCATTTGTTGTGGTATAGTACACTAATATAAGCAAGTTATTGTGATGATCATTAAAGCTAGAACAGTCTCTGAACCCAATGTGTACTGTAGATGTATTCCATTTTGACACAATGTAGGAGCTGGGAAACTAAGGAAATGTATAAAATGTATAAAATCCAAAGGATACTCACTATAAAAGAAGCCAAGAGATACCAGAGGCCAGCTCCAGACCTTTGGTTCTCTCTTGAACGTAGCCAAAGGGAAAGAGCATAGGGAATTGGGGGGCAAGATCAATCTTGTGAATAATTTGTTGATGTTGATGATGATGATGATGATGACGACCATGGTGATGATCATGACTATGACGATGATGATGACGACGATGACGACGACGACGATGATGATGATGATGATGGTGATGGTGATGATGATGATGACTACCTATCTGGAATTTAAGTTACTACAGGCCTCTGGTCAAATTAACACCTATTGCTTAACAGTTGGGGATGGACTAAGTAAAGGATTAATCACTAAGGCATTTTTCTCTCTTTCCCAGAACACTCTGCTCTTGCTTATCAGGCTAGAAGGAGGAATGGAGCAATAATTTTTTATTGAACTAGGAAGAGAGACAATTGCAGAAGGAAATCTTTTACACAAGCTAATATGCATAAACTCAGATATAAACTTCATGCACAGACTCATACACCTTAGGCATTCCAGTTGGGTCAAGCTACTTAACTTTTCTCATAATTACATAGTCAGTCAGTCAGTCAGTCACACACACACACACACACACACACACACACACACACACACACACACTTACATATGCATATAGAGCAAATCCCAAATGTCAGTGCAGAAAGAACTCACTCATTCTAGATGAAAAATAAGTTACAATTTTTATTGCATAAGGAAAAAGCTTCTACTCTCTTATTACTAAATAAATTAAATACAAGTCTATAAGATAAACAACGCTTTGGCCTCTTTTGTAAAACTTAGCCTACCTTGTTGTTAAGAAAATCCCTGTTACATCCCATGATAAGAAACCTGTCTGCTCTTTCTGCTCTCTCTGCATCTTCTTCTTTATCTCTCTTTCTCTCTGCATTCTGTGTATTGTTCTCTTCTTCCGATATTGCCTTAATGTCCTCTTTATTTCTAAGGAAAAGTAAAAGGGGAGAAATCTTTCAGACTATATCCTCTCATAATTTCTAAGTTGCTCTGTTAATTTCTAAGTTACCCTACTCTTCTGCCCTTCTCTTTCCTTCTAATCTTGCTCTCTCCTTTCCCTCCTAACATTGTTCTCTCCCATGATCTGATGTAATAATTCCATGCTATGTAATTGTTTCTAGTTTTTGTACCTTTTCTAGGGGAATAAATCACATGGCTTTTCCAAGCATCCTGTATTTAAATAAAAGTTCACTGAAAATTCAAATATAAATTCAAAGCATAAATTGAATAGGAAGTTTACAACTGAGATGTTTACTGTGCTTTCAATAAGAGAAATTATCTGGCTGAACATTATTATACCATCACTTGATCTACAGGTAAAGGAGAGTTAAATAAAGACCATAATTTTTAAAAAGATTTTATTTTATGTATGTGAGTACACTGTTGCTGTCTTCAGACACTTCAAAAGGGAGCATCAGATCACACCATGGATGGCTGTGAGCCACCATGTGGTTGCTGAGAATTGAACTCAGGACCTCTGGATGAGCAGCCAGCACTCCTAACCTCTGAGCCTGATTAAGTTATCATAGCAGTTTCGTATAGGTAAACCCAGTCAATATTTTATATTTTGTCCTTGCACCATTAATAAATCTTTAATTCCCTTTTATGACCCTTTGGTAATTGTTTTACAAACTCTTAGAATGTGTTCTTAGTTATAAATACCTACTTTCCATCTCAGAAGCAATTAACTGATAACACTTGAAGACTGGCAGAGCTCTAATTGCAGATTTCATATCAGTGAGGGCTTTAGTAATATTCTATTATAAAAGGCTTAATAGTTATTAGTATAATTTTAGGAATTCTTATAGAATAACCATTAAAAATTAAGACATCATCTATTTGTTTATACAACATCACTACAAGACAGTACATCTTCGTTGATATGCATAAATCTACCCAATAAGGTGGGCTAATGCCCTGAGATTATGTAATATTGATTTTTATAATGACAAGAAATACATATCACCTACAAGAAACATTCCTGAGACAAAGTCCCTTTCAGACCTTGCCTCATAGAGCTCACCCATCACAGATCATACGAAAGTGGCAAGAAGCCCACTTGCTAGCCTTAGTCTATCCTAGATGAGTCCTGACACCTATAAAACCACTGATCCCGGTGCACTGACAATTATGTTAACATTCTCGGAGAAAAGAAAGAAATCACATAACCATGGGTGAGTGCAATCAAGAAAAGCTTCATGAGAAGATAATACATAAGTTGGTTTTTTGGACAGAGACTACATGGTATCAATGCCTTGGTTACAGGATTATATGGGATAAACAACTTGAGATACAAAACCTGATTCAATGTAAAAGGAACTTCAAGCATTTTAGTATTGTTATGCTGTGGTGGTTAATTCCGTTCATCAACTAGATAGAATCTACAATCACCTGGAAGAGAAGCCTTTTGACACTCTCATAAGGGCTTATATAAATTAGGTTACTGTGTGGCATACCTTGAATGAATTATCCAGATTAAGTTACATGAAGTGGGAAGACTACCTTAACTGTAAACAACTCCATTCCTGTACTAAATAGATAATATGAGCTTAACAATAGCACACATGATTCCCTGCTTCCTATGGATGCAATAGGACCAGCTGCATCAAATTTCTTGCCATGAAGAAATATATTTTCTTGAACTGTAAACTGAAATGAATCTTTAATAATGTTGCTTTTGTCACTGTAGCAGTGAGAAAATGACTAATACATTTGCCAGCATGGGGGATGCATTGCTACATAGAGCAGAAGATGGGCCAAGTTGACATTGAGCAGGAAAGAAAAAAATCATCTCAAATATTCAGGAATGATTTAGTAAGAAAGTAGACTTTAAAACTCACATTTTTTTCTAAATTGTAACCAGGTTGTAAGACTGCTTCCACAGGTTTTCTGTAGTTCATCATTTTCATGCTTTAATAAGTGAACAAATCACCTAGAGAAGTTCCTTAAAATGAAAATTCTATAATAACACCTGAAGATCTGATTCCTCAAATCTTGGAAGCAGTTAGGTAGACACATGTCTACAGATTGCAGTTAGGTCTTATATTGGTGACATCTGCAGCATTCTTTAAGAGATGCTATCCACAAAAACATGTGTAGTCTCACAATATAGAATAATCATCTCCTATCAATGGGGAATACTTCCAATTCCAGTATATGTTTAAAACTACAGAGTACCAAAGCATATACAGTGTTTTTATTAAACTATATTATCTATTCTTATGTACATGATCATTTTAATTTATGGACTAACACCATAAAAGATTAACAGCAATCAATCAATAAAACACATTATAAAAATATAATTACAATAAAATTTCTGAATCATTGATTTATGGACTTTTCTCTTCCATGTAGTTGGGTAATAGTTAACTAATTCTAACTACAGAAGAGGCGATTATATATAATTGGAGATGTTGTAATAGCAATTTTAAAGTCCACATTTCCAATCCAGTCTCCTTTCTAAAAGCCAACATTTATCTATTAATTTTCCTATTACACAACATCTTTTGGATGCCCATGTGTACACTAAATTCAAAATGCTAACATCAAACTCATTATTTTCTATAAGCCAACTTAATATTAGTCAATAACACCTATTCCAGTGCTGACAACTACCCAGTGACTTCCCATAGCACTCAAGGTAAAATGGAACAAAAGTCTACCAGACCTCAGAGTAACCTATGGATTCTCACCTCTCCAATACTCTCTGTCATACATTCTATGGTGAGTGTTATGGAATTTGTCTAGGTTGTTCAAAGTTCCCTGTCCCCTCACTAACCTGTCTTCTAAAGGGTTTTTCTTTCTGTCATGATGCTGCTGTATTTTATATTCCTCCTTTCTTCACATCAGTGAAGGTCATTTCCTCCAAGAGAGTCTATTCCACTGAATTATATATTATTCTTTACAAGCACAGTGACAGTTGTTATATTTCCACTGAGTGGGCTGTAGTCTTGTGAAAGTGTGAACACATGAAAACAGGAATGCATGTTTTGTATTTCAATTACAGACTTTTAAGTGCCTAACGTGATATCTGGTTAATAAGGAAAATGGTATTTAAAGCAATGAAGAAATAAATGCAATGACACAAGACAGTAACTTATGTTAAAGAAAACTACACATTTTAGATGAATTTTGATGTGCACAGATATTAGAGTGGTGATTATCTAAATGATAGGGGGAAATTCTAAATGACCATCATAGGAATGCAGTATAACCTTATGAACTAATCACATATATACATTCTGAAAATGGTTCAGTTGCCAAACATTCTGTATTTAAAAGTCCAGTTTCACATTTAGCATTTTTTAATGGAAATAGTATTGTTGGAAATGCTATTTCTCTGAAAATTATAGGGGAAAGATGAGAGGTCTTTCTACCGAGAATCAATCACCCTTTAATCAGGTAACTAGAAGACTTAATATATTCGTAATTTAAAACTACTGGTTTCTCTCAGATTTAGGGGAGTTAATGGATATTAAAAGTTCTGGGGTCTCTGCACCCAAATCCTGTGGGAGGGAGAGCTAAACTTTCAGAGAGGCAGACACGCCTGGGAAACCAGAAGAGACTGCACTCTGCACACATCTCAGACGCCAGAGGAAAACACCAAACGCCATCTGGAACCTGGTGCACTGAAGCTCCCGGAAACGGCAGCGCAGATCTTCCTGGTTGCTGCCTCCACAGAGAGCTCATGGCAGCACCCCGCGAGCAAACTTGAGCCTCGGGACCACAGGTAAGACCAACTTTTCTGCTGCAAGTGACCTGCCTGGTGAACTCAAGACACAGGGCCACAGGAACAGCTGAAGACCTGTAGAGAGGAAAAACTACACGCCCGAAAGGAGAACACTCTGTCCCCATAACTGGCTGAAAGAAAACAGGAAAACAGGTCTACAGTACTCCTGACACACAGGCTTATAGGACAGTCTAGCCACTGTCAGAAATAACAAAACAAAGTAACATTAGAGATAATCTGATGGTGAGAGGCAAGCGCAGGAACCCAAGCAACAGAAACCAAGACTACATGGCACCATCGGAGCCCAATTCTCCCATCAAAACAAACATGGAATATCGAAACACACCAGAAAAGCAAGATCTAGTTTCAAAATCATATTTGATCATGATGCTGGAGGACTTCAAGAAAGACGTGAAGAAATCCCTTAGAGAAACACAGGAAAACATTAATAAACAAGTAGAAGCCTACAGAGAGGAATCGCAAAAATGCCTGAAAGAATTCCAGGAAAACATAAATAAACAAGTAGAAGCCCATGGAAAGGAGTCAAAAAAATCCCTGAAAGAATTCCAGGAAAACACAAGCAAACAGTTGAAGGAATTAAAAATGGAAATAGAAGCAATCAAGAAAGAACACATGGAAACAACCCTGGATATAGAAAACCAAAAGAAGAGACAAGGAGCTGTAGATACAAGCTTCACCAACAGAATACAAGAGATGGAAGAGAGAATCTCAGGAGCAGAAGATTCCATAGAAATCATTGACTCAACTGTCAAAGATAATGTAAAGCGGAAAAAGATACTGGTCCAAAACATACAGGAAATCCAGGACTCAATGAGGAGATCAAACCTAAGGATAATAGGTATAGAAGAGAGTAAAGACTCCCAGCTCAAAGGACCAGTAAATATCTTCAACAAAATCATAGAAGAAAACTTCCCTAACCTAAAAAAAGAGATACCCATAGACATACAAGAAGCCTACAGAACTCCAAATAGATTGGACCAGAAAAGAAACACCTCCCGTCACATAATAGTCAAAACACCAAACGCACAAAATAAAGAAAGAATATTAAAAGCAGTAAGGGAGAAAGGTCAAGTAACATATAAAGGCAGACCTATCAGAATCACACCAGACTTCTCGCCAGAGACTATGAAGGCCAGAAGATCCTGGACTGATGTCATACAGACCCTAAGAGAACACAAATGCCAGCCCAGGTTACTGTATCCTGCAAAACTCTCAATTAACATAGATGGAGAAACCAAGATATTCCATGACAAAACCAAATTTACACAATATCTTTCTAAAAGTCCAGCACTACAAAGGATAATAAATGGTAAAGCCCAACATAAGGAGGCAAGCTATGCCCTAGAAGAAGCAAGAAACTAATTGTCTTGGCAACAAAACAAAGAGAAGAAAAGCACACAAACATAACCTCACATCCAAATATGAATATAAGAGGAAGCAATAATCACTATTCCTTAATATCTCTCAACATCAATGGCCTCAACTCCCCAATAAAAAGACATAGATTAACAAACTGGATACGCAACGAGGACCCTGCATTCTGCTGCCTACAGGAAACACACCTCAGAGACAAAGACAGACACTACCTCAGAGTGAAAGGCTGGGAAACAAATTTCCAAGCAAATGGTCGGAAGAAGCAAGCTGGAGTAGCCATTCTAATATCAAATAAAATCAATTTTCAATTAAAAGTCATCAAAAAAGATAAGGAAGGACACTTCATATTCATCAAAGGAAAAATCCACCAAGATGAACTCTCAATCCTAAATATCTGTGCCCCAAATACAAGGGCAACTACATATGTAAAAGAAACCTTACTAAAGCTCAAAACACACATTGCACCTCACACAATAATAGTAGGAGATTTCAACACCCCACTCTCATCAATGGACACATCATGGAAACGGAAATTAAACAGACACATAGACAGACTAAGAGAAGTCATGAGCCAAATGGACTTAACAGATATTTATAGAACATTCTATCCTAAAGCAAAAGGATATACCTTCTTCTCAGCTACTCATGGTACTTTCTCCAAAATTGACCATATAATTGGTCAAAAAATGGGCCTCAACAGGTACAGAAAGATAGAAATAATCCCATACGTGCTATCAGACCACCACGGCCTAAAACTGGTCTTCAATAACAATAAGGGAAGAATGCCCACATATACGTGGAAATTGAACAACTCTCTACTCAATGATAACCTAGTCAAGGAAGAAATAAAGAAAGAAATAAAAAGACTTTTTAGAATTTAATGAAAATGAAGGTACAACATACCCAAACTTATGGGAAACAGTGAAAGCTGTGCTAAGAGGAAAACTCATAGCGTTGAGTGCCTGCAGAAAGAAACAGGAAAGAGCGTATCTCAGCAGCTTGACAGCACACCTAAAAGCTCTAGAACAAAAAGAAGCAAATACACACAGGAGGAGTAGAAGGCAGGAAATAATCAAACTCAGAGCTGAAATCAACCAAGTAGAAACAAAAAGGACAATAGAAAGAATCAACAGAACCAAAAGTTGGTTCTTTGAGAAAATCAACAAGATAGATAAACCCTTAGCCAGACTAACAAGAGGACACAGAGAGTGTGTCCAAATGAACAAAATCAGAAATGAAAAGGGAGACATAACTACAGATTCATAGGAAATTCAAAAAATCATCAAATCTTACTATAAAAGCCTATACTCAACAAAACTTGAAAATCTACAGGAAATGGACAATTTCCTAGACAGATACCAGGTACTGAAGTTAAATCAGGAACAGATAAACCGGTTAAACAACCCCATAACTCCTAAGGAAACAGAAACAGTCATTAAAGGTCTCCCAACCAAAAAGAGCCCAGGTCCAGACGTGTTTAGGGCAGAATTCTATCAGACCTTCATAGAAGACCTCATACCAATATTATCCAAACTATTCCACAAAGTTGAAACAGATGGAGCACTACCGAATTCCTTCTATGAAGCCACAATTACTCTTATACCTAAACCACACAAAGACCCAACAAAGAAAGAGAACTTCAGACCAATATCCCTTATGAATATCGACGCAAAAATACTCAATAAAATTCTGGCAAACCGAATCCAAGAGCACATCAAAACAATCATCCACCATGATCAAGTAGGCTTCATCCCAGGCATGCAGGGATGGTTTAATATACGGAAAACCATCAACGTGATCCATTATATAAACAAACTGAAAGAACAAAACCACATGATCATTTCATTAGATGCTGAGAAAGCATTTGACAAAATTCAACACCCCTTCATGATAAAAGTCCTGGAAAGAATAGGAATTCAAGTCACATAGCTAAACATAGTAAAAGCCATATACAGCAAACCAGTTGCTAACATTAAACTAAATGGAGAGAAACTTGAAGCAATCCCACTAAAATCCGGGACTAGACAAGGCTGCCCACTCTCTCCCTACTTATTCAATATAGTTCTTGAAGTTCTAGCCAGAGCAATCAGATAACAAAAGGAGATTAAGGGGATACAGATCGGAAAAGAAGAGGTCAAAATATCACTATTTGCAGATTACATGATAGTATATTTAAGGGATCCCAAAAGTTCCACCAGAGAACTACTAAAGCTGATAAACAACTTCAGCAAAGTGGCTGAGTATAAAATTAACTCAAATAAATCAGTTGCCTTCCTCTATACAAAAGAGAAACAAGCCGAGAAAGAAATTAGGGAAACGACACCCTTCATAATAGACCCAAATAATATAAAGTACCTCGGTGTGACTTTAACCAAGGAAGTAAATGATCTGTACAATAAGAACTTCAAGACACTGAGGAAAGAAATTGAAGAAGACCTCAGAAGATGGAAAGATCTCCCATGCTCATGGATTGGCAGGATTAATTTAGTAAAAATGGCCATTTTACCAAAAGCAATCTACAGATTCAATGCAATCCCCATCAAAATACCAATCCAATTCTTCAAAGAGTTAGACAGAACAATTTGCAAATTCTTCTGGAATAACAAAAAACCCAGGATAGCCAAAGCTATCCTCAACAAGAAAAGGACTTCAGGGGGAATCACTATCCCTGAACTCAAGCAGTATTACAGAGCAATAGTGATAAAAACTGCATGGTATTGGTACAGAGACAGAGAGATAGACCAATGGAATAGAATTGAAGACCCAGAAATGAACCCACACACCTATGGTCACTTGATTTTTGACAAAGGAGCCAAAACCATCCAATGGAAAAAAGATAGCATTTTCAGCAAATGGTTCTGATTCAACTGGAGGGCAACATGTAGAAGGATGCAGATCGATCCATGCTTATCACCCTGTACAAAGCTTAAGTCCAAGTGGATCAAGGACCTCCACATCAAACCAGACACACTCAAGCTAATAGAAGAAAAACTAGGGAAGCATCTGGAACACATGGGCACTGGAAAAAATTTCCTGAACAAAACACCAATGGCTTATGCTCTAAGATCAAGAATCGACAAATGGGATCTCATAAAACTGCAAAGCTTCTGTAAGGCAAAGGACACTGTGGTTAGGACAAAACGGCAACCAACAGATTGGGAAAAGATCTTTACCAATCCTACAACAGATAGAGGCCTTATATCCAAAATATACAAAGAACTCAAGAAGTTAGACCGCAGGGAAACAAATAACCCTATTAAAAAATGGGGTTCAGAGCTAAACAAAGAATTCACAGCTGAGGAATGCCGAATGGCTGAGAAGCACCTAAAGAAATGTTCAACATCTTTAGTCATAAGGGAAATGCAAATCAAAACAACCCTGAGATTTCACCTCACACCAGTGCGATTGGCTAAGATCAAAAACTCAGGTGACAGCAGATGCTGGCGATGATGTGGAGAAAGAGGAACACTCCTCCATTGTTGGTGGGATTGCAGACTGGTAAAACCATTCTGGAAATCAGTCTGGAGGTTCCTCAGAAAATTGGACATTGAACTGCCTGAGGATCCAGCTATACCTCTCTTGGGCATATACCCAAAAGATGCCTCAACATATAAAAGAGACACGTGCTCCACTATGTTCATCGCAGCCTTATTTATAATAGCCAGAAAATGGAAAGAACCCAGATGCCCTTCAACAGAGGAATGGATACAGAAAATGTGGTACATCTACACAATGGAATATTACTCAGCTATCAAAAACAACGAGTTTATGAAATTCGTAGGCAAATGGTTGGAACTGGAAAATATCATCCTGAGTGAGCTAACCCAATCACAGAAAGACATACATGGTATGCACTCATTGATAAGTGGCTATTAGCCCAAATGCTTGAATTACCCTAGATCCCTAGAACAAACGAAACTCAAGACGGATGATCAAAATGTGAATGCTTCACTCCTTCTTTAAATGAGGAAAAAGAATACGCTTGGCTGGGAAGGGAGAGGCAAAGATTAAAACAGAGACTGAAGGAACACCCATTCAGAGCCTGCCCCACAGGTGGCCCATACATATACAGCCACCCAATTGGACAAGATGGATGAAGCAAAGAAGTGCAGACAGACAGGAGCCGGATGTAGATCGCTCCTGAGAGACACAGCCAGAATACAGCAAATACAGAGGCGAACGCCAGCAGCAAACCACTGAACTGAGAATAGGTCCCCCGTTGAAGGAATCAGAGAAAGAACTGGAAGAGCTTGAAGGGGCTCGAGACCCCAAAAGTACAACAATGTCAAGCAACCAGAGCTTCCAGGGACTAAGCCACTACCTAAATACTATACATGGACTGACCCTGGACTCTGACCCCATAGGTAGCAATGAATATCATAGTAAGAGCACCAGTGGAAGGGGAAGCCCTGGGTCCTGCTAAGACTGAACCCCCAGTGAACTAGACTATGGGGGGAGGGCGGCAATGGGGGGAGGGTTGGGAGGGGGACACCCATAAGGAAGGGGAGGGGGGAGGGGGATGTTTCCCCGGAAACCGGGAAAGGGAATAACACTTGAAATGTATATAAGAAATACTCAAGTTAATAAAAAAAAAGAAATGTATATAAGAAATACTCAAGTTAATAAAATAAATAAATAAATAAATAAATAAATAAATAAAAGTTCTGGGGAGAGAAAAATAGAGGAATTTAATAAAATCTATGCTTATTAACATAACTCAACAATATGTTTCTTGTCTTCTGATAGGATCCATCAAAAGAATAATTCAAATTGATGGGGATATATAGCTCTGTATAAGGCAATTTGACTGGAATATAGGGGGCCCTAAATTTAATCCTTAGACCTGAAAAATAAAATAAAATAAAATAATATAAGGCAGTAATTCAATAGAATAATATCAATGTAGAGATGGTTTAACAAGGAAAAGTCCTAGGATACTATTATAAAATTATATACTTAAGGTCAGTCCTCTTCCACCCATTAAATGTAGGTTGATTATGGAAAATGCTGGTACCAGAAGGCTGAGTGCATACAATGAAGGTTGTTGAAGAGTGGCTGAACAGCAATTTGTAAATCAATAAATGCTTAAAACCCACTGAGAAGATGGCAAAACCTACAGCTGCATGAAATTGGAATTGTTAAATCCCAAATTGTTTGTGAATAAAGATTTTATAAAATGTGCTGTGATGGTTTCTACCTCAGTGAATTCATAAAGCCAACTATGGTTTTCAAGCAAACCACTTGACCACACTTTATATCATTAGTGCAGAAGGGGGCATCCCAGTTGCATACTTTGAAAGAATTGAAAAGATTGTGAAAAAGCATCATGCAATGAGTCTTCTAAACAGCATGCTTGAAAGGAACATTATATTTCCCTATTCACAGTGATAGAATTTTCTATCTTCTTCAAAGTAAGCCTTTCTTCCAAGGAAATGGTATTGAAGCTTTACATTTTCCCACTATCCTCGAACATAACTAGCAAATCTAAATACAACAAATTCAAGTCACCCATGTTTAGTAAAGTATTCTCTAAAAAAGTCTTCCGTAGCATGAAGTGTAATTATCCATTGGCACGTTAGAGCAGACCAGATGATTATTTAGCAGAAATGTCAGAAAAGTACAATAGGGTTTTATGAAACAATAACAAATACAGAAAACTCCAGGGGAGTAAGTTAAAATGCAGATTATGACAGTGTATGGGCTAGGCTGACATTTGAAATGTCTAACATTCAGTAAGAGGATGCAGATCCTGATACACTGAATTATGTTTTGATAACAAGATATTCCATCTGTGTTTATTCACATTTGACCTTTAAATCAATTTACTCTAGCAATTGTTAAAAATGGATAATTTGATTCCCCAGATGCTAAGTATTCCTAAGGGTAAGGAAAGACCCAATATTACACATCTAGGCAATGTAAAAAGTCCTTTACTCTTAACTACTCTTTACACCATTGTCATAAGAGAAAACTGTGTCATAGCTGAAATAATTGATTGTGTGACTTTGGGTACATAAATCACACCAAAATGCTCAAAGAGAGTTCTTTAATTTTGAAGGTTGAAGAAGAATGTTTCCAAATATACATTGGTTTTCCCATCACCTGCCAGCCTTGAGTGTGCAGAAACTGGGCCTGGACATTTCTTCGGGAAAACCCTAATTCCACAATTCTCTTCAGATCCCTATATTGCAGAAGGGATTCCATTGTAGGCTGTTCATTCACTATGGACCTCAGTGTTCTCTCTTGAGTTAGATGATCACACAAGTAGTAACTTATTTATTTTATTAGCACTTTCACCTATTAAAAATAAAACATTTCTCCCAGGCATCTGCTTCTTGAATTGCTAAAATATTTGGTTTGTCTCCTTCCACTTGATTAACAGAACCACCTTCCTTAGCTATTCCTCATGAATGACCTACAAGCACATCAGCAGAAATTTTTAAAAAATTTAGAATGAGTCCTAAAACACTGTTCAAACTACATGCTTCTTTTTCAAAAGAGCAGTAGATGAGATACAAAACCATTATAGTGCTCAAATTATAGTGTATTCTTCTGATCCTTCTTCAAATGTCAGAAGTATTAGTATAAAAGGAGCCATGTTCCAAGCAGAAGTCATATTGGAAAATAGGTATGAGTTCTCTTAGTTAACAAAAAGTATTGGCATGGAAGATGATGATCTTTTTCTGAAATACATTGCTTTCCTTTTTATTCCTTCAGAACACTGTATCTAAAATGTGTTCTTATTGGTATCTTAGATGTCACTGAACACCCTAACATATATTTATTTATATTTTCTAAAGATATGAGCAGATTTTATTAGTGATCTTACACAGATCCTTTACCAGTCAAGAAGCCATTAGTCTTGAAATGATCTCTACAAAACAGTCTTCATAACTTGTGATGGGAACTGCTCCACACCTATTTGAAATTTCAAATGACCTTATTATACATACTAGGTATAATTCAGTTATATTTCATGTTAAGCTTTGTTTGAACTTATCAGAGAAGTAGATAAGAGTAAAAAGGTATTGAAACATGTAAGCTATTGAGGTTTCCTATCAAGTAGTAAGTCACACAGTGCAATGTCTGCAGCTGGGGGGTGTTGCAGTACCATCAAGCCCATCAATGACCTAGGAATAGGTGTGCCTTTTCTCATCATCCACTAACCCTGTGATTTCATAATGTTGAAGAAAGCAGAGAGAGCTTGCACTGGCTCATGAGACTTCATTAAGAATTGTGGGTATTTTGTAAATTAGTCGGATGAAGAATTGCGTCTTGAAATCAACAATGGTGAGAATATTTACACCACAGAAATAATCAAATACTCCAAATGGAGCAGCTTTTCATGATATTCATTTCCTCCTTCAGTTTTTCCTTTCTGTCTTTTCTTCTTCTTCTTCTTCTTCTTCTTCTTCTTCTTCTTCTTCTTCTTCTTCTTCTTCTTCTTCTTCTTCTTCCGCCTCCTCCTCCTCCTCCTCCTCCTCCTTCTCCTCCTCCTCCTCCTCCTCTTCCTCTTCCTCTGCTTCTGCTTCTCTCCTCCTCCTTCCCTCCTTCCTCTCCTCCTCCTCCTTCCCCTTCCACTTTCCCCTCCTCCTCCTTCTTCTTTTTCTTCTTCTTTTCCCCTATCTCTCTATCTCTCTGTCTCCCTCTCTTTCTCTCCTTATGGATTAGCATATAGAACACTCAGCTACATCTCTAGCACTGACTCTGCCTGCCTACCACCATCCTCCATCCCATGATGATTATAGAAAATCCTCTGAAACTGTTACACCAGTCCTCATTAAATCAATTAAATGCTTTCATTTATAAGACTTGTTGTGGTCAGTGTCTCCTAAGAGCAATAGAAAAATGAATAACACATATGCCATTGCTGAAAATAAAGCCAAGAGATTCACACTCACACAATAGAAATTTTTTTTAATTTTTTTCTTTTATTGATTTTTATATACATTACAAATGTTAACCCCTTTCCCAGTTTCCACTCCAAAAACCCACTATCCAATCTCCCCTAATCTGCTTCTATAAGGGTGCTCCCCCACCCATACACCCACTTGCTCCCACCTCCACACCTTGACATTCATCTACACTGGGGCATCAAGCCTTGACAGGATCAAGGTCCTCTCATCCGTTGATGCCCAACAAGGCCAACCTCTGCTACATAAGTGGCTGGAACCATAGGACCATTCCTGTGTATACTTGGGATGATAATTTAGATCCTGGGAACTCTGGGGGGGGGGTCTGATTGACTATTGTTCTTCCTATGGTGTTGCAAACCCCTTCAGCTCACTCAGTCCTTTCTTCTAACTTCTCCACTGGGGACCCAATTCTCAATTCAGGTTGCAAGCATGTGCCTCTGTATTTGTCAAAAGACAGCTATATCAGGCTCCTGTCAGCATGCACTTTTTGGTATCTTCAATAGTGTGTGATTTTGAGTATATGAGATGGAACCCCAGGTGGGGCAGTCTCTGGATGGCCTTGCCTTCAGTATCTACTTCATACTTTATCTCCATATTTCCTCCTCTGAGTGTTTTTGTTCCCTATTCTAAGAAGGACTATAGCATTCATACTCTGGTCTTCCTTCTTCTTGAGCTTCATATAGTCTCTGAATTGTATATTTGTTATTCCAAGCTTTGGAACAAAACCTAACAAAAGCAACTTGTAAAAAAGAATTTATTTTGGTTTGTAGTTTAAGTGTACTGCTCATTATAATGAAGTTGTAGTCGATCACATTGTATTCAGATTAGAAGTAAGGGAAGATAAATGCTTGAGATCATACCAGTTCTTCCTTTTTACCCAGTCTAGGACCTCAGCCTATGGAATGAGACCATGAATATTTCTGGTAGGTCTTCCTATATTAATAAATCTAATCTATCTTATCCTTCTCAGGCATGCATAAAAGTATACCTAATCTAAGTAGTATCTCAGAGAAGGTAAACCCAGATTTTGTCTTTCTATAGTTGTTTTATGTTATCTCATCAAGATAGACTTTATTTACATTTCTATTGATCTACTTTTGAATTCTGTTGTACTCTGCCATTTACTCCAACCCTTTGTATTCATTCTATAATATATACTGTGTGATAAATGTTACGAGAATTAAAGTTAGTCATAATATTGCAATAAAAGAACCTTTGTTTGCCTCAACCAGATTACCAAAGAAAGTGGTACTGTCTGGCAAATTGTTGCCACTGAAACCTAATTACCTCTAGAGTTCATTGCTATTAAAATAAATTTTAACATTGCAAAACGATACAAGTATGCATGGTTTTATTTTTGACAGAGCTCTCTTGACAGTAGAGAAAGTAGAAAGAGATGGGTTTAGCCTCAGTATCTCACTAGTACACCACAAATCTATATGAACAAAGAAGCAGCCTTCAAATAGAAATTCATCATGCAGTATTCCCAGAACAGAGTTCTTATAAGCAATGCATCAATCCTTAATGGGTACTGAAGAATATGCTATCTCTAGATTCTAAAAATATAACCATATTCATACCAATAAATGAAAAACTAAATATGTGAGTTAAATGTTCAACTGCCATTTAGTGTTTGAAGAAATCTATTATAAAAGGTTAAAACATGTCAAAAATGTATGCTAAAGCTTTTTCTTTTCCTTCTTTATTTTTTGTATTAAAGTTTGCAGATAAAGCTACTTTCAAATAGTGGGGATTTTGAAACACAAAGGCTCAACTGTACTATTTCATGAGGAATCCTGAGCAAGTTTTATATTTTTAGAAGCAAGAACTGCAGGAAGGATCAAGGACATCCGTAATTACAATAGCTTCATATTGCTTCAAGGGACTAAAGTGATTAGAATATCTGTTTGAAGAAAAGAAAATGCCATCTTATCTATCTAAATAAAAATATGCCAAATAATGATTTGTTGCTTCATAAAAGTGAAAGACTCTCAAACTGCAATTCCATATTAATAATTTCTTTGTTGTATTTTATATTCCAAAGGATGAAAGCTCCCCAGGAAAGAAAGTAGAAGTGACTTGACCACCTATGCCAGAGTGTTGTTGTTAGACCTATACCACCTAGCTATGAAATTTTGAGACAATTACTCAACCTTTCTGAATACCGGTTTCTCATCTGTAAAATAATGGTATAGAAATCACCACCAAAGAAATGTTCAGCAGGTAGACACTCCTATGCACATCTCTGATAATGTGAGCTTCATTCCTAGATCTCACAGTCTAACAGTAGAGAATGGTTCCTGACAGTTGTCCTCTAACATTCACATGTGTAGCATGGTACAAATTTGCCTGCACCTTTTCACAATAAATGAATGAATAAATATGTATTTTTAAGCTGAGAAATGTAAGTTGGTATGCTACTCAAATAAAATTATGGCTACAAAATGCTTAATAAATCTGAAAGTTCTATGCAAACAAATTTTAGTACATTAATTTACTAAAAGACTGAATATGTGAACGACAACAATAATAGTAATGTTAACATTTGCAAATCCTTTATTCTTCGCCAGATGCAGAATTCTGTCGGCCGAGTTTTTCTCCAAGGCACAAACAGTATGAGATAGAAAGGATGAAAGAAGTTAAAGGATATAAGCATAAAATTTCAATCTGCTGAAAATTTACTACCTGAGAATAAGGCAAATAAATAAAGCTTGAATAGTAATTAGACATGTGATAGATGAAAGATTCTCTCAACTATAAAAGACTTTGATGTTTTAAAATGTTCATTGTGTTTCAGCTGAATTTTATATAAAAATAGCACGGAGATGGCTTGGTGATATTTTTTAATTACCTGGATAAAGAAAATTTGTGTTTATAGTGCAGGAGTAAAACTAGTCAACTTACAAAGAAAGGGAACCAGTGCACTATGAAACTTCTGCTCTGCAATACTGAGCGAGCATAGGAAGAAAGTGAAGCAGTGTGTTTAGAACTGTGAAGTAAAAAGTTGTGACCTCAGTTTTCTTTACTAAGTCAAGATATTGTTCACTGATAAAAGTCACATTGAACCTTGAAGAAACAGTATCCCTAAACTTTTTTTGCTGTGAATTTCAGAGCAGGCCAAAAAATGTTAAAATCGTAATATAAATAAATAATACCTGTAGAATATAAACCAGAAACAACTGAAGGATAATAAAACTACACTAAATAAAAATTCTGTAGAGCAAAGTACACCATGCAGTAGAGGTAAAAGACAAGACATTTATGGAAATAGCCATAAGTGTATGCATTGAACCTCAACAGATATATAACAGAGTTCTTTTAAAACATTAGATAACCAGAGCTAAACAAATACTTTTAATGATCCTATCTGTATGTATATGATATATAAGTACATCTGTTCTTCTTATATCAGTTTGTACTTTCAAAACAAATCAACTAAAAATTTCACAAAAAAGACAAGTTGAAACTTATATTTTATAGTTATCTGCAAAGATATTTAGTACTGTTAATAATTGGAAAAATTTGAAGAAAAACAATTGCAGAAACATTAATTTAACCATATATTAAAGAAGACTATAAATCATGTAACAATATAAAATTGAATAGTCAGATAAAATATATATATATTGTTCAAAGATATTTTTATTGTGAAAACAAACTCAACACATATAAATCAGACCAAGGGGAAAACTATTCCTTTAAACTCTGTGGAGTTAACTATTTGGAAATTACAAGTAAATCCTTACAACAATTATCAAAATAAATTTCAGGTATATTAAAAAGCCAAGTATAAGATAGAAATGATATTAAATTTTCAAAGAAATTGTAGGTAAATATATAATTTATCATAATTTTCCATAATATAATTATATTAAGATTCCAGTTCCCCAGTGTAAATCACAGTGGGTGATGTAAAGGAATACTATATTGCATTGCTCTTTGTTCTGTCTGTAGTACTCCACATTTTTCAATGTTGAACTCTAACCCTATAAGTGTGATGATATTAACAACTGAGGTCTTTGGGAGCTAATTAGAATTAGAGAAGGCCTTTGTCAATAGGATTGGTATCCATTTAAGAGTCAATAGAGAACCTGCTTCCTGTCTCTACTCTATGCCAGATGATGATACAACAAAAGTCAACAGTCTTCAAAACAGGAGTGGCTCCTTTCCAAAACAGAGCCATGCTTACAGTGTCATGAACTGTAGCAAATAAAAGTTTGTAGCTTAGAAGTTCATAGAACTTTACTATAATAGCCCAACAGAGAGACTTCTCTATCCCCATTTTTTTTTCAGACAAAATAGTTGACACCAGGCATAATACAGTAAAGTTATTTACTAAACCTGTTTTTGTTTGTTTGTTTTGCTTTGTTTTGGTTTTCTTTTTAATTTGTTGGACTCAGTATCTCACTTTGCAACCTAAACTGTAGTCCTGAGGTACCATGCATTACAGACTTATTTCATTTCTGATGCATAAATATGTCATATTAGTTCCTTTGCTATATAAATTTATGTAGTTTATATTACATAATAAATAAATAAATTTACATATTTTCAAGAGGTAAATGTCAATTTGTTGGTAGAGGATGAATTTATTTCTCCCAACCAGATTGTAAATGCTACCAATGCAAAAAAGCATAATTAGGTAACACTATGGACCTCACTGCATTAGGTAAAATGCTTTAATGATTCAAAAGGAAAAACAGCAGAGTTTGCACCTTCTGGTAGATAAAAATTCTAATAATGATTCTTGTCTAAGTGTAGATGAATATACTTCTAATGTTCTTTATAATTTTCATTTTTCCAAATAATCTGCAAAGAGTAAATACAAAACACAGAACAGCTCAAAAATACATTTAGTACTGGATGATATTTTATAACTCATATGTACTATTGATTTGAGCATAATTTAAACAAAGCTGTAAAAGCTTAAAAATCACTTCATTAAACTTGTGGAGTTTAAATTTATTTTCTTTTTAATGAACATGGTATTCAACAACACCGTCTTCAAGTGTAGCTTTCTTTATAACACCATGACAGTTTTATCATGCCAGGGTCTTAGTTACTTTTGTAATTCTGAAATAAAATACACTGAGAAAAGTATCTTAAAGGTAAAATGTTTATTTTGACTTAAACTTCCATTGGGGAAGGGTGTCCTGATTCTGACACCTGACAGGAACAGGAGGCTAGCTGGTCTTTTTTTTTTTTTATCTTTTTCAATTTACATTTCAAATGTTATCCCTTTCCCAGTTTCCCCTCCAGAAACCCCTTATACCATCCCCCTCTCCCTGCTTCTTATGGGTGCTCCCCCACCAACCTATATACTCCCTTCTGCCTGCCCACCCTGGCATTCTCCTACACTGGGGGATCAGGCCTTTACAGTAAGAGAAGAGCAATGACTGCTTGATTCATAAGCCTTAACTATGTCCATTTTTATTCAATTGAGAATACTCTTTCTAAGGAATGGTCCTTTCTACAATTAAAATGGATCTCTTAATATCAATAAACTTAATCAAGACAATCCCTCATAGACATCCTTAGAGGCTAATCTTAATCTAGGTGTATCAGTAAGCCTGGCTCCTGGGTGATTTTTGATTCTGTCAAGTTGGCAATTTATACTAATGATTACAATTAGTAAAGATGGAATAGCACAGGGTAATGCTCACAGTTCTATCCCTAGTATACTCATCGTTCTGTAGCCATAAAGGAACTAATAGGATTTAACATTATTTCCTTTTAAGTAGAAGAAAATCCAGTGTTTCAAGTCTATGCAATATCACAGATCTTCTCTAAGACTTTCCAAATAGTCTTCTCCCACAATAGATAAAATTGACCTGTACCACCCATAATATAGAAAACAGAAAGGGTAGTGTGTGGCTTTCAATTCTACTGCAAAAAAAGATACTGTGGTTTCTTCACTTTCTGCTGTTGGATCACCCTCAGAGGCATACCAGCTGTCACAAATAGAGAAATCTATGTGGTAAAGAGATAAGCTGGAATGAATGTGACTGAGCTGTCTTAGAGGACAGCCTCCATCCTCACACCAGCTCGTGGAAGATCATGCTGCAGCTGAAGGTTTTAACTTTGATTTCAAGGGAGACACTGATCCAGAGTCACTCAGCTAAGCTGGGTCCAAATTCTTAAGCCACAGAAACCATGTAAGGTAATAAATGTTTGTTGGCATTTTTAGCAAAAAAATAAAAAAAATAAAAAAAAATAAAAAAGAAAAGAAAAGAAAAAAAAGAAAAAGAAGAATGTCCATATATTAACACAAATTCAGTGTTCTCAACCATTACATGATCATTCTTCCACTTGCACAGGAATCACATGTGGGTTTTGTTTAAACACCAGTTCTGCCACAGTAAGTCAGAGGCAAGGCCTGCCATTCTGGCCTTCTAACAAGTTCCTATGTGATGCTGGCATGTGTGAGCCCATGGCCTGTGAAACACACCCAGAGAAGCAGGACTATATTTACACATTTTGTCACAATAATTTCAGACACATGTATACACATGCCCACACACGGTTATAGATGTTTTGCTATGCTAACTTGCATAAACAGAAAATGATAGTTTTCATAGTTAAGAGTTCGATAGTTTATTTAAGCAAAAAAATCATAATATAGAAATGAGTGGAAGGATACATTGGTATATCTAAATTTCACCCACTAAGCACTTAGGCATACAAAATTATTATAACAGATTTGAACAATGTTATATTTTATATTCCATACATATCAAGAGTCTATTTTACAACCTGAGTATGAGTTATAGGAAAATTATTATATTTGTGCATTACTAAAATTATTGAACTAGCATTATTAATTGATAGTTGATGGGACTATGTATGATGTTTATAGTTTGAATATGCAATGTTATTATTAGTGCTAGAGTAACATGCTTTTAAACTGATATAAAAGCTTATTTCTGAAAACTAATCATATTTGCAATAGATTAATAGAACTAGCTTGACTAAATCTGTAAAAAGCTTCTCAAAATCAAGCTGGATAGAAATGTGTCTTTTTAAAGGAACTACCTATATATATTTGATGATTCTATGAGCTTTCAAAGCCATGAAATTGGCTATTATGCATCAAGTCTACTTTCTGAAAGCTATGCCAAGTTCCAGTGTAATTTCCGTTGCCATTCTGCTAAACTTACCATTTCTAGTCAGATCAATTTAAATTTACTATAATCAAGATTCCATTCTCTTCTCTCTTCCATGTGACCACCTTTTAAATTCATTTGGCTCACCATTCTTGCTGTGATAAAGATGTAGAACTCGAGCCTTCATTTTCAGAACAAATCCCAAATGTTGCTTTTGATTTGCAGAATCATTTTAGAAACACTTTTCTGTAATTAGAGAATTTTTATTTGGACTTATTTTTCAAATGTTCCACTCTTATCATTTTACATTGATCATAAAGTGGAAAACAAGATTCTCCCTCCATTTTAAAACTATTCATCAACACAACTCCCATTTCATATTTATTATCAAGCCCAGAAATTTCTATTCCGACTAAAACATGCACTATTTATTTTGCAGCAGGTATCATGTGTGTCAAAGGGCAATGTGTGTTTTTATAACTAAAAGAAAACTATGCTTTACTAAGAAACACATAATTTTGTGATGTGACTATGTTTATATAACAAAACTAGCAAGACATTTCATAAGAGACTATCAAACAAAGAAATCCTATAGAGTGGAAATTCTTACACGCATGATTAAAAGTTATACAAATGTTGTAAGTACACTCCCTCATTTTCCACTTCGTTATGCCACGTTTTTTAAACTAATAAACAAATATTGAAGCTAGCTTAAAAGCTAAGCAGTATGGTTACAAGATGAACCCTTAAATCATGGCACTACATTGCTTCAAGTAAATGCTCTTTGTAGCAGATAGGCCAATTCATTAAGAGAGATAGATCAAAACATTTTTGGCACCTTAGATTGGTTTATTAAGGCTCTGACTTCAACTTCTACAAGTTAAAAAATCAAGTTAAAGAGCAGCATCAATTTGTAATCTTTTAATAAAATCCATTTCTTAAATATGCCATGAAGCTTTTGGATTTGAGGTATAATATTTAAGAAAAAGTATTTTCCATCTTACTTTATGGTTATTAAAACTTCCTTTCCAATGCATTTACTTCTAATACATTTATTTTTCTGGGACCTTCAAAATAGCAGGTGCAGAAACTCACTCTGATTGAAACTTCTGTCAACTTCCAACTCTGCTAATGAAAATACTAATGAGGAGCTATTCTAGTGAACATAAAACATTTATTTATGCCCTGCATTGGCTGGAGCACAACCGTGACCTGATTGAACCACAAGGTTTTTCTTTTACTTTTAAACTAAAAATTGATTCTTTTCTCATTAAATATATCCTGATTATTGTTTCCCATCCCTTCCATTCTTCCAGTTCTTTACTATCTCCCCTCCCCTCCAGATCCACTCCCTTTCTGTTTAAAAAGAACAGGTTTCTAAAAGAAAAAAAAAACATGCCAAAGTAAAATAAAATAAGATGAAGCAAAAGGATCATATCAAAATTGGACACAGCAACTCAACAGGAGAAAATGAGTCCCAAAAGCAGACACAAGAGACAGAGACAAACACATTCATAATATAAACACAGACGACCTGTTATGCCAATGACTGACTTTGGCATCCATTTGGTAGGTAACCTGAGTTAGGCAGCCACTGGGGGTTCAGTGCTTATTGCTGCTGACCTGGAAGGAATCAGACACCTACAGGAGCTGCTACCAAAGGCAGCCAGCAATTAGAGAAATTGCTCAGTAGACATTTTTTCCTGAGAGAACAAATCTTAATTTACTGGAGCTGGCACTCTCTGTGGCCAGAGAAAAACTTTATGAACTCTTTTAACTTCTTGGGGCCAGCTAGAAAGAGAAGAAAATTTATATACATACATACATACATACATACATACATACATACATACATACACACACATACACTTACATACACATACACACACTCACAGACACACACACACTGACAAAAGACAGAGTCCAATAACTTTATATTCATAAATATACATGTATACATACATAAACACATAAACATGCATAGAGATCTACAGATATATATCTATATATACATATATAGATATATAATGGATATATATATGCATATATAGATATATAATGGAGATATATATATATTGGTTAGAGCAATGCTCCACCAAACTGGCTTCAAGTATTCTACACTTACATATATAAGTAAAACCAGTGGATGGAAGGAATAATGTCCTAATCACCATTCACACAAGTTTTATACTTACACACATAGTTGATGGGTAGGAGAGACAATGTTCCAGCCACACCATCATTTATTATTTCTTCCATAGCTTATATATCCATAAGCAAAATCTTTCAAGCAGTATACAATTATAATTACTATGTGGTTATATTTTAGTTTTCTTCAAGTAAATGATTATGAAAACATAATGTATTTTCCAATACATTTATGAGAAATAGCGTTATGTAGTACAGGTAAAGCAAACAAATTATTCTGATAATACACATATATTCACAGCCAAGCAACTTGTTATAAATTAACAAAGTGTACACAAGCAAGATAGTTTTCTCATCCAGTTTCTCTTAGTTGCAGGCAGGAATCTGTGGTTACAAAGAAATAATATATTATTTTATTATTTATCTTAAAAGTAAACTTGTAAGAATCTTAAAAGAATAACAAATCTAAGCTGTTATATAAAATTATTAATATCTACCTAAATCCTCAAAATGCATGTATACTCATCAGCAATTCTAAATAGATCATATCTGGAAGCTGAGGGTAAAAATGGGTATAAGAAATCAATCATCCCACCAACAATGTAGGAGTGTTCCTCTTTCTCCACATCCACGCCAGCATCATCTGTCATGTGAGTTTGGAGCAGAGACTGAAGGAAAGGCCATCCAAAGACTACCCTACCTGAGGTTCTATCCCATATATACACACCAAACCAGACACTATTGCAGAGGCCAAGTTTGCTTGCTCACAGTAGCCTGAGGCAGATGCTCACAGCCAACCACCGGACTGAACATGGAGTCCACAATGGAGGAGTTAGAGAAAGGATTGAAGGAGCTGAAGGGGTATGCAATCCCATAGGAAGAACAACAATAACAACCAACCAGATCTCCCAGAGCTCCTCAAAGACTAAACCACCAACCAAAGAGTACACGTGGAGGGACCCATGGCTCCAGAAGCATATGTAGCAGAGGATGGCATTGTCCAACATCAACGGGAGGAGAGTCCCTTGGTCCTGTGAAGGCTTGATGTCCCAATGTAGGGAAATGCCAGGGCTGGCAGGCAGGAGTGGGTAGGTTGTGAGTGGGGGAACACCCTCTTAGAAGGGGAAGGGAAGACAGGTTAGGGGGTTTCCAGAGGAGAAACCAGGGAAGGAGATAACATTTTAAATGTAAATAAATAAAATAACCAGTAAAAGAAAAGAAATCAATCATCACCAGTTCAGCTTCAATAAGAGTCACATCAGTCAGTGCTGCCATTGTTATTCTTCCCTGACCATAAAAGACCATAAAAGCCTAACTAATAAGATTGTGACTTTCTGAAGTTCAAATTGTTCCTTAAGATTTCTTACATCAGAGCCAGTAGTAAAAACATCTCAGCTTAGCTTCACTAACAATTTTATTTTTCCAAATATTTTCTAAGGGTGGTGGTCATTGCTGACAATTGACATCTGTTAAGTTCTTTTCTAGGTGGCGATTGAATCATTAATGTGCTCCAGCAGCAATACCTAAAAGAGATCAAGCACAATTATTGTGAGTGCCAGAGATAATGTTGTGTGAGCGACTGGAAGTCCCCTTAAAGTTTTCATACAGTTCTTAGATTAAGAGAGATGTGAGTACAGCAAGCAGAGAACAACTGCATAACAGCATAAAGTCCTTAAGACATGTGATGTGGTAACCCCATAGTAACTAGTGGGGTTACTGCATTCCATGAGTTATAAAGCCATTTGTCATTCCTCCTGCATGGCATTGGCACTGTGCTTGCTGCTTCAGTCTCTGTAAACTTATATGTGCCTTGCTTAGTTGATTCAGAGAGCCTTGTTCTCCTATTGTCCTCCATTCCCTCTGGCTATTATAATCTTCCTGGTTCCACTTCTGTGGGATTCCCTGAGCTCGGAGAGGCGGGATTTCATGGAGAACTCTTATTTTAAATTGTCTCTTCACATAATATCTGGTTGTTGGTCTCTGCATCTGCTCATATCTGCTGCCAGAGGAAGGCACTCTAATGATGACTGGCTAAGGCACTGATCTATGAGTACAGCAGAATATCATTAGCAATCATTTTATTGATTTTTTCTTTTTCTTTTTGTTTTTTATTGGATATTTTATTTATTGACATCTCAAATGTTATCCCCATTTCCCAGTATCCCTTCCAAAAAACCCCTATTCCTTCTCCTTCCCCTGCCTCTATGAGGGCACTCCCCAACCTGCTCACCCACTCCTGCCTCAGTGCCTCAGCATCCCCCTACCATGGCTCATCAAACCTCCACAGGACCAAGTGGCTCCCCACTTGACACTAATGCCCACTAAGACAATCCTCTGCTACATATCCAACTGGAGCCTTGGGTCTCTCCCCAGCTACCTATGTCCACTTCCCACCCCTGTGTACTCTTTTTGTTTGGTGATTTAGTCCCTGGGAGCTTGGGGGGGTCTGGTTGGTTGATATTGTTCTTCCTATGGGGTTGCAAACCCCTTCAGCTCCTTCAGTCCCTACCCTAACTCCTCCATTGGGGTCCCTGTACTCAGTCCGATGATTGACTATGAGTATCCACCTCTGGATTGGTCAGGCTCTGGCAGAGCCTCTCAGTAGACAGCTGTATCAGACTCCTGTTAGCAAGCACTTCTTAGCATCAGCAATAGTGACTGGATTTGGTGTCTACATATGGGATGGATCCCCAGGTGGGGCAGTCTCTGGATGGCCTTTCCTTCAGTCCCTGCTCCACTCTTTGTTCCTGCATTTCCTTATGATAGGAGCAATTCTGGGTTAAAACTTTTGATGTGGGTGGGTGGCCTCATTCCTCAACCAGGGGGGCCATGCCTATCCACTGGATATGGTCTCTACAGGTTCTATCTCCCCTTTGTTGGGTAACTTTTGGCCATTTACTCTCTGCTTCTTGGTTATTTAAACATTGTCAGGTATGGTTTCTTTCTTGTGGAATGAGACTTAAGTCAAATCAGACCCTGGTTGGCTACTCTCACAAGTTCTGTGTCACCATACCCCTAGCATATTATTGCAAACAGGACAGAATGTAGGTCAAAACATTTTGTGCCTGGGTTGATATTTACATTTCTTTTTTGATAACCTAAACAGAACCTTTCCACACCAAAAACGCTAGAACATAGGGGTGAAAGCTTTATTTCTCCATGGTCATTGAGTTGTGTCTATACTTTTCTCGGCACTGGAGCCCTGCATTCAGTTTGTGGAGAACAGCCCTTTTTATTTGCATCAGCTTGGAATGTATAGAGATTTTCATGAGATCTTATGGGCCAACAACTCAACTGAATGCAAACCAGCTCTGCCACCAGAAGACTTGCCTGACTACAAGAGATGGACAGTTGACACTCCTTCTTAACCATTACTAGGAGTCCCAGTAGGATCATCTTCATAGAGTAAAGGAAGTTTCCATTTCACGAGGCTTTCTATCTTTTATTTTTTCATCCTTATTAACTTTGGTATTTCTTATTTACATTTCGATTGTTATTCCCTTTTCCGGTATCCAGGCCAACATCCTCCTAACCCTTTCCCCTCCCCTTCTCTATGGGTGTTCCCCTCCCCATCCTCCCCCCAATACTGCCCTCCACCCAACAATCACATTCACTGGGGGTTCATTCTTGGCAGCACCAAGGGCTTCCCCTTCCACTGGTGCTCTTACTAGGCTATTCATTGCTACCTATGAGGTTGGAGCCCAGAGTCAGTCCATGTATAATCTTTGGGTAGTGGCTTAGTCCCTGGACGCTCTGGTTGGTTAGCACTGTGTTCATATGGGGTCTCTAGCCCCTTCAAGTTCTTTCAGTCCTTTCTAAGATTCCTTCAACGGGGGTCCCGTTCTCAGTTCAGTGGTTTAATGATGGCATTCGCCTATGTATTTGCTGTATTCTGGCTGTGTCTCTCAGGAGAGATCTACCTCCGGTTTCTGTCGGCCTGCACTTCTTTGCTTCATCCATCTTATCTAGTTTGGTAGCTGTATATGTATGGGCCACATGTGGGGCAGGCTCTGAATGGGCATATCTTCTGCGTCTATTCTAAACTTTGCCTCCCTATTCCCTCCAAAGGGTATTCTTGTTCCCCTTTTAAAGAAGGAGTGAAGCATTCGCATTTTGGTCATCCTTCTTGAGTTTCATGTGTTCTTGCACGAGGTTTTGTAACCATTCCTCAAATGCTCCCCTATCCCAGCTCTCCCTCCCCACTCTCTCCTTTATCCTGTCGCCCCCAAACTCCACACTCCTTTCCATACCTGCCCATAATATGCCTATAAAAATCTATTCTATTTTCCTCTCCCAAGGAGATACATCATCCCCACTAGACATCTCCTCCTTACGTAACTTCTCTTAGTATATGAATTGTAGCTTGCTTAATATTTTCTTAAAGGTTAATATTTAACCTATTTGTAAGTGAATACCCATCGTATTTGACTTTCTGTGTCTAGGTTATTTGACTCAAGATAACTTTTTTTCTAGTTCCACCCATTTCCCAGAAAATGTTATCACATCATTTTTAACAGCTGGATAAGGGTACCAAAGGTTGTTTCTTTATCCATTCTTCTCTTGAGAGACATTTTGGTGCAATCTGACTAAGCAAGTAAAAGACCTGTATGACAAGAATTTCATGTCTTTGAAGAAAGAAATTGAAGAAGACCTCAGAAAATGAAAAGATATTCAATGCTAATGGTAAAAAATGGCCATCTTACCAAAAGCAATTTACACTCAATGCAATCACTATCAAAATTCCAATGCAATTCTTTATGGATCTTGAAAGGTAAATTCTCAACTTCATATGAAAAAAAAAAGCTAAAAACCCAGGGTAGCTAAAACAATCCTGAACTATAAAAGAACTTCTAGAGATCCCATCATTCCCAATTTCAAATTTTACTAAAGAGTACTAGTAATAAATATACATGTACTTGGCATAAAAAGAGACGCATTGATCAGTGGAATCAAATTGAAGAACTAGATATAAATGCACACACTTATTTTAGGACACCTGATTTTAGTAAACAAGCCAGAAATTCATACTGGAAAAAAGCAGCTTCTACGACAAGTGGTACATGTCAAACAGGATGCAATTTATCTGATCCTCATTTAGTTTTGGAAGTGGTACTTATTGAGAAAAATATCAATTTCTTTCCTATTTTCCAATTTAGTGGAGTACAGGTTTCTAAAATATACCCTAATGTT
Source organism: Rattus norvegicus (assembly GCF_021556685.1). NCBI lineage: Eukaryota > Metazoa > Chordata > Mammalia > Rodentia > Muridae > Rattus > Rattus norvegicus. Next base: position 154,580,242 of record NC_141554.1, on the reverse strand, counting down.
TCTCTGGATTTCTTCAGTCTATTATTATATGCAACTTTTCATTTCTGATTCCATTCATTTATATGTTATTTCTCTGCCTTTAAGTTATTTTGGATAATTTAAATTTTTTTATTTTTACTTTTGTCTGTCTTACTGATTTTCTCAAAGAACCAACTTTGTTTCAATATGTCCTTGTATTGTGCTTTGTTTCTAATTTACTCATTTCATCCCTGAATTTGATTATTATTTGCATGCTACTCTTTTTGCACATGCTACTCTTTTTGTTCTAGAGCTTTCCTGGTGTGCTGTTAAGTTGCTAGTATGAGATATCTCTACTTTTTTATGTAGGCCCTTAGTGCTACGAAATTTCCACTGTGACCCATAAGTTTAGGTAAGCCATGCATTCATTTTCATTGAATTCTAGAAAATCTTTAAGTTCTTTTTTCTTTCTTTTTCTTTGTTTCTCTACTCATTTTCACTGTTTTTCCTTCTTTTCCCTCCCTCCTTTGCTCCTCTTTCACAGTGTCTTACTTTTGAATGTCTTCTCCTTTCTACATTTGCCCTTTCTTTACCTTCCTGTCTATATACAGCCTGTCCTCATTTCACTTACCATGCTCCTTTCTACTCTCGTACTTTTGATTTTTTCCTTTCCACTATTTTCTTTCTACATTGTTTTTAGATAACTTTCCCTTCCCTCCAATTCCATACTTTATCATTTGTTGTTTTCATCCTCCTTCTCTGCCTTGTACTATTTTAGAGCTCTCCTGAAGGATTTGATAACAGAGCTAGGCTGTAGCTCTTCTCCACAGGATCAGCAGATGTCTTTTCACCTTCTAATAACCTTCTCCTAATTTTATTATTTGCCATATGTTAGCTTTTTTTTCCTATCCAGTGCAATTGAATGGTGTAATTTTTGTCCTGTATTTCTTAGAAAATAAACCCACCTGCTTGGATTTTTTGCTTTCAGAATGTCTCTTCCTTAACTGGAAGTACTCATGACTTCTTATCTGTTATTAATGAACAAATATATGTATTTTCTCATGGTAGCTTCTTAAAAACAAAACTAAAGATGAAAAACAGACCTTATGAAAATGAATTTTGTTCATAACTTTTCTCATTTACAATGAATGTCAACTGTAATAATTAGGCATAATAAAGATAAAGTTACAAGAACAAAAAATACAAGTGCAGTTGAAAGCATAGCAAAGGAGAAAGAGGAACACTCCTCCACTTTTGGTGGGATTGCAGACTGGTACAACCATTCTGGAAATCAGTCTGGAGGTTCCTCACAAAATTGGACATTGAACTGCCTGAGGATCCAGCTATACCTCTCTTGGGCATATACCCAAAAGCTGCCCCAACATATAAAAAAGACACATGCTCTACTATGTTCATAGCAGCCTTATTTATAATAGACAGAAGCTGGAAAGAACCCAGATGCCCTTCAACAGAGGAATGGATACAGAAAATGTGGTACATCTACACAATGGAATATTACCCAGCTATCAAAAACAATGACTTTATGAAATTCATAGGCAAATGGTTGGAACTGGAAAATATCACCCTCAGTGAGGTAACCCAATCACAGAAAAACACACATGGTATGCACTCATTGATAAGTGGCTATTAGCCCAAATGCTTGAATTACCCTAGATGCCTAGAACAAATGAAACTCAAGACGGATGATCAAAATGTGAATGCTTCACTCCTTCTTTAAAAGGGGAACAAGAATACCCTTGGCAGGGAATAGAGAGGCAAAGATTAAAACAGAGACAGAAGGAACACCCATTCAGAGCATGCCCCACATATGGCCCATACATATACAGCAATCCAATTAGACAAGATGGATGAAGCAAAGAAGTGCAGGCCGACAGGAGCCGGATGTATATCGCTCCTGAGAGACACAGCCAGAATACAGCAAATACAGAGGCGAATGCCAGCAGCAAACCACTGAACTGAGAACAGGACCCCCGTTGAAGGAATCAGAGAAAGAACTCGAAGAGCTTGAAGGGGCTTGAGACCCCATATGAACAACAATGCCAACCAACCAGAGCTTCCAGGGACTAAGCCACTACCTAAGGACTATACATGGACTGACCCTGGACTCTGACCTCATAGGTAGCAATGAATATTCTAGTAAGATCACCAGTGGAAGGGGAAGCCCTTGGTCCTGCTAAGACTGAACCCCCAGTGAACGTGATTGTTGGGGGGAGGGCGGCAATGGGGCGAGAATGGGGAGGGGAACACCCATAACGAGGGGGGGGAGGGATTAGGGGGATGTTGGCCGGGAAACCGGGAAGGGGAATAACACTCGAAATGTAAATAAGCAATACTCAAGTTAATAAAAAAAAAAAGAAAGAAAGCATAGCAAAATATTCAATTTTTAGTCTGGTCTATCAATTTTATGCAGCTAAAGGAAAATCACAAAAATGTGAAAACTATTCATTAGAATTTATGAATGAGAGAATGACTATCATGGAGAAATGAGAGAAAAGAATATGTGGATTATATATATAGATCCTCTGTGAATTTAGAAATTTTAATATTTAAATAGAAAAATTAAATAAGATAATTTATACATAGTGTCTTCGCAGGATATGTTAGAATTCATCTGAGAAAAGAGAGAATTTTAAAATCTATCTTGATGTCATGAGCTACTGAAAAGAACAATCATGTTACAAACCAATAAATAGAAGTATAAATTTTGAAACTTATGCATAACCAACAGTGTGATCTAGAATCAAACCAAAACAAGCAAATTAAGCAAGAAATGAAAAGCAAGAGACTTTATTTTATCCAACTTTAACAAAACAGTTAATTATTCTGAGAGCAGAGAACACATGCAAGACACCAAGCCTAAACAGGGACTAATAACAATCCCCATACTATGAAACATACTCAAAATAAAAATGCACAATTGCCCCATCACTTACTCAATCGAATTGAAGCTCTCACTGGGAAGGCAAGTAATGAAAGGCTATAGTAATGAGACTAGTGTATCCCTAACTAGAAATAGACCAAATACAAATATATCATAAATACTGTTTAGGAACACAAATGACATGATTTGACTTGTGCTTTATTTTCATTTGCTTATGTTTCATTTGTACCAGCATCATGTGAGACAAATATCTAAGTTTTTCCAGTGCACCCTCTTTCTTCTGAATGATGTGTGAGTGAGTGTGTGTGTGGGGGGGGGTTGTTTGTGTGTGTGTGTGTTTATGTGCGTGTGTGTTTGTGTAAAACCTTATAACCCTGAAATTCTACATTAGAGTGATCTATATAGATTTCTCCTGCTCCTAAGGGAAGACTACAGAGTGCTCATCCATTCATAGGGATTTTGTTAATCCACATCACCCTGTGAACGAAATATCTTCTAATGTTTCCAGCTCACTTTCGATACAAGATGAAACATTGTATAAAACATCCTTAAAAACACACTCCTCTGTCTAATTCTGACTGGCCACTAAGCAGGAATGTGTGCCGATCCTGTGCCATGGACAGTTAGCACATGTTGGATTATCCTCTTCGAATTTTACAGGAAAAGTAAACAAAGAGATAATACTCTGGAAGACATATGTATGCTATAGTTAAATCAAGTGCCATGTTTCAAATGTACAGAAGGAAGCTACCCAGCATTTTACCATTAGTTTATTTGTCAACGAGGATGCAGAGTGTACCTGGAAGAGAATGGGGGACAAGAGACGCAAAGAAGGATACCAAGACAAGAGTCTGATCAAGGCGACTATTTTATTTTTCTCCAAGGCTGAATTTATACCATAACAGGGGTAACAGAGGGAGGGGGGAGTAAGAAACATTTATGCAGGCCAAGGACACAATATTCCTGTGGTCAGGAAATAGGCTGATGTTGACAGGATGTTAGAAAGGTCACAGGTTTGTCGTATCTATTAGTCAGCAGGACGTCGGTTTTTCAGAAAGGTTACAGGTCATCACATTGGGCATCTTGACTTCAGATGTATTTCTCAGCAAGATCACAGCTTTACCATATTATTATTCATTTTGACCACAAGATTTGTATTAGTCTTCTGTAGCTGGGTAGGGATTTTCCATGAACTCAATCATACATAACACTAACCATAATAATAACATCAACAATGGAGGGCTTCAAGGGCATCGCTCCCAACATTTATTCTACTTTCATTATAGCCCAGGAATTTATTTCAAGATGAGATCCCAGCATATTATAGGTTTAGGGTATTACTGTATGCATATAATCAACAGAAAAGTTCAAGCCGCATCTTTTCACATTGCTGGGGTACATAAATCCTATGTAAGTCCATTCCATTTATCAAGCTGCCAAAGGTAGATTTTGCAAAGATGAGCATTTACAGACTTCAATAAAAACATTGTCAAGGAATTTTTACTGTTCTACTATGCTAAGAGAGGTTTAAAAAATGTAGTTGGTCATATGTCCTTTGATTATTTGAAAGCAAGGGTCTCAGGTTCTTACAGCCTTTAGTAATATTATATTAAGTATATAGTTAAAGGAAAAGGAGAGGGAGTTGGACTCCACTTTGTGACAGAAGATGAAGAAAACTGACAGGAACACTCTAGAGAGATCACAGGTAAAGAAAACAGAAATGGGACTGAAGGATGGGAATCTCTAAGCTTGATTCTGATTGAAATGGAAAAGATATTATGCATAACCTAATTAACATAATTATCCTTAGTTGGGTTAAGGGAATGCCTGCATTTTAAAGGTTTATAGGCATGTGGCTTCAGTCAGAATCTTTGGAGGAAGAAATGAGCCTAAGTTATACATAAACTTGTATTACCCACAAAGTTACAAAGAAGAAATTTGTCTTATATACATATTTAGAATGAAAAATAAACAATAGAAGTATTTTTCTATTATTTTATACACGTATCTCATGCTGAAGTTAGATCCACTACCTTATTTCTATTCCTAAGCAGTTTTCCCAAAATGTATTACTGAAGCCATTCTTAGGTTTAAATGCCATTTGGAATTTATAAATAGTTCAATTTTTGGTATAAAATTGACAGTCCCCTGTCACATATGTGAATTTCTTCAGAAAATAAGTTTTCTATAAATTCCCTAGATGCCCATATTACTCTGTCAAAGTTACTAAAACTCTTGAAGATTCTGGGTGGTAAGAAAAACCCAGGATTAACATTTGCATTTAAGCACAATTAGCTGTTTCTTAAATTCATGTACAGTCCCCCATGAAAGGCTAGGGAGAATTTGGGTGCTTAACTCCATGTCTGAGGTTTCAGAAGGGATATACGATGATATTTACTACTTCTTTACCATTTTAGTGACTCGGCATATGTTGAAATATAACACCCTTGACTAGAAAAGCAACTTTAAATATAAACACACTCTCATAGTTTGTACAATAAAAGGCACCATTAATTCTTCTAATGGCAGACTTCTTTCCCACTGGCTCCTTTTTTAATCACTGGATTCAGTCTTAGTTTCAGTAATGAATCACACCCCAGCTGCTGAGCTAGTTCACACACACACACACACACACACACACACACACACACACACACACACACACTTTTCTTCCTAAAATATTTTCCAGGATTTGTTTCACATTTTCAGGTATTGGTTTCATAACCTTTTCTATCCCTCCCTTTTATTCAATAAGCAACTTTGTAGCAACAAAAGTTAAAAAAAAATCTACTTCTGGCCAAACATAGCAACATATTCAAATAATCTTAAAAACAAAGAACCTGGGAAAATAAGATAGCAAATTTTAGGCCAGGCCAGGCAAAGTTAAACAGTGATTTTAATTCAATGAATCTTTTTCTTTATTTTTTACTTTCTGACCTCTCTTTATATATTGAGTTTTTAGTTCTTGTTTTTATCATCTGTCTTTTCCCTTAACTCTCTCTCTCTCTCTCTCTCTCTCTCTCTCTCTCTCTCTCTCTCTCTCTCTCTCTCAAACACACAAACACACACACACAAATATGACAGATATATGATATAAATTTTATATATATATAGGTTATTTTGTTTATTTACATTTCAAATGTTATTGGCTTTCATTATTTCCTCTCTGGAAACTCCCCATTCCACCCCCTTCTCCCTGCATCCATGAGGGTGCTTCCCCAATCAACAGCCCACTCATGCCCCAGCACCCTAGCATTCCTCCAATCAGGAGCATCAAGCCTTCATGAGACCAAGTGCCTCCCCTCCCTTTAATGTCAGACAAGGCCATCCTCTGCTACACATGCAGCTGGAGTCATGGGTCCCTCCATATGTATTCGTTGTTTGGTTGTTTAGTCTCCTATGGGTTGCAAACCCCTTCAGTTTCTTCAGTCCTTCCCTAACTCTTCCACTGGGGTCCTTGTACTCAGTCCAATTCTGAAGGTTGACTGCAAGCATCCACATCTGTATATTTGTCAAGCTCTGGCGGAGCATTTCAGGAGACATCCACATCAGGGTCCTGTCAGCAAACACTTATATCACCAATAGTACCTGGGTTTGGTGGTTGTATGTATATGGGATGAATCCCCTGGTGGGGCAGTCTCTGGATGGCCTTCCCTTCCATCTCTGCTCCATTCTTTGTCACTATATTTCTTTTAGAGAGGATAGCCAAAATATACAGAGAACTCAAGAAATTAGACTCCAGAGAAACAAATAACCAGATTTAAAAATGGAGAATTTGCAACTTCATAGGAATAACAACACTATCATACACCAGACCCCCAGAGTTCCCGGGGAACAACCAAAGAGTACACATGGAGGAACCCATGACTCCAGCCACATATGTATCAGAGGATGGCATTTCCTGTAATCATTAGGAGAAAACGTCCTTGGACCTGTGAAAGCTCAATGCCCCAGTATAGGAGAATGCCAGGGTGTTGAGGTGGGAGTGAGTGGGAGGGAGTAAGAAAATCTTCATGGAATCAGGTGGAAGGGGGATGGGAGAGGGGAAAAGGCAATAACATTTGAAATGTAAATATATAAAATATCAGATAGATAGATAAATAAATAATAAATTAGAATGTAAACAGAATTCTCAACTGAGGAATCTCAGGCTGAGAAGCACTTATAGAAATGTTTAACATCCTTAGTCATCAGAGAAATGCAAACCCTGAGATTCCACCTCACATCAGTCAGAATGGTTTAGATAAAAATCTTAGATGAGAGAAAATGCTGGTGAGGATGTGGAGAAAGGAACACTCCTTCATTGTTGGTGGTATTGTAAGCTGGTATAACCACTCTGGAAATCAGTCTGGAGGTTCCTCAGAAATTGGACACAGTACTACCTGAGGAACCAGCTATACCACTCCTGAGGATATACCCAAAAGATGCTCCAACATATAACAAGGACACATGTTCCACTATTTTCATAGCAACCTTATTTATAATAGCCAGAAGCTGGAAAGAACCCAGATGTCCTTCAACAGAGGAAAGGATACATAAATTATGGTATGTTTACACAATAGAGTACTATTCAGCTATTAAAAACAATGACTTCATGAAATTCACAGGCAAATGGATGGAACTAGAAAATATCATTCTGAGTGAGGTAACTCAGTCACAAAAGAATACACATGGTACGTACTCACTGATAAGTGCATATTAGGAAAAATCCTCAGAATACCCATGATATAACTTACAGACCATATGAAGCTCAAGAAGGAAGACCAAAATGTGGATGCCTCAGTCCTTCTTAACTTACAAGGGTGAGTAAAATAATCACAGGAGGTAGAGGGTGCACAGGACTTGGGAGGAAGAGAGGAGGAGGACAGAAAAAAGCAGGAGGCAGGATCAGGTGTTGGAGGAGTCTGGTAGATGTCTAGAGGGTCAGGAAGTTGAGCAGAGGTGTGTTGCAATGGGAGATGGGGAACTGGGAGTAGCCAAAAGAAAGTCCCTGGCACTAGAAAGCAAGAGGCTCTCAAAACCCAACAGGGACGACAATAGCTGAAATACCCAACAAAGGGGGAGAGAAAACCTGTAAAAGACCAGAGTTTAGGTACAGCCCCCTATTTGAGGGATGGAGCCACCCACCATTCTCCAAATTTTAACCATCCATCTTTTCAAAGTTTGATTTTTGTATTGTATCTTCAAATGTTACTTTATTCTTCTTTTTTCTTTTATTAGATATTTTTTATTTACATTTCAAATATTATTCCCTTTCCGGTTTCCCAGATATAAGGCCCACCCATCCCTCTCCCTTTCTTTTATAAGGGTATTCCCCTCCCTATCCATCCTCCCTTCCCATTCCCCTTCACTGGGGGATCCAGCCGTGTCAGGACCAAGGGCTACTCATCTCATTGATGCCCAACAAGGCCATCCTCTGCTACATACAAAGCTGGATCCATGGGTCAGTCCATGTACAGTCTTTGGGTAGTGGTTTAGTACCTGAGAGCTCTGGTTGGTTGGCATCATTGTTCTTATGGGTTTGCAAGCCCCCTCAGTTCTTACAATCCTTTTTCTAATTCCTCTAAGGGGGGATCGTTTTCCCAGTTCAATGGTTTGCTGCCAGCATTCCCCTCTGTATTTGACATGCTCTGGCTGTGTCTCTCAGGAGAGATCTATAGCTGGCTCCTGTCAGCATAGACTTCTTAGCTTCATCAATCATATCTAGTTTTGGTAGCTGTATATGTTTGTGTGTGTGTGTGTGTGTGTGTGTGTGTGTGCTGTATACCCCATGTGTGGCAGGCTCTGAATGGCCATTCCTACAGTCTCAGCTCCAAACTTTGCCTCCATATCCCCTCCTATGAATATTTTTGTTCCTGCTTTTAAGGAGTGAGGCATCCGCACTTTGGTCATCCTTCTTCTTGAGCTTCATGTGGTCTGTGGATTGTATCTTGGGTAATTCGAGCTTTTGGGCTAATATTCACTTATCAATGAGTACATACCATGTGTGTTACTTTACTTTTGTAATTTAAATTCTACAACTATAATTAAAGGTCATTATATAATTTGTGAGAGTAACTAATTAATATTTGAATTGACTGAAGACCCACTCCACCAGATGGAACCCATACCTGACACTGCTTGGGTGACAAAAAGCCTGAGATTAGATAGTCCAGGAACCAAGGTTAAAACCAAACCCTACTGTTCTAAAAACAACAACAAAGTAGCAATTGTACAACTTCTAATGACATTCTGTAATATGCATCGATAAGTGCCTCACAATATTTAAAGACACAGAGACCTTGAAATACTCTTTCCTAAAGAGGATAGCTCCATCAAATCCCTTCAACTCAGTATATATTTTGCAATTATATATTATATGTATTAATTATGTTTATGCAAATGTATATTATATTTTGTAGATATTTTATTACTTCTAGTTTTGCCTTTTCATGGAATTTATGAGTGTGCAAACAAGTAGATCTTTGTGTGTTTCATTTGCATTTTCTTGGATGCTTCTTTCTGTTTTATCCTAGTCTGATGTATTTGCTTTCATTTTATCATATTATATTATATATTATATTCCTTTAGAACTTTCTTTCCTAATGAAAAACAGAAAGTGGATCTAAATGAGAGGAGAAGTGGGAAGGAACTGAGAGAAATAGATGGAGGAGAAACTATAATCAGGATATATTATATGATAAAAGTCCATTTTCAATAAAAGAAAAATGCATTTATATATGGTAGAAAAATTTATGATTTAATTAAATACTTTCAGGGCATTTTCCTACAATTAATCAAATCTAGAGGATCATTGAGTTTTCTGTGATACTGTGTATTATGTATTCTAGTAATTTCAGAAGCTATACCAATAAAAAAATCATGCTACCTAAATATTAGCCAAACAAGAACACCAATAGATGTGCCAACGTGAATGTAAGAAAGGACACAAGGAACTATAAACAACTAAGGTTGCTGAGACTAGGGGAAATAGTCTTCCCTAGGGAATAAGACAACAAGGGATTATTCATTCTAAATTGTCAGACCTGAAAACATACAAAAGAATAACATTATATAAACTGAGCAAATTACATTTAGGAATATATACATATATATGTGTGTATATATATATACATATATATGTATATATATATATATATATGCAATTTAAAAAAAGCCATACATTTGAAAGAGAGAAAGTAGTGGTATACTCGAGACTGGAAGAAGGAAAGGGAAGGACAAAATATATAGTTATATTATAAACTCAAATTAAAAGAAAAATAATCTATGTTTTTAATACCAAATATTCATTTTTAAGATATTCCCTTAATATATAATTTATTTTGAAAACGTAGTCACAAAAAATTTTTGTGTACATGTACAAACATTCCATAGGCATGGAAAGGCACATTACTAAAAGGCTTCAAATTTGTTTCCATTCAGTATAATTTCTGATACCTTGGATCTTAAGAATCTTCAGTTCCAAGGTCACAAGGACTACATAGAATTTCTGTGGCATGAAAATGATAACCATTTAGAATGGCATGAAGCTCACAAGGGTGTTCCAGTCTGGATGCTACCTTCTCTTCTCCTAACCAATTATCCTATAAAGAGTACATGACTCTACAGAAACTCAGTAGTGTCATATTGTGGAAAGACACACTTGGATCCTACTATTAATAAACTGTGTGTTATTAACAAAATCATTTCCACTGCATGAGTCTATTACATGATGGTGATAATGGTAATAGTATAATTATCACTAAGACCAAAACAAATATTTTTGCGAAGACTGTTTAAATTAATAAGCATGGTAGGCAGGGCTGATATAAGCATAGACTTGCCAAATATTTTGATCATTTGGACATTTCTAGCTATGGCTATGGTAGCTTGGACCCAATGACCTTTTCACTTTGAAAGAATATTCAAAGAAGAAAGTATATTTTATTCAATGATTACCTCAATCATTATGACAGCATTAATCAACCTACCCAACTTCCCTAGCAACAGCCATCTTGTCTGTCTTCTGTTTTATAGCTTTCACAGCTTTTTACTATTTTAGGGAATATACAGGCATATAATCAGCAGAATGGCAGTAAATTGGAACTTTTTGATACAGCTGGGGTTTCATCCGCTCTCCTCCCAGAGGCTATGCAAGGTCATTTCAGTTTTTCCTTGCATAGAAAAGATAGTAAAATTGCACATGTACTTCCAATGATAATGGTAAAGGATACATGTAGGTACCAGCCAGAGATCCTGCCTCTGTCTTGACTAATTCTGTGGTTTGATAGAATGAGACACAGTTATAGAGGCTCTTGAAGTTTGTATTTCAGTGAATGATGTATAAATATCAGAATTAGGCATTTATATGAAAGCCTCATGCTTCTGAGTATAACCTGGCATGAATGTCAAAATATGAATATAAAAAGAAATGGACTGGAGGATATTGTTCAGTAGAGAGATAGTCATAGGACCAATCTTGTTTTCATTCTCAACACACACATGACAACTTACAACCATATGTAACTCCAGTACCAGCAACTCTTTCTGGTTCTAACAGCACCAGGTACATGCATATTGCACAAACACACATGTAGGTGAACCATCCATACACATAAAAAATACTGACAAAAAATTTAAATGAAAACCAACCAACCAAACAAACAAGTAAACTATAACATGTATGGATTTGTTGAGACCTGGAACGAGAAGGTAAGGATCCTACAGAGCTATAAAGTAAGGGGTTTACATTGCTCACATGTTTTCATTTAACCAAATACAGTTTGGTGTCTGAGGGAAAATTTAGAAATCAGGATATTTCTGAAAGAGATATTAACAGATAAGAATTGGAGAATGTCTTCATGCCCCAAATTATCAGGAATCTTTGCTACTCTAAAAATTCCATAACATTTCCATTGCATTAGGTTTCCACCTCACCTCCCAAAATGCTCCCCAATTCCAGTTGTCTCTCACATCTTGAGTTAGCCATCCTCTGTAAGCAGGTAAAGCCTTAAGTAGATGGATTGGGACATCAATTCAGCCACAAAACTTTCAACCCACTGTTTGACCTACCTACAGAGTATACTGAGACTGGAGCCCCCCCAGCAGAATCGTTGTCAAAGAAACCAGAAAGACTTCAGCAACTGATGGAAACAAATGCAGAAACCTATGACCAAACAAAGCTCAGCGAGTCCTACAGAAAAATGGTGGGGTGGGAGGTTGGATCAGAGGATCCAGAGGGGTAAGGGACACCAAAAGAACATGGCCCACAGAATCAACTGACTGGAACTCATGGTAACTTGAAGAAATCAGGGAGCTTGTCAGGGTCTAACCTAGGTCCTCTGCATATATGCTATGGTTGTGTAGCTTGGTATTTTTATGGGACTCCTGAGAGTGAAGCTGGGATTGTCTTGGACTTTTTTGCCAGCTCTTGGGAGACTTCACCTTCTACCTGGTTCCCTTTCCAGCTTTGATGTGATGGTATGTGCTTTTTTTTTTTTTTTTTTTTTTTTTAACTTGAGTATTTCTTATATACATTTCGAGTGTTATTCCCTTTCCCGGTATCCGGGCAAACATCCCCCTCCCCCTCCCCTTCCTTATGGGTGTTCCCCTCCCGACCCTCCCCCCATTGCCGCCCTCCCCCCACCAGTCTAGTTCACTGGGGGTTCAGTCTTAGCAGGACCCAGGGCTTCTCCTTCCACTGGTGCTCTTACTAGGATATTCATTGCTACCTATGAGGTCAGAGTCCAGGGTCAGTCCATGTATAGTCTTTAGGTAATGGCTTAGTCCCTGGAAGCTCTGGTTGCTTAGCATTGTTGTACATATGGGGTCTCGAGCCCCTTCAAGATCTTCCAGTTCTTTCTCTGATTTCTTCAACGGGGGTCCTATTCTCAGTTCAGTGGTTTGCTGCTGGCATTCGCCTCTGTATTTGGTGGTATGTGCTTTTACAGCTTGGTATGCCCTGTTTGTTTGATGACCCTGGGAGGGCTGCTATTTTCTGAGGGGAGGTGAAATGAGATGGATCTTGGGGAGAGGTGGGAGGAAGAGAAAGAGATTAGCGGTGGGGAGTGAGGGAAAGTGGAGGGAGGAAACAATCAATTAGGTGAGGTTGTAACTCTGGAAATGTGCCTCTTAGTGACTTTCTCTAGGAATGTTGAACCAACTCCTAAAATAAAACCACCAACTGGGATCCAAGTGTTCAAATACCTGAAACAATGTGGGGCATTTATCATTCAGATCATCTTGTCTCAGCGTTGATTGATTTATAGTAATTCATCTAATAACAAAATGGTAAGTGAAAAAAATCTCATGTTTATAGGTTAGTGACCTTGAAATTAACAAAATTATTCTTATTCCAGGTGTAAGTATATATTTATAAATGAACTCCTGGGGTAAGTATTCAGGATGTCTATAATTTGTGTGTTGATTTATTAGTCCAAATCTCATATTTTTCATCGTTCATGGTACTCTTCATCATTGAGCCTCCATTTCTATATCTATAATACCTTCTTTTCTAAGTGTTATAATTAAATAAGAGTAATAAAATAAAAATTTCAGAAGACAATTATTTAGAATAGACTCCTTAACTGGTCCCTAAAATACCAAGCTAAATATAAAGATGGAGTTGCTCACTTTACAGTCTCATATCACTAAGCTGAAATTGTTGATCTGTCCTTCAGAGAAATCAAGACCAGAGAGACTATGTTCCCCAAATAACTGCATTTTAATTGACACAATATTTTTCCAAAAGTGCTCTAGCACCTTTTCTCTCTTTACAGCCATTGCCCCAATACTTGAATCATTAGAACATTTCGTTTAATTTGTGAAATGAAGCTACTTGAATCTAGATTCTAAAATGAAGCCAATTAACATATTTAAATGTTATAATTGTTTTACACGTATACACACATAACAGTTTAAAGATCATACTAGGCTTTGCTTTAGCAGAGCAATAGAATGAGCACCAGTGGACTGGGCAAATATTTCTTCATGTGTTCTATACCATACTTCTCTAAATTATGTGACTCAAAAGTCATACACGTGATAGCCTACCCATACGAATATAAGGTGGTTAGATGTTTCTGTCACCAATTTATGATGTGGCTAGCGTGAAGAGCCAGGGTAATGTGTTTCTTGTGCTTTTTTATACACAACTATAACATATATGTAACCAGTAAGAGTGTAAAAGATAGCATGTACAGTTATATGTCCCTATAATATTTTATACTGGCTTTATTATTGAATTCTGTGTTTATATTAAACATGTTCTGTTAAGAGTGTTTAAAAGTTACTTTTAACGAAAACAACATATGCTAAGCTAGTATAAAAAAGAATAACAGAATAGGAGAAGATTTGGAAAAAGGATTTTAAGGCTTATTGCTATGAAATGTGAGTTGAATTACAATTCATCAAGAAATGCTACTGAAAAATAAAATTATTAACTAATTACCTTTGTCAATATCAGAAGAAATGAAGAAGATTCTTCCATTTCATAAATATCTTGGATTGCTATTATACACACAGTAACACCTATACCTAATATCTATTAAAGTCATCATTTTAGGTACAGGAGTTGTCTTACAGATTGATCCATTGGGTCTAGGAACGTCAAAATCAGTCACTCTGTGCATATTGACCACTTACATTTTTCTGTAATGACCTTCTGTTGCAAAGAAAATGTTTTTTGGTGAGAGATGAGAACTATATTTATCTGTTGGTTTAAGGTTATATATTTAGAATGCAGATAATAATTATACTGGTTTAATAAAATGGTGGTATGAGCTTTTCCTCTAAGATTCATGAGCTCATTTGCCTGGGTTGTTGTCTATATTTACATTATTAAGAATATTTTCTCACTTACTTAACAGACTAGAAGTACAATTGCATTACAGATGATAGGACATAAATATTATAAGAGCCAGAAGACCAGAAAATCTCATGTAAGATTTTGTTCCCCCCAAAATGGCAGAGAAAATTCACCCATGAAGTTATTCCCAAAAATCTGACTGTCTAAACAAGTCCTGAAAGAGAACAACATCAAAAGACTTGCTAGCATAGAAGGGGAAATCACCTCACCCCTAGACAAAGAAATGCAGGCAACTAAGGAATGCTGAAAGAGGGAAAATTAGGGAAAATTGGATGAGTCCAATATTTGCTTATTCAATACCAGTTGTCAGCACTGAAATCATATGCATACAAACAACATTAAATGAATTAAGCATGTTGTACTTAAATATTTAAGCATATATTATGTGTGTCATATTACTTACATAATTTACATATCTATACCAAACAAATTACATAAAACAATTAAATTGGGGATATGGGAGAGTTAGGAAGGAGGAAAGAGAAGTTAGGAAATTATTTACTTATATCTGAATTGTTTTGATTAAGCTGATAATCAAAGATTCAATAACTTTGTCAAAACAATATAGCAATTAAGTGCTACGTGTCCCTGATTCCTGTTCAAATTCCACTTTGTTTCTATAGCTTTGAAAATCAGCTGATTTTATAACTGATAAGATGCTTCCAATCTCTATTCTTTCTGCTATGATGCCTCCAAATTTGGGATAAGATATACATGAAAAATGGTGAGGAGAAAAGATATTTGAAAATAACTAGAAAATCCATGTTTGGTCAGAGGTATGAGTGAAGACTGGAAGGCTTTCCTGTGGTAAGTGGTGAGTCTATAACCCAGTATCCAGAAGTAGAAAAGGAATCATTTTAAGTACTATGAATTGGAAAGCCTCATGGAATGACCAGTGGGAAATGATGTAAAGGTACTCTTAAGCATGGTACTTGAATTTAAGAAAGTTTCAAGGTAGACGCATCAATTTGAGTGCATCTATGTATAGGCAAGAATTGTTTTAATTGGCATCAAAGAGTTTACCAAAATGGAGCATTATACATGACCCACAAATTTCTTTTAATGATAACCAACTTAGCATGCATACTCGGCCTTTCACCTATGGTATCTAGTCTACCTAAACAATTCAAATAATATGTTTTAGAAAGTATATTACACTACTAATACCTTTACACTAGAAATTGTTACTATCAGTACTTTAAGCAATAGCAAGCCTGTGAGATGAGAAATTAACTGACTGTAGTTCATACAGTTGGTTTGTTTTTACTTTTTTTTCCCCATGGCTGATCTGTAAACTGAAATCAGGTACTTTTCTTACAGTACTTGCAATCTTGCAGTTCTCCTGACTTCTAATATCAGATGAAATGAAATGGACTCATGAACAGGTTTCTTGGAATTTTGGAAACCATCTTATGATGCTCTTGCATTACGCACCTTCCATTGTAGCCTGTAGTCATTTTTATTACACAGGCTACAAGACAACCTGAGGTCTGAGCAGAAGAATGGATTGGAACTTCATTGAAGTCACCCTCCAAGGAACATAATAACTAGAATTTTAATTTCGTAAATCAGACTAGAACTGTGCTGTACAACTAGGAAATTCCAATATACATGTAGTTTTACTATATGTGTCTTATTTTAGATAAGGAATGTCCTACATAGGCTCCAAAATTTGATAACTTGGTATATAGTTGGTAACTATGTTTGGGGAGGTTTAAGAAATGCGGCCTTCCGAATGAGGATGCTTCAATCCTACTTGGGAGGGAGAAGAAAACAAACACAGGAGGGATCTGAGTGGGAGAGGGGAGGAGGAGGGGTAAGGAGGAACATGAAAAGGTATTGGGGGTGGGGAGGTAGGAGAGAAACCCTGAGAGCCAGCAGTATGAATGGAAATATACAACCTCAGGGGACGGGAGGTGGTAGCACCCTCTAGAAAGTACCTGAAACCTGGGGGGTGGGACAATCTCAGGACTCAAAGGACCTTAGATGAAATGCCCAACAGTACGTAGAGGGAACTTATAATGTCCATCTCCAGTAGAAAGACAAGGCATTATGTGGAGGGATGGGATTGCCATCCCACAGTCAAAGATTCTGACCCTGAATTTTTCCTGTCTAAACTGAGAGAATGGGGGTTCAATGACCTGCCCAACTTACAATCCACCTCAAGGGGAGGCTCCAAGGCCTGACAATATACTATGAATTGCTTACGGACAGGAGCCTAGCCTGGCTATCTTCTGAGAGGCCTCACAAGCAGCTGACTGAGACAAATGCACATACTTACACCCAAACACTGCACTGAAGTAGGGATCTCTGTTGTTGAATTAGGGAAAGGCTGGATGAAGCTGAGGAGGAGGGAGACCCCATAGGAAGACCAGCAGTCTCAACTAACCCAGAATTATGAGATATCTGACACTGAGCCACCAAGCAGGCAACATGCACTAGCTGTTCCTAGGCTGGACACATATAGAGACCACTGCCTGGTCTGACCTCAGTGAGAGAAGATGCACCTAACCCTTCAGAGATTTAAGGCCTCAGGAATTGGGGAGGCCTGGCAGGGAGTTAGGGAGCAACATCTTCTTGAAAGGGGAGAGGGGGAGAAATGGTATGAGGAAATATGAGAGGTCAGACCAGGATGGAGCATTTACTGGAATAAACAGAACCAAAAGTTGGTTCTTTGAGAAAATCAACAAGATATATTAACCCTTAGCCCGACTAACGAGAGGACACAGAGAGTGTGTCCAAATTAACAAAATCAGAAATGAAAAGGGAGATAAACTACAGAATCAGAGGAAATTCAAAAAATCATCAAATCGTACTACAGAAGCCTATATTTAACAAAACTTGAATATCTGCATGAAATGGACAATTTCCTAGACAGATACCAGGTACCAAAGTTAAATCAGTAACAGATAAACCATTTAAACAACCCCATAATTCCTAAACAAATAGAAGCAGTCATTAAAGGTCTGCCAACCAAAAAGAGTCCAGATCCAGATGGGTTCAGTGCAGAATTCTATCAGACCTTCATAGAAGACCTCATATCAATACTGTCCTAACTATTCCATAAAATTGAAACACTGGAGCACTACTGAATTCCTTCTATGAAGCCACAATTACTCTTATACCTAAACCACACAAAGACCCAACAAAGAAAGAGAACTTCTGACCAATTTCCCTTATGAATATCGACACAAAAATACTCAATAAAATTTTGGCAAACCGAATCCAAGAGCACATAAGAACAATCATCCATCATGATCAAGTAGACTTCATCCCAGGCATGCAGGAATGGTTTAATATATGGAAAACCATCAACATAATCCACTATATAAACAAACTGAAAGAACAAAACCACATGATCATTTCATTAGATGCTGAGAAAGCATTTGACAAAATTCAACACCCCTTCATGATAAAAGTCATGGAAAGAATAGGTATTCAAGGCCCATACCTAAACATAATAAAAGCCATATACAGCAAACCAGTAGCTACCATGAAACTAAATGGAGAGAAACGTGAAGCAATCCCACCAAATCAGGGACTAGACTAGGTGGCCCACTCTCTCCCTACTTATTCAAAATAGTTCTTGAAGTTCTCGCCAGCGCAATCAGACAACAAAAGGAGATCAAGGGGATATAGGTTGGAAAAGAAGAAGTCAAAATATCACTATGTGCAGCTGATATGATAGTATATTTAAGTGATCCCAAAAGTTCCACCAGAGAACTACTAAAGCTGATAAACACCTTCAGCAAAGTGGCTGGGTATAAAATTAACTCAAATAAATCAGTAGCCTTCCTCTATACAAAAGAGAAACAAGCCAAGAAAGAAATTAGGGAAACAACACCCTTCATAGTAGTCCAAAATAATAAAAAATACCTCGGTGTGACTTTAACCAAGCAAGTGAAAGCTCTGTATGATAAGAACTTCAAGACTCTGAAGAAAGAAATTGAAGAAGATCTCAGAAAATGGAAAGATCTCCCATGCTCATGTATTTGCAGGAATAATATAGTAAAAATGGACATTTTACCAAAAGCGATCAATGCAATCCCCATCAAAATACCAATCCAATTCTTCAGAGAGCTAGACAGAACAATTTCTAAATTCATCTGGAATAACAAAAAAACCCAGGATAGCTAAAACTATCCTCAACAATAAAAGGACTTCCGGGGGGGATCACTATCCCTGAACTCAAGCAGTATTACAGAGCAATAGTGATAAAACCTGCATGGTATTGGTACAGAGACAGACATATAGAACAGTGGAATAGAATTGAAGACCCAGATATGAACCCACACACCTATGGTCACTTGATTTTGGATAAAGGAGCCAAAACCATCCAACAGAAACAAGATAGCATTTTCAGCAAATGGTGCTGGTTCAACTGGAGGTCAGAAATTTAAAAAATGCAGATGGATCCATGCTTATCACCCTTTACAAAGCTTAAGTCCAAGTGGATCAAGGACCTCCACATCAAACCAGATACACACAAACTAATAGAAGAAAAAGTGGGGAAGCATCTCGAACAAATGGGCACTGGAGAAAATTTCCTGAACAAAACACCAATGGCTTATGCTCTAAGATCAAGAATTGACAAATGGGATCTCATAAAACTGCAAAGCTTCTGTAAGGCAAAGGACACTGTTGTTAGCACAAAACGGCAACCAACAGATTGGAAAAAGATCTTTACCAATCCTACAACTAATAGAGGGCTTATATCCAAAATATACAAAGAACTCAAGAAGTTAGAATGCAGGGAGACAAATAACGCTATTAAAAATGGGGTTCAGAGCTAAACAAAGAATTCACAGCTGAGGAATGCCAAATGGCTGAGAAACACATAAAGAAATGTCCAACATCTTTAGTCATAAGGTAAATGCAAATCAAATCAACCCTGAGATTTCACCTCACACCAGTGAGAATGGCCAAGATCAAAAGCTCAGGTGACAGCAAATGCTGACGAGGATGTGGAGAAGAGGAACACTCCTCCATTGTTGGTGGGATTGCAGACTGGTACAACCATTCTGGAAATCAGTCTGGAGGTTCCTCACAAAATTGGACATTGAACTACCTGAGGACCCAGCTATACCTCTCTTGGGCATATACCCAAAAGATGCCCCAACATATAACAAAGACACATGCTCCACTATGTTCATAGCAGCCTTACTTACAATAGCCAGAAGCTGGAAAGAACCCAGATGCCCTTCAACAGAGGAATGGATACAGAAAATGTGGTACATCTACACAATGGAATATTACTCAGCTATCAAAAACAATGACTTTATGAAATTCATAGGCAAATGGATGGAACTGGAAAATATCATCCTGAGTGAGGTAACCCAATCACAGAAAAACACACATGGTATGCACTCATTGATAAGTGGCTATTAGCCCAAATGCTTGAATTACCCTAGATGCACAGAACACATGAAACTCAAGAAGGATTACCATAATGTGAATGCTTCACTCCTTCTTTAAAAGGGAACAAGAATACCCTTGGCAGGAAATAGGGAGGCAAAGTTTAGAACAGAGTTAGAAGGAACACCTATTCAGAGCCTGCCCCACATGTGACACATACATATACAGCCACCAAACTAGATAAGATAGATGAAGCAAAGAAGTGCAGGCCGACAGAATCCGGATGTAGATCTCTCCAGAGAGACACAGCCAGAATACAGCAACTACCTAGGTGAATGTCATCATTAAACCACTGAACTAAGAACTGGACCCCCATTGAAGGAATCTTAGAAAGGACTGAAAGAACTTGAAGGGGCTAGAGACCCCATATGAACAACAATGCCAAGCAACCAGAGCTTCCAGGGACTAAGCCACTACCCAAAGACTATACATGGACTGACCCTGGACTCTGACCTCATAGGTAGCAATGAATATCCTAGTAAGAGCACCAGTGGAAGGGGAAGTCCTTGGTCCTGCCAAGACTGAACCCCTAGTGAACCTGATTGTTGGGGGGAGGGCGGTAATGTGGGGAGGATGGAAAGGGGAACACTGACAGAGAAGAGGAGGCAGAGGGGTTAGGGGGATGTGGGCCTGGAAACAGGTAAAGGGAATAACAATTGAAATGTAAATAAGAAATACCCAAGTTAATAAAGATGGAGGAAAAAAAGTAAAAGTAATAATAAAAGAGAAAAGAAAACAAAATAGCTGTGTTTGGCCTAAGGGGGAAAGAAATGTGACCTTGTTGGAGAGAGTATGTTACTAGGGTTGGGATTGATATACTTAAAGCTTTACCGTTCTTTTACTTCTCTCTGTTTCTTGCTTACAGTTGAGTACGTGAGGTCTCCGTTTCCTGCTCTTGTCATCATGCCTGACACTTTCTGGGCCCCCTCACATTTGCACCATAATGGACTCATATTCCTCTGGAACTGTAATCTCAAAAAAAACCTATTCCTTCCATAAGTTGCCTTGGCCATGGTACTTAGCACAGAAACAGAAAAGAAATTAATATTTCGTTCTAGAGGAATAGCTTTCAGTCCTGGTAGCACTCCCTAGAAAAATTTCATAGAGTACCAATGCTCAGACTACTCCAGTCTAATTATATAAAAATCTCTGGGTGCCATAAACAGGCATTGGTATATTTTATGTCTCCAAGATTATTTTTATTTTATCTTTATAGGTGTTTTTCTTGTAAATATGTCTCTGCCATGCTTATGTACTTGCTGCCAGTGGAGGCCAGAAGAGGTCATCTGAGTCCATAATCAGCCATGTTGGTGCTGAGAATTGAAAGGTGGTCCTTTGAAAAAGCAGCCACCATTCTTAATGTGAAACAAGAAACCAGAATTAGTCACAGGTTTCACCCCATGAAATTATTTAACTTGTCGTATGTATATTTACTGTCAAACCCCAAGAGATGATATGGAAACTATGTTTAGAAAACTTCACTTTGAAATCCCTGGTAAGAACAGTTGCAGCTTTAATTTCCCTAGAAGAAAGAGAAAAAAATAAATACAATATTTGATTCTCAAACAATAAATATTGCTACACAGTTTCATAAAGGAACCTTGTGCAGCTACAAAATTACCAACCATAAAATTAGAGTCTTCAATCCTCAAAGCAAATGGAATCTGAGTCCCTAAGTGGAGCAGTGTTGATCCATAATGACTGTTATTAGTTTCATCTTTATACTACAAAATATTTCACTCACACTAGTTATTAGGTCTTAGCAATGCAGTCTGTAACCATGGCTGCTCTTTTTAACTCTGTGTGATATTTCTTTTATAGCCATCATCTGTGATGTGACTGTGAAAGGTGCTACTTATGTCTGCACAATAATCATATCTGTTATCTCAAGACCTCATGGTTGATTTATTTATAGGTCTCATTCTGAAATTAAATTATTTTTGAATACCATAGAGCTAGATTTGCTTTACAGAAAAAGAGCTAGCAATGCATATGCCAGTTTAATCATGCCAGTTTAAATCATTCCTAAAACCAAGAAAATATCTTAAATATGTAAATATCCCAAGATAGCAGAGGGACTGGGCCAGTCTAGGATTGGCTGATGAAAATATTTCCCATACTTGATGATTCTCTTCTGAATAATGTATAAAATGTCTACCAGTGACCTGAAGTTTTTGTTCTCTGTATCCTGGGTAGTCACATAACCTCTCTGGACTTCAAATGCTTATTCTAAAAAGCAGGGTCACTGAGTATGGCTCAGAATGGTTACTTGAAAATTAAAGATCAGTTAAAAAATAGAAGCTATCTAACTTACACTAAGTATAGATTAATTTTATTATTCACTAACTCATACATTCATTTAAACAACACGTTTTTATAGGAATTTATGTGTGTCTGGCCAGCATCTAAACCAAACCAGACAAGAATGACAAAAAAAGTCTACAATTGTGAGACCAAATGTTACAAGTAAATTATACTGAAGATGCCAATGCCTTATAAACAAAATAAAGAAAAAAAAAACAAAATGGAGATTGGGTATGCCAATGTTAGGATAGGAACAGCAATACCAACTTTATATTCATGATAATATGAGCTGAAAGAAATGAAGAGAAAGCATTGTATACATAATTTCCTTCTAGATAAATCCTTAGAATGAAGCTCACTGTAAAGAATATTCAAGAGGGAGGTGAAACATTTCATCCCACAGATGAGCTTCTTAAACTCAGGAAAGACATCTTAAAGGCTTCAGGGAGTCCCTGACCAGATACCTTAGCCTACTTCCTCCTCAAAGTATATATGAAAAACAAAACCTGCTGTTGGACACTCTCAAAACAGCCAGTTCCCCAGAAGTAGAGACAAGCTGAATTGTCTGGTACAGAGAGAGACCAGCTAAGAAAAAGGACAAGGTACTTTTCGGCAATCCACACACTTGATCCCTCCTATTCACTTCTGCAAACCCTCTCCCATCCAGTTCTCTCCCTCCATCCCCCCCCATGTCGATTTTATTACCCTTTTTAATGAGATTCAAATATCCTCCCTTGTGCTCTCCTTCTTACTTAGCTTCTTATGGTCTGTGGATTGTAGTATGGTTTACCTGTACAGTATGACTAATATCCATTTATAACTGAATATATACTATATTTGTTTTTCTGGGTCTGGGCTACCTCATTCAGAATAATCTTTTCTAGTTCCATCCATTTGCCTGAAAATTTCATAATGTTGCTTTTAATAGCTAAGTAATATTTTCTTGTGTAAATGTACCACACATTCTTTATTCTTTGATTCAGGAGCATCTAGGTTGTCTCCAGGTTCTGGCTATTGTGAACAAAGGTGCTATGAACATAGTTGAGCAAGTGTTCATGTGGTATAATGGGATGGTTTTCAGGTATGTCTAAGGAGTAGTATAGTTGGGTCTCTTTACTCATCTGTGGACTTTGTTATTTCACTTAAATCCACACTCCTACAATATCGGTATTTTACTAGATACCATCTTTAAACGTTTTGTAATATTCTCTGTCTTCTATGATCCCTTTAAAAATAAAACTCTTTCTTACACAGTCTATCTTTAATTTGGTGCCTGTTATTCTGCCTGAACTTACCCTCTTCCCCATAAGATCAATGTTTCACCATGATCTAAACAATTATCTCACCTTTGAAGGTAATTTTCTGGAATGAAGATATATAGAAATGATTAAAATAATTGAAAAATATCTGAAAACTTCATAAACTTCTTTAATATAAAATCTTATTGATAGATAAAAATCAGTCGTTAATGCTTATTTCAAATATGCTGGAACAAAACATGTCAAAAATGTGGATGCAGGAAGGTTGGAGAAACAACTAGAAGGACAGTCAACCAAAATAAAGAATATATGTAAGTGGAATAAATAAACATGGTGCTTTTTAAAATATTAAAATATTTAAAATAACGATGATCTTTGGGCCTTGGAAGGGAGAGTGTTATAAATATTCCATTTATGACTGAGTATGCTACAGTATTATATTGTCTCTACCTTGACCAGTTATTGGTATTTATGTTCATTTCTATCTATTGCAAAAAGAAGCTTCTCTTATGAGGGTTGGACAATGCCCTGATCTATGATTATAGCAACAAATCATTAAGAGTCTGTTTAACAATAAATCCAGAATAATACTGTAGGTTGTCCCCCAGGGTTTATGACTTGTCTAGGCAGTTTCTTGGCCCCAGTAAGGGTGCCAAGTACAGGTTTCATCTTGTAGAGAGGATTTAAATCCAACTAGAAAGTGGTCACTAACTCCCATGATATTCATGCTACTATTGGACTGGTGGAAGTGTTTTATCAGGACAAATATTATTTTAGTGGGCTTGATTCACAGCTTGATAAGACTGATGATTAATTTTATCTTCTGAAAGTGTGCATAGCACAATATGAAAACTAGTAGGGATGATGCTTCCAGGTTAATTCCAGATTGGTTTCTTCATGTTCCATGATTCAAGTATATGGAGTCTTCAGTAATAGGATCTTAACCCTCAATTTCTGGAGGGTAACTAAAAGTATTGGCATTAACTTGAAATATCAAAAGAATTAATCCATTTTTTCTGTATTGAGCTGCTTATTTGATAGTTTGTGGTGTCTTGGAGGAGTATCCTCCAAGGCCAATCATATTATAGTTCTATTTAAATTATTTTCATACACACACACACACACACACACACACACACACACACACACACACATATTGAAGCTTCTAAGGCAATAGTATATTTCCATATGACTTTCTCAAAAGGTCTGTTCTGCAAGTTATTATGAGAGCCAGAAGTGGTGGGTTACTGCAAAAATGTTTTTTATACACAGCAGAGCAGTTGCACATATGAATTCACATTATTGTAACAGTATGCAGAAAGCATATGTCAGATCAATCCAGGTATCTTAGCATGAAGAGAGGGAATAGGCATGAAGTCTCACCTTTAGCTGGGGAGTTATTGACAGTTGATAGCTTCTGGGAAATGTAGGATTCACTTTCTCTGAGAACATAGCCTCTGATAAGTCAGCTCCACTCCCGTGAAAGACTATAGGTAAAAGAATATACTGGCAGCACAAATTGGACTTGAATGATTTAAAAACTGAAAACACAAAGTTAGTTGTGTAGTATAGAGGGTTAGATCTGGGAAGAGCTGGAGAAGAAGGTATGAATATGATTAAAATGCATTGTATTAAATTATCAAAGAGTTAGCAGTAAACCTAATTCAAGTTTCTGAGAAAAATGGAAAATTTAAAGAAAGATTGAGACACCAAACATTGGGATAGGAAAAATATTTAGCAACAACATTTAAGAAGTAAAAATAAAATTAGCCAGGTGTTAAATTCAATGAATTAACAAAACATGGTTAACAGAAAATGAGAGGCATTGGTACAATAAATATTGAAGTCTGCAAAAAATATATCGAGAAATAGTTTCATGACAGTTTGTGGGAGAGAAAATGGTTTTTCCTCTTTCTTATTTCCTGCTGGCAAGTTTGTCTCAAGGAAATTGAATCATCCATAATATCATAATGCATTGTTCCATCACTTCTACAGCCCTGGTAATCATATCCCTCCAGCATGCGATGAGGGGATTTTATTGAAATCTGATATTGGACGGAAAATCCAGAGACTAATCATGTTATTCGCTGCCATGGATATATAATGGTAGCCTTGAGAAAGAACCTGGCATTTCCTAGGAAATGGCTAATTGCAATCCACCTGGCATCAGGATGAAGGTTTGGATGAGTTTGGTTGGCAGCAAGGGCAGCTAAGTTAGAGAAAATGGTGTTTCCCATACTTAGTTACTTAGTTGTTCCCTTACCTACAATAAACAAACATGCTGGTACAAGATAAAGATTTTTGACTTATGAGCTGCATTTCATTGCAACTATATATGTAAGTTTCTACAGTATTAGGCTTCACTATAAACTTTATGAAACATCTAGAATATTTTCTGCCCCTTCCTGCACTAGCTCTGGTACACTGCCCTCCTATCGCCCATCCCACTTAATGCACCCTGTTAGATTAGTTCCCTTTAGTCCTTTTTGCTTCATTGTTCAATTTGTACTACCCATGTCCTTTAATGCATTTTCTGATATTTACGAGTAATCCAAATGAAGCACAAATCTCTAAGGATTCAGCTCTAACATGTGTATTTGAGAGAAAATTGTAATGTTGGGTCTATGTTATTGCATTCAGAGTGATTATTGCCATTAATCTATGAATACTATAATTTCATTTTTTGTTTTTTTTTAATTTTCTCTCATATTTTAAATCCTGACCACAGACATCCTTCTGTACACTCCTCTCAATTACCCTCCTACCTCCCCTCTCCCCAAGATCCACTGCTTCTCTTTTTCCTTTGAGAAAAGAGAAGTACTCCCAGGGGTATGAGTGACAGATGGCATAACAAGATATAATAGGATCAGGCACACATCCTCACATCAACATTTGGTAATGTTTGACCATTAATCAGTTGATGATCATCTACACTGTTTCCATAGTTTAACTATGTCAGTAGAGCAGCAATGAACATGAATGTGCATATATTACTGTAATAACATAAAGTCCTTTGAGTATATGTCCAAGGGTGTTATATCTTGATCATATGGTAGATCTATCTCAGATTTTAGAGAAACTACCACACTGTTTTCCATAGTGGCTATACCTATTTGCATACCCACCATTAGTGAATAACTTCTCCCACAGTCATATCAGAATTTGTCACCATTTTTTAAATCTTAAACGTTCTGACTAGGATAAGATAAAATATCAAAGATTTAATTGGAATTTCCCTGATGAACAAGGAGGTTGAACATATCTGTAAATGTTTCTCAGTCATCTGAGTTTCAACTTATGAGAACTCTGCTTAGTACCATGCCCATTTTTCAATTGTTTTTGTTGTCATTGATTTGTTTGATTGTTTGGTGTTTAGTCTTTGCACTTTTTGAATCTTGTGCATGTGGGATAGCAATGCCTAACACAGGCTAACAAATAAAAGTCCCATTGCTAAGACTGGGCTACTTCTTTTGAATTGCTGACCAGTGAGTTCTCTAGATGCTATCCCCCAGACCCAAGTTCTACAGACTGTTGCCAATGATTTTAGTTATCCTCAAGAACTTGACATTAAGACTCTGTTGTTGAAAATACAATGTAGTTAAATCATAGAACATGGACAAATCAAGCTGGTACTGACCTGGAAGATTGTTCCATGTTGCCTAGTTTTTTGCTAAAGGAATACATGAATGTATGAATAAATGTTAAGAGTTGTTTCAGGTATTTTTTTAATTTCTTTTTTCCCTTTTATTGGAAATAGACTTTTGAATACAACCATATTCTGATTATGGTTTTCCCTCCCCCAGACCCTCCCCACCTCCCTTTACACCCACACCCCCCAACACCTCCCCACACCACACACACACACACACACACACACACACACACACACACATATTTTCTCTCTCTAGCCTTAGAAAATGAACAGGAATATCAAACAATAATAAAATGTGATAAAATTAAAACAATGTGGTATAAAACAAAACAAACAAGTCAAGAAAAAGAATTTTAAAATGAAACCAAAAACATAGATATCGAGACACACACATTCACACAGAGAAATATCATAAAAACACAAAACTGGAATGCATAATTAATGCACAAAAGGTTTGAGTTAATTTTGCATGGGCAATCTGCTGCTGCACATGGGGCCTGCCTTTAAGAATAGTTTGTAAACCCAGTGAGACTCCATATGAAAAAATGTAGCTTCTGAGTTAGGAATGGACGTTTGTGCCTTCTTCTTCTGGCAATGCTGAGACCCTCATCTGGCCCAAATCCCTGTAGGTCCTATGCAAGCTGCCACAGTGTTTTTAAGGTTATATGTGCTACAATCTTGTTGTTCTAGAAGACATTCTTTGCTTCATATCATCTATCACCTCTGCATCTGACAATCTTTCTGCCTCTCCTTCTAAACCCTGAGTTGAAGGATTTGATGGAGTCATCCCATTTAGGGCTGAGTGCTTTAAGATCTTTCATTGCCTGCAAATTCTTTTCAAGATTATTAAAAGAAATTGATATTTTTTCCTTTAGTAATGGATGGATTTGTTGCTGTTTGTTAATGGAAACATTGAAATGGAGAGGTAAACAGCCTTAGTCACATGGGTTTTTTTTTTTTTTTTCATTTGATTCATTCAGGGAGTTAGGTAAACCCAAATCCTGCCACATTTTATTATCCCTTCTCTCCACAAGTAAATTTAATTATGTGCTTAAAAGGCATGGGTAGCAACATCACATTTATTGATCGTGGGTCCTTTAGAAAAGCAGCCAGTGCTTTTAATCACTGAGCCATCTTTGTAGCCCACAACATTGCATTTATTGATAGCTAGATCTTTAGCCACTTAAGCAAACTGGCCAACCTTAATGCATATTTCTAGCATATCACTTGAATACAGATGTATAAAGAGCAAAATAATTGGAATCAAACTACCTTAGAACATGATAGGATTTCTTAAATAACAATAATAGTCACACTCTAGTCAGAGTTCTAAAGCCTCACTCTGTGGTTCATTGTTTCTTTACTCTTCCATGTCCATCTTCCTCCAGCTTATGGGCAAGTAGTTACAGTAGTTCCTGGTGCCACATAGAACAATGCCATACACAAATGTAAAATAGGATAAACATGCACTAGAATATGGTATAGAATAAAAAGTAAAAAGAAAAAAATGAGTGTTCTTACCCTTCATTCTAGTAGATTCTCCTTCCAATATTCATTGACCATGATGATATTGCAAAATGTGTCATATGATTTTGAAAATGCCTATCTGAACACAATGAAGTTATCTTAGAAAGAAAGGTAGATGGGAAATATTTGAATATGAAAAAAATGATGTCACAAATAATATGTAAGAAAGCCTGAATCTTCAGTTTTCTTCTTCTGCCTAACTGATGAATATGAAATAAATTCAAACAAAGGTGGTCATGTGATCATTGAAATTAGGGATTCATTTTTGCCCTAAGCTGATATGTGCAGCTCAACTTTTATTGGAAGAAAAAAAATAGTATCAAAGAGATCTCTACCAGAAACAAGCAGTGAAGCAACATGAAGCATTTTTTTTTTCAAATTCCCCGATGGGTAATAATAGATAGATCTACCAATTTCACCTGCCAAATAAATAGGAGATAAAGACAGAAAATGGTAAACAAAACCTCTCTTTTTTACTTCACCTAATACAAATTTCCCAGACCTTTGAACAAGGTATGTATCTCTACCTATCATTAAAGTTTCACTACCTTTGAGATAGATGATTTTATAATATTCTCTTTCTTTGAGGGTTGAAACAAGGGCCCAATGTCTCTACCCAAGGAAAAAAGTAATTCTGAATTCTTTTTACTCTTTAGTCTCTAAAATGAAAAGGCAAGACAGAGAAAATCCAAAATCATATTATTTAAATCAATATATTTCTCTTTGTCTCTGTCTGTCTGTCCATCTGTCTGTCTATCTCTTTCCTCTCTCACTCCCCTATCACGCACTCACACAGACACAGACACACACACACAGACACACATATATACACACACATTTAGTATGAAAAATTGTCATGCTCAAAGAGTTTGAACATAAAAATACGTAAGGACGCAAAGAGTTGAATATTCCAAAGAATCAAAACCATTCTCAAACTAAATAAGAATAGGGTTCACGGCTAAATAGGAACTATTTCTTCAAAAACTTAGTAAATTCACATTTCATAATGATGGAGGCAAAATATGTCCACACTGAGCTTAAAATCCACAAAATATAAGAAGTTTTATAGCTTTATAGACAGCAATTTTAAAAATAGCAAGTTTTGATGAAACATTTAATTCACTATGTATGAACATACAGAATTACATTAAGTTTCTATAGCTCTGCAAATATCAAAGAATTCAACACCAAATGTTTAAATAGTCCTACAAGAAATGTGCAAATGAATAGATGTTCTGCTCCTGATGTGTTTGACTGGTCATGTTAAATTAATCTCTTCCTTAGTCTAATCAAAATGATATTTTTATTATTTGTGTTGAGAGTTATTATCAGTGTGTCATGATATTTTTTAGTACCATTACATATACTTTTTCCAATGTAAAGGCTTTTCCTGATTCTTTTATAATAGCAGAATTTTCTCATGTTCATCATATTTTAATTTTGTTTTGCCTTTCATTTGGTACATTTACATTTCTAAATACATCCTCATTGAATTAACTACTAGCTTAATTTTACTCTTGCTTTAAAGTCTTATTTAACTTGTGATATTTTTAAATATTACAATGATAACCTCTGTCAAAAGTAATAGTCCCTGACCTAATATCACAGCAATTACCATTCCAAAAGAATGATAAAGACCTGCCTTTACACAATGACTTTTTCAGTGGTCGAAGAAGTTGCTGTAGCAATAGCTAAATGGTTTTGACCTCTACAACGCATGTATTCTCTTAGACCACATTCTAGTGTATTATTAGGTCTCTGTGACCTAAAAAATAATAATGATAATTGTGGTAGTTTACAGCCATTTTGTTCGATGTAATTGTCTTATTTATATGTTACTAAGGAACTAAGAGTTATCTCTCTTACTATGAAAGTATTATTGAGAAGGATTTATAAAAGAAATAAAGAAGAAGGAAAGACATTAGAAAAACTAAACATTGTTCCTTTTTACAGCCATTGCCCTGTTGTAACAACTACCTTTAACTAATATTATGCAACCCCTTAAAAAGTTTTAAGGCTATATTCAAAATAAAATGGAGCATACTCTCTTTTCCTCTAATGTGCCACCAACAATCCAATCCCATTGTCATCATGGGCTGCTGCCATGCAGGGTATTACCAGTATGGTAAGAACAAACTGTAACCAAAATCTCACTTTTTTCAAAGTGTCTGTGATGCTAAGATCCACATCTTTGACTTAGAATTGAAGAAGGCAAAAATTGATGAATTCTCACATTGTGGCTACATGGTTTTAGATGAATATAAACCACTCTCTTCTAAAGCAGTAGAGATGTCAGTATTTATGCCAACAAATATATGATAAAGAGTTGTGGCAAGGATGGCTCTCACATTGGAGTGAGACTTCATCTTTTTCATGTCATCAGAATCAACAAGATGTCCTGTGCTAGGGCTAACAGGCTCCAGACAGGTATGCATGGTGCCTTTGGGAAGCCCCAGGGCACAGTGTCCAGGGTTTACATTGGTCAGGTCATCATGTCCATACGAACCAAGCTGCAGAATAAAGAACATGTAACTGAGGATCTGCACAGAGCCAAGTTTAAGTTCCCCAACCACCAGAAGATCCACATCTGAGAGAAGTGGGGCTTAACCAAGTTTAATGCCAATATATTTAAAGACATAGTTTCTGAGAAGCGGCTCATTCCTGAGTGCTGTGGTCTCAAATGTACACTGAATCACGGTCCCCTGAACAAGTGGAGAGCCCTACATTCCCGAGGGGTTTCCACAATGCTCTCCTATACCCTATCAAATCATGTTCGGTAATAAGTCTCACATCAGTCTGCCTAAAAATGGGTCACATTGAATATATCATAATATAGCTAATCTGCAATTTATTGCTGTATGAAATTTAATTCATTACATTATTTTAAATTCAAAATTGAAATTTAGAGAATGTTTTTACTTCACTGCATGTTTTCATCATTATTATAAGCATAAGATCTTGGCTTATTTTATATTTTTATTTCCTTGTTTTTCCAGGTGTAAAATCTCTTTCTTTAGATATGAATGTGCCCTTATATATTCTTATTCAGTATTAATTGGGATAAAATACACACTGTGGAATTCATTTTGCTTTTTGTTTTACTCATCACCATCTTCATATTCCTCCTCACCCTGTCTTCCATTCAGTTCCATCTCTCCATCCACCTCTGATGACTATTTTGTTTCCCTTTCTGAGTGATAATCACACATCCTTGGGCTATCCTTATTACCAATGTACTTTAGGGCTTGGAGTGACAATGGAAATCAGTGGGGACATCTTTGGGATTATGGAGACTTGGTATGAGAAAGAATACTGGGAGCCCATGAGGATGACCCAGTTGAGATTACTACCAGCAGGAGATATAGAGGCTGAAGTGGCCACAGTCCTTTAGCCAGTGGAAAGAGGGGAACATCAACCCACCCAATAATTTTTTACCCAAAATTTGTCCTGCTTACAAGATTTACAGGGATAAAAGAACAGAAATTTAGGGAACGGCCAACCAATAACTGGCCCATCATGAAATGCATCCCATAGGAGAGAGCCAACCCCTGACACAATTAATGATGCTCTGCTATGTTTGCAGACAGGTATCTAGCATAACCTTCTCCTGAGAGACTTCATCTAACAGAAGACAGAAACAGATGCAGAGACCCAGAGCCAAATGTTAGTCAGAACTTGGACATTTTTGTGGAAGAATTAAGTACACAACTGAGCAAACCTGAAGAGTCAAGGACACTGACTTACGGAGTCAACTAGCCTGTGCTCACAGGGGCAGGGGGGGCGGGGGCTCACAGAGACTGAACTAACAACCAAAGAGCATGCAGGGGCTGGACCTAGCTTCACGCCCATCTGTAACAGATGTGCAGTTTGGACTTCATGTGTGTCTCCTAACAATTGGAGTGGGTCACTAAGTTTTGCAAACCTGAAAACCATGAAACAATATCTTAATGTTTCTTGAAAGTCTATATTCCCTATATTACTGAAGTTGAATACCAGTTTACTAGTCAAGAACTATGGGTATTCATAATTAGCAAAGGCCCCATAACCCAAGTCTTTAAACTGCCTACTATGCAGACAATTATAATTATCCAACACATCCTAAAGTAAAATACAAGTCCTTCGAAAATGTTCCACCTTACATTAGATGTGCTAACCTATGACCAAAGTAGAAAAAAAGGAACTACAAGGCATAGAGATTATAGAGGAATAAGTTAAAGTGATATTTATTATCTTCACTTATTGGGACATTATTATCTTTGTAGAAGTTCATAAAGAATCTACAAAAAAAGGAAATGGAACTAATAAGGAAAACCAGCAAGACTATATGACAGAAGAAAAAACAGTATTTCTGAATAGAAACAATGATCTGAAAGACAACAGAATCAAATTGTAATATGAAGAAATAAAACCTTCATAATATTGGAGTAGGCATGCTCCTTTTAAGGGACACAAAAAGTACATATCAAAGAAAAATACGATTGGATTTTATAAATATTAAATACATGTGATCTTAGGAAGGTGTTGATTAGAGAATAAAATGCAAAGTAAGTACTGGGAAAATTATGTATAAAACCTCCTTATTTCACACATAACACACACAACCAAACAAAATGTAAAAAGTTTTAAATACTCATTTTTAAATATAAGATATATGAATCATCAATGAACAAATGAAAAGGATGTTTCATATCACCAATAATGAAGGAAATGAGAGCAAAGCTGAGTTGGTTAATTGAAATGCCTGTGAGGTTGTGAATCAACTAGATTGCTCATGCGTCCTAGGTGTAATAATTACTTGTTTGTCAACTTTCATTGTAGCTTTATCTAGAATAATAAAACATAAAGACACCAACCAAATATTCACCAGCAGTTAAATAATTACAGAGTAGAATACTATACAAAATGAAAATTAACTAGGCATGTATACCTGAAAAATATGACTAAATCTTAAAATAAAATGCATAAATATGTCAATAAAAAACAAAGTATTCCATGTAATTTCATTTATATCAAATTAATAGGCAAAACTCTTCTAAAAGAAGGCAAATACATGACTAAGATGACAGGCAAGGAAACTACAATGCTTATGAAGGCTCACCATGAAAGTTTGGAAGATAATACCTGTACCATCTCTAAGTTGTGCTAGTATGAACATTGAAATGTAAAATACAGTCAATTTCTGCTACTTTCTTTTTTAAATTTTATTTAATCTTTTTTTTAACACACCGGATTTTATCCTTGTCCTGATCTACCTTCTGACTATTCCACACTCCATGCCTCCCTCCCCCACAAGAACCTCCCACCCTCTCCATGAGGATGTCTTCACCCTCCTATCCCCCCACCCCACAAGACCTCTCCTCTCCTGGGATCTCCAGTCTCTTGAGGGTTAGGTGCATCTTTTCTGACTGACACCAGACCTAGGAGTCCTCTGTTGTGTATGTGCTGAGGGCCTAATCTCAGCTGGTGTATGCTGCCTGGTTGGTGATCCAGTGTCTGAGAGATCTTAGGAATCCAGGTTAATTGAGATTTCTGGTCCTCCTACAGGGTCGCCCTCCTCCTTAGCTTCCTCCAGCTTTTCCCTAATTCAACCAGAGAGGTCAGGAGCTTCTGTTCATTGGTTGGGTGCACATATCTGCATCTGATTCTTTCAGCTGCTTGTTGAGTCTTTCAGAGGGCAGTTATGATAGGTCCCTTTTTGTGAGCATGCCATAGCCTCAGTAATGGTGTCAGGCCTTGGGGCCTCCCCTTCAGATGGATCCTACTTTGAGGTAGTCCCTGAACCTCTTTTTCCTCAGGCTCATCTCCATTTGTGTCCCTGCAGTTCTTTCAGACAGGAACAATTTGGGTCAGAGTTTTGACTGTATGATGGTAACCCCATCCCTCATTGATGCCCTGTCTTTCTGCTGGAGGTGGACTCTACAAGTTCCCTCTCCTCACTGTAGAGCATTTCATCTAGGGTCCCTCTCTTTGAATCCTAATAGTCTCTCACTTCCCAGGTCTCTGGTACATTCTGGGGTGTCACCCCACCTCTTACCTCCCAAGTTGTCCATTTCCATTCTTTCTGCTGGCCCTCAGGGATTCAGTCCTTTTTCCCCTCCCAATACCTGATCATGTTCTCCTCTTCCCCTCCCTGTCCTCTTTCCCACCTATGTCCCTCCCTCCCTCACCACTGACCCTTTGGATTGTTAACCTTTTTTGAGTTCTGTGGACAGTTTCTTTAGTAATCTGTAAGTATTTTTGGCTAATATCCACCTATTAGTGAGTATATACCATGCATGTCCTTTTGAATCTGAGTTATCTCAGGATGATATTTTTCAGTTCTGTTCTACTTTTTTTATATTGAATTTTAACAAATCTTAACAAATTTTAACAAATAAATTTAGCAAATTATTTTGGTTTAAAAATATATTTTAAAAAGCAAAGTATCATTGGAAGACAATTCTTATTTTGGCAAGAGGAGTCTAATAGTATCTTAAAAGTCTAGAATATTTAAATATTTTACTACAACAAATAGTTAAATGAGGCAAAGCTAACCTGATTTAAAAAACAGGTATAAAAGTTTAAGGAGGAGGAAATCATAAGTACAGATGAAACGTAAAACTTTCAACATCTATACAGATGTGGTGTTAGAATTTGGTTTAAGTATGTCAGGGTTGTAAATCAGGGGCATCAAAGGAGGCTTCAATTGTTAGTTCACTAGTTGTATAATAGGCAAACATGACTAAGCCAACAAAAGTTGAATAATATTTAAAATATTCTGATAGAAAAGATAAATACTATAAAGAAATTACCTGTTTAATGTGTTTGGAAACAAAATGGCTTGATCTTTGCAAGTGTAATGTTTTCGTCTAATTCAACATGGCAAAAATGTGGTTCATGTCAAAGACGGAAAAGGTCAACCATAGCATCTGTCATCAACTACTTCAGAGAGTGTATAAATATGCTATTAGGTGGAAGATCTGCAAACATCTCTATGGCTGATAATTTTCTATACCTATAAAGGAGTTTAAGAAATGATCCTTAAATGAATTTTAGTAAAAATTACAATTGCACGGATAGAAGTAAGACTACTATGCATGTGATTAGAAAAGTACATTTTTAAAATCTTCCTATGCAGACAATAACATATATATGGTATATGTCATACAGTTTTCTGCCTGCGTGTATGCCTGCAGACCAGAAGAGGGCATCAGATCTCATTACAGATGGTTGTAAGCCACCATGTGGTTGCTGGGAATTGAATTCAAGACCTCTGGAAGAACAATCATTGCTGTTAACCGCTGAGCCATCTCTCCAGGCCAATAACTTTTTAAATTTTTTATTAGATATATTTCTTTACTTATATTTCAAACGTAATTTCCCTTCCTGGTTTCCTGTCCATAAGCTCCCATTCTCTCCCCTCCCCCTCCCCCATATGGGTATTCCTGCTATACATCCCCCTTATTGCACCCCCATATTCCCCTGCACTGGGGTTCCCGATAAGAAGAAAAATATAAGAAAAGAAGAGAAAAAAAGTTAGGTAAAACAAAAATTCAGGAGCTGGAAAGCTAGCTCTGAATAAAGTACTTGTAGTTTAAACATGAATTGAGTTCAAGTATCACAACACACAGAAAAACCTGGGCAAAGAATATGTATGTATATGAAAATACATATATGCACGCCACACCAATTATTGAAAAAACAGGTCCTAAGTTTGAAGTAGAGTGATGAGTGGTATAATGGGAAAGTTGGAAAGTAATAACGGGAAGGGAGAAATGGTGCAATTAAAATAAAATGTCCAAAATAAACCAAAAAGCTGCACAAAAGATTTCAGCACTTGGAAGCCAGAGAAAGGTAACCCTAGTACTCCCTGACCAGCCAGCCTATCCTAATTGGGGACCCAGAGATAATTTTTGGAGACATTGTTATTAATATCAAAAATAAACAGGATGAAAAGCACTTGAGGAGAAACAACCCCTGAAGGTGACCTCTGCCTTTCATATATGTATGTGCACATGCATAGATTTATTCCTGTACATATGTATATGAACATGTGTGAGAACACCCACGCGTGCATGCACACAGACACACACACACACACACACACACAACACACACAGCAATCAGTATGTATGGAAAATTTATTCTTAGGATGCTTTTGAAAATTATATTTAATAAAATTTGAGGATAAGAATAACTATTTCCTTCTTTTATTAACACTTCCATAGCGCATTTCCCTGAAACTTTCTTCTCTCTTTGAGTGAATGTAAATTAATCGAATCATTAAATATTTCATTTCAGACCATGTGTGATTCCAACAGATTATTTTAGTTTGTGTGTGTCTGTGTGTGTGTGTGTGTGTGTGTGTGTGTGTGTGTGTGAGAGAGAGAGAGAGAGAGAGAGAGAGAAGAGAGGAGAGAGAGATTGTAAGTACCCATGAACCCTAAAAAAAGAGGGTCCTCAATTTTCTGGAGCAGTAATTACAGGAAGTTGTGAACTACTGGACTTGGTTGCTGGACCTTGAACCTTCGTCTTTTAGAAGACCACCAAGTATTCTTTTGCACTTTGCTATTTGTCCTGCTTTAGATGCAGATATTTATAATACGATATCAGATTTATTCATATCTTAAAACAGAAATTCAAAATAGCATAAACCAAGACAAACATACACATGACATATACCTAACAATACTGATTATAAAATGTTTTGGTTAAGATAGTAATGGCAGATAAGAGTCAATATATTTTAGTAATGAATAAAATTCATAGAAGATATCATAGGAGTAATTTTAACTAAATGTTTGCTATCTTTTTTAATAAAGGAATTTAAAGTTTATGTTTTCATTTTAATTAATTTTAAGGTTATTTAAATGTGCTCAAATGTAAATAGGATAGATTTTCATTCACGAAATATTTGGATTAGCTATCAGTACCCCTGCCCATATAATTTCCTTCATCTTTAAAAGTCAACTTAATAGAATTCTGACTTTCTGAAAGTAGCAAAATTTTCACATGAATCTTGATTCATGTTCCCAATGGTCTCCTATTATAACTATAATTAACAGATATTATGCATCTGGCATGTGTAACCTGCAGATATTAACACTTCATACTAATGATGTCAGCAATTTCCCTGTTAATTTGTATTTTACTACTGCTGTTAAATGACCTAAATATAGTCAGCATTCCATGTAAGTTGTTTAGTGCATATTAACATATAGCAGGCAGGAATAGAAGGCTGCCTGCTGGCAATGGATGTGCAAAATAAGGAAACAAATTAACAAAGGAACATCTTCATGGGGTATCACCCAGAAGGTTATATTTACCTTAAGTTCTGCAAGATTCATGTGGCGACAGTGATTTCCTAGGAGTTATGCATATGAGAAAAAATTAATATTATATGTTTTAGCAAAGCATGATTATATATTATTTAAGACGATCAGAAAATAAGTATAACAGTTAATATTTATATGTAGCCTTTACCCATGTACTCTAATTGTATTTTCTCAACAGCTTGAACAAATGCTTTAGTTATGATAGCTTTGCTAAGGTGCAATTAATTCTCGCATTTTAATATAGGAAAATTTTTACATACCATTACAGTATAGGGTCTCCAATACAAATCTGCTCGCCATTGTGAAAATGAGTGACAATTTAGCTGCGTGGGAACACAGGCAGAAGCATTTTGTGTGTGTTTGACATGAAAATGCATTTGAATTGATAAATAACTGGTTGTATGAAATCAAGTGCAATTTCAACATCTCATATCTAAGTAGGTTTTATAACATCATGGGAACTTTCACAAAGTTTTTCAACTTTGGAGTTATTAGTTGACGGTCCTCTAGAAGTAAAACATATATATGTAAGCCCTTCCAAGAAAATTTAGTTAGATACAAAGATTTATTTGTTCTCCATAATAAAACTGAACTAACCAGGGACTACATTACAGTAGCACTTATAGCCAAAAAAATATTTGTAGATAGATATCAGTGACATGAGTTTGTTATGGGTGTCAGAGCTTATTTCAAGTCCCAGAGACTGAGCGCAGGGACCCCAATGATGAAGATAGGGCAATAACTGAAAGAGCAAAAGCAGTTTGCAAGCCATAGGAAGAACAAAAATTTCAACCAACCAAACCCCACAGAGCTCCCAGGGACTAAAATACCAACCAAAGAGTACACATGGAGGGACTCATGCCTTCAGCCGTATATGTAGCAGAGGATGGCCTTATCTGGAGTCAAAGGGAGGAGAGGCCCTTGGTCCTGTGGAGGTTTGGTGACCCAGCATAGGGGAATGCTAGGGCACTGAGGCAGGAGTGAGTGGGTGGCTCTGGAAGCACACTCATAGAAACAGGGGGAGTGGGGAGGGGATAGGGGGCTTGTTGAGGGGAAACTGGGAAGGGGAATAATATTTGAAATGTGAAGCTTCTCTAACCTTCTGCTCTTGTAGCCATCAGGACACGCAGAACACTGCATTATAAATGTATTTGTAGTTATACTGGTGTGAACACACCCAATACACTGTCATTCCAATGACAGTTTAAGAAGATTTTACTTAATAAAGATAATAAATGACCATAACAATAGCCCACATGTCTACTATTCTGTAATTTTTATTTTTAATTTGGGATATACGCCTTCTCCATTAAAAACATTTATTGTTAAAAAAAAGAAAATAACCAATAAAAATGAATTAGACTAAATTTTCAACATCTATGAGAGTATGTTAAGGACATAGATTCTAAATTATGAATAGTATCTTCTCCCCCCATTTTCAGTATTCTCTTTTACCTTTCGATAAGAAATTTATTTATGGTCCCATTTAGGAAAACGTTCTGTTCAGCAAATAGTAATTTCTTCTCTGCACATGTACACAAAAAGGACAATTACTTTATTGGAACTGCCTTCAGTTATGGGAATCTATGGACTCTAACCCTTGTTTGTTTCAGTAGAAATTGATTAGTAATTTGTTTAAAAGAGGTAAATAAGACAAACATGCTATTGTTTTATGAGGAAGCAATTATAATATTATTACCTAGTAAGTAATAAAACTAACAGAGCTATTATTTCTTTACTTATAGTGAGTAGCCATCTTCAAATTAGTTTAGATCCCAATACAGAATAAACGACCAAATCTTAACATTAGTTCTAATACAAATATCATTTAACTATATGACCTTGAAAGAGGGCTGCTAAACTTTCCATTTTTGTTCATAAAATGGAACTGGGGTAATAACATACACATTGCTTATAATCTCTTTGTTGATGTATATACGAATA
The DNA here is from genome assembly GCF_021556685.1 of Rattus norvegicus. NCBI lineage: Eukaryota > Metazoa > Chordata > Mammalia > Rodentia > Muridae > Rattus > Rattus norvegicus. Next base: position 154,540,122 of record NC_141554.1, on the reverse strand, counting down.
GATAGATATAGTTATGAATGAATACATACGGAGGCATAACTGTATTGTAGCCATAGTAAGCTACATAATACAAAATGAAACATTTCTTCTTTTTTTGACATTTCCCTTATGTCAGAGTTGATTTAGATCGAAGCCTCACTTGTGCCAGTTCTTTCTGGTTCATATATTTTATAACTATACCTAGTGTTACGAATTCTTGCCTTTTTATACCAAGACGTTCAGATGAGGAAGAAATATGTCAAACTGAAATACTTTCTCACAGTTACAATGAAGTGGTAAGGTTAAAAATATAATTCCTAGATTAATTGGGCCAGGTGGGTCAATAAAATGACTCTTGCATTATAGAGTAAGTTTTAGCAAGACAAAAGAAAAGTCTAAATTCTTCTGGCCTGGGATATTATCAGATGTGTTAGGATCATGCCCTAAAAAAATCAGTTATTTTCCAGCAGCCTTGAAATATAGCTCTTCGCTCTTTTAAGCTCTTGTTACAGAAGTGGTGCCAAGAGCTATGGGGAGAATAGAATTCTCAACCTCTATGGTTTCAAAGAAAAATCCTTAAAGTAATGTCTGTAAGCTCAAAGATATGTGAGATACATTGCTTCCAAGAAATTATAATCTTAAAGTTTTAAAAACTTTTAAATGGACCGAAGAGAAAGCTCCGCCAACGTTTGGACTGAGCACAGGGTCCCCAATGGAGGAGTTAAAGAAAGGACTGAAGTAGTTGAGGGGCTTTGCAATCCCATAGGAAGAGCAACACTATCAACCAACCAGAACCCCAGAGCTCCCAGGGACTAAACCACTATCCAAAGAGTATACATGGAGGGACCCATGGCTCCAGCTGCATATGTAGCCGAGGAAGACCTTGTTGGGCACCAGTGGGAGGAGAAGCCCTTGATCCTGGGAAAGCTTGATGCCCCAGTGTAGGGAAGTGTCAGGGCACTGAGGTGGGAGGGAGTGGGGAGAGCACTCTCATGAAGGCAGGGGTTGAGGGGAATGGGATGGGGTGTTTTGGGAAGGGAAACTAGGAAGGGGGGATAATATTTGAAATGTAGATAAGGGAATGTCCAAAAGAAAAAAAAACAAATAAACAACAGTCACCACTACTGGCTATAATTGAACAGAATCCTTACTAAATGCTCTCAGTATCTGGACTCCATGCTATGTGGTTCTCAGGAGGAAATTAATCATTGTGATGCCAGCTTTACATTGCTGTGAAAACACTAGTCAAACCAACCTTAGAAGAGAAAAGTTTATTTTGGCTCATACTTGTAGATACTCTTAGTCTATAGAACCTCATTGGATTAAGCCACATGATGACACTCCACAAGGGCACAAGGCAGAGTGAAACCACTTAAGCTTTGATTAAGTAGCAAGCAGAGTAAAGCCAGAGGGCAGATAGGGAACGAGGTCTGCTAATCTCCTTTTGGTAGAGGCAGGCCCCTGAGATTTAAACTTAGATCTCACTTCAAGGTCCTGACAATGAAGTCGGGAGGTTCACTGGATCTCTTTGTCCCTCTTCATAATGTGGCCACATTGAATAAAATTCCTTTTCCTAAAGCCACCATTAATGTTTCCCTTATTTGGCTAACTGAAGATGGCCAGATCTGTGTTGGTGCACAGGTTGTGACTCCCAAATCAGAAAATAGAATTACTGAGCATCCTAACTTCAGCAGGCTATGACAGTGTGATGACAACTCCACGACAAATTTTGGAAGAGCCAGTACATTTGCCACTACAACACTTCAAGTTGCCTTGTTAAGAGGCTCTGGCACAAGGTTACACATATTACTCACTGTTTAAGAGGTTACATCCTCCAATGAGAGACTTCAAAGACTAAGCATGGAATGAAAGAACACAAGGTAAGGGGTAGTATACTTGCTATAATTTTTCAATAATTTCCTTCATTGTTTTTTGTGGTGTTTCAGATGCCTATTTTTTACTAGTGCCTATAGCACATGATCTTCTCATCAAATGTATTTTTAAATGATTTCTAGAAGAGAAAAATAAATTAAAAGGTTTTAAACATGGAATAATGATTAGTCATTCAAATTGAACAAGTTTTTTTTTTCTTTCTTTTATTGGATTTTTTTTATTTACATTTCAAATGTTATCCCTTTTCCCGGTTTCCCCTCTGGAAACCCCCTATCACATCTTCCCTCCCCCTGTTTCAGTGAGAGTGCTCCCCCACCCACTTACCCACTCACTCACTCCTTCCCGCCCTGGTATTCCCCTATATTGGGGCATCTGGCCTTCACAGGATCAAGGGCCTCTCCTCTCTGCTTCATATGTGACTGGAGCCATGGATAGCTCCATGTGTACTCTTTGGTTGGTGGTTTAGTCCCTGGGGGGGGGGGGGTCTGGTTGATTGATACTGTTGTTCTTCCTATGGGGTTGCAAACTCCTTCAGCTCCTTCAATCCTTTCTCTAATTCCTCCAATGGGGATTCCGTTCTTAGTGCAAGGGTTGGCTGCAAGCATTCACCTCTGTATTTATCAAGCTCTGGCTGAGCCTCTTAGGGGACAGCTATACCAGGCTCCTGTCAGCATGCACCTCTTGACATCATCAGCTGTGACTGGGTTTGGTGGCTGTATATGGGATGGATCCTCAGGTGGGGCAGTATCTGGATGACCTTTCCTTCAGTCTCTGCTCCACATTTTGTCTCTGTATTTCCTCCTGTGAGTATTTTGTTCCCCTTTCTAAGAAGGAAGTTGAAATTTTGGTATCAGATTTAATTTAAAAACTAAAGGCACTATATATAAACGTACCACACACATAGTGTTTCAATTTTCAATTTTTCTAGTACAATTTTTCCCCATTTAATTTTAAAATTTAGTGACTACTTGCTGCTGTGAATTATCTCATCATGTTTGAATCTTTAGAATATCTGTGATTATAACCTTTAAACAATTACTTTATTTTGCAATCTCACCTTTCATCCTCTGATGATTGCCATTTTTGAATGAAATAAGTGAGTTTTGATGATTTATTAATATAACTTTAAATTTAATTTTCTAAATTAACTTTTGTGCTTTTCTGATCTCTTTACTTTACTTGAATTCATTATTTGTCATCTATTATTCATAAGATCAATATAGCATATTATCTCAGAATTTTTATATATAAATCAGTTTTCATATAGAAACATTTTGTATGTACAAATTTTGCTACATCTTTTCTTCATGAGTTGAAGTACACTTGTTCTTTATTTAATAATTGATAAATATAATTTTAATAATTTGTATGTGTCCATAAACTATTCAAAGCCATCATTTTTATAAGTAAATACTCAAACATGTAAGAAACTTTAGAGTCAAGGATTTAAGATTTATATAGTAATGGAATCTCTCTCATGGTTAAAGAAAGGTGATGAGGCTAGGCATGTGTTAAGAATGTCCTAGAGAGTTTGTCATGGGAAGTTATAAATGTGGAGCCTGAATTTTGGTGGAGACCTCAAGATATTGGAGATGCCAGAACTATTGTATAATTGTCAAGAATTACCACAGACCAGGTGTTGGACCAAGGAGAGAGAGAGAGAGAGAGAGAGAGAGAGAGAGAGAGAGAGAGAGAGAGAGAGAGAGAGAGAGAGAGAAACAGAGAAACAGAGAAACAGAGAAACAGAGAAACAGAGAAACAGAGAAACAGAGAAACAGAGAAACAGAGAAACAGAGAAACAGAGAGAGACAGAGAGAGACAGAGAGAGAGAAAGAGAAAGGTGCTTTAGTTAACAAAGCTGAAAGGAGTTAGAGATTTGGGGTGCTTTGACATCAGACATGGAGGTACAGATTTTGGAGTTTGCCCTGGTGGTTTCTGACTTTGCTTTGCTCCAGTATTTTCCTACTATGCTCCATTTACTCACTTTTGGGAGGTAAGTATGGTGATGTATATTCTGTACTTTATACATTAGAAATATGTGATCTGCCTTTTGATTTTTCTTTTACAAAGGATTTTGGCAAAGAGATTGCCATAAGTCTCAGAAGAGACTTTGAACTTTAGATCTTTAAATAGTTTTGAGACTGTTATAGACTGTAGAAACTTTTGATGTTGGACTGATGGCATTTCTCATTATGATATGGCTACAGGCTTATGGAGGTTTGATTGAAAATGGTTGTCATAGACTCATATATTTAATTATCAGTGAGTGGCTCTACTTGGGAGGGATTAAGAAGTGTGTCCTTGTTGGAGAAAGTGTTTCAATAGGGCTAGACTTTTAGGTTTCAAAAATCCAAGCCATGTCCATTGTTCTCTATTGTCTTGCTGCCTGCAAATCCAGGTGTAGAACTCAGAGCTACTTCTCTAGGTCTATATCTGCCTGTGTGCCACCTTTCTTTCTGCTATAATGAAAATGAACTATCACTCTGAAACTGCAAGCCAGCCCCAATTAAATGCTTTCTAAGAGTTAGCTGCTTTGGTCATAGTGTATCTTAAAAGCAATAGAACACTGACTAAGACACCATACTCCCCTCACATGATACTTAATTTTAGCTGTCTCTCCCTGTATCCTCTCTCCTATCTGCCTAGTCCCTCTCTTTTTACACTTTATCCTCCCTTTCTAGCCACCAACCCTGTATTTCGTTTCATAATAGAATTAATTCCAAGTGTGGGATTATTTTTCTCTTTGATATTCTTATGAAACAAATCACAAACTATTTCTCTTTTAAAAAAGTTTTAATTTTTCCATTCAGAGGGGACTCTAAATAAAATTTAATGACCATTGTTTTACTTTTTGTTTTAAGGTTTTATAGGATAGGACCTAACCTCTACATGCACTATGATTTTGATCACTATCCTAACTTCTACTGGTATGTTCTACCCTGTGTCTAACTCTTTTCAACCTTATGATCAGAAATGACTCTACAGTTTCACTAGGTTGGATTTCCTTACTTGTCTCCTATTGTATTGTGAAACTATCTTGCAGATTAGCTAATCCAATGTATAACATCACTTTCTTACTGGGGCCGTTTCCTTTTGAAAATATTATAGCTGTAAATTAGGAAATATAGTATAATACATAAGTGTTTCTAACCTCTGCACTCTGGTCCAGGAATCTCTGCATCACTATTTATAGTCACTATTTGAGATTTTAAGATTCCTGTTATTTAAGATAATGTCTTAGAACTTAATATTGGATCTATGTTTTTGTGTCCTTGCATTTGCTTATGCATATATGTATTTATGCATGTATATGTGTATGTAATACTACTAGTGGTGTGGGTTTGCCTATATTTGATCAGTGGTTTGCATGCCACATTTATTTTCAACATATTGCACTACTTAAAATTTCCTTGGACCCTTTCTCTGGACAAAGATATGTGCTTGCTATCACCTTTACTTTGACAGTAGCATAAAGCATTATGGTACTAATTGTACCACATCTGCAGTTTTCTCTATGATTATATTTTTCTCAATGAATTTTTAATTGCTCGAAGACAAAAGCATGAGTTCTCTGACTTGGCATTTCAAAGAGGAAAGTATAATAATTGTAGCCCAAATAATGCACACACTGGAAAGACAATTTTTCTCCTAACTTTCTTTCACATGCTGTTTTCCAGAATTTATAGGAAATATCATAAAAGAGAATTTCTTCACCAAATATAAACAAGAAATTCAAGCACCTGCAGGATATACTTATAGTATAAATATAAGTGTATGTATTTGATATATGTACACAAATGTTTCTTTGCTTACTTGACAGTAATCTCCAAAAAATTTACCATAAACTGTCATATTAATATGCTCTTGTTAAGCATGAATTCTGCCCTGCATGTGACCAGGCAGTGAAGTAAAAACTCCACCAATTAATTGGTGAATTTTATAAATAAGCTCAGCCAAGTGGCTAATTTATGTCAGCGTTTCTGCTATTACTTTGAAAGCAATGCTCACTTCAACTTCCCACTTGTAGAGATAAGCCATAGAAGAAGAAAAGAGTGCATCTTGTTAGAATAAGAGAGCAAGTACTCATCTAAGTGAAATACTTTCTAGAGTACATACTTTTATACTGCTTACAATAAATTTTTAGTGACAGAGTGACAGTGTAATTGGTTAGAAACTACTCTATTGCTGTTCTACAACCAGGTATTATAAACAAAAACTAAGATCATGAAATGTGTACTTACCAATATATAAATCAAACTGTATACATTTCCCAAAGTTAACAAATTAATCCAAACTAACCATAGCTCTCTTAGAAATACAAAATACCATGTACTAGTTAACTCTGTACCTTCCCCATTAAACTTAGTTCATAAAATCTAAAACATTTTTATGTCTTTCATCCTATGAAATGATCACAAATATTAAAGTACTGTTTCCCACATGTTATCTATGTGCTTCTACAAGCATTTATTCATCATGTAAAACTTTTTCATCATGTCTTTTCATGTTTTAAGATTCATGTCCTACAAAATATGTTGTCAGGAGCCACACTTTGTATCTTTTTCCTCATGTGCTTTCAGAGTACAAGGCAGAATGTTTAATAATATTGGTCCTAAAGAACACTTGAAAGCAGTTTTACTGTTGTTGTATGGTTTGGTTGTTCATTTGTAATGGCAACATTTCATAAATATTAATACACAGTTAAGAAAAGGAAAGAGCAAAAATAATCCACTGGTAATCATTGAAAACAGGTGTGGGGGTGGGTGGGGAGCTGTTGCATGAGAGAATAGACAAAGGAGATATCAACAACCATATGAATCCCTCACTCCTTTATTTTAAAAATTTTCTGATTTGAAGTTTTAAAAAGCCTCCTGTACCTCCACAACTAATTCTTTCTTTTGTCAAGAAAGTTTCTGTATGCTTTTACTTTTACTTCAGAAATAGTCAGACAATGCATTCTTTCCTCCAACTTCTTTTTTTTTTCTTTTCTTTTTTTGGAGCTGGGGACCGAACCCAGGGCCTTGCGCTTGCTAGGCAAGCGCTCTACCACTGAGCTAAATCCCCAACCCCTCCTCCAACTTCTTAAAGGAATAATACTTTTGGCACTGGTTTGGTCACTATGTAATAAACTAAAATAATAGACAATGGATATCTGAGTAAGATGTCAAGTCCTTTTGCCATTTGCCAGTAAATAATACAGCTGGGCCCCATGAGAGATTTATATTGGTATAAGTTTTTCTTAAGCGTATTATTTATTTGTTTCTTTATTTTTATTTTATTTTTCAGATTATAGCATAAATACATCACTTCTACCTCTCCTTCCTGATTATCCATATTAATTTCCAGGGTGTCTATGCCAAATTGCATCTTCACCAGCAATGAATAAGGATTCTCTATTTCCCAAATGTCATAAACATTTGTGAGCTTTTCTGGCTGGGGTGAGATGAACTCTCAAAATTGTTTTAATTTGCATTTTTATTGCTAAGGGTGATGAATATTTTTGTTTCATTTCTTGGCAACTATTTTTATTTCTTTTATTGGGAACTCTGTTTAGATCCCTAGTTAATATTCAAAGTCAGTTATCTCCTTGACTGTTTGCTTTTGAGTTCTTTGTATACCCTGGATATTATATCTCTGACTGATGTATAGCTGAGAAGATTCTCGCCAATTCTGTGGACTTCTTTTTCACTTAATAGTTTCCTTACCTGTACATAGGCATCACTGAAGAGGCACAGAAAGATTCTAATAACCAGAATACCAGGAAGTCTGTTGTGAAATAGTGTTTCCTAGAAATGGCTGCAAAATCAAGATCAAAATATTGGCAACATCAATAGACATGTTATGTGGAAGGGAGAAAAATTCATGGTGCTCCAACCATAGACAAAGAATCATAGGAAAACTAGTCACTACTAGAATAGGGGTATGAGCCTCTCCTAGTAATAAGATCCCCCAAACTGTTTTCTAATATGAAATGGAAGACTCTGAAATCATATACACATAAACAACAAAGTGGACTCGGCAGTTCTATTGATATCATTGTGCAAACCTATGCATATGGGTCCATGGCATGTAGCACTAAGAATCAAAGAAAAAGAGACTATAAGTTTGAGAGAAGGCATATGAACATGGTAGAGAAACATGCTTATTTGAGTAAGGGCAATTCTGGATTAATATTAATATTTTGGGCATGGATGGGTGGCCCCATCTCTCAACCAGGGGTGGTGCTTATCCTCTTTATATGGTCTCTACAAGCTCTATCTCCCCTTTGTTGGGTATTTTGGCTTATGTCATTCCTGTTGGATCCTGGGAGCCTCTTGCTTTCCTGGCATCAGGGACTTTCCAGTGGCTACCCGCAGTTCTCCAGCCCCCACAGTTACACACCTCCATTCAAATTCCTGACGCTGTGTATATTCCCCCAGTCTCCTCCTACACATGATTTCCCCCCTTTTCCTTTACCTTCTGGCTCTCTCCCAGATCCCTCCCTCCCTCTACCTCCCACGATTATTTTCTTCCCCTTTCTGAGTACGACTAAAGCATCTGCACTTTAGTTTTCCTTCTTCTTGGGTTTCATATGGTCATTGAATTGTATTGTGGGTATTCTGAGCTTTTGTTGTGGCTAACCAAAGCCAAACAAAGAATTTAATATCCTCAGTAATAATGGAAATGCAAACCAAAATGACCCTGAGATTCCACCTCACACCAATCAGAATGGCTGAGATAAAAATACTCAGGTGACAGCAGATGTTGGTGGAGATGCCGAGAAAGAGGAACACTCCTCCATTGTTGGTGGGATTGCAGACTGGTACAGCCACTCTAGAAATCAGTCTGGAGGTTCCTCAGAAAATTGGCCATTGCACTACCTGAGGACCCAGCTGTACCACTCCTTGGTATATACCCACAGATGCTCCAACATATAACAAGGCCACATGCTCCAATATGTTCATAGCAGCCTTATTTATAATAGCCAGAAGCTGGAAAGAACCCAGATGCCCTTCAACAGAGGAATGGATACAGAAAATGTGGTACATCTACACAATGGAGTACTACACAGCTATTAAAAACAATGACTTCATGAAATTCATAGGCAACTAGATGGAACTAGAAAATATCATACTAAGTAAATTAACCTAGTCACTGATAAGTAGATTTTAAATATTTTTGAGATTATGATATAACATATCATTTTCTCTTACCTTTTCTTATTTCAAAACAATCCATGTTTACATTCTTGATTTATTTAAAATTCAAGGCATCTCTTTATTTATAATATAAAGTGTTTAGTCTGTTTAATGTTACTTGTATGGTTAGAAGAGAACAATTATATGGCAAAGTTTATCACTTTTCTAAGTTTATTGCTTAAATGTTTCATGAGGGATGAATATGAGTATCACTGCCTCCTCCTAACTCTTGTGCTCTTTAAAATTTATCTTCTACTGTTGTCCTTTGGATTTTCCTGAAACTTTTCACATTTTCCAACCTTATTTGTCTGTCAAACAGCATCTCCTACTTCTTGGAACATCATTGGCCCCTTACTCAGACCTGCAATGCTCCATATTACTAAGTTTATCTTCCTAGTCCTTTCCTTTTGCCCTGTCTCTAAAGGAAATACTTTTAATGTGTGCTTACTGCCTTTTCTACTGCACTTATTACGTGCCAACCTTCATTAATTCCCTGATTAACTCAAACCACATAACACAGCATATACTGGGATTCTGTTAGAACTTTAAAAACAAACTGTCAAAAAAAAAAAATAAAAACACTTCCATTGTTACACTCCCATATAATAGCTTCTGTTAAACCAATTTTCCTTAGTCAAATTAACAGAAAGTAAGGATTCCTTCTATTCCTTGAAATTCTGTTGAGCACATGTCTTCAAAAAATCTGTTTATTGTGCTAGATGGAAGAATGAATAAGTGAATGCCATAATTAAAAGATCACCTTTTCTCACTTTAGCAGATTAAGTCTAAAATATGGTTTTATCATTTACATGTCTTGATCATCACAAGTGATTTTCACGAGGACTATCCATCCTCTTTTCTATAAAGTGAGAATAAAACTATTAATGAATTCATATGGTTGCTGCCTGTGATATTATACTTTGGATATAATACAGCATTTGAAAAGTCATACACATGGATCTTAAAGAAAACAGTGTTGAGAGTTGCAGTGTCTAATGCATTTATGGGGTCAGAGATTCAGCAAATGCAAGGGCAAGGACCATTAACTGACCTTTTGAAAAACACAGAATTAACAAAGATCTGTCTACCTTTTTAGATATGGTCCAGAACACTTTGGCCAATTTTATGTCTTGATATTTCATTACTGTAGTACAAAATCAAGCAATGTAACCATGAATTTATTCAAGGATGATTTCTAGATTGGCAATATGCCTTTTGCATAAATGAATATTTTTCTCTTCCCAAAGGTCAAATGTATTACTGAACATCTGCTCTAAAAATGTTTATGGACTCAACAGTGTTCTGGAATAAGTAATCACTTAATGCTCCCTGAACATGTTTCCTATTGTGTGCCCATTATCAGATGTCTATGCCTTATTGAACATAGAATTTCAATTGACACATAAAGCACACTAAGAAATACAACGCAATTTTAAAGAATGCAGTTAAACCATAAATGGTTAAAACTCTTCTGAAAATGCAGTAATAAATATTTGTTTTTATTTGAAAGTTGGTGCTTAAAAATGATAATGGACAATATTTTTAAGGCAATAACATGACAGACAATATTCCAAATGATCCGGTGAACTGGCTAATATTGTGCATATTTTTACAAAAATAAAAATAAACTACACAAAGATTAAGTGTCTTATCCAAGGGAATACATTACTGACTGGCTCAGCAGAATGTAAACTTTTTCTATTGTTAATAACTAGACTGTATGTCTAAACTCTTTTCTATTCTTAATAAATATACTATATCCCTAAAACAACAAATCTGTCTTCTGCTTTTGAAAATTGCCACAGAACTTCCTTATTATGAATAGACCATTGCTTATGCAATCAATTCCTTGTTAGAAAACATTTTGGTTATTTCCTCCCTTCTTTTTCTATTATAAACTTTTCACTGAACATCATGTTGAAAACTGCTGGTGTTTTTGTGAGATAAACCACTATGTTTCTGGAATAATGTTTCTAAAAATTTAATGATCAGAGATTCTGTTTATATGCACATACATATATACACTCATACACACAGGTGTGTGCCCTCCACACACACACACACACACACACACACACACACACACACACACACACACACACTATAGGAATTTGAGCAGGATAGTTCATGTTTAAAATCCCAGCACTTTGAAGTTGTAGGCAGACAAATCAATGATACTGAATTACTTCTAAAATAAGCTGAAAATATCAGATTTTTCTCCTTAAACTGCAAAAACTAAACATATCCACAAAGTAGGTGATTAGCGGCTAGTCTTCTGAGGAAAAGAAAACTATGAAATTCAAGGGAAAATCACCTTTAGAAAATTTAATCTAGAATATGATGATAAAGATCCCTAAGAAGAGTGTAAACGGAAAGAGGATGTGCATCAAACCCAAAAGGCAGAAGGAAGAAGAAAGAAAAATAAAACTGGTAGAATAATTGATGTATAATGAAAATCTATGGTTATTTAGAAGGATTTAGGGAAAATGACTATATTGGGGAGTAAGAAAATGAAAAATGAAATCAATTATTAATTTAAGACAAAATGTATGACAGATTAGATAATTATACTTCTTTGGTATAGAATTATTATAAATATATGGGCTAACAAACAAGAATTTCGTGACTGTATTTGTGGATCAAGAAATTGAAAAGTACTAGTACATAGATTTGAGGCCAGAATGCTATATTTACACTTCCTTTTATCTAACAATGAGAAAATTAACTATTCTGTTATTTTGAATGAGAAATGGCCTGGTGAGCTCATGTATTTGAACACTCAGTCTCCTGTTTTTGGTGTTGTTTCAAGAAGACATTTTTACTTTTAGAACTGGAGATTTACTAGAAGGAAAAAATATCAGTTTCTAGGTCTCCCTCTGTCTCTCTGTCTCTGTCCCTCTCCCTCCCTCTCCTTTCCTCTCTCCTTTCCCCTCTCCCTCTCCTCCCTCTCACTTCTACCTGTATATGGATAAAATTGTGATCAGGCTGCTTTGTTCTCCTTCAATCATGCCATGTTATGCTGTGTCTGCCATATGTACTCTAACACTCTAGAAATGTATACACCATAAACACTTCCTTAAGTTATTTTGATTATGACATTTTATCATCACAACAACAGAAAGCAAGTAATAAATATTGTGATAACACAAACATATAGTATTGTTCAGATATATGAAAGTGAACTACACAGGAGACAGGTAAAAGATGACTTAAAACAGTGTTTTCCCATGAACTGTCATATTGAGATCTATGATGCAAGAGTTTCTGTTTTTTGTTTAGATATTATAAGCATTTGTTTTATGAAAAAGTACATGATATTGTGAAACCAAGGAGAAAGATAGTACTCTATGGAAGAAAAGTATAGCTGCAAAAGAATATGTCATTTAATCCTTGTAAAAGTGTATGGACTTCACAGTTTTAAAAACCGGTTTAATATAAAAAATGATACCTCAGTGTTGATTTCCTTCTACAGTTACATTAGCAATGTAATAAAAGTATTACAAGTTTCTATAGTAAATACAAGCAAGAGACAACCAGTTTGGCTTACTTTATACCATATGTTTTTTATTATTTAAATTTTTGAAGTAATATCTTTATTTACTCACCTAAATTGGCAACAGTTTAATGTATGTCTTAGAAAAAAATGCTTCCAAACAAAATAGTCTTATGGTAAGTTCAGATGCCATCCTAGAAAGAGAAAATATGGCTAGAAGTTTTCTCCAGGGAATATCCCAATACAGTAAACTGAGGGTCAGCAAGTGAGATGATCTGAGCATAAGAAGAGAAAGAGATGGTAGAAGGTGACTAACTGAAGAAATTGTGGACTCATCCATTGAGTTGTGACAGCAAAGTGTAATGACAATTTTAGTGTCTTAAAAAACCTGTTATGGGAAAATGTTTTTGTTTTAATCCCAGGCATGGGTTAAGAGGCTGCTACACAGCAAGTGATTATGATTTGCACTAGCAGGGTTATGATTTTTTGCCAGCTGCAAATTCTTTTATTCTGAGGACTCTGTAGAGGGTATAAATGAGAGAGTCCTTAGAGGGTCTGTGGTGGCTGTTGCACCCCTTGTACTGTTACAGCTATGGCTGGTCCTCAAAATTTGTCAAATGGTCGAGACCAAACAGACTAAAGGAAGTTCGAGATGTCCTGATGAAAATGATTGAACTCAGCCCAAGGAAGCCAATACTCCTAATCAGCAGGAAGTAGCCTAAAGAGATCTATGCCCTCTTTCCCCTCTAACATTCTTTCTCTCCTACCAAGTGTTTGAAGGTTTGATGGGATTAGGGTGATATAAGGGTTGGAATGGTGCTAGATATAAGAACCTAACAAAACATTAAAACAAATTAGAAAAGAGCAAAGAGTAAAATATGATTTAATAGACAACTTTTAAAAAACTTAAAATAAACTGAAACTGCAAAAAGGAGACTAGCAGTTTCACAGTTCCATGTGATATGAAAAAAATATTTCAATCAAGTTAAATATATATGTATAACATATAATATATAAATTTAAAATATATTATATATTACATAATTATATATATATTACATAGTTAATATGCAATTACATAATATAATTTTAATATAAGTAGCATGCATTATAAAATTATACATATATATTCTAACATGTGTATGTGGTATAGATATGTTATAGATAATATGGGCTATATAAGATATGCATGTGAGAGCTGCCTTCACCCAACTCTCCTGGGGGGAGAGAACTGAACACTCACAAGAACAGATACTCCAAACAACTCAGAGGAGACAACTACTTTCTGCCCACATTCCTGACCCAAAGGAAATTGACATGTGCCATCTGTGCCCCATGAGCACAGGAAGCTAATAGCAATCAGGGGCTGGACCCTTCAGGTTTCTGCCTGTGCCTAGAGCTGAGAGCCAGTCACCCAGAGCACCTACGCCTCTGACAGCAGAGCTCTCTGTTCCCACATCTGACTGAAAGAAAACAGGTCTACAGGAGTGCTGACACACAGGAGGGTCAAGACACTGTCAGAGACAGCAAGACAAGCTAACACCAGACACAACCTGATAGTGAGAGGCAAGCACAGGAACCTAAGCAACAGAAACCAGGACTACGTGGTATCATCAGAGCCCAGTTCCCCCACCAAAGCAAATATTGGATATCCAAACACACTGGAAAGGCACAATTTGGATTTAAAATCACATTTTATGATGCTGATGGAGGACTTTAAGAAGAACATAAATAACTCCTTTAAAGAAATACAGCACAACACAAGAAAACAAGTAAAAGCCCTTAAAGAGGAAAACAAATATCCCTTAAAGAATTACAGGAAAACACAACCAAACAGATGAAGTAATTGAACAAAACCATCCATAATTTAAAAAGGGAAATAGAAAAAAATAAAGAAAGCACAAAGGGAGACAAATCTGGAGCTAGAAAACCTAGGAAAGAGACCAGGAGTTATATATGCAACCATCACCAACAGAATACAAGTGATAGAAGAGAGAATCACATGGGAAGAAGATATCTTAGAAAACATCTACACAACCATCAAAGATAAATTAAACAGACACACAAAAAAAAACTCTAGCTCAAAACATCCAGGAAATCCAGGACACAATGAGAAGATCAAACCTAAGGATAATAAGTATAAAAGAGAGAGAAGACTCCCAAATTAAAGGGCCAGTAAATATCTTCAACAAAATCATATTATTCCACCATAAGTTATTCCACAAAATAGAAACAGAAGGAATACTACCCAATTTCATCTACGAAGCCACAACTATGCTTATACCTACACCACACAAAGACCCAACAAAGAAAGAGTATTTCAGACCAATTTCTCTCATGAATATTGACACAAAAATAAGGAAAATCTCACAAATGGAATCTAAGAACACATCAAAACTATCCTCCACCATATTCAAGTAGTTTTCAAACCAGGGATCAATATAAAGAAATCCATTAACCTAATCCACTATATAAACAAACTCAAAGAAAAAAAAAACACATGATCAATTCATGCTGAGAAAACATTTGACAAAATTCAACACCCCTTCATGATAAAAGTCCTGGAAAGATCAGCCAAAGCCCACACCTAAATATAATAAAAGCAATATACAGGAAACCAGTAGCTAACATTAAACATTGAATGGAGAGAAACTTGAAGCAATCCCATTAAAATCAGGGACTAGACAAGGCTGCCCACTCTCTCCCTACTTATTCTCGAATGAGGACTCAAATTCCTAGCCAGAGCAATGACACAACAAAAGGAGGTCAAAGGGATAGAAATTGGAAAGGGAGAAGTCAAAATATCACTATTTGCAGATGATATGATAGTACATATAAGTGACCCCAAAAGTTCCATCAGAGAACTACTAAGCCTGGAAAACAGCATTAGCAAAGTAGCTGTGTATAAAATTAACTCAAACAAATCAGTAGCCTTCCTGGAGAAAGATTAAAAAAAAAGGATAAACGGACTAAGAAAAATTTAGGGAAATCACACCCTTCATATTAGTTCCAAATAATATAAAATACCTCAATGTGACTCTAACCATGCAAGTGAAAGGTCTGCATGACAAGCACTTCATGTCTCTGAAGAAAGAAAATGAAGAAGATGGAAATAGCCCCCAGGCTCATGGTTTGGTGGGATTAATATAGTAAAAATGGCCATTTTGCCAAAAACAATCTACAGATTCAATGCAATCACCATCAATATTCCAACTCAATTCTTTGTAGAGTTAGAAAGAGCAATTTCCAAATTCATTTGGAATAACAGAAAACCAAGGACAGCAAAGAGTATACTCAACAATAAAAGAACTTCTCAGGGAACCACTATCCCTGACCTCAAGTAGTATTACAGAGCAATAGTCACAAAAACTGTATGGTATTGATACAGAGACAGGCAGGTAGATCAATGGAATAGGATTGAAGACCCAGAAATGAACCCACACACCTATGGTCACTTGATTTTTGACAAAGGAGCCAAAACCATCAAATGGAAAAAAGAGAGCATTTTCAGCAAATGGTGCTGGTTCAACTGGAGTTCAGCATATAGAAGAATTCATATCGATCCATGTTTATCACCCTGTACAAAGCTTAAGTCCAAGTGGATCAAGGACCTCCACATCAAACCAGATACACTCAAACTAATAGAAGAAAAAGTGGGGAAGAACCTCCAACACATGGGAACTGGGGAAAATTTCCTAAACAAAACACCAATGGCTTATGCTCTAAGATCAAGAATCGACAAATGGGATCTCATAAAACTGCAAAGCTTCTGTAAGGCAAAGGAAAGAAAATGGCAACCAACAGATTGGGAAAAGATCTTTAACAATCCTACATCTGATAGAGGGCTAATATCCAATATATACAAAGTTAGACTGCAGGGTGACAAATAACCCTATTAAAAAATGGGGTTCAGAGCTAAACAAAGAATTTACAGCTGTGGAATGCCGAACGGCTGAGAAACACCTAAAGAAATGTTCAACATCTTTATTCATAAGGGAAATGCAAATCAAAACAACCCTGAGATTTCACCTCACACTGGTGAGAATGGCTAACATAAAAAACTCAGGTGACAGCAAATGCTGGCGAGCATGTAGAGAAAGAGGAACACTCCTCCATTTTTGGTGGGATTGCAGATTGGTACAGCCTCCCTGGAAATCAGTCTGGAGTTTCCTCAGAAAATTGGACATTGCACCACCTGAGGACCCAGCTATACCACTCCTGAGCATATACCCAAAAGATGCTAACAAGGACACATGCTTCATTATGTTCATAGCAGCCTTATTTATAATAGCCAGAAGCTGGAGAGAATGCAGATGCCCTTCAACAGAGGAATTGGTACAGATATTGTGATATATTTACACAATGGAGTACAACTCACCTATCAAAAACAATGACTTCATGAATTTCAAAGGCAAATGTATGGATCTAGAAAA
Organism: Rattus norvegicus; assembly: GCF_021556685.1. NCBI lineage: Eukaryota > Metazoa > Chordata > Mammalia > Rodentia > Muridae > Rattus > Rattus norvegicus. Next base: position 154,523,146 of record NC_141554.1, on the reverse strand, counting down.
TATCCTGAGTGAGGTAATCCAATCACAAACAAAAACACACATGGTATGCACTCACTGATAAGTGGATATTAGCTGAAAAGCTCTAATTATCTAATATACAATCCATAGACCACATGAAGCTCAAGAAGAAGGACGATCAAAGTGTTTTATGATTCACTCCTTCTTAAAAGGGAGAACAAAAATATTCATAGGAGGAGATATGGAGACAAAGTTTGGTGTAGAAACTGAAGGTGTGGCTATTCAGATCCTACCCCACCTGGGGAGCCAGTCCATATATACAGCCACCAAAACTAGATAAGATTGATGAAACTGAGAAGGGCATCCTGACAGGAACCTGATATAGCTATGTCCTGAGAGACTCAACCAGAGCATGACAAATACAGAGGCGAATGCTAGCAGCACACCATTGAACTGAGATGGGGTCCCTTTTGGAGGAGTTAGAGAAAGGATTGAAGGAGCTTGCAATCCCATAAGAACAACAATACCAACCAACCAGAGTTTTCAGGGACTAAACCACTACCCAAAGACTATGCATGGACTGACCCATGGCTCCAACTGCATATTTAGTAGAGGATGGACTTGTTGGGCACCAATGGGCTGAGATTCCCTTGGTCCTGCCAAGGCTGGTCCCAGCAGTGTAGGGGAATGTCAGCGTGTGCAGGCAGGAAGCGAGTGGTGGCTGGGAAGTGGAATACCCTTCCTGAAGTGGAGGGGGATAGGATAGGGGGCCTTATGGACAGGAAATCCAGAATGGGAATAAGATTTGAAATGTAAATTAAAAATCCAATAAAAAAAAAGAGAAACATACTCTAGTAATTTTAAGGACAATCTTAAAGAATCCTTCTTTTGAGTAATTTTCTTTTGTTAATTAACTTCTGGTCTCCAGTGATACTTGATGGTGCAGTCTTGTGATCCTGACTACTTGGAAGACTGAGATATTTGAAGGAGCTGAAGGGTCTTACAACCCCATAAGAGTAATAATACCAACCAACCTGAGCTCCCAGGAACTAAACCACCATCCAAAGGGTACACATGGACTCATGGCTCCAGCTGCTTATGTAGCAGTGGATGGCCTTTTGGGGCACCAATGGGAGGAGAAGCACTTGGTCCTGCCAACGCTGGACGCCCCCCACAAGTTTAGAGGAAGGTCATGGTGGGGAGTTGGGAGGGGGCGGGTGTTTGGGAGAACACCCTCACAGAAGAAGGAGGGAAGGGGTATGGGATAGGGAGTTTATGGAACGGATTCCGGGTAGGGGATAATATTTGAAATGTAAATTGAAAAAATCCAATAAATCAATAAAAGTCTATCTGAAGAACAGAGTATGTTTGAAGCCAGCTTGGGTACTTTAGGGAGATCCTGTGCCAGAATTAAAAGGAAGAATGGGGCTAGGACTATAACTCCATGGGGTCAGAATATCCTTACCTTAGAAAAACCTAGGTTCCATCCCTGTTAGCATACATACAGACATACACATACATACATACATACATACATACATACATACACACACACACAATCACACACACACACATCATTCTCTATTCTGCCATGTTCTACATATTTAAATATTATATTTTCTTGGCTCCCATGTTCTATTATTTCTTGGTTTGTCAGAGCTATGTTTCTCTATTGAAAGACACAGACCCTGTTGAATGGGATGGGTTTGTGTAGTTGCTTAGCCTTCTGGCCCATGAACAGGTGCTTTCTCTTATTCCTCAGGTTTATGTAAGCATCCTCAAGATTATACATAATTTCACATTTTGTTAACTCTACCCACTATGTTCCCTAATCTGTGTGGAAAGGTAAAGTTATCACCCTCTTCAAGAGTTCCAACTTCCAGACCCTCCCACTGAAGAGCTCCATTGGCCAGGAACCACCCCAAGACCTCCAATGGCCAGGTGTTGCCCCTGAGGAGCTCCAATGGCCAGGCGATGCTCCTGAGAAAGTCCAATGGCCAGACCCTTCCCCAGCTCAGACTTCTCTAACTGCTTGAATGGCATTCCCTAGATGATGTAACTACTGTTCCAGACCCTGGAGGCAGGAGAATTGTCAGGCTCCTCCCTATCAAAACATTTCCATCAGTCCCTGAGCTTGCCCAAAGATTGGGCCACATAATTCCTTCAACCCCAACCTACCCCCCAAATTCCACCCCTCAGAATAACTATACAGCCATATAAATCCCGTGTTCTGCTCAGTTCTCCTTTGTTGCATCTCACTGCGAAGAATTCACCACACTCCTGGGGTCACCACCACCACCACAAGCACATCTCTTGCATGAGGTTTATTGTGTGTTGTGACTTTGTGGTTTTCCTTGGATCTAGACTGTAAAGGTACTCTTTTCATGCCAGCTATAACATATCTACAAAAGCATTTGAAATAAAAATAAATAAATTTATTTCTCAAAATATTTCTTTGGAGCAAGTATGGCACAAATCACTATTGCTTGTTTTCCATGATATGTATATGTGAAACTTTCTGCAGTGCTTTTCTGGGATGTTTTATAATAAAATGATCTGATAGAGCAAATTAAGTTAAAATAATTCTATTCTCGCCCAAACACTATTGCTCTATAGTGATTGGGTTTTTGTTTTTTGTTGTTGTTTTGTTGGCTTTTGTTCTTGTATTTTTGTCCTTGACCTACATTATTGCCTTCAAATGAAAAGAGTGTGAAAATGTCACATTTTTAGCAATGAAAATGCTTTCTCGCCATTTGGATTAAATATATTTGCATGACCCCAATGATAGGGCAAATGCTATCTTCCAAGTATTAACGTCCCAGATACTATTAGGTTTACAGTGCATCAAGCAGGCACAATCGCATCCCCTAAAGATGCATTTGTGAGGAGAATTTAACACTCCTAGTATTATTTAACTAAGAAATAGCTGCATCAGAGAGAGATTGTAGTTCTGGACTGCTAAAAGAAAGTGTGGACATTTCAACAGTTATATGATGATTTAGAGTATTAAAAAATAAAAGGTGGCTCCCACTAACATTGGTATATCTTAATAAAAAAAAGGTGGACTCTAATGGTTATCTTTTTGTGGATTAACTACATAATTTTCATTTTTCACTTTGTCATAGGATACTGTTGATATATGAAAATGTAATTTAAATGTTCTCAAAATCTCTATAGTGATTTCTGAACCAGGTAAATCAGTCCGTTGTGCTCGAAGAAAAAAAAATAAACGTCATACGAATTGGTATGCTTTTAGCCTGAGTACAGTAAACGTTTTAATTGCTGTTCTAATACTTTTGCACTTGCCCTACATATTTCTATTTATGGAAGACAAATACCTCTGGAAGTCATGCAAATAAAAAACACATAGAACCTGGAGAATACTGGATGTGTAAAGGACATCCTTTCAATTGGTGGACTGACTTTACTAACTTTTGATTACACAAAATCTGAGCTCTTTTATTGCAACCAAAATATATTGATTATGTGGCATAATCCTACCAATCTGTTCTGCTGGTTCTCCTTCAAATATGATGAGAATAGTAAAAAAAATAATTCAGTGTAGATTTATATGATTGTATTTTGAATATTCTTTCTTATATATTATGGATATTATTATACACAAAATAGAGTTTGAGTATTACAACTAAGCTTGTTCTCATAGCATCTTCTCTATAAGCATGGAGAAAAAGTTAATGATGAAGGACTTAAATCAACACTCCACAAATTCTTCTTTCTTTAAAATAAAATCTTATACAAAGTTATAATTTTATGGAAAACAGTTTAAGTTGTTAGTTTCACGGAAAAGAAAACCAAATACTTCAAACTGAAAAAGGTTTTCAACATCAATTATTAACTCCTATGGGTTAAGAAGTTCTGAATATATTGCCTCATTTAATAATGTCAAGCATTTTAGAGTGATTTAAGAGATAGGTAAAATATGAACTAGACACATTTAATAATTTCCCCATAACCATATAACAATATGTTGTGTCTACTAAATCTACTGTTCAACAAATGAAATTGGGATGTATATTTTAAACCAGAAAAAAATGCAAATATCACATTCACATCATAGATGTTCACTAAAACAACACTATTCTGATAATTGACCAAACTTTATATGGAGAAAGTTTTGCTTTCTCTTTTCCCTTTACAAAATGTTGGCATATTCTCAAGAAATAAAAATAAGGTCAAGGTTGCAAATATAAGACTTCCTTACATGCTTTCATATTTATTTTCTGTTGTCATGATAATGTACTAACTAAAAGCTACTTCGGGAGGAAAAGGATAATTTCAACTTATATTTTACAGTCTGACTCTGGGAAAGCCACAGCAATATTTCAAGAGAGGAAGCTAGAGGAAGGAACTGAAGCAAACACTGTTGGAGAATCTTGCTTGTAGGCTTGATCAGCTTGCTTTCTTACACAACCAAGGACCACATGCCTGGGATTAGCACTGCCCATAGTGGCCTGTGCCCTCCTGCAGCAATCATAACCAAGAAATATCCTATAGGCTTGCCTATAGACCAACCTAATCGAGGCAATTCCTCACCCCAAGTTCCCTCTTTGTACATGATTCTAATTTGTATCAAGTTGACAAAAACTAATCAGCACATATTCCCAAGTGATTTACTAGTGAAATAGTATTCACTAGACATCACAATGCTGTTACATACATGGACTAACAATGAAAAATGCTGGATGCACTCATAACAAATCAAGTCGACCGAAATTCCAGCATGGATGTGGAAGGGAGGACGAGCCACTTTTCTTTACTAATGTGGCTCCTTAGAGACTGACTGATCTATAAATGGCCCACAACACAAGAGCATACAGACAACATTAAGTGAACTCAGTGAGTTGTTATTTATTTTCTAAAAAGATAGACTGCAAAATATAAGTTGAAATTAGCCTTTTCCTCCCCAAGTAGCTTTTAGTTAGAAAACATGAACTTCTGAAGGGAAATGTGGTAGGGCTATGGAAAGAACTAGGGGGAATAGACTGGATAATTAGAATTGATTAAAATATGGTACAGGCATATATGAATTTCTCAATCAACAAAAATACAAAAAGTTAAGAGAAAAGAAACTTTCATGTTTTAATCTACTGATTAACCCACTTATTTCATTCTGTAGTAATATAATTATTATGCAAAGTATTATCAAATAAAGTGCTTTCTATTATAATCATATGAACCATAACTGATTAGGAAAGGATAGAAAATATTGGACCAGTGGTTTCTAAGAGCTTGATCATGAACTACACAGAGTGATGGAAGTACACTTTAAAAGCAGTAGTTTAGACAATTCATCTAGACTTACTGAAAAGAGTTATGCTTTTATTAGTGTTAAATAATTAGCCCTTTTATGAGGCTTACTTGGGTAAATTGTTCTACAATTGAAACAACTTGAAAATTACTGTCTTAGTATAACCAATTCATTTTGTAGGTAAAAATATAAACCCACTGAACTAAGAAATTAGATAAGCCTTCTGGCATATGGCCAACTTACCATGGGCTACATTCTTAGAGAAAACTGACAGTTCCTCTCCCAGCAGTTATCAAGTGTCAATTGCTCCTTATCCAGGGGTGGTATTTCATATCCAAATCAACTCTACATGCCCGAATTTGGTCTGACTTGGTTTTGTGCATGCTGTTCCAAACACTATGAGTTCATGTATATAGCTTCCTTCCTATATTCATAACGTACTCTTTCCTTTTAGTCATATACTATATCTCTATAGTGATTTCTGAACCAGGTAAATCAGTCCGTTGTGCTCGAAGAAAAAAAAATAAACGTCATACGAATTGGTATGCTTTTAGCCTGAGTACAGTAAACGTTTTAATTGCTGTTCTAATACTTTTGCACTTGCCCTACATATTTCTATTTATGGAAGACAAATACCTCTGGAAGTCATGCAAATAAAAAACACATAGAACCTGGAGAATACTGGATGTGTAAAGGACATCCTTTCAATTGGTGGACTGACTTTACTAACTTTTGATTACACAAAATCTGAGCTCTTTTATTGCAACCAAAATATATTGATTATGTGGCATAATCCTACCAATCTGTTCTGCTGGTTCTCCTTCAAATATGATGAGAATAGTAAAAAAAATAATTCAGTGTAGATTTATATGATTGTATTTTGAATATTCTTTCTTATATATTATGGATATTATTATACACAAAATAGAGTTTGAGTATTACAACTAAGCTTGTTCTCATAGCATCTTCTCTATAAGCATGGAGAAAAAGTTAATGATGAAGGACTTAAATCAACACTCCACAAATTCTTCTTTCTTTAAAATAAAATCTTATACAAAGTTATAATTTTATGGAAAACAGTTTAAGTTGTTAGTTTCACGGAAAAGAAAACCAAATACTTCAAACTGAAAAAGGTTTTCAACATCAATTATTAACTCCTATGGGTTAAGAAGTTCTGAATATATTGCCTCATTTAATAATGTCAAGCATTTTAGAGTGATTTAAGAGATAGGTAAAATATGAACTAGACACATTTAATAATTTCCCCATAACCATATAACAATATGTTGTGTCTACTAAATCTACTGTTCAACAAATGAAATTGGGATGTATATTTTAAACCAGAAAAAAATGCAAATATCACATTCACATCATAGATGTTCACTAAAACAACACTATTCTGATAATTGACCAAACTTTATATGGAGAAAGTTTTGCTTTCTCTTTTCCCTTTACAAAATGTTGGCATATTCTCAAGAAATAAAAATAAGGTCAAGGTTGCAAATATAAGACTTCCTTACATGCTTTCATATTTATTTTCTGTTGTCATGATAATGTACTAACTAAAAGCTACTTCGGGAGGAAAAGGATAATTTCAACTTATATTTTACAGTCTGACTCTGGGAAAGCCACAGCAATATTTCAAGAGAGGAAGCTAGAGGAAGGAACTGAAGCAAACACTGTTGGAGAATCTTGCTTGTAGGCTTGATCAGCTTGCTTTCTTACACAACCAAGGACCACATGCCTGGGATTAGCACTGCCCATAGTGGCCTGTGCCCTCCTGCAGCAATCATAACCAAGAAATATCCTATAGGCTTGCCTATAGACCAACCTAATCGAGGCAATTCCTCACCCCAAGTTCCCTCTTTGTACATGATTCTAATTTGTATCAAGTTGACAAAAACTAATCAGCACATATTCCCAAGTGATTTACTAGTGAAATAGTATTCACTAGACATCACAATGCTGTTACATACATGGACTAACAATGAAAAATGCTGGATGCACTCATAACAAATCAAGTCGACCGAAATTCCAGCATGGATGTGGAAGGGAGGACGAGCCACTTTTCTTTACTAATGTGGCTCCTTAGAGACTGACTGATCTATAAATGGCCCACAACACAAGAGCATACAGACAACATTAAGTGAACTCAGTGAGTTGTTATTTATTTTCTAAAAAGATAGACTGCAAAATATAAGTTGAAATTAGCCTTTTCCTCCCCAAGTAGCTTTTAGTTAGAAAACATGAACTTCTGAAGGGAAATGTGGTAGGGCTATGGAAAGAACTAGGGGGAATAGACTGGATAATTAGAATTGATTAAAATATGGTACAGGCATATATGAATTTCTCAATCAACAAAAATACAAAAAGTTAAGAGAAAAGAAACTTTCATGTTTTAATCTACTGATTAACCCACTTATTTCATTCTGTAGTAATATAATTATTATGCAAAGTATTATCAAATAAAGTGCTTTCTATTATAATCATATGAACCATAACTGATTAGGAAAGGATAGAAAATATTGGACCAGTGGTTTCTAAGAGCTTGATCATGAACTACACAGAGTGATGGAAGTACACTTTAAAAGCAGTAGTTTAGACAATTCATCTAGACTTACTGAAAAGAGTTATGCTTTTATTAGTGTTAAATAATTAGCCCTTTTATGAGGCTTACTTGGGTAAATTGTTCTACAATTGAAACAACTTGAAAATTACTGTCTTAGTATAACCAATTCATTTTGTAGGTAAAAATATAAACCCACTGAACTAAGAAATTAGATAAGCCTTCTGGCATATGGCCAACTTACCATGGGCTACATTCTTAGAGAAAACTGACAGTTCCTCTCCCAGCAGTTATCAAGTGTCAATTGCTCCTTATCCAGGGGTGGTATTTCATATCCAAATCAACTCTACATGCCCGAATTTGGTCTGACTTGGTTTTGTGCATGCTGTTCCAAACACTATGAGTTCATGTATATAGCTTCCTTCCTATATTCATAACGTACTCTTTCCTTTTAGTCATATACTGCTTGTCTCTTACATTATTTTCCATCCTCTTCTAAAAGAATCCTTGAGCCTTGGGGAGAGGGGAAGTATAATACAGATGCTGCATTTAGTACTGGCCATTACACAATGTCTAATTCTCTCCATTTTGACCACCTGTGGGTCTCTGTGTTAATCACTATCAACTGCAAATGAAAGCTTCTATGATGAATCAATCTATGGGCATAATGGCAAGTCATTCATTTTTGTATTTGTGTATTATTTACAAATTGAGTATTTTTAGAGTCAGTAAATGAATGGTTTATTTAAGACTGAACTTTGGTAATTCTTAGTCTAGTACTCATTCTCTTATACTATCAGTATTTGTGAATGCCTCCACTGAATAAATTAGAAACGAGCTTTAGGATTATTTTGTAATAAATAATTTTGTACAATATTCTTTCAAGATTGCATTTATTTTCATTACTAATTATTCATAAAAACAAAGTAAAGCATAACGTTACAGTAAAATCAAATTTTAATTATTCTATAATTTCAGAAATAATTTGCAAGTAATATCCTCGGTTGTTTAAAGAGACTGGGAAACAACTGTTTTCAGCATCAGTCATCATCAAAGACCTGTTGTTGATATAATCATTGTAAAATATGTCTATGGGGGGAGGGCGGCAATGGGGGGAGGGTTGGGAGGGGAACACCCATAAGGAAGGGGAGGGGGGAGGGGGATGTTTGCCCGGAAACCGGGAAAGGGAATAACACTCGAAATGTATATAAGAAATACTCAAGTTAATAAAAAAAATATGTGCTTTATATTTTCTTCTTCACAAATCCCAAACTGTAATACTTGTGAAATAAACTTCAAGACTTGATTCTGTAACATCAATAGTAAATTCAGGATCTTTTAATAAATCACATATTCTAACAAAAGTATCCTTGTTATATATTCATCTATATGCAGAGAGCATATAAATACAGAGATGTAATTTCTTTATATTACTTTCCTGTTTAGGTGGTAATGTGAATTTTATATATGATTCCTCAACAGTAAGTGGCAGTTAAAGTTTTAAATCAATCACAGAACTTTAAGAGCATTGACAGTGTCTTTATTGGAAATAGCTTTTTTGATTTTTAAGCTGCTGTCTTCATGGAATAAAATGTTCACTCTCCCCTTCTCTGTATTTACACATTCATCTTTTTTTGTCTACCATCTGACTCTCCAAGGAATATTATAACTTTTCTTAATTGTGTTTTCTATTTACTCTAATGAAAATAAAAGCTACAGTACTTAGGAAAGATACTTATAAATATTGATTCTCCATTCTAAATGTAATGGATCATTAATATAATACTTATTGATGCCAGAATATTTTGTTTAATAATTAGTAATAACTTTCCCTTTAAATACTCCTTTATTGTATTATTTCTTCACATAAAGACTATTGATTTTCTTATTTTGCCCTTTATTATTTATTTAGAAGGGTTTTTCACTTGTAGAATTCACTAAACATTAACGAAATTCTACCATTATATAGACAATGCAATCTTAAGGTTTATTTAAATCAAAAGCAGAAACTTTTCTCTAATTGTCCATTGTATTACTTTCATTTAGATCTAGAAGGGCAACTGATAGAAGTCCCTTTGCAAGCTAGGAAGGAATACCTTGTCTAAATCAGCACATTGACAAAATTTCTATGAGATCTTTTCCTTTTGATTATCACCCAAGTACCCAAGCTTTCTTTTATTTTTTTTAAACCACAAAGCACAAATAGTAAAAAAATTGTGTTTTCCTGAGGAGCATCTTTTCCAATTGGAAAAAGTGTTCTCAATTAACTGATAAATTTTAGAGGTAGGAACATGTATAAGGCAGTGAGCATTTTATCAGTGCTACACAACACCATACCATTATGGTGAAAACAAAATATTGTGGCCATAACATCTTCTATTATATCAGCAGATTTTATGTAATAAGAAACACAAACTTATGGCTCTTCTGTTCTCCCATTCAATTATGAATGCACTAAACTTGCAATACCAATATTATGGCACTTTCCCCCCAAGGGCTACTTCAACTATTATTTTTTATGGCACATGTAGGCTTAAAGAATTCCCAAACACATATTCAAAAATAGTTTATAAGAAAAGAACTTAAGGAAGCAATTCTTACATGGATGCTTATTGTAATCTTAAAACATTCGCAAAAAATGAAAAATTATTTTCATGGATACTTCAAAATGTATTTTAAAAATTCTACTTTAAAAATTTAGTTTGAGAATTTCACATATTCATTTGTGTTTTGATGAAATTCGCCTTTTTTCCTTCTCCTTCAACTCATCTCATATGCCTCTACTCCTGTTTACTCTTAACTGTATGTTCTTAACTTTTTTTAAAAAAAATTGCATCTACTTAAAGGCTGCCTTTGTATGCATGGGTACAGGACCACCTACTGTAGCATGAGTAGCTTCTCAGAGTCATATCCATGAAGAAAACTGATTCTTCCTCCCCTATATACTCTAATAGTCAATAGTTCCTTACCTACGGGTGGTATTTCATATATACATGTTAGGATTTAACATGACTTAATCTTGTGTATTTAATTCCAGCAACTATTAGTTTCTGTGTGCAGTAACCAGGAATATTGAACAAATCCTGTTTCTCTGCAGGTATCTGCTACAGCTGGTGTTTCCAGTCTTTCCGACTCTTTTATGATTCCCAAGCCTTGGAAGACAGGGATGTGATATTAATGTCTCACATTGACTTGAGCACCTTACAGTCTCTTACTTTTTGTACACTGAGTAGTTACAGTTCTTTGTATTAATAACTATTTACTTCAAAAATAAGCTTCTCTGATGACAGTTGAGAGATACATTAATCTATGGGCATGGTGATAAGAAATTAGGAGGCAATTAAACACTATGTCCATGTACCATGATAATAAGATTGGGTTCTCCCTTGGAGCCTACTGTATAGCCAGTCATAGATTTTTGACCTAGTTAATTGTGACAGGAATGGGTTCTGTCTCATGAGTTCAATTTTAAATATAATCAGAAAGTAGTTGTTTATCCTGTTAATATTAATGTCACTACTGTATCTGTGAGTAAATGATTTTAAGTAGGTTATTATTAGAGTGGTGGGACTTACTAAGGGATAATCCTGTTGGTTATTTTCCTCCTTAGGTAGCATTCATAGACACATACAGCACTATTAAGGTTGGGCACTGGAGAAAAAAAATTCTAAGTTAGTAACAACTTGATTTACTCATATCCAATGAGTTAAATATGTGTTATCATTAGTAATATGGTGTTACTACCAAGTTCTGAAGGGTAACCAAGAGCACTGGCAATATACAATAATATTTATGAAGGGAATTATAATTACCAATGACATTAAACAAGATAACATAGGCTTAGCAAAGGTCTTTAGTTTTATCTCTACAACACTCTTTTTTATCATTTTGTGGTGATTTGCTTGAGATGGTCTCATAAGCTCATATGTTTGAATAAAGTAACAAACTGTTGGAAGTGTTTGGGAAGGGTTAGAAAGTGTGGCCTTGTTGGAGAAGTTATGTTAGTGGAGTGGGCTTTGAAGTTTGAATAGCCCCTGCCATTGCCAGCTCATCAGATTCCCACTACCATTCTAGTACCAAGCCTGCCTGCTCCCTATAACAATGGCCATCCTCTGAAAGTGTACATAAAGCCCCAATTAAATACTTTCTTTTTGTAAGTTGCCTTGGTAGTAGTGTCTCATCACGGCAATAGAAAAATATCTAAGATACATGCCCTCCCATCCCCCACCTCATGAAACCCTTCCTGCTCTGTTAGTTTCAATCATTGTAAAATATGGAAAAAGAAAAAAATGTCCTGCTGTCTTCCTTAAGTCTAGTGACATATCTTAGTGTTATTGAAACATCATGAACAAGACAGTAGTTTTTCTAGAAGTAACATGTTTTAAGATACTTGATAAAGACTCATTATGTTGTATGTCTTTTAAAATCAGGTTTTAGAAGAGGAATCTATAACTTATGTATAGAAGATTGCGCCTTAAAATAAGTAGGAAGTTTCATGGTAGGCAGCTAATTATCCTAATTATCTGATTTTTAGAATACATTTTTTAATTTCTTAACAAATAGAACACATAGAAGCAGTAGGTATGGTGGTATGATTTATCTACTGTTACATATATTAATTAAGTTTTATTAATTAGGTTTTAATAATATGTCAATATTTGGATGAATCACAATATATTTGTTTATTTTGTTCTTAATTAAGGCTGCTATAATAGAATACCATATGCTAGAGAAATGTTCTGGAGGCTGGAAATCAGAGACCAACGTACCAGTATGATTGAATTATGGTGAGGCCCTCGTCTTTTTGCTTCATTAATTCATTGTGTTGTTTTATTTTGTTTGCTCTTTTGTGTGTTTGTTTCTACTTTAACAATTTCAGCACTGAGCTCAGTTGTTTCTTGCCATCTACCTCATTCTAGATCTTTAAGATATTCTGTTAAGTTGTTATGAGATTTCTCTAGTATTTCTATGTAGACATTGCTATGAACTTGTCTTTTTAGAACCACCTTCATTGTCAACCAATGAAATTGAGTTGAAGAACCACATATAAATGAACATACTTATGAAAACTTGATTTTTGGTAAAAAATAATTACAGAAATATACATTGGAAATAAACGGCATCTTAAATGGATGGTACTTGTCAAACAAAATGGCTACATGTAAAAGAATGTAAATAAATCCAAAATTTAACTGGAGGGCAACATGTAGAAGAATGCAGATCGATCCAAAATTTAACTCCAAACGGTTCAATAAAACCTCAAAAGAAAATAGAACAAGATACACTGAACATGGTAGAAGAAAAAGTGGGAAATAGCTTTAAACTCCTTGGCACAGGATAAGACTTCCATAATAGAACACCATTAGTGCAGGCACTAAAATCAACAATTAATTAATGAGACCTCACAAAACTGAAAAGCATGTGTAAGTCAAAGGTCCCTGATTTTTGAACAAAGTGGCAGTCTACAGTATGGATAAAAGATTTTTTTTACCAACTTCACATACAATAGAGAGCTAATTTCCTATATATATATATATATATATATATATATATATATATATATATATATGGAAAGAGAGAGACAGAGACAGAGAGAGACAGAGAGAGACAGAGACAGACACAGACAGACAGAGACAGAGAGAGACAGAGAGAGACAAAGAGATAGAGAGAGACAGAGAGAGACAAAGAGACAGAGAGACAGAGAGAGTGTGTGTGTTCAGGATCTAGATTTCAAAAACAATCCAATTTAAAAGTGGAATAGAGGTCTAAACAGAGAATTCTTAGAGTAGTGCCATCCTGAATGGCTGAGAAGCACTTAAAGAAATATTCAACTTCCTTAGCCATCATGGAAATGCAAACTGAAAATCTATCTTATATTTGTCAGTATGGGTAAGATCAAAAACAGAAGCAACAGATGATGCTGGTGAGGATGTGGAGCAAGGAGAACACTCCTCCATTGCTGGTGGGAGTGCAAACTTGTACAACCACTCTGGAAGTCAGTGTTGTGATGCCTCAGAAAATTGGAAACAGATCTACCTCCAGATCGAGCTATACCATTCATGGGCATATACTCAAAGGACCATTCATTCCAACACAAAGACATTTGATTAACTATGTTCATAGCATTTGCATTCATAATAGCCAGGAACTGGAAACAACCTAGATGTCCCTCAACTGAAGAATGCATAAAGAAAATGTGGCACATTTACACAATGACATACTATTCAGCTATCAAAAACAAGGACATCATGAAATTTGCAGGCAAATGGATGGAACAAGAAAAATGTCATCCTGAGTAAGAAAACACAGAGCCATATAAATAAATTTGGTTGTATATTGACTTATATGTACATAATAGACATAAAATAACTAAGCTACAGTCCAAAGATCTAGAAAGGTAAGGTATAGGGAAAAGGACTTTGAAACCCATAAATCTTTCTGAAAGGGTGAAAGAATAGATTTTATGAGTGAACTGTGGTGGCAGTACAGAATCAGAGATTTGCATGGAGTTGGGGAGGAGAGATGGGTTTGAGGAAGGGTAATCAGAGAAAGACAGCTAGAATTGAGTGGCATTTAAGAGATGGTATGAAAACCTAGAGCAGGTGAAACTTCCTGTTATATATGAAGTCAATCCCAGTTTAGTCTTTACATAATAGGTGATACAGAATCCCAACTAGTAATCTGACCCCAAATAAAGCTTCCAGTACTAGGACTGAGTTATGTCCAATTAAATTGTTGGCCAGAGAGGTCCCATAGAAGTCCTCAAACAACTGAGGTGTTGCCAAGACAATAGGTCACTCTCCACATACTGACCATAAGGCTGTATTGCTGAAGCCAACACCTATATAACTCATTAACTATGAAGAGGTTGAGTGTAGAGCATGTTGGACCTTGTTACCAGAGATACAAAAAAATCTGGCAAGTTTGAGTGAGCTCAGAATCTCGGATTCTCAGATATCTGAGACTGGCAAGAGTAGAGCTATTCCTACCTGCCTGTATACTTGCTCTGGAACATGTAACCATAAAACCTCATGAGAGGACCATGGACAATCAGTCATCCAAAGTAATACCTGGAGTTCTTCTCCATTCTGATTAGGTATCTAGATAGCTCTGAGGCTTCAGTCAATGAGCTTTCCTTCCTGGACATTCTTTCCACACAAAAAATACAATCCCTGATTCACACTTAATAAAGTGTATGCATTTACATCCACCAAAAAATAGACCAGTATGAAAGAGGCAACAGTTGTCTAGAGAGTTACTCCATTAAGGATAATCTTGGCAAAGGCCTTACCCCTAAAGCTCCACACCTAAGACTCCCTAGGAAGTCTTTCCTCTAGGGAGACTTTCAGCCCATGCTCCCAACAGACCAGGATTTCACTAGTCCTGGTTACACCTCCCCTCTCCATCTGGAGTGCAAATGCCCAAGGGGAAAGAAAGACCTTGGATTCCCCACAACCCCAGTTCGTGACTTCCCTTCCCAGCAGTATATAGATAGTGCCACTGTGGACTCCACATTTTGGACTTTATCCTGCCTCCCCACCACACCCACTTGCCAGCAATGCCTGGCCCCACATCCCCACACCCAGCAGAGAGACAGGTTGCAGTATGGCAATTCAGCTGTTACCTACAATCAATACTTAACCCCTATGATCTAGTCTTTATTCTGCAGAGTACCAAAAGAGAATTGTAAAGACCAATCTAGCATTAAACGATTTGACCTATAACCCGTCCTGCCTGAAAAATATGCTAAAGTAATGGTGACACAGAGCTTGTGGAGTGACCATCCAATGTCTGATTTCACCAAAAGCCCACACCTCAGACTGTTTGAGTGACCAAGAACCAGAGACTATGTAGCCCAGAGACCTAGTGTAAAACCAAATATTAATGGTCTTTATAAAAATCCAAATAAACGAAAAACAACCTGGTTGTGATGAGATGATCCCTAGTGATATTCTGCTATACTCATAGATCAGTGCCTTATTCATATATCATCAAAGAAACTTCTTCCTGCAGTAGATGGGAACAAATACAGAGACCTACAGCCTGACATTATATAGAGAGAAATAGCTTGGAACACTTATCTCTAAATTGGATGTTTCTTTCAAATCCTTCCCCCTCAGAGCTCAGGGAACCCCAAGGAAGAGGAGGCAGAAAGAGGGTAAGAAGCAGAGGGAATGGAGGGCATCAGAAAAACAAAGCCCTCTAAGTAAACTGAGTACAGTTCATATGACCTCACAGAGCCTGAAAAAACAAGCACAAAGTCTGCATGTGCCTTTACCAGGTCCTGTGCATATCTAATATAACTATCAGTTTAGCATTTTTAATGAAATCTTGAGTGTGTGAATGAGTAGGTCTCTGTTCTTGTGACTTCTCTTGGGCTCTTTACCTTCTTTTTTATTATTATTGGTTATTTTATTTATTTACAATTCAAATGTTAGGGTTGGGGATTTAGCTCAGTTAGGTAGAGCGCTTGCCTAGGAAGTGCAAGGACCTGGGTTCGGTCCCCAGCTCCGAAAAAAAAGAACCAAAAAAAAAATGTTATCCCTCTTCCCAGTTTCCCTCCACAAACCCCCAACCCCCCCTCCCCCTCTATAAGGGTGCTTCCACACCCATTCACCAACCCACTCCTGCATCACAGCCATAGCATTCCCCTACACTGGATCATCCAGCATCCACAGGACCTAGGGGATCCCCTCCCATTGATGCCAAATAAGGTAATCCTCTGCTACATATCCAGCTGGAGCCATCACACACACACACACACACACACACACACACACACACACACACACACACACACGTACTCTTTGGTTGGTGGTTTATTTCTTGGGAGCTTTGGGGGCTCTTTAACTTCTGTTGCTTTGCCTTGTCCAACCTTCAATATAATGGTCCTTGTTCATATTATTTGTAATATTATTTGTGAATATTATTATATTTTATTTTGTTATTTTTTGGTTTTCTTTTAGAAGTTTTTTTTTCTTAATAAGAGGCAAAAAATGAGTGGATACAGATAGCAGTGGCAATAGGGTGGAAACTGAAGTAGAGGGAATGTGAACTGTAAAGATGACATATTGTGTAAGAAAATCTATTTTGAATAAAAGAGAAAATAATATATCAAATTACATTCCTTTGTACCTACACACCATGAGTAGTCCCACTGAATTTCAAATAGACTTGTGAAGAGTAGTAATCTACATCATATGTTTGTTTAAATGTAGCATTCATTGTCTTACCATTATTTGTGATGCCAACTCACAGTTAATAGAAGATAATTTTATTTTTATAAGACTTATAGAGTTTTATATATCTAAATTATTTCATTTTCCTATTTAAAAGATAATATCATATGGCTAAAACATTTTGTGCATGTATTGGCATTATCATGTGGTTTTTATTCCTTGTTCTTCTAAAATGGTATATTTATTTGACTTTATTTGGAATGTTGATAAAGCACTTTTATGATGTGGTATAATCGCTTTTATATATTCCTAAACTTGATTTCCTTATTTTCATGTTGAACATTTTATATTACATTTCATAAAAATATTTTCTATAATTTTGTTTGTTTTGTCTAGCCCTAGTATTAGAGTAAAAGTGGTCCAGTACCATTGATTAGAAAGTTTCCATTTCAGGCACAAGCTAATTATTTTAATTATAATAAAGGCATAAACAATTTTGAAACTTGTGTTTTCTTGGATAATGTTCAATAAACACTTTAGTCACTTTTTAAAAGCCCATAGGAGTTCCATAATAGAGTAGATTATGTTTATAAAGGATCAAGCCCACAGCACCTTTCCTTCTATGATTTATTTAAATCCTCACAAGTAACTACTGAATTTTATCATCACTTAGTGCCTTAACAGTGCTTGACAGACACCAAACAGCTGCTTTGTTTATAGACTGCAGTTCTAGATGAAAGGGCAAAATCCTTTTGCAAAGCTACTACTTTAATAAAATAAAAATCAACTCATCTCTGTGAGTTTAATTGCAAGCTGTTTTCTCAACATTGGTGGAAAATTTATTAAAGACCAAATCCCCTATATTTGTGTTTTTCTGGCTCCTACAGAGTGGACAATTGCCTGGCCATATGGTCAGGCAAGGAGTACTAGAAATCATGCCTATTAAACAGAAACTTGCATGAGATATAACTGTATATAAATGGTTGTATGACTTAATAAAATAGTTAAGCTGAATGTATTAATGTCTTTCAGAAGAAATCTCCTCCAGGTTTGGAAGGTGAGTGTGTAGAGAAGTGGGCATTCTAGTATTCTATTCTATTGTTATTATAGTATCCTGGGATTGTGAAAGAGTTGGATACTAGGGACAAGCATCAATCTAGATATGGCAAATAAATATAGTTGTATGTGTCACGAAAAGATATAGAGACACAAAGACGGAGATAAATATGTAAATATTTACACAGAGAAAGACCATGGCACATTATATTGATACTGGTCACCCTGGGGAATATCAGTGGAATCTTATGAGCATAAACATGAATTCTGGACTGTATTTTACGGAGTGGTGTATAAAGTAATAAGGAGAACTTCATCTGATGATAGCATGCCAAGTTGGATACTGAGAAACAATTTATGAGATCAAAGAGTATAACCTATGTCTCAATCCATGATTTCTACCAAGAGACATGAATATATACATCTTTATAATAATTTGATAGATTACTGGAATTAACAGTTTTAATAGAAGATACCAAAATGTATGAAATATGTAGAAACTAGGTATGAAGAAGTGGTTATCTTGCTTTTATCACATACACGTTAGAAAGGGATTAAGGAACTCGAAGTATTTCATCAGCTCTGCTCATGGCTATGGAGAAGAGAAGATAGGGAAATTTTTAGAATCCCTTCTTTTCTTTCTTCACTTACCTGCAATTTCTTTTCCTACTTAATATACTAGTCAAAGATCTAATGATACAAAGATAA
The DNA here is from genome assembly GCF_021556685.1 of Rattus norvegicus. Lineage (NCBI taxonomy): Eukaryota > Metazoa > Chordata > Mammalia > Rodentia > Muridae > Rattus > Rattus norvegicus. The sequence continues at coordinate 154,504,410 of NC_141554.1, read as the reverse complement.
TATGGGAAAGTAATAGTAGGACCTCAATAAAAATTCTGTCTGTGGTTTTAAAAGCTTTATGCCACAATTTCTAAAGTTGTGGTGGAGTATGTTGCGATTTCACTCTACCCAATGGTTGCAATATAATTCTACAAAGGCATCTGTTGAGAATGTATGCAGCTTGCATCTGTGGAACTATAATTTCCATCAAAATTTGTGCCTTTATTTTTTTTCTTTTTATTTTCCTTCTGCCAGGAACGAAAATTACTTATACTTGCTCCAACTCTCAGATGCACTTTCAATTCTAATTATTTTCTGTATTTCATTTAATTTGAGCAGCCCCCACCCAGTTCTCTCTCTTCAAGTTTACTAATTGTATCTTGTGTAATGCTGTGTGTGTGTGTGTGTGTGTGTGTGTGTGTGTGTGTGTGTGTGTGTGTGTACGTGGGGTGAGAGAGAGAGAGAGAGAGAGAGAGAGAGAAGAGAAGAGAAGAGAAGAGAAGAGAAGAGAAGAGAAGAGAAGAGAAGAGAAGAGAAGAGAAGAGAAGAGAAGAGAAAAGTGTGATGTCATTCTTTCAAGCACCAGTCCATTTTGGATTTTGTTTGTTTGGTTGGTTGGTTGGTTTGGTTTGGCTTGATTTGATTTTTCATTTAGAATCTCTTATTGACCTAGAATTCATCAAGTAGGTGAAATTAAGACCAGAAATCTCTATGAGTCTACTTATCTCTGCCTGTCCAAAACTTGGATTAAATTTGTGTCACCAGATCTATACTTTTGTTTGCTTGTTTACATAGATTCTAGGGATGGAAGTGAAGTTCTCACATTTGCAAGGCAAGTATTGTTTCTGCAATGACTAATTGGCCTTTAATCTACCTCATGCATTTTGTACTTCACTTTTAATAATTTGTGGAAATTGATAACATTAATTTCTCACTTTTAAAAATATGTAACATCTTCAAAATTTATTCCATGACCTTATTGTCTAATTCTTGCATTGGTATTAGATTTGGATAGCTTTTTTGAATGACTTTTATGTTCTTTATAGAATTTAGATTTGATGTCAAGCTTTCATTTTTCCCCTTCTTTCCTGTTAATGTTTTATATATTGGTTTATCAATTCATTCAGTGAATATAAAAAGAGGACTTATTATGAGACAGACACTGTACTTAACCAGAGATGTAAAATAGAAACATAAAATGAAACAGATACTCAAAAAAGAAAACACAAATGACCATTTACATAGTCCCTCCTGGCCTTGTTACTTAGAGTCTTTTATAATCGTGTTACTTTCTCCCACTACATTGATTATTTAACCCATGAATCTGGAAAAATCAGTACATTACACACCTGTAATATTATGAATTTTTTAAATGACAGGGTTTATGATGCAATAATTGGAGAAATTTGGACTGTGTAAAAAGTGCTCAGTAAATGGTTAGGAGTGCTCCAAAATAAAAAATAAAAAAGAATTTGCATACCTTAGAATTAACTGTTGGTTAATAATTTATCGTTTCATATTTCTATGAATATTCTTGATTTTCATTTTCAGATGCAGCTAAGTTACTTGAAATATATGTTTTCAGATTTTGTTAACATATTAAATGATACTGGAAGTATTCAGAATATAAAATATTCAGAAAATCCAGTCTGGCTTATGGAAATTTCCCTGTTTCTAATTCTTTGTCTGATCTAAACCTGTCAGGTTTGTTTGTATTTTAGGCAAAAGACTGTATGTTCATAAACCTATGCTCTACAGAATACTCCAATATCATCTGTTAATGTGTTTATCCAAATCTTTGTTCTTCAGCAGATATCCTATTTATTTCCACGTACCTAGTCTCCCTCAACATTTATTTCTTCTTGTCTTTTTTTGTTGCTTTTGTTGTTACCTCTATAAGTAAAAAGAAAAAAAACAGCTACTTAGAAACTTTTACCAGAATAACTTGAAATCATTATATTCCTTAGTTTTCTTGTTTTCCATTCTTCAGACAAAAATGTTTCCTTGTGTGTACGTGCTACTTTATCAGATAATGTTTCAGGTAGGAACTTAAATATGGGTTGCCACCCTACCTTACCAGCAGCAGAAGTGTTAAGTTTGCTATCTTTTAATTTAAAATGTATTTAACCAATTTAATTATTATTCACAGTTTCATATACGTATGTGTACATTTTCATCATTTACACCCCCATACCTCTCTCTCAGTCCCTCTTCCTCCAATGCTGAAGTTCTTCTGGTGAATTACTCTTCTCTCTCTCTCTCTCTCTCTCTCTCTCTCTCTCTCTCTCTCTCTCTCTTTCTTCTTCCCTCCCTCCCCCCACTGTGCAGTGTACATGCCCTCTGTGTATGTTTGTGTGTGTGTGTGTGTGTGTGTGTGTGTGTGCACATGTTTGACCACATGGATTTATTGGAGTTGACTACATACATTTGGATGTGAGGTTATTACAAGAACATGGGAAATTCACAAGTGAGTATACCATTGAAGAAAATGAAATTCTTTCCACCAACATTCTTTAGCCACCAACTCAGAGGGTTGGGGCTTCATGCACACTCTCCCATACAAGATGAAAAACTGGTATACATGATCATGTGTAGGCTGCAGCAAGTCATTGAGTTTAACAGCAACCATATCATTTCCAAGAGAATTTTTCCAATCAAATATGTTATTATTTTGCTCTTACATTCTTTCTTCATCTTTTTCATTAATTTACCCTGTTTAGAACTAAGAATTTCAACATTTGAGTTTTATATGAACAATTGTTTTGATGATAAACCATTCTATGCTGATGGCCTATTTGTTTGAACAATCATCGTGTGTTCATTGCTAACTATATATAAAATGTTAAAATCAAGATTCAATTATATAAAAGAAGCAGAGAACTATACTGACACCTGTTGAAAATAAATCATAATCTTTCTGCCCAGAAGTACTAAATGGTAACGCTCAGGTATCTAGTTAGCAAAGATACTAGTTATTCATCAGCAGGGAATATCATGGAAGTAGAACCTTGGCAGTCCATTTTAAAAGGACCAGAAAGACAAATGGGAAAACCCATATAGTTCTTCTTTACCACATTTTTAAATCACTGTTCTATAAGGAAAAATGACATATACCCACATTACTTTCTTATATACTATGTAATAAATTCACAGTGGAGTTTTAAACACTAATTTTTCCTGTTTTTTCTATATGTAGCAGACATAGTTTTATTATTTAATAAGCCATCATGTGTATGTATCTGTATGTATGACATACATACAAACACCCCATAACATCAAAATTTTATTTTTCAAGATGGACCTGTGAAAATACATTGTAATTAATAGGTAGTCTGACGTGCTTTAAAAACATGGTCCCTGGGAGACATAACAAGTGAATCTGAGGAAATAGAAAAAATCTTCAGATCCTAATACAAAAGCCTTACATTCAACAAAACTGGAAAATCTGGAGGAAATGGAAGTTTTTCTAGACAAATAAAAGGTACCAAAGTTAAATCAGGAACTGATAAACCATATAAACAACTCCATAAATCCTATAGAAATAGAAATAATTATTAAAAGTCTCTCAACAAAAAAGAGCCCAGGACCAGATGGATTTCTTGCAGAATTCTATCAGACCTTCACAGAAGACCTCATACCAATGCAGTCCAAACTATTTCACAAAATAGAAACACTAGGAGCACTAACAAATTCCTTCTATGAAACGACAATTACGCTTATACCTAAACCACACAAAGATCCAACAAAGAAGAGAACTTCAGATCAATTTCCTTTACGAATATTGACTCAAAAAGACTCAATACAATTCTCGCAAATAGAATCCAAGAACATATCAAAGTGATCATCCATCATGATCAAGTAGGCTTGATCCCTGGGATACAGGGATGGTTCAATATATAAAAAATCCATCAATGTAATCCACTATATAAATAAACTCAAAGAAAATAACCATATGATCATTTCATTAGATACTGAGAAAACATTTGACAAAATTCAATGCTCCTTCATGGCAAAAGTCCTGGAAAGATCAGGAATTCAAGGCCCATATTTAAACAGAGTAAAAGCAATATACAGCAAACCATAGCAAACATTAAACTATATGGAGAGAAACTTGAAGCAATCCCACTAAAAGCAGGAACTAGACAAGGCTGCCCACTCTCTCCCCACTTATTCAATATAGTACTCAAAGTCCTAGCCATAGCAATCAGACAACGAAAGGAGGTCAAAGGGATACAAGTTGGAAGGGAAGAAATCAAATTATCAGTATTTTCAGATGATATGATAGTATGCTTAAGTGACCTCGAAAGTTCCAACAGAGAACTACTAAGCCTGACAAACAACTTCAGCAATGTGGCTGGGTATAAAATTAACTCAAACAAACCAGTAGCCTTCCTCTACTCAAAGGATAAACAGGCTGAGAAAGAAATTAGGGAAATGACACCCTTCACAAAAGTCACAAATAATATAAAATACCTAGGTGTGACTCTAACCAAGCAAGTGAATGATCTGTATGACAAAAACTTCAAGTCTCTGAGGAAAGAAATAGAAGAAGATCTCAGAAGATGGAAAGGAATCTCAGGCTCATAGATTAGCAGGATTAATTTAGTAAAAATTGCCATTTTGTCAAAAGCAATCTGCAGATTCAATGCAATCCCCATCAAAATTCCAATTCAATTCTTCATAGAGTTAAAGAGAGCAATTTGTAAATTCATTTGGCATAACAGAAAGCCCAGGATAGTGAATACTATCCTCAACAATAAAAGAACTCTTTGGGTTATTCACCATCCCCGACTTCAAGCAGTATTACAGAGGAATAGTGATAAAAAAAAACCAAAAAAAACAAAAAAACTCTGTATGGTATTGGTACAGAGACAGGCAGGTAGATCAGTGTAATAGAGTTGAACACCCAGAAATGAACCCACACACTTATGGTTAATTGATCTTTGACAAAAGAGCTAAAACCATCCAATGGAAAGAAGATAGCATTTTCAACAAAGTCTGCTGGTTCCACTGGAGGTCACCATGTAGAAGAATGCAAATTGATCCATTCTTATCACCGTGTACAAAGCTTAAGTCCAAGTGGATAACCTCCACATCAAACCAGATACACTCAAACTAATAGAAGAAAAAGTGGGGAAGAGTCTCATTAGATGGGCACAGGAGAAAATTTCTGAACAAATCACCAATGGCTTATGGTCTAAGATCAAGAATTGACATATGGGACCTCATAAAGATGCAATGCTTCTCTGAAACAAAGGACACTGTCATTAGGACAAAGCAACAACCAACAGATTTGGAAAAGATCTTTACCAATCCTACATCTGATAGAGGGCTAATATCCAATATATACCAAGAACTCAAGAAGTTAGACTCCAGAGAGCCAAATAACCCCATTAAAAATGGGGTACAGAGTTAAACAAAGAATCCCCAGGTGAGGAATATTGAATGGCTGAGAAACAGCTTAGTCAATAGGGAAATGCAAATCAAAACAACCTTGAGATTCTACCTCACACCAGTCAGAATGGCTAAGATCAAAAACTCAGGTGACAAGAGATGCTGGGGAGGATGTGGAGAAAGAGGAATAATCTTCCATTGTTGGTGGGATTGCAAACTGGTACAACCACTCTGGAAATCAGTCTGGAGGTTCTTCAGAAAATTGGACATTGTACTACCTGAAGACCCAGCTATACCACTCCTGAGCATATACCCAAAAGAGTCTCCAACATACAACAAAGACACATGCTCCACTGTGTTCATAGCAGCCTTATTTATAATAGGCAGAAGCTGGAAAGAACCAAGATGCCCTTCAAAAGAGGAATGGCTATAGAAAATGTGGTACATCTACACAGTGGAGTGCTATTCAGCTATCAAAAACACTGATTTCATGAAATTCATAAGCAAATGGAATGAACTAGAAAATATCATCCTTTGTGAGGTAACCCAATCCCAGAGAAACACACATGGTATGCACTCATTGATAAGTGAATATTAGTCCCAAAGCTCGAATTACCCAAAATATAATCCACAGACCACATGAAGCTCAAGAGGTAGGATGACCTAAGTTTGGATGGTTCACTCCTTCTTAAATGGGGGAACAAAAATATTCATAGGAGAGGCTATGGAGACAAAGTTTGGAGCACAGACTGAAGGAACATCCATTCAGAGCCTTCCCCACATGTGGCCCATATATATAGACACAGCTACCAAAACTAGATAAGATTGATGAAGCTAAGAAGGGCATGCTGATAGGAACCAGATATAGATGTCTCCTGAGAGACACAGCTAGAGCATGTCAAATAGAGAGGCAAATGCTAGCAGTAAACCACTGAACTGAGAATGAGACCCCTTTTGGAGGAAATAGAGAAAGGATTGAAAGAACTGAAGGGGCTTGCAACCCCATAAGAACAATGACAACCAACCAGAGCTCCAAGGGACTAAACCACTACCCAAAGACTATAATGACCCATGGCTCCATCTGTACATGTAGCACAGGATGGCCTTTTTGGGAACCAATGGAAGGAAAAAACTCTTGGTCCTGCCAAGGTTGGACCCCTAATGTAGGGGAATGTTGTGGGGAATGGGGGTGGATGTGGAGGGGAACACCCTTATAGAAGAAGGGATATGGGATAGGATAGGGCCTTATATTTGGGAATCTGGGAAAGGAGATAACATTTAAAATGTAAATTAAAAAGTAATAAAAGAAGACAAACAAAACAAAACAAGACAAAACAATAAAATAAAATAAAATAAAATAAAATAAAATTAAAATAAAATATGGTCCATGGGGATCCATCCTGTTTGCAGACACCAATCCGGACACTGTTCCAGTGTTCAAGAACTCTTGCTGACAGGAACTTGGTGTGGTGGTTTCTTGGGAGGTCTGGCCAGCAATTTACCAATGCAGATGTGGATGATTGGAGATAACCATCAGACTGAGCTCAGGGAACCTGGTTGGGTAGCTGGCCAAAGGACTGGAGGAACAGAGGGGGATTGCAATTCTATTGGAAAAACATCATATTGTATCTTGACTACTCAGTTCTCCAACAGACTAGACCACCAAACAAGGAGTGTACCTGGAGGAATCCCTGACTCCAGATACATAGGTATCAGAGGATGGACTTGTCTGGCAGCAATGGGAGTGAGTAGAGGCCCTTGGTCTCACAGAGGTTTTATGCGCCAGTGTAGGGGAATGCTGGAGCCATGGGGCGGGAGGGGGTGGGTGGGTCAGGGTGTACCCTCATACAGGTAAAGGGGAGGAGGATGGCAGATGTGGGATAGGGTGTTGGTGAAAGGGTATCTGGGAAGTGGGATATTATTTGAGATGGAAACAAATGGAATGATAAATAAATAAATAAATAAATAAATAAATAAATAAATAAATAAACAAACAAACAAGCAAACAAACAGTGGGTTATTTCAATTGTCCTATTTGCAAGGTAAGGTGAACATAATCATCCCATTAGTTGCAAAGGATATGAGTATATTTTTGCATCTGGAATGTAAGCTGCCATGATATAAGGCAGAAAAATGACATTAATGCTACGTATGTCAGTATGAATGTATGTATGTATGTATGTATGTATGTATGTATGTATGTATGTATGCCAGTCTTCTCAAAGTTGGCAAAATTCTAGTTAAATCAATAGTTAAGAATATTCTTTAGGAAACCCCTCCATGGTTTAAAATTGCAATAGTATAAATTTTTCAAAGAAGCAAATAGCTATTCAAATTACTTCAAATGTGGTGTATACTTTTATTTTTCTATTACTATTTCTTCAAACTAGGGAGCTAACAGATAGTAAAATATACATTGCCTAACAGAGTAATATTACAATAACATTTTAAGCCCATTAATCCATTTTCCCTTAGTTATCTGAATAAGGTATGTCTCTTTATTTGCCATAGGTGCTTAAATGCTTTAATTTTCCTATAGCTTTGGGATGTATTTCTCATGAATAAGAGAAAATATGAGTTGTGCAAAAATGTTTTCTACAATCTTTCCTATTACAATATAAATTCACTTCCTTAATAGAGAACAATAGTTAATAGCTGTTGAAGAATTAAAAGTATATTAACAGAAATAGAAATGTTAAAGACTCAATGTTCATATTAAAATATCCAAAGGACATATTCCTAAGACTTCTTCAAATCAGTTTTATTTAAAGACTGTTACATTAGTACTATTGCATTATCATAAAATTTCTGATAACATTTTTCTAGTAGTTCTTATTTTATAGAATTATTCAAGCCAGATTTTAGGTAACACAGATTTCACACTCAAATTCATATCTAATATCTAAAGTGTGTAGTGTTTTACACATGCTCATCCTCAAACACCAGCCCAAAGAAGAAGACAATTTTTTGCAGAATGAATTGTATTCATCATGTCTCATCATACTCATTTTGCAAATATTATTGTAATTCCTACTTTCATCCTGTAAGATATGTTTATTAACCAATATTGATCAACAGATCCTGTTATATTATGGATTTATAACCCAATACCTATAAGTAAATATTCTCTCACAGACTGGTGAAGTATTTGAAGCTTCAGAGACCAGCTCATAAAGTTAGGTTTGATGACTGTGGTTTGAATATGCTTGATCCATAGAAAGTGGTACTGTTAGGAGGTAGAACCTTCTTGAAGGAAGAATATCACTGTGGGGTAGGGTTTGGAGGTTTCCTCCTATGCCCAGGCTCTACCAATTGTGGACAGGAGCTTCTTCCTAGTTGCCTGAGGATGCCACTGTCCTTTCAGTTACTTTTGGATCAAGAGGTAGAATTCTCAGCTCCTTCTCTGGCACTATGTCTGCCTAGATGCTACCATGATTCCTGCCATGTTGTCAATGGACTGAACCTCTGAAAATATAAGCCAGCCCCAATTAAATCCAATTAAGTGTTGTCCCTTACAAGAGTTGCTATAGTGTCTCTTCATAGAAATGGAACCCTGACTTTAGGTCTGGCAAACACACACACACACACACACACATATATATGTATATATATATATATATATATATATATATATATAGAGAGAGAGAGAGAGAGAGAGATAACTTAGTAAACATTAGTAGTTTAGTTGGTATGTAATTTGATTATCATTCCTTAAAATGTTTAAATAGAAAGGAATTCTGATATAATTAGTGATGTTTGAAAGTTTCAGGATGAATGTTTTCTTTTTAAGGTATCTTTGTACAATATAATATATTTTATTTTATTTTAAACTTTAATTATTCAGTGCACTATTTTAAACTTTAATTATTCAGTGCACAGTGATCTTTATTACAATGGTGCATTGATATGAATTCTTCCTTATTCCTTTCATAACTGCAGTTTTCTCAAAGGAAAAACTGGACACAAGCCTTTCATTATTTTTTTCAGTTGGAAGCAGATAACAATATGTATGAATTTCCATTTGTTCAATAAGTGTCATCCTCAACATTGTGAAAGTGATTCAAGAGAATTGAGAGGCAGTGAAAATCAGATACAGAAAAAAAAGCAGCTTTATTCCAGAATCTGATAACCGTGGGGGAAAGCTGAAGAATGTATTAGCAAAGGCTAAAGGAGGACCTTGAAGAAAGCTGCATGCATTGGCCTACAGAAGGAGGGATTCCAAAATGTAGAAAATAGTTCAGGTAAATAAGAGTAAAACAGTTTATGGCCATCTACATGTCTTTCGTATAAGATTGTATGGAGTATTTATTTCTTTTTAAGTATAGTCTTGCCCCTTTCAAAATCTATAAAAACAGAGGCTATATATAAGGATAGTTGAGACAATATTGGACAAGAAAGGGAGTAAGGAAGAGTGGGAGTAATGGGCTGTAAGAAATCATAAGGATTCTCTAGAAAAGACAAACATCTGATGTTCTAATTGTGTTTGGAAAGGAATGGACAGCAGCTTGTGTGTTATTAACCTTTCCCCTGGCGTACCTATTAGCATGCCACTCACACAGGATGTTTAGAAAGGAGAGGAGAGCCCAGTTGCATGGCATTGCTCATTACTCAATTTGTGAGTTCTGCTTACTTTGCAGTGGCAAACTCGGGAAATTGGGAATAAAGCATTTCAAAATGATTTATTATCTCTTACATCATGTTAAATGACATTTTATCTATTCTTAACTCCCATCTGTGCGTGTTCTTCCTTCCTCAGAGGGGAAACAAAGCCTTGTGTTCCTTTTGAATCATTCCAATGATAAAGGCTCCCTTCAATCTGATATATCCCATTCCATTAAAAAAAAACTTCAGTAAATGTAAGAAAATAAGGGTTTCCTTATTACATTGTTCTCCAGATATATAATTATACTTTACCCAGGTTTGCCCTTCATCACTCTCTCTTGTCACCAATTCTCCCTCCTACTGGTCTCCTATCTAAATAGTCCTATTTGAAAGAAACTCTAGCAGCAAAATGCTGAGGTTAAGCTCATAACTTTAGTCTTAGCAATTTCTCCTGTCCCAGAGCTTACTCTACATTTTAAACATGTGTTTAATACTAGTGTCTCAAACAACAGATGGCACACTCACAGCATTTAATGAAGTGTCTATTTATAAAGAAGTGGGCAGAAAGGGACTCAAAAGATCCTGGGGCTAAAAACTTGCAGGCAGGATGAGAAATTCGCAGAGAGAGAAGAAGATCAAATAGAAAGAAGCCTAACAGTGCCTATGATCCTAAGGAAAGTAGTACTGCTACAAGCAAGTCCAAGTTCAGATAGACAACAAAGCAAGCTTAATACTATGGCTTGTGTCTCTTCTTCCACTGCAATATCTAGCTGATTTCAGTCACTGGCTGATCTCAATTGGATGCCAGAAAAGAAGAGAATAAAAAAATGACTGGAAAGGCATCTGAATAGGGAAAGAGCATTCTAATATTCAAAGACAAAGCTTGTCTTCTCCCACACCTTTCTTCAAAGAATCATTGTCAATTGCCCCATCATTCTTTTCTTTTTCTTTTTTTTTGACTAGATATTTTATGCATTGACATTTAAAATGTTATCCCCTTTCTCAATTCCCCACTTTCCCATACCCCTTCCCCCTGCTTCTATGAGGACCCTTCCTCAACCATCCACCCACTCATTCCCTCCCTCCTCCCCACCCTGGCATTCACCTACACTGGGGTATCAAGCCTTCACAGGACCCCATTGATGCCAGACAAGCCCATCCTCTGCTACATATGCAGCTGCAGTCATGGGTTCCTCCATGTGTACTCTTTGATTGGTGGTTTAGTCCCTGGGAGCTCTGGGGGAATCTCATTGGTTTGTTATTGTTGTTCTTCCTATGAGGTTGCAAACCCCTTCAGCTCCAGGGACCCCAATGAAGGAGTTAGAGAAAGGACTGGAGGAGCTTCATTATTCTTTATGCGATAGCTAGAAGTTTGTTTAGCAACCCCAAATGCCTATCCTATTTTTGAGGATTTATTTGTTTATTTTATGTATATGAGTACACTATAGCTCTCTTCACACACACACACCAGAAATGGGCATCGGATCCCATTCCAGATGGTTGTGGGCCACCATGTTGTTGCTGGAAATTGAACTCAGGACAGCCATTTCTGCAGCACCAAAGGCCTATTCTTGACTTAATAGGAGTATATGAATATATGAAACTGAGACTATCATCTCTCTGAATAATATACTTCTGAAGTAGTTTATCTGAAGAAATATTTGATTAATGTTTTATTGTTGTTATTTTTAATCACCAAAATTTTCTTAACATTTCTGTAGGGTGAAAGTTAAAGATTAGGATAATATGAATATTGCTTTCTAGTGAGGCTTCTCTTTTCTTTAATCTCTTTCTTACCATAATCTCAATGTGATTTTTCCTCACAATGTACATAGACAGATCAAAAGACCAGATATCTATAGGGAATCTTCCTTTTCTTGTGAGGGATTCTGTATGATTAGGATCCCACTTTTTTAATTTTATTTTTGTTTTTTACTTATTCGCTTTATACTCACTGCCCCCTCCCAGGCACCACCTCCCACAATCCTTTCCAGATCTCCCCTTCTCCTCTAAGCAGGTGGGGCACCCCGGACTATGTCCCCCCTGCCAACCCTGGCACTTCAAGTTTTTGTGAAGCTAAGTGCTTCGTCTCATACTGAGGGCAGACAAGGCAGCCCAGTTAGAACATACCCCACATACAGGCAACAGCTTTTGAGACAGATCTTGCTCTAGTTTTTCGGAACCCATGTTAAGACCAAGCTGCACATCTGCTACATATGTGTGGGGTAGCCTAGGTCCAGCCTATGTATGTACTTGGTTGTTGGTTCAGACTCTGAGAATCCCCAAAGGTCCATGGTAGTTAACTATTTTGATCTTCCTGTGGATTTCTTATCCTTTTGGGAGTCCCAATCCTTCCTTGTATTCTTCCATAAGACTCCAAAACGTCCATGCACTGTTTAGCTGTGGGTGTCTGCATCTGTCTGAGTCAACTACTGACTGGAGCCTCTCAGAGGACAACATGCTCCTGACTCTAAGCAAAACAGATCATTAATAGTGTTTGAAATTGGTGTTTGCCCTTGCGATGAGTCTCAAGTTGGGCCTGTTATTGAGTGGTAATTCCCTTACTCTCTGTTCGCTCCCCAGTGACTACATTACAGGTAGACAGGAAAATTTGGGGTTGAATATTTTGCAGGTGGGTTGGTGTCTCTATCATGCCACTGGGGATCCTGTCTGGCTACAGGAGGTAACTTTTTCAGGTTCTATATCCCCAAAGTAGTGACTCACAGCTAAGGTTACCCCCATTGATTTTTTGGTGCCTCCCTTATCCCAGGACTCTGTCTCATCCTGAAGGTGGATGGCCCACATCACCTCACCCTGATCAGTTGCAGAATTCCATTCATTTTCATGACCATCTAGTCATCTCTCCTGTCCTTCACCACACATGATCCTGAATCCCCTTTCCCCTCCCCATCCTTCATCCTTCCAAGTTCTCTCTGTCCATCTGCTTCTTTTGACTATTTTATTCCCATTTCAAGTGAGATTCAAGCTTCCTTGCTTGGACCTTCCTTCTTTTTTAGCTTCTGTAGATCTGCGGAGTATAACATGTTACCTTATTTTATGGCTACTATCCACTGATAAGTGAGTACATACCATGCATGTACTTTTGGGACTGGGTTACCTCACTCAGTGTGATATTCTCAAGTTCCATCCATTTGCCAATAAAATTCATGATATCTTGGCTTTTAATAGCTTATTAGTATTCCATTGTATAGATGTACCACATTTTCTTTATGCATTCTTCAGTTGAAGGATATCTAGGTTGTTTACAGTTTCTTTCAGCCCTGAATTGATTATTTCCTGCCTTTTACTCCTCCTGGGTGTATTTACTTCCTTTTGTTCTATAGCTTTCAGGTGTGCTGTCAAGCTGCTAATGTATGCTCACACCAGTTTTTTGGGAGGCACTCAGAGCTATGAGTTTTCCTCTTAGCACTGCTTTCATTGTATCCCATAACTTTGAATATGTTTTTTGCCTTCATTTTATTAAATTCTAAAAAGTCTTTACTTTCTTTATTTCTTCCTTGACCAAATTATCATTGAGTAGAGTATTATTCAGCTTGCATGTGTATGTGGGCTTTGTCATTCTCGTTGGTATAGAAGACATGCCTTAATCTTTCATAGTCTCTGGTGAGAAGTCTGGTGTAATTCTGATAGGTCTGCCTTTATATGTTGCTTGGCCTTTTTCCCTTGCTGCTTTTAATATTCTTTCTTTGATTTTGCAATTGGTGTTTTAACAAATGTGACGGGAGGAATTTCTTTTCTGGTACAATCTATTTGGAGTTCTGTAGGATTTTTGTATGTTTATGGGCATCTCTTTCTTTAGGTTAGGAAAGTTTTCTTCTATAATTTTGTTGAAGATATTTACTGGCCCTTTAAGCTGGGAGTCTTAACTCTCTTCTATACCTATTATCCTTAGGTTTGATCTTCTCATTGTGTCCTGGATTTCCTGGATATTTTGGGTTAGGAACTTTTTGTGTTTTACATTTTCTTTGATAGTTGTGTCAATGTTTTCTATGGCATCTTCTGCCCCTGATATTCTCTCTTCTATCTCTTGTATTCTGTTGGTAATGCTTACATATATGACTCCTGACCTCTTTCCTAGCTTTTCTATCTCCAAGGTTGTCTCCCTTTCTGATTTCTTTATTGTTTCTATTTCCATTTTTAAATCCTGGATGATTTAGTTCAATTCCTTCACCTGTTTGGTTGTGTTTTCCTGTAATTCTCTAAGGGATTTTTTTGTTTCCTCTTTAAGGACTTCCACTTGTCTACCTGTGTTGTCCTGTATTTCTTTAAGGGAGTTATTTATGTCCTTCTTAACATCCTCTATCACCGTCATAAGATTCAATTTTAAATCCAAATCTTGTTTTTCCAGTGTGTTGCCATATCCAGTGTTTGCTTTGGTGGGAAAACTGGACTATGATGATGCCAAATAGTCTTTTTTTAAATTTAGTTCCTGCAATTGCCTCTCACCATCAGGTTGTACCTGGTGTTAGCTGGTCTTGCTGTCTCTGACAGTGGCTTGACTCTCCTGTAAACCTGTGTGTCAGCACTTCTGGAGACAGGCTTTCTCCCAGTGGGATCTGGGTACAGAGATCTATGTGAGCAGGTCAGCTCTGGGTTCAGGCAGAAACCAGAAGTATCCTGTCCCAGACTGCTCCTATGGTCCTGTGTCCAGAGAGTTCGGGTGGGTTCCTCTTGGTCCAGGAATGTGAGCAGAAGTGATGGTCTTCCCTGTGTTCTCAGGATTGTCTGCACTTCTCGTAGTCCAGCTCTCTCCTACGAGATCTGGGTACAAAGCACACAGACTTGTAATGTTTTGTGTCATGATTTAACATTTTATTTGAATGATGAATCAATTTCTTCTATTGTAGATTCTAACCCTGAGATTCTCTTTTCCATCGCCTGTATTCCATTGTTGATGTTTGTATCTGCTGTTCTTGTTCTCTTTCCTATGTTTTCCATCTTCACGATTCCTCTGTATTTTCTTTATTGTTTCTATGTCAATTTTTAGGTCTTGAATAGTTTTATTTATTTCATTCATCTGTGTAATTGTATTTTCCTGTGTGTCTTTAAGAGATGTGTTTCTTCTTTAAAGACCTCTTTCTGTTTGATTGCATTTTCCTGTATTTGTTAAGATATATATTCATTTATTCATTTTCTCTTCTAAGGACTCAAGGGTCTAAGGTCATTTTTTGTGTGTTTATTTTGTGTTGGGTTATCCAGTGCTTGCTCTAGTTGGGTAGCTCTGTTTTGGAGGTGTCATATTACTTTAGCTTTTGTTGACTTTGTTCTTTTAAGGGCCTTTAGTCATATGGATGGTTTTGTTCTCTGGTTGTTCTTGGTGTGGTTGGTATTGGAAGCATGGTGAACCTCAATGGCACTGGTATGTCCGGCCTCTGATGATGGATAACCTTGGGCTGTCTGGTTCCATATCTGTGCTTCTATATCATTCAATAACCTCAGGTCCCATGAAGGTGGGAAGAGAAGTGTTATGAAAATTCATGTTGCCCTGTAATGGAAGGCTGCACAGGGCAGCTTAGCTTGACACAGAGCATTCAGCCAGGATGTAGGGTAGGTGGAGGAAGGGAAGCCCAGAGGACTCCTGTTTTAAGTGGATATACAATATAGTATCTCCTCATGATTTTATACTCTTAAAAATTACTGCCCTTCAATCTTACTATTCAACTATAATTGATATTGTCCAATTTTTCTGTATACTTTGCTTTCTGGACTGGAATGTAAGACATTTCATTTCATTTATCTGACTTGTATTTCCTTCTCAGAGATAATATCTCACTTTACTTTGCTCCAATTTTCTAAATTCGATCAATTCAGCTTTTTAAATTCAAATATATTTAGACATTATCTACTGCAGTGCTGTCATTTGTATAGGTCTAATGGTGATACAAAGTAATGAGATAAGTCAGACAAAGCATATTTGCTTGCAATAAAAACTCAAAGAGCTTTGATCAGGACTAACTGGACATTTTAGGATTTTGATCATTTAATGTATTTTTCTTTAATTTTTATTGGTTCTTTTATTTATTTACATTTAAAATGTTATCCCCTCCCCATTTTGTTTAATGTCTTAAGAGTTACAAAAATATATTCTTATACTTCGGCATTGATTTTGAATATACGCTTATTTTCCTTCAGTTTCATGATACTACTATTTTGATCTAGAAGTTTTCAAGCAATTTTGTTTATCATTCTCTTCTATAAATGAACATCTAAAATATTGGATAAAGAATCCTGACTATAATCAAAAGTTGTGAAAAAAAGGATAGGGAAGGACACTACATATTCATCAAAGAAAAAACTCACCAAGAGCAACTCTCAATCCTGAACATCTATGCCCCAAATGCAAGGGCACCCACATTTATAAAACAAACTTTACTGAAAATCAAAGCATAAAATGAATCTCACACAATAATAGTAGGAGATTTTATTTTACTTTTTTTATTGGATATATTTCTTTATTTACATTTCAAATGTTATTCCCTTTTCTGGTTTCCTGTTCATAAGCCCCCTATCCCCTCCCCTCCCCCATAAGGGTGTTTCCCCACAATCCATCCCCCTTACTGTCCCCCACAATATTCCCCTGCAATTGTAGGAGATTTTTAACACTCCACTCTCACCAATGGACAGATCGTGGAAACAGAAACTAAACAGAGACATAGGGAAACTAACAGAAATTATTAACCAAATAGATTTAACAGAGATCTACAAAACAATTAACCCTAAAACAAAAGAATCTACCTTCTTCTCAGAACCTCACGGTACATTCTCCAAAATTGACCGTATAATCAGACACAAAACAGGCCTCAACCATTACAAGAAGATTGAAATAATCCCACGCATATTATTAGATCACCACAGACTAAGGCTTGTCTTCAACATCAACAAAAACAATAGAAAGTCCACACACATGGAAGCTGAACAATGCTCTACTCAATGATAACTGGTCAGGGAAGAAAATCAAGAAGAAAATTAAAGACTTTAGAATTTAATGAAAATGATAGCTCAAAATTCCCAAAGTTATGGGACATAATGAAAGCAGTGCTAAGAGGAAAACACATAGCTCTGAGTGCCTTCATAAAGAAACTAGAGAGAGCATACACTAGCAGCTTGACAGCACACCTGAAACCTCTAGAATAAGAACAAGCAAATAACACCCAAGAATAGACAACAGGAAATAATCAAACACAGGGCTAAAATCAACTAAATAGAATCAAAGAGAACTATACAAAGAATCGACAAAACAAGGAGCTGATTATTTGAGAAAATCAAGAGTAAAGATAAACCCTTAACCAGTCTAACCAATGAGCACAAACACAGTATCCAAATTAATAAAATCAGAAGTGAAAAAGAAGAAATAACAACAATAACTGAAGAAATTCAAAAAAATTATCAGTTCCTACTACAAAATCCTGTACTCAAGAAAACTGAAAATCTAGATGAAATGAATGATTTTCTAGATAGATACCAGATATCAAAGTTAAATCAAAAGCAGGCAAACTAACTAAATAGGCACACATCCCCAACCAAAAGAAGCCCAGCGACAGATCGCTTCAGTGCAGAATTCTACCAGACTTAATACCACTACTTCTTAAACCATTTCATAAAATAGAAACAGAAGAAGTATTACCCAATACATTCTATGAAGCCACAGTTACACTGATACATACACAACACAAAGACCCAACAAAGAAAGAGAACTTCAGGCAAATCTCCTTCATGAATACAAAAATACTCAATAAAACAGTTGCAAACCAAATTCACAATGATCATGTAGGCTGGGGGATCATGTGGGCAGGGATGAAGGGATGGTTTAATATATGGAAATCCATGAATATAATCCATTATATAAACAAACTGGAAGAAAAAAAGCCCATATTCATCTCAATAGATGCTGAAAAAGCATTTAACTAAATACAACATCCATCCATGCTAAAAGTATTGGAGAGTTCAGGAATTCAAGGTCCATACCTAAATGTAATAAAAGCAATATACAGCAAACCAATATCCAATATCTAACTAAATGAACTGAAACATGAAGCAATCCCACCTAAATCAGGAACAAGACAATTCTCCCCCTATCTATTCAATATAGTACTTGAAGTTCTAGTCATAGCATTTAGGCAACAAAAAGAGATCAAAGGAATAAAAATTGGAAAGGAGGAAGTGAAGATCTAACTATTTGGGGATAATATGATAGCATACGTAAGTGGCACAAAAAAATCTGTGAGAGAACTCTTACAGCTGGTAAATAACTTCAGCAAAGAGGCTGAATATAAAATTAATTCAAATAAATCAGTAACTTTCTTCTACTTAAAGGATTAATTGCACTGAGAAAAAATATTAGGGAAATGGCACCCTTTACGATAGTCATAAATAATATAAAATACCATGGTGTAACTCTACCCAAGGAAGTGAAAGATCCTTATGATAAGAATTGCAAGTCTGTGAAGAAAGAAATTGAAGAAGACCTCAGAAGATGGAGAGATCACCCATGCTCATGGATCAGCAGGATTAACATAGTCAAAATGGTCATCTTACCAAAAGCAGTCCACATATTCAATGCAATCCCTATCAAAATTTCAATTCAATTCTTCAAAGAAATAGAAAGAGCAATCCTCAAATTTATCTGGAATAATAAACTCAGGATTGCAAAAAATATTCTTAACAATAAAAGAGCTTCTAGGGTAATCATCATTCTTGACCTCAAGCTGTTTTACAAAGCAGTAGGGATTAAAAACCCCATGATATTGGTAAAGAGTTAGGCAGGTAGATCAAGGAATAGAACTGAAGAACCAGAAAGGAAACCACAAACCTATGACCACTTGAGCTTTGACAAAGAGCCAAACCATCCAGTGTGAAAAATACAGCATTTTCAACAAATGGTGCTGGATCAATTGGAAATTGGCATGTAGAAGGATGTAAATTGATCCATTATTGTTTCCTTGAACAAAGCTCAAGTCCAAGTGGATCAAGGACCTCCACATAAAGCCAGATATGTTGAATTTCATAGACGAGAAACTGGGAAAGAACCTAAAACATGTTGGCACAGGGGAAATGTTCCTGAACAAAACATCAAAGGCTCTTGTAAGAGCACCAGTGGAAGGGGAAGCCCTTGGTCCTACCAAGACTGAACCCCCAGTGAATGTGATTGTTGGGGGGAGGGTGGCAATGGGGGGAGGATGGAGAGGGGGCACCCATATAGAAGGGGAGATTGGCAGGTTTTAGGGGGATGTTGGCCCGGAAACTGGAAAAGGGAATAACAATGGAAATGTAAATAAGAAATACCCAAGTTAATAAAGATGAAAAAAAAAACCTCAATATGAGTAGTATACAAAAAAAAAATCAAAGGCTCATGCTCTAAGATCAACAATTGACAAAAGGGACATAATAAATTTGAAAGACTTCTGTAAGGCAAATGACACTGTCAATAGGACAAAACAGCAACCAACACATTAGGTAAAGATCTTTACGGACCCTATATTAGATACAGGGTTAACATCCAAAATATACAAAGAACTTAAGAAGTTAGACTCCAGTGAATCAAATAACACTATTAAAAATGAGGTACAGAGCTAAACAAAGAATTCTCAGCTAAGGAATATCTAATGGCCATGAAGCACCAAAAAAAATTATGTTCACCATGCTTAGTCATCAGGGAAATTCAAATCAAAACAATCCTCAGATTCTACCTCACATCTGTCAGAATGGCTAAGATAAAAACCTCAGGTGACAACAGATGCTGG
The DNA here is from genome assembly GCF_021556685.1 of Rattus norvegicus. Lineage (NCBI taxonomy): Eukaryota > Metazoa > Chordata > Mammalia > Rodentia > Muridae > Rattus > Rattus norvegicus. Next base: position 154,484,674 of record NC_141554.1, on the reverse strand, counting down.
CAAGGATGTGGAGAAAGAGGAATACTCCTCCATTGTTGGTAGATTGCTCCTGCAACCACTCCAGAAATCAGTCTGGTGGTTCCTCAGAAAATTGAAAATAGTACTAACTGAAGACCCAGCTATACCACTCCTAGGCATATAACCAAAAGATGCTCCAACATACAACAAATACACATGCTGTGTTCATAATAGCCTTATTTATAATAGCCAAAGGGACCCAGATGTCCCTCAACAGAAATGGATACAGAAAATGTGGTACATTTACGCAATGGTGTACTACTCAGCTATTAAAAACAATGACTTCGTGAAATTCACAGACAAATTTATGGAATTAGAAAATATCATCCTGAAATAGGTAACCCAATCACAAAAGAACACACATGGTATGTACTCAATAATAAATGGATGTTAGCAGAAAAAAGAAAAAATCTCAGAATAACCTTGATACAACTCACAGACAATATGAAACCCAAGAAGAAGGAAGACCATACCTAAGTGTGGATGCTACAGTCCTACTCAGAAGGGGAAAATAATCTCAAGAAGTAGAGGGAGGGAGAAATCTTGGAGAGAGAGAGAGAGAGAGAGAGAGAGAGAGAGAGAGAGAGAGAGAGAGAGAGAGAGAGAGAGAGAGAGAGAAGATGGTGCCAGTCTGAAAGGAGTTGCGTAGCTGCGTAGCCTTGGGTGAGGGGGAACTGGGAGTAGCCACTAGAAAGTCCCATATGCCAGGGATCCAAGAGGTTTTCAGTACCCAACAGGGAGGACATTACAGGAAATATTCAACAAAGGAGAGATAGAACCTGTTGAGACTATATCCAGTGAATAGACATAGTCCCCGGTTGAAGGACGAGGCCACCCACCAACCTCAAAAATAATAATCCAGAATTCCTCCTGTCAAAAGGAAATGCAGGGACAAAGAGTGGAGCAGAGACCAAAGGAAAGGCAATCCAGAGTCTTTCTCTCTTAGGTATCCATTCCATCTGCTGACCCCCAAACCCAGACACTATTGCTGATGACAAGAAGTGCTTGCTGACAGGAGCCTGTTTATAGCTGTCTCCTGAGAGGCTTTGCCAGAGCATGGCCAATACGTAGATGCAGGCAGCCAAACTTCAAACTGAGCAGCGGCACACCAATGAAGAAGTTAGGGCAAGGACTGAAGGAGCTGAAGGAGTTTGCAACCCCATAGGAAGAACAATATCAACTAAACAGACTCACCACCCCAAAGCTTGTAGGAACTAAATCACCAACCAAAAAATACACGGGGAGGGGAAACCCATGGCTCCAGCTGGTATGTAGCAGAGAAGGGCCAACCTGACATCAATGGGGTGGGGGTAGCCCCTTAGTCCTGTGGAGACTTGATGACCCAGCTTGGGGGAATATTACATCACTGAGGCAGGAGAGGAGTGGCAGGTAATGGAGCACCCTCATAGGAGCATGGGGGAGGTGGGTATGGGGTTTCTGGAGGGGAGACTGGGTAGGAGGATAACATTTGAAATGTAAGTAAATAAAATATACAATAAAAAACAAACAAAAAGAATCTTGAGTATAACATTTCAGCTTCCAGAAACAACATCACTAAATAGTTATCAATTATAAATAAATAATTCAGTAGGTAATATTATTAAGAATCAGAGTTCTATTGCTGGATTTTTGTAAAGAAAATGACTCCTCTAATTTCTGTCAAATACCCTAAAAAAGCACAGACTATGTTTAAGAAAATTCACCAGTATTGATTTCATCTATATTTTAAATATCACCTTTTATTAATTTATTGTGTACTTTTAAATTTGTATTCTTTTACCCAAATAAACTTTAAATTATACCATAAAATAAACATCAAAAGTTAACAAAAGGTGATGGAACTTTACCCCTCAGTTCTCTACTTTGCACCTTAACTGTCTTCTGCTTTATTATGTCCTTGGATTTTATTAATGTTTTTTCTGAAAAATGACAATGAATAATTCTGCCCCTTGCATTATATTAAATGAGTTGTGAAAATATTTTCAGGTTTCTTTTCTAATACATCATGCATATGACACTATATGATGTTGCTTTTAGGGTGCAATGTCCGTTTTAGCTTATACTTCCAATAAGAATATAGAATCTAGGGATAAAATATTGTTCATAATCATTGTTTCATAGTGTTACTAATGGAAAAATTCAAGAAAAGGTAATTCTGCCATCAGAAAGGGAAGAAAAGGGATTTCTAGAAACTGCGTATGCAAGTAAAACATGTATATGTATATAATAGCTTCAAAAAAGGAAGTATTTTATTTATTTGCTCATTTAATTTCAATGTGTGCTACTAAATTAGGTAGACAGACAATTTTAACCTCGTTCAAATCTTCAGAATAAAGCAACCATGAGCTTCATACGGCCGGAGAATTGTATCTTGGGTATTCCAAGCATTGGGATAATATCCACTTATCAGTGAGTGCATACCATGTGTGATTTTTTTTTTTGTGATTGGGTTACATTTATTACTCAGGATATTTTCTGGTTACATCCATTTGCCTATGAATTTCATGAAGTCATTGTTTTTGATAGCTGAGTAGTGCTCCACTGTGTAGATATACCACATTTTCTGTATCCATTCCTCTGTTGAAGGGCATCTGGGTTCTTTCCAGCTTCTGGCTATTATTAATAAGGCTGCTATGAACATAGTGGAGCATGTGTCCTTGCTATATGCTAGAGCATCTTTTGGGTATATGCCCAGGAGTGTATAGCTGGGTCCTCAGGTAGTACTATGTCCAATTTCAAGAAGAAGGAAGATACAAATGTGGATGCTTCATTCCTTCTTTGAAGGGAGAACAAAATACTCAAGGGAGGAAATACAGGAACAAAATGAGGAGCAGGACTGACAAAAAGGCCATCCAGAGACTGCCCCACCTGGTGATCCATCCCATATGCAGACACAAAACCCAGACACTATTGCTGATGCCAAGAAGTGCATTCTGACAGGATCTAGATATGGGTGTCTCCTGAAAGACTTTGCCTGAGTCCTAGGGATACAGATGAGGATGCTTGCAGCTAACCATTGGAGTGAACAAAGGGGCCTCAATGGACTTAATGAGCTGAAGGGGTCTGCAAAAAATACCAACCAATCAGACCCCACTACAGCTTCCAGGGACTAAACCACCAACCAATGAATACACATGGAGGAACCCATGACTCCAGTCACATATGTAGCAGAGGATGGAATTGTCCAGCATCAATAGGAGGAAAAGCCCATGATACTATGAAGGCTCATTTCTCCAGTGTAGGGGAATAAAAGGGTATTGAGGTGGGAGTGGGTGGATAGGAGTGACAGCATCCTCATAGAAGCAGGGAAAGGGAGGGGGGATATGATGGAGGGGGAAAAGGGAATAACGTTTGAAATGTAAATGCATAAAATATCCAATAAAAATTTTTAAAAAGGGAATAAACCACTTCTCCATACTCCAAAAAGAAAAAGAAAAATAACAACCACAAAATCTAGACTACAGTAGGCAAAGTTATCCATCACGGTTCCTTATTTCTATATATCCAAAACACACAATCATCCAACACATACATTCAGAAACTAAAATGTCTTAAAATTCTGCAGAATTACCCAAACCTTCCTCTTTATGTGATGTATAGCTCTTCACACATATAGCAGCACTCTTCTGCAAGGATGCAACTTGTTAGCTACCATGGAAAACTAATACAGTTACATCTAGAGCTACCCATATATCAGTCTACTCAACTCTCATATTTCATAAAGTGAAAACTATAGAAAAAGTTACTGGTGTTTTGATTGATTAAATTGTCATATCATATTTTTTCATCTCAACCAAAAAGATGAAACAACTTCAATATACTCCAATAAAAGCAATGAAATGAATTCCTTTATGGCTTCCATTTTAGTGTTTTTATGAGATACCTGAGTGTATGAAAGAGTGGGACTCTAATTCATGATTCTCTTAGGCTCTTTTTCTTCTGTTGGTATGCCTTGTTGAAATTCAATGTAATAATTTTTGTCTTACCATATATTTTATTTTATATTTAAAAAATGAATGAATAAATTAAGTGAACATCTAGCCACTAGATGTAAACTATAACAACTGAACATGCTCTTATACCAACTGGGAGAGGGAAAATCAGTTTTTTTTTCCAATAGAATGACACTGGGAATTATTACTCAAAGATAGGTCTCAGGTTAAGAGTAGTTGAGCAACTTATAATTCAGTTTCAAAGTGTATGTGTGATGTGTGTGTGTGTGTGTGTGTGTGTGTGTGTGTATGTGTGTGTGTGTGTATTCATTTGGTTAGAGTTTCATAGGTTTGTTTAGTCTGTTTTCTTATTGGATTGGTTTTATTTTGTTTTCTAGCTTTTTGGGGATATTATATTGGGTGTTTGTTTCTTGTTAGAAAGAATTTCAAGTTCAGTAGGTGGGGAGAGGATCTGCAGAAACGTGGGAGAAGGGAAGAATATGATCAAAATATATTTAAACTTAAAAATTATCTTTATTTTTCATCTCTATTAAATTGGGTATTTCTTATTTACATTTCGATTGTTATTCCTTTTCCGGGTTTCCAGGCCAACATCCCCCTAACACCTCCTCCTCCCCTTCTCTATGGGTGTTCCCCTCCCCCCATTATCGCCCTCCCCCAAACAGTCAGGTTCAATGGGGGTTCAGTCTTAGTAGGACCCAGGGCTTCCCCTTCCACTGGTGCTCTTACTAGGATATTCATTGCTACCTATGAGGTCAGAGTCCAGGGTCAGTCCATGTATAGTCTTCAGGTAGTGGCTTAGTCCCTGGAAGCTCTGCTTGGTTGGCATTGTTGTTCATATGGGGTCTCACGCCCCTTCAGGCTCTTCCAGTTCTTTCTCTGATTCCTTCAATGGGGGTCCCGTTCTCAGTTCAGTGGTTTGCTGCTGGCATTCGCCTCTGTATTTGCTGTATTCTGGATGTGTCCCTCAGGAGAGCTCTATATAGTGTCAACTTCAGCATACATTTATTAGCTTCATCAATATTATCTAGTTTTGGTGGCTGTATATATATGGGCCACAGTGGGGCAGGCTCTGAAAGGCTGTTCCTTGAGTAGTTGCTCTAAACTTTGCTTCCATTTCCCCTCCTATGGATATTTTTTCCCCTTTTAAGAAGGAGTGGGAGCTTCCTGTGGTCTGTGGATTGCATCTTAGGTAATTCGAGCTTTTGGGCTAATATGCACTTATCAATGAGTGCATACCAAGTGTGTTTTTCTGTGATTGAGTTGCCTCACTCAGGATGATATTTTCCAGTTCACTCCATTTGCCTATGAATTTCATGAAGTCATTGTTTTTGATAGCTGAGTAATATTCCATTGTGTAGATGTACCACATTTTCTGTATCCATTCCTCTGTTGAAGGATATCAGGGTTCTTTCCAGCTCCTGTCTATTATAAATAACCATGTGTCTTTGTGATACGTTGGGGTATCTTTTGGGTATATGCCCAAGAGAGGTAGAGCTGGGTCCTCAGGTAGTTCAATGTCCAATTTTCTGAGGAACCTCCAGACTGATTTCCAGAATGGTTGTACCAGTCTGCAATCCCACCAACAATGGAGGAGTGTTCCTCTTTCTCCACATCATCGCCAGCATCTGCTGTCACCTGAGTTTTTGATCTTAGCCATTCTCACTGGTGTGAGGTGAAATCTCAGGGTTGTTTTGATTTGCATTTCCCTTATGACTAAAGATGTTGAACATTTCTTTAGGTGTTTCTCAGCCATTCGGCATTCCTCAGCTGTGAATTCTTTGTTTAGCTCTGAAACCCATTTTTTAATAGGGTTATTTGTTTCCCTGCGGTCTAACTTCTTGAGTTCTTTGTATATTTTGAATATAAGCCCTATATCAGTTGTAGCGTTGGTAAAGATCTTTTCCCAATTTGTTGGTTGCCATTTTTTCCTAACAACAGTGTCCTTTGCCTTACAGAAGCTTTGCAGTTTTATGAGATCCCATTTGTGGATTCTTATTCTTAGAGTATAAGCCATAGGTGTTTTGTTCAGGAAATTTTCTCTAGTGCCCATGTGTTCGAGATTCTTCCCCACTTTTTCTTCTATTAGTTTGAGTGTATCTGGTTTGATGTGTAGGTCCTTGATCCACTTGGACTTAAGCTTTTTACATGGTGATAAGCATGGATCCATCTGCATTCTTCTACATGCTGACCTTCAGTTGAACCAGCACCATTTGCTGAAAACGCTATCTTTTTTCCATGGGATTATTTTGGCTCCTTTATCCAAAATCAAGTGACTATAAGTGTGTGGGTTCATTTCTGGGTCTTGAATTCTATTCCACTGGTCTATCTGTCTGTCTCTGTACCAATACCATGCAGGTTTTATCACTATTGCTCTGTAATACTACTTGAGTTCAGGGATAGTAATTCCCCCAGATATCCTTTTATTGTTGAGGATAGTTTTAGCTATCCTGGGTTTTTTGTTATTCCTGATGAATTTGCAAATCGTTCTGTCTAACTGTTTGAAGAATTGTATTGGTATTTTGATGGGGATTGCATTGAATCTGTAGATCGCTTTTGGTAATATGGCCATCTTTACTATATTAATCCTGCCAATACATGAGCATGGGAGATCTTTCCATCTTCTGAGATCTTCAATTTCTTTCTTCAGAGGCTTGAAGTTCATATTATACAGATCTTTCACTTGCTTGGTTAAAGTCACACCAAGGTATTTTATACTATTTGGGACTACTTTGAAGGGTATTGTTTCCCTAATTTCTTTCTTGCTTGTTTCTCTTTTGTGTAGAGGAAGGCTACTGATTTATTTGACTTAATTTTATACCCAGCCACTTTGCTGAAGGTGTTTATCAGGTTTAGTAGTTCTCTGGTGGAACTTTTGGGATCGCTTAAATATGCTATCATATCATCTGCAAATAGTGATATTTTGATTTCTTTTCCAATCTGTATCCCTTTGATCTCCTTTTGTTGTCTTATTGCTCTGGCTAGAACTTCAAGAACTTTATTGAATAAATAGGGAGAGAGTGGGCAGCCTTGTCTAGTCCCTGATTTTAGTGGGATTACCTCAAGTTTCTCTCCATTTATTTTAATGTAAGCTACTGGTTTGCTGTATATGGCTTTTACTATGTTTAGGTATGGGCCTTGGATTCCTATTGTTTCCATGACTTTATCATGAAGGGGAGTTGAATTTTGTGAAATGCTTTCTCAGCATCTAATGAAATAATCATGTGGTTTTTATCTTTCACTTTGTTTATATAATGGATCACGTTGATGGTTTTCCATATATTAAACCATCCCTGCATGCCTGGGATGAAGCCTACTTGATCATGATGGATGATTGTTTTGATGTGCTCTTGGATTCGGTTTGCCAGAATTTTATTGAGTATTTTTGCGTCGATATTCATAAGGGAAATTGGTCTGAAGTTCTCTCACTTTGTTGGGCCTTTGTGTGGATTAGTTATATGAATAATTGTGGCTTCATAAAAGGAATTCGGTAGCACTCCATCTAATTCAATTTTGTGGAGTATTTTGGATAGTGTTGGTTTGAGATCTTCTATGAAGGTCTGATAGAATTCTGCACTAAACCCATGTGGGCCTGGGCTTTTTTATTGGGAGACCTTTAATGACTGCTTCTATTTCTTTAGGAGTTATGGGGTTCTTTAAATAGTTTATTTGTTCCTGATTTACCCTTGGTACTTTGTATCTGTCTAGGAAATTGTCCATTTCCAGTAGATTTTCAAGTTTTGTTGAATAAAGGCTGTTGAAGTAAGATCTGATGATTTTTTAATTTCCTCTGATACTGTAGTTATGTCTCCCTTTTCATTTTTGATTTTGTTAATTTGGACACACTCTCTGGGTCCTCTCATTAGTCTGGCTAAGTTTATCTATCTTGTTGATTTTCTTAAAGAACCATCTTTTGGTTCTGTTGATTCTTTGTATAGTCCTTTTTGTTTCGACTTGGTTGATTTCAGCTCTGAGTTGATTATTTCCTGCCTTCTACTCCTCCTGGGTATATTTGCTTCTTTTTGTTCTAGAGCTTTTAGGTATGCTGTCAAGCTGCTGATATATGTTCTCTCCTGTCTCTTTCTGCAAGCACTCATAGCTATGAGTTTTCCTCTTAGCACTGCTTTCATCGTGTCCCATAAGTTTAGGTGTGTTGTACCTTCATTTTCATTAAATTCTAAGAAGTCTTTAATTTCTTTCTTTAGTTCTTCCTTGACCAGGTTATCATTGAGTAGAGAATTGTTCAATTGGGCGTTCTTCCCTTATTGTTGTTGAAAACCAGCTTTAGCCCATGGTGGCCTCATAGGATGCAAGGGATTATTTCTGTCTTTCTGTATCTATTGAGGCCTCTTTTATGAACAATTATATGGTCAATTTTGGAGAAAGTTCCACGAGGTGGTGAGAAGAAGGTATATCCTTTTATTTTAGGATAGAATGTTCTATAAATATTTGTTAAGTCCATTTGGTTCATGACTTCTCTTAGTCTGTCTATGTCTCTGTTAATTTCTGTTTCCATGATCTGTCCATTGATGAGAGTGGGGTGTTGAAATCTCCTACTATTTTAGTGTGAGGTGCAATGTGTGATTTGAGCTTTAGTAAGGTTTCATTTATGTATCTAGGTGCCCTTGTATTTGGAGCATAGATATTTAAGATTGAGAGTTCATCTTGGTGTATTTTTCCATTGATGAATATGAAGTGTCCTTCCTTATCTTTTTTGATGACTTTTGGTTGAAAATCAATTTTATTAGATATTAGAATGGCTACTCCTGCTTGCTTCTTCAGATCATTTGCTTGGAAAGTTATTTTCCAGCCTTTCACTCTGAGGTAGTATCTGTCTTTGTCTCTGAGGTGTGTTTCCTGTAGGCAGCAGAATGCAGGGTCCTCGTTGCGTATCCAGTTTGTTAATCTATGTCTTTTTATTGGGGAGTTGAGTCCATTGATATTGAGAGATATCAAGAATTGTGATTATTGCTTCCTGTTATATTCATATTTGGATATGAGGTTATGTTTGTGTGCTATTCTTCTCTTTGTTTTCTTGCAAAGATGATTAGTTTCTTGCATTTTCTATGGTGTAGCTTGCCTCCTTATGTTGGGCTTTCCCATTTATTATCTTTTTAGGGCTGGATTTGTAGAAAGATATTGTGTAAATTTGGTTTTGTCATGGAATATCTTGGTTTCTCCATCTATGTTAATTGAGAGTTTTGCAGGATACAGTATTCTGAGGGGCTGGCATTTGTGTTCTCTTAGGGTCTGTATGACATCTGTCCAGGATCTTCTGGTTTTCATAGTCTCTAGTGAAAAGTCTGGTGTGATTCTGACAGGTCTGCCTTTATATGTTACTTGACCTTTTTCCCTTATTGCTTTTAATATTCTTTATTTGTTTTGTGTGTTTGGTGTTTTGACTATCATGTGACAGGAGGAGTTTCTTTTCTGGTCCAATCTATTTGGATTTCTGTAAGCTTCTTGTATGTTTGTTTTCATCTCTTTCTTTAGGTTAGGGAAGTTTTCTTCTATGATTTTGTTGAAGATATTTACTGGTCCTTTGAGCTGGGAGTCTTCACTCTCTTCTATACCTATTATCCTTAGGTTTGATCTTCTCATTGAGTCCTGGATTTCCTGTATGTTTTGGACCAGTATCTTTTTCCGCTTTACATTATCTTTGACAGTTGAGTCGATGATTTCTATGGAATCTTCTGCTCCTGAGATTTTCTCTTCTATCTCTTGTATTCTGTTGGTGATGCTTGTATCTTTGGCTCCTTGTCTCTTCCTTGGTTTTATACATCCAGGGTTGTCTCCCTTTGTGTTTTCTTTATTGCTTCTATTTCCATTTTTAATTCCTTCACCTGTTTGATTGTGTTTCCTCGAATTCTTTCAGGGATTTTTGTGATTCCTCTGTAGGCTTCTACTTGTTTATTTTTGTTTTTCTGCGTTTCTCTAAGGGAGTTCTTTATGCCTTTCTTAAAGTCCTCAATCATCATGATCAAATGTGATTTTGAATCTAGATCTTGCTTTTCTGGTGTGTTTGGATATTCAGTGTTTGCTTTGGTGGGAGAATTGGGCTCCGTTGATGCCATGTAGTCTTGGTTTCTGTTGCTTGGGTTCCTGAGCTTGCCTCTCGCCATCATGTTGTCTCTGGTGTTACCTTGTTCTGCTATTTCTGATAGTGGCTAGACCGTCCTATAGTTCTGTGTGTCAGGAGTGCTGTAGACCTGTTTTCCTGTTTTCTTTCAGTCAGTTGTGGGAACAGAGTGTTCTGCTTTCAGGCGTGTAATCTTTCCTGTCTACTGGTCTTCAGCTGTTCCTGTGGGCGTGTGTCCTGAGTCCACCAGGCAGGACGCTTGGAGCAGAAAAGTTGGTCTTACTTGTGGTCCCACAGCTGAAGTTGCTCCTGGGGTGCTGCTTTTGAGCTCTCTATGAGAACTGCAACCAGGTGGACCTGCACTGACTTTTCCTGGGGCCCCTGCACACTGGTGTCCTAGATGGCATTAGGTGTTTTCCTCTGGAGTCAGAAATGTGGGCAGAGTGTAGTCTCTTCTGGCTTCCCAGGCATGCCTGCCCCTGTGAAGGTTTAGCTCTCCCTCCGATGGGATTTGGGTGCAGGGAGCTTTTGATAGGGTCCCTTCAGGTCCAGGCATTGTCTGGACCACAGGGGACCTGTCCCTTGAGTCTTAAAAATTATCTTAATGAAAAATAGAGTAATATGTTTTATTTTAATTGACAAATATGTTTTCTGTGCGTGTATGTGTGTGTGTGTGAGCGCGTGCTATATAGTATAAATTAGATTCACCCCCTCCTCTTTTCATCTTGCTAAAAGAAATGTAATTTTTATATTTGAAAAATATACTGAGAAAACAGAGCATTGAAGAAAGACATAATGGATACTCAGTATTTATAGATTCTACTACCACTAAAATTTATTTTAATATTGAAATCTGTGTAAGTTTTTCTTGACAATTCACACACATGTGGAAATAAAAAATGTCACCTAACCTTTATGTTTACAGATAACACTAAAATGTCAACACTCTATTTTCTTGTTTTGGTTCTCATACAAAGACTAGGACATAGTAAGTGGCAGTTCACAGCACAATGTGGTATAATTATACCAAGCTGTAAGACCAGTTAGGCAAGACTTAAATGCTAATTCTGGTGCTTCTTAATGGACTGACTTCTTCAGTAACTCCTCAGAAGTTTATGAAGAAAAGATTAATGGTGAGCAGTTCACTTTGAGGGGAATAGAGTAAGAATAAAAGAAATGGGGATTGAAGATTAGATCCTTTAGGACTTGGCCAGACCAAATGATTGTATGTGAAACTATTAAATGAGATACTGGTTCACCCTAGGTCTATCATACTATCAGTGGTAACTCCTCTTGGGAACCCAGTGAGGAAATTGATGTTCATAGAATAATATAGTTTTTAGATGTTGAAACAAAGACAGACTTGTGAATTTAGACACTTGATGATTTCTAAATGACCCCATGTATTTGTAGGGGACTGATCAGCTATTACTGGATTCCCCCATTAACATCCCTGCAATTTATCATTGTTCCAAATACACTCAAAGGATCATGTGATAATATAAACCAAAAACTGGGGCTGGACATTGTGATGATATGAGGTACCAACTATGGCCCCAAAACATGTGTGTACATCTGTGTGTAGAAGAGAATGTCAATTTGACAGTAGTAGAGGCATTGGGAGTTGGAAGTGGGAGATGTAGGAGGGGATTCGGGGAAAAGAGAAAGTGAGGAGGTGATGTAATTTTATTTAAATTCAATTTTTAAAAGTTAAATAATTAAAAGTGTTATTAAGAAAAGACAAAGAATTCTCATATGGCTAATTATGTACTTTGGCTAATTTAATAATTTAATGATCCTTTTGACCCTATTATTGTTTTCAAACTCATACCAGAGAAATACTGAATAATGATTATTCATAAGCTAAAAAAATTTGAAAATTTCCTCTTTTTCCTGAGTAGTTTTTATATGTATAGTTGTTATTTCTTGTACACCTGTAGTTTGCCTCAACCTTTTCTATGTCTTTAAATCCTGGAAGAATCAGAGATATGAGGCCCATAATTAAACATAATAAAAGCAATATACAGCAAACCAGTAGCTAATATTAAACTAAATGGAGAGAAACTTGAAGCAATTCCACTAAAATCAGGGACTAGACAAGGCTGCCCACTCTCTCCCTACTTATTCAATATAGTACTCGAAATCCTAGCCAGAGAAATCAGACAACAAAAAGAGGTCAAAGAATAAAAATTGAAAAGGAAGAAGTCAGAATTTCACTATTTGCAGATGATATGATAGTATATTTAAGTGACCCCAAAAGTTCCATCAGAGAATGACTAAACCTGATAAACAACTTCAGAAAAGTGTGGGGGGCAGTATAAAATTAACCCAAACAAATCAATAGTCTTCCTCTACTGAAACGATAAGATTTCTGAGAAAGAAATAACGGAAATGACATTCGTCACAATAGTCCCAAATAATGTAAAATACCTCCATGTGACTCTAACCAAGGAAGTGAAACTTCTGTATGAAAAAAAATATTTCAAGTCTCTGAAGAAAGAAATTGAAGAAGATCTAAGAAGATGAAAAGACCTCCCATGCTCATGAATTGGCAGGATTAATATAGTAAAAATACCCATTTTCCTAAAGCAATCTACAGATTGAATGCAATCCCCATCAAAATTCCAACACAATTCTTCACAGAGTTAGAAAGAGCAATTTACAAATTCATTTGGAATAACAAAAAATCCAGGATAATGAAAATTTTACTCAACAATAAAAGAAATTCTGAGGGAATCACCATCCTCAACAATAAAAGGACTTCAGGGGGAATCAGTATCACTGAACTCAAGCACTATTACAGAGCAATAGTGATAAAAACTGCATGGTATTGGTACAGAGAGAGACAGATAGACCAATGGAATAGAATTGAAGACCCAGAAATGAACCCACACACCTATGGTCACTTGATTTTTGACAAAGGAGCCAAAACCATCCAATGGAAAAAAGATAGCATTTTCAGCAAATGGTGCTGGTTCAACTGGAGGTCAGAAAGTAGAAGAATGCAGATCAATCCATTATCACCCTGTACAAAGCTTAAGTCCAAGTGGATCAAGTACCTCCACATCAAACTAGATACACTCAAACTTATAGAAGAAAAAGTGGGGAAGCATCTCGAACACATGGGTACTGGAGAAAATTTCCTGAACAAAACACCAATGCCTTATTCCCTAAGCTCAAGAATCAACAAAGGGGACCTCATAAAACTACAAAACTACAGGCAAGAACACTGTCATTAGGACAAAACACAGCCAACAGACTGGGAAAAGATCTTTACAAATCCTTTATCTGATAGAGGGCTAATATCCAAAATATACAAAGAACTCAAGAAGTTAAACTTCAGAGAGCCAAATAACCCTATTAAAAATGGGGTACAGAGCTAAACAAAACATTCTCAGCTGAGGATTATCGAATGGCCAAAAAACACCTAAAGAAATGTTCAGAGCAGCTCTCTGCTCCCAGACCCGGTGAGAGAGAGACCCAACCGCCTGGTCAGGTGGGCACTCCTGAGGCTGCAGAGCGGAAGAGACCACCAACACTGCTCACCCCTGCCCACATCCCTGGCCCAGGAGGAAACTGTATAAGGCCTCTAGGCTCCCGTGGGGGAGGGCCCAGGAGCGGCAGGACACCTGCCTGAGACACCGCCAGAACCTGAAAGAAACAGACCAGATAAACAGTTCTCTGCACCCAAATCCCATGGGAGGGAGAGCTAAAGCTTCAGAGAGGCAGACAAGCCTGGGAAACCAGAAGAGACTGCTCCCTGCACACACATCTCGGACGCCAGAGGAAAAAGCCAAAGACCATCTGGAACCCTGGTGCACTGAAGCTCCCGGAAGGGGCGGCACAGGTCTTCCTGGTTGCTGCCGCTGCAGAGAGCCCCTGGGCAGCACCCCACAAGCGAACTTGAGCCTCAGGACCACAGGTAAGACCAACTTTTCTGCTGCAAGAAAGCTGCCTGGTGAACTCAAGACACAGGCCCACAGGAACAGCTGAAGACCTGTAGAGAGGAAAAACTACACGCCCGAAAGCAGAACACTCTGTCCCCATAACTGACTGAAAGAGAGGAAAACAGGTCTACAGCACTCCTGACACACAGGCTTATAGGACAGTGTAGCCACTGTCAGAAATAGCAGAACAAAGTAACACTAGAGATAATCTGATGGCGAGAGGCAAGCGCAGGAACCCAAGCAACAGAAACCAAGACTACATGCCATCATCGGAGCCCAATTCTCCCACCAAAACAAACATGGAATATCCAAACACACCAGAAAAGCAAGATCTAGTTTCAAAATCATATTTGATCATGATGCTGGAGGACTTCAAGAAAGACCTGAACACACTTAGGGAAACACAGGAAAACATTAATAAACAAGTAGAAGCCTACAGAGAGGAATCGCAAAAATCCCTGAAAGAATTCCAGGAAAACACAATCAAACAGTTGAAGGAATTAAAAATGGAAATAGAAGCAATCAAGAAAGAACACATGGAAACAACCCTGGATATAGAAAACCAAAAGAAGAGACAAGGAGCTGTAGATACAAGCTTCACCAACAGAATACAAGAGATGGAAGAGAGAATCTCAGGAGCAGAAGATTCCATAGAAATCATTGACTCAACTGTCAAAGATAATGTAAAGCGGAAAAAGATACTGGTCCAAAACATACAGGAAATCCAGGACTCAATGAGAAGATCAAACCTAAGGATAATAGGTATAGAAGAGAGTGAAGACTCCCAGCTCAAAGGACCAGTAAATATCTTCAACAAAATCATAGAAGAAAACTTCCCTAACCTAAAAAAAGAGATACCCATAGACATACAAGAAGCCTACAGAACTCCAAATAGATTGGACCAGAAAAGAAACACCTCCCGTCACATAATTGTCAAAACACCAAACACACAAAATAAAGAAAGAATATTAAAAGCAGTAAGGGAAAAAGGTCAAGTAACATATAAAGGGAGACCTATCAGAATCACACCAGACTTCTCGCCAGAAACTATGAAGGCCAGAAGATCCTGGACTGATGTCATACAGACCCTAAGAGAACACAAATGCCAGCCCAGGTTACTGTATCCAGCAAAACTCTCAATTAACATTGATGGAGAAACCAAGATATTCCATGACAAAACCAAATTTACACAATATCTTTCTACAAATCCAGCACTACAAAGGATAATAAATGGTAAAGCCCAACATAAGGAGGCAAGCTATACCCTAGAAGAAGCAAGAAACTAATCGTCTTGGCAACAAAACAAAGAGAATGAAAGCACACAAACATAACCTCACATCCAAATATGAATATAAAGGGAAACAATAATCACTATTCCTTAATATCTCTCAATATCAATGGCCTCAACTCCCCAATAAAAGACATAGATTAACAAACTGGATACGCAACGAGG
Source organism: Rattus norvegicus (assembly GCF_021556685.1). Lineage (NCBI taxonomy): Eukaryota > Metazoa > Chordata > Mammalia > Rodentia > Muridae > Rattus > Rattus norvegicus. The sequence goes on along the minus strand of NC_141554.1, from coordinate 154,469,224 downwards.
ACCCTGCATTCTGCTGCCTACAGGAAACACACCTCAGAGACAAAGACAGACACTACCTCAGAGTGAAAGGCTGGAAAACAACTTTCCAAGCAAATGGTCAGAAGAAGCAAGCTGGAGTAGCCATTCTAATATCAAATAAAATCAATTTTCAACTAAAAGTCATCAAAAAAGATAAGGAAGGACACTTCATATTCATCAAAGGAAAAATCCACCAAGATGAACTCTCAATCCTAAATATCTATGCCCCAAATACAAGGGCACCTTCATACGTAAAAGAAACCTTACTAAAGCTCAAAGTACACATTGCACCTCACACAATAATAGTGGGAGATTTCAACACCCCACTCTCATCAATGGACAGATCATGGAAACAGAAATTAAACAGTGATGTCGACAGACTAAGAGAAGTCATGAGCCAAATGGACTTAACGGATATTTATAGAACATTCTATCCTAAAGCAAAAGGATATACCTCCTTCTCAGCTCCTCATGGTACTTTCTCCAAAATTGACCATATAATTGGTCAAAAAACGGGCCTCAACAGGTACAGAAAGATAGAAATAATCCCATGCGTGCTATCGGACCACCACGGCCTAAAACTGGTCTTCAATAACAATAAGGGAAGAATGCCCACATATACGTGGAAATTGAACAATGCTCTACTCAATGATAACCTGGTCAAGGAAGAAATAAAGAAAGAAATTAAAAACTTTTTAGAATTTAATGAAAATGAAGATACAACATACTCAAACTTATGGGACACAATGAAAGCTGTGCTAAGAGGAAAACTCATAGCACTGAGTGCCTGCAGAAAGAAACAGGAAAGAGCATATGTCAGCAGCTTGACAGCACACCTAAAAGCTCTAGAACAAAAAGAAGCAAATACACCGAGGAGGAGTAGAAGGCAGGAAATAATCAAACTCAGAGCTGAAATCAACCAAGTAGAAACAAAAAGGAACATAGAAAGAATCAACAGAACCAAAAGTTGGTTCTTTGAGAAAATCAACAAGATAGATAAACCCTTAGCCAGACTAACGAGAGGACACAGAGAGTGCGTCCAAATTAACAAAATCAGAAATGAAAAGGGAGACATAACTACAGATTCAGAGGAAATTCAAAAAAATCATCAGATCTTACTATAAAAACCTATATTCAACAAAATTTGAAAATCTTCAGGAAATGGACAATTTCCTAGACAGATACCAGGTAACGAAGTTAAATCAGGAACAGATAAACCAGTTAAACAACCCCATAACTCCTAAGGAAATAGAAGCAGTAATTAAAGGTCTCCCAACCAAAAAGAGCCCAGGTCCAGACGGGTTTAGTGCAGAATTCTATCAAACCTTCATAGAAGACCTCATACCAATATTATCCAAACTATTCCACAAAGTTGAAACAGATGGAGCCCTACCGAATTCCTTCTCCGAAGCCACAATTACTCTTATACCTAAACCACACAAAGACACAACAAAGGAAGAGAACTTCAGACCAATTTCCCTTATGAATATCGACGCAAAAATACTCAATAAAATTCTGGCAAACCGAATTCAAGAGCACATCAAAACAATCATCCACCATGATCAAGTAGGCTTCATCCCAGGCATGCAGGGATGGTTTAATATACGGAAAACCATCAACGTGATCCATTATATAAACAAACTGAAAGAACAGAACCACATGATCATTTCATTAGATGCTGAGAAAGCATTTGACAAAATTCAACACCCCTTCATGATAAAAGTCTTGGAAAGAATAGGAATTCAAGGCCCATAACTAAACATAGTAAAAGCCATATACAGCAAACCAGTTGCTAACATTAAACTAAATGGAGAGAAACTTGAAGCAATCCCACTAAAATCAGGGACTAGACAAGGCTGCCCACTCTCTCCCTACTTACTCAATATAGTTCTTGAAGTTCTAGCCAGAGCAATCACACAACAAAAGGAGATCAAATGGATACAGATCGGAAAAGAAGAGGTCAAAATATCACTATTTGCAGATGACATGATAGTACATTTAAGTGATCCCAAAAGTTCCACCAGAGAACTACTAAAGCTGATAAACAACTTCAGCAAAGTGGCTGGGTATAAAATTAACTCAAATAAATCAGTTGCCTTCCTCTATACAAAAGAGAAATAAGCCGAGAAAGAAATTAGGGAAACGACACCCTTCATAATAGACCCAAATAATATAAAGTACCTCGGTGTGACTTTAACCAAGCAAGTAAAAGATCTGTACAATAAGAACTTCAAGACACTGAGGAAAGAAATTGAAGAAGACCTCAGAAGACGGAAAGATCTCCCATGCTCATGGATTGGCAGGATTAATATAGTAAAAATGGCCATTTTACCAAAAGCAATCTACAGATTCAATGCAATCCCCATCAAAATACCAATCCAATTCTTCAAAGAGTTAGACAGAACAATTTGCAAATTCATCTGGAATAACAAAAAACCCAGGATAGCTAAAGCTATCCTCAACAATAAAAGGACTTCAGGGGGAATCACTATCCCTGAACTCAAGCAGTATTACAGAGCAATAGTGATAAAAACTGCATGGTATTGGTACAGAGACAGACAGATAGACCAATGGAATAGAATTGAAGACCCAGAAATGAACCCACACACCTATGGTCACTTGATTTTTACAAAGGAGCCAAAACCATCCAATGGAAAAAAGATAGCATTTTCAGCAAATGGTGCTGGTTCAACTGGAGGGCAACATGTAGAAGAATGCAGATCGATCCATGCTTATCACCCTGTACAAAGCTTAAGTCCAAGTGGATCAAGGACCTCCACATCAAACCAGACACACTCAAACTAATAGAAGAAAAACTAGGGAAGCATCTGGAACACATGGGCACTGGACAAAATTTCCTGAACAAAACACCAGTGGCTTATGCTCTAAGATCAAGAATCGACAAATGGGATCTCATAAAACTGCAAAGCTTCTGTAAGGCAAAGGACACTGTGGTTAGGACAAAATGGCAACCAACAGATTGGGAAAAGATCTTTACCAATCCTACAACAGATAGAGGCCTTATATCCAAAATATACAAAGAACTCAAGAAGTTAGACCGCAGGGAAACAAATAACCCTATTAAAAAATGGGGTTCAGAGCTAAACAAAGAATTCACAGCTGAGGAATGCCGAATGGCTGAGAAACACCTAAAGAAATGTTCAACATCTTTAGTCATAAGGGAAATGCAAATCAAAACAACCCTGAGATTTCACCTCACACCAGTGCGATTGGCTAAGATCAAAAACTCAGGTGACAGCAGATGCTGGCGAGGATGTGGAGAAAGAGGAACACTCCTCCATTGTTGGTGGGATTGCAGACTGGTAAAACCATTCTGGAAATCAGTCTGGAGGTTCCTCAGAAAATTGGACATTGAACTGCCTGAGGATCCAGCTATACCTCTCTTGGGCATATACCCAAAAGATGCCTCAACATATAAAAGAGACACGTGCTCCACTATGTTCATCGCAGCCTTATTTATAATAGCCAGAAAATGGAAAGAACCCAGATGCCCTTCAACAGAGGAATGGATACAGAAAATGTGGTACATCTACACAATGGAATATTACTCAGCTATCAAAAACAACGAGTTTATGAAATTCGTAGGCAAATGGTTGGAACTGGAAAATATCATCCTGAGTGAGCTAACCCAATCACAGAAAGACATACATGGTATGCACTCATTGATAAGTGGCTATTAGCCCAAATGCTTGAATTACCCTAGATCCCTAGAACAAACGAAACTCAAGACGGATGATCAAAATGTGAATGCTTCACTCCTTCTTTAAATGAGGAAAAAGAATACCCTTGGCAGGGAAGAGAGAGGCAAAGATTAAAACAGAGACTGAAGGAACACCCATTCAGAGCCTGCCCCACATGTGGCCCATACACATAGAACCACCCAATTAGACAAGATGGATGAAGCAAAGAAGTGCAGACCGACAGGAGCCGGATATAGATCGCTCCTGAGAGACACAGCCAGAATACAGCAAATACAGAGGCGAATGCCAGCAGCAAACCACTGAACTGAGAATAGGTCCCCTATTGAAGGAATCAGAGAAAGAACTGGAAGAGCTTGAAGGGGCTCGAGACCCCAAAAGTACAACAATGCCAAGCAACCAGAGCTTCCAGGGACTAAGCCACTACCTAAAGACTATACATGGACTGACCCTGGACTCTGACCCCATAGGTAGCATTGAATATCCTAGTAAGAGCACCAGTGGAAGGGGAAGCTCTGGGTCCTGCTAAGACTGAACCCCCAGTGAACTAGTCTATGGGGGGAGGGCGGCAATGGGGGGAGGGTTGGGAGGGGAACACCCATAATGAAGGGGAGGGGGGAGGGGGATGTTTGCCCGGAAACCGGGAAAGGGAATAACACTTGAAATGTATATAAGAAATACTCAAGTTAATAAAAAAAAAAAAAGAAATGTTCGACATCCTTAGTGATCAGGGAAATGCAAATCAAAATAACCCTGAGATTCTACCTCACACCAGTCAGAATGGCTAACTGAAGATAAATCAGGAACAGATAAACCACACCAGTGAGAATGGCTAAGATCAAAAACTCAAGTGACAGAAAATGCTGGTGAGGATGTGGAGAAAGAGGACCACTCCTCCATTGTTGGTGGGATTGCAGACTGGTACAACCATTCTGGAAATCAGTCTGCAGGTTCCTCAGAAAATTGGACATTTTACTACCTGAGGACCCAGCTATACCTCTCTTGGGCATACACCCAAAAGAGGCCCCAACATATAAAAGAGACACGTGCTCCACTATGTTCATGGCAGCCTTATTTATAATAGCCAGAAGCTGGAAAGAACCCAGATGCCCTTCAACAGAGGAATGGATACAGAAAATGTGGTACATCTATACAATGGAATATTACACAGCTACCAAAAACAATGACTTTATGAAATTCATAGGAAATGATGGAACTGGAAAATATCATCCTGAGTGAGGTAACCCAATCACAGAAAAACACACATGGTATGCACTCATTGATAAGTGGCTATTAGCCCAAATGCTTGAATTACCGTAGATGCACAGAACACATGAAACTCAAGACGGATGATCAAAATGTGAACGCTTCACTCCTTCTTTAAAAGGGGAACAAGAATACCCTTGGCAGGGAATAGAGAGGCAAAGATTAAAACAGACACAGAAGGAACACCCATTCAGAGCCTGCCCCACATGTGGCCCATACATGTACAGCCACCCAATTAGACAAGATGGATGAAGCAAAGAAGTGCAGACCAACAGGAGCCAGATGTAGATCGCTCCTGAGAGACACAGCCAGAATACAGCAAATACAGAGGCGAATGCCAGCAACAAACCACTGAACTGAGAATAGGACCCCCGTTGAAGGAATCAGAGAAAGAACTGGAAGAGCTTGAAGGGGCTCGAGACCCCATATGTATAACAATGCCAAGCAACCAGAGCTTCCAGGGACTAAGCCACTACCTAAAGACTATACATGGACTGACCCTGGACTCTGACCTCATAGGTAGCAATGAATATCCTAGTAAGAGCACCAGTGGAAGGGGAAGTCCTTGGTCCTGCTAAGACTGAACCCCCAGTGAACGTGATTGTTGGGGGGAGAGCGGTAATGGGGGGAGGATGGGGAGGGTAACACTCATATAGAAGGAGAGGGAGAGCGGTTAGGGTGATGTTGGCCCAGAAACCGGGAAAGGGAATAACAATCGAAATGTAAATAAGAAATACTCAATTAATAAACAAGAAAAAGAGAGAAAAATATTTGTTATTTATGTTATTCATTTTTAAATTTATTTATTTATATCCCAAATGTTGTTCCCTCCTCTCAATACCCCCTCCCTAAATCTCTCCCTTAATCCTCCCCTGTTTCCTTCTACTCCTCAGAAGGTGCCCTGATCCTGGTATCCCTTTATTCTGGTAAATCATGTCTCTGCAGAGTTAGGCGGATCTTCTTCCACTTGGGGCTACACAAGGCAGCCATATGTTGGGCACCTTGGACTAGCTTGTATATGCTCTTTGGTGACTCAGTTTCTGAGCTGCCAATGGTTCAGGTTAGTTGATTCTGTTGGTTTTCTCAATTTACCAGAAAAAAAATATTTATCTTATTTCATGTATTTGACCATGATCCCCCTTATTGTACTCTCCTGTTAATCCCCTTACTCCTCCTGACTACTCACCCTAATAAAATTTGAATAATAATCAATAGGAGGCTTAATCAGAGTCTGAGTTAGTCTTTGTCTGTAAGGTCCCTGATGGAAACAGCATTGAACATATAATGTGTCTTGGTAATGATTTTGCTAGTGTTCTCCCTGTGTCTAATGTGGAGGTCATGATCATAATGTGGAGGTAAAGATCATTGGAATTGTCAGCTTTGCGATGAGCCAAAAGTCTTGGCCCTTAACATTAAGAATTATATCATGATGAACAGAATATCCACTGTTCTTTCAATGAATCATTTATCAGCAGGGTCGCCAAGCTCATTGTTTCTTCATCTTTGTTGTTATATGTCATGCTCTGATTCTATCCAGAACTTCTCCTAAGTCAATCACCAAATTCAAATAAAAAGTAAAATTTCTGAGAGTATACAAAAATCCAAGCCTGTTCTGAGTCTTCTTCAAGTAGGTAAGTAGATAGATAGATAGATAGATAGATAGATAGATAGATAGATAGATAGATAGATAGACAGACAGATATAGTATATATAGATATAGAGATTACAATATAATTACACCATTCTCCTTTCTTGGTCTCATTCAAATTCATGGCCTATTTTCTTTAAATGTGTTGTTATACACAACACACACACACACACACACACACACACACACACACACACTCAGTCTATGTAATGTTGTTTATATATAAACATTTTCAGAGCTGAACATTTGGTAGTGGATAGCAAAGTGGTGTCCTCATCCTTCAGGAAAATGATTTCTTGCACCTTGGCATTCATTAGTTGCCTATAATTCGAAGTCTAATGTTAAGGCCCCATGAGCCATAAAGGAGTACCTATGATTTACTAAGCCAGCATAACCCCTAACTACATTATATTCATGCTTATACCCATATATAAGAGTAGCTTTAACCACTCATTCAGGAAATTTCCCTTTGGAACAAAGATCATCACAGAAAACCACAACTGACCAAATTCAGTGTTGTTATTTCTTAGTTGTGGAGTGTTTTCAAGAGGTTTTAATTTACCTTCCATGGCTGTAAAACTGGGATATGAACACTGCTTTATTGTTAATTTATGAGAATTGAATAATAATGATACTTGTAATGTGCTATTACAGTGCCAGGCCTACACATGGGACTTGACAAACTCTAGTTGTCACTATTGTTCTAGCCATTATATCTTATACCGCCATGCCTAATGCCTTAAGCACACTAAAGCCCAAATACAGCAAGGGAAGTTCTTTGTGATTGTGATGTTTTATATATGCTTGGCCCAGGGAGTGGCACTATTAGAAGGTGTGGCCCTGTTGGAGGAAGTGTGTCACTGTGGGGGTGGACTTGGAGACCCTCCTCCTAGCTGCCTAAGGATGCTCAGCCTGTTCCTGGCTTCCTTCAGGTGAAGATGTAGAACTCAGCTCTTCCTGCACCATGTCCTCCTGAATGCTGCCATGCTCCCACCTTGATGATAATGGACTGAAGCTCTGAACCTTTAAGCCAGCCCCAATTAAATGTTGTTCTTTTTAAAACTTACATTGGTCATGATATTTGTTCACAGCAATAAAACCCTAACTAAGTCAATGATCAACACTCACTATAATGGACCTCAATGTCAGGTAAATACTAACTTGCCCTTCAAAAGAAGGTTCTATGATACTTTACACATATACTATAGAAAAAAACAACATATACGAATAACAGTATACTATACATTAGATGAGAGGTTGAGTTAGATACCAAAACTGTCTTCAAATTCAATAAGAAATAAACCTCATGTGCTTTAATAATTGGTTGTCAATAAAGGAGAAGGCAATAAAACCCACACTGTGGTGAGACCCAAGAGACTTGTATTATTGAGATAGCATCTCTCTCAAAGAAAGATATGTGCATTTTCAGAATATATGTTTACTTGTTTATATATAAGAAGAGATTGTATTGCTAGATAGTAACACTATAGTCTATGTGCTATTTAACTGGAAGGTATACTTTATGATGCTACTTTATAATGTATAGAGTCATGTAAAGACAAGCTTGGATTTATAGGAAAGACCTGACACTTGCCTTGTGTGGAATTTGGGAATACTCTCAAATTGTGTTAAAGGTATATATGGTGATGTATTTTGGGAAAGAGGAGCAATGTGAAATTTGAAATGGCAAACAGTGTGCTTTTTTCTCTCTCAAGCTTAAAGTATCATTATGTCATTTGCCCTTGATCATTTGTAATTAGCAAGTCCTTGTGTCTCCATATTAACTAGTGGAATTTCCCTGAACTAGATTAGTTCTTAATACTTCTAAAGTATTCTCCATAATTTTCTTTCTCATCATCAACCACCTGGAAGAAAAAGAGGAGGAAGAGGAAGATGAGGAGGAGGAGGAAGAGGTGGAGGAGGAGGAGGAGGAGGTTGTCAAGAACACTTTTTCAGAATAACTCCCTCATGCCCTGAACTTCAGTGATAACAGGAATGAGAATTCCACTGTTAATCCAATTAGACTACAAGAGAAATGAGAAAATACTTACCATGCTAAATCCTAGCTTCTGGAATCAGTCATTAGAAAACTCTACAAACTGTTCAATCTACATAACTGTGGACCAATTTGTAAATTTAGGAACATAAATCCTACACTCTAGGCCTACTGAAAGAAATAACACATAACATGTCTAGCTCAGTGTCTTGGAAATTGTAGACAGTTAATACATATAATGATCTATACCTCCAACTAGGCACACCAATTATTTGTAACTTCTGAATCTTTTTTCTTCTTGATATTTTTTGAAAATAGTGTTTTTCTGTGACAGCAATATTGACCTTTTAGACTGATTCTAAGCTGTATTAAAGTATTGCAGGCACATATAAATTGCCCTGTGGTTTATTTTTAAATAATGAGAACCAAAGGCCAGTTCAATCACTGAAAAAGCTCAACAGTGCTTTAATTTCTGCTGCTCTCAGAAACCACAAACAATCTTCTTCTGTGGGGGAAGAAAACTGTGTCACTCAATCTAGTGATTATGTTGCTTGCCTATGTTGACTTCAATATGAATTATTTCAATTTTCAAAAAAATACAGCTATTCACATTTAACATCACAGAACTGAACAGAATGAAGGTTGGAACTAGCTACAGTTTTATATATGCAGCCAGAAAATGATTGAGGCCTATTTTGGACTCCTGTGTTCTGTTTGTAATAACACCATTTTTCCTTAATTGTTCCAGCAAAGACACACTCTTTTAAAACAGCTGTAGCTCCTATAAAATCCAGTGGAATAAAAGACATGCTCAGGTAACCAATTCATTATTTTAGAAATGCATTGCAAGCTGTGACAAAATAATTATACAGAGAGTCACGCTGCTAAAAATTCACTGATAGGCTTCATGTGCAGATAAACAACATATCAGAAAGGAGAAAAGTGCAATGGTTTTGTTCTAGCAATCCATTTGTTCAATGCCTGAAGTGTGCAGAGTACTAGAGCCTATGGCTACGTGACATACAGCTCAACAAAAGCATGGAAATGGGGAAAATTTTAGGTCTAGTTCTTTTCAGATTTTATTCTCTCTCAAAAATTACCACAAACTTGTACTGCTTATTAATTAGCAATTTGTTATTCTGATAGTCAAGGATGTCTAACACAAATCCTTGTCCAACCTTTGTAGACAGACTGAACTAGCTGCAGGTGCACAAAACTTTCCTCCAGCCTATTTTTGTTTTCATCTTGCCATATATTCTGACTGACTGTTCTCCCACTCCTGCTGGTTCCTGTTGAACCTGGTTCATTTTCTAAAACTCTATCTCCAGGGATATTGATTTTATAGGTGCTGATTACCTCTCAAAACACTTGAAAGAGACATATGGGGGTTGGGGATTTAGCTCAGTGGTAGAGGGCTTGCCTAGCGAGCGCAAGGCCCTGGGTTCGGTCCCCAGCTCCGAGGGAAAAAAAAAGAGACATATGGTTTTCTACTTCCTTGTGTGGATACATTTTTGTAAACATTTTTTCCTGGATGTTTTAGTATTTCACCTAATTAAGGGTCATAACTGTCTTAATTTTTATCCCTCACAGTGATTAATAGCTCCTTCTATATAGTTAATGTTTTTTAAATCATAGGATAAAAATTTAAAAGCCTGTTACAATCTTTTAATTGGTAAGAAACATACCAATAGATATTCATCAAAGGAACTTACATAAATGGTTAATGAGCCCATAAAAAGTGGCTCAATATTAGTAACCATTGTGGAAATGTAAATCAAAGCTACAATGAAATATAGTTTCCTACTCATTAGAATAGCTGTTTTCAAAAAGAAAACTAATTGCCAGTAATGGTGTGGAAAAATTAGAACACTGCATTGTTATTGGGAATATGAAAACAGTGTGACAGTTCCTTACAACGCTAGAAATAAAATTACCACATGTTCAAGTAATTCCACTGTTAAACACATACACAAAGGAATGGATGTTAGGAAAATGAAGGACTCAACAGACATGTCAACACCAGTGTTTTTAGTATTACTATTCATGACAGACAAAAGCATCGTAAAATCTCATTTGACCATCAGCATAAATAAACAACTGGAATGTGGCTTGCATAAACACTGGAGTATTATTTATTCTTGAAAATAAATAAATTCTAGGATGTCAAATTTTGTTCTGTTGGTAAAGGTACTTCCCTCCAAGCCTGATTTCTTGAATTAGGTACATAGGACCCATGTGATAGAAGGAGAAAACTGACTCCCAAGGTTGTTCTCTGATGTTCTGATGTCTGATAACATCAGCACAACATTAATCAACTAAAAAGATGCTATGCTATGTGAAAGAAACAAGGTAAATGAGTACAAATATTGCCTCAATTTATTTAGATGAAGTAATGCAAATGGACAAATTTATCAAAAGAAAAATAGAGGTTACCAGGTTTGGATGTAAGTGATAAAAGCAAAATTCTCCCAATGACAAGAACAACAAATTAATGGATAAAGTTATATTTTACATATGTTTTGATATAATAGATCTATGGAAACTATAAATTGCTTAGGAAAACTAGCAACGATAAACAGTACTAGCCACATATGTGGAAGAAATTTGAGTCAGTGAAGGGCAGAAGATATGATTTCAAATTCAGAATATCCTTAGGTCAGACAAAATAGACTCTCTTCTCATCACTTTATTCTATACTTCTAGAGAAGTGTAAAAGGAATAATTGCCACACAGAATATTGATACTCTGTATGTGTAATGTGCAGCAAACATTTGATATGGTGTTCAATATATGCTAAATGTACTACATATATCATTTATCCTTATCACCAATAATTATGTCTCTGCCAAATGTTCAGTGATAAAAAAGTCAGGAATATACCAGCTTAATCCTGCTGATAAGGTCTGAAGGACAGACGTGGTGAGAGATGAGCTTTAAGTGCTGGAATCTGGGAGTAGTACAGAAAAGAAATGGGAAGGTTAGACTTAAATCAATTGGGGGAGACAATAGATAAAGTGAAAGGGTAAACTGCCATCACATGAATGCTTGCCTGCAGTGACTAAGTTAGTATTTAGCAGATTCTTCTATTCACTGACACTAGCCAATCCAAGAGAACAGAATATCTAGTTAGGAATGGCAGAGGATCTAAAATATCTCCTACTATTGCACAGTATAACAAATTATAAGTGGCCTATACTACCATTTTTCTTCATTTCAGTAGGACTGATAAATTGACATTTACAACTACATGCCTATTTTAAAACTATACAAATAATAAGACAATCATTTCCTATTCCTCATAAATTATTTGACTTATATGATTTTTTCTTTCTTGCAGGTCATAATAAATGCAAAATAAAATCAATTAGCAATAGTTTCAAAATAGAAAACAGGTAAAATAAGCTCTAATAGCTAAAAAAATAAAGTAAAACATGAAGGTAACTAGAAAAAGAAAAGAAAAATCTGTTGGGAATATTTAGTTATGTTCGAAAATCACCTTGAGATGAATCAAATTCATTTGTGAACTCATGACAGGTAACATTGCTTTCACTCATTTCATTTCCTGACAATTCATTAAAAGCCAGAGGCAAAATTTTAAAATTCATGCAACACTGAAGATCATACAGAGCCATCATGTCTGCCTGAAAATGAATTAAACTTTTTCATTTTATAAACAAGTAAAAGTTCTCAAAAATATACTTAAAATTAAAAAAAAACTTTCTCCTCACTTAAAGAAATTAAAAATACTCTATAAGAAAAAGAAATATCATTAAATGACAAAAAGGCACTGTAAATTAATTTCAGGTACAACGAAGCATAATAAAATGCCCCATCAATGATGGGGAGGTAGCTAATGGTCAGGCTCTCTGAAGGGTTTTTCTTGTTCTCTTAAATAAACAATCACTAACAGGAAACTAAGCTTGGTCCTCCTCCATAATACCCACAAGGCCTCTGCTTATATTGTTTACTACACCCTATTCTTTTTTTACTATAATATTTTATTAATTCCATAAAACTTACATATCATGATGCTTGATCATATTTAATGCCCCCACCTCCTCCCAGATGCACTTCCACCTTTCACTTCCCCCAATTTCGATGTTTTTTTAATAGCCCACTGAATCCAATTCATCATACCCTATTCAGATGAACTCTTGTGTTTTTAATCACTATACTGGTATAATCCGGTTCTTACTCATTATATTGTATCCAAAATATTTAAGGGGAACTATGGAAATTTTTAGGCCTTCCAAGATGTTGCATTCACAGAGTCATTACACAATTCTTTGACTCAGTCATATACACATGTTTCTCGCTCAGTTTGGAGCATCTCCTGTGGGGAAAATCCTTCAATAATTCTGCATTCTGGAAAAAGAGTATGCTGCAGAAATAGGCAGTCATTCTACCTGGTTTCAATGTTCTTTGCAACTGAATTATTTAGATCCATACTTTAGGCAAAGAGACTACCAAATGGCAGAAATGAAGTGAATATAAAACAAACACACCTTGTGATAAAATGCAAAAGGTAGGCTTTATTAAGTGAGCATGAATGCTTCAGTTGTGCATAGAGAAAACAGCCTGGGGTGGGTTACCCACAAAATCTTAGTGGCCAAAGATGAGAAGAAATTAAAAGCACAGACAGAGTAATTCTTTACTAATACTAGTTACTGGATGCCTTTTCTTACAGAGCATATTCCAACTTCAATAAGCCTGTTTTATGAATATGCTCAAAATGAAGATTCAGAGGGACTTAGGGCGCTAATGGGGGGAGGATAGGGAGGGGAACACCCATAAAGAAGGGGAGGGGGAGGGATTAGGGGGCTGTTGGCCCGGAAACCGGGAAAGGGAATAACATTCGAAATGTAAATAAGAAATACTCAAGTTAATAAAGAAAAAAAGGAAAAAAAGAATCAGAGGGACTAAGAATACAGACAATACACCTAAGGACAAACAGAACTTGTAAAAGAAGCTAATATGAACAAAGGCACTTGGGTCTCCAGAATATGTGAGGCTGACCAACATAATTTGAAAAAAATGCCAAATGCATTCAAAACTTTGGATACAGAACTCTAAAAGATAACTATCCCTAACTTTCATTGACAGCAAACCAAGCCTCCTATTCTAAGGATGTTGTCCTTATGGTTCTGAAGTGGGTAAACCAACAGTCTCATGGCCAAACTTGCTTTAAACACAGGGTTTTCTTGGTATCACACTTATTGTTATCCACGTTTGTGGCAAAACTAGAGAAAGTCTAATGGACTAAATATTAAAGTGCTCACATGTCCTTGCGTCTCAGGTTTGTCATTTGTAAAATATGAAAAAAAAACAATAGTTTCCATGTCACAAGGTTGTGGGGATTGTTTTAACAGTACTCAGCACAGTGCTTGGAATCAGTGAGTGAGTCCTCATTGTGTACTGGATTTGAAATGAGTGCTGTACTTGTATTTTAGTGTATCTTGTTAGGCTTAAAGCTCGTTAACATTTCCACGCATCAAGAATTTTATGAAAATTGATTTCTGTCTATTTACCAATCATCAGTAATTACACAAACATTTGCAACAGATAGCTGTTTATAAACTATTAAAAGTTTAAATCAAAACACTTATAGGAAATAATTATAAGCACAGATTTATGGAGACACAAAGTGGAATATAAACTTCTTGAAGAAAAGTCTAAATGATGATGGTAACTTTCCAAATGGCAGGCCTCACAAATCTTAAAAGTGAGATGAGAAGTCAAGAAGTTTCAGAAGGGGCTCTCATACATGCTGAAATTGTAAACATATTTAATGAAATTTGTGGCAAAAAAGGATGTATCTTCAGCCTTTTATTAACTGCAAAAGCATGGAGATAAATGTGCTTGCAATGCTTCCACACAATGTACCTTTCTTTCCCTGATTGTGGTTTATGATAAATAAACATTTGTACCCTCCTGACTTCATCACATACATGCACATCATCAGCATACTGAACTGTATTTTAAGTCCTATTGCTATGAAACTCAAATATGTATATATGTGTGGTGATAATCAAAGATAGGCAAAGAGGCCTATCTAGAAGTGTATATTCTTACATCATTACTCACTGTGATAGCAAATGTGGAAAATGAGAAGGAAAAACTAGACTGTGTGCAATTATTCCTACAGTAGTGAAGCTCAAATATTTTTCTGCAAACTGAAGTGTTGATTGCTTGATATTGCTTCCTTTGTTTTTACATGGCAACAGGTATAGCTTAAAATAATCACTTAACAAAAAGACCCAACACACTAGGGCATATTTGGGCATGGCATGTACTAACAGGGTTAGATGGCAATGTGGCATACGCCTTTATAAGATTTAAATAGTTTATATGATTTAGGATGAAGCACACTCCAAACACTGAGTACTGTTCAATGATACTTATGAAATTAAGTGATTTGATGAAAAAATGTTTATGCTTTAACATTTAGACTGAACTTCAGACTTTTATCCTTTCAGGGGTAAAAACACAATTGAACTACAAAGTACTAGCAGGCTGCTAGTGATCAGGGGCTGCTTCAAATTGGTGATGAGAGAAAAGACAACAGCCAGACAATGGAAGTTGTGTATCTTGATCCAAGATAAAATTCACAGACCATATGAAGGTCAAGAAGAAGGAAGACCAAAGTGTGGATGCTTCAGTCCTTCTTAGAAGGAGGAACAAAATACTCACAGGAGGAAATATGGAGACAAAGTGTGGAACAGAGACTGAAGAAAAGGGTATCCAGAGATGGCCCCACCTGAAGATCCATCCCATATGCATCCACCAAACCCAGTCAGTATTGCTGATGCCAAGAAGTACTTGCTGACAGGAGCTTGATATAGCTGTCTCCTGAGAGGCTGTGCCAGAGCCTGACAAATACAGAGGCAGATGCTCGCAGCCAACCATTGGACTGAGCACAGAGTCTCCAATGGAGAGGTTAGAGAAAGGACTGAAGAAGCTGAAGGGTTTGCAATCCCCTAAGAAGAACAATAATATCAACCAACCAGATACCCCAGAGCTCACAGGGACTAAACCACCAATCAAAGAGTACACATGCAGCTACCCTTGTCTTCTGTTGCATATGTAGCAAAGAATGGGCATCAATGGGAGGAGAGGCCCTTGGTCCTGTGAAGGCTAGGTGCCCCAGTGTAGGGGAATGCCAGGACAGGAAGGCAGGAGTGGGTTGTAGGGGAGCACCCTCATAGAAGCTGGGGGAGAAAGAATGGAATAGGGGGTTTCGGAGGGCAGACCAGGAAAGAGGATAACATTTGAAATGTAAACAAAGAAAATATCCAATAAAATAAAAGAAAAAGGATCTTTCACATTATCCCCCAGGCAATGAGGAGTTTCCATTATCACAGAAATAGGATCCTCTTTATACAGTGAGAGCTTGGTTTATGGCTGAACTGGGATTTCAGGATTTAGACATTTTATTCCTTGATGAAATATGACAAAGTTACTTCCTGGTTGTGTCTATATTACTGAAAAGGAAAGAGGACTGAGAATTATTCAGTGTTGGTCATGTTTAAGTCTTGCCTACATTTAATTGAGTGAATGAACTTATTAAAGCGCAGCTGCAATTGTGTGGGAATTGCCTTGATAATTCATAAATAAACAGGTGTCTTTCTGAATTTTACTGTCCCCTTCTTTTATCTTATCCTCACGTACTTCATGTTACCAAGAGAAAATTTCAATCATATTCAATCCTGTGCTTGTTATTATGTAATTGGCTTTCCACATGACTCACCCAATTCTTAAAGCTTGACAGGTTTTATTATCACCATCCCACAGGTGAAAAGTTGTGTTTCAAAGAGTTTGTGCTTTGTTGAAGGTTTTCTGAGCTTGGAAGTCCTTTAGCTAGATCAACATTTGATCTCCAATCATAAGTAGCCATTCTCCCTAACTCTTCAGTTTTATTGTACCAGCCTATAGTTTCATGTGCTTCTTCTCATTCCTGGAAATTTCTATTCCCCATTTTCTCTATTGGAGAGCTTTTCTGATTCTTCTAGTCTCATCCTTTAGGGGTGGTTCAAATATTACTTCCTTTGGGGTATCTTCTTCATACACTACTTTTAAGAGACTAAATTCCCTTACTTTGAAAATGAACCAATAGGTAGGCAGTGAGATGGGCATGCATGAGATTAAGTGTCTCTGTCTCTAGTCTGTAGACCATCTACATCAGAGTCACTTGGTGCTGTCTGTGTGCATTGGTTGAAAGAATAAGGCACCGGTTCAAAGTCATTCTCTTGGATCCCATTCTAGATATGCAGAATTATGTCTGATCTTAAGACACTGAAATGTGAAAGTACCAAGACCATAACTAAGACGAATGAAATTTGAAAATTTCAGAAAGTATTAGATTTATGTCCTCTCCCCAGTGGCAGATCCTTAGGTGCACAGACACAGTACCTTGGTGGAATTTAACAACTTCTGTGCAGTAAAACTAATATTAGCTACAGGAAAATAAAGGGAGAATTATGGATATTGAGACATGTAGTATCAATTTCAAGAAATTTTATTTTGAAAAAACTTATTAAAGTGAAATTCAAATTAATTTTGTCTAAAATGAATACAAGATATTTTAAGTCAAGTTTGCAAATGTTTGCTTTTGATGTTCAATTTTCCTTCCTAAAGTGTAGGTTCTTTACAGGTGGTAGTCATTTTGTTGGGTTGTTTGATTTTTTTTCTGTTTGTTTGTTTGTTTCTCAATTCTACACTTCTATCCACGTCAAGTATATCATTCAGAATAAAAAGCCATGCTCTTCTAGTGTACAATTCTTACATTTTAATTAAAAAGAAAAACAATTAAAGACTGTTTCAACAAAACAACCGTAAAAGTATTCGACATGACAAAAGTCCACTCAGGGGCTTCATTTACAGCCAAGAGTTGGTAGTGAGTACAGTGGACTTTGGTTCTGCCTCTAAAGTTTGTCAGCAGCAGGTCACTATGGAGTTGTAGAGTAATATATATGCAAGAACTACAATAAAATGAGCTATTGAGAGCACCAGGATGATGCAAGGACTGAGGGAAATGGGATTTCAGAAAGGACTGTACAGAAGAGAAATAAACATAAATTTACAGTAGCTTGTATCTTTTAGGTATGGAAGTAAATGTTTCTGTTGTTACAGACTGTGAGTTATGTTCAAATAAAAATGAAATAGAATGGCAGTTGAGATTTGTCCTAACTTTTTACATCAGTAAATACAAAACCCATAGGCAGATACTGATACTGAAATCCACTAATAAAATATCAGTACTGCATTAAAGCTCTCAATAATGATAACTAAGAAATAAGTATAATATATCAATTTGATGGCAATAAGATGAAGACAAATCAAAGTTTTAGTGTCAACTTTCTAGCTATATTTGAACATTTTCATATTTGAGAATAAATACCAACATAATTCCAAAAACTTACAAAGAACAACATGGAAATATTATATTAAACAGTTTTTCATTTAAAAGACTTGCCTCCCTCACTTGTTATAGCTTTCCTATCTGAATGTAATTTTTTGCCTGGAACACTTTGTTTTATTATTTCTGCCACATATGCATTTGAAAACTGTGGTGTTGAATACTAATTCACAGACTCTTCTTGCTTTCTCTTTCAATTCCCTAGATAGAATTTAATTTCTTTGTGATGACTTCTCAGGCTTTTTGAAATGAGGCAGAATTTAAGGTACACAGATTTAGCCTCACTTTGGGGCATCTTAAAGTCTTCTGATAGCAAATGCTCAGCACAAATTACCCACAGGTTTAATGCTTCCCACTTTTCTTTTGTTAATGAAATGTTTGCACAGCTGCTGCAGTGTGTACAGGAAGATTAAAACCTGCTGTCACTTTGTTAAGAGAAACCTGGGGCAGATTTAACACATCTGGCCTGGGGTTTAAGGAGACCTGGTAATGCCAAAATTACCCATTAGTTTATAGGAGCTTTGACCCAAGGACTGCAACAGGGAGGAAGATGCATTGACCTTTAAAACCGACTGGAATCAATTAACCCACGTGCCTGTAAAATTCTTAGGACTTGTGCTTGTATTCCAATCACCTGTAACACATCTATGAACTTCTATGTGAAATGCATTTTTTCTTCGTTTAAAATGCAGTGAAATAACTCAGCGGAGGAAGTAGTTTACCAACAGGCAAATGCAATTCTTTTTGGTTTGTAGAACTTAAGAAAAATAAAATAAAAATAATAAGCTTTCAGGATAAATCAGAGGAGTAAATTAACAAATAAGCCCTGGGTCTGAGGCAAAGAGAAGGAAAATGCTGTAGTGATGTCCAGTTCCATCAAGATGTCATACACTAGATCTTTGTGTTTGTATTTTACAGTAGCAAATAAAAATGGATTTGAAATAGAATGGCTTGTCTCTTACCTGAAAGCTGAGGAGAGGCCTGTCTGGAAATCTGCATAATCCTTCTCAACTTAATATCTTAAAGTTAGATCTGAGGGTATGGAGAAAGCAACAGGCACACCAGGCTTGAAGAATTTCACATCTTGACTCTTTGTACTTGAATGGGTCTTTCACTAAGAAAGCACAGCATGCTTTGGAGAAGCCCACAGGAAACAAGAGGAGCTCAGAAAGTTGAATGATTTGCCCAGGGGTAGGCCACCTGGCTTTAAAAGTATCAGGGCAGGAGAGAAGTGGTCCTCCTTGTCCTAACAAACAGGACAAGTTTCCCTCAACAAAGCATCTTTAACTCATAGACTACAGGAGGTAGTGTGGTCAAAGGAAGAACAAATGAAAACAAACAAGGGAAGAAGAAAAAGGAGAAGGAGGAGAAGGAGAAGGAGGAGGAGGAGGAGGAGGAGGAGGAGGAGAAGAAGGAGGAGGAGGAGGAGAAGGAGGAGAAGGAGGAGGAGGAGGAGGAGGAGGAGGAGGAGGAGGAGAAGAAGAAGAAGAAGAAGAAGGAGGAGGAGGAGGAGGAGGAGGAGAAGGAGGAGGAGGAGGAGGAGGAGGAGGAGGAGGAGCAGCCACCTCCCTCTCTGCAGGAGTTACAGTTCATTTCAACATGCTGGGACAGATAGGATCATCACAGAGCTGGGTTCTATTGACTAAATTCTAACTAGGGGCTTTCTGGGCAGTGACTCTCCTGTCTGCAGTCTTCCTTGTTTGTTTACTCTTGGGCTGAGAAGCCATAGAGAGCAGGATGCAATATTAACAATTAAAGCTTTAGACCCAGTGAGGTCTTCCAATAAAGATGATGCCTGCCTCGAATTTTGAGAGTTCCTGATATGAATACTCTATTTCCCTAGAGAACTACTAATTGATCAAGCCAGCAATTCCTCCCTTGTAAGAATATCTTTGTTTGACAACAGTACACTGTAAGGTGAAGGGCAGTTGGCTTTCATAAGTCACTGGCTAAATTCTACTGGCAGACAAGAGACAAGACAACAGATGGACTCTGCCGGAACGTCGTGCCTTTCTCTCTCTCTCCTCCCTCACACCTGCTGCCAAAGCCTGCTGCTTTTTCTCTGCACAGTCTGGTTGATAGCTTTACCTTCCTCTCCTTCACATAGCTATTCTCTGGATGCTCAGCAGGCTACTCTCACTTTGTCCTCACAGTTCTTCCTGGTCCTGTGGTCCAGTCCCACTTCACAAAGCTAATCTTTGGGGTCCCTGCCAAAGTCAGATTTTCATGTCTTAGATTTGGACCTCTCACTTTTGATCAGTTCTCAGACAGAAGAAAATGTACCATCTTTCTATGACCTACCTAGTGTCACGTATCACAAAATAAAGCTCCTGGGTTATTTGATATGAAGAAATGACTGAAAATCACCATTACACACACACTGAGAGCCAGAATTCAGAACCAAAGCAGGTTCTGAAATCCATCTAATGCTACTTATAGGCTCAGTTATCTTGAGCTGTGTTTTAGTTACCATGTATATAAAATAATTATAGTATTTACTCATAGGATTTTCCTGAAAATCAAATAAATATAGTGTTTAAAGTGACTAAAACAGTGGGTAACAAGTGATAAACATTGCATAAGGGTAAAATAAAATATATAGTCATTGACATAAATATGGTTGCAAACAGAGCAAATATTTACAGTACTGTAAAATTGAAAATTATATATAAAATAACAATCTCTCATATATAATAGTCTTTCTTTGTAATAAGTGATACAAATATTACTATAAATTGTTTGCTACTAGAGCAAAATTTATTTTATAATGTCTTTCTCAGTACATTGACATGTTTTCAAACATAATGTTTTTATTGAGTCTTTGAGATGTCCTGAGATCCATAAGAATCAGAGAATGAATGGAATCAATTTCTACTCTGAAATATTTCACTCTTATAAGGATTATGTAGCATGCCCTTGGGTCAACATGCTATGAGTAATTTACATAATATATATAATATATAATGTATCTTAAAACAGACACACATGCACACACAATATATATATATGTATATACAGATATGTATATATACAGATATGTATATATACATATATGTATATATCTGTATATCTGTATATACATATATGTATATGTGTATATACATATATTTGGTCGATGAATTATTAATTTACTTTTTCCTTAAAACCCTTTTTCCTATTAGAATCTCATACTTCCATTAAGACCAGAAGTATTATCTGTCTGCTGTCTCTGGCCCCAAAGTAGGAAGGAAACTTTACAGTGTTCTCCCCTATATGACAGTATATTCTTATATAAGCAGCAAATGAAGACTGTTACAGAAGACCGCAATTGAACAAACTGCAAAGAACTCAAGAACTAAACTGGAGAGTAGCACAATTTTCAATTCTGATGAAGAATTGAACCAACTCAAATTACATAACATCTGTTAAGCTTTTGTAGTTTACTAACAATTGTTTTAAATACAGATAAAAATTATAGAAATAAACAAGACTTTTGGCATGCTCCACAATTATGATGAAGGACATTATCTTACCACTTATTTAACTATGAACAATGATAAAAGGAGTTGGCACATAAACTTACAAAAAAGAAAAAGAAAAAGAACTGGGAGCATTTAAAGTATTTAAAGTTAGAGGAATGGTAGCACAAACCTATAATCCCATCACTCAGAAGACTGAACCAGATGAATGAACAGTTCAAGGCCAGTTTAAGTTCTGCTTATTTGGAGAACCACAAAATAAAGACAAGGTTACATACCTACCAAATCGTATTTATTTTCTTGTGACAAAACAAATCATTGGACCTTTTGTCAGCCATCACTGGATGTTCAATGGCTCACTAGTGAGTATAATCTTTAGTCCAGAGTGCTGGCAAGTAGTCAAAGCTTATGGAAAATAAATCACCTGTTTTATTTCAAAGTCACTGTACCCAGCAATCTGTCACTATGAGTCTTAATCAAACTAGTGCTTTCTCAAAATGTGAGTCATGGTGATTTTGAACAACTGGCAGCTTTTAATACTTAAGCAGGACATGTAAGCCTTATACTTCAAAGCAGTTTTCACCAATGAATATTTTATCTTCTTTTGCATCTCAACTGAATGAAATAAAGAAACCAATATTTCACATTTTGTTGGGACGAAAAAGACCATATTTGATGCTTTTTAAATCTTGCACCTAAAACACAGATTTTTTTTTGTTAAATTTCTTTTTTTTTTGTAACACAGCAACCAGATTTATATGTTAAAAGATCAAAGTACAATACATCCACACAATTAACTTACAAGCAATTGATAAGGATATAAACTGCCCACGTAGATAAGATATAGTTTGCTCATCTAGATACACAAAATCCTGTACACATCCATCTTTTAAGAATAGTCATAGCAACCTGTATCTATGTAAGGCTGCACGACGGGGATCATTTCCATCTGCTTCCATGTTGCTTCTCCCATGGCTCTCCCTTCGCTTCGGTCTCCTCTCCTCTCTAAAACTTTTCTCCCACCCATCCTTCCTTCATGTCCAATGACAGGCCTCGTTCTATCCTGTACCTGCCTTCACCTGCATAGGTAGCAATGAATATTCTAGTAAGATTTTTTTATATTATCTCAGAATACTTTTTCTCAGCCAACCATACAGGATAATGGCCTGGAGTACACATGAACAACTTCAGATTTAATAAGAACTTTGTATTTACATGTTTTGAGATATCAAATGAAGCATATAATCTTGATGACCCCCATTTCCCTCTAATTATAAGACAGAAAAATATTTATCCTTGTCTTTTCACAGGACTGTTAGAAAACGCACAATCAATATTGTTGGGGAAAGGTGGTACTTCAACAGGAAATCATTAAAAATACACTATGTGTGACTGTTGAGAGAATCAGGCAGTTTGAAGTTGTATTGATTCAATGAACAATGAGCTAAAATAATGACCTGAGTCTTATGTTACTCTTTCAAAATCTATTTTCTTGTATCATATAAAGCCAAGTTTCAAAAATAAAATGTAATAAATATTTTTCCAAGCCACCATCCTTAGGAGACATAGAATCTCTTGCTATTCCAATGGCTTAAAAATAGTGATCAGTCCTTGTCTTACCTACATTATCTCTTGGTCAACAATGTTCTTTGATATCAGAACTGATATTCAGTGTCCTAAGAGCAAAACTCAGTTCATGAGATATTGTAGGAAATTTGCAGAAACAAAGCAAGGTGACAGCAACCACTTGCTGCAGGATGACTCTGCGATTTCATTTACTTATATGGAACATTGTTTTTTTAAATCTCTTGATATAACAAACCTTTAAATTCTAAGACCAGAAGAAAATGAAGTGAGTTGGCTTTTAATGTCTTCCACTGGGAAGCAAAAGTAATGGAACTGATATACAACAGGGACAAATCCATATAGTGAGGAGATTTGAAAATTTGCTGGAAACTAAAAAAAAAAAAAAAAAAAAAAAAAAAAAGTACTGGAGTAAAGAGAAGGAATAAAAGGAATTCTGCCTCATGAGTAGACCCTCAGGCTACTGGTGTTTCTAATCATTTACTAAATGTTATCTTAAAAGAGCATAGTTCTACCCAAGAATCTAAGGCCTGTCCTGATAAATTAATCATTGATTGTTAGCGGCAGTCTGAACATATGAATTCACTTACCTCATGGCCAGTAAGCAAAAAGAAAAGAGGGAGGGAGGGAGGGAGGGAGGATCACTCAGTTCCCACAATCTCCTTTCAGAATTTACCACTAATTGCCCTGGGCACCAACTCCTAAATTTCTATCACCTCCCAGTAATTTTGACACAGGAAGCAAGTCTTTATCACATAAGGATCTGAGAGACATTACATATCTAAATGACTACCATTCATCTTATTCTTACTATTTTGTATTGCTAGCACATAGCAGTCTAGGAATGTGACAAAGTTGGTAGCCTTGAAGATGT
This sequence comes from Rattus norvegicus, assembly GCF_021556685.1. NCBI lineage: Eukaryota > Metazoa > Chordata > Mammalia > Rodentia > Muridae > Rattus > Rattus norvegicus. The sequence continues at coordinate 154,445,246 of NC_141554.1, read as the reverse complement.
ATAGGATTTACTAGATGCAGGAGATCAGTATAAACATGCATAATTAGTCCAGAGAGAAGACTATAGTTTTATTCTTCTGCGTCTCATTTACAATATATTATGTGTTACTGTAACAAAAACTCAGAATTTGGATAATATATTCAGAATATAATCTGATTTGGCTCACACTGGCTTATGTTTTTGTAGTTGGGAGGTTAAAGAGCATTGTACTCGTCTCTGGACAACATCGGCTATGAATACTCCTTTTCTAGTTACAATGTAATATGGTGGAGAAAAATCACACTTCTTAGAATGATTGTTGTTGGGAGTCTGAGAATCACCACACAAACCACTAAGACACCAATATCAGTCAACCGGAGATGGTTTATTGAATGCCATATACCAAGACTGAATGATCAAGGACACAATTCAGGCTCAAGAGCTGAACTGCACCTCCTGGGTTAAGGTCCTATGGTGCTTTTAAAGCCTGAGATCTACAAACAACTGTGCTAAGTTGTTGCTCGATGAAGATTTAGTAACATGTCTTTGTAGTACACTTATCCTGATCCTATTGGTTGGGATATTCCAATGTAGCAGGGAACTTGCCTTATTTAACATTCATGTCTTATCTTGCCAAACAGGATGTCAGTTACCAGAATTCATGTTTCTTTCTGCCAAGTAGGATGCCAGTTTCTAGGGAGGTCTTGGAAACTTAAACTTTATTTGACCCCTGTTCAAAATGGAACTCTTATTTTTAATAAGATGCAGGTGTAACTCTTATGCTGGGGTTCATCCCAGGGGCAGCTTATAAAGGAAAATACCATAAAAGTTTATACATAGGTGCAAGAAGTAGAAGTGCTGCTGGGTGGTTGGTTCCAATCCAAGCAGCACTCAGGAGATCAGGCCCTATACCTCACCTAGTCAGTACAGAGGAACTGGCCCTGATGGAGGAGGTGGGGAGGCCCTGGTGAGCCACTCCCACCTAGTTAATGGATAACTATACAGACCAGTTCTATCATGATTGGTTTCCAAAGGCATAAAAAATACAGAATATGCAATCAACTTGGGCATGAGAAAGTTTCCTAGTAACAGTAGAAATAGCATATGAGAAAATTTCCTTATACTTTTATTAACAGCACAAAATGGCAGGCTAGACAGGTAACAGTTATCTAGACCTTAACATTTTACCTAGGTCTTGACATTCCTTCTAGGCTTTCTATCATGCTATCTAATCTCATTCATGTCTCTTTTCCTTTGTAACTACCCTTTGCCTTTGTAGCCTTCCCCTGCAAAATAAATAAATAAGTACACACATGCATGCATGCATACGTACATACATACAAAAACAAAAAATAAAAGAAAAAAATCTCATCGAGGAAGCTGTATCGTAGTATGTCACAGTGTGTTCCACACTAGACCCTTTTGTCCACACATCCTTACTTGTATTATTCATTGCAATGAGTCATTGCTCTGATTCAAGGCCTCTGGATTCAGTGGCACCAGCAATACTAGAACCTTTCCAGGAATCCTTTTGGTTATCTTGTTGTTGTCCTGTGTCATAAAAATCATGTAGCTTTGGATCTTCAAAATCAATATTTTCAATACTACAACAGTTCATACATGAAGTCGGGTTTGGGATGGCCAACTCAAAGCCCTGGATCTGGGCTTGGGTGGTAGCTGAGTTGGTCAGCCCACCAGCTCTCCTGAACCCACACCACAAGGGTGAGCTAACTAGCACTGCCCTGGCTAACTCACCCAATGTCTCAGGCTGCAACAGGCAGAGGCAGGGCCAACTCTCTCCCTCTCTCATGCCCTTGGCACTGGCTCACCAGAGGCTCCCCCACCTCCTCCATAAGGGCCATCTCTGCTGTGCTGACCAGGTGAGGTGCAGGACCTGATTTCCGAGTGTTGCAGCCAGTGAGGAAGCAGGAATAGCTCTCCTGCTCTTAAGACCCCAGGACCACCCTGCAGCTGGTGGCAAGGTGTGAGTGGGGGGAGGGCATCTCTCCCTCGCTAGGCCAACTCAGGGCAGACAAGTGGTAGGGCGAGCTTTCCTCTGCTCACTGCAACAGAGTCAGCTCTACTGTGCTACCCAGGCAGTCCAAATTTTAATATCCTCCTAAAAGTCCTACTTCCAGACCCCTCTAACCTCTAAATTTAGGGATTAATTATGATATGACTTTACGAATGGACAAACACATGGGGTGGTGAGATGGCTCAGAGGTGAAGAGCACTGATTGTTCTTGCAGATCACCCAGGATCAATTTGCAGCAATCACATGGCTGCTCACTGTTGCAGTAAAAATTAAAAAGGAACATTTTCTATCAGTTCCCTCCAGCCGGATCCGCTCTTTCCGGCTGCCACTCTGCCATTCGGTCTGCAAGCCACCCACTCCCGGCTGTCTCCCTGTTAGCTGCCCTCTCCATGAAGTCCCTTAGGCAGTAATTACCACGACACACACACACACACACACACACACACACACACACACACACACATCTCGTTCTGTGGGCCCTGAGTGTTCCCACACCTCGTAGGCAACAGAATCAGATCCACATGCTCCAACTTCCTCTCGGCCATTTCTTTCACACACTGTCCTCTTTAGTCCAGTAATATCAAAGTTCCAGAAACTTGTAATTTGGCAATTAGATTTACATGTTAAATTCTCAATCCACACAATGAATTCACTGCCAATTGATAAAGATATAAACTGCCCACCTAGAGAAGATAAAATCGATCTAGTTCACCTAAATCTGAACCATCCTTTCCCGTAGACTCCATCTTGATCCCCTCCTTACTTCTCTCTCCTGTCTTACAAACCTTTGTCACTGCCCCACTCTCTACTGTCCAATCATGTATCACCTTAACATCAGCCTACATCACAACTATCTGACTCTAATATCAGGCGATCTGACACTCTTCTGGCTTCTGTGGGCATCAAGCACACAACTGCTAGACATTTGGAAAGGTAAATCACCCATATAAAATAAGAAATGAAGAAAAATATTTTAATAAGAATAGATAAACATGGGCTGGAGAGATGGCTCAGCCGTTAAAGGCTAGGCTCACAACCAAAAATATAAGAATAGATAAACATGTTTACCATAATACACTGATCATCTATTGTCAATCAACTTAGGCTTCTGTAGTGAAATACCAGAGACCCAGTGATTTAACATCAGAAATATTTTTTTCTTAAAGTTTTTGATACCAAAACTCACTGATTGTGACACTGGAAGACTTCCTTCCTTCCTTAGTGATGCAGTTTTCCTGGTTTTTCAGGACTGCCTTTTCTCTGTGTTCTCACATGGTCTGAGAAAGAGGGTGTTGCATGTTCTTTGCTCTCTCTGTGTGTTTCTCAGTCCTTCAGATGGCACTTAACCTTAGTTATCTGTATAAAGGTAATTTCCCACGTATGGCAGCATTGGGTTTTTAGTATATGAAGCTCCCATCTTGGAGGAGTGCATCTCTTGTAGCAGTTAACCATTCTTTCTCTGAGTAGCAAGCAATTCATATAAATTCATAAAGATTCAAGGCACAGAAAATGATGAAACAACTACCTTTTCTACAGATTACACACAAAAGTCACATATGCCACATGAAGCCCAAGCTCTGGCCAGTGCTCCATACAGTGTACTTTTGTTTCTTTGTGTTCAGTTAACCTTCTCAAGAACCCAAAGCACTGATTTCATCTGACATTCTAATAGTTTATCCACATCATAAGAAATTTATTAGTCACCTCCAAATAACCATTTCTAGATTCATAGAAGAGTCTCCTCCTCCCAATTTTTAGCATCTTTGCTTTACTTTTGTATATATTTTCTCAAAACAAGCCATTCTCCATTTCTCCAGGTCATTTTCATTTTTCCTTATCCAATTAGTAGTTGCTCTTAGCAGTGGAAAACAACAATCTTTCGCCCAAATTGTAACCACAGAATGTGGGTCTTTACCTTCAGCTCACTTTTCTAGGGCTGTGTGTGTCACCCTATTTTCCAATGTTCACACCTGAGAGGCTAATTGATTAGATGCTTCCTGAATGAAGGCTAAATTCAAGGTGAATGTCAGTGATAAGTAGAACCAGAAATAAGAGCTGTTTACAGAGTCAGAATGCAAAGCTTTATGCGAAATAAAAGTACTCCAAAAATTTCAGCCAATTTTTAGAGTTCTGAATTTGCTTTCCAGTGATAAACTTGCATATATTTTTATTAAATATAAAGTTTCACATGAATTTTATATATAGAGAGAAGGTAGTATATATTAGACAAAGTTGTCGTTTTCACTCAGAAAATTAAGATAAAAAATACATACTTGCAAACAGTGCACAAGAACATAATTATACACTTATAATCAATCCTTATGAGTTGCCTAGATATTTGTAGACTAAATACAAAAATATATTATATTTAACACAGATTAGTTTAAAATAGTATAAAAATATGCTGTGTGCATGAGTTTTAAGTGCTTTGGAAGTATCAAGGGATCTAGCAGAGATAAAATGTTTCCAGATTTCTAATCACACAATGCTTTTCTTTCATTGGTGCCAGATAGAATACTCTTTGAAGCCACAGTTTGGGGTAAGATCCACAGGAAGAATTAAGTGAATTAGCCTAATCCACAAAGAAACATTGCTAAGGACAGTACAACAAATTCTGGGGCTTTCTAGACTATACAGTCTCAGTTGCAACTACTTTACTCTGTCATTGCAGCATGACAAATGCCATAGATAGGGAATGAAAGGCTAGCTTAGCTGACAAAGTACTTGCTGGGCATGTATAATAAGTTGTGATCCCAAGAACCCATATTTTAAAAGCTGATCTATATTGGCATCTCAGCTCTGTAGAAGCAGAAACAGGTTGATCTCTGAGGCATACTGGCCAGCCAGACTAGCCCACTTGTTAAGTCCCAGGCCAGTAATAGAGCTAGTCTCTACAGACAATGTAGACAGTAGTACCCAAGGGAAGATGCCTAAAATTAGCCTCTTGTCCACACATGGGTGTATGTATACACACTTATACATGCACCTGAACACCCATATGCAACCACAAAACATACGCACACACATACACACACACACACACACACAGAGAGAGAGAGAGAGAGAGAGAGAGAGAGAGAGAATATGTAACAGATAACATGCTTGTGAGTGTTTTCCATGTTGAAGTGCTATAACAATAGAGCTCTTTAATGAAAACAAGCCTTCTTATTTAGCTCATGAGCCATTCTACTAATCACTGGAATCAACAGTGCTTTGAGATAAAAGGCCGACTACCTCAGTACTTTAAAACATGAAGAGGTTGAAAGCCTGTATAGACTCAACAGAGATTTCCTCTGTTGTATTTGGGTTAAAAAAATCTGATCTTGGTAAATCAAACTCTACTGGAGTGGAAACTTCTAGTTCTTTGGAAAGTCAGTTATGTCAAACAATGTTTTGCTGGGGTACACAGGTAAAAGGATTCCTTGTTATAGCAAACATGTGAAGAACTCTTTTCCTGAAGCAGACACAGGTGAAAGGATATTTTCATACAGCAGACACATGAAAGGATGCTTGATGAAGGAATATAAATTTGACCCCATGGACAATAGGAGTTGAGCACTAAGCTTTACTTTGGTTTGCTCTGCCTTGATTTTCGCTAATGACAGGCAAGTATTAGTTCACCTTACAAAGTATTGTTGAGCTCAACTTGTGATAACTCCAGCATTGAAAGAAATTTGCCCAAGAACTGCTCCTGCGGTTCCTGAGGCAGCTTGCTGTTTCTGTGTCCTCAGTTCAGCCTGGTTGGTGAGCCTGGCAGGTTCCTTAGGATTTAACCGCAGCTGTCTGGTGTCTGCTTGCTGAAATGACTGGACTAAGGCTTCTGGTTTGTGCCTGGTGTCTACCTGCCTAAAGGACTGACTGGGCTGAGTCATATTTGGTGTTTGCTATGGGACTAAACTGCTACCAAAGATCCAGCTCTCCTAAAAAACTACTGCTGAACAGATCCACTTCCACATATCCTAATAACTTTTCTCTTCCATTACCTCTGATGAGTAGCAGGCTAAAGGAGAGGTTGAACCCTTATTAAAAGTAGGTTGCAAAAAATGTATACTTACACATCTATATTTATATCAGTAGTTGAACACAGAATTATTTAACTGGTTTCCTTGAAACATATGACCGTTAATTTCAAGGGAGTCTTAGTGATGCCTAAAAATCCAGCTTCATTTACCTAAGGTACCCAGGAGATCTTTAAATATTTTGTCATTCTTATTTGCTCTTTCTCTCTCTCTCTCTCTCTCTCTCTCTCTCTCTCTCTCTCTCTCTCTCTCTCTCTCTCTCTCTCTCTCTCTCTCTCTCTCTCTCCTGTGTTTCCTCATCATGATTTGCTGTCCTTTACAGGCCCAAAGCAGTAGAATTGATTGGTCATGGGCTAGAACTACCAAAACTCAAACTTAGTGGGAATATTTTGGGGCTTGGTGAGATGGTTCATTGTATAAAACCACAAAGCATAAAGACCTGAATTTAGATCACCATAATACAAGTTGAAAAAAAAAAAAAAGACACGGTGGCATGTGCCTAAAACCCCAGCTTTGGAGGTCAGCAGAGACAAGTGGCTCCTTAAAGCTCATTGGTCATGCAGCTAGCCTAATTGATGAATTCCAGGAACAGTAAGCAAACACTGCACATATAGGTGTACATACTAGACAGAGACAATACCGCAGCGTGCGCGCGCGTGCGCGCGCGTGCGCGCGCGCGCACACACACACACACAGTGACACAGACACACATAATGAATTTTTTCTTTTGATAATGTATTTTCAGTATTTAGTCACAGTGATAAAGTAATAATGCAAATCCATATGCATTTAATTGCATAATAAATCCTTAACAAGCCTATCACTAGATCACTTTAGAGCCAAACTCAATTCTAAACCACTTCCTGAATATGTAATACTGTTGCATGCTTCAATAAGTGTGAATCATTAGCATACCTAAAATATCCTGCCCTGTTCCTTCTCCCCCTCACAGGGATAGCTCAAGTGTCATTTTTCTCTATATTGATCTCTTCTATCACTGGTGGAACTAATTGCTCACTTGTTTTTGTCCCTACATATATTTCTCTTTTACAATACTTGTCATAAAATTGCAGTTGCTTTTAAAAGTGTCCACCCATCACAAAACGAATGAACTGTTCAAAGCCGATAACATGTCTTGCTCATCTCAAAAGGAAGAACAATAGCAGCTCAATAAAAGCTGCTGACTGAATGTTGAACAATTTTACATAAATGTTTTAAATAGATGATCAGTATTAAAGAGCAATGAGGACATTTAGGATGAGCTAAATGAATACCTTGCCAGTACACCCACAAAAGGTTACATTTTTCAGCTAAAGTATGTAGTTATTATCAGGATAATTAAACCAGCAAAAAAATCATTTTTACAAAAAGTAAACTCTGTGATGCTGATCAAGGATTAGGAAGAATAGGTATTAAAAAGTGATGAAACTCTATAAATTTAAAAGAGATAACTTTACCCAAACTGTTTCTCATTTGTAAAGGTAGGGTAAGAACAAATGATAACACTTCTCAGAATCTTCTTAATCTCAAATTAATTGATTTTTATGACTCCCCACATAGACAAGACACTTATTTCTATAACCCTGTGTTTTTAATCTTACAAATATGATCTTCTGAAGAAATCATCACTAAAGAGATGAGCAACTGGAAATGATCTGTTTGTAAAGCCCCAGCGCAACACTTGATGATGCAGCTGTCTGCTTGGACTGCCTCCCAGGACCCACCAAGACAGCAAATGGCAGGAGTTGGGTTCAGTGAAGGCACTTCTCAGTATGGTTAAATACATGCCAGCCCTATAGACCACTGCTTCTTGGGGAATTAGGACCAAGAGAAACTAGGCATCAGATTTCAAATGCAAATCCAAATAATATGTTTAAAACCAAGAAAGCTGAGTAATCTTGCTTACAAACAGTAGAAAAATCTTTCCATCCTGATCCCAGCTCCCTCCCCCTTCTCCTCTGAGTACCACCCACCCACCCCCTCCCCCTATTCTACATTCCCCTTGTCCTCAGACAAGGGAAGATGCTCCCTGGGTACCGACCACCCTTGCACATCAAGTTGCAGCAAGACTAAGTGCATCTTCTCCCACTGAGGCCAGACAAGACAACCCAGCTAGGGGAAATGTATCCAAAGGCCAGAAGAAAAATCTTATCCACACAGTTGACACTATTTAAATAAATCTACTTTGGGATCCTGATTGCACTGTCAAGTTAATTGCTAATTGCTTATGTACTTCAAATTGGTGGTATAGATCAAAATCAAGTACATTTTCATAGCAAAGCTACCACTTAAGTTGTGTTTAGACAAGTTATTAAGAACTAAATCAGGGTCAGCAAGATGGCTCAACTGTAAAAGTGCTTGCCATGCAAACCTGATGCCATGAACTTGATCTCCAGAATCCATGCAGAAATGCCAGATGCGGTGACTGGCTCTTGTCTGCAATCGTAGCCTCAGCCCTCTTAGTCCAGATGGGAGGCAAAGACAGCGGAAATCACCTGGAAGCTTGCCTATGCAGTGCAGCAACAGAGATAACAAGAGACCTTGCCTCAAAACACAAGGAGTAAGGACAGGAGTGACTCCGGAAATGTTGTCCTTTGATCTCCTCATGCATACTTTGGCATGTGCATGTCCTCCAACCCTGAATAAATAAAAACTCCTTTTGAAAATGACAGAATTATAGAATTATAGGATGAGAAGAACCTCAGAGGTCATATCCATTTTATAGACGAGAAAATTGAAATCTGAAGAGGCTTACCTGCTTCAACATAGTTGTGTGAATGTAAATATATGTATGTATGTAAATGTGTCCTATACTGCATATGGTTTTACAAATAGGTTTAAGACATTTCAGATTTTCAAATTAGATTTATTAGTATAAAAAATCACATGAATAGTCTTCTGCCAACAACCTGCAAACAAGCTTAAATATGTGTACGCAATTCTTGGCCATCTATAAACTATAATGTATGCTTCTCAGCACACATGCCGAGCTATGACTTGTTATCCTTATACCTCTGAACAGCATTTACGTCTATTCCTACCTGAATTGAAGTTGACACAAAAACAACTCACTATTCCTTTTTCAAAACTACTTATTTTTGCTATTTTTAATTTGTGCATGTCTGTGTAGGGGTGTGTCATGTGAATTGGGAAGCCTGCAGATGACAGAGAAGGCATCAGACTCCCTGAAGCTGGAGCTACAGGCAGTTCTGTGTTGCCCAACATGGGTGTGGAGAACAAATATCTGATACTTTTAAGTACCGAGACATTTCACCACCCCCATCTTTTGTTATTTCTTACAATTGTAATGGCAACGTTTGTATTCTGTAACTGCTGCCTGTAATATATGCTTTGGTTAAGATTTACTTCATTTTATATACCTAGATATTCAAAAACTTGCTTCAAAAACTGTTCTAGAAAATTTATTTCGTATCCAATCTGTGTTTGTTCTTACTCGTAACGTACCTTGGAAAGTCTTAATGCCATCATTTCTTGCAAGTAGAGGTTAGATTCTCATATGTGTGCCTCCATTTGATTACAAGTTTTTGGAGTTACTGAAAGTGTTAATATGGAATGTGACACATAGTAAATGCTTACAAAATCTGTTTCTAAAATTTAGCATGTCCATGGGAAAGAGTTAACAAAAGATCATTCTGTTGAAGAAAATTAAGCAAAAATACAAATCAAGCATCATGTGTCTATACTATCTTTTGATGTGTAATCTATGAAATCAAGTATGTTGTGTTGGGAAAGATAATTTTTCTTTAAGTACTCTGTCCATTCCAAGAATTACCACATTCCTGTTACTACTTCAAACACAGTACACAACCCCATGTTTCAATGTATCTTCTCTTGCTTGAAGCATTTAAATGAGATAATTCATTCCAGAAAGTTCTTTCATGGTTTTACAGGTAAAGAGACATCCTCTCCACCTGAAAAATGTCTCAGTCAGTAAGTGCTGTAAGCATCTGGACATGAACTTAGGTACTTAATATTCATATAAAAAGCCAAATGTAGAAGTATTCATCTGTAATTCCAGTGATGGGGAGATGAGGAAGGTATGTCCCTGGAGCTCACTGGCCAGCCAATCTAATTAACTCTGTAACCTCATAGTTTAATGAAGGATTCTGCTCAGATGGTAAGAAATAATATACTTGAGAAATTATGAGGTTTCATATCCATGTATGTCTGCAAACATATGTGCACACATGTATACATACATACAGCAGAGAGAGTGGGAGAACAGTGGAAAGAAAGGGAAGAAGGAGAGAGAAGGAGAAAGAGAGAGATGGACAGAGGAGGAGGAGGTACTCAATATTGGTCTCTGACCGCCATAAATGAGCAAATACATGTATAGGAAAAGAAACAAAAAAGCACATACAAACACAGGATTGGACCAAAGGAAATAAAGACTTGAATCTACTTAAAGCTCAGTAATATTTCATAGAAATCAAGGATACAGAGTTCCACTGTCCATCACATTAACTGCTGGTTCATTTCACTTCCTTTGTCAAATGCATGACTAATACATCAGAAGATGTTGTTCTTTCTGAAATATTCTAATTATTCACATAGTCCTACACACACACTTGAATATGGTGTCCTCTGATAATACTCAGTAATCTCACTGATCTACTCTTGATAGTTCTGGGGGGAAATGCACAATGGTGATAGGCAAACCTGTTGGTTCTTGGATTTGTGTTTGGTTGCACCAACAAGTCTCAGTCTGAGTCCTCCAGGAAGCAAGAAGCAGGAAGCAGGATAGAGTTTGAGGTACAAAAAATTTATTGTACATACATACTCTGACAGATAAAGGAGAAGAGAGTTTACAAGTAAGGAATAGAATCTTCATTTACATAATGTTTGAAAGGTTCATTCATGTAGCTCCAAGGACTTCGTGTTCTAGCATATTTAATTCCTACATATGGTCAAATTACATCTAATTGTGTCAGTAATATCATGAGTTAAATGCTTTAGCATCAGGTCATGGGCACCATTGCTACTACTTTTTTATTATTATGTATAATAGGTCTATATGGTTATATTCATTTCCAAGTTTTTTCTTTAAAGGGTTTAAATTATCTATTATATATGCATAGAAATGTCATTTATGGTTCATAAAATTTCAAGATTAACCAGTTGTGTACTTGGAATTTGTAGTATCTGAAGTTGTCAGTTTCAGTAAGACCACCTTCTCCATTAATATAAAGAAGTAAGCCATATATTGGTGCTATTTGTAATAACAGAAGTCTTCCATATATGGCCTGGAATTTTCAGCATTCCTCAGCAACTCACAGCCATTTCTCATTGATCTATCATATAGCAAAATATGTATGTTGTATCTTCTAATATATCATGTAGAGTCAAAAGAAGATTAATAATATGCCTCGTGAGATATTCAGCTAATAAAAGACAAACATGATATGTGATTTAGATACCAAAATCTCCCAAGGGGAACAAGAACATTTTTTTTTCATTTTTATGGGAAGACTATATGAAAAACATGAAATCTTTAATCAAATTAAATCTACCAAGTGTTTTTAGTCATCTGACAACCAGATTAAAGGAAGTGAATTGCTGCCTGAAAACTTACTTAGAAATATTTTAATATGCTTATTTTTATCATCCAACAGAAAAGGTTTACTAAAATTTAGGGAAATTACATTTTTCTTTGGCCTACTATGGATCTATAGAAATATCCATAGGACAGGCATAAATAAAATTTGGAGTAAGAGAAATATCGGGAGCTGGAGAGATGGCTCAGCAGTTAAGAGCACTGACTGCTCTTCCCAAGGTCTGAGTTCAATTCCCAGCAACCACATGGTGGCTCAAGACCATCTGTAACAGGATCTGATGCCCTCTTCTGCTGTGTCTGAAGATAGCTACAGTGTATTCATACATGAAATAAATAAGTATTTAAAAAAAGAGAAATATCATCCAAGTGGTTTTTATTCAGTGCTGTTTCTGTGCTAAACACTACACTAGATGGATGTATACTTTTTGTTATTTAGTCTACCAACTATTTTACATGAAAAAGACAAATAGCCCCACTTTACAGAGAAACATCATTTATTCAGACTTGCTAGACAACTTGCTTCAGGCAAAGAAGTAGCAGGTAGCAGAGAAAGGTTTTACTTTATGGTCTCTGGAGTTCCAAACTGGGTGAATTTGAAAGAATTCAAGACCAGCAGTAGGAACAGTTTTGTTTGTTATCTAATTTTTTTATTGGATATTTTCTTTACTTACATTTCAAATGTTATCCCCTTCACGATTTCCCCTCTGGAATCCTCCTATCCCTTCCCCCTCCCCCTGCCTCTATGAGAGTGTTCCCCCTCTCATCTCCCTGCCTGGCATTCCCCTACACCAGGGCATCTAGCCCACACAGGACCAAGGGCCTCACCTCTCATTGATACCTGATAATGCCATCCTCTGCTACATATTCAGCTTAAGCCATGAGTCCCTCCAAGTGGGTTAGTGGTTTAGTCCCTGGAAGCTCTGGGGGGTCAGGTTGGTTGATAATTGTTGTTCTTCCTATGAGGTTGAAAACCCCTTCAGCTCCTTCAGTTCTTTTTCTAACTCCTCCATTGTGGGCCCTGTTTTCAGACGAGTGGTTGGTTGAAAGCATCTGACACTATTTCTGAGGCTCTACCAGAGCCTCTCAGGAGAGAGTTATATTAGGGTCCTGTTGATATGTACTTCTTGGCATCAGCAATATTGTCTGAGTTTGGTGACTGTATATGGGATGGATCCCTGTGTTGGGCCGTCTCTGGATGACCATTTCCTTAGTCTCTGCTCCACACTTTGTCTCTGTATTTCCTCCTGTGAATATTTCGTCCTGCCTTCTAAGAAGGACTGAAGCATCCATTCTTTGGTCTTCCAACGTCTTCAACTTTATATAGTCTGTGTATTGTATTTTAGGTATTCCAAACTTTTGGGCTAATATCCAATTATCAGTGAGTGCATACCATGTATGTTCTTTTGTGATTGGGTTACCTCATTTAGGATGATATTTTCTAGTTCCAACCATTTGCCTAAGAATTTCATGAAGTCATTGTTTTTAATAGCTAAAGTAAATGTACCACATTTTCTGTATCCATTCCTCTGTTGAAGGATACCTGGGTTCTTTCAAGGTTATGGCTCTTATAAAGAAGGCTGTTATGAACATAGTGGAGCAGGTGTCCTTGTTATATTTTGGAGCATCTTTTGGGTATATGTCCAGGAGTGGTATAGCTTGGTGCTCAGGTAGTTCAATGTCCAATTTTTCTGAGACTGATTGCCAGAGTGCTTTTACCAGTTTGCAATCCCACCAACATTGGAGGAGTGTTCCTCTTTCTCCACATCCTCACCACCATCTGTTGTCACCTGAGTTTTTGATCTTAGCCATTCATACAGAGATGTATGCTGCCTTTTAGCTCCAAACTGACCTTTGTTTTCCTCCCTTGCTCTGAGAAAATGAAAATGGATCCTTTAAATATTTTTCTTTACAGTTGGCCTTATGTTCTGTGTGGCCAATAGAGGGTGCTGGGTAGACAGAATTGGAGAAAGGGACTTTGATCTTGGGTTTTGCATACCTTCTCTTTAGGCTCATGCTGTGTAGATAGCTTCTGCCCAGAACCTGCAATGTGAGCACTTTCTTGAGTACCCAGCTCCCATGGTGCATGTAACTTTTCTAGTGCACATTTCCTGCAATATGTGCACTTCCCCCTGTACCTCTATTCTGGGTCAATCACTTCTCTGGTGCCCAGTTCCTACAGTGCATTGTAAACAATACCGAGCTAGTATACTATTTTTGATATTTGGTTTATCTTCATAAGACCGAAGTGACTGCACGTGGACAAATTTTGCCATGTTATAGAAATAAGTTGGAAATGAACTTACATGTAAATATTGCAGGGGAGTGTGATATCATTCACTTTGCTTAACTTCAAGCAACTTTAATTACAGGTTTGAGATCTTTGAGATATTTTGATGGATGAACGATGTTTCCTTGACTACAACAGTCCACTAAAAATTTAGCACTATGAGATTTAGGATAGCTTGGTGGGCAGCTGGGAATAAATAGAAGACACTCTCATTCTCTCTTTAATTGAGGGCATGTTTGATGTAATTGTTTCTTTAGCTGCCAGTATCTTCATTCTGTAATTAAAGTAGTCCAATTTAAAGCCCATGGGCAATACAAAGAAGAATCAACTTGAGAAGAAGAGCACTGTTCCAGCTAGATGCCCTGCATATCTGGATACCGTTGTGCCCATTTCTACCGAGTTTTATAATATCCGGTAGGCTTCCCATAACAGCATATCAAAAGGAAATTAGTGCATCTAGGAAAACTGAAACAAAATGAGTAGAATCACAAGAGTACTTTAGGAATACACCCTTTTTAAGTCTTCCTAGAACACATTACCTTTATTTTATATCTATCATTTATCTATTATCTAACTATATGTCTATCATCTATATTAGAAAGGAGAATTAGGAAGAGAGAGAAAAAGGAAGGGGAAGGAAGTAAGGGACAATTTTTAATAAAGAAGACTGTTTTGGAGAACAAGGTAAGCCACTAATGTACTTTGTCTACTCACTCTTACACATCCATCAAAAGAATTGTTTCCACTGGGTATAAATCAGCAACTTCTTACAAGCATATTCACAAGTATTTAAGAACCTGGTGTCTACAGTTATGAAACTAGCTTACCTTGTTTTTTTCTATAACATGTTCATAATTGCAAATCTAAGGAAATTCATAGAAAATAAGATATAAAAATAAATGTGTATGTGCGTACTAACCTACACTTACATTGAAATACATAAGCACCTGTAAGGGGCTTCAAGATTTCTGTCTTCGCTATCACTAAGTAGAGCATTATCAAATCCCATCTGGTCTAAACTTTGATGTATTGTGCAGCATAGAGATTTGTTAATAAAGTTAAACTTTTTGCATTGAAATATATTTTGTATTAACTGAGTTTCTGGCAGGTCCCTTAAATCAATGAAAGCATACTCTTATCTCCCTACAATACTACTTGTCCACTAGAAAAAAGTATAAAATGTGGTACTTTCTGGGCAAGGTGTTTTGGATATTCAACAAAGCTGTGGAATGAGGTTTGCTTCTGAATGTAGCAGCATGGTGCTAATTGGTGTATTGTAAA
Organism: Rattus norvegicus; assembly: GCF_021556685.1. NCBI lineage: Eukaryota > Metazoa > Chordata > Mammalia > Rodentia > Muridae > Rattus > Rattus norvegicus. The sequence continues at coordinate 154,430,070 of NC_141554.1, read as the reverse complement.
GATCAATTACAGTGGAGTGAGATGAGCAAAATACTGAATAAATGTGCCTGCAGGGTCATAATAAGATGTATCCATGGAATTTCAGTTTATGGAGGTGACTAATTTAGTTGGGAAGAATAATGATTTAGACAATACATGCCCACATGAGGAAGCACCAGACTTAAATAGAGGCAGAAGAAGGAGTGAGGAAAAATCATGGCCCAAAGCCTTTATTGTGTTTTCCAGGAAGTCTATGGAAACAGTTTAGTGTTGGGTAGTAGTTAATAACATTAAAAGCCCTTGGATATAGAAATGGTTTTAGTTGCCTGATGTTTTATCTAGGGTTATTAAAGATGGACAATATGACCTTGATCTGTGAAAGTGATAGGAACGAGGTACTAGACTCAAGATTGTTTGAAGAATTAGCCATGTGAGTTGTAACTTGTCTTTTGTAAGTTTTTGATTCACATACTAAAATAGATTTCATGAGGAATATTTCATACATGTATATCATTTAACCTTGTTTACCCCTCATTCCTCCCTTTCTTTCCCCCTCCTTCTCTTCTTTCCTCCTTTCCCCCTTCTTTCTTGCTGGTCCCCTTTCTTCTGAGAAATGGTCCTCCCTAGTGCTTTCATGGTACATGGATTTCATTACTAACTTTTGTTCCTGCATTCTTAGCACTCTTGTTGTCTTCTTCCTATGTCATTGTCCCCTTCATACTTTTATGTTGTGTGTGCATATGTATGTACACATGTGTGTATTCATGTACAAAATTTTAAAACGTAAAATTTCTGAGTATGGTTTTTCACAGACCCACAAATTTGAAGAGTTGGGAAGATACAGCTTTGGCCATTATCCTTGAAAAATATAGAATAACAACAGCCAGATTAGTGAGGAATTTTCAAAGGTGAAAATAGTTTAAGTCTTTGTTTATATACTTGTTGTTCAGTCTGCCTGGTTTATTTTGAGACTGCAGTTAAATAGCCTGTATTTTTTGCAGGCTTCTTTTTAAAATATCTAAATAAGTACTGAATCGACATTTTTAGTGAAATGTTCAATCTAATGTTGTTTTCTCACAATGTAAAGACGAAGAAAAATGTGCCCTTGAATTGAAGACAGAAATCAAATAACATGAGAAAAAAGTATTACTTCCTGTTGACATTTTGTATCACTTACTTTACCCTTAGAAATGTCAAATAGTCAATCATCTTTTTATTTAGCATATAAATAAAATAGAATAAAACAAATAATTTTACTATATAGCACTGTTTGTCTTTACATTGTGCAGTTTCCCAATGCAATACAGTAGCTTCTCCAAAAGAATAAGAGAGACTGCAAGAAACTGCACTTTGGAAAATACATATGATTTCTCGGGATACCTGAAATTAAGCAGTGTAAAACATTACAATAGACCCAACTACCAGAAAGTGTATGTGGCATAGTAATTTGTAACTGTCCAGTTCATGAAGTCCTTTAGTAATTAAACCTATAAAAACATAAAATGTTAAAAATAGATGAGCTCAAAGGCAATGGACACAATAGTGTTTTCTGTAAATACTTTGATCTGTAAACATGTCCTGGGGGTTTAATGGTAATGCTGGCCAGTACAACTGCTCCAATTTCTAGTTTAATGTTTTGTTTTCATTAATAAAATATAACACATAGATACACAGTGGCTAAGCAGATAAGATAAGCTCACTCTCTATGCATTCCTATCACCCTCAGCTGACTTCAGAGTTCTGAATATACATAATGGGAATCATTTTTATCTTAATCATGTGTCCCAGTCTATTTGGAATTTGATAACTAAAACAGAGATTTATAGATTATAAACAAAATGGATTCATTTTTCACAGTCCTGGTGATTGGGAACTGCTAGGTCAAGTTGCCAGCATATTCAGAATCTAGGAAGGCTCATTTAATCAAAGACTGTTCTCATGTGCTAGGAGGAGTAAATGTATTTCCTCCAGTCTCTTCTATAAAGACATTAATAACCACCTAATAGTACCATCTCTAATAATATAACATAAAATTGGGAAAGATGCTGCCATTCAAATCATTAAATAATGTATAATTAATTATTACCCTTAATATAGCAGTTGACGAAAAATGCAGGTGACACTCATACTGAGATGCAATATATGACCAAAGAGTGAAGAAATGATAGAATTTTTTTCTATTTTCTTTAGGTGATCTGGAACCTACTATTTCAGTATTCTCATGAACATGAATAGTATGACTTCGGTGGTCAGCCTTATATAAAAATGGATAACTGCTGCATTTGTTCATTTATAAAGAATAAAATCTCACCCCAGTGTTATTCATGGAGAAATGCTTTCAAATATCAGCCCTAAAACATACTCTCATCTACCTCAATAGTTAGCGCTTGGAATTATGATAATAAAGCAAATTGATTATTAAGCACAGAGGAAACATTTGTCAAACATGTTAATCAATCAGGAACCCACATTCCTTCAAATGATTTCAGCTCTCAATCTAGCAAAGCACCTGCTCTTTTTGCCTGTGAAGAATCAATTGCTATTTCTCTGTTAATAATTCTGTGAAATAATTGGATATGGCTTTGTTACTGACTGGATATGAATTGTAACACTGCAAGGCTCACTTAAAAGTTGGTCAATATGAGAGATAGTACTGTTTGGGGAGACTGAAAAAGCTTTAGAAGACAGTGTGTCAAATAAAGTCACTGGTGGCTTGCTAGATCACTCTACCAGCATAGCTTTCTGCCATGGTATCATAATGTCCTTTCCTCACCACAGATTCAGAATTAAAACAGCCAAGCACTATTGGCTGAAACCACCCATAATATAAACTAGGACAAATAGTTCTTCTCTTAAGATTTACTTGGACACCACCAGAACCAGAAGGAAACAGACCGGATAAACAGTTCTCTGCACCCAAATCCCGTGGGAGGGACAGCTGAACCTGCAGAGAGGCAGACAAGCCTGGGAAACCAGAAGAGACTGCTCTCTGCACACACATCTCGGACGCCAGAAGAAAAAGCCAAAGACCATCTGGAACCCTGGTGCACTGAAGCTCCCGGAAAGGGCGGCACAGGTCTTCCTGGTTGCTGCCGCTGCAGAGAGCACGTGGGCAGCACCCCACGAGCGAACTTGAACCCCGGGACCACAGGTAAGACCAACTTTTCTGCTGCAAGAAAGCTGCCTGGTGAGCTTGGGACACACGGAAGCAGAAATCCTGTAGGACCGGGCACGTTCTGTGTTTACCGGAAGTCCCACACCCGCGGATCCCGGGCCGGAGCAGCTCTCTGCCCCCAGACCCTGTGAGAGAGAGACCCAACCGCCTGGTCAGGTGGGCACTCCTGAGGCTGCAGAGCGGAAGAGACCACCAACTCACCCCTGCCCACATCCCTGGCCCAAGAGGAAACTGTATAAGGCCTCTGGGCTCCCGTGGGGGAGGGCCCAGGAGAGGCAGGACCCCTGCCTGAGACACCACCAGAACCTGAGGGAAACAGACCGGATAAACAGTTCTCTGCACCCAAATCCCATGGGAGGGAGAGCTGAACCTTCAGAGAGGCAGACAAGCCTGGTGAACTCAAGACACAGGCCCACAGGAACAGCTGAAGACCTGTAGAGAGGAAAAACTACACGCCCGAAAGCAGAACACTCTGTCCCCATAACTGACTGAAAGAGAGGAAAACAGGTCTACAGCACTCCTGACACACAGGCTTATAGGACAGTCTAGCCACTGTCAGAAATAGCAGAACAAAGTAACACTAGAGATAATCTGATGGCGAGAGGCAAGCACAGGAACCCAAGCAACAGAAACCAAGACTACATGGCACCATCGGAGCCCAATTCTCACATCAAAAGAAACATGGAATATCCAAACACACCAGAAAAGCAAGATCTAGTTTCAAAATCATTTTTGATCATGATGCTGGAGGACTTCAAGAAAGACGTGAAGAACTCCCTTAGAGAACAAGTAGAAGCCTACAGAGAGGAATCGCAAAAATGCCTGAAAGAATCGCAAAAAATCCCTGAAAGAATTCCAGGAAAACAAATAAACAAGTAGAAGCCCATAGAGAGGAGACACAAAAATCCCTGAAAGAATTCCAGGAAAACATAAATAAACAAGTAGAAGCCCATAGAGAGGAGACACAAAAATCCCTGAAAGAATTCCAGGAAAACACAATCAAACAGTTGAAGGAATTAAAAATGGAAATAGAAGCAATCAAGAAAGAACACATGGAAACAACACTGGATATAGAAAACCAAAAGAAGAGACAAGGAGCTGTAGATACAAGCTTCACCAACAGAATACAAGAGATGGAAGAGAGAATCTCAGGAGCAGAAGATTCCATAGAAATCATTGACTCAACTGTCAAAGATAATGTAAAGCGGAAAAAGCTACTGGTCCAAAACATACAGGAAATCCAGGACTCAATGAGAAGATCAAACCTAAGGATAATAGGTATAGAAGAGAGTGAAGACTCCCAGCTCAAAGGACCAGTAAATATCTTCAACAAATCATAGAAGAAAACTTCCCTAACCTAAAAAAAGAGATACCCATAGACATACAAGAAGCCTACAGAACTCCAAATAGATTGGACCAGAAAAGAAACACCTCCCGTCACATAATTGTCAAAACACCAAACGCACAAAATAAAGAAAGAATATTAAAAGCAGTAAGGGAAAAAGGTCAAGTAACATATAAAGGGAGACCTATCAGAATCACACCAGACTTCTCGCCAGAAACTATGAAGGCCAGAAGATCCTGGACTGATGTTATACAGACCCTAAGAGAACACAAATGCCAGCCCAGATTACTGTATCCAGCAAAACTCTCAATTAACATTGATGGAGAAACCAAGATATTCCATGACAAAACCAAATTTACACAATATCTTTCTACAAATCCAGCACTACAAAGGATAATAAATGGTAAAGCCCAACATAAGGAGGCAAGCTATACCCTAGAAGAAGCAAGAAACTAATCGTCTTGGCAACAAAACAAAGAGAATGAAAGCACACAAACATAACCTCACATCCAAATATGAATATAAAGGGAAACAATAATCACTATTCCTTAATATCTCTCAATATCAATGGCCTCAACTCCCCAATAAAAAGACATAGATTAACAAACTGGATACGCAACGAGGATCCTGCATTCTGCTGCCTACAGGAAACACACCTCAGAGACAAAGACAGACACTACCTCAGAGTGAAAGGCTGGAAAACAACTTTCCAAGCAAATGGTCAGAAGAAGCAAGCTGGAGTAGCCATTCTAATATCAAATAAAATCAATTTCCAACCAAAAGTCATCAAAAAAGATAAGGAAGGACACTTCATATTCATCAAAGGAAAAATCAACCAAGATGAACTCTCAATCCTAAATATCTATGCCCCAAATACAAGGGCACCTACATATGTAAAAGAAACCTTACTAAAGCTCAGAGCACACATTGCACCTCACACAATAATAGTGGGAGATTTCAACACCCCACTCTCATCAATGGACAGATCATGGAAACAGAAATTAAACAGTGATGTCGACAGACTAAGAGAAGTCATGAGCCAAATGGACTTAACGGATATTTATAGAACATTCTATCCTAAAGCAAAAGGATATACCTTCTTCTCAGCTCCTCATGGTACTTTCTCCAAAATTGACCATATAATTGGTCAAAAAACGGGCCTCAACAGGTACAGAAAGATAGAAATGATCCCATGCGTGCTATCGGACCACCACGGCCTAAAACTGGTCTTCAATAACAATAAGGGAAGAATGCCCACATATACGTGGAAATTGAACAATGCTCTACTCAATGATAACCTGGTCAAGGAAGAAATAAAGAAAGAAATTAAAAACTTTTTAGAATTTAATGAAAATGAAGATACAACATACCCAAACTTATGGGACACAATGAAAGCTGTGCTAAGAGGAAAACTCATAGCACTGAGTGCCTGCAGAAAGAAACAGGAAAGAGCATATGTCAGCAGCTTGACAGCACACCTAAAACCTCTAGAACAAAAAGAAGCAAATACACCGAGGAGGAGTAGAAGGCAGGAAATAATCAAACTCAGAGCTGAAATCAACCAAGTAGAAACAAAAAGGACCATAGAAAGAATCAACAGAACCAAAAGTTGGTTCTTTGAGAAAATCAACAAGATAGATAAACCCTTAGCCAGACTAACGAGAGGACACAGAGAGTGTGTCCAAATTAACAAAATCAGAAACGAAAAGGGAGACATAACTACAGATTCAGAGGAAATTCAAAAAATCATCAGATCTTACTATAAAAACCTATATTCAACAAAACTTGAAAATCTTTAGGAAATGGACAATTTCCTAGACAGATACCAGGTATTGAAGTTAAATCAGGAACAGATAAACCAGTTAAACAACCCCATAACTCCTAAGGAAATAGAAGCAGTCATTAAAGGTCTCCCAACCAAAAAGAGCCCAGGTCCAGACGGGTTTAGTGCAGAATTCTATCAAACCTTCATAGAAGACCTCATACCAATATTATCCAAACTATTCCACAAAATTGAAACAGATGGAGCCCTACTGAATTCCTTCTACAAAGCCACAATTACTCTTATACCTAAACCACACAAAGACACAACAAAGGAAGAGAACTTCAGACCAATTTCCCTTATGAATATCGACGCAAAAATACTCAATAAAATTCTGGCAAACCGAATTCAAGAGCACATCAAAACAATCATCCACCATGATCAAGTAGGCTTCATCCCAGGCATGCAGGGATGGTTTAATATACGGAAAACCATCAACGTGATCCATTATATAAACAAACTGAAAGAACAGAACCACATGATCATTTCATTAGATGCTGAGAAAGCATTTGACAAAATTCAACACCCCTTCATGATAAAAGTCCTGGAAAGAATAGGAATTCAAGGCCCATACCTGAACATAGTAAAAGCCATATACAGCAAACCAGTTGCTAACATTAAACTAAATGGAGAGAAACTTGAAGCAATCCCACTAAAATCAGGGACTAGACAAGGCTGCCCACTCTCTCCCTACTTATTCAATATAGTTCTTGAAGTTCTAGCCAGAGCAATCAGACAACAAAAGGAGATCAAGGGGATACAGATCGGAAAAGAAGAGGTCAAAATATCACTATTTGCAGATGACATGATAGTATATTTAAGTGATCCCAAAAGTTCCACCAGAGAACTACTAAAGCTGATAAACAACTTCAGCAAAGTGGCTGGGTATAAAATTAACTCAAATAAATCAGTTGCCTTCCTCTATACAAAAGAGAAACAAGCCGAGAAAGAAATTAGGGAAACGACACCCTTCATAATAGACCCAAATAATATAAAGTACCTCGGTGTGACTTTAACCAAGGCAAGTAAAAGATCTGTACAATAAGAACTTCAAGACACTGAGGAAAGAAATTGAAGAAGACCTCAGAAGACGGAAAGATCTCCCATGCTCATGGATTGGCAGGATTAATATAGTAAAAATGGCCATTTTACCAAAAGCAAATACAGATTCAATGCAATCCCCATCAAAATACCAATCCAATTCTTCAAAGAGTTAGACAGAACAATTTGCAAATTCATCTGGAATAACAAAAAACCCAGGATAGCTAAAGCTATCCTCAACAATAAAAGGACTTCAGGAGGAATCCCTATCCCGGAACTCAAGCAGTATTACAGAGCAATAGTGATAAAAACTGCATGGTATTGGTACAGAGACAGACAAATAGACCAATGGAATAGAATTGAAGACCCAGAAATGAACCCACACACCTATGGTCACTTGATTTTTGACAAAGGAGCCAAAACCATCCAATGGAAAAAAGATAGCATTTTCAGCAAATGGTGCTGGTTCAACTGGAGGGCAACATGTAGAAGAATGCAGATCGATCCATGCTTATCACCCTGTACAAAGCTTAAGTCCAAGTGGATCAAGGACCTCCACATCAAACCAGACACACTCAAACTAATAGAAGAAAAACTAGGGAAGCATCTGGAACACATGGGCACTGGAAAAAATTTCCTGAACAAAACACCAATGGCTTATGCTCTAAGATCAAGAATCGACAAATGGGATCTCATAAAACTGCAAAGCTTCTGTAAGGCAAAGGACACTGTGGTTAGGACAAAACGGCAACCAACAGATTGGGAAAAGATCTTTACCAATCCTACAACAGATAGAGGCCTTATATCCAAAATATACAAAGAACTCAAGAAGTCAGACCACAGGGAAACAAATAACCCTATTAAAAAATGGGGTTCAGAGCTAAACAAAGAATTCACAGCTGAGGAATGCCGAATGGCTGAGAAACACCTAAAGAAATGTTCAACATCTTTAGTCATAAGGGAAATGCAAATCAAAACAACCCTGAGATTTCACCTCACACCAGTGAGAATGGTTAAGATCAAAAACTCAGGTGACAGCAGATGCTGGCGAGGATGTGGAGAAAGAGGAACACTCCTCCATTGTTTGTGGGATTGCAGACTGGTAAAACCATTCTGGAAATCAGTCTGGAGGTTCCTCAGAAAATTGGACATTGAACTGCCTGAGGATCCAGCTATACCTCTCTTGGGCATATACCCAAAAGATGCCTCAACATATAAAAGAGACACGTGCTCCACTATGTTCATCGCAGCCTTATTTATAATAGCCAGAAAATGGAAAGAACCCAGATGCCCTTCAACAGAGGAATGGATACAGAAAATGTGGTACATCTACACAATGGAATATTACTCAGCTATCAAAAACAACGAGTTTATGAAATTCGTAGGCAAATGGTTGGAACTGGAAAATATCATCCTGAGTGAGCTAACCCAATCACAGAAAGACATACATGGTATGCACTCATTGATAAGTGGCTATTAGCCCAAATGCTTGAATTACCCTAGATCCCTAGAACAAATGAAACTCAAGACGGATGATCAAAATGTGAATGCTTCACTCCTTCTTTAAATGAGGAAAAAGAATACCCTTGGCTGGGAAGAGAGAGGCAAAGATTAAAACAGAGACTGAAGGAACACCCATTCAGAGCCTGCCCCACATGTGGCCCATACATATACAGCCACCCAATTAGACAAGATGGATGAAGCAAAGAAGTGCAGACCGACAGGAGCCGGATGTAGATCGCTCCTGAGAGACACAGCCAGAATACAGCAAATACAGAGGCGAATGCCAGCAGCAAACCACTGAACTGAGAATAGGACCCCCGTTGAAGGAATCAGAGAAAGAACTGGAAGAGCTTGAAGGGGCTCGAGACCCCAAAAGTACAACAATGCCAAGCAACCAGAGCTTCCAGGGACTAAGCCACTACCTAAAGACTATACATGGACTGACCCTGGACTCTGACCCCATAGGTAGCAATGAATATCCTAGTAAGAGCACCAGTGGAAGGGGAAGCCCTGGGTCCTGCTAAGATTGAACCCCCAGTGAACTAGTCTATGGGGGGAGGGCAGCAATGGGGGGAGGGTTGGGAGGGGAACACCCATAAGGAAGGGGAGGGGGGAGGGGGATGTTTGCCCGGAAACCGGGAAAGGGAATAACACTTGAAATGTATATAAGAAATACTCAAATTAATAAAAAAATAAATAAATGAAAAATAAGATTTACTTAAGGTATTTGTTAAATTGATAAAAGGTCTTCTAACACAAGCACTCTTTCATTATAATTTATTTCAAAATCCATGTGGAGTAAAACCACATGATTTGAGCATAATTGTTTAATTTATTATTCTTATGAGAAAACTGAATAAACTGTCTTCTATATTTTATAATCAGGTAAAGACAGTGATTGTTTATGTTTCTAATAATGGGGATTGTGTTTTATTTTGTTTTTTGTTTTGTTTTGTATCATGGTCTCACTCAAGTTCTAGTTGGCCCTGAACTCACTATGTAGGCCAAGTTGGCTTTGAATTTATGGCAGTCTTACTGTGTCAGACTCAGGATTATTGAGATTACAGCAATGAGTCAAGTCACTCACACTACACAATAAGTTCAACATGCATTAAATCTGCAAATAAAATAATATAATGCACATGAATGACATGAAATACTCACACTAGGAAAGCTATAACTTACTGTACACAACTAACTCTATATTAGAAGTTAAAGAGGCTCAGAGAAGGAGAGTGGCTTGTCCATAATCACAGTAAGTTAGCATAAAGAAAAATAAATCATAGGTATATGTTCACTTGCCCACATTGGTCTCAGTTGTCTCTCCTTTACTCTACATCTTTATGAATTAGCTTTTTCTGAGCTGCTGTTTTGAACAATGTTCTTTAAAATGTCAGTATGTAAATTTGATGATGTCATTGCCAGAATTAATTCAGATTCTGGTTGCTCCTTTATGTCCTAGTAGAATTACTGGGGAAAAATAAAAATGAAAACAAAACACTAAGGATGAAGAGAATGGAAATTGGCAACTAATAATTGCAAGTAACTAAAAAGGCAATTATCCAAATATAAAACGATAGGCTTTAGTGGTGACTTGCAACTTAAGAATGATACAAAATATACGCGTGTATGTGTGTGTGTGTGTGTGTGTGTGAGAGAGAGAGAGAGAGAGAGAGAGAGAGAGAGAGAAACAGAGACAGAGAGACAGAGACAGAGAGAGAAAGAGACAGAGACAGAAAGAAACAGAGAGACAGAGAGAGACAGAGTGACAGAGAGACAGACAGACAGAGAGAAAGCAAGCAGAGACAGAACAGACATTGACTACAGAATATAATGAATGAAAGGTGTCATACTCAGTCCCAATAACTTCTTTCTTATAGTCTAGAGGTCTGGTAATCACATTCACTACTCTTCCCGACATTAGAGATCTATGAAATTTAAAAGGCGATATAAAATATATGAATAAGTAAAAATATATGACAATCATGAATTTTCCCTAACTTCTAGGCAATCTTTCCTTAACATTGAAACATGCTAAGTACATGGCTAATAATTTTGTTTATAATGTACTTTCTGGTGCATTCCTCAATGTTCTGATCTTTGCTCCATTGCAAGGATTATGAGAACATAAAATTTCCACAATGTTATGGGTCTGCCCAAATACCAATAGGAGTCATTAGGTTTCTCATCAAACATTGACTTATATTGATTCTTGCTACTTAAAGTGTGATTCCTGGGCCAGTATCAACACCTGAGAGAAGTTTGAAAGTTCATCCCAGATCTACTGAAATTGAATCTGAATTTTAGCAAAAATAGAAGGTGATTTCTAAAGAACTAAGTTTATTATAAAGCACATAGGAGACATAGAAGATAATATGAAGCAGAAGTAGGAACAGACTAATAGAATGTGTGTGTGTGTGTGTGTGTGAGAGAGAGAGAGAGAGAGAGAGAGAGAGAGAGAGTGTGCTTGTGTGTGTGAGTGTGTATGAGTGTTTGTGTGTGAGTGTGTGTATGTATATCCATCCAACAGTAGCTGTCTGCATACTGAAGAATCAGAGAATTTGTGAGCTTCAGTAAACTAGATACCCCAGCAGGTCCAATGTGGCACTAAAATTCTGGAAGCTGTCTGGAGAGTTACTAATATTGATTCTACATTGAATATTTAAAGAAACTGAGTCCATATAACCAGAGGCTCACAGCAACAGATCTAATCTAAGGAGTTCTCATTCAGCATGAAGTGAATGTAGGTGAAGACATGGTAATTTTATTTAGAACTTTTTATTCTTTAATTTATTGTTTGACAATCCCATACATTGGATTTTGAACAAATCTATGCCCCACTCCCTCCCATGGAACTCTTCTGATATTTTTCCCTCCCCACCTTACTATAACCCATTCTGCCATATCACTTTTACCTCACAATTTCATGTGTTCTCTTTCGTACATATAAAATATATGCTTCTTATATTACAATAATAATTAAATAAACAGGAGTCAATGATTTGAGAGTGAGAAGAGGAAAGGAATCAAAATGATGCAATATAATATATGTATAAAAATTAAAACCATAAGTGTAAAAAAATGAAAAATTTTCAAATACTCTATTACTGAGTTTCTGGAATATAACATTTTCTATGTGAAATCATAGTTATTTTTTAATGCTTTAGTATAAAAACTGACAACAGTATTGCAATATGCCTTTACTTAGGAATTTCGAAGTTAAACGGCGCTTTTTCAAGTGGCAAAGGAATAGTTGTACATAAAAAATGTTTAGGCCAAGACAGAGAATAATCATAATTCTAATTCACAGTAAATAAACAAGTACAATACAGTAGAAACATAGCTCTATAGACATCAATCATTCTTCCTCAACAAGATACTCACTTAAAATAAAATGCTTTTTTTCCTCCATCTTTATTAACTTGGGTATTTCTTACTTACATTTCAATTGTTATTCCATTTCCCGGTTTCCAGCCCAATATCCCCCTAACCCCTCCCCTTCCCCTTCTCTATGGGTGTTCCCCGCCCCATCCTCCCCCCATTACCGCCTTCCCCCCAACAATCACGTTCACTGGGGGTTCAGTCTTGGCAGGACCCAGGGCTTCCCCTTCCACTGGTGCTCTTACTAGGATATTCATTGCTACCTATGAGGTCAGAGTCCAGGGTCAGTCCATGTATAGTCTTTGGGTAGTGGCTTAGTTCCTAGAAGCTCTGGTTGGTTGGCATTGTTGTTCATATGGGGTCTCGAGCCCCTTCAAGCTCTTCCAGTCCTTTCTCTGATTCCATCAACGAGGGTCCCGTTCTCAGTTCAGTGGTTTGCTGCTGGCATTCGCCTCTGTATTTGCTGTATTCTGGCTGTGTCTCTCAGGAGCGATCTACATCCGGCTCCTGTCGGTCTGTACTTCTTTGCTTCATCCATCTTATCTAATTGGATGGCTGTATATGTATGGGCCACATGTGCGGCAGGCTCTGAATGGGTGTTCCTTCTGCCTCTGTTTTAATCTTTGCCTCCCTATTCCCTGCCAAGGGTATTCTTGTTCCCCTTTTAAAGAAGGAGTGAAGCATTCACATTTTGATCATCCTTCTTGAGTTTCATGTGTTCTGTGCATCTAGGGTAATTCAAGCATTTGGGCTAATAGCCACTTATTAATGAGTACATACCATGTCTGTTTTTCTGTGATTGGGTTACTTCATTCAGGATGATATTTTCCAGTTCCATCCATTTGCCTATGAATTTCATAAAGTCATTGTTTTTGACAGCACAGTAGTATTCCATTGTGTAGATGTACCACAATTTCTGTATCCATTCCTCTGTTGAAGAGCATCTGGGTTCTTTGCAGCTCCTGGATATTATAAATAAGGCTGCTGTGAACATAGTGGAGCATGTGTCTTTGTTATATGTTAGGGCATCTTTTGGGTATATGCCCAAGAGAGGTATAGCTGGGTCCTCAGGTAGTTCAGTGTCCAATTTTCTGAGGAACATCCAGATTGATTTCCAGAATGGTCGTACCAGTCTGTAATCCCACCAACAATGGAGGAGTGTTCCTCTTTCTCCACATCTTTGCCAGCATCTGCTGTCACCTGAGTTTTTGATCTTCACCATTCTTACTGGTGTGAGTTGGATTCTCAGGGTTGTTTTGATTTGTATTTCCCTTATGACTAAGGATGTTGAACATTTCTTTAGGTGTTTCTCAGCCATTCGGCATTCTTCGGCTGTGAATTCTTTGTTTAGCTCTGAACCCCATTTTTTTTTACAGACCAATATTTTAATATGAGATATTCAAATACACTCCTTTAATGAGGCAAGCTCCAAGCCTCGATTAAGGCTTTTATTTTTTTTTATTTTTTTTTTATTATCTTGAGTATTTCTTATATACATTTCAAGTGTTATTCCCTTTCCCGGTTTCCGGACAGACATCACCCTCCCCCCTCCCCTTCCTTGTGGGTGTTCCCCTCCCAAACCTCCCCCCATTGCCACCCTCCCCGCATAGTCTAGTTCACTGGGGGTTCAGTCTTAGCAGGACCCAGGGCTTCCCCTTCCACTGGTGCTCTTACTAGGATATTCATTGCTACCTATGGGGACAGAGTCCAGGGTCAGTCCATGTATAGTCTTTAGGTAGTGGCTTAGTCCCTGGAAGCTCTGGTTGCCTGAACCCCATTTTTAATAGGGTTGTTTATCTCCCTGCAGTCTAACTTCTTGAGTTCTTTGTATATTTTGGACATAAGCCCTCTATCTGTTGTAGGAATGGTAAAGATCTCTTCCCAATCTGTTGGTTGCTGTTTTGTCCTAACAAAAGTGTCCTTTGCCTTACAGAAGCTTTGTAGTTTTATGAGGTCCCCTTTGTTGATTCTTGATCTTAGGGAATAAGGCATTGGTGTTTTGTTCAGGAAATTTTCTCCACTGCCCATGTGTTCGAGATTCTTCCCCACTTTTTCTTCTAGTAGTTTGAGTGTATCTGGTTTGATGTGGAGGTTCTTGATCCACTTGGACTTAAGCTTTGTACAGGGTGATAATGGATTGATCTGCATTCTTCTACGTGCTGACCTACAGTTGAACCAGCACCATTTGCTGAAAATGCTTTTTTCCATTGGATGGTTTTGGCTCCTTTGTCAAAAATCAAGTGACCATAGGTGTGTGGGTTCATTTCTGGGTCTTCAATTCTATTCCACTGGTCTTTCTGTCTGTCTTTGTACCAATACCATACAGTTTTTATTACTATTGCTCTGTTATACTGCTTGAGTTCAGGGATAGTGATTCCCTTGGAAGTCTTTTTATTGTTGAGGAAAGTTTTAGCTATCCTGGATTTTTTTGTTCTTCCAGATGAATTTGCAAATTGTTCTGTCTAACTCTTTGAAGAATTGGATTGGTATTTTGATGGGGATTGCATTGAATCTGTACATTGCTTTTGGTAAAATGGCCATTTTTACTATATTAATCCTGCAAATCCATGAGCATGGGCGATCTTTCCATCTTCTGAGATCTTCTTCAATTTCTTTCTTCAGAGGCTTGAAATTCTTAATATATATATATATATATATATATATATATATATATATATATATATATATATATATATATATATCTTTCACTTGCTTGGTTAAAGTCACACCGAATTATTTTATATTATTTGGGACTATTTTGAAGGGTGTCATTTTCCTAATTTCTTTCTCTGCTTGCTTCTCTTTTGTGTAGAGGAAGGCTACTGATTTGTTTGAGTTAATTTTATACCCAGCCACTTTCCTGAACGTGTTTATCAGGCTTAGTAGTTCTCTGGTGCAACTTTTGTAATCATAGAAATATTAAATAGGACAAATATAAGACTAAATGCATTTTTTAAAAAAGTTTTTTTCTTGGATATTTTATTATTTACATTTCAAATGCTATCCCCTTTGCCCCCTCTCTTATACTCCCCCTCCCCCTGCTTCTATGAGGATGCTCCCACTCCTACCCACCCACTCCAAGCTCAATGCCCTAGCATTACCTTATATTGGGGGCAACAAGCCTTCATAGGACTAAGGGATTTTCCTCCTATTGTTGCTGGACAAGGCCATCCTCTGCTACATATGTGGCTGGTTTCATGGGTCCCTCCATGTGTACTCTTTGGTTGGTGTGGTGTAGTTGGTTGATATTGTTGTTCTTCCTATGGTGTTGCAAACCCCTTCAGCTCCTTCAGTCCTTAACTCCTCCACTGCAATACCCTTTTTCAGTCCAATGGTTAGCCAAAAGCATCCTCATCTGTATCAGTAGGGCTCTGGCAGAGCCTCTCAGGAGACACCCATATCAAGCTCCTATCAGCATGCACCTCTTGGTATCCCCAATAGTGACTAGGTTTGGTGTCTGCATATGGGATGGATCCGCAGGTGTGGCAGTTTCTGGATGACCTTTTCTTCAGTCCCTACTCCACTCTTGTCCCTGTATTTTCCTCCCATGAGTATTTCATTCTCCCTTCTAAGAAGGAATGAAACATCCACATTTTGGTCTTCCTTCTTCTTGGGCTTCATATGATCTGTAATTTTTTTCCTAGGTATTCCAAATTTTGGGTATAATATCCATTTATCAGTGAGTACATACCTTGTTGGATTTCACTAGTTCAAGACAACTCTTATTCACTCAAGCTGCCAACCAAGATTAGCATTACAGAGAATATATTTTATATTTGATTTTCAATAGATTGGTAGGAGAAATAAGAAAAGAGAATGGAGTCTATTAAAAAAGATACCACTATTTTTAGTGGTTCACCCATGAAGTAAAAATGACTGGTCTTCAAAATTACCTCTGTTCCCTCCATTGTGTTTGATAGTGAAACAATCTAAACCAAGGTGGCTGGTACCTGAGTGGCATTTTTTAAAACACCTATGCTTCCAACAGCTCAGCACCAGCGGCTATTATGCACTTGAAATGCAGTTAGTCCAAATTGTTATCTTCTCTAGGTGAAAAGGCTGTGAGAGACTGAAAAACTGAAAAAAATATTGGATTATCTCATTTATTTTCTATTTATTACATGTCATGATAACATATATAACATGTTGGATATATTAGTTTAAATAAAATACATTTTTATAAATTCTGCATATTATTTTTATATTTTGTAGTGTGACTATTACAAACTTAAAAGTTGGAGATTATATTTTATCCAGCAGTCTTATTAGATATAACTGAGAAAGGGTGAATCTCCACTTCTATACACATTGCCTGGCACAAAACATGGACACTGCTAAACACTGAGTTGTTAAATGGAGACTGTCTTAGTCAGGGTTTCTATTCTTATACAAAGCATCGTGACCAAAAAGCAAGTTGAGGAGTAAAGGGTTTGTTCAGCTTACACTTCATTATTGTTGTCCATCATCAAAGGAAGTCAGGACTGGAACTCAAGCAGGTCAGGAAGCAGGAGCTGATGCAGAGGCCATGGAGGGATGTTACTTACTGGCTTGCTTCCCCTGGCCTGCTCAGCTTGCTCTTACAGAACCCAGAACTGAACCCAGAACCCAGGGATGGCCCCACCCACAAGGGACCCTCCACCTTGATCACTAATTGAGAAAATGCCTTACAGCTGGATCTTATGGAGGCATTTCCTCAAGGGAAGCTCCTTTCTCTGTGATAAGTCCAGCTTGTGTCAATTAACACACAAAACCAGACATTACAGAGAGTAAAAAAAAAACCTGTGGCTGAGATGGGTTACTAGTTAAGAGCATTTGTTGCTCTTCCAGAGAACCTGGGTTCAGTTCTCAGAATTCACATGGCAGTTCACAATCCTCTGTAAATCTAATTACAGGAGACTGAACACTCTCTTCTAGCTTCAAGGATAGCCACACACACTAGTCATGCATGCAGGCAAGCATTCTTATACACAATATAAAATTAAACAATTTTAAAACAATACCTTCTAAGTGAACAAATCAAATTGTACTTCTACTGTTTTCCTCAAATAATCAGAGCATTTAATGTGATGAAACAGTTACTGGCCTATTTACAGTAGTTTTATATGTTCTGTCTGTCACAGCTGTATGCATGAACAAGCACATAGTAGGAACTGATTAAGTTTCTCTCAACTTCAAGTATTTTTAGTCCATTTATATTTTTATAAGCTTTGCTACCTAGTATTTTTTGTTTTTTAAAGTTAGCATTAAAAATTAGTGAAAATCAAGGCTGGAGAAATTGCTCAGTCATTAAGAGCACTGATTCCTCTTTCAGAGAATTAGTTTCAGTTCCCAGCAAGGATATGGCAACTCAGTCATCTGTATCTCCAGTTTCAAGAGACTCAACAGCTTTTCTGGTCTCCACAGGTACCTGGCATACATGTGGTACAGACAAATATGTGGGACAAATGCCTACATACATAAAATAAAAACAAAAAAACCCCACAAAGAAATAGTTTAAAACTTAGTAAAATCATGGTGATTTTCAGATTTTTATTTTCTAAAATGTGTGTGTGTTTCTGTTACATGCATTCCAATTTATCTCTTGCCAATATTTTTTTTTATTTTATTGCTTTGCTTTCCAGTTACGTAGATTAGCTCAAGGGCGAAAGATGAAATGGGTCCAATAATGGCTATACAGTGATAAATTCTTCCCACAGCCTTTCCTGTGGGTTAGTCAGAGCTGTAGTTGATGCTTGCTGGAAAGTATTGAAACTGACTTGATGATCAATGCAGAGGTCTCAAGGTTTTCCCACTTCTCATTCTCTGCCTAAAATGTGAAAGAGCTACAGTTTGATTTCCACCTTTGACATTTAGTAATTTAAACATCAAAGACAGTTTTCAGTAATTAGTTTCACACTTTTGAAAGAAAAAGGAGTTTCCCATGACATTGCTGGCAATAGATAAAACCCCTGAATCAAAATAATCTAAATCAACTTCAAGTCCACAGATTTTTAGATTTCATTCAGATCAACATATTTCTTCAAAAACAATGATTTACCTTATCTGCACAGTTTTTTTTAAAAAATGAAAGAAAACAACACAGTTCACAAACAAGAATCCCATAACTCATTTTAAAACTTTTCCAAAATTCTAACAATTATGAACACCGCATTAACTTATTTACTGGATCATCGTGCCAAACTGATCTTTGAACTTTTTTTTTTTTTTTTGGTTCTTTTTTTCAGAGCTGGGGACCGAACCCAGGGCCTTGCGCTTCCTAGGCAAGCGCTCTACCACTGAGCTAAATCCCCAACCCCAAACTGATCTTTGAAATAGAACAAATAAATTGTTCTCCCCAACTGTGTTCAACTACCATGTGGAGGCCCCATAAAAGATTTTATCTATTACCTAATTGCAGGGTAAATGCAGGTGTTCATGCCAGTTGGCTTGACAACACAATGCAAAAGCTTTTGCATTTAGATTCATTCTTTCTCTTTATAACACTTATACAAAGATTTATGCACATACACCATATCCAGTACATGGACATAACATTATGAGGACCGCAAAGAGCACAATTGAATATAGTTTTAAGGAGGCATTAATTATTTTCAGAAGCGCCATCTTCACTGTGAATACTTTGCAGCGAACGTTGCTTTCTCAGATTATTCTAAATACCTCTTAACTAACATTCCTGTTTTAGTGCTTGCTTTCCAATAGTATATTCTTCCTCAGAGTAAAAGTCAAAATTCTGTCTCTCCACAGTTATTACCTGCTTATACTTCCCTGTTCAATATTGAGACCCCCATAAGATTTCCTGTTCCTTCCACATTAGCATGTCTGTTGGTTCTGTCATTGTCCAGGTCTTCTTTAGATAGCCATATTATTCAGGTATTATGTTTGTATGTCCCTGACTTTTCTAAAGGATGCAATCTCACAGAAGACTTCCTGGTCCTATTACTTTTAAAGTTTCTGCCCACTCTTACAAGAGGAAGAGGCTTTCCCTGAGCCATACATGCAGGAGTTATATTATAGATGTATCCATTGTATAGACTGGGTTCTACACAGTCTCTTGATCTCTGCATTTCAGCTAGTTGAGGTTTTGCTATAACAGTCTCTGTTTGCTCCAGGGATAAAATTTGTAATTACAACTATCCAGTGCAAAGTGGTCAGCCCTGAAATAATACTACACACTTGCAACACCAGATGGATCAGCAGTTTGTTTTAATGTATCTAAACATGTTTGCATATATGGGTGTTTATCTCTCTCTTTATATGTATGTGTAACAGTAATAGTCAATGAAAGAAATGGAGGGAGTAGAGTACATGTGAGAGGTTAGAGGGAACAAAGGGAAGGTTGAAATTAACGTAATTATATTTTAATCAAAATTTATTTTAATCAAAATAAACAAAAAAATAATCTGCTTGACTGCTCATGACCTGTTATGGAACATCAATTTTAATAGTCTTTATTTTATTCAAGGGCTTTCAATATTTCTCTCTGTTCAAAGCTCCCATCTCAATCATACTAAATTCCTTACACTGAATTTTTCTTTCTGTTACACTTGTTCTCCAAATGTCTATATTATTTAATATAGTAACTATAGGTCTCTAGTCAATTGCTACTTTAATAAGTCATTCCCTAACTATCCTATATAACACTGATTCAGCAACTCCCTTTCCCCTTCCTTTTTATATTAGTTTTTCAAGCCATTTATAAATATTTTCCATAACATAACATTTGTTTATTAATTATTATATTATTTTCTAGTAAAATACTAACTCCATGGGCACAAGTGCTTTTGACTGATAAGCAAGCCTCAGACACCTAAAATATAGAATGTGCTCACCAAATATTTATTTAATCACTAAATCTACATTGAATGAATACATACAGTTTTAAGACTTAATGCAATGCTTTATATGATCATCGAAGAATGAATGACACTGAATTAAGATGAAAAATAAAAGTGAACTAAGCCCTGGCAATAAGATCAGAAACTCAGAAACAGAAGCAAGCTTAAAGGCATTTTAGAGCTACTCTTTCAATAGATATAAGTCAAATTAGAACCAGAAATCAAGGCAAAGATCACAGTTGGAAAGGAAAAAAAGATATATGTGATAATCTGAGTTATAAGGATCTCTACAAAAGAAGTTGCTATATGAATCATTGAAAAAGATGTCATGAGGTACTGTAAATGGTTCAAGCATTCTGAAACAAGGGAGCAGAGGTCTGGATCTTTTAGGGAAAATGTTTCAAAGGGCAAAGTACTGGTACATGGGTATCCCAAATCCATTTTTTCTTATGAAATCTAAGTGAATACATCTTTATAACACGGTAAGTGTCAAAAGAATCCTCTCCTTGGGTTTTTTTTTCTGTATTTAGGAATACATATATACCCCCACCCCTCACCAACAAACACACACTACCACCACCCCAGCCAACAACAACAACAACAACAACAATGGCTAAAGACAAAGAAACATTGAATTAGAAGGAACATGTTAGATACATGGTAGGATTTGGAGAAAAGAGAGGGAAAAGGAAAGGGGCATAATGATGTAATTATGTTATCTCCAAAACAAAGGAAGAAACTCAGGCTAGAATTTCCCATTTTATTAAAACTGCATTCTTTTCTTGAATTGTTCCTGTGTAAAGGAAACACAGGGACAAAGAGTGGAGCAGGGACTGAAGGAAAGGCCATCCAGAGACTACCCCACCTGGGATCCATCCCATATACAGACACCAAACCCAGACACTATTGCTGATGCCATGAAGTGCTTTCTGACAGGAGCCTGATATGGATGTCTCCTGAGAGGCTGTGTAAGAGCCTGACCAATACAGAGGTGGATGCTTATAGTCAACCATTGGACTGAGCAAAAGGACCACTGAAGCAGTGAAGGGGATTGCCACCCCATAGGAACAATATCAACCAACCTAACCACCCCCCCACACACACACACTCCAGAGCTCCCAGGGACTAAACTGCCAACCAAAGAATACACAGGGATGGGCCCATGGCTCCAGCTGCATATGAGAGGTTGGCCACAGTTGCATATGAGAGGTTGGCCTTATCTGGCATCAATGAGAGGGAAGGCTCTTGATCCTATGAGGCTAGATGCTCCAGTGTAGGGGGATGCTAGAGTGGTGATGTGGGAGTAGGTAGGTCGGTGGGAACCACCCTCATAAAAGCAAAGGGGAGGAGGAATGGGATGATGGTTTATAGAGGGGAGACCAGGAAGGGGGAACAACATTTGAAATGTAAATAAATAAATGAAAAATAGAATAAAAGGATCTACTCAAGCAAGCTAATACATAATTTCAGAAACAACAGGAAAGAATTATCCTATTATCTTATACATAACTTGGATACTATTCCGTTTTATCCTTTTACATCAGAGCTGATACAATTAAAAAGATCTCCCATGCTCATGGATTGGCAGGATTAATATAGTAAAAATGGCCATTTTACCAAAAGCGATCTACAGATTCAATGCAATCCCCATCAAAATACCAATCCATTTCTTCAAAGAGTTAGACAGAACAATTTGCAAATTCATCTGGAATAACAAAAAACCCAGGATAGCTAAAACTATCCTCAAAAATAAAAGGACTTCAGGGGGAATCACTATCCCTGAACTCAAGCAGTATTACAGAGCAATAGTGATAAAAACTGTATGGTATTGGTACAGAGACAGACAGATAGACCAGTGGAACAGAATTGAAGACCCAGAAATGAACCCACACACCTATGGTCACTTGATTTTTGACAAAGGAGCCAAAACCATCCAATGGAAAAAAGATAGCATTTTCAGCAAATGGTGCTGGTTCAACTGGAGGTCAGCATGTAGAAGAATGCAGATCGATCCATCCTTATCACCCTGTACAAAGCTTAAATCCAAGTGGATCAAGGACCTCCACATCAAACCAGATACACTCAAACTACTAGAAGAAAAAGTGGGGAAGCATCTCGAACACATGGGCACTGGAGAAAATTTCCTGAACAAAACACCATTGGCTTATGCTCTAAGATCAAGAATCGACAAATGGGACTTCATAAAACTGCAAAGCTTCTTTCTGTAAGGCAAAGGACACTGTTGTTAGGACAAAACAGCAACCAACAGATTGGGAAAAGATCTTTACCAATCCTACAACAGATAGAGGTCTTACATCCAAAATATACAAAGAACTCAAGAAGTTAGACCGCAGGGAGACAAATAACCCTATTAAAAATGGGGTTCAGAGCTAAACAAAGAATTCACAGCTGAGGAATGCCGAATGGCTGAGAAACACCTAAAGAAACGTTCAACATCTTTAGTCATAAGAGAAATACAAATCAAAACAACCCTGAAATTTCACCTCACACCAGTGAGAATGGCTAAGATCAAAAACTCAGGTGACAGCAAATGCTGGCGAGGATGTGGAGAAAGAGGAACACTCCTCCATTGCTGGTGGCATTGCAGACTGGTACAACCATTCTGGAAATCAGTCTGGAGGTTCCTCAGAAAATTGGACATTGAACTGCCTGAGGATCCAGCTATACCTCTCTTGGGCATATACCCAAAAGATGCCCCAACATATAAAAAAGACACGTGCTCCACTATGTTCATTGCAGCCTTGTTTATAATAGCCAGAAGGTGGAAAGAACCCAGATGCCCTTCAACAGAGGAATGGATACAGAAAATGTGGTACATCTACACAATGGAATATTACTCAGCTATCAAAAACAATGACTTTATGAAATTCATAGAAAAATGGTTGGAACTGGAAAATATCATCCTGCGTGAGCTAACCCAATCACAGAAAGACATACATGGTATGCACTCATTGATAAGTGGCTATTAGCCCAAATGCTTGAATTACCCTAGATGCCTAGAACAAATGAAACTCAAGACGGATGATCAAAATGTGAATGCTTCACTCCTTCTTTAAAATTCTTTAAAAGAATACCCTTGGCAGGGAATAGAGAGGCAAATATTAAAACAGAGACAGAAGGAACACCCATTCAGAGCCTGCCCCACATGTGGCCCATACATATACAGCCACCCAATTAGACAAGATGGATGAAGCAAAGAAGTGCAGGCAGACAGGAGCCGGATGTAGATCGCTCCTGAGAGACACAGCAAGAATACAACAAATACAGAGGCGAATGCCAGCAGCAAACCACTGAACTGAGAACAGGACCCCCGTTGAAGGAATCAGAGAAAGAACTGGAAGAGCTTGAAGGGGCTCAAGACCCCATATGAACAACAATGCCAAGCAACCAGATCTTCCAGGGACTAAGCCACTACCTAAAGACTATACATGGACTGACCCTGGACTCTGATCTCATAGGTAGCATTGAATAGCCTAGTAAGAGCACCAGTGGAAGGGGAAGCCCTGGGTCCTGCTAAGACTGAATGTGATTGTTGGGGGGAGGGCGGCAATGGGGGGAGGATGGGGAGGGGAACATCCATAAAGAAGGGGAGGGGGAGGGATTAGGGGGATGTTGGCCCATAAACCGGGAAAGGGAATAACACTCGAAATGTAAATAAGAAATACTCAAGTTAAAAAAAATAATAAAAAAAAGAAAAAAACCCTTATATCATAATCCAGTTTCAGAGAAATAAAGCATAAATTCTCATACCTTGTTGTTTATTTACATATTTATATTTCTATTATCATAAACCTCTTCAGAGTATATTATTTTATACTTAATGAAATAGAAGTAAATTTCTAAACAACAACAACAAAAAACACCCATATACCTTGTTTTCAGTTTTCCCTCCCTCTGTTCCTCTCAGTTCCTCCCCAAACATCACCTGCATCAGGATCCTCTCACTCTCTGTCTCTCATTAGAAAAGAACATGCTTCTAAGATATAAATAAATTATTAAGATAAAACAAAAATCATCACACTGAAGGAAAAGAGCCCAAAGAGAAGGCACAAGAATCAAAGACCCACTCATTGACACACTCAGGAGTTCATTAAAAATGGTTACTGAAGGTCATATTAGCTATGCAGAGGACCTGGTCAAAGATGTGCAGGCCCTATCCTGTCTCTTCAGTCTCTGTGAGTTCATATGAGCACCGTTTAGCTGATTTAGAGGAATTTGTTTTCCTTGTGTCCTCCAACCCCTCTGACTCTTTCCACCTTTCCATTTCCTCTTCCATGGAGTTCTCTCTCTCTCTCTCTCTCTCTCTCTCTCTCTCTCTCTCTCTCTCTCTCTGTGTGTGTGTGTGTGTGTGTGTGTGTGTGTGTGTGTGTGTGTGTGTGTGTGTATAATGTTTTTCTGTGAGTCTTTGTATTTGTTCCTATCTTCCAATGTTAGAAACTCCTCTGATGATCACTGATCAGATCTGCTCAGGCAGAACCTCTCAGAACACAGCTATATCAGGCTTCTGTCAGCATGTACTTCTTAGATGCATCAATATTGTCTGGGTTTGGTGGCTGTATGTATATGGGCTGAATCTCTAGGTGGGGCAGGCTCTTTATGGTCATTCCTTCAGTCTCTGCTCCAAACTTTGTCTCTGTAACCCCTCCTATGGTTATTTTTTTCCCCTTTTAAGAAGGACTGAAGCATCTGCACTTTGGTTGCCCTTCGTCTTGAGCTTCATGTGGTCTGTGGATTGTATCTTGGGTAATCTGAGCTTTTGGGCTAATATCCACTTATCAATGAGTGCATACCATGTGTGTTTTTTGTGATTTGGTTACCTCACTCAGGATGATGTAGGGCTTCTGGTGTCTGGTGCTCTTCACAGTGATCTCTTGCTCTGTGAGGTGTGTGTGTTTGGGCAAGGAAAGGGAACAGCTTTCACTGGCCCCAGCTGCTGGTCCTTCTCTTTTGAGCTGCTGCAGCTTGAATTGCCCTACCTGGCTGAGCCAGCAGGAGACTGACTACCCAGCAAGGGGTACAGGGGAGCTTCTGGAGGCAATTTCCTGAGAACAGATCTTTTCCCCAAACAGCAGTGTTACAGCTTTTATGACAGAAGCTCTCAGAAGATGGAATAATTCTTGCACACCTTTAATTCTGAACACAGCACTTAAGTACAGTATTTTGGATGGTCAGTGTCTGACAGCAGGTAATTCATATTAGTTTATCCTGAAAGCTTGGGAAGACCTCATCTACATGTTCAGGGACGTGGTCCTGTTTCTATTACTGATCTGTCTTGAGCCCTCATGATCTGCAGTCACATCCTCACCTGTGGAGGAGTTTGCGATGTTGTCTCTGTGACTTCTCTGTCTTGAGCCTATGTAACCTGTGGTCCCAACCTCACCTGTGGAGGGGCTTGGGCATTGATCTACGTGACTGGTCTGTCTCAAACCTCTCTACAGGGGTTTGTGGGGGGTTGTAGCTAGTGAGGCCCTGAACTGGTAGGCTGGGAATGCACATGCTATCACTTTAACTGTCTCCCAGGAATTCCGCCTGTATCCACCAGGAATCAGGGTACCTTTCACTGCCTGCCCACCCATAGGATGATATTTTTCTAGTTCCATCGATTTGCCTATGAATTTCTAAATATCATTGTTTTTAATAGCTGTGTAGTACTCGATTGTGTAGATGTACAACATTTTCTGTATCCATTCTAGGTTCTGGCTATTATAAATAAGGCTGCCATGAACATAGTGGAGCATGTGTCTTTGTTGTATGTTGGAGCATTTTTGGGTATATGCCTAGGAGTGGTATAGCTGGGCCCCCAGGTAGTACAATGTCCAACTTTCTGAGGAACCCTCAGACTGATTTCCAGAGTGGTTGTACCAGTCTGCAATCCCACCAACAATGGAGGAATGTCCCTCTTTCTCCACATCCTTGCCAGCATCTGTTGTCACCTGAGATTTTGATCTTAGCCATTCTGGTTGGTGTGAGATAGAATCTCAGGGTTGTTTTGATTTGCATTTCCTGATGACTAAGTATGTTGAACATTTCTTTAGGTACTTCTCAGCCATTTTATATTCCTCAGCTAAGAATTATTTGTTTAGCTCTGCACCCCATTTTAATAGGGTTATTTGACTCTCTGGAGTCTAACTTTTTGAGTTCTTCATATATTTTGGATATTAACCCTCTATTGGATGCAGGATTGGTAAAGATCCTCTCCCAATCTGCTGGTTGCCAGTTTGTCCTATTGACAGTATCCCTTGTCTTACAGAAGCTTTAGAGTTTTACGAGGTCCCATTTGTCAATTCTTGATGTTAGAGAATAAGCCATTGATGTTTTCTTCAGGAAATTTTTCCCAGACCCCAGGTGTTCGAGACTCTTCCCCACTATTTCTTTTGTTAGTTTTAGTGATGTGGAGGTCCTTAATCCACTTGGACTTAAGCTTTGTACAGGGTGATAAGAATGAATTGATCTGCATTCTTCTACATGTTGACCTCCAGTTGAACCAGCACCATTTGCTGAAAATGCTATCTTTTTGCCACTGGATGGTTTTTGCTCTTTTGTCAAAGATCAAATGACCATAGGTGTGTGGGTTCATTTGGGGTTTAAATTCTATTCAATTGGTCTATCTGCCTGTCTCTGTACCAATACCATACAGTTTTTATGACCATTGCTCTGTAATACTGCTTGAGGTCAGGGATGGTGATTTCCTCCAGAAGTTCTTTTGTTGTTGAGGATAGTTTTCACTATCCTGGATTTTTTGTTATTCCAGATGAATTTGCAAATTGCTTTTTCTACTTCTATGAAGAATTGAGTTGGAATTTTGATGGGGATTGCATTGAATCTGTAGATTGCTTTTGACAAAATGGCCATTTTTACTATATTAACCCTGCCAATTCACAAGCATGGGAGGTCTTTCCAACTTCTGAGATCTTCAATTTCTTTCTTCAGAGACTTGAAGTTCTTATCATACAGATCTTTCACTTGCTTGGTTAAAGTCACACCAAGGTATTTTATATTATTTGGGACTATTATGAAGGGTGTCATTTCCCTAATTTCTTTCTCAGCCTGTTTATCCTTTGAGTAGAAGGAGGCTACTGATGTGTTTGAGTTAATTTTATACCCAGCCACTTTGCTGAAGTTGTTTATCAGGCTTAGTAGTTCTCTGGTGGAACTTTTGGGGTCATTTAAGTATACTATCATATCATCTGCAAATAGTGATATTTTGACTTCTTCCTTTGCAATTTGTATCCCTTTGACCTCCTTTTGTAATACCCCAAATTTTAACTGTTTCTCTACACATTCTCTCCCTCAACCCCATATTCCCATCACCTTCGCACTTGATTCTTTTATTCCTTCCTGCCCTCCTCTGCTGTTCACCCATAAAATCTATTCTTTTTCCTATTCTCAGAAAGAAGTATGTACCCCACCCCCAGCCTTATCTCTCGGTCTTTTTACTATAGTTTATATATCATTTATTTAATAGCTAATATCTACATATAAGCAAATATATGCCATGTTTATCTTTCTGGTCTGTGTTATCTCACTGAGGAAGACAGTTTTTTCCTAGTTCAATCTATTTGACTAAATTTTGTGTTGTTATTTTAAGAGCTGAGTAATCCTCCACTGTGCAAATGTGCCAGATTTTCTTTATCCATGTTCCGTGAAGGAACATTTAGGGTTTTTTTCCAATTTCTCTCTATTATGAATAATACAAAAAGGAACATGATTAAGCAGGTGTCCTTATAGTAGGATGAATTTTCTTTTGCATGCCCACCCAAGAGTGGTATAGCTGAATTTTGATGTAGATCAATTCTCATATCTCTTAAGATCTACCATACTGATCTCCAAAGTGTTTATACAAGTTTGTACTCCCATCAGCAATGAATGAGTGTTCCCCTTGCTGTCACTTGTGTTATTGATCTTACCCCTTCTAAGATGGCATCTCAGAGTCACTTTGATTTGCATTTTCCTGATTGTTAAGAATGTTGAACATTTCCATAAGTATTTCTCAGACTTTTGAGCTTCCACTCCAGTAGTTCTTTTATTTTTCAGGATTGTTTTAGCTACTCTGTTTTGTTTTGTTTCTCCATATGGAGCTGAGAATTTTCCTTTCATGGCCTTTCAAGAATTGTGTTGGAGTTACACTGAATCTGTAGATTGTTTTTTGTCAGATAGTCATTTTTACTATGTTCATCCTATCGATCCATGTTTTTCTTCAAATAGTTCTTCCACTTTCTCTTCTAGATATTTTGTATTATTTCAGGGTATTGTGAAACATATTCCTGATTTTTTCAGCCTGTCATTTGTATGCAAAAGTACTACTGATTTTTATGAGTTAAATTTGTATCCAGCTGTTCTGTTGAATGTGTTTCTTTAGCTCTAGAAGTTGCCTGGTAAAATTTTTGGGGTCACTTATGTACACTAGGATACCATCTGTGAGTAGTGATACTTTTACTTCCTTTCCAATTTGTATCCCCTTGATCTCCTCTGCTGTCTTGTTTCCCTACATAAAGGCTAATATATTAAATGTAGGAAAATACATTTAATCACACTATGTGGTATATTGAAAAGTCAGAAAATATTCATTATTTATTGTCATTATGAACTCAGTTTATCTTCAAAGGGTAAAAATTTTTGCTAGAATAAAAAACCACAAAGACATGCTTTTAGAGGCAGCAGTATTTCCAAGTTCTGAGCTTTTCCATTTAATTGTGATTTTTCAAGCCCTTGAACTCATTTTGCTCTATAGTTGATCTAAACCAGTGGTTCTCAACTTTCCCAATACTGTAACACTTTAATACAGTTCCTTGTGTTGTGCTGACCTCAACCAGAAGAGGATTTTTGTTGCTACTTCATAATAGCAATTTTGCTACTGTTATATATTATAATGTAAATATTTTTGGAGATAAAGGATTGCCAAAGAGGTAACATCCCACAGGTTGAGAAATGGTGATCTAAACTGAGGAACAGGATAACTATATGATATACTAAATCTCAATAACTGTTTCATCCTTTTCCCAGCATATGTTAATATTGTTTGTTTATGTCAACATTGTTTCTGACAGTTTACATTGTTCAGTCCCAAACTTCTTTCCACAGTTTGTAGATGTCACATAACAGTATTCTTATTTCTTTTTTAAGAACACACACACACACACACACACACACACACACACACACACACACACACACACATTGCATTTAATTTACATTTTAAATGCTATCCAATTTCCCAGTTTCCCCTCCAGAAACCTGCTATCCCACCACAGCCCCCAGCTTCTATGAGGTTGTTCCCTCATCCACCCACCCACTCCCTCCCACCTCCCTGCCCTGACATTACCCTACACTGGGGCATCAAGCTTTGACAGGACCAAGGGCCTCTCCTCACACTGATATTCAGCAGGGCCATCCTCTGAAATACAAATGCAGATAGGAGCTATAGTTCCATCCCTGTGTTCTCTTGGGATTGCAGTTTAGTCCCTAGGAGCTCTGGGGGGGGGCATCTGGTTGGATGGTATTGTGTTCTTATGGGGTTGCAAACCCTTTCAGCTACTTCAGTCCTTTCTCTAACTCCTCCAATGGGGACCGCATGCTAGGTCCAATGGTTGGCTGTGAGCATCCACCTCTGTATTTGTCAGGCTCCTGTTAGCTTGCACTTCTTGGCATCAGCAATAGTGAGTGGATTTGGTGGCTGTATATGGGCTGGATCCCCAGATGGAGCAGTCTCTGGATGGCCTTTCAGTCTCTGCTCCACTCTTTGTCTCAGTATTTCCTCCTATGAATACTTTGTTCCCCCTTCTAAGAAGGTCTGAATCATCCACACTTTGGTCTTCCTTCTTCTTGAGCTTCATGTGGTTTGTGAATTTTATCTTGGGTACTCTGAACTTTGGAGCTAATATCCGCTTATCAGTGAGTGTGTACCATGTGTGTTTTTCTGTGATTGGGTTACCTCATTCAGGATGATATTTTCTAGTCCCCTCCACTTGCCTAAGAATTACATGAAGTCATTGTTTTTAATAGCTGAGTAGTACTTCTAACCACCAAAATCTGTAAATTTTTTGTTGGTAGTAAACAAGGATCACAAAAAGCACAAAATAGAAAAGGCACAAACATGTTCATAGCTTCTGTGGGTCATATGTAAAAATGTTTTTGATGTGTTCTCTGCTCCTAGTTTAAACAAATTCAAACAAAATACTGCCCTGGGATTATAATTTCTTCTGTGACTATTGGTGGATTTCACTTCAGAACAACTCTAGTACTTAGATGTTTAGGATGTTTTCTTTCTTTTTATTGATTATTCTCTCATACATTGCACCTCTACTGCAATTTTACCTCCCTCCTTTCCCCCCAATCTCCCTTCATCCCCTCACCCTTTCCTTTCCTAGATCTACCCCCTCCCTCCACCTATCTTTAACCAAATCAGGCATAACAAGGTACAATAAGACAAGGCACATACCATCACATCAAGGTTGGGCTAGGCAATCCGATGAGGTGGGGAAGAGTCTTAGGTTTAGGCAAAAGAATAAGAGACAGCCCCCACTCTCACCACCAGGATTTCCACAAGAAATTCAAGCTACTCCGCCATAACACATAGAGGACTTAGGTTAGACCCTTACACTATGCATCTGCTCCCATCAGTTGCTAGATGAAATTTCTCTGTCTCTCTGATGATGACTATGCTAGTCTCCAGTCCCAACACATCATGCAATAAGACAGTGAGGGGTATCAGTGAGAGGTTCTGTGGCTGGATTGGTGTCCCACTCACTCCACTTGAGACCTCGTCTGATTACAGAGAATGGCCAGTTCAGGCTCTGTGTCCCCCACTATTAGGAATCTTTACTAGTGTTTTCCTCATAAATTCCATGGAGTTTCCATTGCACTAGAAACCAGGTACTTAGTTTTGTTGTCTGTCAGCCTGTCTCAACCTCTGAAAGCCACTTTGGACATTGATCAACATAGTTAATTTCCTCCTCAATGTCAGCAGGAATATGAAATCCTATTCTCTACAGTGGAGTATACATCATGCATGACAATGTCAGAAGTGACTATCCCGTAACCATTGTCTATATCTTCATGTTTCACCTACATTGCGGTTGAAAATTCTATACCGAATGGTGTAATGGTTAGCACTCTGGACTCTGAAAATTCTATACCGATTGTAGAATGAAGGGACAAAATCTAATCTTAAGGTCTGAATCTAAAACACCAAAGAAAATGAACCATTTCTTTACAAAGAGAAACAAATGTACAAAAAAATTAACTTTTTATCCTAAAAAAATTCTTGACACCAATTCTTCATCTCTTGAATCTCATATTTCACTGTTTTCTTGAAATAATTATATGAAAACTATCCACAATATTATTTTTAAATAAAAAATAAATACTATGCAATTCCCAAGTTTGACACTACGATAGTATTGAAAACATACAGAAGTCCACTTACTCCTGCTACTTGGAATGCCCAAGCATCATACTTTATATTTTCATTTGGGCACTCAATCTTAAATGGGATGTCTTCATCAAATCTCTACCCTCAAGGCTAAGGGATCTTTTTGGAAGAGGAGATGGAAAGATTTTAAGCGCCGGAGGTGGGAGATAACTCTAAGGAAACAGAATCTTCCAGACACAAAAGTGCTGATACCCATATGAACTCACAGTAACTGTGACAGCAAGCACACAATAGTTGCACAGGTTCAAACCATACAAAATTCTAGCACTGAGAAGTGAAAGTAGGCATGATATCCTACCCCAAATCAGGAACATATTTGCAATTCATACCATCTGGAAAGGAAAAGTTAATTTTCTCAGTGGATTATCATTGGTATTATGTCGCATTCTCTCTGTCTGTCTCTCTCTCTCTGTGTCTCTCTGTCTCTCTCTCCTTCTCCACTTTGTTATTATGTTTGCTTTTCTCTTTCTTTGAGAGAATTAAACAGTATAAGTAGTGGTGGGTAGGAAGGGAGAATCTTGGAAGAGTTGAGGGAGGAAAAATAATATCAAATATATTGTAAGAAAAAAGTTTTAAATAAAATAACAAATTAAAAGTTTTCAATACATTTTAATATGTATATAATTATTTTTTTATTAACTTGAGTATTTCTTATATACATTTCGAGTTTTATTCCCTTTCCCGGTTTCCGGGCAAAAATCCCCCTCCCCCCTCCCCCCTCCCCTTCCTTATGGGTGTTCCCCTCCCAACCCTCCCCCCATTGCCGCCCTCCCCCCAACAGTCTAGTTCACTGGGGGTTCAGTCTTAGCAGGACCCAGGGCTTCCCCTTCCACTGGTGCTCTTACTAGGATATTCATTGCTACCTATGAGGTCAGAGTCCAGGGTCAGTCCATGTATAGTCTTTCGGTAGTGGCTTAGTCCCTGGAAGCTCTGGTTGCTTGGCATTGTTGTACATATGGGGGTCTCAAGCCCCTTCAAGCTCTTCCAGTTCTTTCTCTGATTCCTTCAACGGGGGTTCTATACTCAGTTCAGTGGTTTGCTGCTGGCATTCGCCTCTGTATTTGCTGTATTCTGGCTGTGTCTCTCAGGAGCGATCTACATCCTGCTCCTGTCGGTCTGCACTTCTTTGCTTCATCCATCTTGTCTAATTGGGTGGCTATATATGTATGGGCCACATGTGGGGCAGGCTCTGAATGGGTGTTCCTTCTGTCTCTGTTTTAATATTTGCCTCTCCCTTCCCTGCCAAGGGTATTCTTTTTCCTCATTTAAAGAAGGAGTGAAGCATTCACATTTTGATCATCCGTCTTGAGTTTCATTTGTTCTAGGGATCTAGGGTAATTCAAGCATTTGGGCTAATAGCCACTTATCAGTGAGTGCATACCATGTATGTCTTTCTGTGATTGGGTTAGCTCACTCAGAATGATATTTTCCAGTTCCAACCATTTGCTTACGAATTTCATAAAGCCGTTGTTTTTGACAGCTGAGTAATATTCCATTGTGTAGATGTACCACATTTTCTGTATCCATTCCTCTGTTGAAGGGCATCTGGGTTCTTTCCAGCTTCTGGCTACTAAAATTTCCTGAACAAAACACCAATGGCTTATGCTCTAAGATCAAGAATCGACAAATGGGATCTCATAAAACTGCAAAGCTTCTGTAAGGCAAAGGACAATGTGGTTAGGACAAAACGACAACCAACAGATTGGGAAAAGATCTTTACCAATCCTACAACAGATAGAGGCCTTATATCCAAAATATACAAAGAACTCAAGAAGTTAGACCACAGGGAAACAAATAACCCTATTAAAAAATGGGGTTCAGACCTAAACAAAGAATTCACAGCTGAGGAATGCCGAATGGCTGAGAAACACCTAAAGAAACGTTCAACATCTTTAGTCATAAGGGAAATGCAAATCAAAACAACCCTGAGATTTCACCTCACACCAGTGAGAATGGCTAAGATCAAAAACTCAGGTGACAGCAGATGCTGGCGAGGATGTGGAGAAAGAGGAACACTCCTCCATTGTTGGTGGGATTGCAGACTGGTAAAACCATTCTGGAAATCAGTCTGGAGGTTCCTCAGAAAATTGGACATTGAACTGCCTGAGGATCCAGCTATACCTCTCTTGGGCATATACCCAAAAGATGCCTCAACATATAAAAGAGACACGTGCTCCACTATGTTCATCGCAGCCTTATTTATAATAGCCAGAAAATGGAAAGAACCCAGATGCCCTTCAACAGAGGAATGGATACAGAAAATGTGGTACATCTACACAATGGAATATTACTCAGCTATCAGAAACAACGAGTTTATGAAATTCGTAGGCAAATGGTTGGAACTGGAAAATATCATCCTGAGTGAGCTAACCCAATCACAGAAAGACATACATGGTATGCACTCATTGATAAGTGGCTATTAGCCCAAATGCTTGAATTACCCTAGATCCCTAGAACAAACGAAACTCAAGACGGATGATCAAAATGTGAATGCTTCACTCCTTCTTTAAATGAGGAAAAAGAATACCCTTGGCAGGGAAGAGAGAGGCAAAGATTAAAACAGAGACTGAAGGAACACCCATTCAGAGCCTGCCCCACATGTGGCCCATACATATACAGCCACCCAATTAGACAAGATGGATGAAGCAAAGAAGTGCAGACCGACAGGAGCAGGATGTAGATCGCTCCTGAGAGACACAGCCAGAATACAGCAAATACAGAGGCAAATGCCAGCAGCAAACCACTGAACTGAGAATAGGTCCCCTATTGAAGGAATCAGAGAAAGAACTGGAAGAGCTTGAAGGGGCTCGAGACCCCAAAAGTACAACAATGCCAAGCAACCAGAGCTTCCAGGGACTAAGCCACTACCTAAAGACTATACATGGACTGACCCTGGACTCTGACCCCATAGGTAGCAATGAATATCCTAGTAAGAGCACCAGTGGAAGGGGAAGCCCTGGGTCCTGCTAAGACTGAACCCACAGTTAACTAGTCTATGGGGTGAGGGCGGCAATGGGGGGAGGGTTGGGAGGGGAACACCCATAAGGAAGGGGAGGGGGGAGGGGGATGTTTGCCCGGAAACCGGGAAAGGGAATAACACTCGAAATGTATATAAGAAATACTCAAGTTAATAAAAAAAAAATATTTATTCTCAAAGTTAAATAGTCTGAGTGGGTTATAAGATTATACTAAGTTTTCAGCCCTGCTAGTAATCTGAGAATGACCCATATATCTGTAAATATCTGGCTTCTAGAACTGAGACAGGTTATAGAGACAATTTTCTATTCGCACAGTCCCCTGTGAGCAACACGTGAGAGCAAGTCTTCAAGCTTCTGGCCTAGGATCATCAGACAGACTTTTGAAACACTGAATTTTGAAGGGCTGATCATTCTGGCTTGGCAGAAATTTTCAGCCAACTTATTCTGCAATGTTTCCTTTTCTGGAGAGTAATTAGTCTGTAGAAGAATTGGAGCCATTTTTGCATAGTGTCTGTCTGCCACAATAAATCACCTCACGTGGAGGTGGAGATTTTCAGTTTCTTCTTTGAATATACCAAAGGGGAGCTGGTGGGAGTGGACATGTCTCAATAAAAGTTAAAGAACATTAAATGTCAAAAAAAAAAAAAGAAATACTCAAGTTAATAAAAAAAAGAAAAGAAAAGAAAAAAGAAATACTCAAGTTAATAAAAAAAAAACTTGTATTGCTCCTTCATTTTCAATAGATAGTTTGTAGAATTTCAGAGACTTTGATGTATTTTTCCAATCCCTTCTGGATTTAAACTTTTCTATGAATTACTCTGCTGGGCCTGCCACTATTTGGGACTTGCTCTTTTTCTCTTGTAGCTTTCTTTATTTTGTGCTTTCAGAGTTTTGACTATAATGTGACAAAGGAGTTAATTTTCTGGCCCTGTCTATTTGGTATTAGTTGAGCATCTACTAGTTGGGGATCTCTTTTGAAATATTTGAGGAATTTTCTTCTATGATGTTACTGAAAGTATTTTCTTTATATTTTACATGATATTAACTTGTGTGTTCTGTGCCAATATTTCATAAATCTTGACCTTTTTAACTCTAATAAACTTTTATGTTCCACTTATATGTTTTTTATGTTTATGATTGACCTTTATTGAATTATCTTCTTCCAGTCCCTCATATATACTGGTTCTGAAACTCCTGGCAGTAGAGCACTCTGACCTCAACTACTTCAAGTTCCCAGCTCAGTCACACAGAATCTATAGTGTGTTCTGACACTTTCTCCATTCCAGCTATCTTTTTAAAAATGTTCAAATGACTATGAAAGACTATATGTATGTATACCACATACATTTTAGTGCCTGAAGAGGACAGAAAATGGCATACAATAGTCTGGAACCAGAATTTTATGTAGTTGTGAGCCACTTTATGTGTATGAGAAACAGAATCAGTATCATCTGCTAGAGCATCTAGTGCTCTTCGTGCCCTGAGACATCTACCATTCCCTTATCAAACTTTTAAGATAGGTGCTTAACATATCCTCAAATTTCAGCATCATTCTTCATCAAATTATCACAGATCTTTTACTGTAACTCGAAACTACAGTTTTGTTTTTCTCTTCAGCACTCTACATGATTGCACAAATTAACAAAGACAATGGAAATTTCATACAGCTTCTTCTTGCTACACTCAGTCAAACCATTTCTTGAAAGCTAAAAAGAATGTTGACTTTTCTGACCTGAGTTAAACCTCTCTGAATATCAGTTCCTTAATTAAGAAAGAGATGTTGTGATGATTAGAAATGATATATGCAAAGTTGCTAATTGCAGATCTGACTTTCAGTATGCAATCAATAAATTGTAAGTAACTATTTTTATTTTGTTTATAATCTAGATTCTGTACTAGGCTGGTATATACTATATAAAACTAGCATAGTTTACATAAGTAATAAATATTCAAATTTAAATAAGGTCACAGTCAGAGACTGTAGTGAGGAGCAGTAGACCTGCAGAAAATGTTTGCAAATATGCTTTAAAATGTATGTGGTGTCTATAGTTCACAATACACGAAGGTGTGTCAAGGATAAGATTTGTAATTTGAGTAGTGTACAAAGGCAACAAAATTTAAAGAGGGACTTATTTCCAGATGCCACTTCTGCCTTATACAAGACTGAGAATGAGAATTTCCTGAGGTTTTATATCTTAGATACCTTGTTTGCTTTACCCTTATTCAGGCCCTAGGTCCATTCTAATTGTATTTATGTTTGACAAAAGGAGAAAATAAAGATAGAGATAATTTGGTATATCATAAGAAAAGACGTAAGAATGGCCAGATCAGCCTAGAAGAGAACTTTCTGGTGTATTTGTTACTTTTCTGTTGCTGAGATAAAATATCCTAACGAAAAGCACCTTAAAGTTCATCAAGGCAAGGAAAATATGACATGGTGGCAAGAGGAAGAAACTGGCTGGTTACATTATTTATCTACACATGGAAAGCAAATAACAGGAAGTGCTCACATTTTTTAATAATCCATCCCCAGTTAGGAATGGTTAGGAAGTATGCCCTTCTTGGAGTCAGGTTTTGAAGTTTTAATAGCCAATACTACTAACAGTTAGATCCCTCTGCCTCAGTATTGTCTCTTAAGATGTGAGCTCTCAGCTGCCCCAGCCTCATGCAAGCCTGCCGTTGCCATGCTCCCTTCCATAATTGTCATGGACTCTAACCCTCTGAAACTATAAACTACAAATTAAACACTTTACTTTATGCACATTGTTTTGTCATGGTGTTTAATCGTGACAATAGGAAAATAATTAAGACAACTCTCGAAACACCAGTTGGGCACCGAGTGTTAAAATAAATACATGTTCCTATGAAGGAAATTCTTATTAAATCACCACATCTTGCTCAATTATGAGTAATTCACAAGGGGTTGGGGAAATTGCTTGGTCTCAGGTGTTTGCTATGCATGTCTGAAGACCTATATTCATATTCCTAACACCCATGAAAAATGTCAGGCTCATCTGTATGCACCTGTAATTCGAGGACTGGAGATACAAAGTTAAGAGAACCCTTAGGACTTGTTGGACAGCCAGTCTAGCTATATTGGTAAAGTTCAGGATTAGTGAGAGACCTTGTCTCAAAATATAAGGTAGAGCATAATCGAGACTGATAACCTATGCTGACCTCAGGCCTCCTGCAGGTGCACAAAAGTGTGCATAAACTCATAGGCATATGTGTACATGCATGTACATATTCAGAGGTTTAAATCATGCACATATAAAAGTAAGGTCACAGAAAAAGGGGAGCCAGAGAAAGATTAATGTAAAAGCTGCAAACACATTGGCTCACTTCAGTTCTAATCTTATTTTTAGTAACATGCAGCAGAGTGTTCCCATATAAAAAGAATACTGGACCAAGGGAAATGGGTTAAGCCCTGTGTTTTAGTTGGCTCTTGCATAAAGGGTATAATTAAAGATATTAAAAGGAACACATCTCTTCTGAGACCAATCTATGAAAGTCGGTTTACACTTTGTAAAAAACCATTAAGATCCTTCATCGATACAGACCTCCCAACTCAGGTAAGTGGCAGCCTAAGTATTATCACTTCCACTTTGCAGAGAAAGATGCTTAAGGGAAAGAGACTGGAATTCAGGAACATAATATGACATGCCTTTGCTTCCTGCTTTCTTATTTGTACAATCTGTAATACAAGATATATAGTCAGTTTATCCTTTACACTGAAGTAATATCAAGTTCAAAGCACCCAGAGATATCTTGATATAGTAAGTCCTCAACAGATATTATGCCCTTTTTCTTTGTGGATTCAATATTGTACTGATTCCTGTGCTCCTTAGCCCTGATTTTGTCAGGAGCGTTTTCCTGGGCTACTTCCAGTCTGAATGCAAGGGTTAGCCTCTCCAGCTGGAAGATCCATAACAAAGAAGGCTTGTTCATCAGACAAATCCTTTTACCAGCCTAAAGCTGAAGTGGGTGAGAGTCCTGCAGAATGATGAGGGGAAAGAAAGGGAGGTAGACTTTCATTTTCATTGGAAATAAATCAATGCGTGAATCAGAGCAATGCAGCTCAGGGACCAGAATGGCAAGCATTTTTAGAACTGTCACTTTAAAAATATGTTCCCTCCTGCCTTGAGGCTCTCTCAGTGGGCAGATTTTAAAATAGAAACAAGTAACTTTAATTAGGCTCTAATTAGCCCCACAAGTTTTTGTGAGCTAGGATAGTTTGTTTTAGAAAAAAATATAATAACAGACGGAGGATTTTCCAGGCACCACAACTTTAATTACAATCCCAAACACCTCAAGCATGCTTACTAGGCCAATTAAATCAGCAGGGCAATGGCAAAACTAATGTGCTACCTTAGACCCAAGCTATGATGATGCTCTCTATTTGAGTTTGCCTCTAAAGTAAATTGAAAAGCAGATAACTTACAATGCTTACTTAAACAGAAGCAAGAGACCTTTAAACTGTTGGTAATGCACAATTAACCAGGATCCGAAAGGTGTGAATTTTCTAGATCAGTGATGCTTACCTGAAGCATGAGAATATCTCCCTCTTCATTCTTTGCTTCTATGCCACATCTCCTATGATACATTCCTTCAAGTGTTATCTTTCCAGCAGTTTCACAGGTAACTTAAGTAGGAAATTCAAATACTTGTCCTGTCCCTATAAATAGAAAAAAAAAGACATATTGCCCTCAATAACCTTCAGGCATCTACTGAAGTGTTACTGGGGCCAGGCGCTAAAGACTTCCTGATATTACAGTGGCAGGAAGCAATTCAAAGAGAAATCCATACAGAAAAAGAAATCCTCTCCATTTCCTTCTCAAAAATGCATGTTCATATACATGGAAGAAATAGAACATTTGTACCTAATGAGTGGAAAGTGGTCAATGTTCACATTCACAGATCTTGTGAATAGCTTTTGAGTGCTATAACTTAGCAAAGTATTATGCATTCTTTCTTATGTTTCTTCATAGGTATGTTAAAATATAGGCACTACACAAGTTAATGTCCTTATGTAAAATGACTAATCCAGTGGGCATAATGTAGCAATCAATGTGTGTGAGTGTTGCTGTATATACCTGCTATGCCAAAATCATTGAATGACTCCTTTTATTTTCTATGACATCTTTCATTGATGTAAATCTGGTACTCTGTATAATTCATCCCTTCATTTAATAGTGGATTAAGTGCCAAACATGTGTATGATAGCTTCAGCTGACTTCTGAAGGTACAAAAAGGAATAAAGAAGTATCCTTCCATTTGAAAGGCACAGTGACTAGCAAGCATGAAATAGAGAAAAATCCATGAAACACAGAAAACATGTTCCTAGGAATATTAAAAAGTCTGTCTCTTGCTCCCACGACCCCTCAATTCTGCAAAAGTCACACATAAAACTACAGCCACAACTTAAGTCATCCTGAGGGAGAATCAGTTAGAATAACAAAAAGGAAGAGCCAAAAGTCCAAGGCTGTCTACTCAAAGTCTGTATTACGACAATTTTTGCATTTCTGCAACACTTACCTAGTGGACTCCAGGAGAAAAGGCATGCTCCTTACCTACACGTGCTCACCCATGAAGGAACAGCATAAGGCCTGTATATGCATGCTTAAAGAACGTGGGATTAGGCCAAAGAATGGTTTATTTTAGTGCTTCAGGCAATATCTTAAACAGCTTGATTTTTAACTGGGATGTTCAAGGCTTACTTCAAGCTCAAATTTGGTGGGGAAAACTTTGTATCTGGACAAATGATCAAGGCACTAGGTAATTCTAGGTCTAGATACAGTGAGTGGGGAATTGAAAAACCCTACAAAGTTCTAACAATAAGGACTTCAATTTAGTAAAATTCAAAGCAATATGTACAAAGATGTTAGACATGTTAGGTTCACTTGAAAACAACTAAATAAAACAACTTTGAATAAACAAACAAAGAAACAAACAAAAAACACCAAACTACTCTACCTTTCACCACACCAACTAAGTATGTCCTAAAAGTACTAACCTCTTCAATTCATTTTCTGTAAAGCATACTTATCATACCACTCATGTTCACAGGTAAGAATAGCAGTCTTAAAGTGAAGTGGGCTTTCTGTTTTAGGATCACCTTTTCTTCCTTCATAATTAGTAAGAAGACTCCCCAGTAACAAATTCTTACTTTAACTTTCTTTGCTACTCAGTCACTTGCTTATATAAGTTTTGGTTTTTGGCCCCTGGCAACACTGAAGTGGCATGACAATAATAATAAAACTACTTACATGTATCATGAGTCAAGCACTGTGCTAATTGGAAGTAAATGTAGATCTGATTCCAACCTTAAAATAGCTCTGTGAACTAGGTACCATTCTACCCATTGTTTTTATGAAGTAACCAAGACCGTGACAAGTAATCTCAATCGAATCAGGAAGCACTAGAACAAATATGTTAATTCAGAGAGTATAAATAAAAAAGTAATGTACTCTTATTGGATTTCTCATTCTAAAAGTTACTGGTAGTTTTGATTGTGAGAATTGTGAATGGTGGCAAGATGGACCCTGATGTAAACGATGGAACTTAGGGTCCCATATACCACAGTCTTTTGTTGCTTTACTAACTTTATTGAATGCCCTCTGAAGAGACCCAGTAGTTAATTTGATGAGTTTTCAAACATAAAACTTAAAAATCCTCTTTCAATAATTTCTCCTCAAACTTTTCTTCTTTGCACTATCTACATTAAACTCATGTATTTATAGTGTGCAATCCAAGAACATTCGCCCACAGAATCTGATAGTCATTCTTTTCCTTCCTCAAGTAAAATCATTTGGCCCTGGAATATTCTGCCCAGCTCATCATACACACACCAATGAACAATTCTCCCAAGAAGAATGTTCCTTGTAAAATTGATGACAGGTAAAATGTACAGCATCAATGTCTTAATGATATTTTCCCTTGTGTATAACATTGCATTTGGGTTAATTTACTCAATAGCACATTAGGCAAAAAATAAGACTTTTAAAACAAACAGGGCACCAGTGGAAGGGGAAGCCCTTGGACCTGCCAAGGCTGGACCCCTAGTGAATGGGATTCTTGGAGGGAGGACGATAATGGGGGGAGGATGGGGAGGAGAACACCTATATAGACTGGGAGGGGGAGGGGTTAGGGGGAAGTTGGCATGGAAACCAGGAAAGGGAATAACACTCGAAATGTAAATAAGAAATACCCAAATTAATAAAGATGGAAACAAACAAACAAATAAATAACCACAAATTTCCCTTTTTACACTAAAAATGACCCCATAT
This sequence comes from Rattus norvegicus, assembly GCF_021556685.1. Lineage (NCBI taxonomy): Eukaryota > Metazoa > Chordata > Mammalia > Rodentia > Muridae > Rattus > Rattus norvegicus. Next base: position 154,388,273 of record NC_141554.1, on the reverse strand, counting down.
TTTAGATTTCTACTAGAATAGCATCTGTCTGAATTTTCTACTTTTACTTTTTTGGGGACTTTCAGATATACTTTCTACCTTTGATTCTTTATTCCTCTGCTATTTCTTCCTTCACTTTCTTTGTTTCAATTTAGAGAACTATTTTACATAAGAACTCTATTTCTGGGGGCGGGAGAGATGGCTCAGCGGTTAAGAACGCCGACTGCTCTTCCAGAGGTCCTGAGTTCAATTCCCAGCAACCACATGGTGGCTCACAGCCATCTGTAAAGAGATTCGATCCCCTCTTCTGGTGTATCTGAAGACAGCTACAGTGTACTTATATATAATAAATGAATAAATCTTTAAAAAAATCTCTATTTCTGTCATTTTCATACTTCTTTCAATCTAACCCCTCCTATTTCTTCCTCCCTCTACTCATGTCAAATTCCTGTCCTCCTCTTTATCATTGTTATAGAGTTACATACATATACAATACACTGATAGAGATACATGTGTATACAATGCACTGATACATAGACATACATACATATACAATGCACTGATACATAGACATACATACATATACAATGCACTGAGACTATTTAACATTGCTCATATATTGAGAACTCAGTATATGATACTCAAAGAAGATCCATTTTCTCTCAAACCGTTATTCCGAGGTGTTCCATTTTCTTGGTTCTATCTCCACTGATTTCTCTGGAGCGCTACTATAGATTTCAAAATCTTAACTTGTAAAAATTCCTTTTAAAAATTAAAAGTCACTGTTTTTAGTTTATCTACACTCTCTCTTTGTAAGCATAAATTTTTTGGAACCTACTTTTAATAAGGGTTCAACTTTTCCTCTAGCCCACCACTCAGCAGAGGTAGTAGAAAAGAAAAGTTATTAGGCTATGGGGGAAGTGGACCTTTTCAAACATAGTTCCTTGTGAGTGAACTCAATCTTCTTTCTCAGCAGTTCAGTCCCATAGCAAACAGCAAATACGACTCAGCAGCTGCAGACCAGTCCTCTAGGCAGGTAGATATCACACAAAAAGAGGCAGCTACAGTCCAGTCTTCTTGGCAGGCAGAAACCAGGCACAAACTTGCAAGAATAGTTCAATCCTGAAGAAACAGCCAGGCTTGCCAATCGGTCTGAGGTAAGGCTGTAGAATTGGCAAGCTGCCATAGGGACCTCACGACCAATTCTTGGGTGAGTTTCTTTCAATGACCGTGTTATATCAAGTTGAGCTCAACAAGGTAATGTAAGGTGAACCAATACATGTGTATCATTAGCTAAGAATAGTGAGGCAGAGAAAAGCTAACCAATTTGTCTCCCACTGTCTGTGGGGTAATATTTATACTCCTTCAACACAGGTCCTTCCACATGTTTGCTATAGAAAAACATCCTTTATAGCTGTATCTGCTCTAGGAACACACTCTTTCATATGTTTGCTTCAGCAAGACATCCTTTCGCCTGTGTGCCCCAGCAAAACATAATTTGAAATAACTAATTTTCTGAAGAAACAAGAAGTTTTTACTTCAACTCTTGATTTTCTTTCTTTGCTTAATGGCTTGAACTCCCATATTAGATTTCAAAGAAGAAGTGATTTGTTATTGTTGCTCTGCTGCTGCTGCTGCTGTTGTTGTTGTTGTTGTTGTTGTTGTTGTTGTTGTTGTTCTTAAGTATGAGAGAAATAGCTATGTTTTACTTTTAATTTTAAAACCCATTAGGTGGTAGGACCCAAATAGGATAAGAACACAACAGGTTGACCAACAGAATCAACTAACCTGGACCCTTGGGGCTCTCAGAGTGTGAACCAACAATGAAAGATCATACACAGGCTGGACCTTGGGAGGCCACCTTTTCTTCTATTAGTTTGAGTGTGTCTGGTTTGATGTGGAGGTCCTTGATCCACTTGGACTTAAGCTTTGTACAGAGGGATAAGGATGGATGGATTTGGGTTTATGCCTAGGAGAAGTATAGCTGGGTCCTCAGGCAGTGGAATGTCCAATTTTCTGAGGAATTAAGCTGAGTGTTTGGGGAGGGGGAACATGCTTACAGAAGAAAGGGAGGGGGATGGGATATGGAGCTTATGGCCAGGAAACCAGAAAAGGGAATAACATTTGAAATGTAAAGAAAAATATCCAATAAAAAAGTAATTTACCCATGATAAAACCTCTGGTACATCTACACAATGGAGTACTACTCAGTTATCAAAAGCAATGACTTCATGAAATTCATAGGCAAAAGGGATAAACTAGAAAATATCATACTGAGTGAGGTTACTCAATCACAGAAAAACATACTTGGTATGCACTCATTGATAAGTGGATATTAGCCAAAAAACTCAAATTACCCAAGATGCAATCTACAGACCACAAGAAGCTCAAGAAGGATGACCAGAATGTGGATGCTCCTACTCCTTATTAAAAGGGGAAAAAATATCCATAGGAGGGGAAATGGAAGCAAAGTTTAGAGCAGTAACTGAAGGAACAGCCATTCAGAGCCTGCCCCACATGTGGCCAATATATATACAGCCACCAAAACTAGATAAGATTAATGAAGCTAAAAAGTGCATACTGAAAGGGAACAGATATAGATCTCTCCTCAGAGACACATCCACAGCACATTCAATACAGAGGTCAATGCTAGCGCAAACCACTAAACTGACAACAGGACCCCCTCTGGGAAAATTAAATTAAAGGAAGGACTGAGAGAGCTGAAGGGGCTTGAGACCCCATAAGAACAACAATGTTAACAACCACAGCTTCCAGGGACTAAACAACTACCGAAAGACTATACATGGACTGGTTCAGGGATCCTACTGCTACGGACTGGTTCAGGGATCCTACTGCATATGTAGCAGAGAACAGAATTGTTGGGGCACCAGTGGAAGGGGAAGCCCTTGGTCCTGCCAAGGTTGGACCCCCAGTGCAGGGGAATGTTTGGGTGGGGAATAAGGGGGGTGGATGGGTGGAACACCCATATGGTGGTGGAAGGGGTAGGGATGGGGGCTTATGGACAAGAAACCGGGAGAGGGAATACCATTTGAATTGTAAGTAAAGAAAAAAAACCTCAGGTGACAACAGATGCTGGCGAGGATGTGGAGAAAGAGGAACACTCCTCCATTATTCAGGGGACTGCAAACTGGTACAACCACTCTGGAAATCAGTCTTGCTGTATCTGACAGTGGCTTATCCTCCTGTAAGCCTGTGTGTCAGTGCTCAGGTAGACCTGTTTCCTTTCACCTGGATCTGGGAACAAAGAGATCCTGGGTTTGTGTGTACAAAACCTTCCAGGCGAGTCACTTGGAGCAGAAGAGTTGGTCTTACCTCTGCTTTCAGGTATGTTGGTGCTCCTGGCGACTGGCCTTTAGCTCTAGGCACAGGCAGAAATTGGAAGGGTCCTGCCTGTGACTGCTCCCAGCTTCCTGTTGGTAAATTCCTTTTACCTTCACAAAACATATTTCCTTAAAGGTTTTATACCTTAGCTCTCATTCTTCCTTTTGGAGGTATATTTCATGTGCACATGGAATAGTTTATACAACATTAATATGTCCTCTGATTTTTATGCTACTTTCTGGTTTAAATCACCTTGTCCACTTATTTAATATTTTATATCTTTTTTTGCAATTGTGGCCACCCTTCTCTACATGCTCTAATTTGCTGTAGTCTTCTTCAAAAGTGAGTCACTAAGGCAGCAGCATTAATTCTGGGATAGTCTCACTCCAGAGTTGGAACAGAATAGAAGGCATTGCACATTAATTATAAATATGGAATGGGTGAGAGCTTAGAAAATAATTTGTCAGCTCTGAAAGTAATATAAAAAATATACCATCCCTTTGTTCATTGATTCAGAAAGCATTTTACTGATGTTACAGACTGTGTAAATGGGTTCTCAAATTGAAATAGTTTCATAGCAAAAATATATCATTTTATCTTAACATGTCAAAGAAGACATTTGAAGGTACAACTGGAAGCACAATATCTTGTCAAACTGAAGAAAAATAGTAACGGTTTCCAAATTTTCTGAGTTCTTTTTACATTTCTGCTAATTAGTGCAGATTTGGGAAGATTTATTTAAGGATGTATATATATTTAAGTATTAGAACCCCAAGAGTTTTATTATAAAATGATCCTAGAGAGTAAAACAGGTGAATTGCTATAGGTCTTGACACTAACATCTACTGATGCTAATGTCTTGGATATGTTACTTCATCTTTCTGGGTATCATATTCCCCAACTACAAGCATTAATAAATAATCGCACTGTGACCACATAAACTTTAAAATTTGGCCTTACCAGAGGATAAGGGTTTCTTTTACCCCAGTTTTTCAAATGCATTTTCCCTAAGGAGTATTCTTTTTCTGTCACTAGACTTCCTCTGAGATTTAAAGTAGTCACAAGGGAAGCATGTATGGAGAATGTCAAGAAATATAGACAAAACCAAAAGAAAGGTCTCCTAACCATTTAAGCATGCTAAAACATTAACTCAGAATAGACAAGGAAAGGGGAATATCAAATATTTTCTGGATAAGCCAGCTTGACTTCTGAAGGGAATGAAGAAACGAAGCATTTACAGGTTCAGCCACATAATATAAAGAAGTAATAGGGAATGATAGTGAGGCTGGTTTAACTGAGAAGAGGGCTGGGACAGGAGGACAGAGGAGGTGGCGAGAGAGGGGCTTACTAGTAAAGTTTGGGAAAGCCATATAAAAATCTGTTAGTTCATCAGCTTCCTGAAGAAGCATACGTGCATGCACATGCACACTGCACACAGACACAGACACAAACACACAACACAGAGAGAGAGAGAGAGAGAGAGAGAGAGAGAGAGAGAGAGAGAGAGAGCGGGAGGGAGGGAGAAGAAGAAGGAAATATGTTATGAATGACTTTAATTGGATTTAATGTATAGAGGGCATAATATTCCTCTTAGAAGTCATATAAAAATCCTAGTGCCAGTTATGGAGTACCTCTCCTCAAGGTGTTTGTCAGAGTTGTCCTGGAGACCCACAAAACTATGTAGGCTATTCCTAATGGCTTTGATTGCCCACAAGAATTTGATGATAAAGACTCTATTACTCAAGATTCCTTACAACTTAACATAGGAGGACAAGAAGTTGAGATAAACCGAGCAGGTGAAGAGTGAATATGAAAGGAGCTAGGATCAGAAGATGGAGTGAACAGGATCAAAATGCATTATGCACAGTATGAAATTATCAAAGAATCAATTAGATATCACTTTGAAAAAGTAAAAGCCTTATAGTAGAGATTAAAAAAACCATCAGTGCAGATTTGATAGATCAGGTAAAATTTCATTGGCAAAGCAACCTTCCATGTTTGGATAGAAAAAAAAGTTGAAACAAACCAAACAAGAATAAAATAGTCTAATTGTGTACAATGGGAAATGTGTAATCAAGCTAATAAAACACTCATCACCTTTTTTTACTTTTCATTTCGTGCTGATAAATTTTAAATGTATTCCTTTTGTTATGTATATATATTCAAAAGAATACTGTTGAATATTGTCCACCTGCTTGCTATACAATGTATACATCCATTCAAATATCACTATGCAATCCACAAATACATGGCTTTGGGATATGAGCTAACATAATGTTAAATAAAAATTTAAAACATAAGTTCCCACACCCAAACATATATTCAAACACCCAGATCAAAAATTCATGACAAATTAACTCTTCTCTCTATGTGTAAGTGGTGAACATCCACTGAGCCCTGAAGACCTAGTTTAATTTGATTTGCCTTTTGTCATTTTTCTCTAACTAGTCCACACATGATTATTTGCATTTGATCTGTGTCACTCAAGCATTATACATAACTCCATTATATCCCTGCTCCAATGAGCTTATAGTCATCTGTACAGAATTTCCCTTTGAATTTCTTTCTTTCTTTTCTCTGAGGTTAGATTTTCTAACGAAGTGTTACATTTTAGACTGCCCCTTATTGAGATTTGTGCCCTGTAACGACCCTAGGTTCTGAGTAAATCATTTGCGGTTTGACCTTAGGCAAGGGTTATATATTATTTACAAAGTTCTAAGAACTTTTCATGACAATAAATTAGTATTCAACTTCAGTAAGAAATGAATGTTCTGTTTGTACATGATTAGTTATAGCCAGGAAGTTTGTGTGCCCTGCTAGAAATAGTTTCAAACCTACACCACTTACTCAGTTAATCATGTGCTTCCTATAAATCTCTGCAAGTTCAGGTACACAGAGATCAGCCCTCAGGCATTAAGAATCTTGGTGTCTCCCCTATGCTGACCTTCTGAACTGAGGTAAAGCACTAGCTTGAGTAATAGAAATTATCTACTTTTATTCTTGTATTGCCTACTCACTTCTTTTGTTAAGAGAGTCATGAACACTTTTAAAATACAGGCATTGATTTAACTGCATAGTCTAAAAAAGAAGATCCAAGAAATGCTCAGACAGACATGAGGATAGATGCTGTGTGGTTGAAAACATTCTTACAGTTCAGTCAGATGCATCACATTACTGAGGACATGTTGCCTCTCCACATAAAATCAAACACATTTCTACACTTTGTGATCACTACAGAATGTTTATTTCACCAGACTATGAGTATCTTAGTTCACTTAGGCTACATAAAAGAATACCATAAAGCAGTAACTTCACAACATCTACTTAATTTAATCTACTTCTGGAGACTGAGGGTGCATGATTAAGACACCAGAAGTCATGTAATGTTGAGGCCTTAGTCCTGTTTTTGGATGGCTAGATGCTTATGGCATCCTTCGATGGTAGCATATTTTAGGTAAAGGAAGCTTCCTTTTAAATTGCATGAAAAAAGTCACTGCAGAGCAAGCTTGGGCAAGTTCATGAAGTCCTATGTCAAAATAAAGAATGAAAAGAGGGTTAGTGCAAAAGTTCTTGCCTAGCATGCATGAAACCCTAGTTTCAATACCCAGAATAAGACAAATGCCTGGAATAAATAATGAATGCTCCAGTATTATAGCTTAATTGTGAGTTCTTAACTCCAAATGTCATAATATATTAGCAATGAGAATTATAACATAATAATTGAGGAAATGCCAAGCATTAAGACTGTAACAGAGAACATAAGTATGATAGTTATTTACAAGGACTTATCTGGCATTCTAGATCATGATCAATGAACACTTCAAAGGCCATGTAATAAGCCCATTATAGGAAGGACTTAAAAAACAGATTCAGATGTTAAGATACAATACAGTTCTCTACTTCCTGAAAATTTTGTGGTTTTCTTTATGACTCCCTACCCCTCTAGTTAGTGTCTGGTTATAAGGAGTAGATGCAATTCATTCCTGTAAACCAAGACTCACTACATAATTTAATTAAACTTATTAACATATTGTAATTTCAGTCCCTAAGGGTTACCTTACAAAAATGCCTTTTGCAGAGGAGTTTATAAGCAACAAATATGTATTACATATACTTCTAGGGAAGGGATAGCTAGTTCATAATGAAGGTGCTAACAAATTTGTATGTTTTTCTTTCCTTTTTTTAAAAAAAAAATAACCTTTTACTCTTGGAGAATCCCATATACTAACACAATGAAATAGCGATATACACTGCCTTCAATTCTCCTCTTATTCCCTCCCTTCTATCATTTAATAAACCACTAAGTCCAACGTGGCTGCCCATTGTGCCAGGCCATCCACTAGAACAAGAGAAACCCACCACTTGTCACAATGCTTCTCCCTCCTTCATCAGGTATCAATTACCAAAAGCTTCTTAGTAAGAAATGCAACCTAGAGATTACTTACCCTATCTAGGTCACTATTTTGGTTGACTTGATCTTGTGTAGGTTTTATACACCTGATATGAATTCATGAATGCAATAGTCCTATTGTGTCCAGAATAGGCATAGAGCATCTCACATCACTTTTCCATGTTTTCCTGTCCTTATAGTCTTTCTACTTCCTCTTCTACAGTATTCCTGAAACATTGGTTTGGGGTTTGGGGTTGATAAAAATGCCCTATCTAGGGCTAAGCACTCAGTCTTTTCCAACTATGGACCTCTCTATTAATTGCTATCCTCTGCAAAAAGAAACTTCTCTGACAAAAGTAGAGAGTACCATGACTCTATGGATATATGCATAAATATTTATAAGGAAAATTGACAGCACAGCCATTAAGCAAAATAAAGGTAGCAAGTTCCATCCTAAGCCTATGACCACCCAATCAATTGGCTTTTGATTAATGTTAAAGGTACCAAGCATGAAATGTGTTTCTGTAGATCAGGCCTCAAATCCAGTCAGAAAGTGAATTACCACATAGCAATTGTACCATGACTGCACCATCTTTCCTAGCAGGTCAGTTTCGTAATATGTAGGATACAGCATTCGGTAAGATCATTAATATATTTCCTTCACTGATGCCTTTTCTCTCCCAGCAGTCTAAATGGCACCTTCAGGCACTATGAATGCTACCCTTCAGGAAGGAAGTTTCCCAATTGGCTTGAAATTTATTCATGTCCAGCATCCAAAGTATATAGTATTTCAGGAGACGGATCTTACCATGTAATTACAATGAGAAAATAAGGGGGAAAGCATGTGCTCTTCAGATACCACAGGGACTTCTCTCTCCAACAACTCTTAAGGAATTAGTCTATAATTGTATCTGATATTTTGACTTAATAACCCATATCTTCTGCAAGATGCTTTGTATCAAATGGTAGAATACTTCCATATGAACATATGTTCTTAAAAGTTATAATTTGAAATTAGATTAATAGCCAGTGAGTTTTCATATATTCTTTAAAATGCATTTTCATACATCCTTAGTTAGTCTAGCTCAATAGCTGTTATCCATGCTTAATCTTTTAAAGTGGAAAACAAGAACAAAAACTACAAACAAAATCAACCAGACAAAACCCCACCCACTCAATAAAGATAACAAAAAGAAACACTTCAAACATCCTAACTTCAAATGCTTAGATTCTAGGGCAAAGGCACACAAACAGTATCAACCAAGCAACATGGCTTTTCTTTTCTTTTCTATGTAGTTTAATGCATTTTAATAGCAAAATTACAGGAACAGCCCAGAAGACAGAAACATTAAAAACATGTACTCACAAGTAGGACAACTCCATTAGAAAAGTACAGTGAGTGGATGGAATCTACTGTATGATAAAAATGTGACAAATGCCATTTAGTTGCCATCAATAAGAAATTTACTTATTTTTTTAAAGATCCAAATGTTGGCATTATCCAGTATTTTTTAACAGGTTTATTTATAGTTGTTATGAAGTTGAACTGCTGAAATGTGTTCATTAAAGAATTTTGCTTGCATAAATACTTTACATCTTGCATTTATATTAAAAATGCACACACAGATGAATGTGGAGAAACTGCCAGTACCTGATTCTGTCTTCTGTTTCCACTCGCAATCATAGACTTAGTACCTTTGACCCCATGGAAAAAATATCTAACATTCAGAACTACTGACAACAGGAAGAAGAGGAAAAAATATTTTGAGAATGAAATGCTCTCCTAATAGTGGACTCTCAAGCATGTTCTTCACGTTTGCAGTGTGTTAGCGAGACACCTTTTGGCAAATTGTTACACCTTTGGCATGGACAACACACAGGTTGCTATCTTCAAAAAGGCCAACCAGATAGGCCTCACTTGTTTCCTGCAAAGCATTAATAGTTGCTTTCTGGAAGCAAAGATCTGTCATGAGCAATTTCTTGAACCAGAAGCTGAAAGGGGAGCTTGCGACTTGAAATCAGAAGTTCAGTGAACTTCAGACAGCTCCTGATTTCAGGGGATGTCTCAGTACCAGGCGTGTTTTTTCATCTCTCCAGGAGAGGGCGCACTCTTTGGAGAGCGGCTTTTGAAGCCTGCTGTTTCCTGGGTGCTTTACCACAGTCTGCTTTGTTGGGAACCATGGTATGGCCAAACAAGAGGCAGTTGCTGGTGTTAGAGAGCTGCAGTGGCGCAGTGAAAGCTGCGAACACACCAACATGGCTTCCCTAGAAGGCAGAAACTATATTGGGTTACGCCCTCAAGAAAAGCAATTTAAATGAAGCACAAAAACAAGGACTTCCAAGTAGCAATTGTGAATATATTTAAGTATTTTAAAGAGCATGTAGGTAAACACTTTAATAAATACCATGCGAACACAAAAAGTTGAATGAAATAATGAAAATAATTCCAGAATGAAAGTAGATAGAGCTTAACAGAGAAATAGAATCATTAAAGAAAACCCAGGCTGAAATAAAAATGGAAATGAAAATCTCAGGGTATCACACACAGACACACACACACACACACACACACACACACACACACACACACACAAATCCCAGTGGTGAGCTTACAAGAATAATAAAAGACATGGAAGAAAGAAACAACTCAGGTCTTGAAGATAATGTAGAAGAAATAGATAATAATAGTCCTTGTGTATATGTTCCACATTTTTGTTATCCATTCATCTACTGATGACATCTCAGCTCATTAGATGACCATGGATCTCTAGCTGTCCCTGTGTTATAATATAAAGTCTTTTGGATGTAAGCCCAAGGATTTTATAGCTGTGTCACATAGTCAGCTTTTATTGTTGTTCTTTTGTTTTGTTTTGTATTTAAGGAATCTCCAGAGTAGTTTGCAGATGGGCTTTAATAGTTTATAATTCTTCCAAAGATAGATAAGAATTCCCCCTTTGCCATATACATACTATTTGTCTGCCAAAACTGGTCTTGAGACTTCATTTTCTTGTTGTGAAACTCGAGTGATAAGATTAAGAAATTTCCACAATCGCTTCTCGGCCTTTTGGCTAAGATCAAGTGAAGAAATTTCCACAAAGACCCACAGCCAGATCTCTCTCTCTCTCTCTCTCTCTCTCTCTCTCTCTCTCTCTCTCTCTCTCTCACACACACACACACACACACACACACACACACACACACACACAAGGTTGGAAAGGGTTGGGGCTTAGAACACACAGCTCTAAATGGGTATCTCCATCAAATTCCTCTCCTTAGAGCTCAGGAAGGCAGAGGGAGTATAAGAGTCAGAGAGAATAGAGGAAAGCAGGATAATATAGACTTTTAAATCAACTGAGTAAAGCTCATGTGAAATTACAGAGACTGAAGCAGTAATCACAGGGTCTGAATGGGTCTGCACCAGATTATCTGTGTATGTATTATAGCTTTCAGTTTAACACTTTTTTATAGGACTACCATGTGTGAGAATGAGTAGCTGTTGACTCTTGTGCATACTGTTACAGCTCTTTCTTTTGTTGGTTTGCCTTTCCTAACTTCAATGTGATGGTTTTTGTTTTATCTTACATTTTATTTTGTTATGTTTTGTTGTTACCGTTTGGAAGCCTATTTTATTCTGATGAGAGACAGGAAAAGGGTGGATCGAGATGGGAGGGAAGTTGGGGAGGAACTGGGAAGAGTGGAGGGAGGGTGAACTGTAATCAAGATATATTGAATGAGTAAGGCATCTATTTTCAATAAAGGGGAAAATATTAAAACATCAAAATAAACCAAACCAAACCAAAACAAACAAACAAAAAACTGATGCTGAGCTTCTGTGTGAGAGCAAACCAGGAAAGAGTGTGCTTCTATGGTCTCTGTTTGAGTTCCTTCCTTCAGTTTACTGTCTTGAGCTCTTGTCCCTTCTTCAGTGTCTGATTGCAAGATAAAAAAAGAAAGATTGGAGTAAATTCTCTTCTCAAAAGGAAACAAAGACCAAGGACAATATGAAAATTTTCTGACATTCCAGAGAGACTCAAGGCAAAAAGTTCTTAAATGCACCCAAAAATAAAGCAGAAAACCAGAATAATCATAGCTATTTTTTGCACAATTGATGAAATTATAAATAGTTCAGAGGTAAAGTGGCCAGGTAAATTGTGACTCAATCTGTACAAATGGTACACACCAATGAAAAATAACCTACTTCTATAAAAAATTAATTAGATGGATCTTATAAATATAGAAGCAAGCAGGTATATGCTTATTAATTGTGTTTATGTTAAACTCAAGATTATTATAAAACTATTGCTATCCATGTCAGACCAGTGGCTACCTCTAGCAGAACAGATTACAGAGGATGGTGATAAGATGTCAGTATTCACTGTGGGGCTTTAGGTAGAGTTCAATGGTAGAGCACTTGACTAGAATGTGCAAGACCCTGGACATGGCTTTTACCATCTAAAACATCATTGGATATATACACATAGTGAACCCTAATGAGGCAAACAGACTGAAATCCAAGTGCCAGGAACCTTGTCTATAGCATCCAAGGGTGAATTTCATAATTACGTCTACTCCACTTCATTGTTAAAATAAGAAAATTGACTTCAAGGGAGGGGATATTTCTCTAAGGAATAAAGTGAAAAATCCAGGAAGCAAAGGAACCCACCATAATTACTTTAGAAACACATTATATAAAAATTAATAAAAGGAGGAAGAAAGGAACTCACTATACAGAAATGAACAGAGCACTGTTGCTGTCACTGTGCCATAAAAGAAGGCAAATGAAAGCAAAGAAGATCAAGTCAGGATGGCTGCTTCTCATTATGTTTTGATTCCTTAGATCAACTTCCCATTTAATCCCATTTACATTGTAATAGAGCTTCATTGGTTCAATCTCTGCTAATTGAGAATTGATGACAATTTAGTAGTTATCTGTAACTCTGCAACACCTTTCTTTAAAGGTCTGGTAAATTAACAGTAGAAACACAGAAATGATACTCTTGCAATTCGTAAAAGAAGCAGAACTTAAGCAACACTAAGCACCTTAGAAATGCTTTTAAAAAATCTAATCATCCCTTAAGGACAGGAATGTGGGTTTCACTGAAACACCAGACATCATTGATAACTATTCCTCTATCCCTAAGAAATTGAATCCTATCTCTACCAAAGCATTGTCCTTATTTTGTAATTATTTACTTAAATCTTGATTTCCTAAGCTAGACTGTAATTCCTTGGAATCTCTCGCTCTGGTCAGTGAATGTGCAGTAATTAGGAACGACTAGATCTGAGAGCTTGCCTGGAAGCAGAGAACATCTAGAAAGGAATTTGAGATAAGGGGAGATGTTAGCCTTTAATCTATTTCCAAAAATCACAGATTTTACAGGCAGTGGAACATAGCAGAGTCAGAAAACAGCAAGTGGTTCTTTATGCATAGACTATGGGGCATGGAGCAACAGAGAAGGAAAGGTGTAGAGTTATAGGACTTTAGGAGCACAACAGAAAGGACCCTGTAAGAAATCCAGTTAGGACTTTACTGTTCAGCAAGTAAAAATTTACTGAAATATTTTGAAGAAGGAAAGTAAGATTATTTTATCCTGTTTAAAATGGCTTCAGTGGTCTCGAGAGGATGTGCCTAGTCCTGAAATGACTTGAGGTGCCAGGATGGGTTGGTACTCAGAATAGAAGGGGAGCAGATAGGAATAGGGACTACATGAGGAGGGTGCTGGTAGGAGAGAGGGTAGCTGGAATTAGGATTTAAAATGAATAAATAAATTAGCAAATGAATGAATAATTTAACATTCACTGCGTTGCAGAAAGTGACTTGAGAAGCATAACAGAAACAGAAACACCAGGAAAGGTCATTGAGAGGTTGACTTAGTGTGTAGGGAATAGAGATGAGGAGCAGAAAGGGAGATGCCAGGGACAGTTTAGGACGTGGAACAAATAAAGCTAGGTTTCCTCAGTAAGACCTTTTTTAATGTATGTATAAATGGCAACTCCTCACGTTGCACATGTATAGGATAAATACTAGTTAAATAAAATTTTGAGCTTATATGACAAGTATTTATTTTTGTTGTGGTTTAACTACATAATTTCAATCTAATTAAAATCCAGTTTTAATCCAAGAGATGATTCTGAGCCATGCCCAGAAGGTCAGATCCTAAACTTTACATCCTTGCAAGAGATCATATACTAGACTCTCAGTGTTTCTTCCTTTCATGACCATTCAAACTGTATCCACTCCCTTTGTGCTTCACAATGGATATATTAAGATTTCCTCAAGAGGATTGCATGATATTGAGGGTGAAGAAAATATATAAAGTGAAAATGTAGGATATATGTGAAGGTAGCATTTATCAGTTAGTCCATCCAACCAATTCATAAATTAATGTTCATTGTCAACTTGTACTAATTGCTATGTGTATGTTGAAGTGAAAGTGTAAAGCAGTTTAGGCACTGTATTGAAATGTTCTCAGGTGAATGTCACTCTCAGAAGTGACAAGAACAAAAGTCACAGAAGAAAATATGTGATACCATTCATCTCACGGGTACAGGAGGCCCCAGAGGTCTCCAAAAGAACACCAGTTAATGTTATTGCCTTTGGTTACTAACGCTGTCTAAGGTAAAATTCTATTGCTGAAGATAACACCTACTTTGGATGAAGGGATATAGAGAAATCTGTTTTAAACAGACCACAAAACTTCCTCTATGTTGACTAAACGTCATAGTACCTAAAGTTGCTATACAAGCTGCTGAGAAAAGATGTTAGTAATCTTACCGTGAGTTGACTACTGAATGCTTCAGTATTGACTCGTTGGGCAATACATGCATATTTGATGCAATAAGTAATAAGAATAATTCATTGCTTTCTATATTGCTGATTATATTTGAGACCTGTTCCACATGTGAATACATCATGCTTAGTACTGTAACATTGGTCAAAAACCTGTATCTGATGAGCTCATAGGCTTAGGATAGAATCTGCTGTTACATTTTGCTAAATGATCATGCTGTCAAAATGCCTTCTAAATCTTCTAAAACTTTTGCCCATTGGTCAGAGAAGGTTCTTTCTGCAGTGAGCAGCAATCAATGAAGAGATGTCTAATGGTTAAAATTCTAAGAAAAAAATGCACTGAGTTCTCAGCCCTAAATTAACGGCAATAAGGTAACAAGAGTAAAATTGAAAGGACTGCTATAAAATGCTTTCTTTATACATGTCATGACTATCACACTCATGAACTTAGAGCAGATGTGGTTATCTGAACTAGACCTCCAGAAGATCAAACTAGCCAAATTCCTAGCACAATCCTGGATATCCTGGTAAAATATTTCTCGGCCCCATCATGATATAGCTTTCCCATGCTCCACTAGATGACTCAATTCTATTTAAATATAAACAGCACTAACTGAACACCATTAATCTTAGTACTTGGGAGATGGAGGCAGAAAGAATACAACTTTGAAGAGAATCTGAGCTACATAGCAAGATACCACATCAATAAATAGACAAACAAAAAATTGAAATAGAATATATAAGATCTAAAATTATTGCACACGCATACACACTGGGACTTATTTTATGTATAAAAGCTAAGTCTCTGAGGATGCCATCTCCTTTAGAATTCTCAGCTATAGAAAGAACCGAATAAATTGTGTATCTTTCAATTGGTCAAAAGATGTATTGATTTCTTCATCTAGGCTGAAGCCTCTAACTTGACCTGAAAGTCTTCTCAGTAAGCTTGTGACATTTCAACAAATGGAAAGAAACTATCCCTGTCAGGGTTGAATTCCAGAGTGTATAGACTATATTGATTAGTACTGACTGGTAGTAGCCAGTATTGGATCCCTGCCAGGCCCATTATCTGTTCACATTCCTAAATTACTAAGATGCAAAATTTTATCCTAATCCATAATACACAACTTCAGATTTATTCTGTTTTACAATAAAATAAAACCTAACAGTGAAGTGTGGGATTGGTAGTAACTAGAAAATAATATTCATTAAAAAGAAGTGAGATGACTTTATAAAGTACCTAGGTCAGAGGGTTCTTCAGAGAAACAGAACCAATAGAATATAAGTAGGTGGTTGAGTAATAAATGTGAAATAGAAAGATACTTAGATACATGCAAGATATAGATAGATAGATAGATAGATAGATAGATAGATAGATAGATAGATAGATATGTAGATATTAGAGTGATGGGTCAGTCAGTAAAGTGCCTAATGCAGCATGAGGACCTAAGTTTAGATACTCAGGCCCCAAATAAAAAAGCCAAGTGTAATGGCATTTGCCTATAACCCTAGCACAGTGGAGATGAAGATAAGCAGATCCTCAAATCCTCGGAATCCATTGACCTATCTAGACAATCAATGTACGGCAGGTCCAGAGAGACTCTGTCTCAAAAGATGAGGGAAAGAGTTAAAAATAAGGATATCTATTACCAAACTCTGGCCGCCACATATAAGCACACACTTGTGCATGTGAATACACACACATATTCACTCACAAACACCACACACATATACACATAAATACTATATTATGCTATATATGTATATATGCTTTATATAATACATGAAATAATTATGGGGCACAGATGATAGTAAACTGCAAAACAGATATAAGGTTTAAGCATGTTATGGAGATACCTTATATGACTATGGAGGATGAGAACAGCAGAGATAGTTTCAATCTATGTCCTAAGATATGAAATGCAGGAGAACAGAGAGTGTAAGTGCCGCTTGTAATTTACCTGAAGACAGAAGTCCAATATCACAGCTCTTAGGCACTGGAGCATAGAGTGAGTTACCCTTACTCAGCCTTCAGGGTATTGAATAGTGTACCATTACCATTATAGTAGTGATAACTGTCTACTAAGTTCACTAATTTAAGTATTAATCTCATTTAGAAGCACTCTCACATACATGAGTTGGCACATAAGCACCCTTAGGTGTGCATGCACACAAACACACGCAAACACACACACACACCACATACACGCACATACATTGATGCTTAAACAAATATGAAGTTGACACCTGAGATTAATTATCACATAAAATTCCATGCTCTCTCAGTTCTAATAGAGCTTGTTGTATTTACTAAGCACCCTTAGCTAAAGATTGGCTGTTATCGCATGGAATGTGATTTTAAAAGACATACAGAAACTTTAGGCAAATTCTTGCTTCAGTGCATATACTGAGATTGAGAGCATATATGGGGAATGCATGAACAAATACTGAGCTGGGAGACATCCTAGATAAGGCACTAATTAGTAACAACAGTAATTGTTCATCCAACACTTTCAATATGCTAAGTATATTTTAGTTAATCTGTTTAATAATCTTCAAGTAGCATTATTATTATTTATCCACATTTAATATGGGATAAACCTGATGCCCATTTAGTTATAGTAACTTCCTCTAGATTACATAACAGCTAAGTGATAGAGATGTGACTTTCTTCCTGGTCTGGGTAGCGACAGAGTCCTCTTAGACACTATAATACCCTAATAGAAAATGTACTGCAAAGCTTTAAATTATAATCCATATAGATCATGAATCTATGAATGGAAGGCAATTGAAAAGAAGACAATAATACATGAGGGGAGCAGTATTATACCACCATGGTTCTCTGATGTTCTAAAACTGAGACAATAAGAAAAAGATGTAATATACATTTAAAATGGAAAATAATTACTTTGAATTGATTGCTGTTGGTAAGAAAAACAGCTTTGTCCCTTAACCAAGCAAAAAATGAACATGGTGGAAGGGAGGATAAAAATTTCATCCTAGGTAAATGCTCTCAACATCCAGATTCCATAACTGTGACTTCGTACAGAATGGATCATACATCATTTGTTCTTGGGTACCTGGAGGACTTCAATCAGCTTTTTGCATCTGAACAACAAAAATGCTCACTTCTTAAATTAAAAACAGCAAAATATGCATTCCTTAATTCTGGAAAAGAGAAGCCTGTTAACATGAGAGGAAGATAATGTCAAGATCCAAACAGAATCAAATTATTCAAAATGCATTATTTTGTGGGTCTAAATTTCTGAATAATTACTTTTGCAGCTCAAAACAATGCTTAAAATTACATGCAAAAACTACTTCAAACAAGGATTTCACTTTCTTCAAGAAGGTTATTACATAGTAATTCAACCCTTCTTTCCCTATTACACCTCCACAAAACCCAAGCATAAATACTTATACTATTCAAAAATTAACATTTGAGGGCCAAAGTTATTTGTTTTAATATCCCAAAAGATAACACCTGCTTATAACCAGAGATAAGCCATGTCTGGACAGCTATGTATTTTCAAGAACAAACAATTTATTAGACATATATTCCATAAAGAGTATAAATTTAGGTAGAACTATAAAATGCCACTCATGAAATGTCATTATAGTTGTATTCTATTGCTGGTGTCTGTCATGCTAACCATGAAGTATTTTTGTATTACACATGCAGAAAATAAGTCCCAGGAGGTTGACTTAACCTGCGCTAGAATTCACCCAATTAGTGGCAGAACCATGACACAGGTTCTTCAGTTTTTGTGCTTTTTCCTCAGTACCAGAAGCGGGCACCTCAAGAAGAAAAATCTAGACAATGTCACTTAACCTTTCCTCTCTTAATGAAATATTCAACTGTTCTGTCAGTAGTACTTTGGTTTCTTTTGACATCAGGATACAGTATAGCAGAAGGAAATAATATGCTCTCAATAATCGTAACATGAAATCAGGTAGAGAAGAAGTAAGCAAGTCCCGGAGAGGCCTATTTAATTTTAGAAGTGATTCAACTAGTTTCAGAGAAAATTAAAATTAATCAATAGAATTAGAAAACAACAGGACAGGAGTATTTTTCTTGGTGGAACACTTGCCTACTATAGGCAAGGCTTTGTATATTTCAGTTTTCATATGATTCATAACAGGCTATAGTCTACCAAGCACCTCTCTACTATGTCCACTTGTACCAAAACTGATAGGTCAGTCTTGGTTTCTGAGTGTGTATTTTACCATAAAGAAATTAGATGGTATCTACTACTCTCTCCTTTCCTGTACTGGCTTTTGAGATCCTCAGTTACTTCTGACTCAGTGCATGATACTCATCAGCACTGTAATAATCACAGTTTCCCAGGACTGGGATTCTATCTCCTCCAAGACATGCTATAATAATCTACCTGGTATACCATGGGCTGATGCTCATCCTGTGTACTGATTTTTGATCAAGGATGCTGAGCACAAAGCAGCACTCTAATCTGTTCTTAACAGGCCTCTGCTTTATAACTTTCTAGAGTTCACAGGCATCTTAAATGTTAGCGTTCACTTATTTTTTTTACTTCCAATTTTCTTCCTGTTAATGTGATCCTTGCCTACCATAACCCAAGTTACCTCAGTGTCAACCATTAGTGACTGAACATCACACGATATCTGAACAATGTCATTTCTTTGACCTTAGTCCTTTTATAAAGGACACATACTTTTTTTCTTATGTTTGAATTTAACATTTTTTTTATCTTTACTAACTTGAGTATTTCTTATTTACATTTCGATTGTTATTCCCCTTCTCGGCTTCAAAGTCAACATCCCCTAAGCCCCTCCCCCTCCTCTTCTATATGGGCTTCCGCTCCCCATCCTCCCCCCATTACCACCCTCCCCCCAACAATCACCTTCACTGAGGGAACAGTCTTGGCAAGACCAAGGGCTTCCCCTTCCACTGGTGCTCTTACTAGGCTATTCAATGCTACCTATGAGGTTGGAGCCCAGGGTTAGTCCATGTATAGTCTTTGGGTAGTGGCTTAGTCCCTGGAAGCTCTAGTTGGTTGGCATTGTTGTTCATATGGGGTCTCAAGCCCCTTCAAGCTCTTTCAGTCCTTTCTCTGATTCCTTCAATGGGGGTCCCGTTCTCAGTTCAGTGGTTTGCTACTGGCATTCAGCTATGTAGATGCTATATTCTGGCTGTGTCTCTCAGGAGAGATATACATCCGGTTCCTGTTAGCCTGCACTTCTTTGCTTCATCCATCTTGTCTAATTGGGTGGCTGTATATATGTATGGGCCACATATGGGGCAGGCTCTGAATGGGTGTTCCTTCTTCCCCTGTTCTAAACTTTGCCTCCCTATTCCCTGCCAAGGGTATTCTTGTTCCCCTTTTAAAGAAGGAGTAAAACATTCGCATTTTGGTCATCCTTCTTGAGTTTCATGTGTTCTGTGCATCTAGGGTAATTCAAGCATTTGGGCTAATAGCCACTTATCAATGAATGCATACCATGTGTGTTTTTCTGTGATTGGGTTACCTCACTCAGGATGATATTTTCCAGTTCCATCCATTTGCCTATGAATTTCATAAAGTCATTGTTTTTGATAGCTGAATAATATTCCATTGTGTAGATGTACCACATTTTCTGTATCCATTCCTCTGTTGAAGGGCATTGGGTTCTTTGCAGCTTCTGGCTATTATAAATAAGGCTGCGATGAACAGAGTGGAGCATGTGTCTTTGTTATGTGTTGGGGCATCTTTTGGGTATATGTCCAAGAGAGGTATAGCTGGGTCCTCAGTAGTCCAATGTCCAATTTTCTGAGGAACCTCCAGACTGATTTCCACAATGGTTGTACCAGTCTGCAATCCCACCAACAATGGAGGAGTGTTCGTCTTTCTCCACATCCTCACCAGCATTTGCTGTCACCTGAGTTTTTGATCTTAGCCATTCTCACTGGTGTGAGGTGAAATCTCAGGGTTGTTTTGATTTGCATTTCCCTTATGACTAAAGATGTTGAACGTTTCTTTAGGTGTTTCTCAGCCATTCGGCATTCCTCAGCTGTGAATTCTTTGTTTAGCTCTGAACCCCATTTTTAATAGGGTTATTTGTCTCCCTGCAGTCTAACTTCTTGAGTTCTTTGTTTAGCTCTGAACCCCATGTTTAATAGGGTTATTTGTCTCCCTGCGGTCTAACTTCTTGAGTTCTTTTTATATTTTGGATATAAGGCCTCTATCTGTTGTGGGATTGGTAAAGATCTTTTCCCAATCTGTTGGTTGCCGTTTTGTCCTAACAACAGTAGGACACATACTTTAAGTCACATAGTTCTTATCTTTTTACATGTGACAGGCACAAACTCATATATAAATAAAACTTAAAACAAATCTTTAAATTTTTGCTATATTTATTTGTTTGGGGTGTGAGCAGAGGAAAACTTGAAGCAGTTACTATGTGGATCCTATGGACAGAACTCAGATGCCAGCCTTTGTTGTAAAATGCCTTTAAGCACAGAACAATGTTGCCCTTAGGCAAGATAGTATTCTATTTGAATTGTCTTTGAAAGCTCCATAAATGTATGAAGTGTATTATGTGCACATCCATCTCCCACCCAAAAAATATCTCTTCCAATTCCATGTCTGATTAGTACTTGCTCTTTAAGTATAATAAAATCAAAGTAGTAAAGTGTGTAAGAGTAAGAAGTGCATTGATTAAAATATTTTTCACACTGGAAATAATTAAAATATTGTTATTGTTACATTGAAACTAGAATTGATTACATATGGCTCATGTGAAATACAGAAAGTACAATAAGACAAAATGCTACTGTGATATGACACCTTGACCCAAGGCAACTTATGGAAGAAAGAGCTTATTGGGGCTTACAGTTCCAGAGATTGGACCATATGGCATATATTTCCAGTCCATGACCATCATGATGGGAAACATGCTGGAAGGAAGGAAGGCAAGTAGGCGTGGCCCAGGAGCAGTAGCTGAGAGCTCATATACAACTTGAGACAACTAACAAGAAAGAGGAAGAGGGGAAGGCGAGGAGGAGGGGAAGGAGGGGGGAGGTAGAGGATAGGGAGAAGGAGAGGGGAGGGAGACAGAAAACTGGATTCTTGAAGCCTCAAAGCTAGGCCTAGTAACACATTTTTACCAAGGCTACATCCTTTATTATCCCCAAACAGTCCCACCATCTGGGGACCAAGCATTCAAATACATGAGCCTTTGAAGATCACTTTCATTCAAAATACATCTATTCTATGGTATGTGGGCTATGGTTTGGAAATTTTTTGACCAAGGCAGTGCCATTCTTCTTCACTGAACAGAATGGATATGAGTGTCAAAGCCAAGACACTTGGTATATTTTGTTCATATCAGCTCCTTCAGTAATGAACTCTGATGGCACTAGTACTTTGGCATACCACATACTTTGGCATACCACATAATTAAGATAACTAGAAAGAGGAGAGTAAAACAAAGTGTCTGTCTTTTATAAATTGCTCTCTTTGAAACAATAGGGTCAAAATTTAGGTGATAGTGTATAGCAGATCAAGCCAGTCCTAATCTCAATATGGATTAGGGGAGAATTTCTCGAAGTCCCATCCTTAGCTGAGGACCTATTAGCAACAGATAACCAGTAAAGCAGGAAGAGACAGTTTTTCCAGTAATGTGTCCTCTAAAAAGCTGCTTATGCTCCTTTGTATGGTTTTGCATCCACAAAAATATAGACAACTCTATGTGAACTCATTGGGTTAAAAAAACACTTGTGAAATTGGGAAGGGGATGTGTTGAGGGATTAGTGGAGGAAGTGGATTTCATTAGAACATATTATATGGATGTATCAAAATAAAAATGTCCAAAAATAGGCAAAACTTGTAAAACCTGGAAATATTTTTTAAATGATGCTGCTGGGAGTGGGGAAGAATTCTTGAGTCAACCACTCATATGCCATAATAAATAATCATCTGATTTAGTAAAGCAATGTGGAGAAGTTATTCAATAACTTAAAGGAGAACTTACAAATGTATAGTGACCTTTTCTATCCTTGATCAGATATATTTTCCCAATAGACCCAGGTTATTCATCACATCATATATATGTGTGTGTATATATATATATATATATATATGTATATACAGTGACAAAATTATGTGGAAACATAAATTATATATATAATATTTTGCCATTAAAAATGAGGATATCAACAGAGATTAAGTCAGATCTGCATGTTATTAATATTAGGTATAATTGAATTGATAGGCATACGGATATAATGACTATATTGTTCATAGATGACAGCCTACATTAGAAAATAAAATAGTAAGTATAACGATTTAAGAGAAGAACTGTTTTTAAATTCAGTTACAAGTTTCATTTTATATGTTTTGCTTGCATGTATTTCTGTGTATAATTGTGTGTGTCTGCTGTTCACATTGGCCAGAGGAGGACAACAGATCGTGCAAAATTGAAATTAAAGATATTTGTGCATCACCATATAAGTGCTGGGAATTGATCCTGAGTTCTCTGGAAAATTAATCAGTGCTTTTAACCAATGAGCCATTTCTTCTGATCCTCAGATATAAATTTGTTATCTTAGAGAAATACTGCTAAGTAAACACTACAGTTCTATGGCCCTAATAAGCTGTTGCAAGAAAGACAGGTTTCAGTTACAATGTATGGGCTTTACATCTTGACTTAGAGAAGAGACTTAATCTATTTTTTTTTCATTTTCTAGTCTGGAGAAAAAGGGTAAATAATGATGAAAATACTAATACAAATACAGGCAAGTTTGCCTAGACTAAGTGAAATAAAACATGTATATATTATATAACGTTAAATTTAAGCATCATAAAGATAGTAATAGCATCTGTCCAAAGCCAAACTAAAAGTATCAAAATTTCTTTGCAGGTAAATCTTTGATAACACTGGTAGGAATAGGCACTTTGGATCTACAAACTATGTGAAATGTAATTTATAATTTAGTCATTTTCACACTAATTTTCTTTTGTTTTAAATTTATTTAGATGTTCTGACAGAGCTTGACCTTTGGACCTTGTATCATGCTGGAAAGTTCATATAGTAGAAAGCTTTGGAGTCAGGCAGAGGATTCAAGATTACCTTCAGTCAGTTGAGAGTCCAAAATTCCCTTGGCTGCTACCTGGTGCATGTGGTAACCAACCTTAAACAAGTGTCTATTTCCTCATCTGACATGAAGAAACTGTAAAGTGGAAATGAAAACATATTGACTACTGGAAAGCTTCATACTTAAAAGGAAACTATGGTAAATACCACGGAAGCACTTTCAGAGTAACTTTGCCCCATTCAACTCTGAGCAATGTCATCTGAAATATTAATAGTCACTCCACCTTATCTGTATAAGTTATTTCCACCCTTCACCAACAACTGTGTCAAAAGAAAGACATATGGTTGATTGGGTGAGTTTAATCATATAGTCAACTATTTAGGGCCAATGTAGACCCAATACATTAAGATTGGATCCACAAAGGAAATGTATTTTTTTTCCTGAGAGAGAAAATTGATGATAGGCAATGCTATGTTTTAGTGTACTCAAGCTTGAAAAGATAGAGATATGAATAAATAAGAGTTTTCCTAAACATATTAAATCCAAATATCTAGCTTCTGTAACTATGTTACTTATATGACACAGGGCACTGTGCAGATGTGATTAGTTTAACGATCAAAGTCCTTGAGGTTAAAAACTGACTTGGATTGTCCATGTGTCTCCGGAGTAGTTGCGGTGTAATGAAAATAACCACTGAATGTGCAAAACAGAGAAGATAAAATTAGAGTAACAGAAAGGGAAAAAAGTTTGACTGTTGATTGCAAACATTGAAGATAGCTTAACAGGCCACAATTCAAGGAATGCATAGATCTTTTAGAAGCTAGTAGGATGCTAGGTGGAAAATACCTTTAGTCTAACTTTTAGAGAGACTGTGGTTCTGCCAACACCTTGAATTGAGTTCAGTTAGGCTATAAAATTTTAAGTTTCTATTTTAATATTACTGGTAATAATGCCATAGCACTAATTGAAAATTAAAACACCGACCTACATTTTCTCATATTATAGTGAAGAATCTTCTAGTAACCTATAAAGCAGGGATAACTTAAAGGTTAGGTGAGTATGTGTCAAGCCCCCACTGATGAGGATGAATACAAACGCTCAGAGTTCAACTGAAGCAGGAACACAAGACAGTCTACAGCATAACCAGACTCCTGGGAGATAATTTGATTCTTCAATCATATTTACATTTCTCATGAGTTCCCAAAATACCTTAGCGTTTATGAAGGTAAGAGGATATTTTGACAATGTCCAAGTTGAGTCTTATTTTCAGGGAGCAATTCTCTGCTAGCCTATGCTAAACTGTGTAGAGAGGATTCTATGCTCCACAGGAGCAGTTTAATAAGACAGGTTTAAAGACCAGAAACATGTACATTTTTGTGGTACCCATGGGGAGGGTTCCGCTAAACTGTGCACATTTCTATATCAATGATAGATACAAGAAGTTGGGGAAGCAAATAAAAAAATCACTTAGAACATTATTAAAGAAAAAAGTAAAAATAGAAAACATGCCTAAAAGAAAATCATAGCAATAGATTTAAACAGACGGAAGCAGGATTTAACAATCCAATTTAAGATCTACTAAACATTTGTTCATGCCACTGTGGGATTTGAAGTCTGATTACATGAGACTATCCCTAAGCTTTGTCGGATATAAGATTTCCAAAATAATTAGGCTTACATTGACATAAATCTTATTTCCTTGGTAGATATTTCAGTGACCGAAAGCATTCTTTTTCAAGGAGAAGGAAAAAAAAAACTTACTCTGAGGAGGATTGGAAAGAGGGCTACATGGCTCGCTGCACTAAAGCTTTCCAGAGAAATGGGACCTGAGCATTGCTTTCAGACTATGCTAGCTAAACAAGTGGCAGAATGACAAGCTTGATTTCCACAGGGAAAGCAAAAACTGACTTTTCTTTCCCTGTAGCTGTAGGTAAGGATCAGCCAATAGCACATCTAGCAGTACCTCGTAATATCATAGGAAGAGACTCATAGAATTCTGAACACGAGAGGCATCCCTAGACCTGCTGTATACATGTTTACATTTTAACAAGTTACTTGGATAATTTGCACATGCATTAAACTTGGAGAAAACCTATAAATGTGTATTCCTTTTCTGATATAGACAGAGAAACAGGATCAGAAGAGGACCTCAAAATTATACAATAATAGCTCTTTAAACAGAGGAATAAATAGTAGACTTCATGAACTCTACATTGGCAATGTTCTTTTTAATTTTTCTGTTTTTCTTCATGTTTTTCTTTGACATTCTATAATTATTATTATTCTAATACATATTAGACAATTGATACACAAAGAGATTAAACAACTGACTTAATGTAATGTCATAGTTGGCATTTAAACCCAGGCCTGACCACCTAAAACCTGGGACTGTTGGTGTGGAGCTCCATACCGTGCCTACATACTTTGCTTGTCAATCTAGAGAATCACGATGCAAAAAAGGTGGAAATTAGAGCTAATAAAGACCCTCTATGCAAAACTTCACTAATTAATCTCTTATTTTCATTTGACACCCCAATTATTTGTTGCCGAGTTTTCTGAAAACTGAATGCATATATTCTCCTCAAGTGTAGAGCATTGTTACACTTTTTTTCTTTTTCTTTTTTTTCTCTCTGTCACTCCTGGCTGTGTCAGAACCCCATTAGAGTCCAGCTGTCTCTGTAATCCTGGGATCCTGTGATTCTGAGCTCCTTGGTGTGTCAGCCCTCCTCGGAGTCAAGCTGCCTCTAGGATCCTGAAATCCTGGTGTGACCAAGTTCCTGAGATTCTTTTGTGTCAGTGCTCCTGGGAGTCAAGCTTTGTCTGAGTGTTGCAGGAGTGAGTGGGGAGCCAGAGCCCTGGGTTTGCTCTAGGGACAGGAGCAAGCTGAAAGGAGCCCATGCCTCTTGCTGGGCGGGGGTTTCTGTTTCCCTGGTTCCTGTGGGGAGTCCCATTTGTGCTGGGTGTTGGGAAAGATGTTGTGGCCTTGAAAGAATAAAGATTTTAAACTATCCTCCACTGACCCTGCTGTGAGGACAAGTGCACCTCACAGCAAAGAATAACATAACATATTTTGGGGATGTAGCCTGGCTATAGCCACCACAAACCATCTGGCCTCGATAAGACCTGACTCAACAGTCCTGAGAAAAACGAGAATTAGGGTCAGCTTGCCCCAGAAGGAGGGTAGCCTAGAGTTGAACTGAGCCCAAGTTACAAACCAATGAAATTGCTTTGTGTGACTGTTGCCAACTACCTATGTAATTTTCCCTATAAATCCTTTCCCCTAATTGGGCTCGGGGTCGACTCCTCTGTCTCCTGTGTGAGATACGTGTCGTCCCCAGAGCTCTGGTTCCTCAAATACACCTCTTGTTTATTACATCAAGACTGGTTTCTCGTGAGTTCTTGGGGGTTGCGTTGTCTCGAGATTTGAGTGGGGGTCTTCCCCACCCCGGTGGTCTTTCAGCCTCAACTGTGATCTTGAGTGTGTCAGAGTAGAGCATTATTTCTTAGTTGATTGTGGTAATACTTGGTCAAATCTAATAGCAACTGACTCCTAACTTAGTGCTTGAATGACAAGTATTCATCCCTAAGACAACTGAGTGCCAGAAGTTCTAGAGTTGTGTGTGTGTCTTTTTTTTTTTTTTCTTTTTTCTTTTTTTCGGAGCCGGGGACCGAACCCAGGGCCTTGCGCTCTCTAGGCAAGCGCTCTACCGCTGAGCTAAATCCCCAACCCCGTTAGAGTTGTGATAAACGTTTTTGAGTATAATTTTCTAGTTACAGTTACTATCTATTTCAAAAGAGGTACAAAATCACACCAAAACTTCCTATGATACTGCAGATGATCAAGATAGTAGTCACTACTACTACTATGAGAACTCATATGAATGCTTTTCTTTTTAAGCCTCGATTGCTTGAACTCTTGCAATCTCTTGCCCAATCCAGTATGAATAGCAAGTTTTTCATCTGTATCACAGTGAATTTTACCATAGCAGATACTACCATATGTTGTCAATGTTCGCTAATTTTTTACTCTCTTTCCACCACTGTGTAGTGGAAATTTGTTGTGATAATTTTTGTAAGTAAACAGTATTAATCAATTAACAAGATAAACTAAAGAAAAGGGGCAATTAATAAGATAAACTGTAAGAAAAAGGGACATGCAGCCATCTTACTAGGGAATGTTTGGTATCTGAAAGATTGTTAAGAGTTTGGAGAGTCAACCAAGATTGAGATCAAATGCATCAGGATTAAAATTAGTGATCCCTCTCCATTTTTATAGCCACAATTTCTCCTACTTTATTTCTATTCATACTGAAATAGGGAGGGTAGACAGTAATATTTTAGGGGAAACTTTTAAGAAAACTATTGTTCTTATTTCTATCAATTTCTAAGCTCTTCATAATTTTAAGGGCCAGGCATTTAAAGAAAAATTATGAGGATTCATCGAGATTCTCCTGGATCTTTGTAAAGACCGCTTTCATTCAATCAGCTATTTAGGACACTGAGAATTTTACTTCTATCTTTATCTTCTATGCTCAAGTACATGGAATCCAAAGATGAATGAGATAAGATTTGTACTGCTGATGGGTTCAGTCAGTGGGAGGCACAGTAATTCTAATAGAGAAAATTATACCCAGTTACTGTTTATTATGGAATGAGAACTGACTGTTCTGAGGGGTGAGAGGCGGCAGTGATTAGCCTAACCTTCAGGGGTGGAGCTTCAAGGGGCAAACAGAAAAGAGGAGGAAAGATACATAGAACAAAGACTTGAAAGTAGAGGTAAGAAGTGAGCAATGTTTAAAAACATTGCCACCAATTTCTCAAGTGGATGAAATGGCTAGATACTGAACATTTCTTGAAGAGGAGCAGCCTGTCCAGGAAGGATGTGAAGACAGAGCATGCAGGTAATAAGAAAAACTTTGTTACGATTAAAGAGACTTGCCAAGCTGTGAAAGGCAGGGTAATCCACAGATAAAAGTTACAGTCAAACTAAACCTGCAGAGCAAACGAAAGTGGAGATGATGGAGAAGTAGTAGCATAAGTCCTAAAGGTAAGAGTCTAAACAAAGTTGCTTTTGAGCATAGAAGATAAAGACAGAAGTAGAATTCTCAGTGTCCCAAGTAGCTGATGGAATGAAAAGTAGCATGTAGGATGTTTAATTCCAAAGTTGTTCATCAATATTGAAATAAAAATTTCAGCAATATCATGGCTATCTAGATAATTAATATTAAAAAAATCCTTTAGTTTCTACTATAAACAAGTTAATTCCAACTGAATTACAACTACAAACTAACCACTGTGTAGCGCAACAGAGTAGGTGGATTTGACCTAGAAATAAAATATTACATGAACAAGTTTCATGCACAGTGTGTATCCTATGCAGTAATTGCCAAATTCTTCTCTCATGCACATTTACTCAACCATGATTTCTTTCTACTATAGTAACAAACCACCTTCCTAAATGGAGTATCTGTGAAGTTTCCATATACTTGCTTGAAGTTAAATGTTTTGGTTTTCTGTTGCTGACTGAAAAAATAACCACAACAAAGTTGTTTTATTGCAGCTTTTTAAAGTTAAAAATACTGTTGGCACCATTCGGCTGTGTCAGCTGCTACTGGGTATGAGCAATTTGCAATCAAGGTAGTAGCAATTGCTGTAATCTCATTAGAAGCTCAACTTCGATGTGGTGTGCTGTTATTATAACACAAAGGGTTCCATTTTCTTCCTGTATGTTGGCCAAAAGTGATCATGGTGCAGAACCTACGTAGTTCTTAAAAGACACTTGAACTCTCTTAGCCCATGACTCTCAGTCCTTTAGCAACTTGGCAGCTTGTTTATTGAAGGTCAGTCTTAAACGATGATTTTCTGACTCAGGGAAATTTCAAGTCCTCTTTTTAAGGATTTCATCTGAATAATTCCTGACACATGAATTAATCTCCCCTTTTATTAAGTCTAAATTAATTGGGGCCATAATTTTATGTGTAAAATTCCTTTCATCTTGCCATAAAATATAAGCTAGATATTAGTAACTGGTCTCGTCCATACTAGAGGGATATGATTATTTTTTTTTTTATTAACTTGAGTATTTCTTATATACATTTCGAGTGTTATTCCCTTTCCCGGTTTCCGGGCAAACATCCCCCTCCCCCCTCCCCTTCCTTATGGGTGTTCCCCTCCCAACCCTCCCCCCATTGCCGCCCTCCCCCCATAGACTAGTTCACTGTGGGTTCAGTCTTAGCAGGACCCAGGGCTTCCCCTTCCACTGGTGCTCTTACTAGGATATTCATTGCTACCTATGGGGTCAGAGTCCAGGGTCAGTCCATGTATAGTCTTTAGGTAGTGGCTTAGTCCCTGGAAGCTCTGGTTGCTTGGCATTGTTGTACTTTTGGGGTCTCGAGCCCCTTCAAGCTCTTCCAGTTCTTTCTGAGGGATATGATTATTGTTATAGAAGATGGAGAAGAAGTGCAGAGGATCAGGAATTTGAAAGTATTTAGTGTATAGCAGTGGGGGAAGGGGAACTGGTGGTAGCCACTAGAAAGTCAAAGATGCTAGGGACCCAAGAGGTTGCCAGGACCCAACAGGGAGGACATTAGTCAAAATACCCAACACAGGGGAGATAGAGCCTGTAACATATCCAGTGGTTAGGCATGACCCCCAGTTGAGGAATGGGACCACCCACCCACCTCAAAAGTATTAATCCAGAATTTCTCCTGTCATAAGGAAATGCAGGGACAAAGAGTGGAGCAGAGACTGAAGGAAAGGCCACCCAGAGACTGCCCCACCCAGGGATCCACCACATCTGCAGAACCAAACGCAGACACTATTGCTGATGCCATGCTGACAGGAGTACAGTATAGCTGTCCCCTGAGAGGCTCTGCCAGAACCTGACCAAACAGATGTGAATATACACAGCCAAACATTGGACTGATCACAGGGACCCCAGTGGAGGAGTTAGGAGAAGGACTGAAAGATTTGAAGGGGTTTGCAATTCTACAGGAAGAACAATATCAACTAACCAGATCCCCCAATGCTCCCAGGGACTAAACCACCAACCAAAGAGTACACAGGGAGTACCCATGGCTCCATTTGGATATGTAGAAGAAAATTGCCTTATCTAGCAGCACTGGAAAGGGAGCTCTTGGTCCTGTGGAGGCTTGATGACTTAGGATAGGGGAATGCTAGACCACTGAGGGAGAAGTAGGTAGGTGGGTAGGGTAGCACCCTCACAGAGGCAGAGGGAGGGAGGAGGGGATAAGGGAGTTCAGGAGGGGAATTTGGAAGAGGGATAACATTTGAATGTAAATAAATAAAATAACCAATAAAAAGAAAAATAATAAAAAGAAATAACCCTTTGGACTGTCCACTATAAGAGCTTCTGTTTTTGTTCATACTTGAAAATCACCAAAGAAAACATTTTAGATTTGAAAAAGTCTAACTGTATATGAAATACATAGCTGTATTTTGATTCTATACCCAGGATTATCTTCCTGGACTGCCATTCCTTCAAATATCCAAATATTTAAACTTGATAATTAATCTTTTCCCTAGTTAATTATAAAGTAAGTGTGGTCATTTCTGTTTGTCTGAACAAATCTTCTACTTCATCTTTTCATCTTTTCCATTATTTTTCAACAGGGCCTAGCTGTTTCTAAAATATAACTAAACTTAGTTTTGTTGAACTGGATAAATACATGTTTAACTTAAAGGTCTCCATAATTACTCTTGTAATTACATTTTACTGGCTTTGCCTCTCTAATAATTTTTAAAGCAACAGCAACAACAAAATCACGAAGAAAGTGATACTATGGTCAAATGGGTCATGGCCTTATTGACGTTTTCAAAAGAAAGAAAAAGAGACTTTGAAAATGTTGAAAATATTATTCTTTCCTCCTCCACCTCCTCCACTTCCTCCTCCTCCATCTCCTCCTCCTCTTCCTCCACTCGGCCACTCTTTTTCCTTTGGTTCTTTGAGAAGAAAACAAACATGCTTTATGCCTCTGAAGAAAAAAGATCAAAATCAGTATTTTTCTGTTTGTATATCCAAATTTTATAAGAGGCCATGAGAATGGAGAATATCTATCAGTAGTTGCTTATGTTTACTGAAAAATGTTTATCAAGACTACATGAAACATAGAGATTTCATCTTACCCTAGTCAGAATGTCTAAGCAAAAACAAAAAACAAAAACAAACAAACAAAAAAAAAACCCACCAAAAACAAATGTTGGTGAGAATATGGAAAAAAAGAGAACATTTATTTTTTTGTTGTTAAGATTATAAACTGGTGTATGGTTATGAAAATTAGTGCAGAGAGAGGGGGAGGGGGAAGAGGGAGGGAGGGAGAGGGAGAGAGAGAGAGAGGAGAGAGAGAGAAAAACACTTAGGATCCCATTGGTCAAAAATAGTTCTTAGCCTTAACTTCCTAGAACCTAATGATAATAATACAAAAGTAACTGGGAGGAGTTCATCTAAAAATTAAAAGTATACACTGTCTAGACACCGGATGAATATTATTTGACTTCATAAATGAGGCAGGGCTGAAAGAAAACTGGTCCGAAGTCAGGCAAAATTAAATTCCAGTTCAAACCTGGTCTTTATATATTGAGTAACATTAGTCAATTCTTAAACTCAGAATATTAATTTTCATACTTGTGTACCTAAAGTGTTAATACTTCCCTCATAACAAGTATAATGGAGTAGTTACAGAGTGAACTATTGCATCAGATCGTGAAAGTGTATATGTAAACTCCACACCCACAGCTTACTTTGTTTACTTGAGCCTCATCAGATTGTTGTGAAAATGACTCAAGGTGCTGCTTATAAAGAGTTTAAGACAGAACATAGCAATGTTCAGAAAATATTAGAAGTTATTACTGTTATTTACATTGCTATAACCTACCCAGGGGCAAGTTATGGTTATTTCCCATAAGTACTATTTATTATAGCATTCTGGTTTCCCATGTCCTCTAAATTGATGAAGGAGTGTCTTCTCTCTTACCTCATATACTTGTAAGTGGTCAAGTTAGAGACACAAAATTATTGGTTTTCTTTTAATTTTTATTTATTTTTACATTCCAGATTTTATTCCCCTCCTGATCCATGCCCCCCAACAGTTCCACATCCCATAGCTCCTCCCTGACCTCCTCCCAATATTTCTACAAGGATGTCCCTACCACACCCACCCCAAGAGACCTCTAAACTTCCTAGGGCCTCCAGTCTCTTAAGGGTTAGGGACATGTTCTCTGATTGAACCCAGACCAAAGGGTTCTCTGTTGTCTATGTGTTGAAGGCCTCATCTCAACTGAGTGTATGCTGCCTGGTTGGTGATTCAGTTTCTGAGAGAGATCAGTGGTCCAGGTTAATTGAGACTGCTGGTCCCTCTACAGGGTTGCCCTCCTCCTTAGCTTCCTCCAGCTTTTCCCTACTTCAACCAGAGGGGTCAGCGGCTTCTGTCTATTGTTTGGGAGAAAATATCTGCATCTGACTCAGCTGCTTGTTGGGTCATTGGGAGGGCAGTCATGATAGGTCCCTTTTTGTGAGTATTCCATAGCCTCAATAATAGTGTTAGGCCTTGGGGCCCTTCCTTGATCTGGACCCCACTTTCTGCCAGTCTCTGAACCTCCTTTTCCTCAAGATCTTCTCCATTTGTGTTCCAGCAGTTCCTTCAGACAGGAACAATTATGCATCAGAGTTTTGGCTGTAGGATGACAACCCTATCCCTCACTTGATGTTCTGTCTTTCTGCT
Source organism: Rattus norvegicus (assembly GCF_021556685.1). Lineage (NCBI taxonomy): Eukaryota > Metazoa > Chordata > Mammalia > Rodentia > Muridae > Rattus > Rattus norvegicus. The sequence continues at coordinate 154,354,980 of NC_141554.1, read as the reverse complement.
GGAGGTGGACTCTACAAGTTCCCTCTCCTCACTGTAGAGCATTTCATCTAGGGTCCCTCTCTTTGAATCCTAATAGTCTCTCACTTCCCAGGTCTCTGGTACATTCTGGGGTGTCACCCCACCTCTTACCTCCCAAGTTGTCCATTTCCATTCTTTCTGCTGGCCCTCAAGGTTTCAGTCCTTTTTCCCCTCCCAATACCTGATTATGTTCTCCTCTTCCCCTCCCTGTCCTCTTTCCCACCTATGTCCCTCCCTCCCTCACCACTGGCCTTTGGATTGTTAACCTTTTTTGAGTTCTGTGGACAGTTTCTTTGGTAATCTGTATGTATTTTTGGCTAATATCCACTTATTAGTGAGTATATACCATGCATGTCCTTTTGAATCTGAGTTATCTCAGGATGATATTTTTCAGTTCTGTTCTACTTTTTTATATTGAATTTTAGCAAATCTTAACAAATTTTAACAAATAAATTTAGCAAATTATTTTGGTTTAAAAATATATTTTAAAAAGCAAAGTATCACTGGAAGACGATTCTTATTTTGGCAAGAGGAGTCTAATAGTATCTTAAAAGTCTAGAATATTTAAATATTTTACTACAACAAATAGTTAAATGAGGCAAAGCTAACCTGATTTAAAAAACAGGTATAAAAGTTTAAGGAGGAGGAAATCATAAGTACAGATGAAACGTAAAACTTTCAACATCTATACAGATGTGGTGTTAGAATTTGGTTTAAGTATGTCAGGGTTGTAAATCAGGGGCATCAAAGGAGGCTTCAATTGTTAGTTCACTAGTTGTATAATAGGCAAACATGACTAAGCCAACAAAAGTTGAATAATATTTAAGATGTTCTGATAGGAAAGATAAATACTATAAAGAAATTACTTGTTAAATGTGTTTGGAAACAAAATGGCTTGATCTTTGCAAGTGTAATGTTTTCGTCTAATTCAACATGGCAAAAATGTGGTTCATGTCAAAGACAGAAAAGGTCAACTATAGCATCTGTCATCAACTACTTCAGAGAGTGTATAAATATGCTATTAGGTGGAAGATCTGCAAACATCTCTATGGCTGATAATTTTCTATCCCTATAAAGGAGTTTAAGAAATAATAGGGAAAGTGGTAAAGGGTAAGATTGTGGGAGGGGATGACTTGGAGAGGGCAGTAAGTGGGATGTAATGTGAAACAGTGGCAAGGACCAGCCTTGGTTTGTATAGGGTTTCTGAGAAAAGGGTATCTGGGAGCACCAAAAAGAATATCTGGAAGTCAGATCCTGGTTCCAAGTTGGTAGCCTAAGTTCTGCTAAGTTGTCTTTACAGAAAGCTCACCCTCTCTCTCACTCCTCTCTCTCTCTCTCTCTCTCTCTCTCTCTCTCTCTCTCTCTCTCTCTCTCTCTCTCTCTCTCTCTCTCCCTCTGCATGTGTTCTACTCTGCTCTTGACAGCTTTTTTACTATTCTTAAAAAGTCTCTGGTTGAGACAGTTCTCTTTTATAGTAAAAATTATAGAAGAGCTGTTTTCACTCTCCAGGTATCTCCAGACAGCTCAACTGTCTCTAGAGAAAACTCATGCAGACCAAAAGTCCAGGTTTTATTTACATATCAATTCAGACATTTACTGCATTTTTCCTTTTGATTATCCTATGAATCACCATTCCCTGATCACAACACTTTGATTCCTAGAAGAGAGCTAACATACATTTTTTTTCTTAACATTGCAAAAGAATTCAGAGATCTGTCTGTCATTTTGAAGTACAGATGATAAACGAGTTGGGTGGGACCCTGACCTGAAATTACTATTTCTACCACACCTGGGCCTGGGCTCACTGTTTCCCATGCTGACCTTGAACTCAGGAATCTGCCTGCATTTGTATCTATCTATCGGTCTTTGTATCTTTCTGACAAGGTGGTATATAATGTAACTACCTCTGTCCTTTTAGATTTATGAAGCCCCTCATAATTCATCTTGCACCCTTATAATTTTGCATAGTTGATGTGATTATTTGTACAAGCTTGGCCCAGTGAGTGGCACTACCAGGAGGTATAGCTTTGTTGAAGTTGGTATGTCACTATGGCTATAGGCTTTGAGACCCTCATCCTGGTTGCCTGGAAGCCAATCTTCTGCTAGCTGCCTTTAGAATAAGAGGTAGAATTCTCAGCTCCTTCAGCCCCATGTCTGCCTGGATGCTGCTATGCTCCCACCTTGATGATGATGGACTGAAACTCTGAACCTATAAGCGAGTTCAAATTAAATGTTGTCCTTGTAAGAGTTGACTAGGTCCTGGTTTCTGTTCATAGCAGTAAAACCCTAAGACAGTTGAAAAATTATATATTTTTGAACTCATATTTTAAAGTTGTTTTCCACAGCCTTAAGAGCTATCCTTAGAGTCCCAGTCTTAATCATTTTGCTGAGACATTGCTACAACTTTGATTTCTGGACTTACGTTGTTTCTAATTATCATGAAGTCATTAACATTGACAGGACACTCCTTGGAAGGAAAGAGTCCTCTACTGTTAGTGGGACCAGAATTTATGTACATTGTTACACAAGCAAGACTTACATTCACAGCAGCCTTCCACAAATATGGAGACTTCTAGAATGATGTCATACAGGTGAAGGCAGGTACAAGATAGAATGAGGCCTGTCATTGGACGAGAAGGAAGGATGGGGAGGAGAAAAGTTTGAGGGAAGGGGAGGAGACTGGAACCGGAAGACAGGGAGAGAGCCAAGAGAACATGGAGGGGGACGTTAAGATTCCTCTCTGTACATTAACAGGTTGTTATGAATATTCTTAAGGGATGGATGTGTACAGGATTAGTATGTCTAGATGAGCAAATTGTATATTATCAATTGGATAAAAGGTTATGGTGTTGTGTATTCTTTTTCTTTTTTTTTAATCTTTATTAACTTGAGTATTTCTTATTTACATTTTGATTATTATTCCCTTTCACTGTTTCCGGGCCACATCCCCCTAACCCCTCCCCTTCTATATTGGTGTTCCCCTCTCCATCCTCCCCCAATTACCGCCCTCCCCCCAACAATCACGTTCACTGGGGTTTCAGTCTTGGCAAGACCAAGGGCTTCCCCTTCCACTGGTGATCTTACTGGGCTATTCATTGCTACATATGAGGTTTGAGCCCAGGGTCAGACCATGTATATAGTCTTTGGGTACTGGCTTAGTCCCTGGAAGCTCTGGTTGGTTGGCATTGTTGTTCATATGGGGTCTCGAGCCCCTTCAAGCTCTACCAGTCCTTTCTCTGATTCCTTCAACGGGGGTCCCGTTCTCAGTTCAGTGGTTTGCTGCTGGCATTCGCCTATGTATTTGCTGTATTCTGGGTATGTCTCTCAGGAGAGATCTACATCCGGTTCCTGTCGACCTATACTTCTTTGCTTCATCCATCTTATCTAATTGGGTGGCTGTATATGTATGGGCCACATGTTGGGCAGGGTCTGAATGGGTGTCCCTTCTGCTTCTGTTCTAAACTTTGCTTCCCTATTCCCTGCCAAGGGTATTCTTGTTCCCCTTTTAAAGAAGGAGTGAAGCATTCACATTTTGGTCATCTTTCTTGAGTTTCATGTATTCTGTGCATCTAGGGTAATTCAAGCATTTGGGCTAATAGCCACTTATCAATGAGTGCATACCATGTGTGTTTTTCTGTGATTGGGTTACCTCACTCAGGATGATATTTTCCAGTTCCATCCATTTGCCTATGAATTTCATAAAGTCATTGTTTTTGATAGCTGAATAATATTCCATTGTGTAGATGTACCACATTTTCTGTATCCATTCTTCTGTGGAAGGGCATCTGGGTTCTTTGCAACTTCTGGCTATTATAAATAAGGCTGCTATGAACATAGTGGAGCATATGTCTTTGTTATATGTTGGGGCATCTTTTGGGTATATGCCCAAGAGAGGTATAGCTGGGTCCTCAGGTATTTCAATGTCCAATTTCCTGAGGAACCTCCAGACTGATTTCCAGAATGGTTGTACCAATTTGCAGTCCCACCAACAATGGAGGAGTGTTCCTCTTTCTCCACATCCTCGCCAGCATTTGCTGTCACCTGAGATTTTGGTCTTAGCCATTCTCACTGGTGTGAGGTGAAATCTCAGGGTTGTTTTGATTTGCATTTCCCTTATGACTAAAGATGTTGAACATTTCTTTAGGTGTTTCTCAGCCATTCTGCATTCCTCAGCTGTGAATTCTTTGTTTAGCTCTGAACCCCATTTTTTAATAGGGTTATTTGTCTCCCTGCGGTCTAACTTCTTGAGTTCTTTGTATATTTTGGATATAAGCCCTCTATCTGTTGTAGCATTGGGAAAGATCTTTTCCCAATCTGTTGGTTGCCGTTTTGTCCTAACAACAGTGTCCTTTGCCTTGCAGAAGCTTTGCAGTTTTATGAGATCCCATTTGTCGATTCTTGATCTTAGAGCATAGGCCATTGGTCTTTTGTTCAGGAATTTTTCTCCAGTGTCCAAGTGTTCGAGATGCTTCCCCAACTTTTCTTCTATTAGTTGGAGTGTATCTGGATTGATGTGAAAGTCCTTGATCCACTTGCATGGCTCGATCTGCATTCTTCTGCATGCTGACCTCCAGTTGAACCAGCACCATTTGCTGAAAATGCTATCTTTTTTCCATTGGATGGTTTTGACTCCTTTGTCAAAAATCAAGTTGACCATAGGTGTGTGGGTTCATTTCTGGGTCTTCAATTCTATTCCACTGGTCTATCTGGCAGGTTCTGTACCAATACCATGCAGTTTTTATCACTATTGGTCTGTAATACTGCTTGAGTTCAGGGATACTGATTCCGCCTGAAGTCCTTTTATTGTTGAGGATAGTTTTAGCTATCTTGGGTTTTTTGTTATTCCTGATGAATTTGCAAATTGCTCTGTCTAACTCTTTGAAGAATTGGATTGGTATTTTGATGGGGATTGCATTGAATCTGTAGATCGCTTTTGGTAAAATGGCCATTTTTACTATATTAATCTTGCCAATCCATGAGCATGGGAGATCTTTCCATCTTCTGAGGTCTTCTTCAATTTCTTTCTTCAGAGTCTTGAAGTTCATATCATACAGATGTTTTACTTGCTTGGTTTAAGTCACACCAAGGTATTTTATATTATTTGGGACTATTATGAATGGTGTCATTTCCCTAATTTCTTTCTTGGCTTGTTTCTCTTTTCTGTAGAGGAAGTCTACTGATTTATTTGAGTTAATTTTATACCCAGCCACTTTGCTGAAGATGTTTATCAGGTTTAGTAGTTCTCTCGTGGAACTTTTTTGATCGCTTATATATACTATCATATCATCTACAAATAGTGATATTTTGACTTCTTCTTTTCCAATATGTATCCCCTTGACCTCCTTTTGTTGTCTGATTGCTCTGGCTAGTACTTCAAGAACTATATTGCATAAGTAGGGAGAGAGTGGGCAGCCTTGTCTAGTCCCTGATTTTAGTGGGATTGCTTCAAGTTTCTCTCCATTTAGTTTAATGTTAGCAACTGGTTTGCTGTATATGGCTTTTACTATGTTTAGGTATGGGCCTTGAATTCCTATTCTTTCCCGGACTTTTATCATGAAGGGGTGTTGAATTTTGTCAAATGCTTTCTCAGCATCTAATGAAATGATCATGTGGTTTTGTTCTTTCAGTTTGTTGATATAATGGATCACGTTGATGGTTTTCCATGTATTAAAGCATCCCTGCATGCCTGGGATGAAGCCTACTTGATCATGGTGAATGATTGTTGTGATGTGCTCTTGGATTCGGTTTGCCAGAATTTTATTGAGTATTTTTGCGTCGATATTCATGAGGGAAATTGGTCTGAAGTTCTATTTCTTTGTTGGGTCTTGTGTATTCTTTCATAGAGCGATTTAGGTTCAAGAGAATATGTGGTGGCCAGTGACAGTAGGCTGCCTTGGAATTGGGATGTATATTTCTGTCATGATCGAAACCTGCCTTGGGGACTAGATGGGTAGAGAGATTTTTGCCAGGCTCAGAGAGAAGCCGTCAGCAGTGTGATGTGGGATGGAGCAAAGCGGGTGAGAGGCTTTGCTGACTGAGATGAAGATAATCTACCAAATATCACGGAACAGTGCGGTGCTGGATCTAGAGGGGGTAAAAGACAACATTTTATTTTAATTTTGCAGCTACATAGGTTCACACCAACCAGGGTCCCTGTCCCAGAGGCAGGGACAATGTCACTGTGTCCCCACCAAGGCAAGACAAGGCTCAATTAATAAGTAAAAATAAATTTAAATTTAAATATACTATCATCCCTTTGTATATATGAACTCTACTTCTGTGAATTTGACCAACTGAAAATCGAAAAGATTTGGAGAAATTTGTGTCTTCACGCAGGCTTTATTTATTGTCATTATTCTGTAACCAATGCTAGCTAACAAGTATTTACATCTGATTTACATTATATCAAATATAATAAAAAATCTGGAAATGGTATAAAATATAAAAGAGAATATGTGTGTGGTATATACAAATACTGCTCTATTTTATATAATGAAATTCAGAATCCATGTGCTGATAATTCACACCTATACCCTATTTTATAAATAGAATTTTAACATTTACAGAAGAGCTTGAACCTAGTCTTTTTGAATACTGATTGATAAGACAACTGTATAAGATGAAAACATTTCAGTAAACACACTACCTATAGGAGATTGATTCTACCCAAACAAGAAAAAACTAATAGATATTGCATTTTTATAATTTCTGTCCAGGATATAAGTGCCATTTATTCTAGAGTATAATTGCTAGGGTTATCTTGTTTTCTTTAATATGTCCCTTTTGTAGTGAGAATTTGGGTTTCTTTCAAAACTCAGGAATATTATAAGACTGTGTTTTCATTTTAAGCCCAGGTTTGCGATATGGGGCTGCTTCAGACTGTGCACAGCAGCTGACTATAATTTGTCTCCTACCTTAGCAGGGGTGTGATTTTCCCAGCCGCAGACAGTTTTTGTGACTGCATGATGTTTGAATTCTGGAGAGGTTTTAGAGGGTGTAAGAATGCTATATGCTACACAAGAGAGTTGTGTAGGTTGGTAGTTGGTGGTTGGATGCTGTTGGTTGCAGTTAAATAGTTGTGTGTAAAGAAGAAACAAGAAAAAGAAACTAGATAACCTGATGACAAAGATCAAACTTGCCCCAAGAAGTTCAAGTCCCTAATCAGCAAGAAGTAATCTAGTGATAACACTGCCCTCTCTCCCCTTTATCCTTTTGTTCTCTCCTACATAGTGTTAATGGGTTGAAAGGGTGGAAGAAAAAAGAACCCACAAAGTACCCAAAAGTCCAGCTGTACTCTTTCTGTAATATGTCTTTTAATAGTACTTTAATTTGTCTCTTTAATACAAGACAGAATCACCCTCTTACACTCGACAATCTAGCATTTGCTTCCCTGTTGTGTATCTTTAAAACATTATGAAATTGACAATTACTATAATTTAATTTTCTATCAAGCATAAGCATATAATGTACATCATCATTAACATATTTGTCAGTATTAGTTAATCGAGTACTACAAAGAGTTTAAAATCTTTCTACTTTCAACTACTTTGTGAAATACTATTCTAATTATGAAGACATATAAACTTTTTATTTCAACTCTTTTGGAAGATTATCCTCCTTATTAGTGATTGACTATCAGTATTTCCAACTATTGTTTTAGTTTCACTTATTTTTCACTTCAGCCTTCTAGGCAGGTCAATTTTCTTTGGCCAGTTGTCTGATCTCTTTCTTCCCTATGGCTCTCCCAGAACACAGTGCTGAACAACTGTGTGGATAATTCACACCTATACCCTATTTTATAAATAGAAAAATGAATGTAAAGCACATCCTGTTATACTACTGCAGTACTGGTAGCTGGGTTTCAGAGGCTTATCTGTTGTTGGGATGCTATGCTCCTATAACAGACAGAGCAATTGAGCATTGGCACATTACTAGAAAAGCAACAAATATACAGATATGGATTCAAAGAGAACCAGACTTGAAATGGGGGACAGGGCAGGTTGACAAACTGAAGTTTATCTCTATATGTTTAGGTTAAGATTTGGTAAGGAATTAGACTCTTCAGGAGAGGCAGCAACATTGTATAGTTCAAAAACCATATTCTGGAGCCAAACAGATATGAATTTTGTAGGCTTAGATTTTTCAAAACCAGGGCAGGGAGGAAGGAGGGAATGGATGGGTTGGTGGGGGAGCACCCTCATGGAGGCAGGGTGGTGGGATGGGGTGGTGGGTCCAAAGAGGAAACCATGAAAGGGGATGACATTTGAAATGTAAATAAAGAAATAGCCAATAAAAGAAAAGAAAAAAGAATAACAATCAACAAAAGAAAAAAGTAAAAAAAAAATAAGATTTGACCAGAGAAGACAGGGTGAAAAACTTGGCTACAGGTAAGAAGAGGGAGATTGACAAGATCAGCAAGATAGCTAACATATGCACTTATCCCTGTACATCGGAACAGCTCTGGGACCAGCTGAGACTTAAATGTCTATATACAGTCAATAAGTTGTATTGACTACAGAGTCCTCATAACTTATTAATACATTCCATCCTTTCAGTTGCCATAGATAAAAATTTACATTACAGTTTGATTATAATGCAAACTAACTTACAAAAGACAGATGTCTTTATCAAGCTCAGATGGAGAGTAGAAGGTCACTTTTGGCTAAACTGTGTGCCTTGTACATTCCATACATTGTTGGTACAGAACTATGTATTACTTGTGAGAAATTATGTTCATAGAAAATAAAAATCAAGGAAGTAGCACTAACAGGATCTACCCTTGAGGAGCCTGGGACACCTGATCCTGCCTCAGACTGCTTTGATCCTGTTTCCTGAGAGACTTACTTCAAAATGGCTTCAAGTGGGCTGCTGATCCCAGATGACCTTGCTTTGTCCAGCTTACACATTGATCCAGTGAGGACTACAACTGAGACCTGCGTTTTCCCATTCTACAGAAACTGGACAACAAACATAGAGCTGGCTTTCTAAAAACTTACTCATTTTCCCATTTTACTTGGGCCACCAAAATAAAACTTTAACCTTATTCCCAAGGGAAAAAGATTTTTCAAAACCTCCTTTATTTAGCATTCTTAAATGCTTCAACCTTCCTTCTAGCCCATCAACCAGAGGTAGGGGGAATAAAAGTTAATGGGAAAAGGGAGTTGTGAACCTGTCTAGAAGTAGTTCTTTGGAGTGATTCCACTCTTTGTTGTAAGGATACCAGCAGTTCAGTTCAATAGCAAACACCAAACATGAGTCAATCTCCACAGCACAGTTCAGAAGAAACAGCAAGGCTTCACTGAATTGCTACAAGTCAGCAAAAGCAGCCAGAATCAGCCAGAAGATCATGAGACGTTTTGGTGCTTTTCCGTCTTGGAAGTGAAGACCAGCAAAAGCCAGAAAAGACCACTAAAGCATTGCATGGCATAGCATCTTCTCACAGTTGTATTTATATTCTTTCTAAACACCATGTGCCCTCTTAAGTGTCTGTTTTCAGCAAAACATAGCATGCCCTTTCGCAAGACAGCTTCCATACAACATCATATGACACAACTGAGTTGTTAAAGAAACCAGAAATTTCCACTTCAGAATTCATTTTTTTCTTTCTCTAGCTATTGAGACTCTGAGCAAATTACTTTGTTTTATTTTTTATAAAGAAACATTGGAGATTACTTTAACTACCCAAAACTATTTTTGAAAAATAAAAGACAGAGGAAGGGTGGCAAAATATGGATATAGAGGATATGCTCATTCAAAATATTCATCCCATCCTTCCTGCAACAGACATGATAAGGGTGGAGTTAAAAGGAAAGATTAATTTCAGGGGGGAACTGGGATAAGGGATAATATTTGAAATGTAAATACATAAAATACTCAATAAAATAAAGAAAATATTTTCTCTGGTACAAGTAAAACTTCATAGTGAAATGTACTGAATTTACTTAATGAATATTAGTTATGTAACTCAAAAGAGCATTTCTGTGTAATGGAGGCTAGAACTAAGGAGGGCAGAAGGAAAAATCAACAGAAAAGGTTAGAATGGAAATTAGATTTAAACATTCCCTTGCATGTTATAGTTATAAGTCACCATAGCAAACTAAGCCAAAAGAAAAGGAAAAATTTGAGGCCAATTGAAGTCTTTATGCTCTTTGCAAGACCATAAAGCATAGTTCAGTTCCTTTAAGATGGCTTTCATATTTCCAGATATTCTCACACAGAGAGAGATGGTATTTAATTGTTTACAGTAACTCTTTCATGAAGTGTAAATTTAGGTTTAAGATACTTAAAATGTGATCAAATTTGTGTTATATAATGTTTCTTTATATTTTAAAATTGTACAAATTATGTTTAAGGTATATTTCTGCTCTAGTAAATCTGACAGAAAGAGGCTCTCAGTTATAATATCCCATTCTGACAACTGTGTATTGTGGAAAGTAAAGTCTCAAGAGGCAAGTTTATAACTTAAAAGAAACACGAGTCATCCAACACTTTAAAGGGGGAATTTGAATTACAGCAGTCCACCAATTAATGTGGTTAGGATTAGTGACAGGGCATGATTCAATTTACAAATGTAACATTCTTTTCTCTTTGCTTTTTATTCAAATTAAGGTGGCTGTCATTCATGTATTAAAATTAAAACACAAGGAATATGAATACTTGTGTGTGAGAGAAAGAGGTCATGTAATACTCATTGTATTTATGTCTGGGGAAATTATTTCTTTTAAGGCATTAATGAAATTAAAGAATACCTAATGGATTTGTGATAAATCATTTAATCAGGCTACAGTTTTAAAAACTTAAATTTTTAATTCTGATGTTAAAGGCACCTTTAATTTATGTATCTGCCTAAAATGAACAGTTCCTTTGAGAGAACTCTAAAACAGCTATGATAATCTTGTCAAAAAGAATAAAACTGACATATTCTCACTAGTCATTAATGGCTGTTAAGATCTAAGCCTTTTCTTTTGTTTTTTATTTCCTCATTGTTTTAAAAGCTCATCCACAGAAAAATGGCTTCTTCCTTTTTTATGGATGATTTGGCTCAACCTTGGTAAATGCAGAAATCTTAAGCCCTAGTCCAACAAGGATAAGGATTTGTTACTTCCCACTTTTCTTCAGCACTGTAGCATGAATCAAACTGTAATCTTGATCTGTATGAAGAAGAACCATTATCATTAAATCAGAGAATTGTTTTCTATAGAGGTAACCACAGATTTTTATTTATGCCAGCGTTTGTGGTTATTTTACTCTTGTTTTTGGAATAGAGTTTCTAGGTAGAACATGTATCATGTCCTCTTTATTAAACGTGTACAATCTGCCAGAAACTGAGCTGGTGGCAATGTTTCCAGTACCTCATGAAACTTTTAAACCAATCTTATTTGCATGAATGACTGCTCCTGCCTGTTACCCATCAAATAGCTACTTTCTTGCTTCATGAAGGAAATAAGTTTCATTAGGAGTAGAAATTCTGCCAACTGAACAACTTTCTTAGCCTCCCTTTCAGCTATATCTGGCTATGACACACCCTCCCAAATGTAGCCTGAATGACTAGAACTTGAAGTTTCCTTGGATCATGTAGCAACTTTGAAAAAGAAAGCTCAAATTTTAGGGCTTCTAATCCATAAAGACAGAAGGGGACTGAGTCACTGTAGATGTTACAAATGGCATACTTCTCCTGGTTGTCTTGCAGAACTAAACAGAACTAAAATGTATATTTAATATAATAATGAAAAATATTCCTAAATCTATCTGACTTCCTCCAACAATAACAGACATATACAATCTCTTGTGATTCAATTATCTGGTAGTAAATAGAAATTGTTCCATTGAAATGATAATATTAAGCACTCTAATTTCTAACAGAAAAACCAAACTGAAGCATGGCTTCCCATTGCCTTCTGAAAAACAAATTCTTCACCAGGGATCATAAACTCTTGTACAATATAGTAATTCCATATTATTATTAATTGTATTATCATTATTATTGATTTTACGTATAAAGGGCATTTCACTTTATATCTATTGATACACCATGTGCATGCTTGGTACCCACAGAGACCAGAAGATGGTGTAAGACAGTTGTGAGCAATTATATGGGTATTGGAAATTGAACCCACGTTGTTTGGAAGAACAGCTCATGCACATAACCCTGATCAACCTCTTTAGCATCCATTATTTTCTGAGTATGTTAGTGATAACTTCTTCATATTTTTCAGACCCTTAGTCTTATTCTGTGTTCTGAGGCTAGGAAAATTTTTTAAGTAGAGACATTTATTTTGGCCTATAGTTTTCAGAAGATGGGGAAATCTACAAGAATGGTACTGGCAAGGAACTCACGGCGCATCTACATGTGGAGAGAAGGTACAAAGCACAGATAATGTTCTCACTTTGTAACAACCTGCTCTGTTGACGATAAATCTAATCTGGTTAAGCAAAAGCTTTATATATTTGCATAATAAGGGCTTTAAAACTTCAAATAATGTCATACTGGAAATTAGATTTCAAAACAAACTTTACAATGGACACTTTGTCATGAGCTCACTTGTAAGAAGCAAACATAAATATGTGTGTGTTCTTCACAATGACAGAATTTGTTGGATAACAATAAATTCATAAGGTAAGGTGGTCTCAGTGGCAGCAATTTTCCAATTAGTCCTGATTTTCTTGATAACTGTTTGAGGAAGACATGGGTTCATTTATCTGGATCTTAATCAAGAATTTTAATGCTCATATCATGCTTTATATAATCACAGTAGCACATATATATGTTAGAAGATGACAATAAAGTGATAAGAAGTTACTACAGAGTTCAAGAAGTTACAAAGAGGCCTAACTGAATGGTAGGTTGTAGGAAAAATACAGACAGGGTGCAAAAGGTGTCTCTGTGTGACAGGATATCAGCTAACTAAACGTGCTGGAGTTCTGCTGAGACATTGTTGGAGAGTCAATTCAGGATCAGTAAACAGTAAAGAGTCCTCTGCCTTCTGCTCTTTTAATTCACATAAGAATTATCTAGATGACAATTTAGTGGGCCTGTCATGATTGTGACATTAAGTGTCTTTGGGAGATGCAGATAGGAGTTGTACTCCTCCTTTGTTGTGCTCAGTAAGTTCTTGGACTTGCTCTTCCTGATATGACTTTCATATACCTTTGTGTTCATAATGATTCCAATTTACTTCAATAAAATGTACACGTTGGAACCATTTTTTATTGTTAAGAATAACTTACTTATGACTCTTATCACATAGGTAGTGCCAGACTGATTGTGTTGCTTATAGTACATACTAAGAAGCTGAAGTATCCTTGTATCTGTGTTTGTATACAAAATGAAGTCAAATGCTACTTGTAAATGGAAGCTCTAAGAACAAGGGATAAGCCTGAAAATTCACTGCTTTTTATAGGGTAGAACAATTACAGTGTCATCCAGCCTCGTATCAACACAAACCATATTCAAACTTTTGTACTACTCAAGCAAATTTCAGCCTCATGGAGTTGAGATTTATTTCTTCTTTCCCCTCTCTCCCTCCTTCTTTTCCTTCCCTCTCCATCCCTCCTGGTTTCCCCCATTCCCTGCCCTCTCTCTTTTCTTTCCTCTCCCCCCTCACACTTTCATTTGTTCTTGTTGAATTGTAACCTCTTACCTGGGCTTTTGTTGAACACCTAATCTAAAATAACTATCCTGCCTCAGGTTTCCAAGTAATTGGTACCATATATCTATGCTACCATACGTAGTCCAAGGACTTACAGTTTCTGATACTTATGTAGGTTCCCATTATTTTCACACTAAAGAAAGAATAATCATTAACCCAGATGGTGGTAGTGGATACCTTTAATCCTTTAATCTCAGGACTTGGGAATCTGAGGCAGGTGGATCTATCTCAGAGTTCAAGGCCAGCCTAGTATAAATAGTTCTAAGACAGCCAGGGCTACACACACACACACACACACACACACACACACACACACACACACACACACACACACACACCAAAAACAAAAACTAACCCCCCAAAAAAACCAAAACCCTGTCTTGAATAAAAACTCATTAAGTTATCTACTAATTGTCACTTTCTCACAGATTTAATTATATGAAAATCAAAAGTAGTACTGTTAATTTCATCACTTTTTACCTGATACTATGTGTTTTATATATTAACTTTCATATTGTTTATTCCAATTTACTAAAATGTGATTGTGTTTTATGTTTAGCTTTTGGTCTTTTCTCAATGAACTCTTTTAAAAAATATTGTCACATACAAATAAAAACAAAACTCTTAATCCTCCTCACTTTGAGACACTTCTCTTTCCTTATCCTCCTACACATCTTCTCTCATAACTAGTCTATTTGCCAATCAGTAAAGAGAAAAAGATGGATGATCTGAGATCAAACCTAAACTGAAATATTAAAACCTCAGTTAAGTGCAAGCAAATGAGTTATGTGACACTCATGGTTTCAAAGAAGATATTCATTTAAAATGTGTTTCCACTTAGAATCAAGCTACATTTCTTATAGACATATTTCTTATATATATTCATACTTAGGATATTCCTAGATAAATAAAACAGGCAGTACTTATAACTGTCTTTAAATATGATCATCTGGAAAAGTGAAATAGAACGATAAGGATAAAAATCACTTTTTTAAATAATTGTTTTTTCACATTATAAAGTAAGAAATAACAGGCAGGTCTGCATACCCTTTTCTCCTAACCTCAGTCGTGATATTGTGAGAGAGCTAAAACACTGATATTGTATCATCACCTTATCAGAGATTAGTTTTTTAAAAGGTTGCGATAATATTTTTACCCCAGAAGTTTGAGATCCTCCTGCTTCAGTCACCAACATGATGGCATTACAGTCACATTCGACCACATCATATTTCCTCTCAATATTGTGACATTAAACCATATTTCACACATAGGACAAGATGAGACAGACTTAGGTTTATGATAAAACTGTAATGGTTTAGTTATGAAGTAAGTATACAGCAAAATAGCTAAGGCATTTGTGGTGGTTTGAATAGGTATGCCCCCCCCCAGACTCATGTGTGTGTGTGCTTGATTCATAGGGAGTGACACTATTAGGAGCTGTGGCTTTGTTGGATTAAGTATGGCCTTAGTGGAGGAACTGTGTCACTGTAGGAAATGGTCTTTGAAGTTTCCTGTACTCAAGTCAAGCTATGCTCAGTGTGACAGTCTCCTTCTGCTGTCTTAGAATCGAGGTGTAGACTTCTTAACTCCTTCAGCACCATGTCTGTCTGCAAACTACCATGATGATAATGAACTAAACCTCTGAAAGTGTAAGCCATCCCTAATTAAATAATTGTTTTCCTTTCTAAGAAATGCCATGGTCATGGCTTTAAATAAAGCCATATATAAGACAGCATTGAAGTCTTGTTTCCCAGTTGGTAGCATTATTGAGAGATTATTGGATCAAGAAAGTATTGACTTCATCAGTGGATTGACCATTCCTTTAGTTCTTAGTTAAATGGCCTACTAAGAAGTATCATCTGCTTGGAAACAAGAGTCATGTCTTTGAACATTATTTCTTGACCTAGTTCTTTAAAACTTCTCTGTGTACTTTTGTGCTGCAACAAAGTGAGCAGCTTTCCTCGACCAGCCTTTACGGCAGGGCAGGATGTTTTTGCCTTTCCTTGGCTGAAAAGAATGGAGCTAACCAAACATGAATTAAAACTTCTGAATCCTTAAACCAAAATAAAACCTTCCTCTTTAAGGAGTTTATCTCATGCATTTTGTCACATTGATAAAACACTAATGCAAAAATTCTATAAGCATATTTTTCAAGGACTAAATCCAAAGTGTTATTAATTTCAAAAGAAAGTTCTCCATAAAAATGAGGGCAAACTCTGTCTTATGCTCTATCCTCAACATAACAGTGACTTTATAGTAAATGGCTATTACATAAAAATTGAAGAACTTCTTTGAATAAAAGCATAACTCAACAGTAAGTCACAGGTTTAAGTATCTGGAAATCAAAATTTTCTATAGATGAAATTTCTTTTAAAAGCACAATTGCAACAATTTTCTTAAAAATACTTAGCACACATTTCTATGCTATAATAAGGAGACTTAGGTAATCTGCCTTAATGTAATTTACAAAAGAACAACTAAATTACAGGAAATGTTGCTTACCAGTGTGTGTGATACAGTCAATACAATTTGAAACTCTTTATTCAATAGATTGATGAGAAACAACTAGCACACACACAAACACACACACACACACACACACACACACACACACACACACACACACACCCCAACTTAGCTATACCAAGTATCATTTCCAGGAAGACTAAATTTTGAAAGGAATACTGGTTAATATTATATACATCTTAAACTGCAGTGAGCTTGTATAAATCTTCACAAGTTAGGATTTGAAGTATCTGTTCAGAAAGTGCTTGAATTTGGAATTGAATGTATTGGATATAGTCCACATTCTTAGGCTGATTCCTCAACTGCTTCAGGACCAACAGTTCACATTTCCCAGAAGACAAACACTTTTAGCAGACATTAAATCTCTTTTCCCTGTGATGCAGTTATATCTATTATACAGAAATAATTCATTTATATAATGTTTGGACCATCACGCTTGTCTAATAAAAGTGTATTTCAAATACTTGTAAGACTCTATTGACCAATTCTGCATCTCCAACTAAAAAAGAACTGTCACAGGTATTCAAATGCTAACTTGATTCACAGATGCATTTTCCATTTTCCTGTGATAATGATCCATGATATTAAGGCTTCAGGGGAGAAATTTCAGGTAAAATTTAAGAATCAAGAAAATAAAAATGGTCACCATAACTGTTAATATTGTTGCTAATATTTTCCTTTAAAGAGATATAATTTTGCACAGTGATGGTTTATTAGGTGCTACATTTTTGTTAGCTTACTATTAACCAATTTTACCAATAGTTATTTCTAAAACACATTTGTTTTACCCAGACAGTAAAATATGCATCATAGTCTAAATATGTTTAACAGTGGGGATGGTGTCTTCTCTGATTCAGTTGCCTGCTCTCAGGACTATTTTCCTCTTATTGGGTTACATTTCCCAGCCTCAACATGAGGGCTTTGTCACATTTTATTGTATCTTGTTTTGTCCTGTTTGGAGGCAGTCTTTTGGAGACCTGATTTTTTATGAAGAGGAATGGGAGGGGAATAGATCTGGGGAAAATGACAGATTTGGGGTGGGTAGGGCAGGGCTGGAAGTAGGAGAGGAGAAAAGAGGAACTGTGGTTAGGATGTATTATATAACAAGAGTCTATTCAACTAATTAAAAAGGGAAAAAGAAATCACAGAACTCATCTTGAAATTGGGGTACACATTTAATCAAATACTTCACTAAGCAAAATTAGGCAAATTAGTTGCTTGACCAACTGTAACCACTATCACTATCTTTTTATTTTTATTGGATACAACATTTTTAGAGTACTTTATACCAAAGGTAACATAACAATAAAATTTATCTTGATGTAAATGAAAGCATGTATGATTAATAAGTACATCAGGAAACACATATAGAAAGACTTTCAGAGACAAGGAAGAGCATGTGGACACTATATTTCTAGTTTATGAAGTACTCATGACCATATACGGTCCTGGATCAGGATCCCACAGAAGGAGATATTGAAGATATTTTACAAGAGGAAAGAGTAAAGGAATAGATGAAGCGGTGTGAGAAAGTGAATAGAAATTTATGATGACATCTGAACTTCTCTATGTTCCTTAGAAGAACATACAGAATAAATTATAATAGTGTTTGCCCCATATTCAGAAAAAACCTTTGCTTTCTTCTCATACCAATCAGCCCTTCCCTTTCTGCTATCCATAGCAGAGGAAGAAAAATTATACAAGTACTTCCAATATTTCTAAGTGCTATGTAGTTCAGATGCCAAATGAAAGCCTTTTGAAAACATGAAAACACTCAGAAATAGAGATGGGCAAAGTATCACCAATGTTCACACTACCTACCTATCAATATATTTAATATCTTCCCTGCCAAAGCCCTGGCTGTCCTGGAACTTACTCTATAGGGTAAGCTGATTTCAAATTCAAGAGATCTGCCTGCCTCTGCTTCCTGAATGCTGGGATTAAGGGCATGTGCCAACACTACCTGGCTAAAAATTGTTTAGAACCATATCTTTTTTTTTTTGATTTTTTTTTTTATTAACTTGAGTATTTCTTATATACATTTCGAGTGTTATTCCCTTTCCCGGTTTCCGGGCAAACATCCCCCTCCCCCCTCCCCTTCCTTATGGGTGTTCCCCTCCCAACCCTCCCCCCATTGCCGCCCTCCCCCCATAGACTAGTTCACTGGGGGTTCAGTCTTAGCAGGACCCAGGGCTTCCCCTTCCACTGGTGCTCTTACTAGGATATTCATTGCTACCTATGGGGTCAGAGTCCAGGGTCAGTCCATGTATAGTCTTTAGGTAGTGAACCATATCTTTAAGTCTGTGTTGACGTGTGAAAGTTGCTTGGAGTCTCAGAAACACACACATGCACACACATATACACAGGGGAGAGAGAGGGAGAAAAAGAGAGAAAGAGACAGAAACAGAGACAGAGACACAGAGACAGAGGGAGGGACAGAGGAAGGGAGAGGGGAAGGGGAGAGAGAATTTAATTTGTTTCTTGAAATTATGGGGGCTGAGACTTGCCTCATTCTGCATGGTCAGCTGACAATCTACAGATGATTACAACATATTCAGTAGTATAGTGCCTTCATTTTCATTTTAGGCTATTCACATTAGAGAAGGAAATCTACTTAACATATTTTTATATATTAATATCCACAGAAATTCCTCATAAATGCAGCCAGAATGTTTGCTAAGATATCTGGTACCTTAGGACCTAATCACGTTGACACATGAAATATCTTTATTTTATAAAATTAATACCCTGCTTAGGTTTTCAACATATCTACCTTCCTAATTTTAAAAAACGTTTCTTACTTGTTTGTATACCTATGTGTTGGTGTGGGCAGCTGAGTGGAGTATGTGTGCATGTTTGGGGGTTAGATCTCAGGTCTCATTCTCAGTTCCTATACCCCTTGGTTTATGAGATGGAGTCTCAATGGGACTTGGGGATTGCTGATTAGGCTATGCTGGCTGGTGAATTTGCTGCAGCTACCCTGTTTCCTGTCTCCCCAGCTCTAGAGAATAGAGGTGTTCACCACTGTGTTTAGCTTTTTAAATGAGTACAGGAGATCAAACTCAGGATCTCATGCTTGTGTAGAACCTGAGCAGTCACCGTACTCCACATTTCTCTTTTACTAATTTCTGGCACAAAGAAAATTCTGATAATTTAATAAAAATTATATGTTCTTATTTATAATCAATTGTGGTTAGTATGTTTTCCTTTTTCTAGTTAATGTAATACTTCTTAAGCATATAAACTATTCTGATAAATATAATGAATTTTGATACTGTTTACATGAGAAATACAACAAAACGGAATCTTTTATAAATTATTGTAATGAAGTCCTTTTGGAGAATTTTTTGATATTTTTAAATCCATGCAAAGAAAATATTATACTTCTAAAATCTAAAGTCACAACTTGTCTTCTTGATAAAACATCAAGTTATTCTTTTTGATCAATTAATCTAGTCAATTTATAGAGTCAAAATATTATTTAGTAACATAGCTAGTCCTCATATTCATTCAGCTCATAGCCACTGAACACAACTATCTCCTTAAAAGACAGTGTTTAATTTTTTATATTTTCAAATGTTTGTGTTTAGCATATTCTGAGTCTAAAAATATCCCTTTCTGCTTTTCCTCTTCAACTAAAATCTTACTCTGTTTTGGAAATGTAACACAAAAGCCAATTCATCAAAAAACTTCTTCTAGTGGCCCAGCGGGAATGCTTCTCTGTCCCCCTGCCTTTTCTGACATAATCTTTAATGTATCTCTATCAGACACCCTTTTTGATTTCACATTTGTCTCCCCTCCTGAACTGTTCTGTCCCAGTGGGTTTGTAACATCTCCCACCTTCCACGTATGCATGCAGATGCTTAATAACTGTTACATGAATGATTATCAGCTAAATTTGAAGAAAAATAACAAATGACTATTTAATGGAATCAAAGCATTAGATAAAGACTAAAAGCCCTGAGCTTGAAACTTTATAATACCTATTTACTTATACCTATTCCATTATTTTGAGTTCACTTTAAAATAAAGAGATTTGGTAGGTTGATGTTTGTTCCTTATTTTTATAAACATATATATTTCTTAAATAAAATATATTTTATAAATATAAAATTTAGTAGTATAAATATTTCTAAATATTTTCTAAATATAAATATATTATACTACATTTTAATCCTTTTAATCTTTCCTTCAGTTCTCATTTGTTCCCGTGCACTCATGGAATAATTAATGTGTATGTAGGCCTGAAACATAGTCCCATCAAGACCACCTATTTTAATGGGAATATATGAATCCTTTGCTTTACCAATTTCAAACAGTTTTTGAGTCACTTGTGTGGAATCAGGAATCACCTTGTTTATCATGAGCACAGGCTATAATGATTAGACTTCCAAAACTGATAGAATATTTCAGGAATATCATCTATCAGCTATTTTTGTTTTCTCACAATTTCAGTATAGAAACGTCTGGATATAGGAAAAAAAAATATATATCATAAAGATAATTCAATTATCTTACTATAGCTCTTTACATAGTTTCTTGAGATAACATTTATATTAAAGGATTATTCTCTGCTGTGTTTCCAAATGTTAAGGTATTGAATAAGCATGTGCATAACCAAGCTTCAGATCATGAAATATGATTAAGAATACTAATGCTTAAGAATACTTAAAAACAATGTTAGTATTAAATTAATCTTTTTGTTAAAATGAGTCATTCTTTAAGCCAATGCCATTTTACCTACCAGATTGACAGGTATACTAAAGAACAATACCCAGTTTTATGATCATATCAAAGATTGTGTGTGTGTGTGTGTGTGTGTGTGTGTGTGTGTGTGTGTGGTGTATGTCTAATTGTATTGTCTAAATTGATGCTATATTTATGGAGAGAATATTTATAAGATATAAATCTTTAAAATTCTCTAATTTAATTCCCAGGATTTTTTTCTTAAGGAAAATATGACTTTTCAGAAAGACATACATAATGATAGTCATCACAGTATTTTTATGCAAGCAAAACAAAAATAACTATTAAAATATCATACAATGCATATTATTTTATGTATCTGTATTTCTAAAGGTGGAACACAATTATATCTATATAAAAACTACTTTACAATTCTAATTGCTTACTAAAGGAAAAGTTTATTTGTCCCCTTTTCTCCCAGTAAAACTGGAAATGGGAAAAGTCTTAATTCCATATGGTTACTCAGACACTAAGATTGATAGAAATTTTGCCACAGTGTTCTTTCTGGTCCACTGTCTCTCAGCAGAAAAGAATGAAATTAATGGTGGCACATGTCAGCTCTTCCATATGCCAAGAAGTAGTGTTTGTCCATGATGCTGATGCTCATTGGGAGAATTAATTGTGAAATATTGCCTGACAAGAATGGGCTAGTGAATGTAGAAGGTAAAGGTGAGTGCTTTTAAAGCTTAATGGCTTCATTATAGCAGTTATAAAAGCACATTTTGTAGTGTTATTAGGTGATTTAATACTCATGAGACATAAGTGAAAATAAGCTGAGCTGCTGTGTGTGGAATAATCTCATATATCTATATACTTAATTCATTTTGAAAATGTATTTAAATGAAAAGATTCTTACTTTTCCTTAGCATATACTAAAATAAAGTAACTGGTTGTGTTATTATATTTGTACATATACTTTGATCATATTATTCCTACTATTGACTTTTTGCCCCTCTTCCTGCAGATCCCCTTCATAAAATTATGTACAGATAATTGTCATTTTCTTTGGGTTTTTAATCCAAGTTTATTTTTCTGTTTGTTGCTATGTATGCTGTTCTACATATTGAGTCAGGCAAAGAGAATTCAGAAATGATCAAATTAGCTCTTAACCTGAAAGAAATTCACAATACAATGAGAAACAAATAAAGATCAGTTGGAAGTTTGCAAGTATAAAATGATAAGACAGTAGTGGGGCATATTATATACAATTGGAGACAGTGGAGGCGCATATCATATACAATGGGAGATAGTAGATGGCCATATATACAGTGGGTAAGCAGAGGTAGGAAGGTGAGAAGGAGTAGAGATACTGTTAACAATGCTGCAGTGGTTGACCTCTACCTTGATATGGTGTTTGAATCTACATTCCAACAAGGAACTTGCTACTAGAATATGCCTGGCTTAGGGTCCTAAGAACTGTGTAGTCTTTTTAAAAATAATTTTTTACCTTTTGAGTTTATAGTAAATATCATTTACTC
This sequence comes from Rattus norvegicus, assembly GCF_021556685.1. Taxonomy (NCBI): domain Eukaryota; kingdom Metazoa; phylum Chordata; class Mammalia; order Rodentia; family Muridae; genus Rattus; species Rattus norvegicus. Next base: position 154,332,563 of record NC_141554.1, on the reverse strand, counting down.
CTTCTCTTTCCTCCTTCTAAACCCTCCCATGTAACAACCCCTGCTCACTTTCATATCCATGGTGGTATATTCAAATATATAAAAATATATACACATAAATATTTATATATGTAGTAATATGTAATATATACATGGGAGGCTTGAACTCTTAGAAGGGCCTGGTTCTCCTCCTTTGATACTTATACAAAAAATCACTAGTCAGTTCCTGTTCTACAACTGAATGTCTTCCTCTTATTTAATTAGCCATGACAATGTAGTTCTCAAGACTACAAGTATAGCTTTGCCCAAGTAATTTCTTCCTTCCATCATATGTATGATATGTATATTTATACATGGATGTATTCATGTATGATACATATATACATGGATAGATATTAAATACCAATTTCATCCTGAAATGAAAATTCATTGTGTTTACTGTGTCCTCTTTGAATTATTGGAACCATTGGGTTCCTTGAGTATAAAAATGGAAACTGATTTATTATAGTCTTTATTATGAAGTCTTACCATGTTCCTTATCCAAAGCCTTTTTGGCTGTACCTATGTTCCCTAATGCTCTTTTCCAGAAGATATTAGCTTCTGGCTAGTGTTCCATTAATGTTTATCATCTTTATCAGCATATTTACAGCTATTTCACAATGATGGATTGCTAAAATGGCACAATAATGATTTTTTTACTCAGATTATATTAATAAGTAATGTGAAATCATTTATGTCCATAAAATGTGATTATCTTAAGGTTGCTCATTTTAGAGAAAATCACTTTGTGCTTAGTATAATGAGTGATTATGATAAAACTCCCTATTGTTTCTATTAGTGAATGATGCAAACTAATAATGCACCAGCATGTCATCCATCATTTCAAGATAGATAGATAACAAGGGAAATATTGCCAACTTAATAAAATGTACATAAAAATTAGACTATACAGTGCTTATGAACACAATAGCAAAAATAAATCAATAGAGACTGATTTTACATTTTTCAATGTTTTGATAGAATACACATGCAAAATAAAATAGCACCACTACTGCACTCACCAAATTAAACTATTTAAAATATTTACTGCCTTTGGAACACAGAGCCTAATTCTAAGATAAGAATGGTAGTACAAATATAAAATATGTTAAATACTTGGTGTGTGTGTGTGTGTGTGTGTGTGTGTGTGTGTGTGTGTGTGTGGTGTGGTGTGTAAAACAGCTATCCAACAAAGTGGCAGAAATAAATTGCTGTCATGGAATTAATTTTATGTAACAATATAAAACTTTAGATTTCACTTTTTTCTCCCTCCTCTTCTCCTCAGAGAGGGTGGATCCTGCTCTCTACCCATTCTAGGGAAGCTAGTCCCAGCGGGAATAGGTGCATCCTCTTTTGCCCAACCACGCAGTCCAGGTAAGGGAAAGAGATCCAATAACGGGCAACAGTCAGAGACAGCCCCCACTCCAATAGTTAAGGAATTCACATGAAGACAAAGCTGTATATCTGTCATAACTGTGTAGGGGGGCCTTGTGTTGGGGGCCTAGGTCTAGCTCTGTGTCCTCCCTGGTTGGAGGTTCAGTCTCTGTGAGCTCCAATGTGCCCAAATTAGTTGACTCTGTAGGTCTTCTTGTGGCATTGTTAACTTGTCCAGCTTGCTCAATTCTATCCCCCATTCTTCCACAAGACTCTCCAAGCTCTGCCTGATGTTTTGCTGAGCATCCCTACATCTGTTTATATCCACTGCTGGATGAAACCTCTAAGGTTATAGTTATGTTAGACTCCAGTCTCCAAGCATAGCAGAGTACCACTAATAGTGTCAGGGATTGGATCTCTAACATGAGATACATCTCAAGTTGGGGCAGTCATGGTTGTCTGTTCCCTCAATCTCTACTCTATTTTAATCTTCCACATCTTGTAGGCAGAAGAAATTTTGAAAGTTTTATTGGTGAGTTGATATCCCCCCTCCACTGGAAATCCCACCTGGCTACAAGAGGTGGCCACTTCAGTCTTTGTATACCCCACTGGTAGGAGTATCAACTAGGGTCACTCCAATAGACTCTCTGGAACCTTCTCAGTCCAGGTTTTCCATCTAGTCCCAGAGGTGATCCCACAAATTTCCATTCTCACTCCCAGCCCTCTCCTAGCCCTCTTCACACACTTCATTGTCATCTCCTTTCCCCTTTTCACCTCTTCTCCAACCTATTTCCCTCTCTTCATCCACTACTTTGTTTCTCCTTCTGAGATTCATGCATGTTCCTCTGGGCCCTCCTTATTACACAGGTTCTTTGGGTCAGTGAATTGTACCATGGTTATCCTGAAGTTTATAGCTAATGTCCACATATAAGTGAGTACAAGACAATTTTCTTATAACCTTTTTTTGGATTAAAGGCAAAACTAGGGATTGAAGAGATGTCTCAACATTTAAGAGCATGTTTTGCTCCTCCAGAAGAGCTCAGATCAATTCCTAGCATCAACACCAGGAACCTTACAATTATGCATAATGCCATCTCCAAGGAATTGGATGTGTCCTGCACCCATGGGCACCTGCAAACATGAGAACATATGCACCTCCCCCAGCACATACATATACAGAAATAATTACAAATAAAATCACTAAAAGCAAAAGCAATGCTTTATTCAGTGTACATCAAAGTTTAATAAATACATGGGCATTAGTCTGAAAACCAGGTTCATGGCAGTCTGGGAGGGGGATAATGACTGGAGTATAAAAAAGATTAAATAATAATAATAATAATAATAATAATAATAATAATAAATTAACAAATAGTTTTCTAAAGCAGATATCTGCAAAGCACAATGCAAAGGCTGAATTCAAGTCCCTACTTGATTTTGTGAATATTTATGAATCATTTATGCTTTTTCCCACATTCTAATAATACAGTTGAATACTGATGGCAGTGTTCATGGAAGTCACTCTTTGGCTATTTTTATAAAATATTTACTACTTGGCCACTAGTCTATAGGTACAGAGTTCAATATGACTGCCACGGAAAGCATATGCCTATTCCTATTTAAACTGATGTAATTTCAATTAAAATTTTAGTTCCCTGATTATACTAGCCACATTTTCTAGTATTCAGCAGCTAAAAGTAGTCAGTGACTACCATATTGGGCATGTCCAGACTTCTCCAAAACCTCCTTATATAGCCTTTCTTCTCCCTCCTTTGAAAGTCACATTGTTTGGTCCTGAAGCCTTCAAGATGTTTTGTCTCTTTAAAGCAATGTTTCTCAACCAGATAGCAGAATTCACTTGAGGATCTTTTATTAAAATACTTGTTTCTTCCTCTGGTCCAATTAAATAAGAATCTCTGATGATCAGCCTGGGGCAAATCAATAGTTTTGAAAAGCTCTCCAGATAATTCTAATGTATAGTTAGGATTCAGAGTCACCTTACCACTATATGATGACTTTGCTTTAATTCATTATCTGTTGAACCAGATAGCACTAGAATCTGTTGGATACCTCAAAGGCAACTGTACTAATTTCTTTTTCCTTTTCTTTTATCCATGTGCTAAAACATTATGATAAAAACCAAATCTATGAAGGAGGATATTTTGGCTTACAGTTCCAGAGGGATAAGATTCTATCATGACAGGAAAAACTATTGATACATCACATACCAACCATAAGCAGAAAATATAGAGAGGGATCATAGTAGTGGGGTAAGGTCATAAGTCTTCAAACCTCTCCTTCAGTGAAATGCTTCCTCTAGCAAAGCTGTATGTCCTAAAGATGCTATAACCACCCTAAATACCACCAATAACTGAAGACCAAGTGATCAAATGCACTTTGGACATTTTTCATTCAAATCACCATAGCAACTATGTTGTCTACTTGAGAGATGATATATCTTGGTCCTTCAAATTCTATAACAAAAACAAGTCTATCCATTTTACAATACTAAATGAAGTGAAAAGAGATTTCTTATGTAAGCTCCATATATAAAATCAATTCCTAACACAGAATGAGAAAATAAATAGAAAATAATTCTAACTAAAATAAAATGGGAAAAATATAAAACTAAATCCCTCGCCAAGACCAAGATTTCCACTTCTTGGCAGATTTCTTCCTGCCAGTAAGATAACTTCCACACTTATTTGGCAGGCTACTTGCTATTAAAGGTTGAACCTTTTCCTCCTTAGAGACTGGAAGATTGAGTTAGTAATCTAGCCTCAGTCACATTTAGCTATTGATTTGTTTGCTCTGAGACAGGTGCTGTGCTGAGAATTACACCACTCACTTGCTGGCTACTGCAGCGATTTCCCATCTCTCCAAGAGAGACTATTTAGTGGAAATTCAAAATTGCAACGTGTACCACTCATGGATAATTGGGTGATTAATGTAGAATAGGGCAGATTCGTGTAGTGGGAGTACAATACAAGAGGACAACGCAACCCAGAACTTCTTTAGAAAGGAGATATTGCTATTATAGACACAAAAGTTATAGGAAATGAGGTTGTCACTTTACCTGGCCAATCTCAAAATTGAGAGCCATGGTATCTGATAAGATACTCCCAAATGCAATTCACCCTAAACCTAGTGCCTGTCAAGATTTACTCCAAAGAGATTTCAAAATTTGTACTCCTCTTACTTTTCTCTTGAGATAAAAATGCATTTCACAGTCAATGCAAGTCTCTTCTTCAGGGATACAACAGAAAGTCATAGCCTATAGGAGTTTTATTAAGAATATTAATCCCTTCCCCGGGCAGGTACACCAGTAGCAGAGAGGAAAGAATTAGATTTTTCAGTACCAACCACTACTATGCTTATTTCTTCACATGCATCTGTTACTTTACTTGAAAGGAGGTTTTGCTCCACACTGCAGAGAGGTAAATGCTGAACTGAGGGAGCACCAGGATGCATATCATGAAAAGAAAAATATCTGTCATATGTGCCCTAGTAAAATAGAAAGTTCTTGACCCAAATGATTAGGGGACCCTTTGAGATTGCTGTAATAACTCCCTGTTCAACCCTTAGCACGAAAAAGGTACAAGAATCACTAGGCCTATTAGGACAGGTTTATCAAACAACTTGGTAGATACAGAAATAGCACAAGTTCCAGCCCTCAGTAGGCTGTGGACCAAATTCATGAGCCAGCTTTAGCAACTTAGCCAGACCCTGCCTCAAAATAAATATGAAGGACATTTGATGTAGCTCAGCCTCTAAACTCTTGCATGAGTTCAATCCTCAATAAACCAAGAAAGGAAACAAAAATGTTAAAAATTAAACTTTAAGTGTATATTTTGTGCTAGATATTTTTTTACCTATATTGGTATATTATGTGTGAGGTTAGATTACATCTCCTCTTCAGTAGTCTACCTGGAATTCCAGAATATTCTCTTATTTGGAAATAAAGTGTTGAATATGAATGAAGTATAATAAGTATTTGTGAAAATGCCAAAAGGAAATGTTATTAAATATACATATAATATAAAGCTAACACTTAACAGTTAAAAAGAAGAAAACATATATATTAATATTTTAAAGAGCATATGTTGTTAGCTGTACAATATCTCTAGATCCAATGAGTATTTTCCTTATAAAAAGTGGATACAAAATAACACAGAGAATAGTCATTTGAGAATGAAGAAGAGACTGAAATAATGAAGGAACAACCAAGGAACCCTCAGGACCATAAAAGAACTTGAAGCAGTGAAAAAATTTCTCTGAGAGTCTTTAGTAGGAAAATAATTATACAAACCTGATGTCAGGCTTCTAAGAGCTAATATTGCAACAGAAATCATTCTGTTGTTTATGATACCAATTTTGTGATAATTTGTTAGGGCAGCACTTGGAAATCAATGTAGTATAAAATACAAAACACATTTATTAAGTAAGCATAGGTATATCCTTACATTACTGGTAAGGAAACTGAAGCCAATCACCAGTTTAAAGAGCTTTTAAATATACTTATTTGATCCCAATGTTGTTCCATTTCCAATAATCTACACAGCTTATCTAGGAGAAAATACCTATCAGTGTCTCCTGAGTGTCACATACTTGAGTGTCACTGAGTGAATGTCACATGTACACATGAATAATTGGGCATTCTGATTAAAATATAGCTTCTGAGTACTAAGTCTTCAGGTCTGCTGAGATTTCTTCATTTTTTTATTAATTTCTTATTTACATCTCAAATGTTATTCCCCACCCTGCCCCCTCACAGAGTTCTTCCCAATACCCATTCCCCTTCACCTCTGAGAGGGTGCCCTGCCCCATGCTGTATCCTCCCACCCTGGAAAATTAAGTCTTTACAGGATTAGGCACATCCTTTTCCACTGAGCCTAGACAAGGCAGACATATATATGTGTCAGGGTCCTCTGATCAGCCCCTTCATGTATGTTCTTTGGTTGGTGACTCAGTCTCTGAGAACTCCCAGGGGGTCTAGGTTGGTTGACACTGTTGTTCTTCTATGGGGTGGCCATCTCCTTCAGTTCCTTCTATCCTTCCCCTAACTCTTTCATAGGGGTCCTCAGCGTCAGTACAATGGTTAGCTGTGAGTATTTATTTGCATCTTTCTTAGTTGGATGCTATTAAGGCCTCTCAGCGGACAGCCATGTTAGGGTTTTGTTTGCAAGCACAACATGACATCAGTAATAGTGTCAAAAGAAAAACTTGGACTGAAGACACAGCTTTGTAAGTATATGAAGATAATCCTGATAGAGACAGTAAGATTAAGACTTCAAGGTCATTTTAGGCTTCATAGGAAAGTCAAGGCTAACTTGGAATATATGAAACCCTATTTTTAAAAAATCAAAAGAAATGTGTCAGGCTGGGCTTGGTCTGCAGACTGTACTTATTGAACATCAGCAGCAGTATTGAGAAACATCCAAATAATACAGAAAATGCTTTGACTGAGAAGTAAAAGATACAGACTTCAAATTCTATTTTTGTATCATATTAGCAAAGTAAATGGAGTTTTAGGAAAAAAAGCCAGAAACAGGAATTGATGACCAGTATTTAATCAGTCCCTTTGTTAAATAACACTTGAATTCACACCATTTTGTAGATTTAACTGTATACACCATTTTTTATATAAGCATAAACACTTGAAACTAACATGGGCACCTCAAAGTAATCTTTTGATGCCCAAAGGGATTTAACTCAAAATAATACTTATCAGAGCTTTGAAAGTAGCTTAGAGATCTATGGTTTGCCTAGCATACAAAAAGCCCTGCGTACCATCCTTAAAGCTGAAGAAAAAGGAGGAGGGAGAGGAGAAGGAGAAGAAAAGGAAGGAAAGATGGAAGGAAGAAGGAAGGAAGTGTCATGGTTTGCATATGCTTGACCCAAGGAGTGGCACTATTAGAAGGTGTGGCCTTGTTGGAGGAAGTGTGTCACTGTAGGGGTGGGCTTGGAGACCCTCCTCCTAGCTGCCTGGGGATGTTCAATCTGTTCCTGGTTTCCTTCAGTTGAAGATGTAGAACTCTCAGCTCCTCCTGCACCATGCCTGCCTGGATGCTGCCATTCTCCCACCTTAATGATAATGGACTGAACCTCTAAACCTGTAAGCCGGCCCCAATTAAATGTTGTCCTTATAAAACTTACATTGGTCATGGTAAAACTTACATTGGTCATGGTGTCTGTTCACAGCAGTAAGACCCTAACTAAGAAAGGAAGGAAGGAAGGAAGGAAGGAAGGAAGGAAGGAAGGAAGGAAGGAAGGAAGAAGCAGGGAGGGAGGGAAGGAAAGAAGGAAAGAAAAAAGGAAGAAAGAAAGAAAGAAAGAAAGAAAGAAAGAAAGAAAGAAAGAAACTCTCTTTCTTTTTTTTCCCAATGGTGAGTTACTAAAATGACCCAGGAGACATTTGCCCCACATTTTAAAAAAATTATCTGTTTATTGGCAATATGCAAGACATAAAACAAATGTTATATGTCACAAAAATACTAAGTTTCTACTATAGAGAGTAAGAGAAATTTTATTCTAAATTCAAGGTTGAGTTAGTATTCTAAATGCATATCCTCTATTCTGCTCATTATGCATGTCTGGAGCACTTAGAATAGTAAGACACTGGAGGAAACCTCATCCATAACAATGGATTCACTTCCAGAAATCCATGACCCTTACCTCTCAGAATCATGTGTGTAGGATGAGACAGATATACCAAAAGTAACTACAATAACAGAAAACACGACAATGCAAAATGAAGTAGGCATAAGATTCATCATCAAGGATGGAGACAAGTGAGGCCAATGTCTGCAATAAGAATGTTCAAGCTGGGTAAAGAATAATATAATAGCTACAACTCCTCTAAAGTGCTTGTTGTGGGATTAGTGGTTGTTCATATTAACCCATTTAAGCACAATTAAGTCACTCCTCCTTTCCTGAGAAATTTGAACTGGGATTCTGAGACACCATTCAGTTTCTGCTACTAGACACATGAAACATTAAAAAACTATGAACCAGTCAGATTAAAGTAGGCACGCCACAAGTGGCAAATGTATAGACAAATGGAAACTGAGGATGCCAGAAATGATATGCAAAAAGAAGCAATGATAAAGAGAGAGCATGAATAAGATAGAGAAAAGAAGGAAGAGTGACCATTTAAATAGGCTTGGCCAAGTTTTTCTTCCAAATTTTTATGGTTTCTGTTCAAACACCTATAGGTGGAACTCATAGCTTGTCTTATTGGCTCTGCTAAGGTCTATATCTGATGCCACCTCTTCTAATCAGCTTATTGGATGAAGATTAGTCATGTGTTCCAATTTAAAGTAGCAAAGTTCATCTTCGTGTGTATATGTACATCTTTGCAGGTATCAATGGTATATGCATGTGTGTGTGTGTGTGTGTGTGTGTGTGTGTGTGTGTGTGTATGATGTGGCCAGCCAGAGGAGGAGGTCAGGTTTCCTGTTTTCTGTCACTTTCTACCTTATTACCCTGAGAAATGATTTTTCAATGGGCCAGAAGCTCACCTGGCATCCATCATATACTAATAAGTTTTCTCTGTCTTCCTCATCCAGGATTATTGGCTCAAGTCAGCTTTTACATGGGTACTGTAATCTAAACTCAGGTTCCCATGCTTGAGTAGTAAGTTTTCTTAACCACAGCAATCATTGACATGTTAGATGCCAAGGCAATGAGAGACAGCTTGAAAAGAATGAGTCAGGAAAAGCCTAGAGAGGGGAGAAAGTCACAAAGAAGGAGGAGGAAGGGAAGGAGGAAAAAGAAAAGGAGGGAGCAGCTAAAAAAGAAAAAAAAGCGATGGCAAATTAAAACAAGGTCTCCCAAAGCCTTTCTAGACTACTTTTGTGTCCTCTCTTCTTGTATTCTATACAATACCCCAGATATCTTAATAATGAAACTCCTCATATGGAGTTTGTTGTATATTAATTTGGCATTTTAGTTACAGTTAACTCCAAACAAAATAATTTCCCTTGGGACCAAAAGAATAACAGGGACAATGACCTTACAGAAGCATATCTACAATGGACCAACAGACTCTTGACTTAATACTTTGTTTCACTCACAGCAGTAAATTCTGACCTTGATATACTGTGAGACAAACAAAATTTAGTTCTCAGAATATAAAAATATTAAAAAACAAGATTTTAATCACTTTGATTGGACATTATGCTCTATACTGTATACTATGTTTCAATCCTTATTTTAAGTCTGAATTTAATCTTCAGGAATTAATAATCATGAAAAATTGAATCAAATAAGATCCAGCTGTATCTGAAAGACCACATTTTGTGTAAAATTCTACAGCTGTATCTGAAAGACTACGTTTTGTGTAAAATTCTACTGAAGAGGTTGGATTCAACGAGATAACAGGTCTTCGTTCCCATATCTTTACTGAGTATTGAAACCCAGTTGCTACTTTGTGAGCTCTTCCCCAGATACAGGAGGGATATTTTGTATGTGGTAGTTTTTCTATAAGAGTCTCATTCAGTCATAATAATAATATGGAGAATAATGAAAGAGAAAAATTGAGGTTGAATCTAAAACTGATATTCAGTCATATGAAAATAAAATTAGGCCTGCTGAAAATTGGGGCCCTTTATTTCTTTGTGTGCTGCTTCCATTAAAGATAGTTATAAGCATTAGATGATCTTGGATATGAAAGTGCTTTGTGTTCTGATTATTATGAAAATATGAGCAATTACAGAAATGAGAAGAATTGACATTTAGTTACTACTTTTCTATCTCATTTATTCTACAAAATAACCTCAGTGAAGGATTATTTTTAACTATCATTTTACAGATGAAGAAATGAAGGCTTGCAGTGGCTTTAAATTGTACAAAACATTTTAACCTGCTTTATAAAACTAAACGTCTATTCCATGTCTCAGGATTTAAATTAATTTATCATCTTCTTTGAAGCTAGTTATAAGAGCCCTCAAGTACAAGGTTTCAATGCATTTTATATATTATCCATGAAGAAATGAATCGAGGATTCAGGCAAATTCTCTGTGCCAAGTATCCACTCCCTTATGATTCCAGTTTTGAGTATTGACTTAGGTCAGTTAAGAACTGGTTCACTTCACTGTAGGTGAGAAGGAAAATGGTTTTTAAGTTCTTAAAGGAAAAAACAAGGAGAACTGTGCCATGTGACAACACATTAATATACAGATAGTCCACAGCTGTGATGAACTGTATTACCACAAATGGGCCAAGCAGAAGGAGCAAGTGTGGACAGAAATTCAGCTGCAACTTTGCTCTGCACAAGGAAGTGATGTTACTGCTCTCACAGGAAAGATTTCTCTGCCACTCTACTCAAGGACACTCAAAAAAGCACTGCTTCCTGTGAGCTTCATAAGCACAGGAGGGGTGGCTTTTATTGATTCATAAAAGACTCTGTTAACTAGCAGATCCCTCCTTCTTCCAAAGGGACATCTTAATGTCATAGCAAAAGCAATTCTTGAATGAGGGAATATTAACTTTGTGTATCTCCTATCTTTTAAGTCTTTCAGGATTTAAAGGCAACTTTGAGACACACAAAATTGCATGTTTGTAAGTCAATTGCATGTTCAGCCAGTCAAAATCTCTGGAAAACTGAGAGAAAACGCATACTTATTTCTCCTCTTTGGCCTCTCTTTCAAGAAATAGTCAGCATATGCTTGGATCATAGGAGACAGGGGTATCAAAATAATAGTTCAGACCTCTCTGCAAAGCTCTGAATAAATATCTCAATCCTAAATGTAGTGCACATCATGAATGTAGAGTGTCCTTTAATTGAGATTTTGAGGAAGTAGAGTTATTATTTTTAAGAGTCAGTTCTCAGGGCTGGAGAGATGGCTTAGCAATTAAGAGCATTTCCAGAGGAATAGAGTTCAGTTTCCAACACCCACATCTGTCTGTAACTCTAGTTCCAGACTCTTGCACAGACACAATGCAATCAAAACTTCAATAACCATTAATAATAATAATAATAACAACAACAATAATACTCAGTTCTCAGTCAGTGAAAAACAGATAAACAAAAAGAGAGAAAAAAGAAAGGACTGAGTAAATAAAGATAAATAAATAAAATGGAGAAAGAAAGAAGTTTAATTGATTTTCACTCACACTTTACCTCTATCAGAGTTGACTATCGGCTGGAGATTGGAACTTATACTTCCAAAGGGCTTTTATTACTCCTTTAGTAAGAGCAGTGACTCATTATCCATAGGATTGTTCAAACAGTATGCTTTATGCTGAATGCTAGTTTTGAAATTCTAGCAGATTTGAGATACAGAATGCTGAGGTGCCAAAACCTAATAGAACTTGAACTCTGAGTTAATAATGAATTTCTCAAATAGATACCATTCATACATGTCTTCAATGTTGGAAGAATTGAATGTTTCTCACTGTATTGGGGAAGCACTTTGAAATGTTTCATTGAGTTTAGAATCTCTAATCATTACATTATTTCTTTGTTGACTTTGGTTTTTTTTTTATCACAGGAACAGAGAGAAGCCAAAAGAAAAGATTTTTATATGATGACTTAAACAATCAGCAGCTCAAAATGTCCCCACACCAAAGAATATGATAGTTTATATTGTATTTTTCTCCTCTAAGGTTTGAGGCAATTTACTAAAATAATTCACTTAAAATATGAACATTATCTCATATTATAAAATATGAGAAACAAGGAAATAATATAGTAAAACGCAGAAAAGTATATACAAAATATTGAGTGGATTTCTCCAAATGAAGTGAAAGTGTCTAGTTTTTCCTTTTCTTTCCTTTTGCCTTCTTCATTCCTTTGTTTGTTCCTTTGTTTCTTTCTTTCTTTTTTCCAAACTGTGCTTTCCATAAATTCTAAAATAAGTACATACTGCTTTAATAACGGATGCATTTTTACTTCTCTTCATTGATTCTTTGTGGATTACATATCATGCATTTCGGTTCTACTTATCTCCCCTACTTTTGCATCTACTCTTTGCACTCATAACTCCCCACAAAAAAAGAAAATAAAGATAATAAAAATCAATACAAAACAAAGAAAACATTTTATTATGGTAGCTGTTGTATACACAGTGTCACGCAGTATACCCTTTTGTCCATACATCCTTACTTGCAAATAAATGTTCATTTCCATGAGTTATTGCTCTGGTTCCAGGCCTCTGGCATAGGCTACACCATTAATACTGGATCCCCACAGGATTCTTCTTGGATATCCTGTTGTACTCTGTCATGGGGATACTGTAGCTTTGGATCTGCATGAGCAGCCCGTTCACATGCTCCAGCAGTTCATAGATAGGATAGATGTTGGAATAGGCCAACTCTAAAACCTGTATCTGGACCTGAGTGGTAGCTAAGTTGGTCATCCCACCAGCTCTTCTACACCCATATCAGCATGACCGTGATAGCTCACCCAATTCCACATCAGGTAAGGGGCCGGGCCAGTTCTCCAAATCTCCTACCACACCACCACCAAAACCAACTGTAACAAAGTGCCAGTGTTTTGCTCTAGATATCTAGCAGCCAGGATTGAGTCTTCATTTGTAGGTTCTAACTGAAAGTCTCATTCCATTTTCCTTCTTGGTTGAATTTACTTTATAGTTGTCAGGATTATCCAGAAAATGCTCTTTTATAAAAATCAAACAAAGCTAGTGATTAAATGTAGAGATACATTTGTTGCTCTTGCAGGGGACCCAGGTTTCCTTCCCAACACCCATATGGCTGCACAGAATCTCCAGTTCTAGGAGATCTGATGCCCTCTTCTTAAATTTATGTACACATGCATGTTACATCCATGTACACATGTATGTATACATACATACATATATGCATACATACATACATATATGCAGGCAAAACAGTCACACACACAAAATAGGGTTTTTTTTAAAGGAATCAAAGATTGAGAATGGAATCTATCACATATACAATCTGTGGAATTATATAGAAAGTATTTACTGAACTATTCTAACAGCAAAGGTATAAAGTCAATAAAATCCATCAATGAATAGATAAATGGATGGAGAAAACAATAGTACTGACATGCTTATAAATATATGATATTTAATATGCAAAAGAAACTATATTAATACATACTACTTGATGGATAAACATTGAAAATATATAATTAGTCTGAGAAACACTTAAATATTCTATGTCCTTAGCCATCAGTAAGATGCAAATCAAAACTGTGAGATTTCGTCTTACACCTGTCAGAATGACTAAGTTTAATAAAACAATTGACAGATCATGCTGAATAGAATGTGGATCAAAGACAGCATTCCTCCATTGCTGGCAAGGAGTGCAAACTTTTACAATCACTATGGAAATCAGTGTGGCAGTTCCTCAGACAATAAAAATTGATCTACCTCAAGATCTAACCATATGATTCTTGGATATATAACTGAAGAAAGCTACATTCTACCAAAGAGACACTTGCTCAACCTTATACATTGATACTTTATTCATAATAGCCAGAAATTGGAAAGAACTTAGCTGCCCCTCAACAGAAGAATGGGAAAAGGAAAGGTGACATCTTTAAACCATGAAGTATATTACTACTCATCCACTTAAAAAATGAGATCCTGACTGAACTGAACTGACCCAACAGCTCTTTGCACCCAAATCCTGTGGGGGAGAGAGCTGAACAACCAGAAGTTCGGACAGTCCCTGAACTCAAGCAGTATTACAGACCAATAGTGATAAAAATTGTATGGCATTGGTAGAGAGACAGACAGTAGACCAGTGGAATAGAATTGAAGACCCAGAAATGAACCTACATTCCTATGGTCACTTGATTTTTGACAAAGGAGCCAAAACCATCCAATGGAAAAAAGCATTTTCAGCAAATGGTGCTGTTTCAACTGGAGGTCAGCATGTAGAAGAATGCAGATCGATCCATGCTTATAACCCTGTACAAAGCTTAAGTCCAAGTGGATCAAGAACCTCCACATCAAACCAGATACACTCAAACTAATAGAAGAAAACGTAGGGAAGAATCTCGAACACATGGGCACTGGAGAAAATTTCCTGAATAAAACACCAATGGCTTATGCTCTAAGATCAAGAATCGACAAATGGGATCTCATAAAACTGCAAAGCTTCTGTAAGGCAAAGGACACTGTGGTTAGGACAAAACGGCAACCAACAGATTGGGAAAAGATCTTTACCAATCCTACAACAGATCCAAAATATATCCAAAATATACAAAGAACTCAAGAAGTTAGACTGCAGGGAGACAAATAACCCTATTAAATAGCAATGAATATTCTAGTAAGATCACCAGTGGAAGGGGAAGCCCTTGGTCCTGCTAAGACTGAACCCCCAGTGAACTAGATTGTTGGGGGGAGGGCGGCAATGGGGGGAGGATGGGGAGGGGAACAGCCATAAAGAAGGGGAGGGGGAGGGATTAGGGGGATGTTTGCCCGGAAACCGGGAAAGGGAATAACACTCGAAATGTATATAAGAAATACTCAAGTTAATAAAAAAAAAAGAAAAAAGAAAAAAAATGGGGTTCAGAGCTAAACAAAGACTTCACAGCTGAGGAATGCCGAATGGCTGAGAAACACCTAAAGAAATGTTCAACATCTTTAGTCATAAGGGAAATGCAAATCAAAACAACCCTGAGATTTCACCTCACACCAGTGAGAATGGCTAAGATCAAAAACTCAGATGACAGCAGATGCTGGCGAGGATGTGGAGAAAGAGGAACACTCCTCCATTGTTGGTGGGATTGCAGACTGGTAAAACCATTTTGGCAATCAGTCTGGAGTTTCCTCAGAAAATTGGGCATTGAACTACCTGAAGATCCAGCTATACCTCTCTTGGGCATATACCCACAAGATGCCCCAACATATAATAAAAGACACGTGCTCCATTATTTTCATAGATGCCTTATTTATAACATCCAGAAGGTGGAAAGAACCCAGATGTCTTTCAACAGAGGAATGGATACAGAAAATATGGTACATCTAAACAATGGAAATATTATTCAGCTATCAAAAACAATGACCTGGATTATTAGCTGAAAACAGGTTGTCTTCAATGAATTCCTCCCCTAGAGCTCAAGGAAGGGGAAATAGAAAGAGCGTGCTTTGCACATGTCATTATGCATTCCAGATTAATCTTTTATGAGATTATTTAGTGGGTAAAGGAGTTGGTCTCTGTGTCTTGCCCCTTCTCTTAGGCGCTTTTCCTTCTATTTGTCCAATTCTGATATGTTAGTTTTTGCTTTATTTTATTTTATTCCATAAATGTTACATAAAAATATAATTATCTATATGCAATAGAGATGTGTGTAAGTTTTATATCTTCACACAAATACCTACACATGCTTAATAGCACTCATATAGTATTATACTGAACAAAGCATGTGCATAATTATATATTTTATATACTATATAGTATAATATATTTTAATTTTTATGCATACTTCTTGTCCTTAGAAACACATTCAAATTACATGTAAAATGTTTGCTAAAGAATCTCACCTCCTTAGTTATCATTAACCATGTTTCCATATTATTTCATTATACCTTTGTGACACAAGAAGAAAAAATGTCTTAAGCAATTTAGAACATTTCTTCCCATGGAATTAATCATTAAAACAGCGTTATATCATTAAAACAACCAAAAACTTCAGAATCTATTTCTAGATTCAGGTCCTTGGAGATCAATCTAAATTCTGACTGCTATTAACATTAATAGGATATGAGAAATGTAAACAAGTTATTGGAAAACTGGGGGTGTATCTCAGTGGTAAGTCACCTTTTTAGCATCCTGAAGTTCTAAATTAAATCCCAATTTCTAAAAACAATAGCAAAAGAAATAAAAAAGCATTCACAAAAACTGGCTAATTGCCATTTATAGTGCAACACATTCTTGTGGCTCTATCAGTGTTTTAAATCTCAGAATCTGGGAACTTTGCAATTGATTTTGCAGAAAAAGAGAAAAAAGAAGTTGGATAGCTCTTAGCTATTTTCCCAGACAGTAGTGTTTTCTAAGACCGGCATTGTAATATATGCGGTAGAATGTGTTCCCTAGATTTGAAACAAAGTACGCAGCTTATATCTGGACAGACTTCTTCCTCCTCCCTCTTTCATTGGTTATCTGGGAAAATTGATGTACTTGAAGGTCAGGAGTAGGTGGGAATACATAGCTCTTTCTTTTACTTCAGATCAACCAATCTTTTAAAATCTTGCTGAGGAGACCTCGGTCTTCACTCCTGAGGAGAGTTGGTTTTCCTAAAGAGTCCACGGGTCCTATTTAGAGCCATCCATTTTGGGGAACGAGGTCTTAAGACCCATGTAATGATTTTGTTAGATGTTGTACTTTTTGAAGAAACTCTTTGCTTCTGAATATTATAGATCAGAGACTTCAGTATGTAGGACATGCACGAGACCACCTGTGGGAAGAAGTTTGTCTTGGTAAGTGAAAAAGAGGGAGTTCTGCGGGTGGAGTTATTTAGTTTTGTTTGTAAGTCTGCTGTTTATTTTTTTAAACACATGTTTAGTTTTACCTCCCCCTCCCATTCTTATATGAATTTTCACGTGTTCCTCAAAGCAGAGTTCTCTAATTTTACATAACGTTACTCCTAACTTCCCTAAAAATATTTTTGACATTTTCTTCCTTTATTGAATGTTAAGCTATTCATGGACTTGGGGTTTGAGAGCAGAAACTTGTACTTTCTCAAATTTTAAAGTTTTCCTTCAGACATAGATGTTTTGTTTTTGTGCTCTGGACTGGCAGAACAAAGGGATGGAGGCAGAACGGAAGATTCTAAGTTTGATCTCTGAACTATAACGGAAATCTTGTCTAAGAAAAAAAACAAAACAAAACAAAATCAACAGTAGCAGCAAAGACTTCCCCTGCTCCCTACTCCGAAACCACCAAAACACTCTGAAACCACCAAAACGGGCTTGGTGCTATGGTGGTTAGGTTTAGGATTGCAATCGCTAAAATGAGACGTGGAGTTGCAGGGCATGAGAGCTACACATTCAATACCAACCTGAACTAATGAGAAACTGTCTTGTTTTAAAAATAAAAAGTAAACCTATCATAATGTCAGACGTTGCGGCAGCATATACACAACACCATTATTCTGAAGTGGGGGGAAGAAAGGTCTAGGGATTTCAAGTTTAGGAATGGCCTAGAATATATAGAGTGATATTGCTATTAAAAATGGCGTGGTAGCTGTTTTGGCACTGGGCTGTCATTCTAGCACAGAGAAATGTGACTAGACAGCGAACAAGAATCGCGAGATTTGAGATTTGAGTCTGAGATGAGATTTAAAAAAAAAAAAAGCTGTAAAACCAGTCCTAAGATGGCAGGCACTGTGATGATGCAAAAGTGTTAACCAACGAGAGTACAAATATCGCGAGATCTAGTATTGCTCTGGGCTTTAGATAGAGACATGCACTCTCATTGGTGGAGACGCAAGAGTACAAATATCGCGAGATCTGATATTGTCTGTGCGTGTGTGTGTGTGCGTGTGTGTCCCCCCCCCCCCGGGCTACAGATAGAGACATGCACTCTGATTGGTGGAGATGCAAGAGTACAAATATCGCGAGATCTGATATTGCTCCTGGACTATATAATGAGACACACGCTCTTTCAAAACTCAGAAAAGCTGCGGCGTGGAGGAGAGCTGGTTCTCTTCTTACTGGCAGTTTTCTGTAACTCCAGCCATTTGCAGTAGACGCCTGAGGAGACAAGAATTGTGAGTTTCAGCTTCTCTTGAACTGTATAGAGAGATTGTGTCTCAGAAATAATTAAAAGTGAAAGCAGGCGTAGTGATAAGACAGGGTATCTGTGTGGTAGGGGTAGGGCTGTAATGGCGGCACTCCGAGGAAGGTTCTAGGCTCACAGAGAAATTCAGTTTGGTTTGGGTTTTTTTTTGTCTTTTCTAAAATCTAAACCTGGCAGAGCCTGGCACAGTGGCATGACTGGCCATAGTTTATTCGATGTCAAACTCATGTAACTCCCAATATTCAGAACTAGAGATGGGGTGGCATGAAGTTCACAAGTCTAAGCCCTTCCTAGATTATAGGGTCTTAGCTCAAAAAAAAAAAAAAAAAACAGGCAAAGAGGAAAGGACCGAGGCAGGGAGAAAGGAGAGATGAAGGGAGGAGGTTGAGGTGGAGAAAGGAAAGACAGACTAGATGTAGAAAATCTGGCATTGTGCTGGGTATTGTGGAGGAGCATTGGTTCGCAGAAGCGCTTGTACTGTTAGAACCTGGAGGGGGAGGGCGTGGGAAGAGAAAGGGAGGAAAAGAGTTAAAAGCCGGTTGGCTCAGGCCTAGGATGAGAGGAAGGCTGAGCCTAACCTGCGAATGTACCGGCCTCTCCCTTGAAAACTCGAGACGGGAGTACACAAATATCGCGAGATTTAACCCTGTGAACCCTGCCCCGCCCACTGGGGTTGAGAGACGCTGCGCTCCCTAGAGTGCTACTTGTCTCTAACTCCACGTGGTTTTTTGGCTTTTTCTGTTTGTTTGGGGGTGGGGGGGTTAGGGTTTTTTGCTTTTGTTGTTGTTGTTGTTTGGTTTTTGAGACAGGACTTTTCTGTGCCCCTGGTTGTTCTGGAACTCGATTCGTAGAAAAATCAGATATGGGTCTTGAATTCAGAGAACTACCTTCCTCTGCCTCCCAAGTGTTAGGATTATAGGTATGTACCACCATGACCTACAGAGAGATTGTTTTAATAAATATTCAGAAGAAAACCTAGCACTGTGAGATGGCCAGTAATGTACTGGCTCAGTCCAACAGTCTCTGCACTAGGAGGTGTAGACTGGGAATAAAAATTGTGAATTTGGGATGATGATGTAAATCAGGCAGAGTGGTTTGATGAGCACTGTGCTTGTGCAAGATTTTAATCCTAGCTCTGGGAAACGGAGATGGGAAGGGAGCATGAGCATGGCAACTTTAAGTCAAGTCAGTTATTTATGAGATGATACCTCAGATTTTAAAAATGAAATTGGTATGATAGCTAAGTGGACATTGTGAAGCCATAGGAGTGTTAACCAAGGACTCATTGGTGGAGACAAAATGTTACCAATGTGTTGAGATTGAGCCTCACACTGGGCTGTAGGGACTGTCTAAACAAGTGGTAGGAGGAGTGGGAGGATAGGGAGGAACCTGAGCTCTGTGCCTAGTGAGAGGGTGGACAGCTTGTTCTTCTTGGTGCTTTCCTGAGAAACTGAAAAAGATAAAAATGGGAGTGGGGAGTTTAATCAGAAAGCTGGCTTGCTTGTCTGCTGGTGAATGGTATAACAGGCCTCTGAGCCTTGGCTGTATAATGACTTTGTCTCAGATAACACTGTAGAAAGTTAATTTCCAGGACAAGTCATAGCATTATATTGCACAAATAATAAATATTGCAAAACTCATTGAGAAATGTTTTATATCTTTGTATTTGCCAGATTTCTTGTTTTTAAAGAGAGGACCAAATAAAATTTCTGATATCCTATGCCAAGTACATGGTAGGTATCTATTTTTGTTGAATATATCATTGCCCAATTATGGAAGCATTGTAGTTATTAATCTTTGAAAAATAGAATACATTTTAATTTTATTAACCATTTCTTATTTACTTGCTGACCAGAGAAGTTTCACATAAAAGTATCTCCCTTTCAAATTTTTATTTTTATAATTTAATGTTTTGCAATGGAAGATAGAAAAAACTCTTCTATTTCAGTTGAGAGTTTAATATATTAGTAATGTTACACTGCCGATTATATTGCTAGTAATTCTTACTTTTTTTCTACATAGTTGTCTTCTACTATAAAGTTCAATTCCCCATATCCACATAAAAATAGGAGTAATAAAGTCCTAAATTTACCAAGTTTCTGTTTTTTTTTTCTCATTATCTTCTGTAATTTTACTTCATAAAAGTTATTTGGTAATAAGCATTCTTGTATGTTTGTTTACATGTGTGCAGATACAGGTTCACTTTCATGTATGTAGCTGTATATACATAGGCCAGAAGTCAACGTCAGGTATGCTTCCTTTAGAGCTTTTTCTTTTGTTTTTTTGTGACCTTTCCCTGAGACCTGGGCCTCACATAGTAAGCTAGGCTATCTAGCACTCAAGAAATAGATTCAGGGATTCTCTTGTCTATCTCCCCAGGGCTGGGATAAGTTTTTAGTACCATTCTAATTTTTTAAATGTGGGTTTCTGGAATTGACCTTTCCCCACTGAATCATCTACCCAGTATCCTAATAAAATTTCATGAATATTATAGAATCATTCTGCATTTGGCTATTTCACACTAAATGTGTTCTTTTGTCTTTTGTGTCTTGGAGCTTGGATTTCTGTATGCTGATCTGAGGATATTGTGCTGTCTTCCGTTTCCAATTTTTAATTTTCACTATCCTAAATTTTTTTTTGCCTTGTACAACATCTCTCCTTCCTTTGTACTTGTATAATTTTTGGATTATGTAGAATAAAATTACATGTGTGATGTTTTTCATATTAAAGATAGTTAAGTTTTGCTCTGTGAATGAAGTTTTAAAAGGATTTTGCATTAAGATCAGCACCCATTTAATTTATATGAAGTCTGTTTTCAATGTTTAGTCTTTTATTGCTTTATTTCCTTTATATATTTGTAAATTATGTAGTCTCCATACAAACATACACATGCATGAATGAGCATACATGTTAGAAAAGTTTGCTTTTTAAATTTTAGTTCTTATCTTTGTATTTGTGCCATTGTAAATAATAGTTTTAGTTTTCATAAATATTAATTCTCTCATTGCTATTACCAAATATCTGAGAAAAAACAATTAAGTGGAGATTTAGAAAATGTTCAGAAAAAAATGTGGCAGAGAAGGTGTGGGAGCAGGAACATTGGTGACCTGGATAGTCACATTACATCTTCAATCAGGAAGGAGAGAAGTAATACTATTTAGTTCACTTTCTATCCTATTTTATTTATTTTGGTGTTTTTTGATCTTAATTTTAGTTTGGGCGTCTAAGCATGTAGTACATGTGTATATGAGGGAGTGAATTTAGTGTGTGGGTGCATACAGGCATAGGACAGTGGAAGTAACTTTGTTCATCACTCTTAACCTTATTTTTTCCTTTCTCATAGGGTTGAACTATAAGCCCACTTTTGAAGATAGGCTGGCTGGTCAGCAAGTCCCTGGTATTTATTTGTCTCCGTCTCAAATAGACTGGTATGTACTCTCACTTCTAATATTTTATGTGAGTGGTATGTATTTGAATTTGTATTCTCATGCTAGAATATCAAGTGCTTGTACCAACTGAACTATCTTCCTGGCCCTGTGCTTTCTCCTCCTTTTTAATTTTTATTTTGGGATCTCAAGGCCTGGAAATGGGGCCATATATATTAGGATAGATCTTCTGTCCTCATTTTCTCTAGAAATGCCATTATGGACATGCTTAGAGGTAAGTGTCCTAGGTATTTCCAAATCCAATGAAACTCAACAATGGAGATGTATAACCACATTTCATTTACCTATTTGTGTCATTTATTTATGATTTTTCTTTTTCAGAAATGTAAAACTGTATCTCTGTATAATAACTTTTGAATGTAGGTGCACGTATAAACAAGAAGAAGGTGTCAGGAACCCTAGAGATTGAGATACAGGCAGTTGTGAGCAACCTGACCTGGGAACCAAACTCTGATATACTCTAAAAGCACTGACCCATCTTTCCAAATTATATTTGAAGGTATTATTTTGTAAAACTTTGAACTGTTAACTATTTTCTTCTTAATTATGGGTTTTATTAATTTTGTTTTGTCAACATTTATTAATATACATGAGTAATTTTCTTTTTTCTTCAATGTGCCTTTCTTTTTATATTTTTATTAGATTTTTTTAATTTACATTTTAAATGTTACCCCCTTTCGCAGTTTCCCATCCATAAACCCTATCCCATACTCCCTCCCCATCTATGAGGGTGTTCCCCCTCCCCATCCATCCACCCCATCCAGACTCACCGCTCTGATATTCACCTACACTAAGAGTGTCCATCCTTGGCAGGAACAAGGGATTGTCCTCCCATTGGTGCCCAGTAAGGCCATCCCCTGCTACATATGCAGCTGGAGCCATGAGTCTATCCATGTGTACTCTCTAGATGGGGGTTTAGTCCCTGGGAGCTCTGGTTGTTGTTCTTATGGGGTCGAAAAGCCCTTCAGCTCCTTCAATCCTTTCTCTAACTCCTTCAATGGGGATCCTGTTCTCAGTTCAATGGTTTGCTGTTAGCATTGGCCTCTTATTTGTCAAGCTCTGGCAGAGCCTCTCAGGAGACAGCTGTATCAGGCCTCTAATCAGCATGGAATTGAGACTATTGATGTTAAGAAATATTAAGGACTAGTGATTGTTAACACTTATTTTTGTTGTGAGAGGTGTAATTATGTTTGTATGGCTCTCTTCTGGGTTTTTTTGTTTGGTTTTGTTTTTGCTTTTTGTTTTGTTTTATTGTTTTGTTTGCAAAAGAGTGTTATTGCTTTTTCTATGGTGTAGTTTACCTTCTTGTGTTGGAATTTTCCATCTATTATTCTTTGTAGAGCTAGATTTCTGGGATGATATTGTGTAAATTAGGTTTTGTCATGGAATATTGGTTTTTCCATCTATGTTAATTGAGAGCTTTGCTGGATATAATAGCCTGGGCTGGCATTTGTGTTCTCTTAGGGTCTGCATGACATCTGTCCAGGATCTTCTGGCTTTTGTAGACTCTGGTGAGAAGTCTGGTGTGATTCTGATAGGTCTGCCTTTATATGTTACTTGACATTTTTCCCTTACTGCTTTTAAAATTCTTTGTTTCGTGCATTTAGTGTTTTGACTATTATGTGAGAGGAGGAATTTATTTTCTGGCCCAATCTATTTGGAGTTCTGTAGTCTTCTTTTATGTTTATGAGCATCTCTTTCTTTAGGTTAGGGATGTTTTCTTCTATAATTTTGTTGAAGATATTTACTGGTCCTTTAAGTTGAGAATCTTCACTCTCTTCCATACCTATTATCCTTAGGTTTGGTCTTCTCATTTTGTCCTGGATTTCCTGAATGTTTTGGGTTAGGAGCTTTTTGTGTATTACATTTTCTTTATCAGTGGTTTTAAAGGTATCTTCTTTCTGCCTCTGAGATTCTCTCTTCTATCTCTTGTATTCTGTTGGTGATGCTTGCATCTATGACTCCTAATCTCTTCCATGGGTTTTCTATCTCCAAGGCTTTCTCCCTTTGTAGTTTCTTTATTATTTCTATTTCCATTTTTTAAGTCCTGGATGGTTTTGTTCAATTCCTTTACCTGTTTGGCTGTGTTTTCCTGTAATTCTTTAAGGGATTTTTGTGTTTTCTCTTTAAGGGATTCTACTTGTTGAAACCTGTGTTGTCCTTTATCTCTTTAAGGGAGTTATTTATGTCCTTCTTAACGTCCTCTGTCATCATCATGAGATGTGATTTTAAATCCAAATCTTGCTTTGCTGGTGTGTTTGGATAGCCCATATTTGCTTTGGTGGGAGAACTGGGCTCTGATGATGCCAAGTTAGCCTTAGTTTCTGTTGCTTATGTTCCTGCGCTTGCATCTGGTTGTCTCTGGTGTTAGCTGGTCTTGCTGTTTCTGACAGTGGCTTGGTCCTCCTGTAGGCCTGTTTTCTCCCAGACAGAACTGGGTAGAGGGAGCTGTGGGGCCAAGCCAGCTCAGGGCATGGGCAGAAACTCTCCCAGACTGCTCCTGGCTTCCTATGTCCTGAGGGCTCCAGGTGTGTCCCTTGGAGCAGAAGTGGTGGTCTTACCTCTGATCTCAGGTGTGTCAGTGCTTCTGGCAACTGGCCTTCACCTCTGGGCACAGTAAAAAACTGGAAGGATCCTCTCTCCAACTGCTTCTAGGTTCCTGTGTCCAGAGGGTTTTAGGCTGGTTCCTCTTGTGCCAAGAATGAGCAGAAGTGTTCTCCCCTAAGTTCTCAGGACTGTTCAGATTTCTGAGAGTCCAGGTCTCTCCCCCACAGGATTTGGGTACAGAGACATGAGTTATTTTTATGTAAGCATTTTCTAGTATAATTCAGAAAGCTTACTAAAAGGGAATAGATCCCAAGTTGATCCAGTCACTGGATGTCCTTGTCAGAAGATTTGACTGTGGATTGGTGACCCCATCCCTCCACTGGGGGCCCTGTATATCAACTGGAGGTGGACTCTTGAGGTTCCATCTCCTAACTGTTGGGAATTTCAGCTAAAGTCGTCCCCTTTGAATCCTGGGAGACTTTCACATCCTGGTTCTCTCTTTCCTTCTTTCTCTTCTGTTAGATTTAGTATATCTAGTTTTTGTTGAGGTCTTTGATCCACTTAGACCTGAGGTTTGTGCAAGGTGATAAATATGGATCAATTTTGATTTTTTTACATGCAAGCTTTGTCCAGTTAGACCAGGACCATTTATTGAAGATGCTTTCTTTTTACCACTGCATGTTTTTGTCTTTTTTGTCGAAGATCAAGTATATGTAAGTGTGTGGGTTTATTTCTGGATCTTCAGTTCAATTCCATTGACTTACCTGTCTGTGTGTGTACTAAGAACCGTGCAGTTTTTATTACTATTTCTCTGTAGTACAGTTTTAGGTCCGAGATGGTGTTTTTCCCCAGAGGTGCTTTTATTGTTAAGAATTGTTTTTGTTGCCTTTTCATTTTTTGTTACATATGAAAATGAGAATTCCTTTTTCCATGTGCTTGGAATTTTGATAGGGATTGAATTGAATCTGTAGATCACTCTTGGTAAGGTGGCCATTTTTACTATGTTACTACCAATCTGTGAGCATGGGAGAGCTTTCCATCTTCCGAGTTCTTCTAGGATTTCTTTCCTCGGGGACTTGAAGTTCTTGTCATATAGACCTTCCATTTGCCTAGTTAGAGTTACACAAAGTTTTTATATTATTTATGACTCTAATAAATCATGTTGTTTCCCTAATTTCGTCTCAGCCCATTTATCTGTATAAAGGATTATTATTGACTTCTTTGAATTAGTTTTATATCCATTCTCTTTGCTGAAGTTTATTAGTTGTAGACATTCTCTGGTAGAAATTTGGGGGTTGCTTATGTATGATGTCAAGTTATCTCCAGATAGTAATAGCTTGAATTCTTTCTTTCAAGCTTATATTCCCTTAATCTCCTTTTGTTGTCTCATTGCTGTAACTAGGACTTCAAGTATTATATTGAATAGATACGGAGAGAGTGGGCAGTCTTGTCTTGTGTCTTGTGTGGTGTTGCTTCAAGGTTCTATCCATTTAATTTGATGTTGGCTGTTGCTTTGCTTTTGCTTTTATTATGTTCAGGTATGTTCCATGAATTCCTGATTTCTGCAAGACTTTTAACATTAAAGTGTATTGTACTTTGTCAAAGGCTTTTTCAGCATCTGATGAAAGGATCATGTGATTTTTGTTTTGACTTTGTTTATATAGTGGATTACATTGATGCATTTTTGTATATTGAACCATCCCTGCATCCTTGGTATGAAGCTACTTGATCCTGGTGTATGATGGTTTTGATGTTCTGTTTATGAATATTTTGTTGAGTATGTTTTCCATCTACATTCATAAGCAAAATTGTTTTGAATTTTCTTTGTTGCGTCTTTGTGTGATTTAGATATCAGTGTAATTGTGGCTTCATAAAATGGATTAGGTAGTGTTTCTTCTGTTTCTACTTTGTGTAATAGTTTGAGGAATATTGGTATTAGCTCTTTTTTCTAGGTCTTATAGAATTCTGTACTAAAACCATCTGGCCTTGGGCTTTTTTTTTCTTTGGGAGGTGTTTAATAACTGCTTCTATTTCTTTAGGAGTTATGGGGCCGTTTAGATAGTTTTTTGATCTTGATTTAACTTTGGTACCTTGTATTTGTCTAGAAAATTGTCCATTTCCTCCAGATTTTCCAGTTTTGTTGAATATAGGCTTTTGTAGTAGGATCTGATGATTCTTTTAATTTCTTCAGATTCTGTTATGTCTCCCTTTTCATTTCTGACTTTGTTAATTTGGATACATTCTCTGCCCTCTGGTTAGTCTGGCTAAGTGCTTATCTATCTTGTTGATTTTCTCAAAGAACCAGCTCTTGCTTATGTTGATTCTTTTTGTATTGTTTTCCTTTCCTCTAATTAGTTGATTTTAACCCTGAGTTTGACTCTTTTCTGCCTTCTGCTCTTGGGTGTGTTTGCTTTCTTCTGTAGTTTACAGATATGTGGTTAATTTGCTAGTATATGATATCTCCAATTTCTTTATTAAAGCATTTAGTGCTATGGATTTTACTCTTAGAACTGCTTTTGTTGTGTCCTTTATGATTGGGTATGCTGTGCCTTCATTTTCACTAAATTCTAGAAAGATTTTAATTTCTTTCCCTGACCAACTTATAGTTGATTGGAGAGTTGTTCAGGTTCCATAAGTATGTGAGTTCTCTTTTCTTTTTGTTAGGAAATGCAGCCTAAGTTCATTGTGATTAGATCCACTGCATGGGATTATTTGAATTTTTTATCTGTTGAGGTTTGTTTTGTGTCCGATTGCATGGTCAATTTTGGAAAAGGTTCCATGAAGTGCTAAGAACAAGGTATATTATTTTGAGGGGAATGGGGATGTTCTGTGTAGATATATTAAATCCATTTAGTTCATACCTTCAGTTAGTTTCACTGCATGTGTCTGTTTAATTTCTTTTTCATTGTCTACTTATGAGAGTAGGGTGTTGAAGTCCCCCGGTATTATTTATTGTGTGATGTAAGGCAGTAAAGAATCGCTTAGCATTCACTGTTCACAATGATGAAACTGTAAATCAGAAAAGTTACATTTTCCGGGGTACACATTAATTCCGTCTTTGGAGACCACTCTGAGGTTCAGTGTTTGTGAATCTTCTGTGCCAGCACAACCCCTTGTTGTTAGTTGAAGAAAAACTTTTATTTAACTTCATTCTTCCTAGAGCCTGTTTCTTCTTTTCAAGTTATTTTAATTTCATGAATACTACAAACAAGTATTCTCCCTGTAAAAGTATCTATTTGTTTCATTTCTGTACCTCTAGAGAACACTGTTTAATGTTTAATCTATCAATGTTTCATGTCGTGAGAAACCTAAAGGATGTTAATAAAATAGCACTAAAATTATAGAATTTAAGTTTGCTTTCACATACATGGTATTATATGTGACAATCTATTCAGGAAATTTTTTACTTGTGTATTTGAAGTACATTTATATTATCCCTTAATATTTCTTTCATTGATGATATATTTATATATTTGATTTATACATGTACTAGAATTTCTTGATGGTTAGAACTGAATTCCCCATATTTGTACTATGTATTACATAGCTTGCATACTGACTTACCAGTGTTTCTGCTTAGATAGAAGCCAAGGAACTATACAGCTATTAATGGAAAAGGTATCCCAGTGGAAGTGCATGCAGAGACATTGGGACCCAGGAAGCACACAGCTCTGAGGTGGGACAGTGTCCTAAGGGAAGGGCATCGTGAGATGAGACATGGTAACCCAGGAAACATATAGTTCTGAGAGGAGGCATCCTCAGCATCTCCTAGGGGGAGAGTATCCCTAGCTAAGCTGAAGAGCTCCTGTTCAACAGCTCCTGCAGTGGCAATTTACAAAGGCTGTAGGCTGAGGCAGGAAAGGTGCACAGCTGAGTGAGAGGCAGCAATTTTTGAAGCAGAAAAGGAGATACACTACCATGAACTGCCCCTATGATGATTACAGGCTAAGGAGATCTTGGGCCACCATTTTGAGATCTCCTGTGCGAACATTTTACTACCATAGGCTGGGGCAGGAAGGAGGGGATGACTGCAGTTTTGATGGATTTTTGAGGCTCAGGAACTACATTACCTCCTTCAAGGTATATACGAAGATAGCTGCTATAAACAAATACCTTGCGTATATCCTGGCACAATTATATAGGAGTGTGAATAGAAGTTCTTACATCATCTTGTTATCAGTTCTGCTTCACTTCCTTAAGAACATTTTAATAAGCAAATACATAAATCCTTTTATAGCACCAAAGAAACCAAAAACTGGTTGCTCACTCACCTTGTTTTCTGTAATCTCTATCCTCTTAGTTTTGTTCCATCTTTTTCTTATATTTTCTTTTTTCTCATTTAATTAATTGTTAATTCTGATAACCAATTGTGTGTAGTACATTTTCTTGGGCTGGGAGTTGCTGAAAAGTATAGTTCTTCTTTAACTCATATATTCGTGTACTTGACAGATACCTTCAGAGAGAAGTTAGTTATTTATTATCAAAGTGCATATGGTCCTACTTTTGTCTTTACGTAAGTTTTAATACAGAATAGAATGACTCTAACCATGTATCCCAAGTTGTCCATACTTCTATTTTGTTCATTTTAATTCCATTTATTGTCATGATTACAGTGCTATGAGTATTAATAATGTTATTTCAAGATGATGAATCCAAGAAAAAATTCTCTTCTCATATATCCTGTTTATAGAAGTTTTTTTCTGGCTGAGTAACAAAGAAATTAATAAGCAGAATTACAGAATTGGACTTTCCATTCTGATTGTTAAAGAATTTCATAAATCTGTGTTCTTTAATGACCTAGCACAGGACAAGCAAGCAGCCCACAAGACAAATCCTCCCACATTGTCTGGTTTTGTAAATAATATTTTGTTGAAAGAACAAAGTCCGTTTGTTTTTGGCATTATCTTTTCACTGCTTTGTTGCTACAACAACAAAGATTTCTTTGTAGATTTCAGAAGTCTAAAACACTTGTTTTCTTCCTTTTAGGAAATAGTTTGCGAATCCCCTTCTATAGAAAAAATAAGTCAATAACCTAGCAACTTTTCTAGGAACACATGGTTCACTAAACTCCCTTTGGTCTAGCCTAATGGATCCAGATAGATACATGTTTTCATCAAGCTACTTTTCCTATATTTCTTTCATTTCTTGCTTCTAATCCACTATCGCTATCCCAGAAATTTCTTATGGAAATGCTATTAAGGAGATTTTCTTTTTATTCAGTATTGTATTTTCTGGCTTTCATTAATTCCTATTATCATATATCTATCAAAACTGATTTCCTCTTTTCCTAGCAGGGTTCCTGAGGGTAAGTTATAGTGAGGTTATCCTCTTTTTATGAGTTTGACTAAATTATATCTTCTCTCAGAATGATCTTATTCTCTAAATAATGTATTTTTAAATATTATCCTCCCCTTCTTTTCTCCATTCCCCATCCCCTACCCCTTCTCCAGCTCTCAGGTATTCTCTTGCATTCTTGCTCTTTCTTTGGTGGTATTGAAGATTGAATCCAGAGATTTGTGAACAATAGGCAGATGATCTACCAATGAACTATATCTCCAATTCCTTTTATTACTTTCTATAAAATTTGAGACAAAATTCTAAATAAGTTGCTCAGGCTGGCCCTGAACACACCCTGTACCTCAGGCTAGGCTAGAATGTGGGAACTAATTGTTTAGATTCCTGAGTAGCTGGGATTATAGGCTATAGCCTCCTTGGTTGAATTACCTATTAGCCAAGACTCTGTAAGATCTTTCTTTTTAGCAATTTACCCTATAAAAGTCTTATTCTGAGGACCATTCTTTTTTTTTAATGGATTTTTTATTGGATATTTTATTTATTTACATTTCAAATGTTATCCCTTCCCCCCCCTTCTCCCATCCCCCCTCCCTTGCTTCTTTGATGGTGCTCTCCCACCCACTCACTTCCACCTCACTGCCCTGGCATTCCCCTACACTGGGGCATGGAGCATTCACAGGACCAAGGACCTCTGCTCTCATTGATGCCAGATAAGGGCATCCTCTGCTACATATGCTGCTGGAGCCATGGAAACCCTTTCAGCTCCTTCATTTTGTCTTTTCTCTAACTCCTGAGGATGGCAATCAGTGGTGTTTTGTTGGTATTTCATTCTTCTGTTATTATTTAAGTATTTTAACCTGATACAAATGTAGTTATCAATGTCGAGAGCAAATAGAAGAAAACAGTCTTAATTTTATTTGGAGATAATTTTAGTTACAACAGATAGGTAGTTTCTTTTTCTAGAAATTAGAGCACATTGTAAGAAAGAAGCTTTTTTGTCAATCTAGCATCTTCCTCCTGAAATTATGAAAAAAATCATTTTCCAGTCCATATTTAAGAATTGCTAAGAAGAAAAATGTCACTTTAATGAGCATACTGAATGAATCATGAGCTTAACATTTTAAGAATTAAATGTATAGTGAAGAACATTAATCCAATCAAACATTTTTAAAGAAATCATAGTTTCCTAGGTCTAAATATAAACAGAATATCTTGAAAAACAAGTTGGAACATAAATGTGCTGTCAGTAAGATTCTGTTTTCTCCTCACTTACACAGTCCTGTTTCTTAAGACCAAGCTGAATATTTCACTATAGCAACATGAAATAAATTATCCTGAATAAGCCTGAGATAGAAAACTTCTAGTATATATGTGACATAGTAAGTAAAGATATCACTATATGTGTCAAAGAGAAAATATATTTTGTTGATTTTTTTTTTTTGCTACAGTCTTGTTTCTATGAAAAAATTCTCTTGGCTCAGAACTACTCCTGCCTTTCCTTCTCATCTTTTCTCCCATCAATAAGACACCAAATGTTGAGATTTCTTTACTGTACTTGCCATATACTCCACATTACACTTATTATTTATCTTAAAATTAAAGTTGAGACTATTATTTTACATGGAAAGCCTACCTGAAGTGTAATACTTGCTAAGTTCCCATTTCTGGGAGTCAGAAAAACCATGTCTCCTCTCTTCCAGCCATACACTTAAAAGAAAGGCATATTAGAGACTACATGCCTTGCTTTTGGCACTCCTTCATTATTATCTCCCTTTGGTTATTACTCCTTTTCTAGGTTAAGCTCATCAGTTTTTGCCTTGTTCTTTGTGCTTCTCAAACTTGTGTCCTCTATACTCTACAACCTCTTCTCCATTCTTCACTCTGTCTTCCCACCTTCCCCGCACATTGTTTACAAATAATTCTTTTCTGAAAATGCCATTCTATTTTTTACTTTTATCTTGATAGCAATAGCAATAGCTTAGAAAAATCAGCCCTCTTATGTTTGCCTCCTACACTACTTTTACCTGATCACTTACCTTTAAAACTAAAAGTTCTCTGGCACCAAAACTGTGTCTTATTTCTATGCACTCTGTCAGCCAATAGGTGAATCTTAAACATGACTTTTCTTATACTCAAAACCTTTCTAAGAACACCACAATGGATTAGTGTTAATTTGTCAAAGGAAACACAGTGCTGGAAGGCTTTATTGTGACACATGCTGCTTTGTCCGAGTAAAAAGATGTCACTGCCAAAGGCAGAGTACCCATTTGTCAGGACGTTGTTCAGGAGCCAAGAGATCATCTTGTTTCCAAAGGACAGGGTAATTCAGCAGGAGGAAGTAGATAGGAAGTTGGAGAAAAGTTTCACTCAGATTTTATCTATTATTTAATTACATTTGGAAAATACTACCCCTCTTATGCCAACAAATCTGAAACTAAGGCAAGTATCAATCTCTTCTTAAATTCAAGTATGAAGAACACAACACAGGGGGGTGGAATCTGGCCGTTTTAAATGTATGGTTATAGAGCACTATACAAAGAAATAGGTCAATTTACAGAGGTCAAAGGAAATTCACCCTTAAGATTTCAAATTTGGCTGCTTCTAGTTGAATGTGTGGCTTGCTTAAAAACATGATAAAATACCTTTCTGCTTTTTTTATGTCCTCTACTTTTAATGCACCTTTAAATATTGGTCTCCTTGGGTAACCTTTAAGAATAAGGTTATAGATGTGAGCATTCTTCCCTTTAATAAGGCTTCTAGGTACCACCCAGAACAGTAACTTTCAACTATGACTTCAGTATAAAATAATATGGGCAATGTATAATATGCAAATATGACCCATCCCAGAGATTCTAATTTGAAGTGTAGACTGTGAACTATGGTATTTTCTCAAATCTAGCCAGATTAATGTTACACACAGTGAGATAGAATACTATTGTTTTAATGCTGTAATTGACCTTTTTCTATTAGAAATTCAACTTCTACTTTATGAAGGTTACCTGTCCTAAACAAAACCAGTTATGGCCTAAAGTGCCCAGCTGCCAGGTGCTTGTACTTGGTGAAGTCAGCAGTCCAGGTTCTTAGGGTCTGTAGATTACAGACCAAGTAACTGGGGGTTCTGTGGTGTACACATAGAGAGCACTCTGCTGATCCATCTCTAGTCTCATAGTTGTTCCTTAAAAGATGCGAGCTTTTAATTAATTGTTTTATTTTTTTTACATTCCACACATTTGCCCCTTTCCCACTTCCCCTCTAAGAGTTCTTCATCCCATCCCAGATGTAAGTATCTGCACCTGACTTACTCAGCTGCTGGTAGAGCCTCTCAGAAGAAAGCCATGCCAGGCTCCCATCTGCAAGCATATCTTGGCATCAGCAATAGTGGTGGGATGGGCCATTAGTGATCACTGGATGGCCATTCCTTTATTCTCTGTTCCATTTTTGTTTTCTTTAACACAGGAACAATTCTGTATAAAAAATTTTAAATGTAGGTTGGTAACCCCATCACTGCACAAAAGGCCCTGTCTATTTAATGGATCTCAAGGTCTCTTTAGGTTCCATATCTCCACTGTTGGGCATTTTGGCGGAGGTCATTTTCATTGAGTCCTGGGAACTTTAACATATTAGGTTTCTGGAATTTCCTAGAGGTTTCCCCCACATAGCTACATATTTCCATTCATTCTCCTGACCCTCTGGGATTCTGTCCTGTCTCCCCCATAACTAATCCTGTCCTCCTTTTCCATTCCCTGTCCTTTCCCACCTAGGTCCTGTTCTCCCTCTACCTACCAATGTTATTTTGTTCCCACTTCTAAGCGGGATTGAAACTCCTCACTCAGGCCTTCCTTTTCTCTGTGGTTTGTATCACAGGTATTCTATGTATTTTGGTTAATGTCCACTTTTCACTGAACACATACCATACATGTCTTTTTGGGTCTGGGTTACCTCACTCAGGATGATCTTTTCTAGTTCTATCCATTTGCCTGCAAAAACAAATGTGTTTATTTTTTATTTCTAAGAAAAACACTTTTGGAAACATTTAATTGAAATTCAATAATGTAGTAATTCTATAATGTAATGTTTTCCCAATGAATTAGTGAATTTCAAATTGATTAATAATTGCATTCATATTTATCCTACTTTGAGCAATAGGTATAGATTTTAAAGTAATACTAATTGTTGCTAATTAGATAGTTTACATAAACATTTTTCTTTACTTCTCAGAAAATGATATAAAAACAAACTCAAATGAACATTATTTTGTTATCTGATGTTAAATAGTGGTGATCCAGCATGGAAATCTGATCTGGGATTTTACACTCATTAACTTGAAGGGCCACATATTCTTAAAGGTCTCCATATTCTAAAATTATGGAATTTGATATTGATATTTAAATGTCACTAGTACAGATAGTGATATTTAAATTGATACTATAAACAAGAGTGGGAAGTCTTGGAGCAGACATAGAACAAGTAACAAATAAGATTATTGCTTTCAAAAGATAGGAGTTTCTTTTGTAGCTTCAGGAAATGGTTGTTTTATTATGCAAATTTGTTTTTTTTATAGTTTGGAAGATACCCTGTGTTTCATGAGAAAGATAATCAGTGGCCTCTTTGCATTATTCCTTTGAGGCTCTAATTGAACAATGTAAATCTCTTACTAAAATCACAACAGGTGTCCTAAACTCTGAAACTCTCATCAGTTCTAATAATGCTTCCTTTTATGCCACATGTGTTCATAGGAAGCTTAGGTATTTAGAACCATGTGATGCCTTGGCCAACATCAGAAATTCTCTATTCCATTCTCCTATTGGTTAATAGGCTTCTGATAATCAGTTTTTTACAGAGTGTATTTGCTACCCTTTATTGAGGAAATTGGAGTTGGAAGTTGAGGTGAAAATATCCTTAGTTTATAGCTAGTATGTGCAATTTTTATAATTAAATGATAGAATTCTATTAGTAAAGGCATGATAGATATGTGCTTATAAATGTCCATAGATTCATATTTTTTCACAGTAGGCCACTGGGATTCGTCAGTAGTCTGGAGATGTCATGCGTCCACTTTTGTCTATGTAATGCATTGTTTTACTGAAGGTTTTTATTGAACTATGCATACATGTGATATGCATATAGTGACATGCAACTATAGCTTTCAGGAGTTGTTGGAACTCAGCACATTGGCTTTTCAGGATTGCATAGACTCCATGCCCTTTAAGTAGTGCTTTTCTGGCAGAGATTTTGTCACCACAGATGATCACTGAATTGTTTCTATGCTGTGGTAACAGAGAAGCTGTCTTTGAATATAATAGGACAAACTGTGAAAGAGTAGTGGACCATAGACCTCTACTGAATTCCCCCTAGATAAAAAATATGAAGAGGGCTATATCATTTGCAGTACAGATTTGCTTATGTGTGTTGTTGTAAAATTGTATATATGGTTTTCTTTTACCCTACTAGGTCCAGCACTGCAGTTTCCCAAGATATCTGATCTTAGTCAGCAAAGCCTCTCACCTGCTTTGCTCCATCCCATATCACACTGCCAAAAGCCTCTCTCTGACCCTGGCAACAATCTCTCTACCCATCCAGTTCCCAAGGCAGGCTGTCACCATGGCAGAAATATACATCCATGTCAGCTCAGTGTCACGGCCTCCACATACTCTCTTAAACTTAAATCTGCACATGGAAGAACCCACAGCACAATAACCTTTAATCCAATTGATAAGATATAATTGCCCACCTAAACATAGAAAGCCCTTTACATATTCATCCCTCAAGAGCATTCATAACAACCTGTAAAGTTACAGCTGCTCCTCCGTCCCTCCTCTGTGTTTCTGGCATGGAAACCTGTGATGGGAACTAGATAGGTAGAGGGATTGCTGCCAGGCTCAGAGAGAGGTCTTCAGCAGTGTGATATGGGATGGAGCAGAGTGGGTGAGACTTTGCTGAATAAGACTGTAATATCTAGCAGACATCTTGGGGTACTTCAGTGCTGGATCTAGAGCGGGTAAAAGAAAGCCCATTTTTTATAATTTTACAACAGATGGCAAGCCAGCCTGATGGGCAGGAATCTACTAGTAATCCTAAGAGTTGAGAGAAAGTTTTATTTTCTAAGAGGAAAATAAATTTGAATAATCACCTGATCACCCAAGCCTGGGAACCTTAAACAAACAAAAGTCAGTCTCCTGTTGTGTGATAAGTAATGGCAGCTCTGAGAGTTAGAGATTAAAAGCTGGTTTTTAAAGAAAGTTGTTCAAAAAGTCTCTCATGATACTCATATTCCTTCTAACATAGGCTCCACAGGAATTTTGGGTTGAAATCTTAATGACAGGTTTTATTAAAAGGTGCTTTAAGTTTGTTTTTAAGAAAAGAGTACAGAGATTACCCGAATCACATGGAGATTTTCACCCAGGCTTTGGAATTTAGGGAGAATTAGTCACTGACTCCAAGAAGTATTGTGATATTTACAAGGTTATTTATTAAGGTCAAATAAAAATCTGTGGCCCTGGGTAGAGAGCTTAACAGATGGATATATTTTGGGCTAAAGTCCTCATTTGCTAAGTTACCTATTGATATTGGAATTAATAGAAGGTACTTACAAGTTATTAAGTTTAATTGGGCTAAAGCCCTAGTTTGATAAATTACTTATTGATATTGGAATTGATAGAAAGTGTTTAGTTTGTATATGAATTACCTCAATAAAGGCCATATGCCTCATGATGCTGGCTAGTGAGGGTTTGTGGTTATTTTTTATATTTACCATAACAGGAAGCTCAGATTCTCTTAACTGGTCTTCACAGGAATTTTGGATTAATTTCCTGATAGTACAGATTACAAAAGCCTATCAGGCTCATTGTTTAGCTTACTTCCTTTTTCAAAATTGTTTAATCTTCATAATGGGTATGACTTTGAGTTTTACGGTTATATTATTAGTCCGGAAGAGAGTGCAAGACACAAGGTTTTCTGGTTACAGACTAAGGAACACACAGTATTTTGGGAGAAAGATTTTGTCTTTGTGTTTTTAAAAAGTGTGATTAAGCTCTGTAAACCTCACAGAGTCATACTGATCAGATTTGAGAGAGGGAGACGGTCTGAAAAGCTAGATACAGGAGAATCAAACAAAAAGATACCTCAATTCTAAATTTTTGTCTTGAGAGTTGTATTTTGCAGAGTGTGCCTACTTGGGTTCCTGGTCACAAGGACTTTCAGCTGGGTCCAGTGAGGACACATGATGTTACAGTGTTTGATTCATACTTCCTATCCCCTACCCACAAGGATATCTCAACACCCATGTACAGATTGAAGAAGTTATAGAAGTGTTGTCACCCCAATTCCCTGGAATTTGGGAAGGCTGAAAGTGGTTATTCTAAGGTTGTTTTTAATGAGGAATTTAGAAATGGTTGTAATTTAACAGGGAGGAATTAGCTAGAATGAGTTGTGCAGTCATGATCTCAATTGGTAAGCAAGCTAAAATCATATCTTTGCTTTGGTATAGAATATGTTTGTTAAAAAACAGTAAAAGTACAGGGTTTAGAGCCAATCATTCTACTGATGCCATTACAAATTTCTGAGTTGATTACACATGTGAGTTAAGGGCCAAATAGCAAATTCATGGCTCTGAGTTTGTGAGAGTACTTTCAAGATAATATTTAAGATATAAAGACAACATTCCAGATTACCTTATGTAGATAATTTTTTTCAAAAACGTCAGAAGTCCAAAAAATACGAAATTTATTTATCGTTTGTTGAGACATATCTGCTCCTAATAGTTCCCCTTTGACGGATTTAATGAAGAAATTAAACATCTCTAACTCCAGGTGAGGCAAGGACAAAACTGCCTGTTTCATCTACAGATGAATACTGTCCAGAATAGGACAAATTATGCAGAATAGTTGACTGAGAAGACAGGGTGATCAGCCCTTCAAAAATCTGCAATTCAAAAGTCTGTCAGTTGATTTTGGGCGAGAAGACTGAAGACTTGAGCTCACATGTTACTAACAGAGGACTGTGCTAGTGGAGATTTGTCTCTACAACCTCTGAGTTCTGAAAGCCATGTTAGGCTTCCTATATGTATAGATATTTAGTTATTCTCAGATATCTGAGGGGTCAAAGACTGATTAGAGTTTCATAGCCTATCAGGCTGTTTAACTCTGAAAACACATATTTTATTAGATAGTTAACAGAAAGTAAACAAGCTAGCCAGGATATAACATAGATTTTAAGTCTTTCCTAAGCTGGAATATATAACTAAATGTTCTGATTAACTGACAAAGTATTGGATTGTGTTAGATATATTTTATGCTGTTAGTTACAAAATGATAATAGTTGTACTTAGCTTATATTTGAGAGAAAAGGTTTTTTTAGTTAGACAAAAAGTGAGAAATGAGGAATGATGTCATCATACAGGTGCGGTAGGTACAGGACAGAAGGAACCTTCAGTCTCTAATTGAAACCTTGCCTCCATATCTCCTCTTATGAATATTTTTGTTCCCTTTAGACCTTCATGAGGTCTGTGGATTATATCTTGGGTAATTTGAGCTTTTGGGCTAATATCCACTTATCGGTGAGTGCATGCCGTGTGTGTGTTTCTCTGACTGTGTTACTTCGCTCAGGATGATATTTTCTAGTTTGATCCATTTGACTATGATTTCATGAAGTCATTGCTTTTCATTGCTGAGTAGTATTCCACTGTTTAGATGTGTTGTTGAAATGTGGGATGATGTCACAGGAGAGACAGGTAGGTAGAATGAGGCCTGTCAGTGGACAAGAAGGAAGGATGTGTAGGAGAAAAGATTGGGGGAAATGGGAGGAGACTGGAACTGAAGGGAAAGGAAGGGACCAGAAGAGAGGGAGGAGTGTGGAGAGAACACTGGAGGTGACCTTAAGATTCCACTCTTCTGTATTTACAGGTTGTTATGAATGTTCTTGAGGGATGGATGTGTATAGGGATTTGTATATTTAGGTGGGGAATTATATCTTATAAATTGGATCAAACGTTATTGTGTTGTGTGTTCCTCATGTGCATTTTTAAGGGAAAGAGTTTGCTGCTGCTATTCTAGGCTGCCATGGAGACATTTTGCTGAATGAGGTCATATGTCTAGCAGTTATCTTGGGTCATTGCCTTGCTGGATCTAGTCGGAGATAAAAGGTAGCATTTTGTTTTTTATATAATTACAAAACCAGAGATGTACCACATTTTCTGTATCTGTTCCTCTGTCGAAGGGCATCTGGGTTCTTTCCAGCTCCTGCCCATTATAAATAAGGCTGCTATGAATATAGTGGAGCAATTGCCTATGATTTCATGAAGTCATTGTTTTTTATAGCTGAGTAGTATTCCACTGTGTAGATGCCTTGTTGAAATGTGGGATGATGTCACAGGTGAGGCAGGTACAAGATAGAATGAGGCCTCTCATTGGACGAGAAGGAAGGATGTGCAGGAGGAAAGTCTGAGGGAAGGGGAGGAGACTGGATCGGAAGAGAACAGAAGAGAAGGAGGAGTGTGGAGAAGCCACATGGCAAGAATACTGGAGGTGACCTTAGGATTCCACTCTCTGCATTTACAGGTTTTTGTGAATGTTCCTGAGGGATGGATGACTCTACGACTTTGTATGTTTAGGCGGGGAATTATATCTCATAAATTGAATCAAAGGTTATTGTGTTGTGTGATCCCTCATGTACATTTTTAAAGGTAAGAGAGTGTGCGGCCGCTATTCTAGGTCGCCGTGGGTGGCTTTGCTGAATGAGGTCTCATGTAGCAGTTATCTTTGGACATTCGCTTGCTGGATCTAGTCGGAGATAAAAGGTAGCATTTTGTTTTTTTATATTTTTACAAAACCAGGAATTGTGCCACATTTTCTGTATCCAGGCCTCTGTCAAAGTGCATCTGGGTTCTTTCCAGCTCCTGCCCGTTATAAATAAGGCTGCAATGAACATAGTGGAGCAATTACCTATGATTTCTTGAAGTCATGGTTTTTTACAGCTGAATAGTACTCCACAGTGTAGATGTGCTGTAGAAATGTGGGATGATGTCACTGGTGAGGCAGGTACAAGATAGAATGAGGCCTCTCATTGGAGGAGAAGGAAGGATGTGTGGGAGGAATATCTGAAGGAAGGGGAGGAGACTGGAAGGGAAGGGAAAGGAAGGGAACGGAAGAGAAGGAGGAGTGTGGAGAAGCCACATGGCGAGAACACTGAAGGTGACCTTAGGATTCCACTCTCTGCTTTTACAGGTTGTTATGAATGTTCCTGGGGATGGATGACTAGAGGGCCTTTACGTTTGGGTGGGAAATTATAACGTATAAATCGAATCAAAGGTTATTGTGTTCTGTGTTCGCTCATGTGCATTTTTAAAGGTAAGAGAGTTTGCTGCTACTATTCTAGGCCGCCATGGAGAAGCTTTGCTAAATGAGGTCAGATATCTAGCAGTCATTCATCTTGTAGCATTTCCTTGCTGGATTTAGTCGGAGAGAAAAGGTAGAGTTTTGTTTTTTATATTTTTACAAAAGCAGAGATGTACCACATATTCTGTATCCATGCCTCTGTCAAAGGGCATCTGGGTTCTTTCCAGCTCCTGCCCGTGATAAATAAGGCTGCTATGAACATAGTGGAGCAATTGCCTATGATTTCATGAAGTCATTGTTTTTTATAGCTGAGTAATATTCCACCGTGTAGATGTGTTGCAGAAATGTGGGATGATGTCTCAGGTGAGGCAGGTACAAGATAGAATTAGGCTTGACTTTGTATGAGAAGAAAGGATGTGCTGGAGAAAAGTTTGAGGGACGAAGAGGAGACTGGAATGGAAGGAAAAGGAAGAGAGGGAGGAATGTAGAGAAGCCATGCCGAGAGAACACTGAAGGTGACTTAGGATTCCACTCTTCTGCTCTTACAGGTTGTCACGAATGCTCTTGAGGGACGGGTTTGTGTAGTGCTTTTTTTATTTTTAGTTTGGGAATTATATCTCATAAATTGTATCAATGGTTATTTTGCTGTGTGTTCCCTCACCTGCATTTTTCAGTGTTAGGCACTGTGGGGCTGCAATTCTGGGCTGCCCTGCAGAGGCTTTGCTCAATGAGGTAAAAGATGTCGCAGTTATCTTGGGACATTCCCTTGCTGGATTCAGTCTGAGAGAAAAGGTAGCATTTTGTTTTTTATATTTTTACAATACCAGAGTTACTACCACATGTTGAGTATCCATTCCTCTGTGGATGGTCTTCTGGGTTCTTTCTAGCTCTTGCCCGTTATAAATAAGGCTGCTATGCATATAGTGGAGCAATTACCTATGATTTCTTGAAGTTATGTTTTTTTAGGGCTGAATAGTACTCCACAGTGTAGATGTGCTGTAGAAATGTGGGATGATGTCTCAGGTGAGGCCGGTACAAGATAGAATGAGGCCTCTCAATAGAGGAGAAGGAAGGATGTGCAGGAGGAAAGTCTGAAGGAAGGGGACAGAAGAGAAGGAGGAGTGTGGATAAGCCAGGCTGAGAGAAAAGTGAAGCTCCCATGGATATTCCAATCTGGGCATTTACAGGCTGTCATGAATGTCCTTGACAGATCGATTTGTATAGGGCTTTGTATGTTTATGTGGGGAATTATATCTCATAAATTGTATCAAAGGTTATTGTATTGTGTGTTCCCTCATGTGCATTTTTTAAGGGTTAGAGAGTGTACAGCTCCTATTCAAGGCCGCCATGGAGACGCTTTGCTGAATTGTTGAGTGAGGTAACTTATGTAGCCATTATCCCGTTCCATTGCCTTCGTGGATCTATTCAGA
Source organism: Rattus norvegicus (assembly GCF_021556685.1). NCBI lineage: Eukaryota > Metazoa > Chordata > Mammalia > Rodentia > Muridae > Rattus > Rattus norvegicus. The sequence continues at coordinate 154,291,382 of NC_141554.1, read as the reverse complement.
GAGAAAAAGTAGTGTTTTTATACTTTTACAAAACCAGGAATTGTGCCACATTTTCTGTATCCAGGCCTCTGTCAAAGTGCATCTGGGTTCTTTCCAGCTCCTGCCCGTTATAAATAAGGCTGCAATGAACATAGTGGAGCAATTACCTATGATTTCTTGAAGTCATGGTTTTTTACAGCTGAATAGTACTCCACAGTGTAGATGTGCTGTAGAAATGTGGGATGATGTCACTGGTGAGGCAGGTACAAGATAGAATGAGGCCTCTCATTGGAGGAGAAGGAAGGATGTGTGGGAGGAATATCTGAAGGAAGGGGAGGAGACTGGAAGGGAAGGGAAAGGAAGGGAACGGAAGAGAAGGAGGAGTGTGGAGAAGCCACATGGCGAGAACACTGAAGGTGACCTTAGGATTCCACTCTCTGCTTTTACAGGTTGTTATGAATGTTCCTGGGGATGGATGACTAGAGGGCCTTTACGTTTGGGTGGGAAATTATATCGTATAAATTGAATCAAAGTTCATTGTGTTCTGTGTTCGCTCATGTGCATTTATAAGGTAAGACAGTTTGCTGCTACTATTCTTGGCCGCCATGGAGAAGCTTTGCTAAATGAGGTCAGATATCTAGCAGTCATTCATCTTGTAGCATTTCCTTGCTGGATTTAGTCGGACAGAAAAAGTAGCATTTTGTTTTTTATATTTTTACAGTACCAGAGCTATTACCACATGTTGAGTATCCATTCCTCTGTCAAAGGGCGTCTGGGTTCTTTCTAGCTCTTGCCCGTTATAAATAAGGCTGCTATGCATATAGTGGAGCAATTACCTATGATTTCTTGAAGTCATGTTTTTTTAGGGCTGAATAGTACTCCACAGTGTAGATATGTTGCAGAAATGTGGGATGATGTCTCAGGTGAGGCAGGTACAAGATAGAATTAGGCTTGACTTTGTATGAGAAGAAAGGATGTGCTGGAGAAAAGTTTGAGGGACGGGGAGGAGACTGGAATGGAAGGAAAAGGAAGAGAGGGAGGAATGTAGAGAAGCCATGCGGAGAGAACATGAAGGTGACTTAGGATTCCACTCTGGGCATTTATTTACAGGTTGTTATGAATGTTCTTGAGGGATGGATGTGTATAGGGCTTTGTATGTTTATGTGGGGAATTATATCTTATAAATTGTATTAATGGTTATTTTGTTATGTGTTCCCTCATGTACAGATTTAAGAGTAAGAGAGTGCAGAGGCTAGTCTAGGCCACCACAGAGTTGGGATGTGTGTTTCTGGAAACGTGCCTTGGGAACTAGATAGGTAGAGAGATTGCTGCCAGGCTCAGAGAGAGGCCTTCAGCAGTGTGATATGGGATGGAGCTGAGCGGGTGAGACACTTTGCTGAATGAGATTGAGATGCTGCCAGGCTCAGAGAGAGGCCTTCAGCAGTGTGATATGGGATGGAGCTGAGCGGGTGAGACACTTTGCTGAATGAGACTGAGATATCTAGCAGTTAAATTGGGGCACTATGGTGCCGGGTCTAGAGGGGAATGGTAAAAGTCCATTTTTTTTATAATTTTACAACAACACATGTGGACCACAAAATGAGTAAAAATATTGAAATGGAAACTGTTCACACTATGAGTCAGTATATTCATGAGACAAGAAACAGAACCACTTTTGAGAGGCAAAAACAGCTAAGAACTTTAAAAATTGCCAGAAAGTTAATCAGTCAATCAAATAGATATTACCATTCTGAATAGTAAATTCAATATACAATATGCTGATATTTATACTAAGTGGCCAAAAAGTACACAGAAATGATATATGAATAATGTATTTCACAGCATTACTTTTTTGCACAAATCCTATGAAAGTAGACCAGTTTTAAATTCTTGAATGAACTTTATTTAATTTTTACTAATGGCATAATATCTTCGACATATGTCAAAAATCTTGGACATACATGGTAGCTCTGCTGTACCAAGAAAACAGCTATTGTCTTTTAGTAGTAGCAGCTCCATTTCTTCCTTCTTGCCCTGGGAAGGTCCTTCATTTTCCTGCCACAATTTCTCATGAAGCAGATTGTGCTCACTTCATATCTCTCAGTTCCTTTTCAACAGAAATAGAGAACACTCTGAAGCAGTTCAAAGAAGCAGGGCTAAGTATCTGGGGATTTGAAATACTTATTTACCAGCCAGTTTTAGGCCTTGGCCTCTATACCAGCGTCTGCACCCTTTTAAATTCAATGACATTGTACCCAGCAAAAATCTTCTGGATATAGGTTTTTGTTTAACATGGAATACTTCCAGAAGACAAAATGTATATTTATTTTTTTGTTTCCTCCCTCAGAAATTATTTTTCCCATATTTTTTAATCTATATTTTCAACTTTTTGATTAACTAAAGATGTATACCATCTTCAAGATTAGAGGTTTAATTTTATATTCTAAGGAATAAATTTTAATACTTGTTACTCATATCAGTGTAGCCACAGGAGTAAGATCTATACTTTTGTATTTCAATGTTACATGTGTATCACTTCAGATTTTCTGTTGTGTAAAACAAGTAGGGAAAAGAAATAAAAATTTGTTGTTAGAATGCTATCTATGTACAGGCCACATAAATGTTCATTTTTAACCAAGTATTTATTTGTTCTGGCTTATGGGATTAATACAAAAGTAAATGAAAACCTTTCCTAATAACTCATGATAGACTTTCCTGGATAAATTGTAAATGTGTAGGTGTCCCTTCCATATGGTTTTATAGTCAGGAATGCTTATTACATTTCATGAATTGCAAAGCTGAAGAAGTCAAGCATGGCATCTCATGTGTACTTATTAAGATAAGCACTGTAATATGGGAATTTAGATCATTAGTGATTCAAAACAATCCAGACTCATATGTTAATGTTAAGTATTTCTGAGTATAGGATTAGGGAATTTCTTTTTATTATTTGTCTTTTATAAATTTTTATAATAAGCAAGCAATGTTAAAATAATTTTCTTTTTTATTTTCCTCATCTTAAATTTTTTTGCTGGGTATTTTTTTATTTACATTTCAAATGTTACTCCCTTTTCCTGTTTCTTCCTCATCCATCCCACTTTCCTGCTGCCCCCCCCCCCACATTCTCCTGCACAGGGGAGAACCTTGGGAGAACCAAAGGGCTTCTCCTCCCATTTATGCCCAACAAAGCCATCCTCTGCTTCATATGCAACTTGAGCCATGGATCAATCCATGTATACTCTTTGGGTAGTGGTTTAGTCCCTGGGAGCTGTGGTTGGTTGGCATTGTTGTTCTTACCTGGTTTTGGTTGTTCTTTCAGTCTCTCTGCTCTTAACTTTGCCTCCATATCCCCTCCTATGAATATTTTTGTTCCCCGTTTTAAGAAGGAGTGAAGCATCCACACTTCGGTCATCCTTCTTGAGTTTCATGAGGTCTGTGGATTATATCTTGGGTAATTTGAGCTTTTGGGCTAATATCCACTTATCAGTGAGTACATGCCATGTGTGTTTTTCTCTGACTGTGTTACCTCACTCAGCATGATATTTTCTAGTTCAGTCCATTTGCCCATGATTTCATGAAGTCATTATTTTTTATAGCTGAGTAGTATTCCACTGTGTAGATGTGTTGTAGAAATGTGGGATAATGTCTCAGGTGAGGCAGGTACAAGATAGAATGAGGCCTCTCATTAGACAAGAAGGAAGGATGTGCAGGAGGAAAGTCTGAAGGAAGGGGAGGAGACTGGAAGGGAAGGGAAAGGAAGGGAACAGAAGATAAGAAAGAGTGTGGAGAAGCCAGGCAGACAGACTGTGAAGCTGACATGGATATTTCAATCTGGGCATTTACAGGCTGTCATGAATGTCCTTGACAGATGGATTTGTATAAAGCTTTGTATGTTTATGTGGGGAATTATGCCTCATAAATTATATCAAAGGTTATTGTGTTGTGTTTTCCCTCATGTTCATTTTTAAGGGTTAGAGAGTGTACAGCTCCTATTCAAGGCCACCTGGAGACGCTTTGCTGAATTGCTGAATGAGGTAACTTATGTAGCCGCTATCCTGTTCCATTGCCTTCCTGGATCTATTTGGAGATAAAAGGTAGCATTTTGTTTTTTTATATTTTTATAAAACCAGAGCTACTATACATGTATCCATTCCTCTGTGGATGGGCGTCTGGGTTCTTTCCAGCTCCTGCCCATTATAAATAAGGCTGCTATCAACACAATGGAGCAATTGCCTATGATTTCATGAAGTCATTGTTTTTTATAGCTGAGTAGTATTCCACTGTGTAGATGTGTTGTTGAAATGTGGGTTACTGTCAAAGGTACAAGACAGAATGAGGTCTGTCATTGGATGAGAAGGAAGGATGTGCAGAAGAAAAGTTTGAGGGAAGGGGAGGAGACTGGAATGGAAGGTAAAGGTAGGGACGTGAAGAGAGGAAGGAGTGTATAGAAGCTATACTGAGAGAACACTGGAGGTGACCTTAAGATTATACTCTGTATTTATAAGTTGTTATGAATGTTCTTGAGGGATGGATGTGTATAGGGATTTGTATGTTTAGGTGGGGAATTATATCTTGTAAATAGGATCAAAGGTTATTTTGTTGTGTGTTCCCTCATGTGCATTTTTAAGGGTAAGAGAGTGTGCTGCTGCTATTCTAGGCTGCCATGGAGATACTTTTCTGAATGAGGTCATATATCTTGCGGTTATCTTTGGTCATTGTAGTGCTGGATCTAGTCGGAGATAAAAGGTAGCATATTGTTTTTTATATTACAAAACCATAGAAGTACCACATTTTCTGTATCTATTCCTTTGTCAAAGGTCATCTTGTTTCTTTCTAGCACCTGCCTATTATAAATAAGGCTGTTATGAACATAGTGGAACATGTGTCCTTGCTGAATTTTTTTTTTAGCATTCAATCAGATGTATGGACTGATAGGAATTTTGGAAGTGACATAAGTAATGGGTTAGAAAAGAGCAAAAGGGGGAAAGCTCATCCATTGTTCTTCTTGTCATTCTTTTGGTATTAGCTTACAAAGGAGTAAATTTTAACATAATATCATTTATGTGGACTTTATGTGGAATTTTTTTCCTGTCCTTTGCCACAACTCCTGCTTGTGCTAGTCCTTCTTGGAAGTCCCTTTCCTCTTCCTTGTCATACTCTTTCTTTTATTTTGAAAGTTCCCTTAAGACCTTTTTAACTGCAATGATCCCATTCTATGTCTCATGTTCTGATTCTTGATTGGTTTATTTCTTTGGTTAATAGAGACAAATTTCTCATGGGCTCTCTGAAAAGAGACATTGTAAGTGATAACATTTAACCCATAATAGGATGCAATAAGACAGTACGCAGTGCCTAAACTATATATCATTTGATAGTAAAATAATCTTTTCCCATATAATATTTTTAACTTATCTTTGGTTAATGTCTGTTGTAGACTAGCTCTCTATGTAATCAGATTTTTTTTGAAATTTTAGTACTTTGCAAATACTGAATTAAATAATCCTGAATAAATTTGTAAAAGATAACAATGAGTACCCTAAGGATCACAATTCTAAGAGATACTCCCAGTTGTCCCTGACTATAATTTCCGAAGAAATTCTCTGGAGATAAGAATAATCATTATTATAGTTATCAATGACTAACCTTTAAAAATGTCTTGGTTTGTGGCTGTATTTCAAATATTAATATTAAAAAGTCTCTGGATTAACACTTCCACTGCTTTATGACTGTTTTCATACAAAAGTCAGAATTAAAAATTCAATTTTGGTTTTAATATATTTGTTAATTTTTATTTTATGAAAATACATTTTTCTTGTCTTTTTATCAATTCACTTATTTGTGATTCATCAGTAAATATTTATTTGCTTTCTAGGTGACAGGCATATTATAAATATTGTGAAATATAAAGATGACTCAAGGTATAGTCCCTGAACTCAGGTGGCTCATAGAGTAAGTGTCCTTCCTTATTCCCCTTACTGTCTTTCTAACAGTCCTGCTGTCTTAGAAAACTCTTTTGTTTTCATCTTTCACCTTTCCCCAAACCTTAGCATTTCATTTGAACTATGATTACATAAAGTTTTCATAACCTGGAGATACCTTTTTCAGTTGCTTAATATTTAGAATGAGTGGCACAAATAGCATGTGTATAGTGCTCCACATCTTCTTGTCCCAACTTTTTAATGTTGTTGCTGTGGCAACCAGCTGCAGGCCTCAGGGCAACTGACTTCAACTATACCATGTACCTCTCCTTTCTGTCAAGTGACTTGTTGCCCAGTAAAAATTGTATTTCATATAGGATACTATTCTTTTAAACATATGTGCACCAAATACTGTAAGGTATTCACATGTGTTAATTAAATTTGTGGTTTGTGTTTAGTTCATATTTAATTTGGTGCCTTCTATTTTTTACATTTATTAAATTTTGGCAACTTTACTTGTAAAGCTGTCTCTTTACATTAATATTCAAAAGAAGCAACTTCTGACCATTACAGGAAATGGCCCATTTGACAGACTCAATGCTACTGTCACTTGAGTGGATTCTTTTTACTGTGATACTGGAGATCAAACCTAAGAAGTCATCCATGACAGGCAAGCACTTAGCAATTCAGCTACATACCTAGTCAGGTGGGTAATTTTGTGAAAATCCTATATAACTTCTTAGAAGAATCCAATCTCACACAGGACTAAGCCCCTTTTTTCATGACTATGACTTACATTGAGAAAGTGTAACCTAACTTTTTTTCTTTCAGAGTGACTTTGAGAATGGCATTTAGCTTTTTATGCTTATTTGCCACATTCATCATTTGTGTTATACAAGCAAATAGCATTCCCCACGTGTGAGGCCTCATAGTTCTAGATTCCTTTTTGTGTTTCCCTTTCTTAGAAACCAGATGCTTTTGATTCCACAGTATTTTCATATAGCATCCTCTTAAAACAGACCATAAACCTTTGTCTCCAACAATGGATTTACCCACCTCTTATTTTCGAGACAGGGTTTCTCTTTGTGTTATCTCTTGCTGTCCTTGAACAAATTTAATAGACCAGGCTGACCATGAACTAGAGATCCATCTGGCTCTAGTTCCAAGTGCTGTGATTAAAGTCATGGATCACCACCTGGCCTATATTTATACACATTTACCCTGATGGAAAAGACAAAAGCTAGACCTTCATTTTTGGAAGGTTTAAGATGCATATATGGTGATGGTTTTCTGGCTGAAGATTCTGAAAGAGGCATAGTGCATCATGTGGCAAGGCCAGGACATGTACATGTTTCTTTTAGACTCTTTCCATCTAAAAATAACATTAATTTTCAATCATGGTATTCTTCCACGATGACCTTAATCAATTTCAGTCACTTCTGAAAGGCATACTTTTAAAACATTGTAGTCTGATCAGGTCATGAATCCTTGTGGGAAACACTTAAGTCCAGAGCCAAGGTTTAGGACATTATATCTAATAATTTTTCACTTTACTATCATCTATATAGCTTCCCCATGTGTAGTTATTTTGGTCACTGAAATTGTTGGCACATGTTTTGCTGTTGTATTTTGATCAATCTCTAAAAAGTTCTCTTGTTTCATTTGTTCTCATCAGTTTTTTTTTTTAATCATTAAAGTGATGAAACCTATTTTTTTGTTGTTGTTGTTACAGGATTACCTTAGTCTGGTACCTATGAATGTAGAAATTTCTAATGAGGTTATAGAGGAATCACTTAAAAAGGTAATTCCTTATTGGGGTAAAAGTCTCTTTTTCCAGGATTCTCATTTTTTGCTACTTATGAATAGCAGTTACTGATATTAAAGAGAAATTATGTAAAAACAGAGTTTCTTATTGGAGTAAAAACTATATGTTGGTCCTATCAATAGATACCATGTTATTGAAGTTATATACTATAAGTTTTTGTATGTTTTGAATTAGAAGCTTGGTATGTACCATAGTGTGGCCTACAAATTACTGTGTAATTGAGAAAATTCTTGAGCTTGTGCTGCTTCCGCCTTAGTATACTGAATGTTGGGATTGCAGTTCTGTACCATGTGTTGCTGCTGTGAATGAGAAATTAATATTCATGAAGTAGGTTTTGATCTTACCTAATAACTATGATAAACTGAGTGGTGAATTCCTCTTTGCTTAGCCTACTAGTTCACCAGAACCAACGAATTACTCAGGATTAGCCAGAATATCAGATTGATTAAATAATTCAGTCCTGATTTTCCATTTCTATTAAACAATATATGTAATAGGTAGAAATAGGAATTCTGCTTTGTTTTTATGTAAATAATGCAGCAGTCAGCATGATCTTCTCTAGTTAGAAATGGAGACACAAAATACTCATGTCTAAGGTTCCCCCATTGATGCCAAATTTCTCCTCATTAACTATTTCAACTTTGTAACGTATATGATTTTCAAATCAGTGCTACATATATAGTTCAGTACATTTTCAGGTCTAAAAGAGAGTAAACACTATTTAGTCTTGAGAACTGAAACTATTTGGGAAAATGAATTATGAGAAATGTCTTCCAAAGTAGACTTTTTTTCAGTATCTATAAATTATAAATTTGGAAGGCCATTTTTACATCTTGAAAATAGTAGGACTTGGGCTTTTACAATTATGGTTCTAATTCAAGGTATTCAACTGCAGAAGAGGAATTGATTGTTAATCTAAAGAAGAAAATATGTGGCTTTGTTTTCAGGCACTGTTTTGGACAAATCAACCTTACTAAAACAATGTAATAAACATTGTTCTTTTGGTTCAAAAATACATTGAATTGTGTATGTTCAGTATGTGTTACTTTTACTTAAAGATGGTTATTAGTTCAAGTCTGTAACAAGGAAACATAAAGAGGAAGAAAAGGAAGATCAACAAACTGAAAAATAAATAAATCATTGTTTACCTTTTTAAGAAAACTCAGTTCAAAATCTCTATAGGTAGCAATTTTGCCTCATATTTCCTTGCCAAGTTTCAAAGTGTTCCTAATAGTTCTAACATCTATGAGATTTGGGAGTATTAAAGTAAAATAATGATTGCTCTTGACTATTTCTGAAGCAACTTCTTGATTGGAAAGTTTTTTTTTTCAGTGTCATTGCATATGCTGAGTATATTTTCTAATAATGACATGTATCTTCATCTGTAGGAAAATGGTTTTCAGATATAAATTACAGTTGTCATTTTTAGCTGATCTCTAGTAATTACAAATATTTTTCTTTCAGTTTCTTTAAGAGCATTCCTAGGCTGAATACTTCATTAAAGGTACACAGAAGCTGTTGTGCCTAATGTGCATTCCACTGCAGTGAAAAGATACATAATTCAATAGTATAATGGGATAAGAGGCATAAAGTGAGTTCTTGTAAAAACAAACTTAAATTTCCATATGTTTTCTCTGGATGGAATTACCTAGAATGTATTATTCTTCAAATGAGTGTGTGAAAATATCTATAAATATTAGTGGTAAGAGGGACCTACTTGAACATAGTTGTCCAAGGTTTTATTTTAGTTCAGTCATTTAGACATGCAATAACTACACAACTGAGGTAAACTAGTCAATATCAGGAACAAAGCAAAAACATGTACAAGTATGTTGGACCTCCTAGGTTACGTGTCTAAAGAAGGCCTCAGGCATCTGAAAACTATTTTCAGATCCAAAATTTAAGGACTATGGGTAAACTCTGACACTTGTCAAGGACCAATAGTGCAAAAGAACATTTCCTAGGCATAAGCATGGCATGAACAATTAAATTAAATTGGCAAAAATCTAGTAATATTTATGTTTAAAAGATCTTCATTTTTATAAAACCTTTTATATACAGTTTTTTGTTTTTTATGGAGTGTCAAGCATAAAAAAATATCTGAATGTCTTAGATGCCTTAATGGCTTAAGCGTGAAGTCTATTTTGCAAAACTTACTTCTTATCGTTAATGTGACCATTGCTATAAATCTTAATATTCAGTCACTATTTTAGTAATAATAAAAGACCATGTTCACTTTTTACTTTCTGGATATGATATTGTTACTTCTTATGCAGATTGAAACATTGATGTGCTGTTTGTTTTTGCTTATTTACAGCAGGATGATATTTTAGGTCGTGGGATTTAAATTTGAGATTGACATCTTATCCATCCCAGCAGATTGTATAGTATGTACTTAAAATTTTAGAAATAGTAATAGGAAGCTTCTAGCTAAGTTCCAATTTGCTTTAGCTATACAATGATCCTTGAACCTTGGTGGGAAGGGTGCGATATATAGATACTCAATTTAGGGCTGTGTTCACTGCAATATCTTACTGTCTGCACATTAGTAAATAGATGTTCTTCATGTTGTTATTGTCCAGTGGAAGAAGTAGCTTCTTTGATGTGAGGTAAAATACTGGGAGTCAGTTTAATACTATCCCCATGGAGCCTAATAATTTTAGTAGGTTCTGCTCTATGGACTATGATGTTTCAAAATAATTGTGATGAATATTTTTAATGTATATGATCACTTTAATTGCTTTTAGATTCCAAATTTTATTCCTCTCCTGGTCCAGCCTCCAACTGTTCCACATTCCACATCTCCCCCACCTCAACTACCCCACCAGACCTCTAAACTTCCTGGGGCCTCCAATGTCTTGAGGGTTAGGTATATCTTCTCTGACTGAGACTAGACCCGGGAGTCATCTACTGTATACATGTTGGAGGACTCATCTCAGCTGGTGTATGCTACCTGGTTGATGGTCCAGTGTGTGAGAGATCTTAGGAGTCCAGGTTGAGACTGCTGGTTCTCCTACAGGGTTGCCCTCCTTCTCAGCTTTCTCCAGCTTTTCCCTAATTCAGCCACAGGGGTCAGCAGCTTCTGTTCATTGTTTTGGTGCACATATATGCATCTGACTCCTTCAGCTGTTTGTTGGGTCTTTTGGCAGGCAGTCATGACACATCCCATTTTGTGAGTGCCCCATAGCCTCAGTAATGGTGTCAGGTTTTGGGGCCTCCCATTGTGCTGGATCCTACTTTGGGCCTGTCACTGGACCATCTTTTCCATTTCCATCCCTGCATTTCTTTCAGACAGGAAGAATTATATGGGTCAGAGTTTTGACTGTGGGTAGCAAGCCAGACCCAAAAGGACCTGCACTGTTTGTTCTAAAGTGGATATTTGCCCAAAAAAGTACATAATACCCAAGATATAGTCCACAGAACTCAAAAAGGTCAACAAGCTGAAGGGCCCAAGTGAGGAGGGTGCACTTGGGAGGGAGAAGAAGGAAGGCAATCACAAGGGGAATTGGAGGGAGCATTGGATATTGGATAGGGGAAAAGGACTGAAGCCGAGGGCCAGCTTAAAGAACAGAAACACGATTTTGGGAGGAAGGAGTAGGGGAGGACCCTCCAGAATGTACCAGAGACCTAGGAAGTGAGCGACAAGAAAGACTCAGTGGAGAGTGTATTGGATGAAATGTCCTATAGTGGCAAGAGGGAACTTGTTGAGCCCACCTCCAGCCGAAAGACAGGGTATCAAGTGAGGGGTTGCCTTAATTCTTTAAAGTTCTTTTCAGTTTAGAAATAGACTAAACTTGGTGCTCCGCAGTTTGAAAGCATATTTAATGTATCAGTCTTTGTTTACTATGGTTAACATTGCCTAACATTTTAATTTCAAATTGTTTAATGGTATCTCCACTTTTTTGCATGACTCAGTTAAAGAATTTCACTTTCTGTGTCAAAAATAAGTGAGTTAAAGGACCATGTCTGATAACTCTGCCACCATGAATGTAGGTAAAGTTTACTTCCAACTTCTTCTAGATTTCCTCCTGCGTCAATGGAAACAAGATCTTTGTGATCATTTGAGTTTAAAGGAAAACATTTTACTAGTGGTAATTATAGATAGTGTAAAGAGTTGTAGGTAATATATAAGATTATCGCAAACCATTTTGTAGCTTCTATGGAGAAAATATTTATTTTAGGTAATTGTTTTCCTTTTTTATTTTTGCATTGAGGATGTTAACACAACTTCCTGTGTTTCTGAAGCATTCTTCTGGCTCCTCTGTGTGAGTATGAGTAGTTATAAAGATAATGGTTAGTTCTGAGTTTGAGGAAATCTACATAAGGGCTCCATGTGTACTGCCATTGTGTAAGTAAACAATTTAGAAGTATAGACACTGTTTGCTATTGTTTCTGCTTGTCTGCTGCTTACAACCAACTTATAACCCAAGACAAAGTACTAAAGATGTATTAGTGGATTTCTGTTCTATAGAGTGTCTTTGTAAGACCTATTTTTTCCTGATTCTAAGTTAAATAATATAAGGATAGTGACATACTTAAATAGTGGAAGAACTTCTTTAATATGGACTGTTTTTCATATGTTCACCCTCAAAATTCCATAGACACATAAGGTTAAGAAAACAAACATATTTCTTCTCTATATAAATTACGATCTTTAATTTCAAGAAGAAAGGAAATGGTTGTTTCTCATATTCAAGTCAAGATTTGATTATAGGTGAAATGCTATATGAATTTTAATTTCTCATAGAAGTGCGAGATAGGATAGGCTTATGAATAGAACAGGTTGAAGATTCTTTTTATCTGACTTTACTGAATAGATCTGAGCTTTAAAGTTAGAGCACAAGAATTACATCTCAGAATGTAAAGGAAGAGAAATTTCACCTTAGAGGTCTAAGGAAATGCTAAGCTGATAGGAGGAAAAGGAAAGCCCTTTTTGGTCTAAGATTACTTCACTTTTGTAATTCACTGATATGAGTACAAATTTCTGTTTGCTCTCAAGTTATGCCAAAGAAAGTTTTTAATACTTCTCTTCATGGGATTTGGGATGTAGTGGTATGATGGGAGAGATTTTTTATGCTAATGTCATCTTTTTTTATCTTTATTAACTTGAGTATTTCTTATTGTCATTTCGATTGTTTTTCCCCTTCCCAGTTTCCTGGACAACATCTCCCTCCCCTTATATATGGGCTTCCCCTCCCCCCATTACCACCCTTCCCCCAACAATCTCTTTCACTAGGTGTTCAGTCTTGGCAGGACCAAGGGCTTCCCCTTCCACTGGTGCTCTTACTAGGCTATTCACTGCTACCTGTGAGTTGGAGCCCAGGGTCAGTCCATGTATTAGTGTTTGGGTAGTGGCTTAGTCCCTGGAAGCTCTGGTTGGTTCGTATTGTTGTTCATGTGAGGTCTCGAGCCCCTTCAAGCTCTTCCAGTCCTTTCTCTGCTTCCTTCAACCTGGCTCCCGTTCTCAGTTCAGTGGTTTCCTGGACTATGTATTTGCTGAATTCTGGGTGTGTCTCTCAGGCGAGAACTACATCCGTTCCTGTTGGTATTCACTTCTTTGCTTCATCCATCTTATCTACTATGGTGGCTGTATATGTATGGGCCACAAGTGGGGCAGGCTCTGAATGGGTGTTCCTTCTGCTTCTGTTCTAAACTTTGCCTCCCTATTCCCTCCCACCAGTATTCTTGTTCCCCTTTTAAAGAAGGAGTGAGGTATTCGCATTTTGGTCATCCTTCTTGAGTTTCATGTGTTCTGTGCATCTAGGGTAATTCAAGCATTTGGGCTAATAGCCACTTATCAATGAGTGCATACCATGTGTGTTTTTCTGTCATTGGATTACCTCACTCAGGATGATAGTTTCCAGTTCCATCCATTTCCCTATAAAGTTCATAAAGTCATTGTTTTTGATAGCTGAGTAATATTCCATTGTGTAGATGTACCACATTTTCTGTATCCATTCCTCTGTTGAAGGGCATCTGGGTTCTTTCCAGCTTCTGGCTATTATAAATAAGGCTGCGATTAACATAGTGGAGCACGTGTCTTTTTTATATGTTGGGGCATCTTTTGGGTATATGCCCAAGAGAGGTATAGCTGGAACCTCAGGTAGTTCAGTGTCCAATTTTCTGAGGAACCTCCAGACTGATTTCCAGAATGGTTGTACCAGTGTGCAATCCCACCAGCAATGGAGGAGTGTTCCTCTTTCTCCACATGCTCGACAGCATTTGCTGTCACCTGAGTTTTTGATCTTAGCCATACTGACTGATATGAGGTGAAATCTCAGGGTTGTTTTGATTTGCATTTCCCTTAGGACTGAAGATGGTGAACATTTCATTAGGTGTTTCTCAGCCATTCTGCATTCCTCAGCTGTGAATTCTTTGTTTAGTTCTGAACCCCATTTTTTAATAGGGTTATTTGTCTCCCTACCATATATCTTCGTGAGTTCTTTGTATATTTTGGTTATAAGCCCTCTATCTGTTGTAGCATTGGTAAAGATCTTTTCCCAATCTGTTGGTTGCCGTTTTGTCCTAACCACAGTGTCCTTTGCCTTACAGAAGCTTTGCAGTTTTATGAGATCCCATTTGTCGATTCTTGATCTTAGAGCATAAGCCATTGGTGTTTTGTTCAGGAAGTTTTCTCCAGTGCCCATTTGTTTGAGATGCTTCCCACTTTTTCTTCTAGTAGTTTGAGTGTATCTGGTTTGATGTTGAGGTCCTTGATCCACTTGGACTTAAGCTTCGTACAGGGTGATAAGCATGGATCCATCTGCATTCTTCTACATGCTGACCTCCAGTTGAACCAGCACCATTTGCTGAAAATGCTATCTTTTTTCCATTGGATGGTTTTGGCTCCTTTGTCAAAAATCAAATGACCATAGGTGTGTGGGTTCATTTCTGGGTCTTCAATTCTATTCCATTGGTCTGTCTGTCTCTGTACCAATACCATGCAGTTTTTATCACTATTGCTCTGTAATACTGCTTGAGTTCAGGGATAGTGATTCCCCCTGAAGTCCTTTTATTTTTGAGGATAGCTTTAGCTATCCTAGGTTTTTTTGTTATTCCAGATGAATTTGCAAATTGTTCTGTCTAACTCTTTGAAGAATTGGATTGGTATTTTGATGGGGATTGCATTGAATCTGTAGATTGCTTTTGGTAAAATGGCCATTTTTACTATGGCAATCCTGCCAATCCATGAGCATGGGAGATCTTTCCATCTTCTGAGGTCTTCTTCAATTTCTTTCTTCAGAGTCTTGAAGTTCTTACTGTTCTTTTACATGCTTGGTTAAAGTAACACCGAGTTATTTTGTATTATTTGGGACTATTATAAAGGGTGTCATTTCCCTAATTTCTTTTTCGGCTTGTTTCTCTTTTGTGTAGAGGAGGGATACTGATTTATTTTACTTAATTTTATATACAGCCACTTTGCTGAAGGCGTTTATCATGTTTAGTAGTTCTCTGGTGGAACTTTTGCGATCACTTAAATATACTATCACATCATCTTCAAATAGTGGTACTTTCCAATCTGTATTCCCTTTATCTCCTTTTGTTGTCTGATTGCTCTGGCTAGAACTTCAAGAACTATATTGAATAAGTAGGGAGAGAATGGGCAGACTTGTCTAGTCCCTGATTTTAGTGGGATTGCTTCAAGTTTCTCTCCATTTAGTTTAATGTTAGCAACTGGTTTGCTGTATATGGCTTTTACTATGTTCAGGTATGGGCCTTGAATTCCTATTCTTTCCATGACTTTTATCATGAAGGGGTGTTGGATTTTGTCAAATGCTTTCTCAGCATCTAATGAAATGATCATGTGGTTTTGTTCTTTTAGTTTGTTTATATAATGGATCACGTTGATGGTTTTCCGTATATTAAACCATCCCTGCATCCCTGGGATGAAGCCTACTTGATCATGGTGGATGATTGTTTTGATGTGCTCTTGGAATCGGTTTGCCAGAATTTTTTTGAGTATTTTTGCGTCAGTATTCATAAGGGAAATTGGTCTGAAGTTCTCTTTCTTTGTTGGGTCTTTGGGTGGTTTAGGTATAAGTAATTGTGGCATCATATAAGGAATTCGGTAATGCTCCATCTGTTTCGATTTTGTGGAATAGTTTGGATGGTATTGGTATGAGGTCTTCTATGGAGGTCTGATAGAATTCTGGACTGAACTCATCTGGACCTGGGATCTTTTTGGATGGGAGCCTTTTAATAACTACTTTTATTTCTTTAGGAGTTTCAGAGTTGTTTAAATGGTTTATCTATTCCTGATTTAACTTTGGTACCTGGTAACTGTCTAGGAAATTGTCTATTTCCTCCAGATTTTCAAGATTTTTTTGAATATAGGCTTTTGTAGTAGGATCTGATGACTTTTTGAATTTACTCTGATTGTGTAGTTATATCTCCCTTTTCATTTCTGATTTTGTTAATTTGGACGCACTCTCTGTGTCCTCTCGTTAGTCTGGATAAGGGTTTATCTATGTTGTTTTTTTCTCAACGAACCAACTTTTGGTTCTGTTGATTCTTTGTATGGTCCTCTCTGTTTCTACTTGGTTGATTTCAGCTCTGAGTTTGATTATTTCTTGCCTTCTTCTCCTGGGTGTATTTGCTTCTTTTTGTTCTAGAGCTTTTAGGTGTGGTGTCAAGCTGCTGGTGCATGCTCTCTCCTGTTTCTTTCTGCACGCACTCAGAGCTATGACTTTTCCTCTTAGTACAGCTTTCAGTAAGTTTGTGTATGTTCTACCTTCATTTTCATTAAATTCTAAGAAGTCTTTAATTTCTTTCTTTATTTCTTCCTTGACCAGGTTATCATTGAGTAGAGCATTGTTCAACTTCCATGTATATGTGGGCGTTCTTCCCTTATTGATGTTGAAGACCAGCTTTATTCGTGGTGGTCTGATAGGATGCATGGGATTATTTCTATCTTTCTGTACCTGTTGAGGCCTGTTGTATGACTAATTATATGGTCAATTTTAGAGAAAGTACCATGAGGTGGTGCGAAGAATGTATATCCTTTTGTTTTAGAATAGAATGTTCTATAAATATCTGTTAAGTCCATTTGGTTCATGACTTCTCTTAGTCTGTCTATATCTCTGTTTAATTTCTGTTTCCATGATCTGTCCATTGATGAGAGTGGGGTGTTGAAATCTCCTACTATCATTGTGTGAGGTGCAGTGTGTGCTTTGAGCTTTAGTAAGGTTTCTTTTATGTATGTAGGTGCCCTTGTATTTGGAGCATAGGTATTTATGACTGAGAGTTCATTTTGGTGTATTTTTCCTTTGTTGAATATGAAGTGTTCTTCCTTATCTTTTTTGATGACTTTTAGTTGAAAATTGATTTTATTTGATATTAGAATGGCTACTCCAGCTTGCTTCTTCAGACCATTTGCTTGGGAATTTGTTTTCCAGCCTTTCTCTCTGGAGTAGTTTCTGTTTTTGTTTCTGAGGTGTGTTTCCTGTAGGCAGCAGAATGCAGGGTCCTCATTGCATATCCAGTTTGTTAATCTATGTCTTTTTTTTTTTGGGGGGGGGAGTTGAGACCATTGATGTTGAGAGATATTTAGGAGTAGTGATTGTTGTTTCCTGTTATATTCGTATTAGGATGTGAGATTGTGTTGTGTGCTTTTCCTTTCTTTGTTTTGTTGCCAATATGATTAGTTTTTTCTAGGGTGTAGCTTGTCTCCTTATGTTGGACTTTGCCACTCATCCTTTGTAGGGCTAGAATTGTAGAAAGATCTTGTGTAAATTTGGTTTCGTCATGGAATATCTTGGTTTTTCCATCTGTGTTAGTTGAGAGTTTTGCTGGATGCAGTAACCTGTGCTGGCATTTGTGTTCTTTTAGGGTCTGTATGACATCTGTCCACGATCTTCTGGCTTTCATAGTCTCTGGTGAGAAGTCTGCTGTGATTCTGATAGGTCTGCCTTTATATGTTACTTGACCTTTTTTTTTCCCTTACTGCTTTTAATATTCTTTCTTGGTTTTGTGCATTTGCTGTTTTGACTATTATGTGACAGGAGGAGTTTGTTTTCTGGTCCAATCTATTTGGAGTTCTGTAGGCTTCTTGTATGTTTATGGGAATCTCTTTCTTTTGTTTAGGGAAATTTTCTTCTATGATTTTGTTGAAGATATTTACTGATCTTTTAGCTCGAAATCTTCACTCTCTTCTATAACTATTATCCTTAGGTTTGATCTTCTCATTGAGTCCTGGCTGAGGTAAGACCTCCATATTAAGTATATTGTATGCAATTTCCTACTCAAATGTTAGGTACTTGTGTAACTGAGACAGTTCTTGGCTGTTTTTCCTGAGAAATTGGTATAAATTTTGTGCCTTTTGAAGACATAGTCTTTACAGGAGTGACTTGATAACCATCTGTATAGATCTTCTCTAAACTATCACATTAGTATAGTCTTAACATTAATACCTAAGATTAGCAAAGAAAATACCGACCATATGATACAAAGGTGAATAAAAGAAATGAGGCAAGTTTAAGTCTCTATTTATAGTAATTTAATGACATATAACTTTGAAAGCATGTTAATTCTAACAATCTACATACTCAAGTTAAATTCTTTCAGCATTTTGATATCAGAGTACTCTAGGAAGATTGTTGAAGTATTCAGAAGATGATAGGAGTCAGAAAAGGTAGTACAAAGTTAATTCATGAGCACTTCAACCATCCACAAAGTAAACACTGAGTAGGATTTACACTGAGAGAAATTTCTGGTAAAGGATTATGGATTAGTTAATCTATAGGACAAAGGAGGAAGTAGGTCAGACTGCACATATCCTTTTCATTGTAATAATAACCAAATTTGGCAGAAAGAAATGCTACATCTGCCTCCATTCCCTACAAAGCATGTGGTGTGCAGTGCTCTATTCAGAATGTTGTGTGGAATGTAATATGTATGTATAAGGTGTCATCTATATGAGTTGTGTTTTCAGATTCTGTTTAAGTAGGTTGGGTTTACCCTTCAAAAAACCCGACCCTCTGCTAGCCCTGATGCAGTTTTCTAACTTTCCCCTATGTCTTATCCTATGTGTTCTTTTGTATAGCTTATCTTTCCTCATTACTTATATTTACCTTGTTCTCATTTTTAGATATTTTTAGGCATAATCACATCAATCACACAAACACACACTTTTTCATCACATGCAAGGGCCAGTATATGAGACAGAACAAATGGTTTTGTCTGAGTTATGACATGAATAACTACATGGAGCACCCTATCAGTTTTTGTGCTAGGTGGCTGAAACACATTCTCTGTAGAGTGTAAAGACATGCTGAATCCATTTCATTTAACATCTGAGTGTGGCAGATTTCCAGCTCTACATCCTAGAGAAGTTTTCTCTTGTGTTATGTAGGTCTTTATTTACATGGTTATGAATTCTTTATAATTTTCACTTCAACAACTCACATAGGTTATTTAACATAAGACGAGATTAATGTTCACTCTAAGAGAAAAAAAGACCAGCTTAATCATATGTTTATCCTATAGTTTCTGAAAAAGCTCAGGTAAACAGTATGTAGCGCAGAGTACACAGTTATAAATTCAATGTAAATATCATATTTGGCACTCAACAGGACTTCTGAAAAATGATTTGGGAATTCTTGTATTCTGTCCTTTGAGAAATGGCAAGATCTGCAGGGGACATTAGAGTCAGCAGAGTCTATGTTCAGTGCTCTACTTTAGTTGGGCGGCAGCCAATGAACTGCATCTAACTGGTTTCTCTCTGTATATAAAGATGCCAAAATTACAATATATATGGTGACATGGATAGTGAGGGTTGACATACGGATAGTGAGGGTTATATATTAAAACCACTTGTGGACATGTTCTTTAGTACCAAAACTGTCCTGCCAAACATTTATTTTATCAGACATAATTTATAGTTTCTTGGTTTGGCTTGGTATTGATACAGAATTTTTTAATGTAGCTTTGGCTGGCTTGGACTCACTTTGGAGACCCAACTAGTATCAAATTCACAGAGATCTGCCTCCCTCTGTCTTCAGAGTGCTAGGCTTAAAGGTGTGTGGCAGCAGTGCTCAGTTTATTGGGCACTCTTAAGGTTACTTTCATGGATAATTCTCAATGTAGATTCATCAAATTTTGAGAAGGTGAAGGTGAAATTGTTGTTTAGCCTATAAATATATTGTAATATCAAAAATAGTAGCAAACATGTTGTTCTCTTAGTACTTATAATCATTTAGCTAAAAAGAATACAATTGATAGAATCTTCTTTAATAAAATATATGGTAAAGAATACTGAATTTGTTATTTTGCATGACTATTGATTGAATCAACTCATGGTAGTAGTAATTTTTCTTTGTCATGTATTAAAATCTAGAGGAGCTGATGGTGAATGAAGTTTTAGAAAATTTTAAAGCGGCTATTTATCTGTGTGTTATCTCGCCTATGGCCCAGCTTTAAACACGAGTCTCATATTGTGTTGCTTAGTTTTTGTGATCTCAGGGTGGTAGTGTCAGTACACTTGAAGTTTCCCTTGAATTGGTTTCTCGTTAAATAGGCAGTTTTGATGTCTCTAAGATAGACATTCTTTACTTATGATGTCCATTTTTTCCAACTCATGAGAATTAAAGAGAACATGATCATGAAGATTTAAGTTCTGGCTACAAGAAAAAGGCTAGTGAGAGCTTATACCATAAGTTTAGTAATCAGTCGTTAAGATTAATAGAGACTAGGAAAAAGAATTAAAGATGTAATGCAGTGGAGATTAGTAGCTTGGAAAAGACCTATATTCAACATGCTTTATAATTTCTGATTTGAACAATTACAGGTATTTTATTACTACATATATAGATCATCTCAAAGATGGTTGAAAAGTCATGCTCAAAGATAAAATGTTTGTGATGAGAGATGAAAAATAATGGTAGTAAAACCAGAAGTACCCTATACATGCGTTCAAAGAACTCAGAAATGTCTTCCCACATACTTGTAAATCAGATATCCATTAAGTAACTTCAGGGGTATGTTTTTATTATAAAAATCAGGCAATTAAAGAAAAACATTAGGTTACAATATAATACTTGGAAGTATGGAATTTCACCCCTTTGTCCTGTAAACATTCACCTAAGGAGAATGCAAGTTAAATTTGTTATGAGAAATACCATTGTTTAGAAACACTGGGTGGGGTGATACTTATTTTCTTTACAGTAAATATTATGAGGATATAGTTGGTATTATTTTCTGGGAATGTGACAAAGTCTCTTAAGACATGATGGACGCATTGGCAATAAAAAACAGTTCTCTATGATAATGATGACTTAAATCTATTTTTTTAATTTTATTGGATGCAGTTATTTACATTTAAAATGTTACACCATTTCCTGGTTTCCTCCCCATCCACCAACCCTTCCTCCTCCCTCCTGCAACATATTGCTACACGGGGGGTCCAACCTTGGGCTTCTCTCATTGGCACCCAGCAAGGCCATCCACTGCTACATATGTAGCTGAAGCCATGGTTCGATCCATGTATGCTCTTGCGGTAGTGGTTAGTCCCTGAGAGCTTAGTTGGTTGGCATTATTTTTCTCACCTGGTTTTGGCTCTTACTTCAGTCTCTGCTCGAAAAATTGCCTGCATATCCCTTCCAATGAATATTTTTGTTCCCGGTTTTAAGAAGGAGTGAAGCATCCCCATTTTGATCATCCTTCCTGAGCTTCCTGAGGTTCGAGAATTATGGCTTGGATATTTCGAACTTTTGGGATAATACCAACTTATCAGTTAGTGCATGCCATGTGTGTTTCTCTCACACTGTAAAACCTCACTCAGTATGATATTTTCTAGTTCAATCCATTTGCTAATGATTTCATGAAATCATTGTTTCTTATAGCTGAGTAGTATTCCCCTCTGTAGATGTGTTGTTGAAATGTGGGATGATGTCTCAGGTGAGGCAGTTACAAAAAAGAATGAGGCCTCTCATTGGATGAGAAGGAAGGATGTGCAGGAGGAAAGTCTGAAGGAAGGAGAGGACACTAGACTGGAAGAGAAAGGAAGGGAACTGAAGAGAAGGAGGAGTGTGGAGAAGCCAGGCAGAGAGACTGAATATTCCAATCTGGGCATTTACAGGCTGTCATGAATGTCCTTGACAGATGGATTTATATAAAACTTTGTATGTTTATGTGGGGAATTATATCTCACAAATTGTATCAAAGGTTACTGTGTTGTTTGTTCCCTCATGTGCATTTTTAAGGGTTAGAGAGTGTACAGCTCCTATTCAAGGCCGCCATGGAGATGCTTTGCTGAATTGCTGAGTGAGGTAACTTATGTAGCCATTATCCTGTTCCATTGCCTTCGTGGATCTATTCAGAGAGAAAAGGTAGTGTTTTACTTTTTATATTTTTACAAAACAAGTGCTGTGCCATGTTTTCTGAATCCATGCCTCTGTCAAAGGGCATCTGAGTTCTTTCTAGCTCCTGCCTCTTATAAATAAGGCTGCAATGAACATAGTGGAGCAATTACCTATGATTTCTTGAAGTCATGGTTTTTTACAGCTGAATAGTACTCCACAGTGTAGATGTGCTGTAGAAATGTGGGATGATGTCACTGGTGAGGCAGGTACAAGATAGAATGAGGCCTCTCATTGGAGGAGAAGGAAGGATGTGTGGGAGGAATGTCTGAAGGAAGGGGAGGAGACTGGAAGGGAAGGGAACGGAAGAGAAGGAGGAGTGTGGAGAAGCCACATGGCGAGAACACTGAAGGTGACCTTAGGATTCCACTCTCTGCTTTTACAGGTTGTTATGAATGTTCCTGGGGATGGATGACTAGAGGGCCTTTACGTTTGGGTAGGAAATAATATCGTATACATTGAATCAAAGGTTACTGTGTTCTGTATTCGCTCATGTGCATTTTTAAAGGTAAGAGAGTTTGCTGCTACTATACTAGGCCGCCATGAAGAAGCTTTGCTAAATGAGGTCAGATATCTAGCAGTCAACTTGTAGCATTTCCTTACTGGATTTAGTCGGAGAGAAAAGGTAGCATTTTGTTTTTTTATATTTTTGCAATACCAGAGCTACTACCACATGTTGAGTATCCATTCCTCTGTGGATGGTCTTCTGGGTTCTTTCTAGCTCTTGCCCGTTATAAATAAGGCCACAATGAACAGAGTGGAGCAATTACCTATGATTTCTTGAAGTCATGATTTTTTAGGGCTGAATAGTACTCCACAGTGTAGATATGTTGCAGAAATGTGGGATGATGTCTCAGATGAGGCAGGTACAAGATAGAATTAGGCTTGACTTTGTATGAGAAGAAAGGATGTGCTGGAGAAAAGTTTGAGGGACGGGGAGGAGACTGGAATGGAAGGAAAAGGAAGAGAGGGAGGAATGTAGAGAAGCCATGCCGAGAGAACACTGAAGGTGACTTAGGATTCCACTCTCTGCTTTTACAGGTTGTCATGAATGCTCTTGAGGGACGGGTTTGTGTAGTGCTTTTTTATTTTTAGTTTGGGAATTATATCTCATAAATTGTATCAATGGTTATTTTGCTGTGTGTTCCCTCACCTGCATTTTTCAGTGTTAGGCACTGTGGGGCTGCAATTCTGGGCCGCCCTGCAGAGGCTTTGCTCAATGAGGTAAAAGATGTCGCAGTTATCTTGGGACATTCCCTTGCTGGATTCAGTTTGAGAGAAAAGGTAGCATTTTGTTTTTTATATTTTTACAATACCAGAGTTACTACCACATGTTGAGTATCCATTCCTCTGTGGATGGTCTTCTGGGTTCTTTCTAGATCTTGCCCGTTATAAATAAGGCTGCTATGCATATAGTGGAGCAATTACCTATGATTTCTTGAAGACATGTTTTTTAGGGCTGAATAGTACTCCACAGTGTGGATATGCTGTAGAAATGTGGGATGATGTCACTGGTGAGGCAGGTACAAGATAGAATGAGGCCTCTCATTGGAGGAGAAGGAAGGATGTGTGGGAGGAATGTCTGAAGGAAGGGGAGGAGACTGGAAGGGAAGGGAAAGGAAGGGAACGGAAGAGAAGGAGGAGTGTGGAGAAGCCACATGGCGAGAACACTGAAGGTGACCTTAGGATTCCACTCTCTGCTTTTACAGGTTGTTATGAATGTTCCTGGGAATTGATGACTAGAGGGCCTTTGCCTTTGGGTGGGAAATTATATCCTATAAATTGAATGAAAGGTTATTGTGTTCTGTGTTCGCTCATGTGCATTTTTAAAGGTAAGAGAGTTTGCTTCTACTATTCTTGGCCGCCATGGAGAAGGTTTGCTAAATGAGGTCAGATATCTAGCAGTCATTCATCTTGTAGCATTTCCTTGCTGGATTTAGTCGGAGAAAAAAGGTAGCATTTTGTTTTTTATATTTTTACAGTACCAGAGCTACTACCACATGTTGAGTATCCATTCCTCTGTGGATGGTCTTCTGGGTTCTTTCTAGCTCTTGCCCATTATAAATAAGGCTGCTATGCACATAGAGAGCAATTATGTATGATTTTTTGAAGTCATGGTTTTTTATAGCTGAGTAGTATTCCACAGTGTAGATGTGCTGTAGAAATATGGGATGATGTCTCAGGTGAGGCCGGTACAAGATAGAATGAGGCCTCTCAATAGAGGAGAAGGAAGGATGTGCAGGAGGAAAGTCTGAAGGAAGGGGACAGAAGAGAAGGAGGAGTGTGGATAAGCCAGGCTGAGAGAAAAGTGAGGCTCCCATGGATATTCCAATCTGGGCATTTACAGGCTGTCATGAATGTCCTTGACAGATCGATTTGTATAGGGCTTTGTATGTTTATGTGGGGAATTATATCTCATAAATTGTATCAAAGGTTATTGTATTGTGTGTTCCCTCATGTGCATTTTTTAAGGGTTAGAGAGTGTACAGCTCCTATTCAAGGCCGCCATGGAGACGCTTTGCTGAATTGTTGAGTGAGGTAACTTATGTAGCCATTATCCTGTTCCATTGCCTTCGTGGATCTATTCAGAGAGAAAAAAGTAGTGTTTTTATATTTTTACAAAACCAGGAATTGTGCCACATTTTCTGTATCCAGGCCTCTGTCAAAGTGCATCTGGGTTCTTTCCAGGACCTGCAGTTTATAAATAAGGCTGCAATGAACATAGTGGAGCAATTACCTATGATTTCTTGAAGTCATGGTTTTTTACAGCTGAATAGTACTCCACAGTGAAGATGTGCTGCAGAAATGTGGGATGATGTCACTGGTGAGGCAGGTACAAGATAGAATGAGGCCTCTCATTGGAGGAGAAGGAAGGATGTGTGGGAGGAATGTCTGAAGGAAGGGGAGGAGACTGGAAGGGAAGGGAAAGGAAGAGAAGGAGGAGTGTGGAGAAGCCACATGGCGAGAACACTGAAGGTGACCTTAGGATTCCACTCTCTGCTTTTACAGGTTGTTATGAATGTTCCTGGGAATTGATGACTAGAGGGCCTTTGCGTTTGGGTGGGAAATTATATCCTATAAATTGAATGAAAGGTTATTGTGTTCTGTGTTCGCTCATGTGCATTTTTAAAGGTAAGAGAGTTTGCTTCTACTATTCTTGGCCGCCATGGAGAAGGTTTGCTAAATGAGGTCAGATATCTAGCAGTCATTCATCTTGTAGCATTTCCTTGCAGGATTTAGTCGGAGAGAAAAGGTAGCATTTTGTTTTTTATATTTTTACAATACCAGAGCTACTACCACATGTTGAGTATCCATTAATCTGTGGATGGGCGTCCGGGTTCTTTCCAGCTCCTGCCCGTTATAAATAAGGCTGCGATGAACATAGTGGATCAGTTACCTATGATTTCTTAAATTCATGGTTTTTTAGAGCTGAATAGTATTCCACTGTATAGATGTCTTTTTGAAATGTGGGATGATGTATCTGGGGAGGCAGGTACAAGATAAAATGAGTTCTCTCATTGGACAAGAAGGAAGGAAGTGCAGGAGGAAAGTCTGAAGGAAGGGGACAGAAGATAAGGAGGAGTGTGTAGAAGCCAGGCTGAGAGAAAAGTGAAGCTGACATGGATATTCCAATTTGGGCATTTACAGGTTGTCATGAATGTCCTTGAGTGATGGATTTGTATAGGGCTTTGTATGTTTATGTGGGGAATTATATCTCATAAATTGTATCAAAGGTTATTGTATTGTGTGTTCCCTCATGTGCATTTTTAAGGGTTAGAGAGTGTACAGCTCCTATTCAAGGCCGCCATGTTGACGCTTTGCTGAATTGCTGAATGAGGTAACTTACTTAGCTGCTATGCTGTTCCATTGCCTTCCTGGATCTATTCGGAGAGAGAAGGTAGAGTTTTGCTTTTTATATTTTTACAGAGCCAGAGGTGTATCACATTTGCTGTATCCATGCCTCTGTGAAAGGGCATCTGAGTTCTTCCCAGCTCCTGCCCATTATAAATAAGGCCACAATGAACATAGTGGAACAATTACCTATGATTTCTTCAAGTCACGGTTTTTTGCAGCTGAATAGTACTCCACAGTGTAGATGTGCTGTAGAAATGTGGGATTATGTCACTGGTGAGGCAGGTACAAGATAGAATGAGGCCTCTCATTGGAGGAGAAGGAAGGATGTGTGGGAGGAATGTCTGAAGGAAGGGGAGGAGACTGTTAGAATGTTCCTGGGAATTGATGACTAGAGGGCCTTTGGGTTTGGGTGGGAAATTATATCCTATAAATTGAATCAAAGTTTATTGTGTTCTGTGTTCGCTCATGTGCATTTATAAGGTAAGAGAGTTTGCTGCTACTATTCTTGGCCGCCATGGAGAAGGTTTGCTAAATGAGGTCAGATATCTAGCAGTCATTCATCTTGTAGCATTTCCTTACTGGATTTAATCGGAGAGAAAAGGTAGCATTTTGTTTTTTATATTTTTACAGTACCAGAGCTACTACCACATGTTGAGTATCCATTCCTCTGTGGATGGTCTTCTGGGTTCTTTCCAGCTCCTGCCCGTTATAAATAAGGCTGCGACGGACATAGTGGAGCAGTTACCTATGTTTTCTTGAAGTCATGGTTTTTTTAGAGCTGAGTAGTATTCCACTGTATAGATGTCTTGTTAAAATGCGGGATGATGTCACTGGTGAGGCAGGTACAAGATAGAATGACGCCTCACATTGGAGAAGACGGAAAAATGTGCAGGAGGATAGTCTGAAGGAAGGTGAGGGGACTGGAAAGGAAGGGAACTGAAGGGAACAGAAGAGAAGGAGGAGTGCAGAGAAGCCACATGGCGAGAACACTGAAGGTGACTTAGGATTCCACTCTCTGCTTTTACAGGTTGTCATGAATGCTCTTGAGGGACGGGTTTGTGTAGTGCTTTTTTATTTTTAGTTTGGGAATTATATCTCATAAATTGTATCAATGGTTATTTTGCTGTGTGTTTCCTCACCTGCATTTTTCAGTGTTAGGCACTGTGGGGCTGCAATTCTGGGCCGCCCTGCAGAGGCTTTGCTCAATGAGGTAAAAGATGTCGCAGTTATCTTGGGACATTCCCTTGCTGGATTCAGTCTGAGAGAAAAGGTAGCATTTTGTTTTTTATATTTTTCAAAACCAGAGCTACTACCACATGTTGAGTATCCATTCCTCTGTGGATGGACGTCTGGGTTCTTTCCAGCTCCTGCCCATTATAAATAAGGCTGCTATGCATATAGTGGAGCAATTGCCTATGATTTCATGAAGTCATTGCTTTTTATAGCTGAATAGTATTCCACAGTGTAGATGTATTGTAGAAATGTGGGATGATTTCACAGGTTCGGCTGTTACTAGAAAGAATGAGGCATTTCATTGGAAGAGAAAGAAGGATGTGCAGGGGGAAAGTTTGAGGGAATGGTAAGAGACTGGAAGGGAAGGGAATGTAAGAGAGGGAGGTGTCTGGAAAAGCCATATTGAGAGAACTCTGAATGTGACCTTAGGATTCCACTCTGCTTTTACAGGTTGTTATCAATAGTCCTGAGGGATGGATGACAATAGGGTTTTGTACGTTTAGGTGGGGAATTATATCCCATAAATTGTATCAAAGGTTATTGTTTTGTGTGTTCCCTCATGTACATTTTTAAAAGTAAGAGAGTGTGGGGCCACTATTGTAGGCCGCCATGGATAGCTTTCCTGAATCAGGTCACCTATGTAGCAGTTATCTTGTTGTATTGCCTTGCTTGGATCTATTCTGAGATAAAAGGTTGCATTTTGTTTTTTATATTATTCTAAAACCGTAGATGTACCACATTTTCTGTATCCTTTCCTCTGTTGAAGGGCATCTGGATTCCTTCTATCTTCTGCCTATATCATAAATAAGGCTTCTGTGAACATATTGGAGCCCTTGCCTTTGTTATATATTTGAGCATCTTTTCGCTATATGCCCAAGAGTGGTATGGCTGGGTACTGGTGTAGTGCAATGTCCTGTTTTCTGAGGAAACTCCATACTGTTTTCTAGTGTTGTTGTTCCAGATTGCAATCCTGTCAACAATGGAGTAGTGTTCCTTTCTCCAGCTCCTTGCCTGCATTTGTTGTCCCCTGAGTTTTTGACCTTAGCCATTCTGAATGATGTGAGGTGGAATCTCAGGGTTGTGTATGTTGCATTTCCCTGATGACTAAGGATTTTGAGGTTTTCTTTAGCTACATTTCAGCTATTTGATATTCTTACTCAGGTAAGAAATATTTTTTTAGCTCTGCATCCCATTTTTAATAGGTTTGTTTGGCTTCATGAGTTCTTTGTATATTGGATATAAGCCCTTTTATCAAATTTAGGATTGGCAAAGATCTTTCCTCAATGTGTTGTTTGCTTATCCTAAAGACAGTGTCATGTGCCTTACAGAATCTTTTGAGTTTTATGATGTCCTGTTTGTCCATTCTTGATCTTAGAGCATAAGCCATTGAAATTTTGTTCAGGAAATTTCCCCCAGTGTCCTTGTGTTCCAGAGTCTTCCCCATTTTTCTTCTGTTTGCTTGAGTGTATCTGGTTTGATGTGGGTGTCCTTGATCCACTTTGACTTAAGCTTTATACATGGTGAGAAGAGTGTATCAGTTTGCATTCTTCTACATCCTTGACCTCCAGTAGAACCAGCAGCAGTTGTTGAAAATGCTATCCTTTTTTCACTGGATGGTTTTAGCTACTTTGTCAAAGATCATGTGACCATAGGTGCCTGGGTTCATTTCTGGGTCATCACTTCTATTCCACAGATCACCCTGCCTGTTTCTGTAACAATAACATACAGTTTTTATGACTATTGCTCTGTTACACATTTTGAGGTCTGTAATGGTGATTCCCCCATAAGTTCTTTTTTTGTTGAGGATAATTTTCACTATCCTGTTTTTTTCAATATTGCAAATAAATTGGCAAATTGCTTTTCTTATTTTTTGAAAAATTGTGTTGTGATTTTGATGGGGATTGCATTGAATCTGTAGATTGCTTTTGACAAAATGGCCATTTTTACTGTATTAATCCTGCCAATCCCTGAGCATGCTAGGTCTTTTCATCTTTTTAGATCTTCATTTTCTTTCTTCAAATAATTCAAATTTTTATCACATAGAAATTTTACTTCTTTGGTTAGAGTCACATGAGGTTTTGTTTTGTTTTTTTTTTGTTTTTTTTTGTTTTTTTGTTTTTTTTTCATTTCGGACTGTTATGGAGGGCGTCATTTCCCTAATTTCTTTCTCAGCCTGTTTATCCTTTCAGTAGAGGAAGGCTACTGATTTGTTTCAGATAATTTTTTACCAAGACACTTTGCTGAAGTTGTTTATCAGGATTAGTTATTTCTCTGGAACTTTAGTAATCAGTTAAGTATGCTATCCTATCATCTGCAAATAGTGATATGTTGACTTCTTCCCTTCCAATTCTATCCCTTTGACCTTTCAATGTCTGATTTCTCTGACTAGGACTTCGAGTACTAAATTGAATAAGTAGGGAGAGTGTGGGCAGCCTTATTATCCCTGATTTTAGTGGGATTGCTTCAAGTTTCTCTCCATTTAGTTTAATGTTGGCTACTGGATTACTGTACATTGCTTTTACTATTTTTAGGAGAAAGTATAATAGAGGGTAAAGATTCCTAAAATCCACACTGTATACTAGACTATACTCTTGATTTGTTTCAGTCTTATAAAAACATGAAAAGCAACTTATTATGTAAAATAAGGATCATCATGCACTTAAATTGATGATTTCTCCGGGGGTAAATAGTAGTATATATGCAGTTACTATCGAAAAGCCACCCGAAGTTGAGTGTTTGCCTGTATTTGTGTAGGTTAAATTAACCCAGTGACTATTTACTTAAGATTATATGTATAATTCTATCTTTTACCCTGGAACATTAAACATTAGTACAGAGAATAGTGATAAAATTATCAAGAGTGATGTATTTGCTAGAGTAATACCAACTTGGAAATTCTGTGGTATTGATTCAAATTCTCTCTTTCTCTGTATGCAGCCCAGTTTAGGTCTCTGTGTTTTTCCATCCTCTGTAAGAGGAAACTTTGATGGTGGCTGAGCAAAACACTTACAGAGGGAAACTACTATAGAGGGAAACATCATTTGGGGTCATTTAATTAATTGCTTTGTTCTTTTAGGAGAAAAATAGTGTTTGGTTTTCCTTCCTAGGCTCATGGCCCAGAGCCTTGATACCCTGATTAATGTTAGACATGAATTCATCTTATTCAGCAGGCCTTAAACCCATTGAGAGAGTAATTGTTTACTGGCATAGCGTTTTTGCTACTATGGAGCAGAACATGGCTTGTAGTTGGGTTGATGGTTACAGTTTTTCTTCTAGTATCATAAAGAGTAACTTCCAGTATCTTGAATGTTAGTCAGTAGGGATAAAGGTTGTACAGGTACCAGTTTGACTTCCTTGTTCAACAGTGTGGCCTTACCAACAGGTTTTACAACTTACAAGCCTTTTCCATAGCCTAAGTTGTTTGGAGTTATCCATTTGGCCAGTGACCCAACTAGATATAAACAATTCCTGGCACGGCATATTTCACTTGGTGGTGAATGCTATATAGATAGTTATGAGAATTGTTTCCTTCAGTATTTATTGACTCCATTAGATTTTTTCCGTGTTGTGTATATATATATATATTTTAAGAAACATATACAGTCACGAGCTACCATATGACACTTTAATTGGCCCTTAATGATTATGGATTGGAAAGTTAAGAAAGTTAAGAAGACTATTAGAATCTAATGTATGAACATTTCATCAAAGGGCTTGGATGCAGTGCCCTATTTAGAACGGTGCTGGTGTGATGAATGAAGTTTGATCAGTGCCTTTCTGAGTAGAGTAAGGCTTACCACATTCTACATTTAATATGATTTCTAGTGAAGTGCCTTCTGTATAATCATAGATGAGCTAAATATTTCTTGTATTTTCTAAAACCATACAAATATTAAATATCATATTCAATTTTGGATGTGCGTTTTCGTAGGTTGTCCTTATTCTTCATCTCCGTACCTCCCTACTACTAATCCTATTATCTTGTAACCTACAATCTTGAATCTGTTTTCTTCTTTTATATCTTTTGGTTTCTTTTTCTTTTCCTTATTCTTTTGATGGTGGTACACAAAACATTTTTATTGCATTTTTGGTTGACTTAACCTACTTAACAGGAAAGAAAGCATCTTTGTTATTGTAAAGCTGGTCATGTTTTTAATGACTGGAAAGGTTACAAAACTAGGAGAGAACCTACTATTATTGCGTGTAATTTCGTTTTAAAAATATTTTTTATTTAGATTTGATGGCAGGGAAGCATTAGCTTCTTCCCAAGGGGACCCTTTTGCCAACAACTTGTTTAGATAGTACACAGTGTTTCTGGAAGTATCATGTATATGAGCATGGTGCAGTATCATCAAATTCACTAGAGATTTTTTAACCTGATCCCTGAATTAAGTAACTCCACAGTAATTGTAACTATGGAAATAACCCAGAATAAAATCAAGAGTAATGAACAAGGGAGATAAATAAAGGATACTTTAGTTGCCATTATGGTTTAGGAGTAAGAGCAAAGAAGAGGGAATGTGGAAAAATGAATATATTTAGAATACTGTGAATACTCCTTTAATTGGTTAACTTGCAACCATGTGGACTACATGAGTAATAGATGACAGATAATTTCAACTGCCCATTTAGTGTATAGATACAATAAACCTAGTGAACATAAAGTCTTAGTAAGTCGTTTCAGAAAAACAAAGTATATCCTAATCATTCCTGCAGTTGTGCATATAAACAGAGACTACAACAAAGGATCTATAGAGATATATATTAAAAGCCAATGTGGTCGAAAGCCCATTGGACTTAACAGTTAAATAATTTTGGGTTGCAAGTATGCTGGATTTAGAGATCTGATGAAATATTTGGGCAATTATAGAAGCTGATGAAGCTTAAATTCTCTATAACCATGCTATGTGCACTTCTTTACGCTCATAACTATGAGTTAATTTTCCTCTTAACTAAGTCCTATCTGGTAGAGTACTGATCCGTAGGCATGCTGCTTATGATGTGACCTGTATGTTGATAGTGATATTCAGGTATGGTATGATCTGAACAGTATGGTTGCAGGAGAACATGGCTTGGTCCTTTGAATCTACATATCCTTCAAAGGTATGCTATAAATGTGGACAACTTTAAATTCTATCTTTAAAACATATACGTATGTAATGAATTTGAAAGAGAAGAAGGTACTTGGGAGAGCTTTTCTCAAAATGAAAAACAAGACTAAAGAAACATCAATGTAATTCATAAATGCAAATCTGCCTAAGGCTTGTTGTCTTTGCCAGTCAGGCTTTAAAAGAGAATGCAAGTAGATGTGATTTTAGTAAAACTGATAATGAAACAATTAGATGACTATTTTCATCAAGAAATACATCAAAAAGGGGGTATGATTTTTTTATTGGGATAATTCGTTTTATTTTGAATATTGAAAATGATGGAGGGAGTGTGATGGGACTTCCTCATTAATGTAATAGTGTGCTATGCCCTGCTTGTACTTATTCTGGTGACATGAGGTATCTGTGACTAGGGTAGTATGAGTAGAGTAAAGTTCACCAAATTCTTCATTTGATCAGTCTGGATGATGAGTATGGTGGCTTCTCCTTAATTTAGATGTTCTATGGTTACTTCTGTAACTTAGGCTTCCTTTGGATGATTTCAGTTGTTCATTTGCCATCTCACAAATAGCTAGAAGTCAGAGAATTGAACACAGTTATTAAAATGTTTTATAATAGATAAATATTTAATGTGATCTCATTATGCTTTGACAATTATAGAAGCAAACAGAAACTTGACTATAAAATTCAGGTGGAAAAAATGCAAGATGGAAGACATCATACCAGAGTTGTATGATTGTGATTTGTTAATTTTGTTCCTATGCTGTTCTTTAGCCATCTGGTTGTCCTGGTTTTCAGTGCATGATCCTGATGACAGCAGGACTCTTTAGGAAGGTAAGAAGTGCTGTGGTCCAAGACCAGGATAGTCAGGGGTAGTATGCAGCTCACCTAAGGCATACCTGAGTGGTGAGGGATTGGTGGGACACAGTTCCATTCTGATTGTTGCTGCCCACCCTCTTCAAGGATTACCCAAGGAAGTGGATGCTTTGTGGTCCTTTAAGTGTCCCCAGGAAAGCAGGGTGAACACAGAGCCAGACATTGGTAGTCAAGGCACTCTGAAACTCACCTATGTTTGTTGTGCCTCTGGAGGACCAGGCTACTACACCTCTTACTAAGGGTTTTTCCTACCAAGTTTTCTGTACTTACATGCTTTTCACATGAAGTACATATGACCAGAGAGCTGTTCTAGATAGAGAAACACACTGTCCAATATTTCTTGTAGCACACACCTCACCATTTTTTATAGGTACAAACACAGTGGAATTGCCACTTAAACAAGAATGCACCCTTAACAACAGATGTATTTAAGACACATATTGAAGCTGTGTGTGTGTGTGTGTGTGTGTGTGTGTGTGTGTGTGTGTGTGTGTGTGTGTGTGTGTGAATCTTCTTGTGTCTCTTTTATGGAACTAATGTGTATATATGCATGTCTGTGTATCCCATTGTGTTCATATATAGGTTAGAGGTCAACTTGCTAGAATCAGTTCTAGATCTCCTTCCACTTGAAGGTTTCTTGGGTTTAAACTTGGTCATCGGGCTTGGTGTTAAGTACCTTTACTCTCGAATCACCCTGCTGGCCCTCGTGCAGTTTTAATGCTGGGATGATAAGTAAATGTATGATGCTCATTTTCCATAAAATTAATATCAAATATGCTGTGTGTAAAGCATTACTTAGATTAATACCACTCAGCTAAATAAATAACTATGGCACATGTCTGAGTCAAGTTCTCAGTTTCATGTGACAGTGATGATGATATATATGCACTTACCAATGACAGAACTTCTCTGATCTTTTAATAAATGTATGATTTAGGGGTTGGGGATTTAGCTCAGTGGTAGAGCGATTGCTTAGGAAGCGCAAGGCCCTGGGTTCGGTTCCCAGCTCCGAAAAAAAGAACCAAAAAAATAAATAAATAAATGTATGATTTAATGAATGTATGATTCCTTGCAGTATCCCATTTTATGAATAATTACAGATAAAATAACACAAATTTGGAGAATAATTTTCTGCTCATAGAAAAATGCATTTGTATTTTGTAATCATTAAGAACATATTATAGCAGGTATAGTTATTAGGATAAGGATAGTCTGAGTATGGTACCACATGACTATTATTCCAGTTATTTGGGACCATCAAATGTAACAGTTTCAAGACCAGCTTTGGCTATAAAGCAAGTTTAAAGTTTTATATATATATATATATATATATATATATATCAGAGGCCTACTGGGTCTGGACTTAGAGAAGATGCACCTAGCCCTCAAGAAACGTGGACCCTAACTGGTGGAATGTCAGGGTGGGGACATCCTCATGGAGATGGGGGGAAAGGAATATGGAATGTGGCGCAGTTAGAGAGTGGACCAGGAGAGGGACAAAATGCGAACTTAAAAAAACTTAAACAGTTTTTAAAAAAGAAAGTTCAAAGGTATTCTTGCAAAAGTATGGAAACCTTATAACTGAAAATGTGAATATAGCTAGATGTGTTCAGATGGATGGGTGGAGTACTTGCCATTGTGTTAGTGAATTAAGGAGATAACCTTTAGGACAATGCATTTTACTCCACATATTGTATTAATTTAAAAAATAATGATTGTAATGAAATAGAAGTCAGCTAAATTTTTTAAGAAATCGAAGAGAAATGCAAGTTACCATCTAAGGTCATTGAGTAAATTATGTCACTCTAGAATTCTCATGCATTTTCAAACTGTGATGAACGTTTAATGGATAAAGAGGACTTGGATGCCAGACTGTTGTGTGCCGTGCTGTACTCAGATTAGTGTCACTCCAGGACATAAATATGTATGGCGCTCCTCTGAGTAGAATAAGGCTCACTCTGTTCCCAATTTGATACACCTCGGTGATAATGGTGCTATATGTACAGCCAACCTTGACAACCTTCTATGGTCATTTTGTACACTACTGCATACAGGGATATATGGTTCTTTGTTGTGGTCTCTGTTTAATCTTTATCACATGTACAGTTGCATGTAAAAAGTCATAAAGACTTTCTTAGTGATATGAAAATAAACAAAAGAACCCATCCATCTTGTGTTTATATAGTTCATTGAACAGACAGAATATCAAAGCACCAAAATTGAGCTACAAAGTGATGTATAGGCTAGTCAGGATGCCATGGGTATTGAATCCCAAGTTCCTGGGACACCATAACAAGAGAACATAGTCTACAAGGTAAGTTTAAAGATATGATTAACAATGCATATAGAACATTTCAAAATTAAGCATTAGCACATTCACATTCAAGTTGTTCTAAGATTTGGGTGATTGGATGTAACAGATTCTCTAAACAAAATAATCAAGTATATTAGGGTTTATTGATACTTCAATGGCAGTACTATTTATAATTATTATAGGTTTGAATAATACTTTCTTAGTTACACATTGAAAGAAGTATTCTAGTAGCTCTCACTATTTTTATTTTATGTATTGTAAGTGTTTTAACTAAATATCTATTATGTAAGATACACGCAGGCTGCTGTACATGGAGGAGAGTAAAGGATATCAGATTCCCTGGAACTGAAATACTGGATGATTATAAGCCAAGATATGACTGAAATAAATTCCAGTCTCCTGCAAGAGCAGTAAGTTTTTTAACAAGTAATCTGTCTCTAGTCCCACCACAGCTCATTTTTAATATATAGATGTACAGATTAAAAAAGAAAAAGAATGAAGATATCAAGTTGCTTCTAATATTTTGGGTGAAAAGTGGGAACAAGCCTATTAGTTTTGAACTGGCAGTCTTCCTAAGGAAGAGGAATGAGTTACTTTGTTATAATAATACATGGGATGGGGTGAGGTATCTCAAACTGAAAATCTATGTAAAAAATTAGAAACCTGTTTTATTTATATGTTTATTAGAAATGTAATTTTACAGAGAGTTTATAAGACATTCAGAAGATACCACTGCTATACAATTTGAACCTTTGTTTCATCATATGTTCAAAGGAGAGAAACTAAACCATGACCAAAGAGCTAGAGACAGTCCCTGCTCCTTCTGTTAAATGACCCTGGAGGAGACTTATCCTAATGCTAGATAGATTTCAGTATGTTCAAACATAGGCTTCCATGTGAGTAGTATTGCTTATTCTTCACCTCATCAACATATTACAGAACCAGAGCAAAGAGTAGATTAAGTTTCTTTCTATAGAAGAAAAAATGTAAAACAAAAAAAGTTGGTTTTTCAGAGATCCAACATAAAGGAGATTTCCATGTTATTTTTTAAAATAAATAGTTAGCATTCAAAAATAAAGCTTTGAAGAATGATAAAATCTGATGGAGCTGATAGACCCCATTTATACCAAATCTATTATTTTATATATTATTTGAAGGTCTGTTTTTTAATATGTGTCTCTATGGTATAAAATACATAAAAGTGGGACCTGTTGATTAGAAGGTGGCTTGGTTCTTTCGCTGAGACAAATCTCCATGCCAAAGGAGCCATCTTATAAAAATAAACAAATGGGAGCTAAGGGTAGTGAACATTACAGTTTGAAAAGGTGAGCACCCAGAGCTATTATGGCAGGGAACATAATGGCAAACAGGTAGAATAGCATTGGAGTAGTTGCTGATAATTTACATCCTGATCTTCAGCCACAGAGGCAATTAAGGATGTCATGGGATTTTGAAATCTCAAAGTTTACCCCCAGTGATATATCTTCTTCAACAAGGCTATAGCTTGTAATTTTTCATTATTTCCATGTTTATTTTCCATCTGTATGACCTGTCTGTTATGCAAAGTTGCATGTTGAAGTCTCCTGTTTATTATTTGGGGTTTAATATGTGATTTATGGTTTATTGTTTCTTTTATGAATGTAAAAGGGCATTTAGGGCTGATAGATTCAGAATTGATATGTTATCTTGGTAGACTTTTCCTTTTAGTATTAGGGTTCATTCCCCATCTCTCTTTTTTTCTTCAATATTAGAGTGGCTGCTCCAGCTTTTTTCTTTGGTCTTTATTCTTGCCCTTTAGGGTGTAATATGTTACTGAGATGTGTATACAGCGGAATGATGGATCCTATTTCAGCATCCACTCTTCTGAGCCTGTGTCATTTTATTAGGTAATTGAGTCCACTGATGTTCAGAGATGCTAAGAACCAGTGATTATTAATTCCTGTTATTTTGATGTTGGTTGGGTTGTTTGTATGTGTGTTTCCCTTCTTTTGCTGGTGTGGAATTATGTCTAGTTCTCTTGGGAGTAATTAACCTCCTTGTCTCCTGGTTTTGGAATTTTTCTTCTATTATTTTCTTTATGGATATTTTTTGCTTAAGTATTGTTTTACTTTAGTTTTATCATTGAATAGCTTGCTTTCTTCATGGTGGTTCAAAGTTTTGCTGAGATAACATCTGTTGTCTCTTAGAGGCTGTAAGATATAGTCTAAGGAATTGTTTCTGTTGATCAGTCAGGTATAAGGCTGATAAATCTGTCTTCATATGATACTTGGCCTTTTTTATTGCAGTTTTTTTTCCTTATTTTGTACATTTAGTGTTTAAATTATACTGGGAGGGTGGTATAAGTCTGCCAGAATGTGAAGAAACCTCCATAAAAATATGGAAGCAGCTATGGCCCTCTTCAGGCCATTTGTAAAGTTTCACCAGTTTCATTTTTTAAATAAACAAAATCAGAAATTAAAAGGGAAACATAGAAAAATTAAGTATAAATTCAAAGAATCATTACCTGTTACTTCAAAAGCCTGCTCTACATAAAATTGGATTTTTAACAAAATGTACAATATTCTTCACAGATACCACTTCACCCAAGGTTAACTCAAGATCAGGTAAAATATTGAAACATACCTGTAATCCCTAGGGAAATAGATGCAGTCATCAAAAGTATCCCAATCGACAAAAGCCCAGGGCCAAATGATTTTAGTGCAGCATTCTACCAGGCTTTTAAAGAAAAAGCTAAATTTCTCTTATCAATAGTGATGCAGATATACTCAATAAAATCTCAGAAAATGTACCAGAGAGTAGGATAAGCAAGGGTCTCAAGAATCAGTGGGGGTGACTTTAGCTGTGACAGAGAACATTGGGGATATGGAACCTGAAGTGGCCATCTCCTGCAGCCAAACAGGGACACCAATCTACCCATAACACTTTCAACCCAAAAGTTATCTTGTATATAAGAAATGCAGGGATAGAGGATGGAGCACAGACTGAGGAAATGGCTAAGCAATAACTGGATAACTACAGACCCATCCCATGGGCAAGCAACAACCACTAACACTACTCACCATACTCCGTTATCTTGCAGACAGGGGTCTAGCATGAATTTCCTCTGAGAGGCTCTATCCAGTAGTTGATTCAGACAGATACCGATTCTTACAGCCAAACAGTGGATGGAGTTTTTAGACTCTATGGAAGAATAGGAGTAAGGATTTCAGGTCCTAAAGGGAATAGGAACTCCATAGGAAGACCAAGAGGAAGAGAATTCACTCACCTGGAATCTTGGGACTCCTCAGAGACTGAACTACCAACCAACAACCATACATAGGCTAAACCTAGACCTCCCCACACAGATATGTAGCAGCTGTGCAGCTTGGTCTTCATGTGGGTCTTAATAACTGAAAAAGGAGCTATCCTGAATGCTGTTTACTGTCTATGAAATCCATCCACCTAACTGGCTGCCTTCTGTGGCCTCAGTCTGAAAGGATTTGTCTCACCCTTCAGAGGCTTGGTGCACTAGGGTAGGGTGTTAACCAGCCCCCCACCCCCGCCCTCTCATGGGAATAGGAGAGGAGAGATTGGGGGGTGGCAGTATTCAAGATATAAAATAAATAAATAAAAATAGACGGACAAATAGATAGAACTTATTTTTTCCTCCATCATTATTAAATTGGGTATTTCCTTTTTACATTTCAATTGTTATTCCCTTTCCTGGTATCTAGGCCAACATACCCCTAACCCCTCCCTCTCCCCTTCTCTGTGGGTGTTCCCCTCCTCATCCTCCCCCCATTACGGCCCTCCCCCCCAACAATCACGTTCACTGGGGGTTCAGTCTTGGCAGGACCAAGGGCTTCCCCTTCCACTGGTGCTCTTACTAGGCTATCCATTGCTACCTATGAGGTTGGAGTCCAGGGTCAGTCCATGGATACTGGCTTAGTCCCTGCAAGCTCTAGTTGTTTGGCATTATTGTTCATATGGGGTCTCAAGGCCCTTCAAGCTCTTCCAGTCCTTTCTCTGATTCCTTCAACAGGGGTCCCGTTCTCAGTTAAGTGGTTTTCGGCTGGCATTTGCCTATGTATTTGCTGTATTCTGGCTGTGCCTCTCGGGAGAGATCTACATCCGGTTCCTGTCAGCCTGTACTTCTTTGCTTCATCCATTTTACCTAATTTGGTGTCTGATGCCATGTAATCTTGGTTACTGTTGCTTGGGTTCCTGTGCTTGCTTCTCACCATCACATTGTCTCTCGTGTTACGTTGTTCTGCTATTTCTGACAGTGGTTAGACCGTCCTACAGGCCTGTGTGTCAGTAGTGCTGTAGACCTGTTTTCCTGTTTTCCATCAGCCAGTTATGGGAACAGAGTGTTCTACTTTCAGGCATGTAGTCATTCCTGTCTACTGGTCTTCAGATGTTCCTATGAGCGTGTGTCCTGAGTCCACCAGGCAGGTCACTTGGAGCAGAAAAGTTGGTCTTACCTCTGGTCTTGGGCCTAGAGTCACTCCTCTGAGCTGGGTTTCAGCTCTCTGTGAGGGGGGGCCCAGATGATGCTAGGCGTTTCCCTCTAGAGTCAGAAATGTGGGCAGAGAGTAGTCTCCTCTGGCTTCCCAGGCATGTCTCCCCCTCTGAAGTAAAACTTATTGATAATGGCCTTTGTACTCACAGAAAATATCCCAGATTATCTCATTTACTCATTTTGACTATTGAGTATTAAGTTAATATCAATCAAAGTTTTTTTTTTCAAATGAAGTAATTTGGTTAAAAGTTTTGGTCAAAAAATTTGTCATTCTAGTGCAAAAAATGGAAAGCTGCAACAGGCTTATTCTCATGATTCAACTCTTGACAGAAAGATAGGGTCCATGAGAGAATATTTTCTGAAAATTTTAGGTGAAAAACTGGGTTTGTTGTTTGGCTCATAAATAGCTCTAGGTCAAGTAACATGGGCAATACTATATTCTGAGTTAGTTGAAATTGATAGTATCATCAAGGCTGGGGCTTCAGCAAATATATGTTGCACGAGTTGTGTGCAGTGCCCTATTCAGATTGGTGCCGGTCACATGAAGTACATATGACTGGCACCATACTGGATAATGTAATGCTCACTGTATTCTTCATGTGATTTGGCCCTGAGTGTTCATGGTAGTATAATTCAAAACATGTCACATGTCTTATACAATTTCAATTTGTCATTTGATACCCATGGCATCTATAATTACAGAAGATATTTTCTT
Source organism: Rattus norvegicus (assembly GCF_021556685.1). NCBI lineage: Eukaryota > Metazoa > Chordata > Mammalia > Rodentia > Muridae > Rattus > Rattus norvegicus. Next base: position 154,250,704 of record NC_141554.1, on the reverse strand, counting down.
TTCTAGAAATCATATTTCACGAGCACTTACAGATCATAGAAGGTAAAATTGGAAGACACTAAATAACTTTCTAAATATAACTAAATAACAAGTAAAAAATATGTGTAAACTTCAGTACTTAGAAAACATGCCAGTACTATATTAAACATGCTATAAATAACTGTGACCTATTTGAGTAATGTTCAGGAAATGTAATAATTGTTGTGTTAACTGTGTTCATAATGATATAGATGCATATGCACAGGAGTTCCATAGAGGCATTGTGGCCAACTTCACAATAGGTATTCTCAATAGGGACACTTAGTGTTACATCCTTAATTATGCTACTTAAATGTTAAAGAAAACATTACAGAAAATCATTATTGGACATCCTAATAAACAAGCAATATTTTTTTCTTTTACAGTGAGAGGCTATGTAGTAAAAATCAGTCACAAAAAGAGAGTGCAAATGAAAGAACATACTCTTAACATATGTGTGGAGAAGGTGAGTGACTAATTATTTTCTATGACTACTGATTAAATTATGCCAGAATACAGGTCCCATATTTACTTGATTTTCTGATCAAAGTTTACGGGAATTATCCAGTCCCGGAATATACAAAATTCATTTGTGTATTGCTTTAACTAGTTGGATGGCAGTCAGGTGAGTTATTAAGGAACATGATGCCTTAAAAAGAAGGCTCACAATATTCTTCAGTTGTGTTCATGGATGTTGGTGTACATTCAGGCTTCTTAGTAATGGCTTCTTGATCATCATTGGGAATTTGAACCTCCAGTAATCACATCTAGTTTGTATGGATAATTTATTTTCATTTAGTATTCATCACATGATCACATCTAGGTTGGAAATAAATATATAGAAGGGTCTCTATGTAAAGAAAATAATATATACTTATTGAGTTATGCTTGCACGAGCATCTGTGCACCATGTGCAGGAAGCTGCTGGCAAGGCCTGAGGAGGGAACTGGATCCCCTAGAACTGGAGTTACGTGTGTGTTTGTGAGCTGCCATGCTGGGATGTGAATCCAGATTCTCTGGAAGAACAGCCAGTGCTCTTAACTGCTGAGCCATCTCTCCAGTCTCTGTTTTGTCTAAAACAAAAAACCCTAAAAATAAAGATGAGTTTCAGTCCCCCCCCAAAAAAAAGAAAAAAGAAAATAATATATACTTATTAAGTTGGCATTGGCAATTAGAGAAGTAATCATATATTGACCCAAAATGTTGAGTAGAAATGCAAGGTATTTAGGTGATGAAAATAAGTGTCAATAGCCTTAAGGAGTCATACACTAAGGTACATATTTATTAAGTGATGCGGTTCAGATATAGTTCATATTACTACTGCACATAAAATACTGTAATGTTGCCAATGACATGAACAAAATGTGAATGTAAATGCAAATATAGCATATCACATTAGTATTACCTTTGTTTAGACAGGGTTTCAAAGCTTTATGCATCCTGGCATGGTATTCTCCTATTTAGCAGTTCATTGGTGTTTCTTGGAATAATTCATAAGATGACTTAAATTCGTGATCTTCATTTTCTGGCTCAAGATGTAAATAATTAACTGTCTTTTAAAATAAAATTTTTAATGGTCTTGTATACCTAAGACCATTGCATCTTAATCAAAATGAAGAGGGCTAGCATCAGTGCTTTAGCATTTTCTGTCACTTCTGAAACATGAAAGGAACTTCCGGGATCATGAATCATTCTATATTTGTTGTAGTGACAAAACTTCAGGGGATGATGTAGATAGTAGTGTTACTTCCTCCATTTTTCATCATGAAGTGCTTTGTCAGTATTCAGGTAGTAGGCTAAAGCACTCTGTATGTGATTCCTGATTGTATAAGTAAGGCACTGAAAACCCAGTGTTTTTCATAGCATAAAAGTAATAATAATCATAGAATTATCAACACCATGGAATTTTTCTTTTTCCTCTTTCTTTTTATCCTTTTCTCAAAAAATACATCCCAACCTCAGCCTCCTCCCAGAACTAACCCCCTACCTCCCTTCTCTCCCAGAACCTCTGCTCTTACATTTCCGTTCAGAAAGAAAGCTGGCCACCAGGTATATCAATAAACATGACATAACAGGATTCAATAAGACTAGGTTTATCCCCTCATAAGGTTGGCTTGAGACAACCCAGTAGGAACAGAAGGGACCCAGAAGCAGTAAAGGAGTCAGAGACACTGTCACTTTCACTGTTAGAAGTCTCACAAACATCCTAACCTAAACAACCATAGCATGCATTCAGAGGACCTAGTACAGACCTTGTACAGGCTTAATGACTACCACTCACTCCATCCTTACTTGATTCTGAGTCATGTTCTCCTAGTTTCCTCCACATCTCTAGCCATTGCAAACCTTCTTCTAAGCTTTTTCTGTAGTGCTCTTCTACCACCAGCTGCTGGAGGAAGCCTCTCTGAGAATTGAGCAAGGCACCAATGTATGACTATAGCACAATATCATTAGGAGTAATTTAATTGACCGAAGCCTATAATGTTTGGTTCTACTCTGGGTCTCTGGGCCATCTAGCTTCAGGATTCTGACAATCCAAGCCATGTCAGGCATCAATTCCCTGCTTTGATTTGTGGCACTCCCACAAGCTCTAAGTTACCATTGCCTCCCAGAGCATGTGGCAGACAGGATTGGCTATGCTTCATAGGTTTTATACCTTTGTTGGTATCCAAGCCCGACCTCTTGGGAGCCTAGCTTGATTACTATGCTTCCTGAGACTTGAAATGGGTGATGATATGTATAATATTATATTTATATAATTCACATTCATTTAGCGATCCTTAGTACTTTATTCTTAGCACTTTGAGCATCCAGGAACCTTTGGCTTTGCTAATGTTAAAAATACTGGGTATTCAAAAGTGTTTGAAGGTACTTCTTCCTTTTTCTGTGGTACAAATCTGAGTAGTGTTGATTTTAGATTTTGAAAAGTAAGATACAATTCTGTGGTGAGTCTATCTGCTATAAGATCTATTCATTTGGGACACTTTATTGCTCTTTTGATCTTGTTGTATCTTGGTTATATTTCTAATGCTTTGATAAAACACTAAGACCAAAAGGGACATGGGAAGAAAATGATCATGAAGTAAATTCAAGTGATACATGCTAAAAACTTGAAAGTAGGAACTGAAACAGAATCCATAGAATAATGAAGCTTACTGGCTTTCTCTCCTTGACTTGCTCAGTTTCCTGTCTTCTACCATCCTGGTTTATATACTCAGGAATGGTACTACTATATGTTCTTTATGCATAGTTAAAAGTTCAAGAAATATGATTGTAGTCAATTCTGAATTATCATTAATACAGTGGTATATTACAAGATAGACTAAACAGGATTCATGATTATTTTGATTCCTATCCTTAATCATTAGTTTTCTTAGATTATAAAATCCAAAGGAGTACAGAATTAAATTTATACCCTATAAAAATAGAAAAAAAATTAGATCAAGGTTATATTATTGATTCTCAAAAACATCTAGTTTGGAAGAATGTAGGCCAGAGGGCCTATGGTTGTCATAAATATGTTTGGGAATGAGATTTTATAATCTGTGGTCATATTAACGTTCACATTAGCAACTTGTGTGTGATATAATATGAAAGTTGCTTGTGTTTGGGACTGTCTGATGCCAATCCTCATACTCATTGACCAAATTGTGTGCAGTACAATATTCAGAGTGGTAGCAGTCACTTTATTCTAAAGTAACTGTGGCATTTCTGAATAGAGTAATGTTCACCAAATTCAGCATTTGTGGTATACTCACTGAAGATCCAAGGAGACACTGTATTCACCGTCAGTACCCAAGATTGATACAGTGGTAACTTTAATTGGCATTTCTACATGTTTAAAAAAGAAACATTTTATGGTCATCTTAATATACAAAAATGCAATCATATTTTTCTGGGTAGTATAAACTATTCACTGAAAGGGGAAAGTAAATCATAGGTCATGCTTTAAGGAAAAGTGTAGTGAAGGAATATAACTATTCTCAAAGACAGATGAACAAATATGTGGAAGTACAGCTATGCTTGTTTAATTTAGGCTTCAATTAAAGCTGGAGTATGTTATAGAAGCTGCATGCATGGCAAATTAATATAGAGTGTTGTGTGCAGTGCTTTATCTAGTTGGCTGTCAGTCACGTGAAACTCAAGTGCATGACACCATACTGGGTAGAGGAGGGCTCACGGTGTTCTTCATTTCTTGTGGGCTTTTGTGTTGATAACATGAATGCTACCATTTGACTGCAAAGAAACAGAACTGCGTTTCCAGGAGTATCTACATAGCTACCTTTAGATAAGGAGTACTGTTTTAGGGTGAGTAAGAATCTTTTTAAGTCAGACAAGAAAAAATAAGGTATATTAACACATGTCCCAGTACACAAATATATTTATGAAGGCACTACTTCTTGTTTTGACAAGCATTTCCTTTAGAAAAATACAAGCAAAAGGATTTATGGTGTGAGAACCACATACTAAAGGTCTATAATATTTTGATTTTAGATTAAATTGCAGAAGAGTTAAAACATTATGGTTTGGTAACTATGTAATGAAATGTGCCAGAGATGAGGGAAGCTTTTGTGACATTGTCAACTTAATTATAATCATGCTCAGTTTTGTACTATATTTTCTATTATTGTTACTAGTGAGATGAAATCCTTACAACCATGGCTTTTCTTTTTTCTTTTCATTTTCATATTGAATATTTTCTTTATCTACATTTCAATAATAATCCCTCTTCCCTGTTTCCCCTTCCCATCACATTTCCTGACCCCTGCTTCCATGAGCGTGCTCCCCCACCCACTCACTTCTACCTGCCTCTCTGTGCTGGCATTCCCCTACTCTTAGGCATCTAGCCTTCACAGGACCAAGAACCTCTTCCCATTGATGCTGACAAGGTTATCCTCTGCTATATGTGCAGCAGGAACCATGGGTTTCTCCATGTTTTTGGTTGGTGGTGCTCTGGGGGTTATCTTAGGTTGATATTTTTCTCCCTATGGGATCGCAAACCCCCTCAGCTATCTCAGTCCTTTCTCTAACCTCCTCCATTGACTCAGTCCAGTGGTTGGCTGAGAGCACTGGCCTTTGTATTCATCAGGCTCTGACAGAGTATATCAGGCTCCCTGTCAGCATGCACTTCTTGTCATCTCCAATAGGTTTGGTGACTGCATGTTGGTTTTCTTAAAGGAAGGTTCAGCAAATAACTCATATAATGCCCTCTATATGTAACCAAGGAAATTCAAGGTTTCTTTTTATAGGAATTTTTCATTCCTGATGGTTTGACTCTCTAAAAATACTTTGGACAATCTGATCTTAACCTCATGAGCCTCATGTTAAAAAATGTAAAGAAAGGTGCTAACATAAGGAACTTTTGTTATTAGTACATACATGTATAAAGTTAAATAGTGTAAATCATAGAATGTGAAGAGAGATGGAAGTTGAAGTGTAGTAATAGTAAGCCTTCCTTTAAATCTATGAATAAAAAAAGTATTGTTGATGTATCTAACTGTACTTAGATAATTGCTAAAAGATTGAAGATTATGGAATCAAGGTGATACAAAGGACTTCATTGAACAAGCTGTGTGCACTGCAATACTCAGATTGGTATGAGTCACTTCCTAAAACATGTTACTCCATTCATTCTGAGTAGAGCAAGGCACACCAAACACCAGTTTGTTTTGCTATCCGTAAATGTCTCATGTATGTATATGGTGATGTTGATTTATGCATCCATATTAGATGTGTTTTTTGATCTTCAAATTCATTATATTATACCTCACCTTGGACAGCTTGGATGAGTAAACAGGGTTAAGGAGGATGAAAAAGACCTTTATGGAAATACTACTATTCAGAAAAAGTGGCAATCAGCTTACTGTCATGCTAGTGAAAACAATTCTTCTAAACAGGAGAAATGTTTGAAAGATAGGTTGTTGGAGGGATCCAGGATGAAGAAGTCTTAAGATAGTCCACATGAAACATGAATAAATAGATTGGCATTTAATAATCATATGAGTTGGTTATTTGATGAAACCTAAAGATAAAGGGGATTGTGAAGGCTAGATTTTCCACATTTCCATATTAAAGGTATTATGTATGCTGCTTTACCTAATTTTCTATGCACCTTGAGAACCGTAAGGGATGATATCCCATATTGGGTAAATTAATATTTAATGAAGATTTTACTTCTTGTTGTGTGCTCACCTTAACGAATACATACAAGTATGTAGGCATAAAAATACAAAAGATTTTGTTTATTCTTCATATGAATAAATAAAATCAATTGAAACTAAGCGGTACAGGAGCACTTAACTTTACATTTACTCTTGTCAATTGTTGGCATTAATTGCTTAGAAAATAGATCCATATTTTGAAAATCATTTTGTATGCTTGTATATTATAGTATTTTACCCATCTTTTTTTTGTTCTAGCCAATTTTTCAACATCCAAAGCTTTTTTATTAACAGTAAGATATGTTTTTAGAGTTTGCATAGAGGTATAATTCACTTAAGAGTTTGTTTTAATTTTTCAGGGTGAGAGATAAAGATTCCCCTCTGTATTTTGACATCCAGTTTTTGAAACACTATTTCCCAGAGATACCTTTCTCTCTCTCTTGTATTTATTTCTGTTTTTTTTTTTAAGTCAAAATCAGGCTGTTCTAATTGTGTGGACTTAATTCTGAGCCTGTTATTTTTTATTCATTGATCTATAATTCTTTTTATGCGAATTTTTGTTGTTTGTATCACTTTACTCTGTAATAAATTTAGATCATGGAGGACAGTTTCAGTATTTTAATTTTCATTCCATGTTTCAATGGCGAAGCATGTTGGTTGTTTGTTTTTTTTTTTTTTCAAGTAAACTTCAGTTGTCTGCCCTGTGCCTAGGTGCCCCAAACATAGATCCAGGAAGCAGGATTTATTAGACTGATTTCAGTTCTTAATTTTTCATTCATCAATTTATATGAGAGAAATAACTACTGAAATATTTAGTTTATATAACAACAGCCTTGTATTAGTCATCCTCAGGTTCATTAATATTCTCAGTGTTTAGTTCTCAGGGTATGGATTTGTTCTGTAAGTTGCAAGAGATATTTACTCTCATAGTGCTATTGATAATAAAATCCATGATGTTATAGGTATCAAATTTATCAGTGGTATGATGAAATGTGAGGGTAATAGTGAAGACTTTTGTGGCAGTTCACAAAATCTGTTGAGTCTTTCTATTCAGATTGGCTCTGGAGAAAGAAATCTTATTTTACCAGGACCTCTATGTTAGGAGTAATTTTTCTCAATTTCCTAATTTGTTGTGCGTTCAGAGAAGTAATGATCTGTCCAGATCTTCCCTTGAATTACCTTGTAAGTTTCCTCAGTTAAGCATTCCATATATTCATGACTTAGGCATTCTTATGATTATTTCATTTATGAGTTTTCTACTCATGAATAATTGTGCCATAGAGAATATAATGAAAGTGAAGGGTAAGTACCTTCCCCTATGGCAAATAAGTGAATTCCAGTCTAAGAAGTGTAGGGAGTAAAATGTGAATCCACTACGACCCAATCCTAACCCACAACAATATCTAATATTTATATATCACACTGTAGAGTGTAGAACTAATGAAAATCGTTGTTAAACAACATACATCTGCAAATCTTCATGGGTGATTAGAAGTAGCTTTATAATACATTACATACAAATAGACAAAGGTCTACAAAATTTAGTATTTATGGAGGTGAAAAAAAGGACATGATAGTATAGAAGCACATACTATAGATTTGGGTATGCATTATAGCCACAGTAAATATAAATTTCCTTGAGATTGATTCAGTGCTGAGTCTATAATTTCAACTTTTATGATTGAACACAACCTGGAAGATAATGTTAACATAGTGATTCTCAACCTTTCTAATGCTGCCACCTTTTAATAGAGTTCCTCGTGTTGTAGTGACCTCTGGCTTCTACATAACTATAATTTACTACTGTTATGTATCATAATGTAAACATTTGACATACAGATGGCCTTACGGGACCTCTGTGAAAGGGTCTACAGACTCACAAAGGGGTCACAACTTATAAGTTGAGAACCACTGCATTAATAGACAGACAGAAAGACAGGAATGTGTTAATTTACTTATTCTGTTGGTAGTAAAAACTAGTCACCTGAAAACACATTTGACACATCTATGCCATACGTTTGTCAAATAGGATTCATCAAGGAGTGGCTGAAGCACTTCAATGGTTTGTGTGCCTACCATTCCATATTGTGGCTGGTGACTACCAGGACACAGGGGATGCAAAGCAAAGGCAGAAGCAACTGCACACCATTGCAAGCTTTAGTATATTCATTACTTCAATTTCCATTGTGGCAAGATATCATAACATCATTCTTTTCACAATACAAGGAACAACTGTGGCAAGACTAAACAGAAATATGACTAAACACAGGTTTCTTCACTAAATATTCACATAACAAATCACCCTTATTCTCATCAAAATATACGCGCCATTACCAAGAGAGCGTGAGAACCGCTTCCAGAGAAATAGGACACAGCAAAACATAGTTTAAGACCAAGTGAGAAAACCATTTTCCTCTCAAGAGCAGCATTCCAGCCAGCCCCTACTTGCACCTGTCACCAGTCCTTACTTGACCCTGCCTAGGAGCTTCATCTCTATTTCTCAGCAGAATCTCAGGTTTTTTTGTTTTGCATTTTCTTAAGATGATTTAAATTCTTTCTGAACTTAAACTTTTTGGCATATGGTCAAGAGCCAAAAAATAAAATGGATTAAATTACTTTCCAATAAAAATGAAATTGAAACATTTATATATTTTTGCTCCTCAGAATCATATGGGCTATTAGAATATAGTCAAGGTTTGATTAAAAAAACAATGTATGTGTATTTAGAATGCAGCAAGTTCATGTCTTGTGCTGTATTTGGATTAATGACAAAAGATGCAGCGGATAATGTAGTCAGCAGTGCTAGTACTCTAACATTGATTGTTTGTGTGTACTCTCAGGTGCCAGGCATCATCTATATTATTCAATTGTAATATATGTGTTTGTATTTTCTGTAATGGTGCTCATTGATTTTTGTGTAACAATAATACTAATAATGATAGTTTCAGTACCATAGAAATTTATCTCCTGGTACTAACAGTACTTTATTATACATCTGAACATTAAGGTCATTTCCAAGGGAACATTGTTAATAACTAAACATGAGATTTAAAATCTGAACCACCAAAAATTAGGGAGACTCAGATTGCATCCAAAAGTGGGTGGTGCTGCTTCCCCCATCTGTATGGAAGTCCCCTTGGGTAGTAGCAACATGGTACCTACTTATAGTGACAATAGCATGATTAATACCCTAGAACTCATATCCCTCATTGGTCCAAATGCTGTATAAAAATGCTTCTGCATAGCACATTAGATCTGCATTCAATGCTTATTCCTGCAGCGTCTTTCCCAGGTTGATAATGTGGCCTCCCTCACCCCTGACTGTGTCCCATTTCCCACCCCGGGAAGATTGCAATGGTGGAGGTTAAATAGGGAGGGATGGGAGATGAATGGGATTGGGGTACATGTCAAATTCACAAGGAATCAATGAATAGTTTAAATAAGGAAGATTCAGATATCAGTCTATGTGGTAAAGAATGATAGATGCAGAACTGAATAGAGTTCACTAAGGTAAAATATCTTTTTATTTCTGTGTTATACACAAGTTCTACTCAAATCTATTGCCAGTCACATTTCATTTTTCAGTTGGGTTCTTTAACAAGAGTAATGATTCACAATTAATGTATATTATTAAATCCATGATATTCATGGTTTAGATAAACTATTGAATTGTCAGAATTAGGTTTTTAGCAAGAATGTAGATTAGAAAACAAAAACATAGTAGATATTAATGTTCTTCCTGATACAAGAAAATGTTGAAAAAGCTTGTGCCTCTGTTTCAATTTTTGTTCCCATTGTAAAAGGGCAAGTGAGAGGAGGAACTGTTTGATAAGGAATGCATGAGAAAAGTAAAAAACTCAGTTTTAAGATCTTAATACTTAAACATACATAAAGGTGCAAAAATTATGGATTTTGTGAGTATGATAAAATATTCAGGGATGAGGAATGTTTTGTGGCAATATTTTTATTAAGGAGGTAATGATCTCATAAAGAAAGGTCCAACAAGAAACTGGTGCGATTTGGTCTTTAGGTGGCGCAGATGTAGCCAAGGTCCACTTGTGGTTCCTATTCTTACAGGCCTTGTAAATTTCTTATGACCTAGGCATTTTGGGTTAAACTGGACATTGTAGTGCATTCCTTTAATCCCAGCACTTCAGAGGCAGACACAGAATGATTTCTGTAAGCTTGTGGGAAGCGTGGTCTACATAGAGTTCCAGGATATCCATTATTGCAACGGATGGGGTTAGAGGAGCAAGTGGGACAGACCCTGTGTCAAAAGAAAACAAAAAATATTTGGGTTTATCCATTCATCACCTCATAGGGTATTGTATAGCTTAAAGAACAGAAACAAAAGGAAGAATGAATTATTTTCAAATCATCCAGAATTAAGGATAATAGTAGTAATATAAGCAATTAAAAGTGTAAATAGATGCAAAATAAAGTATACTATAATTTCCTTTGAACTGGTGAATAAAGAAACCATGTAAAAATGAAATGATTGGTTTGACCACCATCCAAAGGGTACACATGGAAAGATGCAAGCTCCTGCTGCATTGTAGCAGAGGATGGCCTCTATGGGCACCAATGGTTGGGGAAGCCCTTGGTCCTGGCAAGGCTCAACTCCTACATTGTAGGAGAATATCAGGGTGGCGAGGTGGGAAGCGGGTTACATGGGTAGAAGAACACCCTCATTGAAGGATGTGGAGAACGAATGGCATAGGGGGTTTAAGGATGGGAAACCAGGAAAGGGGATAACCTTAGAAATGTAAATACATAAAAAATAAGATGAGTGGAAATCTTTTATTCCAAGACCTCTTTGAACAAGTGTGCACTGCAATACTTAGATTGGTGTGAGTCACTTTGAATTACATGTTACTCCATCCTCTCTTTGTAGAGTAAGGAATTTCAAGCATCAATTTGTTTTGCTTATATGTTTGTCCTGTATAAATATGGTGATGTACATATACAAATGCATTACATGTGTTTTTCAATTTCTGGTTTTATTGTAGATGGCTTCGTAATAGAACATCAAGATAGATTAAATGGAAAATAATTAACACCTACATGTTACAAGAGAAGAAAAACAACCTGAATGATAAATCCGTATTCACATATGTGAAATTGCACTCCCTCTTGTTTTGAGAAGACCATTCATGGAAACAGAAGACGCATCAGAGGAATTTATGGTGAAGAACTGTGTGTGTGTGTGTGTGTGTGTGAGAGAGAGAGAGAGAGACAGAGAGAGAGAGAGAGAGAGAGAGAGAATTATAAAGTATGTCAGGTTTTAGCTGTTATGTTCAGTTGATACATTGATAGTTAAAGTGGATCATGCAAGTTACATTTGCAACATTTTCATATTAAACTATGGTGTACCCTGTTTTACCTAATTTGTTGTCCATCATGTAAAATTTAAGTGATGATAGACGCCAATTTGGGTAGAGGAAGGCTCACTATGTTCATCATTTGGAACATCATTGTGGTATAGAAGAGTTTACCCTTGCTGGAGCTTGCTGAACTGATTTGTATCTAAAGCATCAAAATTTGGAAAGGTTAATTTATTCTTAAATATTATCCTTAGAGACATATACAGATTCATAAGCATATAGATAAACCTTACATATTCTTAAACTTACAGATTTAGTTTTTAAATTATAATTTAATTATAGTATTTATACCTTTAATTTCTTACCTCCAAACACTCGCATACTCTCCCTCCTTTCACTCAAATTGATGAACTATTTCTCAATAATTGTTATTGAATGTATTCATGTATTTATATATACCTATTTATTCCCAAAATATATTCTGCTAAGCCTCTATACTGTTACTTGTTTGTGTGTTTATAGAATTGCTGATTGGTGCTAGATAACCAAGTGGTGTGTTCTTCCAGAGGTGCTTTCCTCTGGCTTTCCTCAGTTGCATATAGTTCTTTGTGTAGGATTGAGGAATCATGGGATTTTTTTGAAATGTAATTGAAATTTAACAGTCATCCATGCAAATAACTGCTTACAATATCTATATAAAAATGTGGCAGAACATTGTCTAATTATTTTAGAAGGACACACAAATGTAATAAGGTTCATATTTTATGCTGTACATTGGATTGATAAATTTTGAGTGATGGTAAACATTTTAAACATGATTTCACATTTTTGTTTTATTTTTAACCTTAAGGTAATCTAATATTATCGTATTTATAACTGGGAAATTTTCCCATTTTCAAAAATAAATTTGTTTACTTTTAGGTGGAAGAAAACTTTACTCATTTATTGTGCACTTATGAATATAAAAATGGTATTCTCAAAGTTAAAGTTTTTGTGCTTCTAGGATCCTAGATGGCCATTTGATCTTGTAGAAAATATTATATATTTATATGATAATATTTTATCATCATTCAGTTCACATTGATTTTTCATAATATATAAATGGAGGTTTTAAATTATTTCCTTATAAAAGTAAGTTTATGTAATTTATGTACGCATAACATTCCCACCATAGTGTTAATCAGAATATGATATAGGCTAGGGAATAATATTGACCAGGTATAAATAATGTTTAAAAATGCTTTTTATTTAGAGATAACAAATGTAAGTTTCATGCATTGTTGTGATGGTCATTGTGTGTTCTGCCTTTTCTTTGACTTTTGATGTGATTGTTTTGTTCTTTTTCTTTTAAGTGAGAGAAAGAGACCTGGGGTTGATGAGTGAGGTTGTAGGGCATATCTGAGGGGAGTTGAAAGCTTTATCAGAATATATTGTTGAAGAAAAGAATATTTCCAGTAAGTAAAAATTCCTGGGTTTGTTCACTTGAAAAAAAGCTTATTGAGTTGATAATGGGAACTATTTACAGAAATGTCGACTGTTAAGAGAATATAATGTGAACAAAAATCATGGTAAAATAGGAGTGTTTAGCATTCCCTAAAATTCATTACTAAATGAGGTAAAGCTGCAAAAGTTGTGAAGTTATGATTCCTAATTTAAGGTGAAATTTTGACAGACCAGCTTTCTATCAGAAGTACATACATTAAATGTCTCATGTGCATTGGTCTACATAGATTGGTACCTATCATGTAAAATAAGTGTGAAAGATGCCACGCTATGTAGATCAACGCTCATGACATTCCTCCTTTTTTGTCGCCTCTGAAGGTCATGGTAGTGTAAGTAAAATTGTCTGATATGCTTCCTGATCTTTGTTGGGACCTTGGGTCTTCAAAAACTATATGCTCTAAGGAGGACTTAATTTAAACCTTTGGAACAAGTTTAAATACGTTAATACAAATATGTAAATTATTAATTTTACTCCTAATACGAACAAATAAAATGAATATAGTTTTATATTTTGTTTAACAAATCTTCCAGATAAGCAAGAGAGCATGACATACAGGCATAAGATGATGCTTCAATAAGATTCTTGTATGCTTCCTTATGCTGTGATATTGTTAATGACTTGATTTAAATGAGAACTTTCATTGTACATGTATTATAAATTTCATCCTGTATCTTCTACTGTTTTTGAATAGTGATATTTATGTTCATTTTAGATGATCTATAGAGATCTTTTCATGAGGTAAACTGTTCTTGAATTCTTATAGTAGATATTGAGAATATTAGCATTTGTCTTTTTACTTTTGCAATTTTAAGACTTTGAATTAAAATACAACTTTTACTCCCTTTCCTTCATACCCTCCAACCTCTCATATGGACCATTTTCTATTCCCCATTCTTGGATTCTTTATCATTAGTTGTTATTGGTTTTATACATACGCACACCTACACACATATAAATATGAGAGTCTCAGCACTGCTTAATTGTAGTTTTGCTTTACTTTTTTTTGATTTTTTTGGTGTTGTTGGTTTTTTGGTTATGTTTTACTTTTTTCATTCATTCATTCATTCATTCATTCATATATTTGTCTAAGGGTTAGGGCTCAAGGAGCCAAAATGAATTTTATCACTTCTAGGTAGTCAAGGTCTGATGACCACTTGTCTTAGCTTGACTGATTTTGGACTCAACTAATAGATGAGCCACAGGGCACAGAGTCAGATTATTTGAAATGAGAACAGCTACCATAAATATGAATATCATCTTCCAATGGCATCTGTCTAGATAAAGGTGGGAATAGGAAAGTTGGGATTTTTACTTTTTTTTTTCTTTTGTGAGATTACTAAATAATTATAGCCTGTTCTTCCCTACAATAGTCCTCCTTGCACTTTCCAAATTTATAGTCTTTTTCAATCATTGTTAACAAACTATTTCCTCCTAGGGAGATTCATGTGTAATCCCTTACTCCCCTCCTCTGTATAACACCTGAGTAAACAGATTGTAAATTTGTTACCCTTAATTTAATGATTGGATCTATATAGAGGTTAATGCATACCATATGTTACTATGTGTTTCTTTTTTAACTCGCATCGGATGATTTTTTTCCTAGTTCCATCTATTTTTCTGCAGATCACATGTTGTTGTTTTTTGACTAAGTTAACGCATGTTGCAAGTTCCCCAGTTTGTATGTTGAAATGAAAGCTCAGGATGAAGTGAATTCTGGATTGCCATAAAAGAATTTTAAGTATCCTATGGGCAGTACTGTCTTCACCATGGTGTTTTTGACATAAGTAGCTATGAAATTCACCATGGTGGGTAAAGTAAGGCTCATAATGTCTCTCGTTTGTTGTGACTTCTGTGGACAGAATATATACCTGCAGTTATACTTCACATGTATTTCTGATATATGTTGGAAATCTGTGCATCAAGAAAGTGTATTCCTAAGTAGGTGCTAATTTTATAACCTTTACATCATAAGTAAGACTCCATCCAATAAGCCATATATTCTGCATTATTCAGGTATGAAGAAGTCACTTTTCCATGTGTGTGCACAAAATACAATTTTGCAGAGGTACTGTGTGGACTTTGTGGCATTCATGTATACAAACCAGTTATGTTACTTTATCACAGAAAGCACTGTAGTCACTATCATAGCAGACCTATTTAAAATATGTTCATGGCATAATCCTTATTTTTATTTTCTGTTGGTTACAGGAAAAAGAGTATCAAGTACCTAAAGGAGTGTACTAACATAAGGAAAAGAGATCAGTTTAATATATTAGAAATGAGAACAATTGCCATAAATAAAAGGCAAGCTAGAGGACATGCTTACAGTTATGTGTATTATTGTACAATAATTAGTTATATTCTAAGATTGAAGAATAAATTAGGCAAGAATTCATGTAACATGTATCATTAATTTCACAGTAATGATAGAGGATACATTTGCAATATGTTTATATGAAGAATATTGTGAGCAGTGCTTTACGTAGTATAGTGCTTTTCACATTACACAAAAAGTGAAAGGTGCCATACTATGTACAGGAAGGCTTACCATGTTCCTCAATTCTTGTTGCTTTATACCATCAATATGTTTTAAGTGTATTCCTTTGCTATGGTTTTCTGGTCTTAATTGGGCAATTCTTCATCTAGGTTTTATGTTTCCTAAGGAGTATTTCATTTCTCCAATATTCCCTTGAGGAACAACTCACGGATTTACAAACATAAAAATCTATAAGACCTTTTATGTCAACCAAAACATTAATATGATGTTAATTAGTTTTGGTTTTCGCAGTCATTCTAGTAAATATAAGGTAACTATAAATACATAGGAAATACAATGGAAGGGACAATTGATTTGTATTTCATAGGAACTATCAGTACAATGTGTTCAAGCTTATAAAGATTGTGAGGTCATAAAATATCTGGGGGAGATTGGATTTTTTCACTTCCTCTGACAAATGTGACTACTGCTTGTTCTTGTCTAGCATGCTTTATAGCTGAGTAAGAATACAAAGTGTTCTTTCCCTTGGCAGCTTGCATGCTTCTTCTGATATCATGAAAGCCAGTCTTCATGGACAAAAGTCGAGGTTAGTAAGTACCATCTCTATTCCTCCACGAGTCCTCCAACTCCTGTGTCTGAAATATGAGGCATCTTCTAGAGCGTGGTTTTGCTTTCCAGCTGTGAGAGGAAATCAATACTCTGTATTGTTTTGGTGATCTCTTGGATCCAACCTGCTAATAAAATCAAACTGAGAATAATGAAATTGGTTCAAGGATAATTAAATAAGTAAAAGGCATGACCATGTTTTCAATTCCAGAAGGGAAAATGCAATCAAGCTTTTCTTCTTGGTATTGACATTCACCTGAAGATTTGACAGGTCAAAAACACCTGAATTCAGAATGATACTGATGAAGGAATATGAGTTTATTATTCTTTCTGTAGAATTTACAATTACATCAGATCGAGGTATGTGTGTGTATATATATATATGTATGTATGTATATATGTATATATATCTTGTTTTGCAAATAATGATGTGGAATGTGAAGACTAAGATTTTTGAAATGAGATTTTTGTAATTTAACATGAAGCTCCACAAAAATTGCATTCCATTTATGTTGGATTCCTTCATGTAAAATAGATGTGTGTGCTACTTTTCTAGATGAAAAAAATGCTCACCATATTTCTTATTCATGTATTGTAGTGTCTTCAATGTAAACATGTGTTTCTTGTACTTATACTTAACTGGGCAATTGGACTGTGTTTAGTGTTTCCTCAGTTTAGCTTATCGTGTCTCAGTTAGGGACTATGAAATCATGAAGATACTTGATACTAATTCTTGGGAGAGGGAGTTGAAGTGTTCTTACCGTCGATGAGGAGCTTAATTCCAAACTTCATGAGCTAGTACATACTTCCTTGGGAAACAGCCTGTGGAAGAAGAACCTGCACATGGACACCAGTTTCTGGGCATATAGTTTCATGTGGCCTTTTACTTCAAGAGTTAATGATGGTAGAATATTCTAGTTGTACAATGTAAGCTATCTGGCTTACTGGTAATTTTTCTTGCATCTAACCTCAGCATGGTTCTCACGAGTAATGATCACCATATGTCTGTCTTTATGTCAGCCCTGAAATCAGTCCATGGACACCATGGTGTTCTGCCTTTATGTAACTTTTGAGTTCTAAAGTCTAGAGTGACATTATGTGTAGGTACCCAGTAGCAGTAGTTATATTTCATGAAGTCTATGGCTTTAGGATTCTTGGTGTACATGAGCAGTAGAGTGTTGGTGGTCAGGATAAAGTTTTATGCTCCTTCTGACCTCAAAAGATGCTTTCTAAATCATGTACAGGTACTGAAGTGCTCAGGACAAGCAACTTCTCTTCTAACCTCAGAATATGAGTGCCGTGAGTGCCATGATCAGTTTGCATAGCTTCTAACCTCAGAATTTAGTTTCTGTTTGAGTAATGGGTCGTTTATTGATAAGAATTCCATACAAGACAACAGTACATTTTTATCATATCCAACTTTCCTCATGCCATCTCTTAAATTCACGTACTGTACAGTGTGTGGGTGTGTGTGTGTGTGTGTGTGTGTGTGTGTGTGTGTGTGTGTGTGTGTGTGTGTGCGCGTGTACGCTCACGTGCTCACAAACAATTTAAGCCATACTTATTACTTGGGCATGGACAAAAAACTGATCAGGGGACTTGCTAAGTCTCCTTCATCAGCCTGCTGTTCTTTTTTTTTTTTCTTCAGTTTAAAATATCACAGGTCAGTTTATTGTGTGACTAACAGATTCAATGAAGGTGCTGTGTGCTTTATTTTTTTTTTTTTTGGATTTCAAACAAATGTTAGTGAATTTGGTAATCTTTTATTAATTGGTCATGTTAAAACTACTTTTGCTTCTTCTACATATTTAATGTAAGTTTTATTGATTATATATTTTCTTTTTTTTTTTTTTTTTATTAACTTGAGTATTTCTTATATACATTTCGAGTGTTATTCCCTTTCCCGGTTTCCGGGCAAACATCCCCCTCCCCCCTCCCCTTCCTTATGGGTGTTCCCCTCCCAACCCTCCCCCCATTGCCGCCCTCCCCCCATAGACTAGTTCACTGGGGGTTCAGTCTTAGCAGGACCCAGGGCTTCCCCTTCCACTGGTGCTCTTACTAGGATATTCATTGCTACCTATGGGGTCAGAGTCCAGGGTCAGTCCATGTATAGTCTTTAGGTAGTGGCTTAGTCCCTGGAAGCTCTGATTGCTTGGCATTGTTGTACTTTTGGGGTCTCGAGCCCCTTCAAGCCTGCTGTTCTTGAATCAGCGGTGGGGTTGTAGATCCTCCTCCATCAGTCTTTTACAAATCTTGTATTAGCAGCAACTGTTAAAGTATTGAAAGTGTGTTGATAAAATAGCCTTATAACAAAAGATAGTAGTTTACCTTTTGACAAGTTCTGGCTCTTTATAATAGGCTTTTGTCATCTTCAAAAAACTTTTTTCCAAGAGAACTGTGAACTGCACTAATCAATGAGTATATGGGTATGCACGTTTTATATAAATAAATGAAATCAATCTTACCTGGTTTTGGCAAAAAGTTAGAGGAACAGCAGGTAGTAATGAGAGAAAATACAGGATAAAAGATGTAGGCCCAGTGTCTCAGGACAATGTATAAGTAGGTTTATAATTCAAATTTCAAACATCATAAAATACACTGCGATAATTCTTTCTGGGTTAAAAAGGCCGTGTAGTTATTATGGGCAACATGACATATTAAAATGCTGTGGTTTCTTTCTAATCTGACACAATGTAGTTTCATCTCAGTATTTTTTCTGGGTCCACAAATTGAAAAATGCCTCATTAAAATGCAGTGATTATGGAAGTAACTCCACTGATACTGGTAGAGCAGTAGTCACCTTGAACATGATGTAAAATGTGATAGTATTACTGTTTAGAGAGATACAAATTGTAGATCATTAAGTGACAATAGTGGAATAGTCTAGACATTAAATGACTTGTTCATACAAAACACAGGGTAAGTAACAAGTGTTAAGAGAAATTCTTAGAGAAAAAAATGTGGAGTGATGAAATGTTAGGATCTTTAGGATCTTTGGAATGTCTTTGTACATTATAGGTATGTAATATATTGGTATTTGTGAGATTAAGTGTATTTAACCAATATCTTATCTTATCTCCTTAGAATCAAGACTATTCCTCGCTTGATCTGTCTTTGGGATAGTAATGATTTCATGTATGTAGGTAATGTTGAAATCTTCCTTTCCATAGGTAAGCCTTTTATGCCCAATAACCTTAGTAGTCTTTGAGTTTTCAGTTATTCTCATCATGAGAATATAACGTGAATAACTATAAAGTTAGTAGTAATGTAATAGAAATCTTGCAAATAGTTTGTAAATCACCTGCTTCAGAAAGCTAAATGTCCTCACTCAATAATCTTTGTGCAATACATTACTGAGGAGGTGTAACAGTTATATTGTACTATGAGTAACTGAAATATCTCTCAGTATTATAAGGTTCCACACATGAAAGGACAGTAACCACATGGAGATATGGTCTTCACAGTGATTGAGTTTCTTGATTCCAAGATGCATTGCAGTCATTTTAAAACAGACACCCCATGTTAGATTTGTTGTTGCGTTCATATTTTTAATTCCAGTGTTAGAAGAATATGAAACATCTTAAGAGATATATTAATATGAAAATAGAAAGATAATGAGCTTAAAGTCTTGGTAGAAGAAGCTATTCACAAAGTTAACAGGAATGTGAAGCAAAGAACAGTAATTAGGTTTTCTATGAGACTTGGGAAATAAGTTTAGAGTGGGTTTTTAATTTAATTTTTGTTGCTATGATAACGTGTCCTGACAAAAAGAAATTTAAGAGGGAAAGGATTTATCTTAGCTCATGATTCTAGGTTCTAGTTAACCATTATGGAGAATTCAAGGCAAGAACTTGAGTTTGTGATAGCACATCCACAATCAAGAACAAAGGATAAATACATCCTTTCTTGCATAATATGTAGTTTCTCTCCTTTCTTAGCAAAATCCTTTTTTACTTTTATGAATATATATGTTCCTGCATATATTTATTTGTATGTACCACAGGCACGATGGTGCCTTAGAAGCTGGAAGAAATGTTCAATCTCCGAAATCTTAAGTTACCGGAAGTAGTGAACTGCCTGGTATAGGTGCTAGGAACCCAACCAACCTCGGTCTTCTACAGAAACAGTAAGTTCTCTTAACATTTACTTATCTATTCCAGAGCTTAGCTCATGAAATGGTGCCATCCAAGGTCAGGGTAGATCAGACCCACTCAATTAACAACTGATGCAATCAACTACAGACTTTGCTATAGTCCAACCTAATGTAGAAATTTTCTCACTGAGGCTCTGAACTTGTGTAATTCTAGGTTGTGTCAAGTTCACAGTTAAACTTAACTACAGTGGAATGCAGCTCCTCTCTCTCTATTCCTGATTATGAAATAAGTATGAAAGATGTTATGGAAGCTGAGCATTTAGAAATAATTTAGAATACATCTCCTGTAAAGTAATCTACTCAGAATGTTATTTATTACATGAATGACAAGTGAAAGATGGCATGCTGAGTAAAGCTCTTCATATTCATTTACTGTTGCCTTGGATAGTCCGGGTAGACCAAGAAAAAAATGTGAACACATGCAATGGTGAAGGACACTATAACTCATTTCTAAGGATAGAAGAGTAAATATATATGAGGTTCAGATAACTTTTTCTATGAGAAAGTCCTTCCTATGAAGTTGTAAAATGTTAAAGTAATTGGTGATTTTCAGAAAAGAATAATGTCTTCCTAGAGATGAAGTAGAAATCCCCTGTTAAGTAATCATCAGGTACTTTATACTATGTGGGACTTTTAATCTTTCTGCCTTTGCTATTGGTGTTCAGTCCAGAAGATTTTTTTCTATATAATGAATTTGCCTATACATCACCTTTTATTCTATCAGATTATGTGTACATGGCCTTAGGTTAAGGTCCTTGGTCTACTTTGAATTAAGTTTTGTGAAAGTTAATGAGTAAGGATCTATTTCTATTCTTATATGAAGTGGTCCAGTTTGACCAGCACCATTTTTAAGATGCTGTCTCTTTTTTCCAGTGTGTATTTCTGAATACTTTATGAAATAAAGGTTTTATAGGTAGCAGATATATGTCTGGGTCTTCATTCAATTCCATAGATTAATGTATCTATTCTATATCAGTATCATGCAATATTTATTAATTACTATAGCTCTGTAGTGCAGTATGATTTCAAGGATGGGGACAGTTCCAGTACTTATTAGTTAGGAATGTTTCAGCCATCCTGGAATTTAATTTTTTCTCCTTTTTTGAATATTTATTATATACATTTCAAATGTTATCCCCTTTCCCTATTTCCCATCCATAAAGCCCCTATCCCACCCCTCCCCCTTCTTCTATGAGGGTTTTCCCACTCCACAACCACCCATCCCTTCCCGCCTCCCTGCTCTGACATTCCCCTACTCTGGGGATTCCAGCTTTGGAAAGACCAAGGGCTTTTCTGCCCATTGAATATTTCCTTTGATGCATATGAAATGTCCTTACTTACTATTTTTCTTAACTTTTGTATGAAAGTAGATTTTATTAGGTATTAGAATGAATACTCCAGCTTGTTTCTTGAGACCATATGCTTGGAAAATTGTTTTCTAGGCATTTACTCTGAGGTAGTTTTCTGTCTTTGTCACTGAGGTGTGTTTCCGGTATGCAGCAAAATGCTGTGTCCTCTTCACATACCTAGTCTGTTAGTCTGTCATTTTACTGGAGAATTGAGTCCATGGATGTTGGGAGGTATTAGGGACCAATGATTGTTATTTCCTGTTATTTTTGTTGTTAGAGGTGGAAATATGTTTGTGGTATTATCTTCTTTTCAGTTCGTTGCAGGAAGGTTACTTTCTTGCTTTTCCTAGGGTGTGGTTTCTCTCCTTGTGTTGAAGTTTTCGGTTATCCATTGAATGGGTGGATTTGTAGAAAAATGCTGTGTAAATTTGATTTTGTCATGGAGTACCTTGGATTCTCCATGTTTATTGAGAATTTTTCTGCATATAGTAGCATCATTTCTGTTCTCTTAGAGTCTATATGACAATTTTCCAGGATCTTCTGGCTTTCATAGTCTGTGGTGAAAAGTCTGGTGTAATTCTGATAGGTCTGTCTTTATATGTAAATTGAATGCCTTTATTTTGTGTTTGTATTTGGTGTTTTTACTACCATATGAATGAAGGAATTTCTTTTCTGGCCCAATGTATTTGGAGTTCTGTAGGCTTCTTTTATGTTTATGGGCATCTTTGTTTAGGTTAGTTAAGTTTTCTTCTTTAATTTTCTTGAAGATATTTACTGGTTCTTTAAGTTAGGAATCTTTGCTCTCTCCTATACATATTATCCTTAGGTTTGATATTCTCATTGTGTCCTGGATTTCCTGGATGTTTTTGGTTAGGAGCTTTTTCCATTTTTCATTTTCTTTGATGGTTGGATTAATGTTTCCTATGGTATCTTCCTCTGAGATTCTCTCTTTTATCTCTTGTATTCTGTTGGTAATGCTTGTGTCTGTGATTCCCCATCTCTTTCCTAGGTTTTCTATCTCCAGGGTTGCCTCTCTTTGTGTCTCTCTTTATTGGTTCTATTTCCATTTTTAGATCCTGGATGGTTTTGTTCATTTCCTCACCTGTTTGGTTGAATTTTTGTGTTTCTTCTTTAAGAACTTCTCCCTCTTTACCTGTGTGTTCCTGTATGTTTTTAAGGGAGGTATTTCTGTACTTCTTAAAGTCCTCTAAAATCATCCTGAGTTGTGATTTTAAATCAAAATCTTGCTTTTTCAGTGTGTTGGAGTATCCAGGGCCTGCTGTGGTGGGGAACCTGTTTTCAGGTGATGCCATGTGGTGGCTTCGTTTGCTGTTATTTAGATTTTTGTCTTCACCATCAGGTTGTCTCTGGTGTTAGCTGGTCTTACTGTCTCTGACAGTAGCTTGACTCTCCTGTAAGCCTGTATGTCAGCACCACTGGGAGACCAGCTCTTTCTCCAAAGGATATGGGTATAAACAGCTGTGGCACAGAGCCCACTTCAGATGCAGGCAGAATCAGAAAGGATCCTGTCCCAGGTTGTTCCTGGATTACGCTCTTGAGAGCTCTAGGCAGGTCACTCAGGTCTGGTGTCATGGGTCCCTCTATGTGTACTCTTTGGTTGGTGGTTTCCTCCCTGGGAGCTCTGGTGGGGTGTAGTTGGTTGATACTGTTGTTCTTCCTGTGGGGTTGCAAACCCCTTCAGCTCCTTGATCCTTTCTCTAACTCCTCCAATAGTGACCACATTCTGACTTCAATGGTTGACTATGAGTGTCTTCCTCTGTATCATTCATGCTCTGGCAGAGCCTCTCAGGAGACAGCTATATCAGGCTCCTGTCAGTATGTATTTCTTGGCATTAGCAATAGTGTCCTGGTTTGGTAGCTGTATGTGGAATATATCCCCAGGTGGGGCAGACTCTGAATGACCATTCCTTCAGTCTCTGCTCCAAACTTTGTCTCC
This sequence comes from Rattus norvegicus, assembly GCF_021556685.1. Classification (NCBI taxonomy): domain Eukaryota; kingdom Metazoa; phylum Chordata; class Mammalia; order Rodentia; family Muridae; genus Rattus; species Rattus norvegicus. The sequence goes on along the minus strand of NC_141554.1, from coordinate 154,227,135 downwards.
ATATCTCCTCCTATGAATACTTTTGTTCCCCCTTTTAAGAAGGACTGAAGGATCTGCACTTTGGTTGTCCTGAGCTTCATGTGGTCTGTGGATTGTATCTTCGGTAATTCGAGCTTTTTGGCTAATATCCACTTATCAGTGAGTGCATACCATGTATGTTTTTCTGTGATTGGGTTACCTCACTCAGGATGATAGTTTCCAGTTCCAACCATTTGCCTACGAATTTCATAAAGTCATTGTTTTTTGATAGCTGAGTAGTACTCCATTGTATAGATTCACCGCATTTTCTATGTCCATTCCTCTGTTGAAGGGCATCTGGGTTCTTTCCAGCTAATGGCTATTATAAATAAGGCTCCTATGAATATAGTGGAGCATATCTCTTTGTTGTATGTTGGGGCAACATTTGGATATATGTTCAAGAGAGGTATAGCTCAGGTAGTAGAATGTCCAATTTTCTGAGGGACCACCAGAGTGATTTCCAGAGTGGTTGTACCTGTTTACAAACCCACCAACAATGGAGGAGTGTTCCTTTATCTCCACATCCTCGCCAGCATCTGTTGTCATCTGAGTTTTGGTCTTAGCCATTCTGACTCTTGTGAGGTGGATCTCAGTGTTGTTTTGATTTGCATTTCCCTGATGACTAAGAATGTTGAATATTTCTTTAGGTGCTTCTCAGCCATTCAGTATTGGTCAGCTGATTATTCTTTTTTAGCTCTGTACTCCATTTTTTTTCTTGCTATGAGTGATACTTTATTCCTATCTCATGGAGAAGCCTGTACTCCATTTTTTAATCGGGTTATTTGATTCTCTGAAGTCTAACTTCTTGGATTATATATTGGATATAAGCCCTCTATCTAATATAGGGTTGGTAAAGATCTTTTCCCAATCTGTTAATTTCCATTTTGTCTAATGACAGTGTTCTTTGCCTTACAGAAACTTTGCAATTTTATGAAGTCCCTTTTATGTTTTGGTTTTTGATACAGTCTCTAATAGCTTCCAGGAGTACAGGTTAGTAAACATTCTTGGTCTCCCTGTGGGCTTTCTGTTGTTTTCAAGGCCTTCAATCCTTCCCCCAACTTTTTCATTAGAGTCCCTGAGCTCTGTTCAATGTTTGGAGTTGCATCTCTGCATCTATTTTCTTAGCTTCTGGGTGGGTGGAGACTCTCAAAGGAAACTTATACTAAGCCCCTGTTTGCAAGCATAACTGAGTATCATGAATAGTGTCAGAGATTGTACTTTCCCATGTGATGAATCTCACCTTCCAGCAGTTATTGGTTGACCAGTCCTACAGTCTCTGCTCCATCTTAGTCTCTGCATTTTTTTAGACAGGACAAATTTTGAAATTCCACCTTAGACTAATCAGATTTTGTTAAATCAAAACCTCAAGCAGCAGCACATGCTAGCTAGGATGTGGTGCTAGCTAGCTGGTGAGATTGCAAACTTTTAGAACTAATTTAGAAATCTATCTGGTGGGTTTCATTTTTCAGAAAATTTGAAATAGTTCTACCTTAAGATGCAGCAATATCGCAACCCAGATATGCCTCAACTGAAGAATAAATACAGAAAATGTAGTGGTTTTACACAATGGAATACTATATAACTATTTAAGAAAAGCACATGAATTTTGCAGGCAAATAAACAGAACTAGAAAAAATCCTGAGTGAGATAACCAAGGCAGAAAAGACCGTGCATGGTATGTATTCAACTTTGTAAGTGGATATCAGCCATAAAGTACAGAATACTCAAGATATACCCTCACTAACCCCAAGAAGTTAAACAAGGAGGACCCAAATTGGGATGCTTGAATCACATGTACAAAGGGGAACACTATTGTCAGTGGAGACAGGGAGGAAAGAATGCGGTTGGGAGAGAGGAGGGGAGAAGAATATGTGTGAAGGATCAGATGTGAGAAAAGAAAGAGGCCCAGCAGGCCAGGAGAATGAATAGAAATCTGCATCTTTCATGGGATTTAGGGGCTGGTGGTAATCTCTAGGCAGATCCTGAGACCTAGGAGAAGGAAGGCAGCTCCCAGGATTATGTTTGTGTGACCTTAACTGAGATGTCTATCATTGGGAATACAGAACCTGAAGAGGCTGCCACCAGTGAAGGGATAATTGGACACCAACCCACCCATAAAACTTTTGACCCTAAATCTTCATTTCTTATTTAAGTAATGTTTTTATTAATTCCTTACAATTTCGTACTTGTAATCAAGTATATTACGATAATGAATTTTTTTCTTTGTTGTGATGATTAATCCTCTTAAGTTTGAATAATAACCGTTTTTGCTTCGTATGAAATGGGCCACATGGAAAATCTATGAGATGTTCAATATCATCACCTTCAGTGTAAAATCAGACATATACAGACATAGTTTAGTGGGGGTGCGATTTAATGTGAAGGGTATAATGAAGGATTCTTAATCATGTACTTATAAAAACTGTTGGATACCAATTGTTAATCAAATTGTTAATATGATATACGAGGGATCAGTCTATGTTACCTCATAGTACATATTAATATATACTGAAGTCTTCATTTGATGGTGACTAAATTATCTTGAGATCCTGCCTTGTTCATTTGTTAGTCTTTGGTGTCACCTGACTTATAAGATGATTTTCTTCGTTAATTCTTAATCTCTTGAACTAATACAGATTTTAGGAGGTTGAAGAAGGAAGAAACAAATCCTTACATCTTGGAATGAAGATGGAAGATAATGGAAATTATGACTATTCTTCCTGAGGAATTATGTATAAAGAAATACATTGTCTTCGTCTCATGTTACACTGAGAGGAATAATGAAAGTTATATTTTGAAATCAGCTGAAACTGTGATCTCACATCTAATAATTTGTGTGCACTCAATGCTGAGAGAAGTAGCAGTTACTTTTTACTCTTAAGTAACTGCAACATCTCTCAGTATTGTAAGGCTCTACAAATGCAGGAGTGATAACCATATGGAACCATTGTGCTTCCATAGAGAAGATAAATGCACTAATTCTGGATAATTCTTCATCTTAATATCTGACGTCATGATTTCAGTTCTGGAAAGGTTGGGGAACTTCAAAAGTACACTAAGAAACATCCTAATAGTGGAACATAAGAGGACAGCATCATTCAGGAATGTGTGGTAAAAGAAAATAATTTATTATTTAGAACTTATTTACAAGTTACTTCAGTGTTCCAGTCCTGTTTATTTCAAATGTTGACATGAAGACTGCAGATGTTGTGGTTCTAGAGCGCCTGGGCAGTGCTTTACTCACATGGTTGCTAATCACGTGAAATGTAAGTGAAAGCCACCATGTTGGGTAAAGTAAAGCTCATCATGTTCCTCATTTGTTGTGACCTTGGATAGTAAAGTTGAAGAAACTACATAGCTTTATTATGACTCCACAGTCTGCTTGCTTGTACTTGAAGAAACCATGGCATCTAAGGGAATTTTCTTTTTTCTTAATGTTTCAATGTTTCAGAAGTTACCCTTATTCTAGCTTGCACAATACCCAAATTATACAAATATAAGAACAGAAAATTGAATTCCAATGTTACCAGGGATTATGGTTATAAGTGTCAGAAATGAAACCAACCAATGATTTCATGCCCTACGGAATTAATCAGTTCAACTCTATTGAGTTCATATATGCAGTTTTAAGTAGGGGGTTATTTAAACTTATTAGGTATGTTCCAGAATCTTGTAACAACTTGGGTGATAAGTGCACCAAGAAAGGACTGAAAACCTAGAAGTAAGAACAGTGAATGATGCCGCAATAAATAGGATAGATTTCGCTACATACATGATACAAGCAAATTTTATATTCCATCTTCAATGGTATAATTTGTGAATATAATTAAAATACATATTAATATAACCAAAGGTATATAGTAATGCATGTTAATGGTGAGATTTTAATGTAACATTTGGCAGGTGCTATTGTTGTAAAAAGCATGTTTACTTTTCTGTCCTTGTTTATTCCAGTTTAACTATCTTCTCTTGCTATTTACAACAGGTTTCCCATATGTCTTTACTAGTTTTACATGAGTTTCTAACTGTTCTCTTGTTCTCCTGTTCTGTTATAGGTCCATAACATGCCTCAAATAGAAATTTCTCCTTTAACTTGGATACTGAAATAATAAAACACACAGAAGAAGCCAAACTTAGCCACAAAATAGAGTCAAAACCTAGAATAAAAAATAAATGTTTCTGTGGTAAACCATGGAGCTACCAGGGTATGCTAACATCTTTATCAACACTGCTAATTAACATACGATTTTGTGAAAACAAAGCAAGCAAACACAGAAATATTTCTAAGACAGAACATTGTCATTATGAAATGTATTACATATCCGTGGAGAGACTATTTTGTTTGGCCTACATCTATGCCAATTACTTACTGTATCTGGGATTAAGAGTACATGCATTGGGTAAACTTAAAGGTATTTCCTTAGCATTGAAAATAGGCTACTTTTGGTAGCACTGGTGTTCCTTGATTGCCTCCTATTTAACAGTATGGAAGAAAATTGACAGGAGAAAAAATGATATTAGAAACATGTGGTATAGCTAAAACCGCCAAACACTGCAATCACTTATAATTCCCCTTTTGTTTATTTATTTGTGGCTCTAATACTCCCAAATACTAATAACATAAATTGTTGATTTGCAAGGCCTGGTTGCAAATTTTTCTGGGTTTTCATTGACTTTTCTTGATAATATTTTTTAGTATTTGTTTTTGTTTCCTTTAGGGCCATATTTATAAAAGAAAATGTCAAAAGGAGTCCTTTCCCTGCCACCATGCAAGTTTGACTGATGTACTCTACAGAGTTAATTGAAGCCCCCTATCTGAAATTTGGAAGAGCTGTTGAATCCAATGATTTCCCCATCCTAATAATCACAAGGATTTCTTATCAGCTTGGCATGAGGGCAAGAATGGGAGAAGAGAAAGAGACTTTAAATTCATAAACAACTCTTGCCTTTCATGTCCAACCTCAGTGACAGTTCTTTACTCCAAATGTAGTGGTTCTCAACCTTCCTAACATTGTGACCCTTTAATATGGTTCCTCGTGTTATGGTGATCTGTGCCATAAAATAATTTAATGCTACTTTGTAACTAATTTTGCTACTATTATGAATCATAATATAAATATTTATATTTTATTTTTAAGTATTCCCTTCAGGAATACATGTAAATATGGGAGCATAGAAGGTAGAGAATAAAATTCATTCTTTATGTGAATAAATTTACTACATGCTTATTAGTGATATAATCCAGACAAATAACAGATTACAGTATTGGGATAGAAAATGTAAGAAAATGACAGTTGTGAGTATTTTTATAAGAAATGTATAGATAAATACATTTAGGGTTCTGGTTTCCTACCATTTATTATGAACAATGATAAATTTGTGATATGGGTTTGAACATAAACTATAATCAAAGAGTTTATGTGAATTACTATATAAGGATGTCAGTGATTGGAATTTAATTATACCAAGTTCTTGTCTTCTGTATTTTGTAAGTTTTACCAATAATTGGACAGTGATATACAAGGTACAACTGTGTTTTATTCTCATCCTCTGCTCCCAATATTCTGATTGTTTTAGATTTTTATTATCTAGTTTTTAAAAGTTATTTGTAAAATATATTACTGACTCTTAGAGTCATATATTCCTTTATCATTCAAGGTGACAAAGTGTATTTTGTATTCCCTAACAGTTAAGAATAAATAAATCAATGATAGTATGTCATGCTGTATTTGGTGAAATGATGAAAACTTCTTGGATGATTGGGCTACATGGATGATACCTCCTTATCTTCGTGCATTCTGTAATGTTTCACTCAGGGAGCTCTTAGAAAATTGGACTGCCTCCAAATCTTCCAGGTAAAGTATTGCTTATTAATTCAGTTATTTTGATAGCTTCTTGGTAGTTTTACTCCATGCAAGAATACTGACAATAGTTTTCATGGTAATTGCCTGGCCTTGCTATATAATCGTATGCATGTATGACTAGGTTTCTTGTACCATGCATGCTTTCCTTCTTGTTAAGTCCAACTAGAGAGCTATTGGTTACCTCCAGTGGTTGTGTTCTTCTGTTGCACCCGGTATATGCTGCAATGCTATGCTGGTCGTCATTGTAGTTTATAGGCATCAGAATTGTGTAGGAATATAGGTGGTTTCCTTGTCTCAGAAGCTTGCACCATACCTGTGGCACTATAAAAGGTTTGTGGGTTATATTCAGCTCAAAGTTTCTGGATCGTGAGTCAGACGTATATAATGCCTTCAGCACTTTTGGATTTATGCTTCAAGTTTTGAAAGGTAGCCAGGGACCAAAGCAATAATGTAAAGTTCTCTTGGACATTCTGATCAACAATGCAAAAGAGGGTTTTGAAGGGACACTTGTCAACTCGTATCTGAAATATTTTCATTTCATGTGTATGTGTATGCATAGATACATTTAAATGTATATATACTATTTTATTTTAAATAGATATTTGTATATTAATTTTATAATTCTATTTTTCTTTATAGCTAATTAGTATTGCTTAGTCTTTTGAGGGTTCTCTATAGTGATAATGAGTGGTTGAGCAGGTTTGTAATTCTACCAACGGTGAATTGTTTCCATTCCCCTGTATCTTCTCCAGCACTTACATATGAACATTCTGACATAGTGTAAGAAGGAATGTCAAACTTCTGATTCTTCTTTCTAATCTCTAAGGATGTTTCTTTGTTTTTGAGATATTTCATAGTCAATTTAATTTTCTTCATTTGAGAATTCTGTGTAGATCCCAAGACCATGTTTTGTCTAGGTCATACTATTGTTTAATAAAAATAAATAGGGTTGGGGATTTAGCTCAGTGGTAGAGCGCTTGCCTAGGAAGCGCAAGGGCCTGGGTTCGGTCCCCAGCTCCGAAAAAAAAAAAAGAACCAAAAAAAAAAAAATTAAAAAAAATAAAATAAAAATAAATATTCTCTCAGACAACGTATCTTGATTATGGTTTCACTTTCTTGCACTCTCCCACTTCTTTCTCATATCCACTGCCATCTGCATCCACTTTCAGTGTCTCACAAGAAAACAAGCAAGGTTCTTGGATCTAGTAATAAAACCAACAAAATGAAAACGAATTGGACCAGAAAAACTAAACAGATGGAACAGAGCCTAAGATGAAGTACAAGAATCATATTTTTTTTAGGTTAAAACTTTTTAATATAGTCTAGATAGTGATCATTTGTTAGATATATCTGGCCAAGTTTATCTTTCACTCTGTAGGTTACTGCCTTTTCTTCACTGTGTGTTTTAGGCATCTTTGTTCAATATTAGGTTGATATAGTTATACATGCACATATTTGGGACATCAGTTTTCATCCATTGTCTACGTGTTTGTGTTTGTGCTAGTAGCATATTCTTTTTTTTTTTTTTTTTTTTTTTCTGGAGCTGGGGACCGAACCCAGGGCCTTGCACTTCCTAGGCAAGTGCTCTACCACTGAGCTAAATCCCCAACCCAGCATATTCTTAGTATTACTGTAGCCCTGCAATTTATTTGAAGAATCAGGAAAACAATCCCACTGAAGTAACAGAGCAGGAATGTGGTTTGTTATATAGAGATTGTATTGTGTTGTCATGTTTCCTCTAGTCCTAATGTCTAATAAGTTTATCATTTAGGCATGTGAATTTTCTAGAGAATTTTTCTGCATTATTGAGATGAAGAATCTTTCTTTAATTCTGGTTTGCCTTTCAGTCAATTTGTATTATATGTCTTATTGCATTTATAGACTTCTTACATTTTATCATCTGAGCATGTACATCTTCATCATGGTGAATAATCTTTTTGATGTTTCTATTTGATTTTGGGTATTTTATTATGGATTTTAATTTTATGTTCATTAGGTATATTAGTCAGCAGTATTCCTTTTGTTATTTTTATGCCCTTACCTCATTTTGGTGTCAGATGTTGACTTCAGGGATAGAGTTAAGGTAGTGTTGGTTTTTCTGTTTTTATACTAGTTTAATGCTGAGTACTGCTTGGCCATGTGTAAGCAAGAGCATGACATGGTCCTTGCACCTGGAACAGAGCCAGCAGGGCATAGTCCTCCACGAGTGTTAATGGTTGCTGTGGACATAAAGCTTTTTGTATAAATGCACATTTTCCCTGTTACCAGTTATGACTCCATGATATTTAGAAACAGCACAAGTCCAGGAGTCAAGGGTATGTCTATGTATTTAGAAAAAAAATCGTAAACTATGGGACATTTCATCTTAATTCTAAAAACATTAGTTCAAAAATACATAATTTCTCAAGTACATAAAATTTAAGAATGCAATGTGAATTCTATAAGGAGCTTCAGAGATCTAAAGGAACAAAGGTAGCTGCACTATGAGCCAACTTGTCAAAAAAGATAGTGAAGAAGGAGATAAAAGGATTAAGGGAGTAGTGATCTTGGGAGATCCCACCCAGCTAATTTTTTTTTCATTGTTGTTTTTTATGCTTACAAAGGCAGGTAGATTCCTGAGTTAAAGGGGCAACACTAATTTAGTTCTAGGTGGGGTAAGGGTAGGAATTTCATGGCAGGGTGCCACCCAGCTATCTTACTTATAGTCTGTACTTATACTTGTTTTCTTTTTCTTTCTTTCTTTCTTTCTTTTTTTTTTTTTTTTGAATCAAGGGGCTGAAATCATAGGATGCTGATACATGGGATAATCAGAAGGGAGCCTTTGGTAAAGATCTCTGCAAGAGATCAGCTATCCAGAGAACTTATAGAATAGCAAGAGAGAACGGCTTTTTTTAATTAGATATATTTTAGTTACATTTCAAATGTTAACCCCTTTCCTGTTTTCCCTTCCAGAAACCTACTATTGTGTCTCCCCCTCCCCCTGGTAGAGAACCATCTTGGATAACTGTCTCAAGCAGAGCATAGAGAGAGCCCTCTGGAAAGCTGTTTTGAGCAGAACATGGGGTGCCAGCTTGGACCCTAGATTTGAGTTTAAAGTGTTTGTGTTGCCGCTCCTAGACACCCCTTCTTTCAGAACTCCCTTCCAGTCTAAGACTGGTCCTAGGTAGCTTAAGAAAGATTTTATAAAATTCTGTTCTGAATTCAACTGTATCTTGAATATTTTTTGTTGGAAAGATTTTTATTCTGGTTTCAATTAACCCATATGTTTCAGTTCTGCTTAGTTAGGTTGGTGAACCCTTCTTGGATTAATTTATGTGGTTTAGTTAAATATAGAAAATCATCCATTTTGCTTAGGCTTTCCAAATTCAAGGAATACTATTTTTTAAAGCATTCCCTTTCAATATTTTGAATTTCCTTTTTATCTATTAGCGTGTGTTCATATTTATTTCTGATTATGTTCATTAGGTACTCTCTTTCATTTGATTGGTTGGGCCAATGCTCTATTTATATTATTTAACCCTTTTAAAGACAAATATCTTAAACTCATATATTGTTTTATAGTAAGAATTGTTGGAGGCTACAGAAAAATGATTGCGTTCACTTGTAATTTAATGCCTCCAATTGGGGGTGTCGTTTTCTTTCTTGGAAGTATCATTTTTCTCTTTTTTTCCCATGGGATTTTTTTTTATTTACTTTCAATTAGTATCCCCTTTCTCAGTTTCCCTTCCATACCCCTATCCCATCCCCCATTAATTCCCCATTTTTTAGACTTAAAAGATACTTAAGGTTGTAATCATGCCTTAAAATGTCAGGAGAATGCCATTATAAGAGTAATATTATTGTTAAGGAATATTCAATACCAGAAAAATATGGTAAAAAGGAATATGGGATTACAGCATTTGAAAGAAGAGAAGGAAGGTAGAGGGTTTTTTTTTTCCTGGACTTGTGAATAAGGAAATCTAGTGTTCACCTATTTCACTATACTACAAGAATTGAAAGCTAATAGAAAACCAGTATATACTGTAGCCATCATCACAGCATACATCCTGAAGATGGAGTTAGATAAGGACCCTCAAATATGATGGTTATTACTACAGGGTAGGGAAACAGATGAAGCATCAGTTGTACTGATACAACGTGTAAAAACAGTACTTCGGTTATTGTCAGGGTAACTGAAAAAGTGGGAGAGAGCAGTATATATGATGAATCTATGATGAAAAATAGTAGCTATCTGTTATTTAGTACTTATTACTAAATTACATCAGGCATCAATTTATCTGCATTATTCATGCCAAAGTTAAGATTTAAAGTATTACAGAGTTTCTGAATTCATTAGAATTATCTAAAGTATTTAGTGTGCAGTGCTGTGTTCAGACTGGTGTCCATCATGTGAAATATTTGTGAAAGACACCATACTGAATAGAGTAAGGCTCATGATATTCTTCATTTATTGTCCCTTAAATGGTCAGGGTGGTGCTGTGCAGTTATACCTGACATGGATCCCTCATTGAAATTAGTCATATGTAACCTCAGGATCAATATTTATCAGAGTATAATTTTAGATGTTCAATTTTTACAGGATTAAAAAATGTAGGTTAAAGAGAAATTCTTAGAAGAAACTAATGCAGAATGAACAAATTATACACCGTTTACCTATAGTTTTGAGAATCAACACTGAAAATAGAGACCAGGACACAGTATACTGTGGGGAACTAGAAGGTCATAGCCTACTGTGAGAATGTTTTCTAAGATATTACCATAAACAGGAGTGAGCCTTCACATTGAGTGTGGCCAAATGATTTGTGTCACATGTAGGTGAAGGATCCACATTAAAGTTGTGATGTGCTGTGCAGTGCTGTATTCAGATTGGTGCCTGTCATGTTTATAAGAATGAAAGACGCCAAACTGGGTAGAGTGGAGCTCATTGTGTTCTTCATTCAGAGTGGTCTTATATGTTCATGGTGTTTGGGTAATTAATGACTCCAGTCCTAATCTGTTAACTAAGCATAATTTTAGATGCCCAGTGTTAACTTTAGAGCCATGTATAGAGTGAATAATTAACACAAATTTTGACAGTCAACCATGTAGACAGGCAGTAGGATATAGATAGATAGATAGATAGATAGATAGATAGATAGATAGATAGATAGATAGAAAGAAAGAATGTTGTATGTACACGGAATATTTCCTAAAATAGTAACAAATATGATCTATGTTCAGGTTTCAAACTCATTAAGGCAGATTGTTAAATGGGTTACTGTGAGTATATGATTAGAACCAACACTCCATGTTAAGGTTCTGTACAGAGCCATATTTCCTTAAACTTGTAACCAGTTCTTCTGTGTTATAGAGTAGGTCTAACCAGTTGTCTCATTACCTTTCACATAGTGATCTTTGTGTAACTGCAAATATCCTAGCATGATAATTTCTGATTATTGTGTCCTTTGATATTTCTAGAACACCTTCAGGTTGGTGGTGGCGTTGTTGTTGTTGTTGTTGTTGTTGTTGTTGTTGTTATTGCCATACTCATTATATTCTTCAAAAATCCATGTAGGTCAGATAGGACACAGAAGGAAAGTTCAAATGAGTTATATGCTTAAAAAAATTCTTACAAGAGCCTAAAAAGCACAGTCTTTAGAATGATGAGATTGCATGCTTGAGGCACTAAGTTTGACACACAGCCTGGCAAGAATGAAGAAAGGGATTTTAAACTGACCGTGAGATCCATTACTGCTACTCAGAGTTATTCAACTTATTGGAACGCAGGAAGAAGATGTCAAATTACATATGCAAGGTGATGTACAATGAGTTTTGCGTTTCTGAGGTATGTTCAGGATTCTGGCATCCTTCTTGATGTGATCACTTGGACAAGGGATGAATATGATTGGAGGTTGTAGAGTTGATAGAGTCAGCACTTACAGATTTGTTTTGTTTCTTTTTTCTAAAAAATGCTTAAGATATATCCTGATCACAGTTTCATATCCCCCATCTTCTCTGAGATCTTCCCCACCTTCACTTCCAGATTTATCGTTCTTTAACAGTCATCAACATAAACAAGTAAGTAAATGAATGGAAAATAACTAAAAATCCCAAGAAACACCCCCCCCCCACAGAACGGAATTGAATTCATTTTGTGTTGGCTGTATACTTCTTGGCATAGAGCCTACAATTAAATGTGCTTTCTATATCCAGTGAGATGAAATTGAAGAAAACAAATATTTTAATCCTTTGCAGGTGGATATCAATTGGAAATTACTTAATGGGTAATGATGGGAGTTCACATCCATTTTCCATGCTCATTTCTGGGAACCTGTTTGGTTTGAACTTGTTCAGGTCCTGTGCATTCTGTCACAGTCTGCATGAGTTCAAATGTGCACCAGTCCTGTTGTACATAGATGATTTCATTTCCTTAATATCCGTAACCTCTGACTCTCAAAATCTTTCAGCTTCATCTTCAGCAAATCTCACTGAGCCCCAAGGGAACGTTTTCATAAAGACTCCCCATTTCAGAATGAGTGTTTCATACCCCTTATTCTCTACACATCGTCCGAAGGAAAAAGAAACATCTTTGATGATATCTGAGGAAAAGACTAGTAGTCAATGCATATTGTAGAATGTAATTAGGAGTCATTTTGTTGTTATGTTCCTTTACAGAAAAATAGTGCTTGGTTTCCTCTAGGCCTTTCTAGTCTCAGGTCCTTGGCTAACTGTATAGTGTTGGGCATGAGTTCTATTCCATGCAGTAGGCCTTAAATCTAATTAAAAAGAGGTACTCTCCCACAACATTTGTAATACCTCTCACCAGCATATCATGCAGGCATGTCTTTGTTATTGGTTATTTGGTCTTTAATTTGGATTAATGGTCATCTTTTTCCTTTGATAGCTTGCAGAGTAGATCACCTTCAATTATCATCAACACTAGTTAGTAGAGGTGAATGCTGTACTGAGGCCCAAGCTTGATGACTCCATATTCAATGAAATATGTAAGTGCTATCTATAAAAATAAAGTCTTAGCATCAGTTGGTGGAGAATAACCAAGAGACTTGGCAATAGCCTAAGCTTCAGGGTTTTCCTGGGGTCCTATTGACCATTAACTTGGTTATAATTTAAATGTAACACTTGTCTGACACTAAGACAAATGATTTCTATTTGGATCATGGTTCCCCAATCATTATTGCCTTTTTAGATTTGTTTCCTATATGTTTATATTTTAAGAAGATCCTGTCTTGGTATGTTTTCATATGATTAATGGTAGAACTTTGCTCCCTTATCCTATACCTTCAATGGGCCAGGTGGCTCTTGTTCCTGTGAAGGCTTGATGTCCCAGGGTAGGGGAATGCTAAGGTGGTGAGGCAGGAGAGGGTGGGTGGGTAGGGGAGCACCCTCATAGTTGCAGGGGGAGGGGCATGACATAGGTGATTTTTAGAAGTGTCATCAGGGAAAGTGGATAACATTTGACTTTGAATTTGCATTTGAAATGCAAATAAATAAAATATCCCATAAAAATGAAAAAATATCAACTATAATCAAGTTTAACAGACTAAAGTTGATGAACACAATCCACCACACGAACGAATTGAAAGATAAAACCATATGACCAGTTGCTAGATGCAGAAATGACCTTTAAGAAAAATCTCACATTGCATCATGATAAAATGTATTGTGGGACTAGGGATAAATGTGACAAAATACAACACAATCAAGGAAGTTTAAACCAAACTTACAGAAGGTATCAAATTAAATGGAGAGAAATTTAAATTCTTTCCATTAAAATCAGGAACATGACAAAGATATCCCTTCTCTCCACACCTATTAAATATAGCACATACACAACGCACACATATACATACAACACACACACACACACACACACACACACACACACACAAAACACAAAAGGTCTTAGATTGAACCACTAACCATAAACCATACATAGGATGGACCTAGGCCTCCTAAACATATGTAAAAGATAGGCAGCTTAGTTTTCATATGAGACCTCTAGCAGCAAGAACAGGGTCTATCTATGACTGTTGTCTGGCTTTGGACTGCTTTCCTGCAAGTAGTCTTTATCTAGCCTCAACTGAAGATGTGTAATCTTACCACAACTTGCAGTGCCAAGTATGACTGATATCCACAGGAGGCCTCCCCTTTCCTGAGGAGAAAGGGAGAAGGGATAAACGGAGATGAGAAGAATGGGAATAGGGGTAGACAGGCGTGAGAAAGGAGGAGATTAATTAACAATAAAGTTGGTACACTTATACAATGGAATATTGTTCACATGTAGAAAAAAAGATTCATAGGTAAATGATTTGAATTAAAATATATGCTGATTATCTAACCTAGTTCCCCAAAGCAAATGTGTTATGTTTTCTCTTATATGTGGATGCTAGTATTTAGGCCTTTGCTAGTTATGCCACACTCTATGCAGCAACCTGCCCGTCTCTGTACCCATACTGTGCATTTTTTATCACTGTTACTATTCAGTACAGTTTGAGGTTGGTGAGGATGATTCTCCCAGAAATTCATTTATTGTTGACAATAGTTTTCACTATTCTGTTTTTTTTATTATTCCAAGTGAATTTGCATATTGATGTTTCTATTTCTATAAAGAATTGAGTAGGAATTTTGATGGAAATTGCATTGAATCTGTAGATTGCTTTTGGCCATTTTTACTATATTAATCCTGGCAGCCCATGAGCATGGGCGATCTTTCCATATTCTGCAGTCTTCTTCAATTTCTTTCTTCAGAGACTTGAGGTTCTTGTCATACAGATCTTTCACTTGTTTTTAGAATCACAACAACATATTTTATATTATTTGGGGCTAATTTGGTAATATTATTGATGTTTTCTTGGTGTCAGTTTACAAATTTTGATTGAAAATTGGTACACTTATATCTATAAGCTAAATTGGTCCTATAATTTGTTTCTTGGATTTTTCTATGGCTAGGTACCATTGTAATTATAGAGTTGTAAAAAAAAAATTAGGAATTGTTGCTTTAGTTTCTGTTTTGTGGAATAATTTGAGGATTATTGACATTAAATTTTATTTGAATGTCTCATTGAATTCTATGTTCTCTTTGTGTTTGGCCCTGAATTTTTTTTTGACTTACTTTCTGCTTTTTTTAACTAAGGGCTATGTCTTTATTTAACTGTGTTAGGTTATATATAGATCATTAGGTTTATCCAGATCTTCCATATTTTCCACTTAGGATAATAAACATTGAAGCTATGTTCTTTTTTGTTTGTTTGTTTTATATATAATAAATAAAAGTACACTCCAGCTGTCTTCAGACACACCAGAAGAGGGCATCAGATCTCATTATATGTGGCTTGAGTCACCATGTGGTTTCTGGGATTTGGACTCAGAACCTCTGGAAGAGCAATCAGTGCTTTTAACTGCAGAGATATCTCCACTCCCGGAAGTATGTTCTTACTTAAACTTCCTTGCTGTCTGTTGTGATGTCCACTTTTCATCTCTAGTTTGCTAATAGTTGATCAGTCTTTGTGAATTTTCTCAAACAAGTCTTCACTTCATTGAATCTTTGTATTTTTGTTGTTTGTTTGTTTGTTTAATTTACATTAGCCCTGATTTTGATTCTATGTTGTCATGGATTCTTGGCACAATATGTAGAATAGATAGATCACAATCTTGCCCTGAATGTGACGTACATCCTAGCACAAATGGAAGGAAAGTGAATTAAACTGAATATGATTAAACATTACTAGTCCTCGGTGCTATCTATATTATTAGAATACAGCAAGAAAAATTAATTGCCGTGTGATGTATAATATAGTTTGAATTTTCTGGGAATTAGATATAAGTTTACCACTTAGGCATTCATGGTATTACTTGAACCAGTGATGAAAACCGTTGGGCATGGCACTGACTTCCACATTTTTTGTGGGCTTGGATGATCAATGTGTTTGTCTAATTACCATTCATATGACTTCCTAATCTTGGTTTATGCCTCTAGGATCTATGCATCCTAAGGATGGGGTCACAGTAGCTTAAGCTTTTCGGGGTTGAATAAGGTTCACAAGTTTTTCTTTCAGTATGACCTGGGGATTGTGCTGTTGCAATAGCCGTAGATACTGTTAAGGACCTTTATCTTTATGCTTAAGTAGACCTTTGACACCTCATGGCCTAACCTTTGTTTAAATGACTTGACCTGCTAATTCCCCTTCTCAGGAATGTAAGTTAGAGTGTATAAATAAAGAAGAAAATACTAAACATAAAATGACCTCCCCATTCCTCGGGGCCTCCAATCTCTTTGAAGATTAGTTACATCTTCTCTGAGTCCAGACAGGGCAGTCCTCTGATGTATATGTGTTGGGGGCCTCATATCAGCTGGTGTATACTGCCTGGTTGGTGGTCCAGTGTCTAAGATATCTCAGGGGTCCAATTTAATTGAGATTGCTAGTCTTCCTATAGGGTCGCTCTCCTTAGCTTCATCCAGCTTTTCCCTAATCTAACCACAGGGGTCAGTAGCTTTTGTCCATTGTTTGGTTGCAAATACTGCATCTGACTCAGGTGTTTTTGGGTCTTTCAGAGGGCAGTCATGTTAGGTCACTTTTTGTAAACAGCCCGTACCCTCAGTAATAGCATCAGGCCGTGGGACATCACCATGAGCTGGATCCCACTTTGAGGCTATCGCTGGACCTCCTTTTCCTTAGGCTCTTCTCCATTTCCATCCCTGCAGTTCTTTGAGACAGGAACAATTCTAGGTCCGAGAATTTTTGACTGTGGGAAAGCAACCTCATTCCTCTAGTCTTTCTACTAGAGGTGCACTCTACAAGTTCCCTCTCCTCACTGTAAGGCATTTCATCTAAGGTCCCTCCCTTTGATTCCTGAAAGCCTCTCACCTCCCTAGTCTCTGGTACATTCTAGAGGGTCCCCCCACCTCGTACCTGTGTAAGGTTTCCTGTTCCATTCTTTCTGCCATCCCTTAGGGCTCCAGCCCTGTTGCCCCACCCAATACCTGTATCCTCATCCAGACAGAAGAAAAGGTATGGGATGTGGAACAATCTGGGTGTGTACCGGGAGGGTCATAAAGTCTGGACTGTAAAAAAAGATAAAAACAAAATGAGATATAAGAAGGGTAGATCACAGGAACCAGGAGAGAGATAGAAAGTAAATGACAATGTAGTTGTTCTTTCCCAGGAAATATAAATAAAAAATGTAGCATTTATGTAAAGATAGCTGTGAGGATTCATTAGATCTATTGGAGATTCTAGGAGTCAACTGATAGAGCAATTTTCCATCCAACACATTGTATACTCTGCAGTACTGAGGAGACAGGTTCTAGTCACTGTGTAGTATCAGTAACTGGAACCTCTCTCAATGCTTTAAGACTCACTAATCCAAAATCTCAAAAAATTAAGGTTTCAAATGTTAGTTTTGATAGTGAGGAAGGGTCAATAAGAAAGAAAATTAAAGACTTTTGTTTAAAAAAGAAAAAAAGCCCCTAGTCATTTTGTTATCTCTTTATCATAGCAGCAAATCTTTAAATGGCATGTTCATTAGCAAGTTAAAGAAATGTTATGGAGTCAATTGAACTCTTCCTTTAACTGTCTTTCTTTTAAGAGTGTTTGGGGAACACCATACCTTCACTCTATATACGCAGTCCTGATATGTGTGGTTGAGTAGGAAAACCTACTAGTTTTAGCAATTTGAGGAGAGGGGAATTATTTTGTTTCTCATTAAACAGCCTTTCAACTGTATCACCTAACCCCTACATGCACTTCCTAATCTTTAACATTAAATCTTCCTGATGTTTACCAAGCCTGAAGAGTTACATAATAGAAATAGGGTTGTTCTTTGATCAACATCATCATTGCACTAATTTACCATCTGGGATTTATTGTGTGTGTGTGTGTGTGTGTGTGTGTGTGTGTGTGTGTTTTACTGGTTATAGATGCTTTCACTGTTCTAGTTCAAGTGAGTAAAAAGTAGATCAATATAAAATGTCATGGTTTTATATTTTACATGGTTTCCTTTGACATTTTTCATTCTAAAAATATGTGTTCATATCATTGTCAATGAATTTTCTTAAACGTTCTTGGTAGATTTCTGGATACTTTGTCACCGACTAATTGAACTTGAGTGTTATCTGCTATTTGAAAGATGATGAGCATCAGCTGATCAAAGGCTGTTCTGACTAAAGTGTTTATATACCACATTTTTGTATTGAATTGTTTAAAAGATATTTATTATTTTATTTTTTTATTCCTTTTCCAAGGTACTATGAAACAAGAAGCCAAAAGCATAATGAGCCAGTATCTGAAATAAACTGTTGAGTCCTTTGGCCATGTTGCTGGAACATTTCAAAAAGCACTTCATGCCTTAATGTTAATAATTTTTGTGGTAAGCTTAATTAATCTTCCTATTGTATTGTAATGTATAACAATAATGGCAAACTTTATATTTTTCTTCTCTATATGTCACATAAAAATGTAATTTTTTCAGAAACTTAACAGTGTGTATTGAAATTGTCTCACATACAAACCCAAGTATGACCTTTCTTGATATTTTATTATAGTGCAAAGCCTTAATTTTCTTAGTAAAGCCTCAAACTTTTTGTGTTTTATTTATATTTATGTTTTCTATTGTCACTTTTCAATATATAGTCTGCCCATCACATATACAGATTATTGTTTATAAATAAATTGGAGAGCTGGATAGACGTGTCTGGGTAAAAGTTCTTGCTTTGCAAGGATTAGGACCTGAGTTTGAATCCCTATCATTCACTATAAATAAGTTGAAATCACAAGCAAATTGTAAAATATTATCACATCTCCCCCGCAGTTCCTTAGTTGCCTATAGCTCTTTATGTTAGGGATAAAGCCTCAAGAACATTTTCCCCTCTAGTTTGACATGTCCCTTGGTGTCATCCTTGTTCACATTTGGACAGACATTTTGGGGGTAGGATTGATTAAATTTGTCTTTTCCATTTAATAAAGATTTATCTTTTATCCTTTTTGTCTCACATGGTAATCATATTCTTAGATATTAACATTGAAAGATTGCAGGCAGTACTAGGGAACATTTAAAAAAAACAAGCAGCTTCTGCCTATTATGAATAATAGACAGAACATAGTGGAACACATGTCTTCGTGGTATATGGTAGAACATGGAGTGACCTTAGCCACAATTTCTTAACAGTGGGGAGAGGGCCCACCTCCCGTAGATAGACAGGGCCTCAAGTGGAGGGGACAGGGTTACCAACCTACAGTCAAAATTTCTGACACAGAATTATTCCTGTCTAAAAGAACAAAACTGGGACAAAACTGGAGAGAGACTGAAGGAAAGAAGGTCCAATGACAGGCCCAACTAGGATCCATTCCATGGAAGGGCACCATGGCCTGACACTTACTGATGATGTCCTCTGAGAGACCCTACAAGCAGCTGACTCAGACATACAGATACTTCCACCCAACCACTGGACTGAAGTCAGGAGCCCTATGGTTAAATTAGGGGAAGGATTGAAGACCTGAGAGTGATCCCATGGGAAAACCAACAGTTAACTAGACCAGACCTAAGGAAACTGCCAGAGAATGTGAGCCACAGGAAGCATACAAAGGCTGGCTAGTTCACGGATTCCCGCCCCCCGAACATACATAGCAGAGGTCTGCCTGGTCTTGTTTCAGTGGGAGAAGAGCTGCTTAATCCTTGAGAGACTTGAGGCCCCAGGGAAGGGGGAGGCTTGATGGTGGGGGAGTAGCCTCTTGGAGGCAAGGGAGAGGAGGAATGGGATATGAGGAACTCTGGTGGGGGACTGAGATCAGGGCAATGACTGGAATGTAAGTTTTTAAAAAGTGCTTCCCTGTGAATGTAAGGAACTGCTTAAATGACAGTCCAGAGAGATACCAAGGACTATAAAGTATCCTAGCACCTCAAGGTGCTGTGATCTACAACTGAAGATGAGTCAGATATCTCCATTCAAGAGAGAATGCATACAATTAAATTTTTCATCCTAGCGTCATCTTAGCTGTAATTCCCTTTTTGCTTTGACTGCTAGGAAGCTCAGGAAAATTTGCTCAGTGTCCTTTCAGAACAGAAAGGTGTCCATGCCACATAGTCACTCTTAATTCCTGTTTAACTGGTGTAAAGTTTTGGCTCCTGTTTAACTGGAGAGAATTGTGAAGCATTTGCTGAAACTGGTTGGGCAGCAATTTGGAAATATAGATAAAATATGTCATTAAGTGTAGGAACATTGGCATGAAGCAAATTTGGATTCAAGTCTTGAGAGACCTTGACAATCATACCACCACCCACACTGTGGGTGTCCTCATTCATAAAGTGGGAGGTGGGAAAGATCAAGGAAGATGCTGAATGAATATACAGGTCAGAGTTATTGTCTGTAGGTAGGGGTCAGTGTTCATTCTCACAAGCAAAGGGTCTTGAGGGAAGAAGGGCAAACTTGAGAGACTGTACTGCATTGTTTGTAGCATTCCCATGAGAAGTAGACATGGGAGGATTACTTCCTAGACTGCTAGAGGCGCTGCAAGAGAAGACAGGTCCACTTCATTCATGAAGAACCTCTAGTATGATTGTATGTGAGGGAATATAAACTACAGCACAAATATGAGAGGTGGTAGGACAACCTTGTGGAGTAAGCTTTCTCCTGTCTTCCATGGATTCTGTGAATCAAACTCAAGTTTGTATGCTTGTGTAGTGGCCAGTGCCTAAAAGTGCCTTCTCACCAGCCACTGCCAGGCAACTAAATCCTTTATACATCATTGCCTGCCATGCGCTCAGGATCTGCTGATAAACGCAGGAGTGAGTAACTATATTGCACCAGGCTATACAGTATATTTTGTTAAATGTCATGCTGTGAGGGTACCCCCAGGTCATCACTGAAACCTTTGACTGGGTTTAGCTACAAAGGTCACCCTTCCCCCTCCTCTCTCCCCTACCTCCCTCACTCCCCTCCCTCCCCACAGTGACCCACAAATGGATTGTCTCCCATTCTCGAATTGCCATAATCGGGGGCACAGAAACAGTGGATCACAGCTGGTATTCAGTGACCCCCACCTTGTCTGGCAGAACCCTGACATCTCTGCCCTTGCCCTGACTTCAGTGCCTTCCTGCGCAATGAGCTTATTTTGCTCATTCCCACTAACACCAAAGACTCAGCTCTGGCCTCAGAAATATTTGGGACATTTTATTTAAATGTCTTGTTTTCCCTTTTAACCAAAAAAAACAATTTTTGTTTCTATTCCAAACAGTAGAGCCACTTCCAAGAAGGGTTGCCCAGTGTCTTTAAAACTGTGATTGGGAGAGTGAAGGAGAGAGATGGGGGGAGGGGAGTAGAGAGAGTGGGTGTGTCTGTGGTGTGTGTCTTGCCCTGCAGACCTGGTCTTCCCTCCAGAGAAGGTTGGGCTTAAGGACTGGCTGTGACTATGGGGCTAAGTGTTCCAGAGGAAAGGAATCCGGGAGAGGTCAGATCTGGAATCCATGGAGGTTGCAGGGGATGGAGAATATATATTTAGTAGAAAAATAAGGTGTTTTGGGAATCTGCAATCTGTCCTGACTGCCCAAGAGAAGAAACCAGTCCTGCTGGCCAAAGGGCAGTGAGTACAGAATAAAGGCAGAGCCAAGAAGCTGGGCCATGAAGGATTCTGTACTCAACTGGTGCAGGTAGCAAACTCCTTTTCTTGCTTGAGGTTGCCTGGGCCATTCCATTGAGTTTGGGATGCTAGGTGGAAGGCTACAAAGGAAGAGGAGCTGGCTATCCATTGTGGGCTCATAGGATCTGGACCCTCAAAATGGTGCACTGGGGAAGCAGAGCCAATGGAAGCCACAGGTCCCCTGGGGAGGGGCTGCCTGCAGAGCCTACCCAGGCACAGTAGTCAAGCAAAGCTGGCCCCAATGGAGGAGGCATACACCATCATGTGAGGAATATTTTTCTGCTTAGGGACTCTGAGGCAGATGTGCAATAGGGCCCTTGGCTTCTTGTCCATGTCACTCATCATGGGAGCTAGATCAAAGATGGAGTTTTGGCCTACAGTCAAGGCACCTGCCTTTCTGATGGCCTGGTCCACCACCACTGCAGTACCTGCTTGGCTTTGCCCTCATGGTGCCCATGGTCCATTCTGCCTTCTTCCATTAGAAAAAAGCCTTTGGGATCTTTTGTCAGGATCTGGAGCGTAACTTTATACCAATCAGAGAATGAAGGTTCAGTCAGGTTGTTTCAACTTTACTGCATGTCCCTGGGCTCAAGACACCTATGAGGTAGTCCACTCTGGAGGGTTCAAGGGGCAGCAGTTCAGTGTAGTTCCAGACATAGTGGTAATATTTATGTCTGGGTTTGAAGTTCTTCCAAATGCTGTTGAGGACCAGACCTTCCAGCCTTCTGCCCCTGGTCTTCTCATCTAGTTCATATTCCACATCAGTTCTTCGGGTACATTTAATTCCAACTGCCATCCATGATCAACTTGGAGAGGGCCACAAAGGGGAACTTGTCCATCTCCAGCCATGTCTCCTCCCCCTTTCTCCTCCCTGTATTGTGGTGTAGCTGGCCCATCAGGATGAGGGCAGCCATCAGTGTGTAGATGCCCATGCTGTCTCCCAGGAACATGACATTCTTGGCCATATTGGTGTTGAGCTTTTGTAGTTTCAGGGCAATTTTCAAGGTCTCTTGGGGTTGTTGTCGCCAGTAATTGAGGTCTTTTTCTGTCATAAAAGTGGTGGTAAGGCAGATGGGCATTGCTCGAAATGGTGAGATCATGGCATACCCCAAGATTCGTACCTTGCTAGAACCCAGATTGGTGGGAAGAGGTGAGCTGGCTGTTTCATCTGTTAATTGAAGTTCCTATCCTGCAGGCACTCCTGAGGAGGGTCTGTCCCAGTGGTAGCCCTAGGGAGCACAGTGTTGGGAGCATACTCTGGTGGCTACCTCTCATGGAAGCCAAGCCTGCACCTGCCATCATTCTCTTTTTCTTAATCTCATAAGAAAGTTACTTGCTACTGATATTAATCTCAAACTGGAGCTATTTGCTATTAACATTAAAGTCAGATCATTTACCTCGAAACATTTTATCTATTAGCATTGACTCCAGTAAGGGTGTTCCTATCTATCTCTCTTCTTCTACTCCTTAGCGCTAGTGTTGTTTTCAAATAATTTTTCTCCTTATGTTTGGTTTGATCAATGCAAAAACAGTTTATGGCCACATTTTTCACGTTGATTATGCCAAAAATCTCTAATGAAAAATATATTCATTTAAAGATTGCAAGAATAGTTATGTGTGATTTTTCAGCTCACTTAAATGGAAGTTTCTACTATTAGACCAGCACGTTTTTCTTCTATTCCTAACGTTTAGCATCTGATAGTCATTACTTTTATCTGAGCTACTATGAGTTCAAACTTACAATATTGCATTTTATAGGTGAGATCATGAAATACTTGGCTTTCTGTGCTTTGCTTGTTTCACTTAGCATAAGATACTTTATTTAGGTCAAAACATTTTATAAATGCTATGGTATCTTTTATAAATGCCATGGTATCCTTTTAAGTATGTGGGCTTATTTGCAGTGTTTTTCTTTGTTATACCTCGGTTGACAAATACTTGGGATATTTCCATAGAGGGTACTGTGGATAATGTTATGAATATGAACATGCATATAAGTCATTAAACTAAAATGATTTCATATATATACTCAGAGGTGGGATTGTTAGTTTTTATGATGTTCTAGCCCATTCTTTTGCTGTAATAAAATACTCCAAACAAAAAGTAATTTAAGAGAGGAAAGGATTTGTTTGCTTTGTGCTTTCAAATCATAACCCATTACTTAGGTATGTCAGGACAGGAAATTAAGCAGAAAGTCAAAGCTGAAACTATGGCAGAATGCTACTTATTGGATTACTCCCTCACAAGCTTATGTGTAGCCTAGGACCATTTACCCAGAGAATGGGACTGCCTAAAGTGGACTAAACCCTCTTAAATCAATTAACAATTAAAACAATCACCCACAGACATGTTCACAAGCTAATATGATCTAGGAAATTTGTCATTCAAGGTTTTCCTCAGATGAACCCAGCCTGTGTCAAGTTTACAATTAAAGCTAAATAGGACATACGGTGAATTACATATAAATACATCAATTTAAACTGATAACTGCAATGTATAAAGATTGCCTTTCCTCAACACTCCTTGTCCTTTGTTTATAGTTACATGATGTCTAATTTCATCATCTTTTGATGTATGTATTGTTCATTCATACATCTTCTTTGAAAAATTATACATGTAGAACCTTTGCCCACAGTTTAAGTGTTGTTCTTTGTTATTGTGTTATGTGCATTCCTTATGCATTTTATGTATTAACTTCTTATTAGATATATGGTTTGCAAATGTTATCTCATGCCATACATTGTCTCTTCAGTTCATTGATTTTCTTGATAGTACAAGGGCTTGTATGTTTGATGTAATACTACTTATTTTTACTATTATTCCCTGAGTGCTATTTCAGAAAAAAAATACTTATCAAAAAATTACCCCACATTTCTATCTTGCCTTTTTGAAGGGTTCATGTTGTAATGTTTAAGTCTCTAATCTATGTTGAGATTTTTCTCTGTGAAGTATAAAGTACATTTTTAATTTATAGATAGATAGACATGTATATATTGTGTGTGCATTTATTTTTATTTAAGAATATTTTTATTTTCCTAAAATGTTTACATGGATCCATTTTCAATAAATTGAATTATACATATGTACTATACCTCTGATCTCTCTCTTTTCTTCTATTGGTCCTGGCATCCTTTTCATGTCATTTCCACATTGATGTTAGTAATATAGTTTGAAATTAATAACAGTATGTTGAAGATCCATAGGAAATCAAGCAGGACAAAATATGAGCTAATGGGGTTGGGGATTTAGCTCAGTGGTAGAGCACTTGCCTAGGAAGCGCAAGGCCCTGGGTTCGGTCCCCAGCTCCAAAAAAAAGAACCAAAAAAAAAAAATATATGAGCTAAAGGAGGAGGTAGTCATGAAGTTTCACCTCTACCTGAGTTATCTTTGACAACTGGGGAATGTTCTGAAAGGAAGCATTTTACCCCAGAGATGCATCCTCTGAAACACTACCCATGTTCCAGTAGAGGTTCGTATTACACCCACAGTTATATTGGTAACATTAAATGAGCTCTATGAGTTTTTTAAAATAGCGTATGAGAGAAAGCCTTTTTCCTTTCCTCTGATGGCAACCATCAGGTGAGCCAAGATGGGTACATACAAATATATCCAGGAGCTATGGAGGAAGAAGTCCGATGTGAGGGTTTGCTGCTGGCAATATAGCCAGCTCTCTGTGCTGCACAGGGCTCCCCCAACCTGATAAAATGCAAAGGCTGGGATACAAGACTAAGCAAGGTTATGTCCTTTATAGAATTTCTGTCTGCCGTGGTGGTAGCAAACACCAGGTTCCTAAGGGTGTAATTTACGGCAAGCCTGTCCACCATGGTGTTAACCAGCTGAAACTTGCCCGAAGACTTCAATCTGTTGCTGAGGAGAGAGCTGGGCATCATTGTGGGGCTTTGAGAGTCCTGAGTTCCTACTGCATTGGTGAAGTTTCCACATATAAAATTTTTTAGGTTATCCTCATTGATCCATTTCATAAAGTTATCAGAAAAAATTACGGATACCCAGCGGATCACCAAACCAGTCCAAAAGCACAGAGAGATGTGTGGGCTGACATCTGCTGGCCGCAGGAGCCTTGGAAAGGGCCACAAGTTTCACCACACTATTGGTGGATCTAACCGTGCAACCTGGAGAAGGCACAGTACTCTCCAGTTCCACCATTACTGATAATACATGTAATATTTGTAAAATTCATATCCAATAAATAATTTAGGACAGTCAAAAATAGCACATGAAGTTTAGGGGAAAACAGTGGAAGTGCTATGGGAAGATTTGGAAGGAGGAAATGGGGGTTAGATTTGGTGAAAACACATTGTTTACATTTATGTTAGTCTCAAAATTAATATGAAAACTTTGATATCTCAATATTCATATTTTTCAAGATATCTTTGATAATTTATGATCTCTTCAATTTGTGCATTTACTGTTGAATATTTATGTTTTGGTATTACAAAGGACCACAGGTCTGTAACATTTTTTTTAATGTAGTGTCCCTGTCTAGCTTTACTATCAGAGTAAAGATGGCTTCTTGAAATGAGTTTAGTAGTGTAGTATCTTTTCAGTCTTTGAAGATTAAAAAAGATTTGTAGTAAAAATATTTGGTACAATTTATCCATTGAAACTCTCTTTTCTTTGGAGTTTTCTTTCTCTAAAATTTCTGCTTTAGTTTCTTTGTTATTAGTCTGTTAATTTTTTATAATGTAGTCATGGTAGGTTACATCTTTCCAGGAATTTATCTATTTTCCTTGGGTATCCAAAAATTTGAGAACTTTTCCTAATAGATTCTTCTGATCATTTGTATTTCTGAGCTATCAGTTGTTTCCTCATTCATTTGTAGTTTCACTTCTTTCAGATCTCTCTTTTCTAAGCTCATTTTATCATTTTTGTTCATCTTTTTAAAAAACTCGAATGTTCTTTTTACATTTTTATTTCAATGCATTTCCAATGTCTACTCTCTTCTAGTGTTTATGATTTCACTGCCCATTTTTTGGCTAGGTTTACAGTACTAAGCATGAATTCTTTCCCACTAGGTAGACGTTAAATATTATTAGACCTTTTTTGGTTTTTCCCTAAGATAAAACTGTCACTATTATTATTTTGACTTCAGCTTTACAACTGGATAGGACTATTAATTGCTTTTCTTCCTTGGCAGCTTGCTTAGACCGTTTATATAATATGAGGACTAGTTTTCACGGAGAAGGCTTTCACGTTAGTTCCAGCCCAGTATCTCTAAGTACTGTTTTTATAGGCTGTGGTGTCTTCAGACAATGATGTAAAATATGTAAAAGTCACAAATGAATTTTTTATTTTTTTATTTTCTGCTTGTCTATTTATTCTATATTTTATTTTATGATAATATAACTTGTTTAATGATTTTTCTTTCTGGCTAATGGGGACATTTCCAAGTTAGTAAGAAACTTCTTATGTATATACTGCTAAATTAAACTTATTTGTCCTTTCATACTACCTTGATGAGTAATTTAAATTCAAAAAGTTACAAGACTTATTTGCTTGCAGGCTGCCATACTGTCACACTCCAACTACTAGAACTGCTGTGGAATCTAAGCCCTTAATCTTCTCAGAGTAGGATTTTTGCCAGTATCTTCCAAATTTTAGTCAGATATTACCTGTTTCTCCCAGGGGAAATTAAATTGATTCCTATAATGTAAAAGAATTTAGCCCAATGTTAACTGCTCACCCAGGCTTACCTTGATCTCAGTATTCAACTCTATCAGTGTCTTATGCTCTCCAACCCCCTCATTCCATTCTACATTTTTCTGAGGTTTTCACAGTTTAATATTGTTGATCATTTACTGTCTATCTGTCCTATACATTTAGTCACCCATATATGCTTGTATTTGAGGGAGCTTGAAAACTGTGTCTTTAGATATAAAATTTTCAGAAACAACAAAAGTTGTATTAGTCTTGGTTTTCTAGAGTCACAGAATTTATGATGGCTTACAGTCTGCAGTCCAACTATGGACAGATGTAAATGGGAAGAAACTAATAGTTACTCTGTCCCACAAGTCTAGTTGTTTCAGCTGGTCTTCTGTAAGTTTCAACAGATGTGCTGGTAAGTAAGTGCAGTCAAAAAGAGTGAAGTTTCCTTCTTCCAATGTCCTTATGTAAGCCTCCAACAGAAGGTGTGGCCCATATTAAAAGTGTGTACCACGGGGTTGGGGATTTAGCTCAGCGGTAGAGCGCTTGCCTAGCGAGCGCAAGGCCCTGGGTTCGGTCCCCAGCTCCGAAAAAAAAGAAAAAAGAAAAAAGAAAAAAAAAGTGTGTACCACCACACCTGGATCTGGGACTTGCTCTGGCTCAGACTGGCCTTAAACTCAGAGAGATCTGCTTGTCTCAGTCTCCTGGGATTAAAGGAATGTACTACCTTGCCTGGGCCTAACCTTTTCTTGGCCACTGTGTCAAGATCTCCATACCAAGATCCAGGTCAGAAATTTGTGTCTTCCAGCCTCAAGATCTGGTTCATAAGTGAGCCCTCCAATTCTGGATTGTAGTTCATTCCAGATATAGTTGAGTTGACAACCAGGAATAGCCATTACAGTTGTCTAAGTTGTTTCTTTTTCTTCTCCTACTCCCAACCAAATAAAACTTTGTGTTGCTGAGTGAGTTCTGCACCCCACCAATTATCTTAAAGCAAGTGTTACTTATATTTTTGAAGAATAGGGAACTCAAGAATAAAATTTGCAATGAATATATTTGGGTGGAATCAAGAAGAATGTAAATACTGAAATTTTACTTGTGTTTTTAATCACATTTTCATTTGCAAGTGTTTGATTTTCTCACATTTTGCTTAATATAATACTAGTGTGAATCTTACAAAATAGACTAAATACCAACTTTGGTATCAGATATGCATGATTTTTATATATTCCATATATATGATTTCCATACATATACAACCATTTCTATAAAGATAATTTCACATTTCTGACAGTGAATTGAGACTTGAGTAAATGTTTCTATCTTTGTTATTACCACCACTGCTTCATAGAAAATATGACTGTAAAAGAAGATTGGAATTTTTGTAAAGTCACAAAGTGAGTGGCTGATGCTAAGAATTTTAAGATGTTATTTCTCCATTCTGATTTTACAAACCAACTTTAGTCATCAGGGAAATGCAAATCAAAAGGACACTGAGATTCCACCTCACACCACTCAGAATGGCTAAGGTCAAAAACTCAGGTGACAACCAATGCTGGTGAAAATGTGGAGAAAGAAGAACACTCCTCCATTGTTGCTGGGATTGCAAACTGGTACAACCTCTCTGGAAATCAGTCTGGAGGTTCTCCAGAAAATTGGACATTGAACTACCTGAGGACTCAGCTATACCTCTCTTGGGCATACACCTAAAAGATGCCCCAACGTATAACAAAGACACATGCTCCACTATGTTCATAGCAGCCTTATTTATAATAGTCAGAAGCTGGAAAGAACCCAGATGCCCTTCAACAGAGGAATGGATACAGAAAATGTGGCACATCTACACAATGGAATATTACTCACCTATCAAAAACAATGACTTTATGGAATTCATAGGCAAATGGATGGAACTAGAAAATATCATCCTGAGTGAGATAACCCAATCACAGAAAAGCACACATGGTATGCACTCACTGATAAGCGAATATTAGCCCCAAAGCTCGAATTACCCAAGACACAATCCACAGACCACGTGAAGCTCAAGAAGAAGGACAACCAAAATGAGGATGCTCCAGTCCTTAAAGGGGAGAACTAAAATATTCACAGGAGAAGATATGGAGTCAAAGTTTGGAGCAGAGACTGAGGGAATGGCCACTTAAAGCCTGCCTCACCTCAGGATCTAGTCCATATACATACAGCCACCAAAACCCATAAAATATTGCTGATGCCAAGAAGTTCATGCTGACAGGAGCCTGGTATAGCTGTCTCCTGAGAGACTTTGCCACAGCATGACAAATACAGAGACGAATACTAGCAGCAAAGCATTGAATTGAGAATAGGGAATTAGAGAAAGGATTGAAGGAGCTGAAGGGGCTTGCAACCCCATAAGAACAATACCAATCAACCAGAGCTCCCAGGGACTAAATCACCATCCAAAGAGTACACATGGACAGACCCATGGCTCCAGCTGCATATGTAGCAGAGGATGTCCTTGTTGATACCAATGGGAGGAGAAGTCCTTGGCCTTGCCAAGGGTGGACACCCTAGTGTATGAGCATGTCAAGAAGGGGAAGTGGGAAGGGGTGGGTGGTTGGGGAGGGGGAACAACCTGAGAGAAGGAGGTGGTGAGATAGGGGGTTATGGATGGGGATCCAGGAAAGGAGATTTGACATGTAAATAAATAAAATAGCCAATAAAAAAACTCATTAATTTTTTTCCACTCCAGGTTTTATTTCCCTTCAGGTCCACGGTTCACCCTCTGACTGTTCCACATCCCATCCCTCCTCCCTGCATATGCACCCCCCAAGTCTTGATGAGGATGTCCCCACATGTCCCCGCCCAGCCTGCCCCACCAGACTTCTAAACTTCCTGGGGCCTCCAGTCTCTTTAGGGTTAGGTGCATCTTCTCTGACTAAACCCAGACTAGGCAGTCCTCTGCTGTATATGTATTGGAGGCCTCATATGAGCTGGTGTGTGCTGCCTTACAGGATAATTGAGACTGCTGGTTTTCCTACAGGGTAACCCTCCTCTTCGTCTTCCTCCAGTTTTTCCCTAATTCAACAGAGGGATCAGCAGCTTCTGTTCATTGGTTGGGTGTAAATATCTGCATCTGACTCTTTCAGCTGCTTGTTGGATCTTTTGGAGAGCAGTCATGGTAGGTCCCTTTTTGTGAATGGCCCATAGCCTCAGTAATAGTGTCAGGCCTTGGGGCCACCCCTTGAACTGGATCCCACGTTGGGCCTGTCACTGGACCTTCTTTTCCTCAGGTATCTGTTGGTTGCTGTTTTGTCCTAATGACAGTGTCTTTTGCCTTACAGAAAGAAGCTCTGCCATTTTATGAAGTCCCATTTGTCGATTCTTGATCTTAGAGCATAAGCCAATGGTGTTTTGTTCAGGAAATTTTCTCCAGTGCCCATGTGTTCGAGATGCTTCCCCACTTTTTCTTCTAGTAGTTTGAGTGTATCTGGTTTGATGTGGAGGTCCTTGATCCACTTGGATTTAAGCTTTGTACAGGGTGATAAGCATGGATCGATCTGCATTCTTCTACATGCTGACCTCCAGTTGAACCAGCACCATTTGCTGAAAATGCTATCTTTTTTCCATTGGATGGTTTTGGCTCCTTTGTCAAAAATCAAGTGACCATAGGTGTGTGGGTTCATTTCTGGGTCTTCAATTCTATTCCACTGGTCTATCTGCCTGCCCCTGTACCAATACCATACAGTTTTTTTTTTTTTTTTTTATTAACTTGAGTATTTCTTATATACATTTCGAGTGTTATTCCCTTTCCCGGTTTCCGGGCAAACATCCCCCTCCCCCCTTCTTTATGGGCGTTCCCCTCCACATCCTCCCCCCCTTGCCGACCACCCCCAACAATCTAGTTCACTGGGGGTTCAGTCTTTCTTAGTAGCTGAGTAGTAGTCCATTGTATAAATGAACCACATTTTCTGTATCATTCTTCTAACATGTTTAATTTGATGAGTTTTATAGGCTATGATGTTTACTTGTAGATGCTTCTGTAAATGTAATTTTTAGATGCAATTGTCATTTATATTAATGGACTTTATGTATTACAGATTGTTTTCCATTCTGTTAAGTGGGCCTTATCTAATCAGTTGAAGTCTTTAGAAATAAAAATTAATTTTATGGTGAGGATACTGATTTAACAGATGTAAAAATAAAGCAAGCATACCTTATTCATGTTTTGAGGGTATTTTATTTCATTTATACACATGAGTTACTAGAAATATTTATATTCCTTATAAAATAGGAAGCAGATTATAAATTATTAAAAAATATATAAATAAATATTACCACACCTTTGTCTATGTTGGTATTTAATTTTAAAATGATACTAGACAATGCTTTAATTCATAACAGAAATAGTGTTTATCAAAAATATGCTTAAGAAGAATTTTTGAGGCCCATGAAAAAATATAAAAATTTCTACTTTCTGCCCATTCCTATCTGCTGGGACAAACTGCTAGCTACTCTGCTCCCCAAAAGACACCATATCCTGAGGCATCCCAGAGATCTGCCACACTCAGGGCATCTGGCACCACAGCTGCAGACATACCAAGAAAGCCACTGCACTCAGGACACCACAGCTTGAAGGCGTCCCAGTAGTACCTCTGTACACAGGGCAACTAGGCAACAGACACCACAGTCTAAAGATGTCCAGGGAGCTCAGTGGCATACAGGACAACTGATCCAAAAGACTAAAGCCTTCCTGGAATTCTGTTGCACACAGGGAAACAGACCCCACAGTTCACAGACACCCCTAGAGAACAGCTTCACACAGGACCATAGCTTGACTGCTCCTCTGAAGACCCCACAGTCTGTAGGCCTCCCAGGAGAGCTGCTGCAGCAAAGGCAACAACAGATCAGCAGCTTCTCTGCCCCTCTGATGACCCACCAGTTGGAAGGCTCCACAGGAGTTCTGCTACAGCCAGGACTTCAGGACTATCAGGAGACCTGAAGCAACCCAGGGACAAAAGAGGCAGACTCCAGAGAGTCACCCAGAGCAGCAAACAACAGGGATAACCAGATAGTGAGAGGCAAGTGCAAGACCAAAAACAAACTCTTATAGTAAAGGAAAAGTTTTTAAAACGCATTATTAAAAGGATAGTCCCAAGAGGGTTACGAAGGCAAAGAGTCCAAATGAGAATGCCTCAATTCCACTTGGGAGGTAAAAGAAAGCAACCAATCATGGAGGAAGGGGGGAGACGGAGGGAGGGACCTGGGTGGGAGAGCAGACAGGGAGGGGAAAAGGGAAGCATTATCAGCTATTAGGGGTGGGGAAACAGGACTGAAGTCCTGAGGGCCAGTAGAAAAAAATGGAAACAGGCAACCTTGGGAGGTAGAAGCTGGGAGAACCAACTTTCTTGAATGTACTAGAGAGGACTCAAAAACGGAGAGTTCAGATGAAATGCCCAACAGTAAGGAGAGTCCACCTCCAGTAGAAAGACAGGGCATCATGTGGAGGGATGGGGTTGCCATCCCACAGTCAAAACTATGATTCAGAATTGTTCTGTCTAAAAGAACTGCAGGGACAAAACTGGAGAAGAGACTGAGAGAAAGGAGGTCCAGTGTCAGATCCAAATTGGGATACAGATCAAGAGGAAGCTCCAAAGACTGTTACTGTTACTGACGCTATGTTTTGCTTATAGACAAGGGCCTGGCATTGATGTCCTCTGAGAGATCTTGCAAGCACATCTTGTATTTTATAATGTATAATCATCACAAATGCATTCTTTTCAGAATATTGGGGAAAGACTTCATGAGTGCAAAGAAGCATGGGTCATCCAGAAGCTTGTTTCCCTTGAGATAAATTGAGTTCGCTTGTGAAACCTAATTTCTTAGTAAATATAGTGAGGGGAACTTCAAGACCAGTTGGTTATCGTACCAAACCTTAGCTCACTGCAAAAATTTTAAATGAAAGGATAGTAATTATGAAATAAATTTTCAGCCACTTATTAAGTAGACATCCTCAGTATCCTCACAGCTTTGAAGGGGGCCACACAGTTGTGTAAATATTCATTTCCAATTTGAAAACAGGCATATTGTATTGGGCTTCTTACTGTTTCACAAGCTGGTTGGAATTCCTGTGTGCCAGCTAGTTTTTTATGTGTTTTGAGAAGAGGGAACATCAGTTGAGAAAATGCCCCCACCAGACTTTCCTATGGGCTAGGCTGCAGTGAATTTTCTTGATACATGATTAATGTGAGAGCTCTCCTATATAAGCCCTTTTCTCACCTAGTTGCTTTTTGTCATGGTATTTTATCACAGCAATAGACAGCTAACTAAAACAGAAATTGTGATACATATGGCCGTGTGTTTTGGAAAGGATTTTGGTGGCATTTTTATATCCTAATTCAGGTTTTTTTATTATTATTTTTAGAAATAATATTAAATAATATTTCATTTAATATATATTTGAAATATACTTTCTTATTCCCCGAATCCTTCCAGATCCTCCCGCTCTAACTATCAACCCAACTTCACATTTTGACTCTCTTAAGAAGAAAAAAGGGATAAAAGTGGAGTCTGGTTTGCATTAGCCATCTAACCCTGAGCATGAATCCTGCCCTAGAATGTGGTTGATATATTCCATTGTTGTCCCAGTCCTCGGTCCAATGGTTAGCTGTATGCATCTGCATCTGTATTGGTGAAGGTCTGGCAGAGCCTCTCAGGAGACAGCTATATTAGGCTCCTGTTAGTCAGCACTTCTTGGCATCAAAAATTGTGTCTGAGTTTGGCAGATGGGATGGATCCCCAGGTGGGGAAGTCACTGGATAGCCTTTCCTTCAGTCTCTGCTCCACTCTTTGTCCCTTCATTTCCTTTCTATATAAGCAATTCTGGATTAATATTTTTGAGATGGGTGGGTGGCCCCATCCCTCAACCAGGGCTGTGGTCTCTAATGGCTGAGAAGCACCTAAAGAAACTTTCAACATCCTTAGTCATCAGGGAAATGCAAATCAAAACAACCCTGAGATTCCACCTCTCACCAGTCAGAATGGGTAAGATAAAAGCCTCAGGTGACAACAGATGCTGGCGAGGATGTGGAGAAAGATGAACACTCCTCCATTGTTGCTGGGATTGTAAACTGGTACAACCTCTCTGGAAATCAGTCTGGAGGTTCCTCAGAAAATTGGACATTGAACTACCTGAGGACCCAGCTATACCTCTCCTGGGCATATACCCAAAAGATGCTCCAACGTATAACAAAGACACGTGCTCCACTATGTTCATAGCAGCCTTATTTATAATAGCCAGAAGCTGGAAAGAACTCAGATGCCCTTCAACAGAGGAATGGATACAGAAAATGTGGCACATCTACACAATGGAATACTACTCAGCTATTAAAAACAATGACTTCATGAAATTCATAGGCAAATGGATGGAACTAGAAAATATCATCCTGAGTGAGGTAACCTAATCAGAGAAAAACTCACATGGTGTGCACTCACGGATAAGTGGATATTAGCCAAAAATAAAAGCTTAGAATGCCCAAGATACAACTCACAGACCATATGGAACCCAAGAAGAAGGATGACTAGAGTGGGGATACTTCAGTCCTCAGAAGGGGGAAAGAAAATATACGTTCTTATAATCATATGTGTGTTGTAATTATTGTATTTAATTTTGTATTTTCTTAGTGTCTTGGTAAATAATTTTTAATGAAATATGTTATTTTCTTTAGTTTCATGGAAAGAATCCCTTTTCTTTAATGATTGCCTCTGCTCCATTTTTTTCTTTAATTTAACTTTATATTTTTTTACCTATTCACTTTACATCCAATTCACTGCCCCCCTTTTGTCATTCCTTCCCATAATCCTTCCCTCATCCAACTCCCCTTCTTCTCTGAGTGAGTGAAGGACCCCTGATTATCCCCCCCACCCTACCCTAGCACTTTGAGTGTCTGCAAGGATAGGGGGTTCTTTTCTCACTAAGTCCAGCCAAGGCAACACAGCTAGGAGAACATATCCCAGGTACAGGCAACAGCTTTTGGGATAGCCATTGTTCCAGTTGTTTGGAACCCACATGAAGTCCAAGCTGCTCATCTACTACATATGTGCGGGGTGCCTAGGTTCAGGCCCTGTATGTTCTTTTGTTAGTGGTTCAGTCTCTGAGAACCCCAAGGATCCACGTTTGTTAACTGTGTTGCTATTCCTATGGAGTTCTTATCCCCTTCGGTGATGCAATCCTTCCTTCTATTTTTTCATAAAAGTCCCCAAGCTCCATCCACTGTTTGGCTATGGGTGTGTGTATCTGTCTGAGTCAGCTGCTGGGTGGAGCCTCTCAGAGGACAACATACTGCTGTCTGCAAGTATAACAGAGTCTTGGGATAGGTGCTTGCCCATGGGATGGGTCTCAAGTTAGGACAGTTTTCTTTGGCCATTCCCCGAGTCTCTGTTCTTTCCCCATGTCTGCATTACTTTTAGACAGGATAAATTTTGAGTTGAAAGTTTTGTGAGTGGGTTGGTGTCTCTATTGCTCCACTGGAGTTCCTGTCTGGTTTCTTCAGATTCTATATCCCAAGTGTAGTGAGTCATAGCTAAAGTCACCGCCATTGATTCTGGAGTTCCTCCCTTATCCCAGGTTTCTGTCCTGTCCTGCAGATGCCCCCTACCTCCCCTCATCAGTTACAGGTTTCTATTAATTTTTATGACTATCTAGCCATCTCTCCTGTCCTTCCCTGATTCTGAGTCCCCCATTCTCCTCCCCATCTCCTTCCCCCCACAGTTCCCTCCATCTGTCTTTTATGACTATTGTATCCCCTGTCCTTTTAAGTGAGATTAAAGCTTCCTCACTTGGACCTTCCTTCTTGTTTAGCTTCTTTGAGTCTGGGCAGTGTACATGGTACCTCTATTTTATGGCTAATATTCACTTATCAGTGAGTATATAAAATGCATGTCCTTTTGGACTGGGTTGCCTCGCTCAGGAAAATATTCTCAAGTTCCATCCACTTGCCTGCAAAATTCATGGTATCTTGGTTTTTAATAGCTTAATAGTATTCCATTGTTTAGATGTGCCACATTTTCTTTATCCATTCCTCAGTTGAAGGACATCTTGGTTGTTTCCAATTTCTGGCTCTTACAAATAAAGCTGCTATGAACATAATTGAACAAGTGCCTTTGTGAGTTGGAGCATCTTTTGGTATAGCTGGGTCCTCAAGTAGAACTATTGCCAGTTTTCTGAGAAATGCCAGATTGGTTTCAAAAGTGGTTGAACAAGTTTGCACTCTCATCAGCAATGAAGAAGTATTTCCCTTGCTCCACATCCTTACTGGCATGTGCTATTTGTTTTTTATCTTAGCCATTCTGACTGGTGTTAAGTGGAATCTCAGAGTTGTTTTGATTTGCATTTCCCTGATGACTAAGGAGTTCGAACATTTTTTTAAGTGTTTCTCAGCCATTTGAGATTCCTCTGTTGAGAATTCTGTTTAGTTCTGTACCCAATTTTTAGTTGGGTTATTTGGATTGTTGATGGCTAATTTCTTGAGTTCTTTTTAAATTTTGGACATTAATGCTCTATTGGATGTAGGGTTGGTGAAGAACTTTTCCCAATGTGTGTGCTGCTAATTTGTCCTATTGACAGTGTCCTTTGCCTTACAAAAGCTTTTTCTGTTCTAGCCTTAAAGGTTGGTTGATACCATTTGTGTGGATTATCTGGGTTTGTGTTTGTGTGTGTGTGTGTGTGTGTGTGTGTGTGTGTGTGTGTGTGTGTTTCATCTATATGTGTCTATTTGTTTTATGGCTTTCCCTTTCAGGTATAAAATGGAATGATCCCTTTTTTATTATCATTTCTATTTATTTACATTCCAAATGCTGCCTCCCTGGTACCCTCTGGAAAAGGGCATTAAGTTTCTACAGGATTAGTTGCATCTTCTCCCACTGAGGTTAGACAAGGCATATGTTTACAGATGCACCATGGGCCTCAGGACAGCCTGTGTATGCCCTAAGTATTTTCATGCCAAAACAAGTGTTAACAGTTACTCATGAAATGGTTATCAGTATTCTTAACACTGTGACCCTCATGTTATGGTGACCCACAACCATAATTTTTATTATTGCTACTTCATGTTTGTAATTATGATACCATTATAAATCATCAAATAAGTATCTGTGTTCTGCATGATCTTAGGTGACTCTGTGAAAGGGTCCTTTGATCCCCACCATGAGTTTCAACCCATGGGTTAAGAATCTCTGCCCTGTAGAATGAGTTTGGATTTTTACCACAGGACCCTCACCTGGAATTATTGCTACTGGGAAGTCTGGCTATTTCTGTTATAAATCTGATCATATTGTTCTTGGGCATTTGGAACTGTTTTATGGCACTAATATGGAAAAGCCTTGAACTTTAGAATAGAAAATTCCTTAAATATATTATAAGAAAATTTTAGTGAACCCTTCTGCTGTTGGTTTGAAGACAAAAGGGAGTAAATAAATGTTACTGTAAAGATGTAGCTCTTGGATTTTTCAAAGAGGAACTTGGATAAGAGCCATTTGTGTGGTCTTCTGGCTGTGAATTTGCTTTCAGAGAAATCAGCATTGGAAAAAAATCATCTGACACTGCACTGGAACTGTAAGAAGTATGGCTTTGGGTTGAAATCCCACTTGTGGTATCAGTTTTTATATTAGTTACTTTTCTGCTGCTTTATAAAATATCCTGACAGAATCAATTTGAGGAATGAAGGGATTATTTTGGCTACAATTCCAGGGTGCCACCCACTATGGTGGCAAGAGCTTGAAGAGACAGTGTGATTAATTTGCTCATTATGGCTTCATGCTATAATCGGGGATGGATAAAATGATACCTTTAGTTTTTGGTGTTTCCTCACAGTTGCTTTCTGTATTTAGAGACTTTTGTGACTCTGTTTTTCTCCTTCTTATAACAGTGTTATCAGCCACTATCCATAATGATTCATCTCTACAATTTTATACATAATCTATTTTTGAAGCATTGCAGAATTAAAATTATTCTATTTCATGATATTGTAAATCTACCATAAGCATTAGTATACAGACTATTTCATACAGAATTTTCTTTTGTGTGCTTTGCCCCTTGTCTAGCTCTATATAGGCAGGCTTCTTCAGTGACACAGCTTATTCCTTTCTGTCAATTTTGCTGTAGCATAATCCAAAGCTGCCTCAGCAGGAATCTGAATCAAACTCTGTAGAAACATCTCAGTGTGAATCATAACAATTATATGAATCACAGTCTCTCTTGTTAAAATAGCATTTGATTGGATTAGCGTTTAAAATGGTAAATAATTTGATTTCTTAAAATACACTTATCAAAACTGGATTTATATTGTTCTTCCCTCTACACTGCTAGCTCCTATGTTGCTCCTCAGGTAATTAAAAAAAATTCCATCTTTTACTTCACTTGATATTCCCTGAGGATTCTGGAAGATAACCCTTTTCTAGCAGGTTGAGATAGGTTAATAGTATATAAAAGTCTGTATTTGCTTTTATTATTTCTTTTACTGCTACCAATATTGCCCAACTCAAATATGTTTATAAATAGAATATTGATGATTGGTGATGCTAAGTGTTTTCCTTAGGGCTGCAAAAATTTGCTTTTATCACCTAAAATTATAATTCGTGTGGTAATTATATTTTATTGAAAATGGTGCTTGCTCATTGAATTGAATCAATTCAAAACCCATGAAAAGGAAAATGACAAGATTATTCCGTAACAACCCTATTTTTCCCCTTGACTAAAGCACTGTTAACAGTATGGAACACATATTTCTTTTTTTTTTTTCATCTTTATTAACTTGAGTTACTTATTTACATTTCAGTTGTTATTCCCTTTCCTGGTTTCCAGGCCAACATCCTCCCTAACCCTTCCCCCTCCCCCTCTATACAGGTGTTCCCCTGCCATCCTCCCCTCATTACAGCCCTCCCCCCAACAATCACCTTCACTGGGGGTTCAGTCTTGGCAGGACCAAGGGCTTCCCTTTTCACTGCTGCTCTTACTAGGCTATTCATTGCTACCTATGAGGTCAGAGTCCAGGGTCAGTCCATGGATAGTCTTTGGGTAGTGGCTTAGTCCCTGGAAGCTCTGGTTGCTTGGCATTGTTGTTCATAAGGGGTCTTGAGCTCCTTCAAGCTCTTCCAGTCCTTTCTCTAATTCCTTCAACAGGGTCCTGTTCTCAGTTCAGTGGTTTGCTACTGGCATTCGCCTCTGTATTTGCTGTATTCTGGCTGTGTCTCTCAGGAGCGATCTACATCCGGCTCCTGTCAGCCTGCACTTCTTTGCTTCATCCATCTTATCTAGTTTGGTGGCTGTATATGTATGGGCCACATGTGGGGCAGGCTCTGAATGGGTGTTCCTTCTTCCCCTGTTCTAAACTTTGCCTCCCTATTCCCTGCCAAGGGTATTCTTGTTCCCCTTTTAAAGAAGGAGTAAAACATTCGCATTTTGGTCATCCTTCTTGAGTTTCATGTGTTCTGTGCATCTAGGGTAATTCAAGCATTTTGGTTAATATCCACTTACCAATGAGTGCATACCATGTGGGAATACATATTTCTATACCACTTTCTACAATCAAATATGTACCTATTAAACTACAAATGCAAAATAATATACTTTAGACCATATTTACCAAAAAAGAGTGCACAGTTCACCAGGTAAAATTTTCACCATCATAATTTTAATATGGTTATGCATCATGGATGGTGAACATCTACAAAATAAGAATATACTTCAAAATTTTTATACTATCTCCAAAGAAATTCTAAGTAATAAATTCTAACATTATTTCTAGTTATAACATTTATTTTTCTGAATCCTAAATTCAAGTTCTTTTTATTATCTCAATACATTTATTTGACATGTAGAGTTTACTATTGTGTGCTGTAAAAATGCTTTGCAAGTCATATTCTTTAAATAATATTCATATTCAAATTTTCATTTTGCTTCACATAATTGCTATTTCATTTTCTAGTATACACCTTCAGCTTCAAGATGCTGAGTGCCTTTTGAAATTAATTGTTTTTATGTTAAAGTTACAAATATTTCTTCAAATTTTTGGCTGACAGAATTCTAGAATAGTCCTTCTATATCCTCTTTAGAATCTAAATTGAGTTTACTATACTAAACTATACTAAACATAATACCTAACAATTAAGTCTTTCACATAGTGTTGTTGTTGTTGTTGGTGGTGGTGGTGTGTGTGTGTGTGTGTGTGTGTGTGTGGTTTCTTTTTGGTTTTGTTTGTTTTGTATTTGCTATTGTCAGTGGTGAATGGCATTCTTTATTTATTGGACAGATAATGTGTTTACATTCCAATTGTTATCCCCTTTCCCAGTTCTCACCTTTCCCATCCCCTCTCCCTAGCTCTATGAGGATGCCCCTATTCCCACTCACCCACCCGTACCTCAACACCCTGGCATTCTCCTACACTGGGGAAAAGAGCCTTCAGAGGATAAGGTCCTCTCCTCCCATGAGGCCAGATAAGGCCATCCTCAGATATATATACAGCTGTATGGGTCCCAACATGTGTACTCTTTGGTTGGTGATTTAGTCCCTGGGAGCTCTAGTAGGGGGTCTGGTTTGTTGATACTGTTCTTCTTCCTATTTAGTTGCAAACCCTTTCACCTCCTTTAATCCTTTCTCTAACTCCTCCATTAGGGACCCCCATTCTCAGTTCAATGGTTGGATGAGATCATCCCCCTCTGTATTTGTCATGCTCTGGCAGAGCCTCTCAGGAGACAAATATATCAGGCTCCTGTCAGCATGCACTTTTTGGCATCAGCAATATTGTCTAGGTTTGGTGTATGAATGTATATGTGATGAAACCCCAGGAATGCAGTCTCTGGATAACCTTTTTTTCACTCTCTACTCCAAACTTTGTCTCCATATCTCCTCCTCGTCTTAAGTTTCATATGATCTAAGAATATTTTCTTAGGTATTCTAAGCTTTTGGGCTAATATCCATTTATCAGTGAGTGTATACCATGTGTGTTCTTTTGTGATTGGGTTACCTCACTCAGGATATTTTCCAGTTCCATCCATTTGCTTATGAATTTCATGAAATCATTGTTTTTAATAGCTGAGTAGTACTCCATTGTGTAGATATGTCACTTTTCTGTATCCATTCCTCTGTTGTAGGACATCTGGGTTCTTCCCAGCTTCTGACTATTATAGATAAAGCTGTTATTAACAAAGTGGAGCATGTGTCCATATTATATGTTGGAGGATCTTTGGGTACATGCCCATGAGTGGTATAAATGGATCCTCTGGTAGCAGTATGTCCAAGTTTCTGAGGAACCTCCAGACTGATTTCCAGAGTGGTTGTACCAGTCTGCAATCCCACCAACAATGGAGAAGTGTTCCTCTTTCTCCACATACTCACCAGCTTCTGCTGTCACCTGAGTTTTTAATCTTAACCATTCTGACTGGTGTAAGGTTGAATTTCAGAGTCCTTTTGATTTGCATTTCCCTGATGGCTAAGGATGTTGAACATTTTTTTTCTTTTTTTATTAACTTGAGTATTTCTTATTTACATTTCGAGTGTTATTCCCTTTCCCGGTTTATGGGTCAACATCCCCCTGACACCTCCCCCTCCCCTTCTTTATGTGTGTTCCCCTCCCCATCCTCCCCCCATTGCCACCCTCC
The DNA here is from genome assembly GCF_021556685.1 of Rattus norvegicus. Lineage (NCBI taxonomy): Eukaryota > Metazoa > Chordata > Mammalia > Rodentia > Muridae > Rattus > Rattus norvegicus. Next base: position 154,185,332 of record NC_141554.1, on the reverse strand, counting down.
CCCCAACAATCACATTCACTGGGGGTTCAGTCTTAGCAGGACCCAGGGCTTCCTCTTACACTGGTGATCTTACTAGATATTCAATGCTACCTATGGGGTCAGAGTCCAGGGTCAGTCCATGTATAGTCTTTAGGTAGTGGCTTAGTCCCTGGAAGCTCTGGTTGCTTGGCATTGTTGTACATATGGGGTCTCGAGCCCCTTCAAGCTCTTCCAGTTCTTTCTCTGATTCCTTCAACGGGGGTCCTATTCTCAATTCAGTGGTTTGCTGCTGGCATACGCCTCTGTGTTTGCTGTATTCTGGCTGTGTCTCTCGGGAGAGATCTACATCCGGCTCCTGTCGGTCTGCACTTCTTTGCTTCATCCATCTTGTCTAATTGGATGGCTGTATATGCATGGGCCACATGTGGGGCAGGCTCTGAATGGGTGTTCCTTCTGTGTCTGTTTTAATCTTTGCCTCTCTATTCCTTGCCAAGGGTATTCTTGTTCCCCTTTTAAAGAAGGAGTGAAGCATTCACATTTTGATCATCCGTCTTGAGTTTCATTTGTTCTAGGCATCTAGGGTAATTCAAGCATTTGGGCTAATAGCCACTTATCAATGAGTGCATACCATGTGTGTTTTTCTGTTATTGGGTTACCTCACTCAGGATGATATTTTCCAGTTCCAACCATTTGCCTACGAATTTCATAAAGTCATTGTTTTTGATAGCTGAGTAATATTCCATTGTGTAGATGTACCACATTTTCTTTTTTTTTTTTTTAATTAACTTGAGTATTTCTTATATACATTTCGAGTATTATTCCCTTTCCCGGTTTCCGGGCAAAAATCCCCCTCCCCCCTCCCCCCTCCCCTTCCTTATGGGTATTCCCCTCCCAACCTTACCCCCATTGCCGCCCTCCCCCCAACAGTCTAGTTCACTGGGGGTTCAGTCTTAGCAGGACCCAGGGCTTCCCCTTCCACTGGTGCTCTTACTAGGATATTCATTGCTACGTATGAGGTCAGAGTCCAGGGTCAGTCCATGTATAGTATTTAGGTAGTGGCTTAGTCCCTGGAAGCTCTGGTTGCTTGGCATTGTTGTACATATGGGGTCTCGAGCCCCTTCAAGCTCTTCCAGTTCTTTCTCTGATTCCTTCAACGGGGGTTCTATTCTCAGTTCAGTGGTTTGCTGCTGGCATTCGCCTCTGTATTTGCTGTATTCTGGCTGTGTCTCTCAGGAGCGATCTACATCCGGCTCCTGTCAGCCTGCACTTCTTTGCTTCATCCATCTTGTCAAATTGGGTGGCTGTATATGTATGGGCCACATGTGGGGCAGGCTCTGAATGGGTGTTACTTCAGTCTCTGTTTTAATCTTTGCCTCTCTCTTCCCTGCCAAGGGTATTCGTGTTCCCCTTTTAAAGAAGGCGTGAAACATTCACATTTTGATCATCCGTCTTGAGTTTCATTTGTTCTAGGCATCTAGGGTAATTCAAGCATTTGGGCTAATAGCCACTTATCAATGAGTGCATACCATGTATGTCTTCTGTGATTGGGTTAGCTCACTCAGAATGATATTTTCCAGTTCCAACCATTTGCCTACGAATTTCATAAAGCCGTTGTTTTTGATAGCTGAGTAATATTCCATTGTGTAGATGTACCACATTTTTTGTATCCATTCCTCTGTTGAAGGGCATCTGGGTTCTTTCCAGCTTCTGGCTATTATAAATAAGGCTGTGATGAACATAGTGGAGCACGTGTCTTTTTTATATGTTGGGGCATCTTTTGGGTATATGCCCAAAAGAGGTATAGCTGGATCCTCAGGCAGTTTAATGTCCAATTTTCTGAGGAACCTCCAGACTGATTTCCAGAATGGTTGTACCAGTCTGCAATCCCACCAACAATGGAGGAGTGTTCCTCTTTCCCCACATCCTCGCCAGCATTTGCTGTCACCTGAGTTTTTGATCTTAGCCATTCTCACTGGTGTGAGGTGAAATCTCAGGGTTGTTTTGATTTGCATTTCCCTTATGACTAAAGATGTTGAACATTTCTTTAGGTGTTTCTCAGCCATTCGGCATTCCTCAGCTGTGAATTGCTTGTTTAGCTCTGAACCCCATTTTTTAATAGGGTTATTTGTTTCCCTGCGGTCTAACTTCTTGAGTTCTTTGTATATTTTGGATATAAGGCCTCTATCAGTTGTAGGATTGGTAAAGATCTTTTCCCAATATGTTGGTTGCCATTTTGTCCTAACAAGAGTGTCCTTTGCCTTACAGAAGCTTTGCAGTTTTATGAGATCCCATTTGTCGATTCTTGATCTTAGAGCATAAGCCATTGGTGTTTTGTTCAGGAAATTTTTTCCAGTGCCCATGTGTTCCAGATGCTTCCCTAGTTTTTCTTCTATTAGTCGGAGTGTGTCTGGTTTGATGTGGAGGTCCTTGATCCACTTGGATTTAAGCTTTGTACAGGGTGATAAGCATGGATCGATCTGCATTCTTCTACATATTGACCTCCAGTTGAACCAGCACCATTTGCTGAAAATGCTATCTTTTTTCCATTGGATGGTTTTGGCTCCTTTGTCAAAAATCAAGTCACCATAGGTGTACAGGTTCATTTCTGGGTCTTCAATTCTATTCCATTGATCCACCTACCTGTCTCTGTTCCAATACCAAACAGTTTTTTTTTTTAACCACGATTGCTCTGTAATACAGCTTGAGGTCAGGAATGGTGATTCCCCAAGAAGTTCTTTTATCATTGAGAATATTTTTCAATATCATAGGTCTTTTTTTATTCCAGTGAATTTGCAAAATGCTCTCTAACTCTATGAATAATTAAGTTTGAATTTTGATGGGCATTGCATTGAATCTGTAGATTGCTTTTGGCAACATGGCTATTTTTACTATATTGATCCTGCCAATCCATGAGCATGGGAGATCGTTCCATCTTCTGAGGTCTTCTTCAATTTCTTTCTTCAGAGACTTGAAGTTCTTATCATATAGATCTTTCTCTTGCTTGTTTAAAATCACACCAAGGTATTTTATATTATTTGGGACTATCATGAAGGGTGTCATTTCCTTAATTTCTTTCTCAGCCTGTTTATCATTTGAGTAGAGGAAGGCTACCGATTTGTTTGAGTTAATTTTATACCCAGCCACTTTGCTGAAGTTGTTCATCAGGCTTATTAGTTCTCTGGTGGAACTTTTGGGGTCACTTAAATATACTATCATATCATCTGCAAATAGTGATATTTTGACTTCTTCTTTTCCAATCTGTATCCCTTTGATCTCCTTTTGTTGTCTGACTGTTCTGGTTAGAACTTCAAGAACTACATTGAATAAGCAGGGAGAGAGTTGGCAGCCTTGTCTAGTCCCTGATTTTAGTTTGATTGCTTCAAGTTTCTCTCCATTTAGTTTAATGTTGGCCACTGGTTTGCTGTATATTTTTTTTTACTATATTTAGGTATGGGCCTTGAATTCCTGATTTTTCCAGGACTTTTAACATTTGAAAGGGTGTTGAATTTTGTCAATTGTTTTCTCAGCATCTAGCGAGATGATCATGTGTTTTTTTTTCTTTGAGTTTGTTTACAGTGATGGAATTCTGTATATTGAACCATCCCTGCATTCCTGCGATGAAGCCTACTTGTTCATTATGAATGATTGTTTTGAAGGTTTATTTGATTCTCTTTGCAAGAATTTTATTGACTATTTTTCATTGATATTCATAAGGGAAATTAATTTGAAGTTCTCTTTCTTTGTACGGTCTTTGTGTGGTTTAGGTATAAGGGTAATTGTGACTTCAAAAAATGAAATGTGTAGTGTTCTGTCTCTTTCTATTTTGTGGAATACTTTGAACTGTATTGGTATTAAGTCTTCTTGGAAGGTCTGATAGAATTGTGCACTAAACCCATCTGGCCCTGTGCTTTTTTTGGTTGGGAGAATTTGTGTGTGTGTGTGTGTGTGTGTGTGTGTGTGTGTGTGTGTGTGTGTGTGTATTGAATATTTTTCATTTACATTTCAAATTTTATTTCCTTTCCCAGTTTCCTTATCATAATTCCCCATCCCATACCCCTTCTGCTTCTATGAGGGTGTTCTCCCACCTACGCACCCACCCCTTCCAACCTCCCTGCCCTGACATTCCCCTACACTGGGCCATCAAGCCTTGGCAAGACCAAGGGCTTCTCCTCCCATTGGTGCCCAACAAGGCTATCTTCTGCTACATATGCAGCTGGAGCCATGGGTCTGTCCATGTGTACACTTTGATGTTGGTTTATTCCCAGGGAGTTCTCATTGATTGGTATAGTTGTTGTTATGGGGTTGCAAAACCCTTCAGCTCCTTCAATCCTGTCTCTAATTCCTCCATTGGGGACCTCATTCTCAGTTCAATGTTTGATTGTGAGCATCTGCCTCTGTATTTTTCATGTTCTGGCAGAACCACTCAGGAGACAGCTATACCAGGCTCCTGTCAGCATGCACTTCTTGGCATCAGCAATATTGTCTGGTTTTGGTTGCTGAATGTGTATGGGCTGGATTCTCAGTTGGGACAGTCTCTGGATGGCCTTTGCTTCAGTCTCTGCAACCTTCTCTCTGTATTTACTCCTATGAAAATTTTGTTTATTGGGAAACTTTTAATGACTCCTTCTCCTTTTTAGGGGTTATGGGACAATTTAGATGGTTTATTTTATCCTGATTTAACGTTGGTACCTGTTATTTGTCTAGCAAACTGTTCATTCCATCCAGATTTTCCAGTTTTGTTGAGTATACACTTTTGTAGGAGAATCTGATAATTTCTGAATTTCCTTAGTTTCTGTTGTTATGTCTCCCTTTTAATTTCTGATTTTGTTAATTTGGATACACTCTCTGTGCCCTCTGGTTTGTCTTGCTGAGGATTTATGTACCTTGTTGATTTCCTCAAAGGACCTTCTCCTTGTTTTGTTGATTCTTTCTATAGTTATTTTTTTTTTCTACTTGGTTGATTTCAGCCCTGAGTTTAATTATTTCCTGCCATCTACTGCTCTTGAGTGTATTTGCTTCTCCTTGTTCTAGAGCTTTTAGGTGTGCTGTCAAGCTGCTGACATATGCTCTTTCCTGTTTGTTTCTGCAGGCACTCAGAGCTATGAGTTTTCCTCTTAGCACTACTTTCATTGTGTCCCATATGTTTGGGTGTGTTGTGCCTTCATTTTCATTAAATTCTAAAAAGTCTTTAATTTCTTTCCCTATTTCTTCCTTGACTAAGTTATAATTCAATAGAGCATTGTTCAGATTCCATGGGTATGTGGGCTTTCTGTTGTTTTTGTTGTTATTGAAGTCTAGCTTTAGTCTGATCCATAGTATTATTTCTATCTTTTTGTATCTGTTGAAGACTTTTTGTCAATTTTGCAGAAGCTAGCATTTGGTGCTGAGAAAAAGGTATATTCTTTTGTTTTAGGAAAAAAATGTCCTATGGATATCTATTAAATCCATTTGGTTCATAACTTCTGTGAGTTTCACTGTCTCTCTATTTTCTGTTTCCATGATCTGTCCATTGCTGGACAGTGAGGTGTTGAAGTCTCCTACTATTATTGTGTATGATACAATGTGTGCTTTTTCCTCCCTTCCTCTGCCTCTTATGACTATTTTATTCCCCTTTCTAAGTGAGACTCAAGCTTCTTCACTTGGGCCTTCCTCCTTGTATAGATTCTTTGGGTCTGTATGTGGAGTGCATCATGGGTATCCTATACTTTGTGGCTAATATCTACTTATAAGTGATCACATACCATGCATGTACTTTTGGGTCTGGGATGGCTCACTCAGGATGATACTTTCTAGTTACATTCATTTGACTGCAAAATTCATGATTTCCTTGTTTTTTTTGTTTTTTTTTTTTTTTGTTTTTGTTTTTCTGGAGCTGGGGACCGAACCCAGGGCCTTTTGCTTGCTAGGCAAGCGCTCTACCACTGAGCTAAATCCCCAACCCGATGTCCTTGTTTTTAATAGCTAATTAGTATTCCATTGTATGAATGAACCACATTTTCTGTATCCATTCTTTGGTTGAGTGGCATCGGGATTGCTTCTAGTTTCTGGCTATTACAAATAAAGTTGCTATGAAGATAATACAGCACGTGCGCTTGTGGCATGGTGGAGCATCTTTGGGGTATATTTTCAGGAGCAGTATAGCTGAGTCTTCAGGTAGAACTATTTTCATTTTCTGAGAAAATGCCGGATTGATTTACAAAGTGGTTGTAAAAGTTTGCAATCCCACCAACTATAGAGGATTGTCCACATTGCTTCACTTCCTTGCCAATATTTGTTGCCTCTTAAGTTTTTCTTCTTAGCCATTCTGCTGGGGGTACATGGAATCTCAGTGTCCTCTTGATTTGCATTTCCCTTACGACTTAACATTTTTACATTTCTTTAAGTGCTTTTCAGCCATTCGAGAATCCTCTTTTGGGAATTCTGTTTATGTAACCCATTTTTTATTGGGTTTTTGGTTTGTTAGTGTCTAATTTCTTGAGTTCTTTATGGATGTAGGGTTATGAAGATCTTTTCCCAATCTGGAGGTTGATATTTTGTTCTATTTACAGTGTCCTTTGCCTTAACAGAGGTTTTTCAGTTTTAAGAGGTTGAATTTATCAATTTTGATCTTAGAACCTGAGCTACTGATGTTCTATTCAGGAAATTGTCTCCTATACCAATGCATTCAATGCTATTTCCTTCTTTCTCTTCTGTGAGATTTAGTGTATCTTGTTTTAGTTGAGGTCCTTGATCCACTTGGACTTCAGTTTTGTACAGAATGATGAATATGGATCTATTTCATTCCTCTATATGCAAATATTTAGTTATATTAGCCCCATTTCTTGAAAATGCTTTCTGTTTCCCATTGTATGGTTTTGGCTTTTTTGTCCAAAATCAAGTTCCATAGGTATATCGGTTTATTTCTGGGTCTTTGATTCTATTTAATTAATAAACCAGTATGTTTCTATACCAATACCATGCAATTTTTATTATTATTGCTCTTTAGTTCAGTTTGAGATCATGGGTGGGGATAGTTCCAGAAGTTCTTTTATTGTTCAGGATTGTTTAAGCTATCCTGGGTTTTTGTTTTTCATTAAGAAGTTGAGAATTGCTCTTTCAAGGACTGTAAAAATTGTGTTGTAATTTTGATGGGAATTGTATTGAATCTGTAGATTGCTTTTGGTAACATAGGCATTTTCACTATGTTAATTCTACTGATCTATAAGCATGGGGGATCCTTTTATTTCTGATATCTTCCTCAATTTTTTTTTTAGTCTTGAAAATTTTGTCATACAGTTCTTTCACTTCGTTGGTTAGAGTTGCACAAGTGCATGTTATATTATTTGTAGTATTGAGAAGAGTTTGTTTTTCTAGTTTTTTCCTCAGGTCATTTACCGTTTGAATAAAGGAGGGCTACCTTTTGCTGTGTGAGTTAATTTTGTGTCCAGCCACTTCGTTGATGGTGTTCATCAAATGCAATAGTTCTCTGGTAAAATTTGTAGGGTCACTTATGTATACTAATGTATGTATCATCAGCAAATAGCAAGTCTTTGACTTCTTCCTTTCCAACTTGTATTTCCTTGATATCCTAGTTGTCTTAATGCCCTAGCTAGAACCTCATGGACTATATTGAATAGATAGGAAGAGAGTGGGCAGCCTAATCATGCCTCTGGTTTTATTGGAATTGCTTTACATTTCTCTCAATTTAATTTGATATTAGCTATTAGCTTGCTGTACATTGCTTTATTATGTTTAGGTATATGCTTTGTATCCCTTATCTCTCCATGATCCTGATCCTTCATGTTAACATGAAAGTTGGATTTTTGTCAAAGGCTTTTTGAGCACCTAGTGAGATGATCATATGATTTTTTTTTCAGTTTGTTTATATGGCAGATAACCTTAATGGATTGAAGTGTAAACTTAAGGGTTATTTGGAAAGTCATTTGTGTTAGATAGTATTTTCCTAGGGAAACACATGAAGGAGTGTTTTCCTGAAGTGGACACAAGTGAAAGGATGTTTTCCTAAAAGCAGACTAAGAAGGAATGTTTAGCTGAAGTAGACACAGGTAAAAGGAAGTTTAGCTAAGCATGTGAAAGGACATATGATGAAGGACTCTTTGCTAACAATACACATGTATTGGTCAATCTTAGACTGCATAGTTGAGCTCCTTTTGTTGGGACTCCACAGAGAGAAATGCATTAAAACTTCTGGTGCTGTGCCACTTCCACAGACTAGGGCTAATTGGCAGAATGATGTCACCTGAGACAGACTCACATACTAGGCAAGACCTGTGGAGGACATGGATGGTTTGGAGCGGGTATGAAAAGGGCTCGACAGACTGACTGAGGCTGAGCTTAAGGCTTGCTTATAGAGTTTGGCTTGCTTGCATAGAGCTAAATGCTTGTTGGTCTTCACTGAGCTTTGATTTGCTGAGAACTGTTCCTGGCATTCCTGTTGGCCCTGGTCCCTCCTGCTGAGGCCTAGTTGTCTGTGCAAGGTAGTGCCTCTGCTGATGATTCATGTTTGCTATTTGGACTCTACCAAACTAGACTGTTGATATATTCATGAAGTGTTTGCAAGTGGATCAAGCTGCTGCTGCTGACTTGTGAACTGAACACCTGACAACACAGATGAGATTTTCTCCAAAGAATAATTTGTAAACAGGTCCACTCTCCCATATCTTTTTGTTCCCACTGCCTCTGGAGAGGGATGAACTTCCACTTTCCCTGTATCCTTTCTTTTCCACTGCCTCTGGGGAATGGTGGGCTAGAAGGGAATTTAAAGCATTTAAGAACCATGATTAAGATTAGGTGTTGAAATAAATTAAAGATACAATAGATTTTCACTTACAGAACTATCCCTGGATGAAGCCTATTTGATTATGATGAATGGTATTTTTGATGTATTCTTGGACTCTGTTTCTGAGCATTTTATTGAGTATTTTTGCATTAATGTTCATACAGGAAATCAGTCTGGAATTCTTTCTTTCTTGAGTCTTTTTGTCAGTTAAGTATCAGGGTGACTGTGGACTCTTGGAATAAGTTTGGTGGTGTTCGTTTTTTTGTGGAATAGTTTGAGGTATAGGCATAAATTTTTTGCAACCTTTCCAACTGGCAGAGGTAGTTCAAGAGAAAAAAATCATTAGGCTATGGGGGAAATGAACCTGTTCAGCAATAGTTCTTTGGATGTGAGTTTGGTCTTCTTTGGTAGCAGTTCAGTCCTGTAGTAAATATCAAACACGACTCAGAAGCTGCACACCAATCCTCTAGGTTGGCAGATATCAGGAGTGAACCAGCAGCTACAGTTCAGTCCTTTCAGCAAGCAGACACCAGGCAGCTGTAGTTGAATCCTGAAGAAATGGCCAGGCTCACTCATCAGCCTAAAGCTAGGCCACAGAAGCTGCAAACTGCTGCAGGAACCTCAAGAGAAGTTCTTGGGCGAGTTTCTCTCAATGGTGGCGTTATCAAATAAGTTGAGCTCAACAACACTATGTAAGGCGAACCTATACATGCTGGCCATTTGCAAAGAAAAATGAAGTGGAACAAAACAAACCAAGTCTCAGTGCTCATCTCCCACTGACTGTGGGCATGTTTATACTTCTTTAAGTGTCCTTTCAAGTGTTTGCTATATACAAACATCCTTTCACCTATGTCTGCTTCAGGAAAACAGTCTTTCATGTTTGCCTTAGCAAGACCTCCTTTCACTATGTGCCCCAGCAAAACATCATTTGGCATAAATAACTTTCCAAAGATCTAGAAGTTCAGTCCATGGAGGAGTATTGGTATTAGCTCTCCTTTGAAAGTCAGGTAGTATTCTGCAACAAAACCATCTGGACCTGGGTTTTCGTGGTTGGGAGAATTTTATTGACTGCTATTTCCATAGGGCTCATAGAACTGTCTGTTTAGATAGTCTAACTGATCTTGATTTAACTTTGATAATTGATATCTATCTAGAAAATTGTCCATTTCATCTAGTTTTTCCATTTTTGTTGAGTATAAGTTTTGTAGTAGGATCTGATGATTTTTTGAATTTCCTCAGTATTTGTTGTTATGTCCCCTTTTTCATTTCTGATTTTGTTAATTTGGACACTCTCTGCCCTTTAGTTAGTCTGGCTAAGGGTTTGTCTATTTTGTTGATTTTCTTTTATTTCCCATCTTTATTAAATTGGGTATTTCTTTCTTTTTTTTTAATCTTTATTAACTTGAGTATTTCTTATTTACATTTCGATTGTTATTCCCTTTCCTGGTTTCTGGGCCAACATCCCCCTAACCCCTCCCCCTCCCCTTCTCTATGGGTGTTCCCCTCCCCATCCTCCCCCCATTACCGCCCTCCCCACAACAATCACGTTCACTGGGGTTTCAGTCTTAGCAGGACCCAGGGCTTCCCCTTCCACTGGTGCTCTTACTAGGATATTCATTGCTACCTATGAGGTCAGAGTCCAGGGTCAGTCCATGTATAGTCTTTAGGTAGTGGCTTAGTCCCTGGAAGCTCTGGTTGGTTGGCATTGTTGTACATATGGGGTCTCACGACCCTTCAGCTCTTTCAGTCCTTTCTCTGAATCCTTCAACGGGGGTCCTCTTTTGTTTTGTTTGTTTGTTTGTTTAGGGGGGTGCTTTGTATTGTTCTTTGATTCTAATTGATTGATTTTAGCCCTCAGTTTGATCATTTCATGCCAAAAAGGCAGTATTGTTAAACAATGTACAATAGATATGACCAGGCACCTTACCTTAGGAGAAATGTAGGGTTAAATTGTAAATGAAAGTATTTTTGATATTATTTCTCATAACAACATAGCTACTCATTTGTTTACTCTTTTCCCAGCTTTTATAAACAAATATTCTTTTGTCATACAATAATTTTCCAGTTTTGTTGAGTACGAGCTTTTGTAGTAGGATCTGATGATTTTTTGAATTTCCTCAGTGTTTGTTGTTATGTGCCCTGAATATGAATTCAGTTTCTCCTATGTCTACTCCTCACAGTTCCATCCTACTTCCTCTCCCCATCCAGATCCATTCCTCTTCTGTTTCTCATTGAAAAATAACAGGCTTCTAAGAGATAGCAAAACAACCAAAAAACCAAGAAATAACAAAATAAGATATAATAAGATGAAATGAAAACTGAAAGAGTTCAAGAAAAGAAACAAGAATCAAAGTCTCATTTTCTTACACATTCAGGAGTCTCATAAAAACACTAAACTGAAATGTGCAGTAAAAACACAGACACTTGCAGACACTGTGGTTTCTACTTCAGTCTCTGGGTTCATATGAGCCTCCAAGGAGCTTGTTCTCCTGGTGTCCTCTCTCTCTCCTCTCATTCCTTCTGCTTTCTCTTCCATATGCTTTACTGAACTCCGAGGGAAAGGATTTAATAAAGATATCTCATTCAGAACTAAGTGTTCCAAAGTCTGTCTGTCTTTCTCTGATTCTCTTTCTTGTCGGTTTGCCCGTATTAAATAACCCATATAAAAAAAATAATCCCCATAAAAAGCATGCAACACCTCGATTGTCATCTAAATAAGCATTCATTAAATGGTAGTAGTCTTTATTGTTTTATTTTTAATAAAAGTTATTTTATATGTTATTTTTCAAGTACCAAGAATTATATTACCCATAACTATTGTGTATGAAAGCTCTTATTATCACTTCATTATTATATGAGCTAGTAAAATTCTCAAAATGACAAGACTGATAGGGTTCAACTGCACTCTTCTGCAGCAACAGAGTAGATCTGAGACCAACATAAAAGTGAAAAATAGGGTTAAGGATAGCTTTCTGGTTGATCCCTTGTCTAGCATGCATTAGGCCTTAGTGTTTGAGAGGTTTAGTCTGTATTTAAATTTTAATGATCATTTAAGAAATGCAAACACATCACCAAAAAGAAAAGTTAGTATAGTAATAATAATAATTTATGTATATACAATGCAAACAGTGCATATGTGTGTGTCCTCAATAATTCATGTCTTGGCTCACCAAATCAAGAATCAAACTAACTCTCTTTTATCTTTTACTTGCTTATTTCTCAAATGATATGTAAATTTTAGGCTGACTTAATTTGTTCTACAGTTTGTTATAAAGCTTTATTCTGGATTGTGCACACTTCTGTTGGCTTTTTAGTGTTTCATCCTATAAAGCAGTACATTTTGTTTATTTTATTGCATATGATCATAGTGATGGATATTTGGCTTGCTTTGGCTCTTTGCCATTGTGAAAAATGCCTCAATGAGCAGTTATACACATGTTGCCTGTTATCCATATGGGAGTTTTTCTTAGCACTTCATGATGAATGAAAATTAATGATCCATATTACGTCCCATAATGGCTCCACTATATAATAGTTCAACTACATTTCACTTCAACCTACTGTATAGAAAATGCATATTATGCCTTTGCATCTTGGTCAGCAGGAGATGTTACTGGTCAATTGAATAAAATCAGACTGCATCTACCATTGTGGTTTTGTTTTGCTCATATCGTGAAATTATCTTTTCAAAAATATATTGCTTTTAAAACAAAGAACTTTTTATCAAACTGTTTAGTGGATGTTTGAGAAGTTTTATGTTTCTAATAATATTGTTCAAAATGAAATTTGATTTATATAAATGCCTTTATTTATGAGGACTCCATTTTGATTAGCTGCCTTGTTTGGGCTCACATCCATGCACTTGTTCTGCTCACAGTGGTTCTCACACCTTCCATTGATGCATCTTTTTTTTTTTTAGTGTTTTTTTTTAAATTGGATACTTTTTATTTACATTTCAAATGATATTCCCTTTCCTGTTTTCCCATCCATAAGCCCCCTCCCCCACATCCCATCCCCTCTCCCCTTCTCTTATAAGGGTGTTTCCCACTCCCCAACCACCCTCCTTCCTGCCTCCCCACCCTGACAGTCCCCCGCACTGGGGGGTCCAAGGACTTCTCTCACTGATACCAGATAAGGCCATCCTCTGCTACATATCCAGCTGGAGCCATGGGTCTGTCCATGTATAGTCTTTGGGTAGTGGTTTAGTCCCTGGAAGCTCTGGTTGCTTGGCATTGTTGTTCATATGGGGTTGCAAGCCCCTTCAGCTCCTTCAGTCCTTTCTCTAACTCCTCCAATGGGGACCCTGTCCTCAGTTCAGTGGTTTGCTGCTAGCATTCGCCTCTGTATTGGTCACACTCTGAATGAGCCTCTCAGGAGATAACTATATCAGGCTCCTTTCAGAATACACTCCTTGGCTTCATCATTATTGTCCATATATATATATATATATATGTGTGTGTGTGTGTGTGTGTGTGTGTGTGTGTGTGTGTGTGTGTGTTGTGTGTGTGTGTGTGGATATAGATATAGATAAAGATATAGATATAGATATAGATGCCCATTGATGCATCATTTTTTTCTGATAATTCCTCCTTCAGGAACTTGGATCCTATATTAATATAAGCTCAGTTTTTTCATTGAAAAGTATTGACAGTTTATTTTATATTTCCTAAGTTTCTATTACAGTGATAGTTTTTAGATCGTCTACATGACAGATTCTCAAAGTATTGTAGGTAGGAGTCATCTGCAGATCTTATTTTTTTAAAAATACATATTCTAATTAAATGTACCCAGAATAGAGCCCAAGAGTCTAGATTTCTAACAAGTTGTATGTTTCTTTTGTTAATTCCTAAAACTGTAGTTTGAGGAATGTTCAAATACTCTGTCATAATTCTGGAAATAGAATTCTGAAAATATTTTTAGGTAGAGGCTATAAAGAAAATATTTAGGGGGTATTTTCTAGACAGCTCATCCAACATTTCTCTGAAACCATCAAACCACAAAGCTCTTAACTCCTACTTAGTATGTTGACCAGAATGTTTCAAATGTAAAGTAGGAAATTAACATATTATGAATAAATGCACATTGTTGTATATGATAATGAGTTTCTACTGTATAAATATTCTACATTGCTCTGATATTACCAACTTACTTAGTATTTTTCTTAATGTTCTTTACAATGAATCTTCTAAGAATATTTAAAAACACATGCCAGTGATATTTTATGAAAGCTATTTTAATCATATTCAAAATCACTCTTTCATTACTTAAAACTAAGGAGAAGGTATTTTGGGTTCCATTTTGTTATTATTTGAAGTATATCATGTTTTAGTTCAGGTAATAAATGTGGACTCTTGATAGAGATTGATATTCATTATCTGATACTGATGGAGTGTGTGTGTGTGTGTGTGTGTGTGTGTGTGTGTGTGTGTGTGTGTGTTGGAATTCTGATCACAACCCACAAGTGATTGGGATAACTTTTTCTTCAATAATAATTTTTCCTTTCTTAATTCTTTTCTTGAACAATACAGCCTCCTCCCAGCACCCCTCCACTCCCCTCTTCCTTAGATCTATTGCTCCTCCATTTCCTTTCAGAAAAGAGCAAGCCTCCCAGTGATAATAACCAAACATGGCATAACAAAATGCAATGAAACTAGTTATAATCCCCCATATTATGTCTGGCTAGGCAACATGGTAGGAGGAAAAAGGTCCACAAACAGGCAAAAAAGTCCACCCCACTCCCACTTTTGGAAGTCCCACCAACACCTCAACCTAGACAAACACAGCATGTAGGACCTAGTGTAGACCTATGCAGGTTTTGTTATTGCCTCTTCAATCTTTGTGAGCCTCTGTGAGCCCTGTTTAGTTGATTTTATGGGTCATGTTCTCCTAGTGTCATTTCATTGACATTTTTGTCAGTGAAGTTTGGTTCTACCCTAGGTCTCTGGGCTATCTAGCTTCAGGATCCTGACAATCCAGACAATGTCAGGCATGGGGGCTCCCTCTTTTGGCTTGAGCTTCATATTAGACCAGTCATTGTTTGGCCACTCCCACAAACTCTGAGCCACTGTCAACCCCCGTCCCACCAGTGCAGACAAGACAGGTTGTAAATCAAAGGTTATGTGTCTGGATTAGTATCCCAGTCTCACCACTGGGAGCATAGTCTAATTACAGAAGATGGCCAGTTCAGGCTTCATTTCCTCTCTTACTAGGAATCCTGCATAAGGTTATAGGAAGTTTCCACTGCACTAGGTTTCCATATCACCCCTAAAAGCCTATCTATTCCTGACATCTTCTGTACTTTCTCCCCTTGTCTCTACCTCCTCCACCTGATCCCACCTGCCACCAGTCAACCCACAAAATCTATTTACTCTTCCCAGACAGATCCATGGGTCCCTCTTTATCTCTCCTCTTTATCTACCTTCTCTGGATCTGTGGACTGTAGTGTGGTTTATCTTTTACTTAACAGCTAATATCCATTTATAACTGAATACATATCAAGTTGTTTGTCTTTTTTGGATTTGGTTGGCTAGCTCAACATGTTTTTTTTCTAGTTCCATCTACTTGCCTACAAATTTCATCTTGTCATTTTTTTCTAGTGTCTGAGTTATATTCCATTGTGTGAATATAACATGTTTTCTTTATTCATCCATTATCTGGCTATTATGAATAAAATGCTATGAACATAGTTGAACAGTTGTTCTTGGGGTAGGGTGGGCTGTATATTGTGTATATAGTAAAGAGTGGTATACCTGGATCTTGAGGTTTATCAATTCCCAATTTTCTGATGAACCAACAGATTGATTTCCATAATGGCTATATGAGTTGACATTCCCATCAACAATGGAGGCGTGTTCCCCTTGCCACGTCCTCACAAGTATGAACTGTCACTTGTGTTTTTGAATTATCCATCCTGACAGGTGTATGATGGAATTTTAAGATAGCTTTGATTTGTACCCTGAGCCTAAGGATTTGAATATTTCTTAAAGGAATCTCAGTCAATAGAGATTCTTCATTGAGGATTCTCTATTTAGATCTGTACCCCATTTTTAAATGGAATGTTTTGGTTTGTTGATATGTAGTTTTTTGAATTCTTTGTATATTTTGGATATTATTAGCTTTCTGTCACATGGTCACATGCGGAGTTGGTGAAATCTTTTCACAATCTGTAGTCTTCCATTTTGTGCAACTGACAATACCCTTTGCTTACAGAAGATTTTCAGTTTCATGGGGTCGTATTTACTAATTATTGATCACAGTTTCTGAGCTGCTTTTCTTTTCATGTCTCCTATACCATTGAGTTCAAGGCTATTCCCTACTTTCTCTTCTGTCAGATTTAGTATATTTGATTTTATGCTGAGGTCTTTGATCCACTTGGATTTGAGTTTTGTGCAGGGTAATAAATGTGGATATATTATAATTATTCTAGGTGTAGATATCCTGTTAGTCCAGCACCTTTTGTATATAGATGTTTTCCTTTTTTCATTGTATATTTCTGACTTCTTTATCAAAAATCAGGTATTTGTAGGTATGGGATTTACATCTGTATCTTTGATTCCATTTCATTGTTCAACAGGTGTGTATTTATTCCAATAGCATGCTGTTTTTATTACTTTTGCTCTATAATACAGCTTCAAATCAGGGATGGTGATACCCTTAGAAGTTCTTTTATTATTCAGGAGTGTTTTATCTATTCCGTTTTTGTTTTGTTGTTGTTGTTGTTGTTTTGTTTTGTTTTCCCATATTGTTTATTTCCTTATTCCTTATAAGATGAATGCATCAAACTAATTTTAGCATTCAATAATATTTTTAATGTGATGTTTCCTTATCTTAAATAGCAAACCATTAAAAAATAACTGAAAAATCTTCCACTCATAATATTGCATTTCATCTCCCTTGACAAAATTCCAAATATGCTAACAGAATTTAGAGAAACATTTGTACTTTGTTGTTCTTTACTTGGCTCAAGTAATCACCTATCAGACCACATATTTTACATGGAAACATTTCATAGAATGTTGCTATGTATTAAACACTGGAATTCACTGAGACCTACTGTTTTCCAGCTTCCTATTGATATGTTAGCACATTATGAACATATAATAGACTAGATTTGCTTTGTCGTATGTTTTAATTAGTCTCTCTTTAGTTTCCATGGATGGCGAGCAGGTTAGCTTATTGCAATTTGACACAAACTCAAGGTACTTCTGTAGCAGAAACCTCAATTAAGAATTTTTCTTTACCCACCTGGACTGTCGGAATGTCTGTGGACCATTTTCTTGACTGATGAATTTTTTTGGGAAGGACCCAGCTCACTGTATTGGTGGTGTTGATCCAGGGCAGGTAGCGCCAGGTTGTATATAAAGAAGCTGAGTTAGCACTAGGGAAGAAGCCAGGAAACAAGTGTTCCTCCATGGGATCTGCTTCACTTCCTGACTCCAGGTTTTTGCTTGAGTCCTATTCTGGCCTCCTTTGATGCCTGACTTTAACCTGTAAGAATAAACTCTTCCTTTCTTAAGTTGTTTTTTTGTTTGTTTTTCAGCACTAGGACAGAGTATACAAAACAAACTAAGACAAATGGTATTACATCATGTATTATGAAATTAAGACTCCATTTTTAAAATGTGCAAATCTCCAATTTTAACAGTTTCATAATATAATTTCAGGGAAATTTCTGCCCATTTTGGAGTTAATACCAGGTTTTATTAATTTATTTTTGTTAAGTTTCTGAGACAGGTGCTGGAGTAACAGGCAGGTTGAGGGAAGTTTCAATTACAAAGCAAATAAATATTGAGACAGCCTGGACAGCATAGCAAATCTGTGTCACAAACAAAACAGAAGCATTTCAGAGGAAAAAGTAAGAATATTTAACTTGAAGGATTATAAGTAAAACATAATGAAACAAATCACTGAGACTAATGAAGCGAATTGCCCGACACATCATGAATATCAGTATACATTTAATGTTACTAATATGATTAAAACGTGCTTTATAAGGTCCTCATGAGATATGGTAAATTTTCAGGTTCAAAATGTTAAGCAGTTTGTTCAAATATGCACACAACGTAAACAGCCTATTAAAATTTCATGGTCTTCATTAATAATATAAAATATCAAAGTAGTACTACCATTTTAAAAAGAAAAATAATGCTGCTATTATTTTTTAAAGTTTGTAATTTCTATTTGCATTTCATTTTTCTTATCTCCTAAATGTTATCAAAAGCCTGATAAAACTAGTTTCTGTGTCCTGTGAAACATAAATTCAAAGTAAATATATGATCTAGGTAGTGATTTTATTTGTTCAAAAGTTGAGCTATTCTACATTTATTCCAGTCATGTCATCTGTATCCAGATTTTCATAGACTATACTCAATATTAATACTTTATGTGGAAAAAAG
Organism: Rattus norvegicus; assembly: GCF_021556685.1. Taxonomy (NCBI): domain Eukaryota; kingdom Metazoa; phylum Chordata; class Mammalia; order Rodentia; family Muridae; genus Rattus; species Rattus norvegicus. The sequence continues at coordinate 154,167,179 of NC_141554.1, read as the reverse complement.
TTATATAGTATAAGAAGTAATTAAATAACTTGTGTATTTACCAAAGGTATTCATATTAAATGATCTCATTTGAACTGAGTATAAAATTTCTATATCAAATTTTTGTTCTTTTTTTTTTTGAACAAGGAAGAGCATGAACACAGCCCCCCACTACCACAAATTATGCAGTTAAAAGTCGAATATCCTGTATTTGGGGAAATTGCAGGAGTCATCTATCAACTTTTTGATAAACATTTATGTTTAAATGTTTATGGTTTGCCTAAAGTAACACTTTTTGTTATTTTTAAAACTCTCATTTGAAGATTTTCATAAGTAACCCTCATAAATTCATGCATAAAACATTAACAAACTATTCAGTTTCTCCCCAACTCTGGAGGTTTTAATATAATTTGTGACAGTGAGTCTTGCCAGGCAAAATCATAATAATGTACCATTTTTTAAAATTTTACTTTAGATATCCTCTAGGAAATTCTTATGTTTTCTTCATGGGTCTCAAAAATTATTCTTAAGTACATTTCTGATAAACACTATTTCTGTTGCAAATTAATGCATTGCCTAATATCATTTTAAAATTAAATACCAGTATGGAGAAGGGTGTGGTAATATTTATATATTAATATATTTTTAAATAATTTATAATCTGTTTCCTACCTTATGAGAAATACATGTTTCTAACAACTCATGGGTATAAATGAAAAAAAATTCCCTCGATACATGAATAAGGTATATTTGCTTTATTTTTACATCTGTTAAATCAGTATCCTCACCATGAAATTAGTTTTTATTTCTCAAGACTTCAACTGATTAGATAAGACCCACTTAGCAGAATGGAAAATAATCTGTAATACATAAAATCCATTAATATAAATGGTAATTGCATCTAAAAATTACATTTACAGAAGCATCTACAAGTAAACATCATAGCCTATAAAACTCATCAAATTAAGGATTACCCTTAAAAAGAGCCCAAGGACTTAAATCCTGGTTAGTTACATAAGGAAATGCTAAATGATATTTTTATATACTTGCTCTACAAAACCATGAATTGTGACATACAGAACATAATTTTGCCTTAATAACATCTTTTAGGTCACCAGACTCTTTCTCTTTAGCTCATTTATTTGACCCTTAGCATGAGTCTGAAATACAAGAAATGTTTGTACCATGAATTTTTTCCCAGGCTTCCTTTACATGGAAGCAATTTCAATCTGGTAGCATACAAATATACACACATATACATAAAATAAATTAATATTTAATTTCATTATCATGAATAATAAACATATTTTTCTACTTTCCAAAATTTTGAGAATGTGTTCACTGTAATTAATATAATAAAGTCAGAAATCAATGAGTTGTTATTTATTTTAAAATTTTAACTTTTTTACCTGCAGAAAAAGCAGTATATAGAAGCAGATATGCAAAAGGCACGCCTTACTCTTTCCTACAATGTGCATGCTGTACTGTTTCACTCTAAAAAGTTAAAACTTAAAAGCAATTGGCATTATCAATTTAGAGGTACTAAGAATATTTAAAAACTAGGAAGTATTTAGATACATTTTCAAATGAAATCCAGCATACTATTAACTTTTCCAATACATACTAAACATATTTTTCTAATATCATGCATTGTTTTTCTCTGTGAAGTTTTCATTGGTGCAGTTTTTCAGTTGGTTTAATTTTTGTGTTGCTGTTGTTTTTCTGGTAGTGCTAGAGCTCAAACTCAGGGTCTTGAGGATTCATGCATGATAGGCAAGAGCTACACCCCCAGCTATAATATTGACATATTTGATCTACAGTAATCATAACATATAATATATTGAACCAAATTTTAAGATTTAAATTAATTAGTCTGCTCTTGGGTGTTTAGTATATAGATATACTTACTCCAAAAGCACTTTTATTTTTCCATGTTATCTATTATATTATCTATTAGCCTAAACTGCTTACTTTTTAAACTCTTTTAGGAAGATCAGACTACTTTTGTCTTGGAAAACTTATGTAAACAGTTAAAATCACCAACAAATCATCCATGTCTCCTTTAAAATTATATTTTATTTTTAATTACAGATGTAACATTACACAAAACAGTAAAATCTATTCTGCTAAAGCTATTCTCACCATTCTGTTTTAATGTGAAATGAACCAAGAGCAGACATCCATGTCTCCATGCTGAAACAAATGCATAATCAGTCTAGTGAAAAGCAGAGAAAAGAGTATTTGGATATATTTTTCCAGAAAGTGTCACATTAAATTGCTTTCTCCATATCAGGCATTTCCCACATAATTATATAAAATAACTCTATTAATTTGTTTTTTGTGTGGTTGGTGCTTCCAAATTCAGCCCATCAACAACATAGAATTATAATTAAAAAGTTAAATTTCGTCTTTGTTTGCAAACCATAGAGACCAAATTTGGCAAGTGTCATTTGAATGGTCAACTTACATCTATAATTTTGAAGCATTGCTAAATTATTTTAATGTTCTATTTTTATATTGACTTTTCATATTTGTTGGAATGTGGAGCAAGGGGAGCATTCCTCCATTGCTGTTGGGATTGAAAACTTGCACAATCACCCTGGAAATCAATCTGGCATTTTCTCAGAAAACTGGAAATAGTTCTACCTGAAAAAAACACTCCGGCATATACCCAAAAGATGCCCCACTATACCACAGGGACACTTGCTCCACTATGTTTATAGCAGCTTTATTTATGATAGCCAAAAACTGGAAACAACCCAGATGTCCCTCAACAGAAGAAGGGATAGAGAAATGTTGTACATTTACAAAATGGAATACTCTCCAGCTATTAAAAACAAGGTCATCATGTGTTTTGCAATCAAATGGATGGAACCAGAAAGTATCATCCTGAGTAAGGTAACCCAGACTCAAATGCACAAACATGTTATGTACTCACTGTTAAGTGGATGTTAAAACAGAATACTCATGATATACCTTACAGACCCAAACAAGGTAAACAAGAGGATGCTTCAGTCCTACTTAGAAGGGGAAATAAAATAGTCATGAAAGGCAGAGGGAAGGAGGGACCTAGGTGGGAGAGGGAAGGGAGAGGGGAATAAGGGACAGCATCAGGTATGGGGAGAGACAGGAGAGAGGCCCAGAGGACTAGGAGAATGAATGGAAATATGCAGTTTTCAAGGGCGTGAGGAATCTCTAGTAACCCCCAGACACCCAGGATGGTGATGTTCCCAGAACTGAATGTGAATTACCTCAGCCAAAATGCCCTACAATTGGGATATGGAACCTGAAGAGATGACTTAAAATAGCCAGACAGGATTCCCAGTGCAGGGACGCTTACACTAACCTACCCATAAAACTTCCAGTGCTTTGGTCCAGGCTAAACTAAATGCAGGGACAATGATTGAGCAGAGACTGGGGGAATGGCTGACCAGTGACTGACCCAACTTGAAAGCAATCCTATAGACCGGCACCAATCCCTAACACTATTAATGTTACTATGTTGTTGTTGCAGAGAGGAGTCTAGCATGGCTGTGGAATGAGAGGCTCTACACACCAGCTGACTGAAACAGATGCAAAAACTCACAGACAAATATTGGATGGATGTTGAGACCCCTATGGAAGAGTTAGGGAAAGATTGAAGACCCTAAAGGTGATGGCAACCCCATAGGAAGACCAACAGAGTCAACTAACCTGGACCCCTGGGAGCTTCCAGAGACTGAGCTACCAACCAAAGAGCATATGCAGCCCTCTGCTGCACATATACAGCAGGCCCACCTTGTCAGGCCTTAGTGGGAAAGGATGTGCCTAGTCCTGCAGATACTTGATGCACCAGGGCGGAGGATATCCATGTGGGGGGGCACCCTCTCAGAGGTGAAAGGGAGGGGGTGTGTGGGGAGGAACACTGTGAGAGAGAGCAGCATTTGCAGTGTAAATACATAAATAAAGTTTAAATAAATTAAAATTACCATAAAAAATCAAAATTTACAAAGAGAAAAGAAACCAAGCAAACAAAAACTAAACCCTGATATAAAGCATCATGAGCCAAGGAAATGCCTTTGGGTGTGTTTCGTGGGCCATCTACTGCTGGGTATGAGATCTATCTTTAAGAATAGTTTTCCTGGTGAGTTCTCCTTGAAGAAAACTAAATTTTTGTCTGCAGTGCTTAGCAATTGGAGATTGCTTCTGGCTTAGGGGTTAGGCTAGCATGCAACCACTCCTTTCATTTCTGGGATCCCATCTGGTATAGGGCCTTGCTGGCATTGTGCATGCTACTTCAGTCTGGGAGTTCTTATGTGTATCTAATCTACTGTGTTAAAAAGACCTTGTGTCCTTTGTGTCCTCTATCTCCTCTGGCTCTTACACTCTTTCTTCTCCTTCTTCCATGAGGTTCTCTGAGCTTTGAGGAGAGGAATTTGATGAATACATCCTGTTTAGGGTTGAGTGTTCTAAGCTCTCTCACTTTCTGTGTAGTTTCTGGCTGTGGATCTCTATGTTTGTTTACATATTCTGAAAAAGGAATCTTCTTTCATGATGGCTGAAGAAGTCACTGATCTATGAGTATAGCAGAATGTAATTAGGAGTCATTTTATTGCTATGTTCCTTTAGTGGTACAGTAGTATATGGTTTTACTCTAGGTCCCTGAACTATCTAGTTTCAGATTCCTGGTCACCCAAGCAGCATCAAGTATGTGTTTCATCTCACAGAGTGAGCCATAAAGCATCTTTGACATCTCTGTGTTCAAAGAGTTATGCAGTTATTGTCTTCTTTCAGTTTCTGGAGAACACCTTATATCTTTTGGCAACAGCCTGGGTTAATTGAGGGTTCCTGCAGCCAATAACCCAATTAGGTGTAACCCATTCCCAGTACTGGAAGCTTCATTTGGCACAAGAAATGTTCAACTGGGGCTCTATTGCCCCTATTATTTGGCAATTTCATTTAGATCACCTTCTTATATGTGTATATGTTGGGAAGCCTTTACTGTATTAGGTTTCCAGACCAAAACTCAGATGTCTCTTAATTTTAGTTGTCTCTCCCCATATTCACTCCCTTCAAACTCATTTCCTCTCCTTCTGCATGTGACCCTCATGATCCAGTCTTCCACCCCTCCCATCCATAGTTATTCTATTTCCCTTTCCTAGCAAGAACATCTGCCACAAGTCCCTTACCTTATACCTAACTCCTTACTTTAAACTCTATGGTTCTACAGAATGTAGCTTAGTTATCATTGATTTAATGCTAATATTCACATAAAAAAAGACATTCTGTGTTTGTCTTTTTTGGGTGTGGGTTGTATCACCCAGGATAAATTTTTCTAGTTATATCTATTTATGGCAAACTTGTGGATGCAAATGCAAATCTATAATAACTCATGCAATTAACAAGGAATATTTAATGCTAAAATGTTAGATTAGTATTTAGAATATATGCACTTAACAACCAAGAGGTGATCATGTATCCAATCATGTTTCTAGACAACTTTATCTGCACTACTATACTGCATTTTTTTATTAACTTGAGTATTTCTTATATACATTTCGAGTGTTATTCCCTTTCCCGGTTTCCGGGCAAACATCCCCCTAATCCCTCCCCTTTCTTATCGGTGTTCCCCTCCCCATCCTCCCCCCATTGCCGCCCTCCCCCCAACAATCTAGTTCACTGGGGGTTCAGTCTTAGCAGGACCCAGGGCTTCCCCTTCCACTGGTGCTCTTACTAGGATATTCATTGCTACCTATGAGGTCAGAGTCCAGGGTCAGTCCATGTATAGTCTTTAGGTAGTGGCTTAGTCCCTGGAAGCTCTGGTTGCTTGGCATTGTTGTACTTTTGGGGTCTCGAGCCCCTTCAAGCTCTTCCAGTTCTTTCTCTGATTCCTTCAACGGGGGTCCTATTTTCAGTTCAGTGGTTTGCTGCTGGCATTCGCCTCTGTGTTTGCTGTATTCTGGCTGTGTCTCTCAGGAGCGATCTACATCCGGCTCCTGTCAGCCTGCACTTCTTTGCTTCATCCATCTTGTCTAATTGGATGGCTCTATACTGCATTCTTAAAAGTTATCTTCTGTATACTAAGTCTTTTGTATGAGGCTGGCACTAGTCTACATTGTTTATATGTATTAATTCATTTAATCACCATACTTATCATCCCCATTTTACTAATGAAGAAATTTTAACAGTTAAGAATTAAAAAAAAAAAAACAAAAAAACAACAGTTATGCAATCTGTTCTGGTCATAAAGGAACTGAAAACATGGAGCTAGGATTCTATTCCAAATATTTTAAGGTCTTCAGCTGCTTAGATCAAGAATGTCTTTAGAAGAGAAAGGAAGAGACAAGAGGAGAGAGGTGAGAAGTCATGGCAGGTGATGTTAAGATTCTGCTCTGTGTATTTACAGGTTGTTATCAATGTTCCTAAGGGATGGATGGTACTGGGCTTTGTATGTTTAAGTGGGCAATTATATCTTATCAATTGGATCTAAGATTATTGTGTTGTGTGTTCTTTTATGTGAGGGTTTGAGTGTAGGAAAGTATGGGCAGGAGACAATGGGCCGCTGCGGAGTTGGGATGTGATTCCGCCAAGATATCTAGCAGATATCTTGGGGGCACTGTGGTGTGGACCTAGCCGGGTAAAAGACAACTCTACTTTTTATTTTTATATTTTTACAACAACAGATGGCGAACCAAGGTGATGGGCAAGATTCCACTAATTATATTAAGAGTTAAGAGAAAGTTTTTTATTTTCCAAGAGGATGCCAGTGCCATGTTAAGTCATGTGATATCTTAAGTGCAGGAATTCAAACAAAGAAACTGGGAAGTAGCCTGGGCTAGCAAGCTGTCAGTCCCCCTGCTGTGGGATAAGTAATGGCAGATCAGAAAGTCAGAGATTAAAAGCTGCTTTTTAAAGGAAGTTGTTTAGAAAGTCTTACAGGATACTCATATTCTTTTTAACATGGGCTCTACGGGAATTTTGGGTTGAAAACCTAGTTAGACAAGCTACTTCTTTATTACAGGTATTATTAAAAGGTGATTAAGTTTGTTTTTAGAAAGAAGAGAGTAAAGAGATTACCTGAATCAGGTGGGGATTTTCATCCATGGTTCAGAATTTAGGGAAAAATTAGTCACTACCCCCAAGTAGAGAGTTGTGATAAATGTCTGTAACACCAGAGAGAGTGAATGCAGACATATATTGTAGAAGTTATTAAGGTTAAAGAAAAATGTGGGTCTGGGTAGAGAGCTTAACAGATGGATATATTTTGGGCTAAAGTCCTGAGTTTTAAGTTGCTTATTGGTTTTAGAATTGATAGAAGGTGTTTAAGTTTGTTTTAAGGAAAGTAAAGAGACTACCCGAATCACGTGGTGATTTTCATCTATGGTTCGGAATTTAGATAGGGAAAAATTGGTCACTAACTCCAAGTAGAGAGTTGTGATAAATGTCTGTAACACCAGGGAGAGTGAATGCAGACATATATTATAGAAGTTATTAAGGTTAAATAAAAATCTGTGGCTCTGGGTATAGAGCTTGACAGATTGAGATATTTTGGACTAAAGTCCTGGTTTGATATGTTGCTTATTGATATTGAAATTGATAAAAGGTATTTGGTTTGTTTTATGAATTACCCCGCTAAAGGCCATATGGCTCGTTGATGCTGGCTAACGAGGGTTTGTGGTTACTTTTGATATTTACCACAACAGGAAGCTCGAATTCTCTTAAGGTGGGCTCCACGGGAACTTTGGGTTAATTTCCTGATATCACAGAGTACAAAAGCCTATCAGGCTCATTGTTTAGCTTACTTCCTTTTTAAAAATTGTTTAATCTTCATGATGGGTGTGACTTTGAGTTTTATGGTTATATTATTACTCTGGGAGAGAGTGCAAGATACAAGCTTTTCTAGTTTCAGACTAAGGAATACAGTATTTTGGGAGAAAGATTTTGTATTTGTGTTTTTAAAAAGTGTGATTAGGCTCTGGAAACCTCACAGAGTCATACTGATCAGATTTGATAGAGGTAGACCGCCTGAAAAATTTATTCAGGAGAATCAAAAAGATATCTCGATTCTAACTTTTGTCTTGAGAGTTGTATTTTACAGAGTGTGCCTACTTGGAATCCTGGTCTCAAGGACTTTCAGCTGGATCCAGTCAGGACACATCCTGCTACAGCATTTGCTTCATTCTTCCTACCCCCTTCCCCTAAGGATATCTCAACGCCCATGTACAGCTTGAAGTTATGGAGGAGTCGTCGCCCTAATTGCCTGGACTTTGTGGGGGCTGAAAGTGGTTATTCTGAAGTTGTTTTTATAAGGAATTTAGAAATGGTTGTAATTTAGCAGGGAGGAATTAGGTAGGTTGAGTTATACACTCGTAATCTCATTTCTTAACTAAGCTAAAATCATATCTTTGCTTTGATATAGAATTTATTTGTCAAAAGTTTAAATGTACAAGGTTGAGAGTATTGATGTCATTACAAACTTTTGAGTTGATTACACATGTGAGTTAAGGGCCAAATAGCAAACATATTGCTGACTTTGTGAGAGAACTTTCAAGATATTAAGATATAGACAATAGTCCAGATTGTCTTATACAGATAGATGGTTTTCAAAAACGTCAGAAATCCACAAAATTAGAGATTTAAAGTTATTTATCTTTTGTTGAGACATATCTGCTCCTAACAGTTCCCCTTTGGTGGATTTAATGAAGAATTTGAACATCTCTACCTCCAGGTGAGGCAATACTTTGTGGCTAGGCAGCCACTGGACAAAACTGCCTGTTTCATCTGCAGACTAATACTGTCCAGAAAAGGACAAATTATGCAGAATAGTTGACTGATAAACTCTGCCAAGACTGGGTGATCAGCCCTTCAAAATCTGCGTTTCAAGAGTCTGTCCGTTGATTTTGGGCCAGAAGGCTGAAGACTTGTGCTCACATGTTGCTAGCAGGGGACTGTGCTAGTGGAGATTTGTCTCTACAACCTCTCAGTTCTAGAAGCCGTGTTAGACTTCCTATGTGTATAGATATTTGGTCATTCTCAGATTTCTGATGGGGTTGAAGACTGACTATAGTCTCATAGCCTCTCAGCCTGTATAATTCTGAATATACGTATTTTATTGGATAGTTATCAGATAGTATACAAGCTAGCCGACATATAATATAGATTTTAAGCCTTTCTTAAGCTGGAATGAATAATTAAATGTTCTATTTAACTGATATAGTGATGGACTGGGTGTTGAGTATATCATATGCTTTATAAATTGTAGAATGGTAATAATTGTACTCAATTTATATATAAGTGAAAAGGCTTTTTAACTGGACAAAAAGGGGGAAATGTTGTGGTTTGCCCTGAAGTTATCTATTTTGATTCTAATTCCACTGTCCCAAGGACAGCAGCCTAGTCACATACTCAGGAATCAGGTGACTTCACCAGAACCACCTCCCCATTGAATTTGTAAAGTACAGGTTAGGGGCAGGTACAGGATAGAAGGAGGCCTGTCATTGGAGGAGAAGGAAGGATGGGTGGGAGAGAAGTTTGAAGGATGATGAGGAGACTGGAGAAGAAAAAGGAAGAGACAAGAGGAGAGAGGGGAGAAGTCATGGCAGGTGATGTTAAGATTCTGCTCTGTGTATTTACAGGTTGTTATAAATGTTCCTAAGGGATGGATGGTACTGGGCTTTGTATGTTTAAGTGGGCAATTATATCTTATCAATTCAATCTAAAAAATGTTTTTATTATGAAAGACTATCTGTTTCTGTAATACACAATAGTTATATAAGCAAAACACATTTCTAGTAGGCAGTCAAAATTGGAGGATGTATTTAACATAATCTTAAAGGCTTATACCATGGCAATTAAATGTTAAACCAGTGGCTTGGTTTTAATATTTCAATGGTTCCATTAAATAGATGACATGATCATACTCCTATAATCTTCTGAAAATGATTGACACTATGATGGTAGTTCAGTTGTGTATGTTGTAAGATTAAAAAATATGTAAATCCATATTTTTAATATATCATCAATAAGTTATAAAGAAATTGAAATACATTAATCCACAATAGAAAGAGTATAATAAACTAGAAAGAAGACTATCATTGTTTTAGATATTATAAACAATTATTCCATAAATTTTCTCAATCTATATAAGCAAAACCATCATTTTAGCTACTCACTGATTCTTGCGCCAGCACTACACACCTTCATTTATTATCACTTTTATCATAAGTTTAATGGATACATTACTCTTCATTTCATGTGTTTTGTATTTAAACATCACTATCTATGTAGTCATAAAAATAAACTGCAATAACAATCTGGTAAATTTCTAGACATGATAGAATGTGAAAATTGTCATAACAATGCCTATTTAAATTGAGATGAGGCCCCCAACACATATACAGCAGAGGACTCCTGGGTCTGGGTTCAATCAGAGATGATACACCTAATCCTCAAGAGACTGGAGGTCCCAGGGTGTTTATAGGTCTGGTGGGGTGGGTGGGGTGGGGACATCCTCCTTGTGGAGACCTGGGAGTGGAGAGGAGAAATGGGATGTGGAACTGTCAGGGGGATGGACCGACCGGGAGGAAAATAAAATCTGGAGTGTAAAAATAAAAAAAAGAGGAAGGTACTAGAAGCTGTAATTTAAAAAAATTACACTTTTTCTATCAAGGGTTACTTGAGCATATATATTTTAATATCATAACAAAACAGGATTATAAGGGAAGATCCATAACTTCTTGGTTTATATCTTCAATTTTTTCCAAAAGTTAGATTGAAAAAATACTATAAATTACTAAATAACCCTTGTTTCTGATATTCTAAACAAGAGAAATCTCCAGTCTTTTGAGCAGGACACAGTCATTGCATTAACTCTCCCACAGAAGCTATGAATGCTTGCAGTGGGTCAGCCCAAAAAAATGGCCCAGTCAGACACAAATGGTGGAAACTCTCAGGAAGGCACAACTCTTACTCCTGAAGCTATATGCAGAGGGAAGGAGGATGGGATATGAGGATTCCAGAGGGAAGACCTGGAAAGGGAATAATTTGAAATGTAAATAAATACAATATCCAATTAAAAAAAAAGATACTTGGTGATCCTGGCTTCAAGAAAATCAGGGTCTTTCTGTACCTAGTAAATCAAATAGACATTTAGATAGTGTAAAAGAGACACGCTGTTCAAAATATATCCTGGGGTGGGGGTGGGGGTGGAGTGGGGCAATACAGCTCAGTGGGTAATGTTCCTGCTAAAAGTCTGGCAGCAGGAAGCCATCGGGAAGGAGAGAAGTGATTTCACAAAGTTGTCCTTTGACCTCCACATGTGTACCATAACATACATATGTACACACACACACACACACACACACACACACGCACGCGCGCGCGCGCGCGCGCGCACACCTACTAATAAATAAAAATTTAAAAAATGTCATTCACGGTATACACAGATGCTTTCCCCATGTAGTAATAAGTTGAAAGTTAAACAACCCAAACGCCTCCAAGAATATAAACAATACACAGTAAACTAAGGATGTTAGGAAGTAAAATACTCTAGAGAATATATCATGCATAATAATAGTTTACCATCAAAATTTTATATAGACTGTATATGGAAATATATATCCAAGTTTTTGGTAAAAGTTATAGTGGGGCTAGAGGAGATTTGGAGGTATAGATAGGTGGTCAATGTGGCTTATGACTTTGTTTTAATATTGCAATTTAGTAAGTGAAAAGATGATAGCACATAATTACATAGAAACCTCAAAGTAAAACTATAAATCAATGGGCATGATGAGAAACTTGAAATGGGGACACAGAAAAGAAATATGGTAGAGTTAATAATGATCCAATGTATTTAATTTGACACAACATATGCAAACATTAACCCAGCAAGGAAAACTATATAAAAATATATCTTTTATTAGTGAACACAATCATTTTCATTGAATAATCAGATACAGCTTATGTGAGTAATTGTTCACATTCTGTAAAAAATAATTCCTAGTTAGAATTGTTTAGTTTTTCTCAATTCCTACTCCTTTCTTGTTACTCACGAGACCTGAGGTTAATTTCCTTCATTAAAATCTTAAAAAATAATTTTAATACACTGATATTGTGATGCAGAGATCAATCAACAGGTAAGAGCACCTGCTGCAAAAGTGTGAGGATCTGAGTTCAAATCTCCAGCACCCACATAAAAAGCTGAGCATGGTCTTGCATAAATCTGTGATGTTAGTGATGGTGGAGATGGAGACCGGATGATTTTTTATGATTACAGTCATCTCATAACCAGGTTAGGTGAGACACCCTATCTCAAAAGAAGAAAGCAGTGTGACAAAGGAAAATACCCTTCTATGGCCTCCATGCTCATGCATGAGTATACACACTTAAACGTACATGTATGCATATACCACAATGTCCCTGCACATATACATACAAACATGACTAACATTAACAAAGGTGTTAGATAATCGTATTCTCAGTTCAGTGGTTTGCTGCTGGCATTCGCCTCTGTATTTGCTGTATTCTGGCTGTGTCTCTCAGGAGTGATCTACATCCGGCTCCTGTCGGCCTGCACTTCTTTGCTTCATCCATCTTGTCTAATTGGGTGGCTGTATATGTATGGGCCACCTGTGGGGCAGGCTCTGAATGGGTGTTCCTTCAGTCTCTGTTTTAATCTTTGCCTCTCCCTTCCCTGCCAAGGGTATTCTTTTTCCTCATTTAAAGAAGGAGTGAAGCATTCACATTTTGATCATCCATCTTGAGTTTCCTTTGTTCTAGGGATCTAGGGTAATTCAAGCATTTGGGCTAATAGCCACTTATCAATGAGTGCATACCATGTATGTCTTTCTGTGAGTGGGTTAGCTCACTCAGGATGATATTTTCCAGTTCCAACCATTTGCCTACGAATTTCATAAACTCGTTGTTTTTGATAGCTGAGTAATATTCCATTGTGTAGATGTACCACATTTTCTGTATCCATTCCTCTGTTGAAGGGCATCTGGGTTCTTTCCAGTTCCTGGCTATTATAAATAAGGCTGCGATGAACATAGTGGAGCACGTGTCTCTTTTATATGTTGAGGCATCTTTTGGGTATATGCCCAAGAGAGGTATGGCTGGATCCTCAGGCAGTTCAATGTCCAATTTTCTGAGGAACCTCCAGACTGATTTCCAGAATGGTTTTACCAGTCTGCAATCCCACCAACAATGGAGGAGTGTTCCTCTTTCTCCACATCCTCGCCAGCATCTGCTGTCACCTGAGTTTTTGATCTTAGCCATTCTCACTGGTGTGAGGTGAAATCTCAGGGTTGTTTTGATTTGCATTTCCCTTATGACTAAAGATGTTGAACATTTCTTTAGGTGTTTCTCAGCCATTCGGCATTCCTCAGCTGTGAATTCTTTGTTTAGCTCTGAACCCCATTTTTTAATAGGGTTATTTGTTTCCCTGCGGTCTAACTTCTTGAGTTCTTTGTATATTTTGGATATAAGGCCTCTATCTGTTATAGGATTGGTAAAGATCTTTTCCCAATCTGTTGGTTGCCGTTTTGTCCTAACCACAGTGTCCTTTGCCTTACAGAAGCTTTGCAGTTTTATGAGATCCCATTTGTCGATTCTTGATCTTAGAGCATAAGCCATTGGTGTTTTGTTCAGGAAATTTTTTCCAGTGCCCATGTGTTCCAGATGCTTCCCTAGTTTTTCTTCTATTAGTTTGAGTGTGTCTGGTTTGATGTGGAGGTCCTTGATCCACTTGGACTTAAGCTTTGTACAGGGTGATAAGCATGGATCGATCTGCATTCTTCTACATGTTGCCCTCCAGTTGAACCAGCACCATTTGCTGAAAATGCTATCTTTTTTCAATTGGATGGTTTTGGCTCCTTTGTCAAAAATCAAGTGACCATAGGTGTGTGGGTTCATTTCTGAGTCTTCAATTCTATTCCATTGGTCTATCTGTCTGTCTCTGTACCAATACCATGCAGTTTTTATCACTATTGCTCTGTAATACTGCTTGAGTTCAGGGATAGTGATTCCCCCTGAAGTCCTCTTATTGTTGAGGATAGCTTTAGCTATCCTGGGTTTTTTGTTATTCCAGATGAATTTGCAAATTGTTCTGTCTAACTCTTTGAAGAATTGGAGTGGTATTTTGATGGGGATTGCATTGAATCTGTAGATTGCTTTTGGTAAAATGGCCATTTTTACTATATTGATCCTGCCAATCCATGAGCATGGGAGATCTTTCCATCTTCTGAGGTCTTCTTCAATTTCTTTCCTCAGTGTCTTGAAGTTCTTATTGTACAGATCTTTTACTTGCTTGGTTAAAGTCACACCGAGGTACTTTATATTATTTGGGTCTATTATGAAGGGTGTCGTTTCCCTAATTTCTTTCTCGGCTTGTTTCTCTTTTGTATAGAGGAAGGCAACTGATTTATTTGAGTTAATTTTATACCCAGCCACTTGGCTGAAGTTGTTTATCAGCTTTAATAGTTCTCTGGTGGAACTTTTGGGATCACTTAAATATACTATCATGTCGTCTGCAAATAGTGATATTTTGACCTCTTCTTTTCCGATCTGTATCCCCTTGATCTCCTTTTGTTGTCTGATTGCTCTGGCTAGAACTTCAAGAACTATATTGAATAAGTAGGGAGAGAGTGGGCAGCCTTGTCTAGTCCCTGATTTTAGTGGGAATGCTTCAAGTTTCTCTCCATTTAGTTTAATGTTAGCAACTGGTTTGCTGTATATGGCTTTTACTATGTTTAGGTATGGGCCTTGAATACCTATTCTTTCCAGGACTTTTATCATGAAGGGGTGTTGAATTTTGTCAAATGCTTTCTCAGCATCTAATGAAATGATCATGTGGTTCTGTTCTTTCAGTTTGTTTATATGATGGATCACGTTGATGGTTTTCCTTATATTAAACCATCCCTGCATGCCTGGGATGAAGCCTACTTGATCATGGTGGATGATTGTTTTGATGTGCTCTTGAATTCGGTTTGCCAGAATTTTATTGAGTATTTTTGCGTCGATATTCATAAGGGAAATTGGTCTGAAGTTCTCTTTCTTTGTTGTGTCTTTGTGTGGTTTAGGTATAAGAGTAATTTTGGCTTCGTAGAAGGAATTCGGTAGGGCTCCATCTGTTTCAATTTTGTGGAATAGTTTGGATAATATTGGTATAAGGTCTTCTATGAAGGTTTGATAGAATTCTGCACTAAACCCGTCTGGACCTGGGCTCTTTTTGGTTGGGAGACCTTTAATGACTGCTTCTATTTCCTTAGGAGTTATGGGGTTGTTTAACTGGTTTATCTGTGCCTGATTTAACTTCGATACCTGGTATCTGTCTAGGAAATTGTCCATTTCCTGAAGATTTTCAAGTTTTGTTGAATATAGGTTTTTATAGTAAGATCTGATGATTTTTTGAATTTCCTCTGAATCTGTAGTTATGTCTCCCTTTTCATTTCTGATTTTGTTAATTTGGACGCACTCTCTGTGTCCTCTCGTTAGTCTGGCTAAGGGTTTATCTATCTTGTTGATTTTCTCAAAGAACCAACTTTTGGTTCTGTTGATTCTTTCTATGGTCCTTTTTGTTTCTACTTGGTTGATTTCAGCTCTGCGTTTGATTATTTCCTGCCTTCTACTCCTCCTGGGTGTATTTGCTTCTTTTTGTTCTAGAGCTTTTAGGTGTGCTGTCAAGCTGCTGACATATGCTCTTTCCTGTTTCTTTCTGCAGGCACTCAGCGCTATGAGTTTTCCTCTTAGCACAGCTTTCATTGTGTCCCATAAGTTTGAGTATGTTGTATCTTCATTTTCATTAAATTCTAAAAAGTTTTTAATTTCTTTCTTTATTTCTTCCTTGACCAGGTTATCATTGAGTAGAGCATTGTTCAATTTCCACTTATATGTGGGCATTCTTCCTTGATTTTATTGAATACCAGTTTTAGGCCGTGGTGGTCCGATAGCACACATGGGATTATTTCTATCTTTCTGTACCTGTTGAGGCCCGTTTTTTGACCAATTATATGGTCAATTTTGGAGAAAGTACCATGAGGAGCTGAGAAGAAGGTATATCCTTTTGCTTTAGGATAGAATGTTCTATAAATATCCGTTAAGTCCATTTGGCTCATGACTTCTCTTAGTCTGTCTACATCTCTGTTTAATTTCTGTTTCCATGATCTGTCCATTGATGAGAGTGGGGTGTTGAAATCTCCCACTATTATTGTGTGAGGAGCAATGTGTGTTTTGAGCTTTAGTAAGGTTTCTTTTACATATGTAGGTGCCCTTGTATTTGGGGCATAGATATTTAGGATTGAGACTTCATCTTGGTGGATTTTTCCTTTGATGAATATGAAGTGTCCTTCCTTATCTTTTTTGATGACTTTTAGTTGAAAATTGATTTTATTTGATATTAGAATGGCTACTCCAGCTTGCTTCTTCTGACCATTTTCTTGGAAAATTGTTTTCCAGCCTTTCACTCTGAGGTAATGTCTGTCTTTGTCTCTGAGGTGTGTTTCCTGTAGGCAGCAGAATGCAGGGTCCTCGTTGCGTATCCAGTTTGTTAATCTATGTCTTTTTATTGGGGAGTTGAGGCCATTGATATTGAGAGATATTAAGGAATAGTGATTATTGCTTCCCGTTATATTCATATTTGGAAGTGAGGTTATGTTTCTGTGCTTTCATTCTCTTTGTTTTGTTGCCAAGATGATTAGTTTCTGCTTCTAGGGTATAGCTTGCCTCCTTATGTTGGGCTTTACCCCTTATTATCCTTTGTAGTGCTGGACTTGTAGAAAGATATTGTGTAAATTTGGTTTTGTCATGGAATATCTTGGTTTCTCCATCTATGTTAATTGAGAGTTTTGCAGGATACGGTAACCTGGGCTGGCATTTGTGTTCTCTTAGGGTCTGTATGACATCTGTCCAGGATCTTCTGGCCTTCATAGTTTCTGGCGTAAAGTCTGGTGTGATTCTGATAGGTCTGCCTTTATATGTTACTTGACCTTTTTCCCTTACTGCTTTTAATATTCTTTCTTTATTTTGTGCGTTTGGTGTTTTGACAATTATGTGACGGGAGGTATTTCTTTTCTGGTCCAATCTATTTGGAGTTCTGTAGGCTTCTTGTATGTCTATGGGTATCTCTTTTTTTAGGTTAGGGAAGTTTTCTTCTATGGTTTTGTTGAAGATATTTACTGGTCCTTTGAGCTGGGAGTCTTCACTCTCTTCTATACCTATTATCCTTAGGTTTGATCTTCTCATTGAGTCCTGGATTTCCTGTATGTTTTGGACCAGTAGCTTTTTCCGCTTTACATTATCTTTGACAGTTGAGTCAATGATTTCTATGGAATCTTCTGTTCCCGAGATTCTCTCTTCCATCTCTTGAATTCTGTTGGTGAAGCTTGTATCTACAGCTCCTTGTCTTTTCTTTTGATTTTCTATGTCCAGGGTTGTTTCTATGTGTTCTTTCTTGATTGCTTCTATTTCCATTTTTAATTCCTTCAACTGTTTGATTGTGTTTTCCTGGAATTCTTTCAGGGATTTTTGCAATTCCTCTCTGTAGGCTTCTACTTGTTCTCTAAGGGAGTTCTTTATGTCTTTCTTGAAGTCCTCCAGCATCATGATCAAATATGATTTTGAAACTAGGTCTTGCTTTTCTGGTGTGTTTGGATATTCCGTGTTTGCTTTGGTGGGAGAATTGGGCTCCGATGATGCCATGTAGTCTTGGTTTCTGTTGCTTGGGTTCCTGTGCTTGCCTCTCGCCATCAGATTATCTCTAGTGTTACTTTGTTCTGCTATTTCTGACAGTGGCTAGACTGTCCTATAACCTGTGTGTCAGGAGTGCTGTAGACCTGTTTTCCTGTTTTCTTTCAGCCAGTTATGGGGACAGAGTGTTCTGCTTTCGGGCGTGTAGTTTTTCCTCTCTACAGGTCTTCAGCTGTTCCTGTGGGCCTGTGTCTTGAGTTCACCAGGCAGGTTTCTTGCAGGGGAAAAATTGGTCCTACCTGTGGTTCCAAGGCTCAAGTTTGCTCGTGGGGTACTGCCTAAGTCCTCTCCGCTGTGGCAGCAACCGGGAAAATCTGTGCCGCTCCTTCCGGGAGCCTCCGTGCACCAGGGTTTCAGATGACGTTTGGTGTTTTCCTCTGGCGCCTGGATGTGCACAGAGTGCAGTCTCTTCTGGTTTCCCAGGCGTGTCCGCCTCTCTGAAGGTTCAGCTCTCCCTCCCACGGGATTTGGGTGCAGAGAACTGTTTATCCGGTCTGTTTCCTTCAGGTTCCGGCAGTGTCTCAGGCGCAGGGGTCCTGCCGCTCCCGGGCCCTCCCCTACGGGAACCCAGAGGCCTTATACAGTTGCCTCTTGGGCCAGGGATGTGGGCAGGGGTGGGCAGTGTTGGTGGTCTCCTCCGCTCTGCAGCCTCAGGAGTGCCCACCTGATCAGGCGGTGGGGTCTCTCTCCCACGGGGTTTGGGAGCAGAGAGCTGCTGCGGTCCGGGATCCGCTGGTGTGGGTCTTCCGGTAAACACAGGAAGTGCCCGGCCTTAGAGGAATTTTGCCTCTGTGTGTCCTGAGTTCACCAGGCAGGTTTCTTGCAGGGGAAAAGTTGGTCCTACCTGCAGTTCCAAGGCTCAAGTTTGCTCGTGGGGTACTGCCTAAGTCCTCTCCGCTGTGGTAGCAACCGGGAAGATCTGCGCCGCTCTTTCCAGGAGCCTCCGTGCACCAGGGTTCCAGATGGCGTTTGGTGTTTTCCTCTGGCGCCTGGATGTGCACAGAGTGCAGTCTCTTCTGGTTTCCCAGGCGTGTCCGCCTCTCTGAAGGTTCAGCTCTCCCTCCCACGGGATTTGGGTGCAGAGAACTGTTTATCCGGTCTGTTTCCTTCAGGTTCCGGCAGTGTCTCAGGCGCAGGGGTCCTGCCGCTCCCGGGCCCTCCCCTACGGGAACCCAGAGGCCTTATACAGTTGCCTCTTGGGCCAGGGATGTGGGCAGGGGTGGGCAGTGTTGGTGGTCTCCTCCGCTCTGCAGCCTCAGGAGTGCCCACCTGATCAGGCGGTGAGGTCTCTCTCCCACGGGGTTTGGGAGCAGAGAGCTGCTGCGGTCCGGGATCCGCCGGTGTGGGACTTCCCAATATGTGCAATTATTATGTGCTAAAATGGTAAAATATCGAAGTTCATTTGAAAGTATAAGCGAGTTTCAGGACTTAATAAAAACTCAAGATGAGTGAAGTTATCCAGAACCAGAAAGAAAAACCCTGCATGTTCTTGCTCATCTGTAATTCCTAGCTTCAAACTCTCAGATGTATGTGACTTGGAATAACTAAGAAACCAAGAAAGCATAAAGGAACCACCATATGCGTTTGTGCATGTGTGAGAGAGAAGGGGGATGGGAAAGGGAGAAGGAGAGGGAGAGGGAAAGGAAGAGAGATTGGAAAAGGAATAGCAGGCTATAAAATGGGAAATGGAATATCAGGGAGGGAGCTCCAACTGGGGAGGAAGAAGGGAGGTCAACACAGAAAGAGAAGGAGGGACTACAGACAAGTGGCACTAAGGTTGTTTGATAAAGCTTCAAAGAATTATATTATTTCATATTTAGAAAAATATACATAATACTGAGTATAGGTAAACATATGTATCTGTATGTAATCTAAAAAGAAATTATGGCACTTGGGCTGACAATGCTCCTCAAGAAAAATAGACTAAGAAAATCCCCATACCAGTCATGAGAAACCTCACCTCAAATGGTAGGTTAGGGAATTCAAGTGACTTTGAAAATAATATAGGTTATCAGTATAGCCCTTGGTTGCTTCTCAGGGACTGACAGTGGTATCCTATTACTGAAGACAGTACATTTGGGCTATTTCAACCTGGTTTTGACCTGACAGGCTTTTATTCTGTGGTCTAGCACTCATGGAACCAGAAAATTCTTTGCAAACTGTCAAGAGAGAGAAGCAATTAGACAATCCTATCCAGGTGTGCATGAACTACAGCAATTACTAGCCTGACAAGCTATGGATAAAGGCGCATTATGTAGCAATCATTGGCCCAGGAAGACTTCTGACCACAACTCGGTTAGCATAGGCACTAGGATCAACAGTCAGTAATGGACCCTCAGAAAAGTCTTTGCATGGCAAACACCATCACTTGGACAAAACTGTAGAATAAAGAAGGGAAGTACATATTTGATAAGGGGCTAATATCCAGTGTGTGTGTGTGTGTGTGTGTGTGTGCGCGCGCGTGTGTGTGTATGTGTATACACACACATACATATACATATATACATATGCATATACATATATATACATATGTTTATACATATATATACATACATATCAAGTAAACAACTCAATTTAAAACATGGGGTACAGATCTAAACAGATTTTCAAAAGAGGAAACACAAATGGCTAAGAAAGAAATGTTCAGCATTCCTAGTCATCAGGACTCAGCTATCAAAAACAATGACTTTATGAAATTCGTAGGCAAATGGTTGGAACTGGAAAATATCATCCTGAGTGAGCTAACCCAATCACAGAAAGACATACATGGTATGCACTCATTGATAAGTGGCTATTAGCCCAAATGCTTGAATTACCCTAGATGCCTAGAACAAATGAAACTCAAGACCGATGATCAAAATGTGAATGCTTCACTCCTTCTTTAAAAGGGGAACAAGAATACCCTTGGCAGGGAAGAGACAGGCAAAGATTAAAACAGAGACAGAAGGAACACCCATTCAGAGCCTGCCCCACATGTGGCCCATACATATACAGCCATCCAATTAGACAAGATGGATGAAGCAAAGAAGTACAGGCTGACAGGAGCCGGATGTAGATCGCTCCTGAGAGACACAGCCAGAATACAGCAAACACAGAGGCGAGTGCCAGCAGCAAACCACTGAACTGAGAATAGGACCCCCGTTGAAGGAATCAGAGAAAGGACTGGAAGAGCTTGAAGGGGCTTGAGACCCCTTATGAACAACAATGCCAAGCAACCAGAGCTTCCAGGGACTAAGCCACTACCTAAAGACTATACATGGACTGACCCTGGACTCTGATCTCATAGGTAGCAATGAATATCCTAGTAAGAGCACCAGTGGAAGGGGAAGCCCTGGGTCCTGCTAAGACTGAACCCCCAGTGAACTAGACTGTTGGGGGGAGGGCGGCAATGGGGGGAGGATGGGGAGGGGAACACCCATAAGGAAGGGGAGGGGGGAGGGGGATGCTTGCCCGGAAACCGGGAAAGGGAATAACACTCGAAATGTGTATAAGAAATACTCAAGTTAATAATTAAAAAAAAACACCAAAAAATGATTTTATTTTTCAATTAGGAGGATTAAACTATATCAGTTCTATGAAAGTCGAATAACAAATACTGTCTTTGTTTTTATTACTGTCTCATGGATGCATTAATTTGAATCTTTGAAACTATAGATGGCTGATGTAACATTTCAGTATTCCTTTTACATAGGTGCCAGAGATGTAAATTCTAGTTCTCACGTTTTCAGGGCAAGGACTTTATCTACTAAGTTATCCTCCCAATCTCTATATTTATTTTTGGAAATTTGTGTTGATGGATAAATAAGGGTTCGTTTTCACCAGCATTCTCTCTAGAAAATTTGTCATCAAATTTCTATAATTTTTGTTATTTAAGCAAATAAATAAATAATAAGTAAATAAATAAATAAATAAAAGAAGTCTTGCTGCTATTTTAATGTGTTTCTTTCTAATTCTCATTATGTTTTAGCAACGTTTCTTGTGTTTATTGCCTGCTTGTTTTCTATTGATTTCTATTGTTATCATTTGCACCTTTCCATTCTCTGTTAAACAGTTGTTTGAAATGTTGCATATGGTGGTCATTATATTTTGGCTGTAATGTGTGTTAGAGAACTATTTTTCCTCATCTATTATTTGTCCTTTGGCATATTGCATTTGTTTCCATTTACACATTTTAACTTATACCTGTTGTTATAATTTTGCATGTATTGCCTTTTTCTTTTTCCTCCCTTTAGAAATTCCTCTATCCAGATTCATATCAATATTATTGTAAATTGAGTTACTTGTCATACTTAGATCCTTAATCCACATGGATTTAATTCTATGTGTTGGAAAATAAGTCTAAATTCACTTTCTATAGGATTAGAAAACCATCCGTTACTCACTGGAGTAAAAACTGTATTCCTATGTATTTTTGAACTATTTTGTAGACTTTTAATTTTCATTCCATCATTTTTTGTCAATTCTGTCTGTACCATAGTATTATAACTTCACTACAAGTATATAATTAGGCAAGTATTTTTCACAATTTCTTTGCAGTTTTTTTTCTGTAAACATTAAAACCACTTTATGCAGTTGCAGAAATGAATCTGTATCTGTCAGGATTTGTACAGATAACAAATGATACATTCACCTCGATAATTAGGGAGACTTCAATAAAAGGACAGGTGCAGATGAGATAAAGGCTGCTGAAAAGGCATGGTTAATCACCATTGGGCTAGCGGTACCAAGAGGCCATGGCTACTTCTAGGTCTGAAGTTTGAAGGGAAAGCAGAGATTGCTTCAGTCCTAAGAGACAGTTACTAACAGGGCTCTTTTGTAAAGGACCACAGGCTGTCTATGACAACTGGATGTGAGGAAGTCAGGGAAATAAATACCCTGACTGTACTCAACCCCCACCTCCAGAGTTCTTGTCTTACTGGCCATACTGAATCAGGAAGCAGAAAAGAAGAGAAGGGGCACATGTACTACATATCAATCAGCATCTTGGGACACAAAGCAGGATAGTGAAGTGAGAGAGTGCATTTGAAGGACCAGACCAGATGGAGCATATCTAATTCAGAGCCCACTGAAGCCATGATCCCAAATCATATTTATTTAATGTAGATTAATTTGTGAACACTGAAATTCTGCAGAGGAAAAATCTCTGTGGTGGAAGGGAACTTGACAAATCTGAAGACTACAAAGATTAATGAACGAAGAAATGTCAGTAAAGGCAAGGATGAGAAGGGTGAGGAGATGAGGGAAGAACGCAGAGAGTTTCTTAACTTATGACAAAGAAAAAAAGCTTTATTCTAAATACATTGATCTGCAGTCAAAGACTTTAGCCAGTACAGGAACTGACCCTGCAGTTTTCTTTAGTTTTATTACAGAAGCCTGTGTATATGTTTTAAATATATCTCAAAATCATTTTCCAAAGTCCACCAACAAAGAAAGTGATACAGACCATTTCACTGATTATTGACTAAATAAATAAAAGTCTTGATCCATTTGTGTTACTATAATAGAATGTCTGATATTAGGCAACTTATAAGGAATAGAAATTGTTCAGATAGCAGCCTATTCTGCATATGATACACTCTTGGTTTGTCTTCATGTGGCAGAATGGATAGAAATCTCTCGAGAGTTCCCTCAAACTAATTTTATCAAGCCATAATTTAAAAGCTTTCCTTTACATTTTCATTAACTTTATTCATTCACTTATTATGTTGTGAGTGTGTGTGTGTGTGTGTGTGTGTGTGTGAGAGAGAGAGAGAGAGAGAGAGAGAGAGAGAGAGAGAGAGAGAGAGAGTGAGTGTAGACACACCATAGTGCACATGCAGAAATGATAGGACAGTCATGGGAAACAGTTCCCATCTTCCACCTTCATTAGAATCCTAGAGTCTAACTTAGGCCATTAGGCTTACAGGGCAAGCATCTTTACCTGAGGGCCATTTTCCCAGACTCTTGAAGGCCTTTTAAAGCCCACAAAATGTAAATATAGACCATCAGCAGCTCATTTAAACAAATTCAAATTGTGATATAAAGGTTTCCTGTTTTGATTGCATGTTCTTAAGTAATGTATGCTGACACTTGTATTTGCTTGCTTATTTTCATTTTTCTTTATCGTAGTATGTCAGTCACATTGCCCATTCTGGTTAGACGGACCCCTATAATAGTGTGTGTCCAGTAATTCTTACTTAAGTCTCTCTTGAAAGGCATGCCTCTCCTTTAGGTCAGCTTTATTCTAGTGAATGGTCAATGCAGGGTTAAATTCCTGGCCCCAGATTTAAAGGGAAACACTTCTGAAAGATTATGCCTGCTCTAAGGCATTCCTGGGAAAAAGAAAGAGTCAGTCAAGCTTCTGCTTTCACCATACACTGAGGCTATTAATCACCAAAGCACTTGCCAATTAGACTGCCACATGAAGGTTCTCAAGTCTGAGTCTATTTCCCAGAGACAGGATGTTAGTACAGCACGAATTTACTCAGTAATACACTTATATTTTTAACCCTGAATCTTATCTTATGTTTAAAAATTATTTCTGTTGCCTGCTATTTGAAATTTGATCTATCGTTCTTTGTTTTTCTCCTTATTTAACTTAATAATGGCTTGTAGTTTATATTATTTAATTGATACTTTCATAAATTTGCATTTTGATCTTAAATCCAATCAAAAAAGTGGTTACTTCCTGGGCATTATTGTCACCATTGCACTAATGGACATATCCCGACAGGCTAGCCATGTTTGTAGCTCTCATGTTTCATAGCTGTGTAAGATTGGTGGTTTCTTTTCTCTTCTGGTAGTAGTCATAGAACCCTCTAGTACCTCGAGAAGCTTTCCAGTAGGGAAGACACTTCTAGGTCAATCCAAGATTGATTTCCTTAGGCTGAATGACTTAAGTATGTGCTATCGTCAGCATTTATGTTTCTCTGTCAAATTCTGAGAGTAAGAAAGAACTGTGATAATAGCTTATAATATTTGGGCTCAATGAGACCTCACTGAACAACAATGTCAAAAGAAGCAACTCATTCCTGGCACTGGACTTTTTGTAGCCCTGTGGTGATTAATACAGCTATTGATGCTTTGGCATAGAGTAACTTCACTTAAACTTTTTATATAAATATATTTTTATACTTTAAAAATCATGTTTTTAGACTAATTTTCAAATGGTCTTTAGCATTATTTATATGTTTAACGTAAGACCATTTTTTTATTCTTTTTTTTTTATTAACTCGAGTATTTCTTATTTACATTTCGAATGTTATTCCCTTTCCAGGTTTTCGGGCAAACATCCCCCTAATCCCTCCTCTTCCCCTTCTTTATGGGTGTTCCCCTCCCCATCCTCCCCCCATTGCCGCCCTCCCCCCCAACAATCATGTTCACTGGGGGTTCAGTCTTAGCAGGACCAAGGGCTTCCCCTTCCACTGGTGATCTAACGTAAGACCATTTTTAATTTTTCTCATTTTGTTTTTACCCTTTGCTTTGCTTTTGCCGTGATAGGTATAGAACCTATATCCCTGTACATACTAGGCAAGAAAATTTATCCCAAAATCCAAATTTTATCCCCCACCAAAACAATTTAGAGAATAATGATTTTTAAATACTAATTTTAGAGGTTATTCTCTCTTTTTAAAAATGATCTTTGGTAAAAATTCTTTTGGAAAATCACTCGAATGTGTGTACTGAAGTAAAGAACTGATTTCATAACTCCAACTAAGCATATTCAAACTGACTAGAAGGATGTCTGTCTACTTCCCCCTAACCTCCTATGTGTTCATCCAAGCTCTGACTGAAATTCATAATATTTTATTCAATCACTGGTGTGCTCTGTGTGTGTGTGTGTGTGTGTGTGTGTGTGTGTGTGTGTATGTGTGTGTTCTCTTCTACAGACTTTGAGCTCACTAGACACAGATAGCTGCCTAGGTTTACAGTAGTGCTAGCCATGAATTTCCTCCTATTGAGTGAATTTTAAGTCTTGCTACATGACTGTTGGTTACTTCCAAGTTTTAAGTTCCACTACAGCATCCTTGGGTATACCTTGATGTGCTGACCATGCTTATGGTTCATAGGCTTTACGTCTGGGCAGGATAGTTAATTGCTTTTCTCCCCTGTCAGATGATGTGAGAGCGAGGACCCAAGGAGGAGGCTTCAAGCTTGACACCTCTAAATCCTATGTTTGAAAATGTAGTATCTTTAGTAGTCTTACCTTTAAGTGGAGGGAGGCTATCAATGGCACAAAACACACACACACACACACACACACACACACACACACACACACACACACATACACGAGAGAGAGAGAGAGAGAGAGAGAGAGAGAGAGAGAGAGAGAGAGAGAGAGAGAGAGAGAGCACTTAGAATAAGTTAACTTCTGGATGTCTTCATATGGCCCCTGAGCAGAACTTGGTAATTCATTTTACTTTTGACATTTTCTTCTTTTTACTACGACAGGAAAATAGTTATTTTGAGTGACTTATTATAGTTATTTGATCCCAATTCCCTCAGTTTCTGCTTTGAAAAAGTAGAAAGAATAATAGACATTCTGTGGTTATTTTGTAAATATCAAATTAACTGGTAATCAGTAAGTCTTAGAAACATATCTTTGAAACATTTTAAATACATAATATGTGAATGTTATTATCTTATGTATTTTCCCCAGTCATTTAACTTGGCTAGTCTCTTTTGCTAATTCCTAGTAATATTAGACATCAGTAATCCATCAACCAATAAATAATCACTGGCTCGACTCTGAAACATCTACCTTGTATCATATTTCTGCCACTGTACTGGTTTGCTTAACCAAGATTAGTGAGCAAAACCTCTATGATCTCTGCTTTCATAGTACTTTCAGCATATTAGGTGTAGAAAGATACTTGAACAGTATGCAGTCAGGTATGCAATTAGAAGTTATAAGTGAAAAAAAGGACAAAAGTATCTTAATAATGTATATGGGAATCAGTGCATGCTGCAACCCAATCATTTTTAACCACATGGAGAGTGTTGAATATTCAAAGAACAAGTACAGACAGTAATCAAGATATGTATCAGCAACCTCTAAGGAAAAAAGTTGGAGAAAAGCAGTGTGTACTATTGGAAAACAGTGTTGTCTAATGCCTATTATGAGTATATGTTCTAGGATCACATAGACTGGATCATAGATCAAACACCTGATACTTACTGTGGACCCTGGACAACTTAACCACTGTAATCTATTTTTTATTCAAAATGAGGTTGTAATTCTCTAATCTTTCTGCTGATTGTGAGAAATATGTGAGATACCTGCACTTAGTTGTTAATACAGATCTTTATGCACGGAAAGTATTAAATGCTTTCATTTATTATTGGACAACTTTTCTATTCCATCAAGATTGTATCCAATTTGAATGTTTTTTTTTCTAGTACCAAATCGTATCTGTTTTCGTAGTGCAACATTATTTCAGGGTAAGATTACTTTGAATTCTTCTCTTACTGAGATCATAACAGTGGCTGCAGAAAGCTTAGTGTGTACTAATGTCACATAGTCAATTTTACAGTTTTATTCCTTAATGCACATCTGCAAAGCAAAATTAATAATCATATTTTAAAATGTCAAATATGATGGACAGAAGAGTGAATGATATGTGCCCAAAACTACAGTGTAAGTAAAATAAGATTTTATAAGAAATGACTGCTACTTTCTTCAGTATTACAACTGAACTGCATTTATTATATTTGGTCCTTTTCTCTCCCCTCTTCCAGGTTACCTGTACTATCACTATTCTCTTGTTTATCATCTTTGTACTTTTCAGATATAGGACCTACTACCATTTTCTTTTCTTCCACCTTCACTTCACTTCAGGTAAGTTGGTTCTTCACATAAACAAGATAGTGTTAAATTGACTTGAGTAAGCATCCCTTCAGGCTTATCTCAGTTTAAGAATCTATGCTCCTTCTTGTTGATACTGTGAATAATGTTTCCATGGAGTTTACTGTGGAACAGTACATCATCTACTCTATCATACCATGACACATGAAAAAAACATATTTGTGATTAACATAATTTTTAGGGCCAGCAGTGCGGAAATATTTATTCATGAAAAGTGTTTAAAAATAAGAACAAAGAACCAGCTTTTAGCAAATTACATTTGCATTGATTTAAATAGTTCATGTAGATTATGGACAAACTAGTCACATGGTCAGACTTTACAATCTTATGCTTAAATAATTGATTGTTCAAGACACATCACTTCATTCATTAACTCAACTCTCCAGTGCCTTTGTGACCATGGAAAATGTAGGCTGTATATCCAAAATTTATTTTCAAGCATTCCAGCTGCTTATAAATGTCCTTTGCAGCAAGGTAAAGAAGAATGAAGTAGCTTTTCAGCGATATTACACAGAATGCCAAAACTGAAATCTTTAGTCTGAATTCAAACCTCATTTTTGCAAAAAAGCTTCTTTGTAAAGCAGCCATTCCCAATTATGTCCAGTAATTTCCACACAGCTCATAATGAAAACAAATGATTCACAACTAACAGAACTGTGAGTGAATTAAAATCATGGGTTATAGAAAGGGATATTATTATTCACTGAAATGACTTCTGTTTCTTTGCTAGTGGAGTTTAGTGAAATATTCTGCTGAATTTCTCTATGTAAAAAGAACAGAGAACTTCTTTCAGGGTGAATAAATAGAATGTCCCAACCTCTAATGAAAAGAACAAAGAAGGCTTCCACTGAGTATAGTTTGGAAGCTATAGTTGGAAGTAACTTCAACATATGTTTATCATTAAAATGTGTTAACTAAATGTGTTTATAATTAAAAGATAAAAAAAAATTCCTCAAAGAAAGCTTTTCCTGAAACTATCAAGTAACTACTGGTATTTGTGGTGTTCCATTTTCATTTGCTCACTTTGGAGCTGCACTTCACTTATAACTCATTTGGGTAAATTCTCATCTTCACAGCCCTATGTCAAGTTGGGAAATAAACTTAGCTGATAACTCATTTCCACATACTAACAATTAAGATTTAGGTAGCATACTTCAACTTTAAATAAACAACAGTTGACCATGAGCAAAATTTCTGATTCCTATAGGAGAACTTTCAGAATAGAAAGTACCTTTACTAGGCATATAAAACATGATAACCCACTGTATATACAACACTTTTATATGAAATTAAATGAGGCTGCAATAGTGCAGCTTGGTTTTTTTTTCTTGGATATTTTATGTATTTACATTTCAAATCTTATCCCCGTCTCCCCCTCTCCCATATCCCTTCCCCCTCCCCACTCACACTCACACAATCCATCCTCAACGCCCTGGCATTACCCTATATTGGGGAAATGAGCCTTTATAGGACCAAGGGCTGTTCCTACTATTATTGCTGGACAAGGCCATCCTCTGCTACATATGTGGCTGGAGTCATGTGTCCCTCCATGTGTACTCATTGGTTGGTGGCTTAGTCCCTGGGAGCTCTGGTGGGGTCTGGTTGGTTGATGTTGTTCTTCTTCCTATGGGGTTGCAATCCCCTTCAGCTCCTTCAGTCTTTACTCTAACTGCTCCATTGGGGTCCCCTTGTTCACTCCAATGGTTAGCTACAACCATCCTCATCTGTATCAGTAGGACTTTAGCAGAGCATCTCAGAAGACACAGATATCAGGCTCCTGACAGCAAGCACTTCTTGCCATCTCCAATAGTGACTGGGTTTGGAGGCTGCATGTGGGATGGATTGCCAGGTAGGGCAGTCACTAGATGGCCTTTCCTTTAGTCTCTGGTCTACTCTTTGTCGCTTTATTTCCTACCATGAGTATTTTGTTCCCCCTTCTAAGAAGGAATGAAGCATCAACATTTTGGTCTTCCTTCTCTTTGGATTTCACATGATCTGTGAGTATTTTCTTAGGTATTTTAAGCTTTTGGGCTAATAACCACTTACCAGTGAGTGCATACCATGTGTGCTCTTTTGTGACTGGGTTACTTCACAGTGATTTTTTTTTAGTTCCAACCATTTGCCTACGAATTTCATAAACTCATTGTTTTTGATAGCTGAGTAATATTCCATTGTGTAGATGTACCACATTTTCTGTATCTATTCCTCTGTTGAAGGGCATCTGGGTTCTTTCCAGCTTCTGGCTATTATAAATAAGGCTACTATGAACATAGTGGAGCATGTGTCTTTGTTATATGTTGGAGCATCTTTTGGTTATATGCCCAGGAATGGTATAACTGGGTCCTCAGTTAGTACTATGTCCAATTTTCTGAGGAACCTCCAGACTGATTTCCAGAGTGGTTGTACCAGTCTGAAATTCCACCAACAATGGAGGAGTGTTCCTCTTTCTCCACATCCTTGCCACCATCTGTTGTCACCTGAGTTTTTGATCTTAGCCATTCTCACTGGTGTGAGGTGAAATCTCAGGGTTGTTTTGATTTGCATTTTGCAGATGACTAAGAATGTTGAACATTTCTTTAGGTGTTTCTCAACCATTCAGTATTCCTCAGTTAAGAATTCTTTGTTTAGCTCTGTACCCCATTTTTAAGACGATTATTTGATTCTCTGGAGTCTAACTTCTTGAGTTCTTTGTATATATTAGATATTAGTCCTTTATCAGATGTAGGATTGGTAAAGACCTTTTCCCACCTGTTCTTTGCCGTTGGCTTGTACTACTTGCAGTGTCACAGAATCTTTTGAATGTTGATCTCAACAGGAATAATTTAAGATGTTTAGTCACATTTTGTTTAATAAGCAACAGGGAAAAGATGTAAACAACAAAATAATGACTTTCTAGGAGATACTTTAATCCACTATCCTGTTTCATTTCCTTTCATTCATGTACATTTGGGTCACATTGAGGTCCACTGAATATATATCCTTATAACACAAATATAAAAAAAAACTCTAAATAGCTAAATTTTCTAGAGATAATCAGACTTTACCATAAATCATTGCTTATACATATTTATCTCATAGGAAGCTTATGAAAGATCTGTGGTCTTTTTTGAATGTTTTATTTTTGAGATGCTAATATATTGACACCATTTCTTTCTTTATGCCCTTTCTTCCCTCCAAATTATCCCATATGCTCCTCCTTGTTCTCTTACAAATTAATATCCTCTTTATTTGAAATGTTTATATATATATATATATATATATGTGTGTGTGTGTGTGTGTGTGTGTGTGTGTGTGTTTGTGTGTGTGGTGTGTGTGTGGTGTGTGTGTGTGTGTGTGTGTGTGTGTGTGTGTGTGTGTGTGTGTGTGTGTAAATATATCCTGCTCAGTCAGAATAATATTACCCATTTGTATAACTTCAGGCCTGACCTGAAGTTCAGGTATTAGATTACTAACTGGAATTATCTACTGTGGAGAAAACTATTTCTTCACTCTCAGATTGCTTCATGGCCTATACTTCTTTGTGTAGGGTGGAAGACTCATGGGCTTTCCTCCATCTACTCTGGCATGCCCATTGTATTCCTTGTTCAGCTCAGTTTTTGGCAGTCATGTTGGTGAAAATTTATGTGTGTAGTTTCTGGCATTACCAGGAGACACAGTCCCACAGCAAACATCCAGATACTCTGGCTCTAATAATCTTTCTGGCACCCCTTCTGCAATGTTCCCTGAGTGTTAGCTCCATTTGGACTGGGCCCCTCAACTTTGCATTTTGATTGGTTGGGTTTTTTAATAATGGTCTCTTTCTCTCTGAGTCTTGCTGACTTTCATGAGATGTGAGTACAACAACAGTTAGAATGTAGTTATGGGTTATAATGGTTTAATAAAATGGTAGTTGAAGTTTCGGTTCCAAGATCCTGAGTAGTTGGCTACATTTCTAGAATCAGATGTAGTTTCCCTTTTGTTGAGTAACTTAATGAGGCCTATTAGAGACCTGTTCATTACATCCAAGGTGTGTATCCCACCACTGCACACTTGGAGTTATGGTGCTTTGATGGTTCTTGTACTTTATAGGTATCATCACTGCTTAAGACTACTGGTTGTTTCCCTCCTTTAAAAACTTTCATATCACCTTTTGGAATGGGCTAAATTTTATAAATTTTATAAATTTTCACTATACAATCTTTGAGAATGGGAGTGATGAGTTGGCTGGGGAATAACATTTTTGCTGGAGACCTGTAAGAGTTAATGTATTTTTATTTTTTAATTTGGTGTTGATTATCTTCACACAATATTTTCTGATTATGGCTTTTCTTTTCCAGATTCCTTCCAGGTTCTCTCAACCTCCCAGCCCCCCTCACCCGCCACAGGCAATGTACATCCATTCTCATTCTTGTTCATTAGAAAACAAATGGACATGTAGTAGTAGTAGTAGTAGTAGTAGTAGTAGTAGTAGTAGTAGTAGTAACAACAACAACAACAAGACCTCAATAGGACAAAACAAACAAACAAACAAACAAACAAACAAACAAAACCCCAAAAAAGCCAAAGAAAAAGAATTGGAAACACATATAGATACAGAGATATACACATTCACACACAAAGAAATCCAATAATAGCACACAAATGGAAACTGTAATATGTATACAAAATACTTACAAGGTTAAAATGTAAATAAAAACAAGCAAACATACAAAGAACTCTAAAAAGACCATTGAGTTTGTTTTGCATTGGTCATCTACTGCTAGGCATAGGGCCTAGTAGTGAAGGATGGTTTATATACCTAGTGAGACTCCAGTGGCAAAAACTAATTTTTCTTCTATGAGCAGTTCTGAATTGGAGATACATTCTGGGTTAGAGATGTGGGCTTGTATTTGGTTCCTCTCTCAGTGCTGGGATCCCATTTTGCTGACTTCTGTGCAAGCCTTGTATTTGCTGTCACAGAATCAATGTGAGTTCATATGTACAGCAGTCCTCTTACATCTAGAAGGCCTTGTTTGCTTGGTATTTTCATCTCCACAGTTTCAGACCATCTTGCTACCACTTCTTCCACAGCATTCTCTGAGCCCTAAGGGGAGGTATTTGGTAAATGGGAGGTAAACATCCCATTTAGGACTGGGTGTTCTAAGTTCTCTCACTCTCTATACAGTGTCCAGTTGTCTCTGTATTTGTTCGTAACTACTACAAGAGGAAGTTTCCCTGATGATGACTGAGCAAGGCACAGGTCTATAAGTATGATAGAATGTCATTGGGAGCCATTTTATTGCTGTGTTCTTTTAGCAAAAGAGTAGTATTTTATTTTCCCTGAGGTCCTTGGCTTATTCCGTATCAGATTCTTGGCCATCAGAGCAGTGTCAGACATGAGGTGGGTTCCATCGCATGGAATGGGCCTTAAAACCAAAGAGATAATAGTTGTTACTCTCATACTTTTGTGCAACTATTGCACCAGTGTATCTTGAAGGCAGGGCACCATTGCAAATAGAATGGTTTATACCTGGGGTGCTGTTAACTTTTCTCCTGTGGTAGCATGAAGTGTCCCTTCCAGTACCCTGAACACTAGTCAATAGAGGTGAAGGTTCTGGGTAGGCCCTAGCTTACTTGACTTCTCTATATTTGTCTTAGTTAGGGTTTTATTGCTGTGGACAGACACCATGACTAATGTAAGTTTTATAAGGGACAACCTTTAATTGGCATTGGCTTACAAGCTTAGAGGTTCAGTCCATTATCACCCAGTTGGGAGAATGGCAGCATCCAGGCAGGCATGGTGCAGGAGGAGCTGAGTTCTACATCTTCACCTGAAGGAAGCCAGGAACAGACTGAGCATCCCCAGGCAGCTAGGAGGAGGGTCTCCCCACAGTGACACCCTTCCTCCAACAAGGCCACACCTTCTAATAGTGCCACTCCCTGGGCCAAGCATATGCAAACCATCACAATATTCAATGAGTTATGTAGTTATTTTCTTCAGCAATAGGGCCTTCCCATCAATTTATTAAGGATATGGTGATAGTTTAGGTTGCTAGGAAGTTTCCATGGAGCTCCTTTGGGCAACAACTTAACTAAATATAACACATCTCTGGCACTGGAGGTTTCCTTTGGTGGTGGAAAATGTATAGTTGAGACATTGCTCCTCTGTTATTTGGTTACTCCACTTATATTTCTTTCATATATGTACACCTTCTAAGAAGCTTATTATGTTAAGTTTACATTTGATCCCTCAAATGGCCCTTAGTTTTAGCAGTCTCTTCTCATATTGGCTCCATTCCCACCTTCTTCCCTTCCCCTTCCCCTTCTCCACTTGATCCTCTCATTCCAGCACTATCCCACCTCACCCTATCCATCCATAACTGTCTATTCTATTTTCCATTTCCTAGGAAGATCCTTGCCTTGTTCAGGGCTTGTCTAACTAGTTAGTATGTCAGGGTCTTATTTGTTACAGGAATTAACCAGAACAATTGCTGTACTAACTTAGAATGGTAAACCTATCACCCACAGAAACAAGAATTATTACAATTTTTAATTCACAAGAAATGGCTAAAGAGTATGGATCCAATATTTAGACATCAGTTCTGGAGGCAACATATGCGTTTGAATGGAATAATTATTTTAGGGTAAATGAAAAGTGCATCTTCCGTTCTGAACCAGTGCCCTAAGCAGACACTGGGCACTGGCTCTGCATCCACTCTCACAACACCCAGAGGAAGTCAGACTCCCAGGTGCTTTAACATGCTGAGGATCAGAAGTGAGGAGGCCACAACAACTGACCCTTCCCCACCAGAAGTAACTGGGACCCCTGGATCCAGTATTTGTTTTGGTGGGAGAACTGGGTTCTGATGCTTCTAGCCCAGAAGCCCCACCTTTGTGCAGTAGCTGCTATATTCATGTGCCAGCCAGGGGCACGGTACCCTTCCAATCTGAACCAGTGCCCTGTACAGACCTTGGGCGCTGACTCTGCACCTAATACCACAAGACCCAGAGGAAGCCGGTCTCCCAGGCTCTAACAGGCCCAGGATCAGAGGTGCTCTGAAATAACCAGGGTCACAGGGGCACAGAGGAAGTTAGAATCCCAAGAGATCAGACACAACCAGGATCTCAGGATCACAAGGTCCCAGAATAATAGGACCACAGAGACAGCTGGACTCTGCATTCAGACAAAACCAGGATCACAGGAGGGACAGGCTCCAGTCAGAGGCAGCAAGGGCAGGGAACACTAGAGATAACCAGATGGTGAGAGGCAAGCACAGGAACCTAAGCAACAGAAAACAGGGCTACTCAGCATCATCAGAGCCCAGCTCTCCCACCACAGCAAATATGGGATATAAAAGCACACCAGAAAATAAAGATGTAGATTTAAAATTACATCTCATGATGATGACAGAGGACTTTAAGGACATAAATAACTCCCTTAAAGAATGCAGGAAAGCACAAGCAAACAAGTAGAAGCCCTTAAAGAGGAAACACAAAAATCCCTGAAAGAATTACAGGAAAACACAGCCAAACAGATGAAGGAACTGAATAAAACCATCCAGGATTTAAAAATGGAAACAGAAACAATAAAGAAATCACAAAGGGAGACAACCCTGGAGATAGAAAACCTAGAAAAGAGATCAGGAGTCATAGATGTAAGCATCACCAATAGAATACAAGAAATAGAAGAGAGACTCTCAGGGGCAGAAGATACCATAGAAAACATTGACACAACCATCAAAGAAAATGCAAAATGCAAAAGGCTCCTAACCCAAAACATCCAGGAAATCCAGGGCACAATGAAAAATCCAAACCTAAGGCTAACAGGTATAAAAGAGAACAAAGATTCCAAACTTAAAAGGCTAGTAAATAGTAGACTAGTAGAGGGATATATATTATATGCTTCTAGCCCAGAAGCCCCATCTTTGTGCAGTAGCTGATATATTCATGTACTTGTGTTAAGCCTGCCCCCTTTCTAATTCAGAAAAGAATAACTGCCCCTTCTCCCTTCACCTCCTTTCCTTTGGATACTGGCCGCGGCCCAGGCATGCTTTCACAGACAAAGTCAACTGTTGCACTTCTCCTGCATGAGTGCTTAAAAATGGCATTCTTGTTTGTGTTCTAGGCTTTCTTTTAAATTCTGACAAAATTTCTCTCAAGCTTCAAACAGACCGAGACCTTTAACATTGGATGAGCTCTTCCCTTAGCCTGTAGGAATGTGGATTAAATGGTATCGGTAACTTGTTCAATATGCCTTCCTAAATTACAGCTGATAGTGGAAAGATATCTACATTTAGGTTTCTTTACTTTCTTTCACATTGGAGCCAAAGAATCCACATACACAGATCTAAAAATATTCAATAATTATTGGATAATTTTCTAATATTGCTTCTGAATAACCAAACCAGGTAATCCAGAATATAGTACTTATCAACTAATTTCTGAAAATCCCCAAAGTCCTCTAATATTGAAGTTACAAATCTCTGTTTTGATTTATTTACTATGAACATATTCCAAGTGTAAGAGCTATAAAAATATTTCAAATATATTGTCATCATTCTAGGAGTAGAATGAGTTATTTAAAATAAGATGCAGAAATATGTATTTATTGGCTTCACTGGCCATGCAATAGAATTTTCAGTTCTAGAAAATTAAGTATAGTGTCAAAAATGTTTTCAGCTAGTCATAATGGTGTCAAATTCATTCTTTTATGAAGATTTTCACTAATTATATGTTTTACAAAATCATTTCCACCAATTTGGGGAAGATTATGTTTCATGTAATAATCGTCATTCTTGTACTATTTTTCATTATTTAAACCATATTCTTTCAAGCTAAAACTGAAGCTCAGTTTTTTATCCCAATTATACACACTTAATTTCTTTGTGAATTTTCAAAAATAGTAGTAAATATTGAACCATACCCAAGGTTTGTGAAGCATTGCATAGTCATTAGCTCATGAAATGTTATAAACCCTGTAATGATGCTTACAGAAACACTCAGGTATAGCCCAGATTCACTCAGGTGTATTCACTCAGGTGTATTCTGATCTGCACCTGCATTGAGAAGCTGAATAGCACTCGAGAGAAATGGAAATCAATAGCTAGCTGTATAGTTTCTATCAGCAGGGTGATTGCAAACCAGGAATATTCATTTCAATCTTAATTAAATATTGTCAATACATATCTAAATCCTTATTATGTAAGTGATAAAAGTTCCAAATCATGGAGGAAGGAAGGCGTAAAGTAATTTTGAAGGGCTAAGGGAATAATTTAAAATTTTAAGTAAATAACAAATGGTAAGTTTCATACTCAGTAACTAAACCATTGGTCCAGGTATAATAAAACACAAAAAAATTTGAGGGACTTTTAAAACTTTAAATTTCGGCTGCTTTTTATATGAATAGGGTCTATCTACATAAGGATGAACTCCAATCTCTTAGATATCCAGATGTCTTTTTCAAGAGTATTAATGATAATGGTGCCTCTTTTATTTATTTATTTATTTAATTATTTATTTATTTATTTATTATTCATTTATTTATTATTCATTTATTTTTTCCTTCTTTTTTTTATTAACTCCAGTATTTCTTATTTACATTTCGAATGTTATTCCCTTTCCGGGTTTCCAGGCCAACATCCCCCTAACCCCTCCCCCTCCACTTCTTTACGGGTGTTCCCCTCCCCATCCTCCCCCCATTACTGCCCTCTCCCCAAGAATCACATTCCATGGGAGTTCAGTCTTACCAGGACCAAGGGCTTTCCCTTCCACTGGTGATCTTACTAGGATATTCATTGCTACCTATGAGGTTAGAGTCCAGGATCAGTCCATGTATAGTCTTTAGGTAGTGGCTTAGTCCCTGGAAGCTCTGGTTGCTTGGCATTGTTGTACATATGGGGTCACGAGCCCCTTCAAGCTCTTCCAGTCCTTTCTCTAATTCCTTCAATGGGGGTCCTATTCTCAGTTCAGTGGTTTGCTGCTGGCATTTGCCTCTGTATTTGCTGTATTCTGGCTGTGTCTCTCAGGAGAGATCTACATCCGGCTCCTGTCGGTCTGCACTTCTTTGCTTCATCCATCTTGTCTAATTGGGTGGCTGTATATGTATGGGCCACATGTGGGGCAGGCTCTGAATGGGTGTTCCTTCAGTCTCTGTTTTAATCTTTGCCTCTCTATTCCCTGCCAAGGGTATTCTTGTTCACCTTTTAAAGAAAGAGTGAAGCATTCACATTTGATCATCTCTCTTGAGTTTCATGTGTTCTGTGCATCTAGGGTAATTCAAGCATTTGGGCTAATAGCCACTTATCAATGAGTGCATACCATGTATGTCTTTCTGTGATTGGGTTACCTCACTCAGGATGATATTTATCGGTTCCAACCATTTGCCTATGAATTTCATAAAGTCATTGTTTTTGATAGCTGAGTAATATTCCATTGTGTAGATGTACAATATTTTCTGTATCCATTCCTCTGTTGAAGGGCATCTGGGTTCTTTCCAGCTTCTGGCTATTATAAATAAGGCTGCTATGAACATAGTGGAGCACGTGTCTTTTTTATATGTTGGGGCATCATTTGGGTGAACCCAATTTTTTAATAGGGTTATTTGTCTCCCTGCAATCTAACTTCTTGAGGTTTTTGTACATTTTGGATATAAGCCCTCTATCTGTTGTAGGATTGGTAAAGATCGTTTCCCAATTTGTTGGTTGCCGTTTAGTCCTAACCACAGTGTCCTTTGCCTTACAGAAGCTTTGCAGTTTTATGAGATCCCATTTGTTGATTCTTGATCTTAGAGCATAATCCATTGGTGTTTTGTTCAGGAAATTTTCTCCCGTGCCCATTTGTTCGAGATGCTTTTTCTTCTAGTAGTTTGAGTGTATCCGGTTTGATGTAGAGGTCCCTGATCCACTTGGACTTAAGCTTTATACAGGGTGATAAGCATGGATCAATCTGCAGTCTTCTACATGTTGACCTCCAGTTGAACTAGCACCATTTGCTGAAAATGCTATCTTTTTTTTAGATTGGACGGTTTTGACTCCTTTGTCAAAAATCAAGTGACCATAGGTGTGTGGGTTCATTTCTGGGTCTTCAATTCTATTCCATTGGTCTATCGTTCTGTCTCTGTACCAATACCATGCAGTTTTTATCACTATTGCTCTGTAATACTGCTTGAGGTCAAGGATAGTGATTCCCCCTGAAGTCCTTTTATTGATGAGGATAGTTTTAGCTATTCTGGTTTTTTGTTATTCCAGACGAATTTGCAAATTGTTCTGTCGAACTTTTTGAAGAATTGGATTGGTGTTTCGATGGGGATTGCATTGAATCTGTAGATTGCTTTTGGTAAAATGGCCATTTTTACTATATTAATCCTGCCAATCCATGAGCATGGGAGATCTTTCCATCTTCTGAGGTCTTCTTCAATTTCTTTCTTCAGTGTCTTGAAGTTCTTATTGTACAGATCTTTTACTTGCTTGGTTAAAGTCACACCGAGGTACTTTATATTATTTGGGTCTATTATGAAGGGTGTAGTTTCCCTAATTTCTTTCTCGGCTTGTTTCTCTTTTGTGTAGAGGAAGGCAACTGATTTATTTGAGTTAATTTTATACCCAGCCACTTTGCTGAAGTTGTTTATCAGCTTTAGTAGTTCTCTGGTGGAACTTTTGGGATCACTTAAATATACTATCATATCATCTGCAAATAGTGATATTTTGACTTCTTCTTTTCCGACCGGGATCCCCTTGATCTCCTTTTGTTGTCTGATTGCTCTGGCTAGAACTTCAAGAACTATATTGAATAAGTAGGGAGAGAGTGGGCAGCCTTGTCTAGTCCCTTATTTTAGTGGGATTGTTTCAAGTTTTTCTCCATTTAGTTTAATGTTAGTGACTGGTTTGCTGTATATGGCTTTTACTATGTTTAGGTATGGGCCTTGAATTCCTATTCTTTCCATGACTTTTATCATGAAGGGGTGTTGGATTTTGTCAAATGCTTTCTCAGCATCTAATGAAATGATCATGTGGTTTTGTTCTTTTAGTTTGTTTATATAATGGATCACGTTGATGGTTTTCCGTATATTAAACCATCCCTGCATTCCTGGGATTAAGCCTACTTGATCATGGTGGATGATTGTTTTGATGTGCTCTTGGATTCAGTTTGCCAGAATTTTGTTGAGTATTTTTGTGTCGATATTCATAAGGGAAATTGGTCTGAAGTTCTCTTTCTTTGTTGGGTCTTTGTGTGGTTTAGGTATAAGAGTAATTGTGTCTTCATAGAAGGAATTCGGTAGTGCTCCATCTGTTTCAATTTTGTGGAATAGTTTGGATAATATTGGTACGAGGTCTTCTATGAAAGTCTGATAGAATTCTGCACTAAACCCGTCTGGACTTGGGCTCTTTTTGGTTGGGAGACCTTTAATGACTGCTTCTATTTCGTTAGGAGTTATGGGGTTGTTTAAATGGTTTATCTGTGCCTGATTTAACTTCGGTACCTGGTATCTGTCTAGGAAATTGTCCATTTCCTGCAGATTTTCAAGTTTTGTTGAATATAGGCTTTTATAGTAAGATCTGATGATTTTTTAAAATTTCCTCTGACTCTGTAGTTATGTCTCCCTTTTCATTTCTGATTTTGTTAATTTGGACACACTCTCTGTGTCCTCTCATTAGTCAGGCTAATGGTTTATCTATCTTGTTGATTTTCTGAAAGAACCAACTTTTGGTTCTGTTGATTCTTTCTATGGTCCTTTTTGTTTCTACTTGGTTGATTTCAGCTCTGAGTTTGATTATTAACTGCCTTCTACTCCTCCTGGGTGTATTTGCTTCTTTTTGTTCTAGAGCTTTTAGGTGTGCTGTCAAGCTGGTGACATATGCTCTCTCCTGTTTCTTTCTGCAGGCACTCAGAGATATGAGTTTTCCTCTTAGCACAGCTTTCATTGTGTCCCATAAATTTCGGTATGTTGTACCTTCATTTTCATTAAATTCTAAAAAGTCTTTAGTTTCTTTCTTTATTTCTTCCTTGACCAGGTTATCGTTGAGTAGAGCATTTTTCAACTTCCACGTATATGTGGGCGTTCTTCCCTTATTGTTATTGAAGACCAGTTTAGGCCATGGTGGTCTGATAGCACGCATGGGATTATTTCTATCTTTCTGTACCTGTTGAGGGCCATTTTTTGACCAATTATATGGTCAATTTTGGAGAAAGTACCATGAGGAGCTGAGAAGAAGGTATATCCTTTTGCTTTAGGATAGAATGTTCTATAAATATCCGTTAAGTCCATTTGGTTCATGACTTCTCTTAGTCTGTCTATGTCTCTATTTAATTTCTGTTTCCATGACCTGTCCATTGATGAGAGTGGGGTGTTGAAATCTCCTACTATTATTGTGTGAGGTGCAATGTGTGTTTTAAGCTTTAGTAAGGTTTCTTTTACGAATGTAGGTGCCCTTGTATTTTGGGCATAGATGTTTAGGATTGAGAGTTCATCTTGGTGGATTTTTCCTTTGATGAATATGAAGTGTCCTTCCTTATCTTTTTTGATGACATTTAGTTGAAAATTGATTTTATTTGATATTAGAATGGCTACTCCAACTCGCTTCTTCCGACTATTTGCTTGGAAAGTTGTTTTCCAGCCTTTCACTCTGAGGTAGTATCTGTCCTTTTCTCTGAGGTGTGTTTCCTGTAGGCAGCAGAATGCAGGGTCCTCGTTGCGTATCCAGGTTGTTAATCTATGTCTTTTTATTGGGGAGTTGAGACCATTGATGTTGAGAGATATTAAGGAATAGTGATTATTGCTTCCTGTTATATTCATATTTGGATGTGAGATTATGTTTGTGTGCTTGTCTTCTCTGTTTTGTTGCCATCTATGTTAATTGAGAGTTTTGCAGGATACAGTAACCTGGGCTGGCATTTGTGTTCTCTTAGGGTCTGTATGACATCTGTCCAGGATCTTCTGCCTTTCATAGTCTCTGGTGAAAAGTCTGGTGTGATTCTGATATGTCTGCCTTTATATGTTACTTGACCATTTTCCCTTACTGCTTTTAATATTCTTTCTTTATTTTGTGCGTTTGGTGTTTTGACTATTATGTGATGGGAGGAGCTTCTTTTCTGGTCCAATCTATTTGGAGTTCTGTGGCTTCTTGTATGCTTATGGGTATCTCTTTCTTTCGGTTAGGGAAGTTTTCTTCTATGATTTTGTTGAAGATATTTTCTGGTCCTTTGAGCTGGGAGTCTTCACTCTCTTCTATACCTATTATCCTTAGGTTTGATCTTCTCATTGAGTCCTGGATTTCCTGTATGTTTTGGACCAGTAGCTTCTTCAGCTTTACATTATCTTTGAGAGTTGAGTCGATGATTTCTATGGAATCTTCTGCTCCTGAGATTCTTTCTTCTATCTCTTGCATTCTGTTGGTGATGCTTGTATCTACGGCTCCTTGTCTCTTCCTTTGGTTTTCTATATCCAGGGTTGTTTCCATATATTCTTTCTTGATTGCTTCTATTTACATTTTTAATTCCTTCAACTGTTTGA
Organism: Rattus norvegicus; assembly: GCF_021556685.1. Taxonomy (NCBI): domain Eukaryota; kingdom Metazoa; phylum Chordata; class Mammalia; order Rodentia; family Muridae; genus Rattus; species Rattus norvegicus. Next base: position 154,125,165 of record NC_141554.1, on the reverse strand, counting down.
TTGTGTTTTCCTGGGATTCTTTCAGGGATTTTTGTGATTCCTCTCTGTAGGCTTCTACTTGTTTATTTATGTTTTTCTGCATTTCTCTAAGGGAGTTCTTCATGTCTTTCTTGAAGTCCTCCAGCATCATGATCAAATATAATTTTGAATCTAGATCTTGCTTTTCTGGTGTGTTTGGATATTCCGTGTTTACTTTGGTGGGAGAATTGGGCCCCGATGATGCCATATAGTCTTGGTTTCCGTTGCTTGGGTTCCTGCGCTTGCTTCTCGACATCAGATTATCTCTGGTGTTACTTTGTTCTGCTATTTCTCACAGTGGCTATACTGTCCTATAAGCCTGTGTGTCAGGAGTGCTGTAGACCTGTTTTCCTGTTTTCTTTCAGCCAGTTATGGGAACAGAGTGTTCTGCTTTCGTGTGTGTAGTTTTTCCTATCTACAGGTCTTCAACTGTTCCTGTGGGCCTGTGTCCTGAGTTCACCAGGCAGGTCACTTTGAGCAGACAAGTTGGTCTTACCTGTGGTCCCGAGGCTCAAGTTTTCTCGTGGGGTATTGCTAATGAGCTCTCCGAGAGGGCAGCATCCAGGATGGATTTCGGGCTGGAGAGATGGCTCTGAGGTTAAGAGCACTGACTGCTCTTCCAGAGGTCTTGAGTTCAATTCCCAGCTGACACATGGTGGCTCACAATCATCTGCAAATGAAATCTGATTCCCTCTTCTGATGTGTCTGAGGACAACTACAGTGTATTCATATACCTAAAATAAATAAATCTTTTTATTGGATTTTTTTATTTATATTTCAAATGTTATTCCCTTTCCCTGTTTCCCATTCATAAGGCCCTTATCCCATCCCTCTACCTCTTCTTCTGTAGGAGTATTCCCCCTCCCCAACTACCCCCCTTTCTGCCTCCCCATCCTGATATTCCCCTACACTGGGGTGTCCAGCCTTTGCAGGACCTAGGGCTTCTCCTCCCACTGGTGCCTAACAAGGCCATCCACTGCTACATATGCAGCTGGAGCCATGATTCTGTCCATGTGTAATCTTTGGATGGCAGTTTAGTCCATGGGAGCTCTGGTTAGTTGGTATTGTTGTTCTTATGGGGTTGCAAGCCCCTTCAACTCCTTCAATCCTTTCTATAATTCCTCTAACGAGGACTCCATTCTCAGTTCAATGGTTTGCTGCTAGCATTTGCTTCTGTATTTGTCATGCTCTGGCTGAGCCTCTCAGGCTCCTGTCAGCATGTATTTCTTGGTTTCATCAATATTGTCTAGTTTTGGTGACTGGATATATATATATATATATATATATATATATGTATATATGTATATATATATATATGCTGGATGATGTCATTGTTTTTGATAGCTGAGTAGTACTCCATTGTGTAGACATACCACATTTCTGTATCTATTCCTCTGTTGAGACATGGCTCAGCTGTTAAAGGCTAAGCTCACAACCAAAAATAAATAAATCTTAAAAAAAAAACAATAACTTCATGAAATTCTCAGGCAAATGGATGAAACTAGAAAATATCTTCCTGAGTGAGGTAACCCATTCACAAAAGAACACACATGGTGTGCAGTCACTGAGAAGTGGATATTAAACAGAGTTTGGAATACCCATGATACAACTCACAGATCACATGAAGCTCAAGAGGAAGGAAGACCAATGAGTGGATGCTTCGGTCCTACTTAGAAGAGGGAAGAAAATGATCAAAGGAAGTAGAGGGTTCGAGAGACTTGGGATGAAGAGAAGTTGGGGGAGAGGGGCAGAATAAAGGTGCTTCTTAAGTTAATCAGTTTTTAATATAAGGTAAAAGCTCCTTGCAGGCTCCTGTAAAGGAACAGTCCTTTTTCTTTCCCTAGCACCCAGGAATTGAGTTAATCAAAAATATGCAGTTTTCCTTCCCCCTTTGATCGTGTTTGTACCTCTTCCATAAAGGCAAAGTGACCTACTATTCATTCTGTTATGTCTATAGAAAACACTGCCCAACTTCCTTTGCCTGTCTTTTTCTTGGAAGAGCTATATAACAGCAGACGTTGTGTGACTTTTTCCTATATTCTTCTTTTTTTTTTGGGAGAAGAGTCTAAATAACCCCACAAGTGTTGTTACTGTATATAAGCAGGGACTGTGTCCCTAGGAGACTAGAATAATCCATCATTTGAACAAAGGCATGATGTGGTGGGAACCTTTAGTCACCATGAAAATTTGAGATACTTTCATATCTTCAACCTAAACCTATACTTTGAAAATCATAAAATTACTGGTGAAATCTTGGGTAGGATGAAAACGGAGTTCTAAGCCAATCTTCCCTACTATTTAAAGTGAAACAAGACTTTTTGTGAAATCATGGTTTATACCTTTTGCCTAAAACTCATTCTTTCATATTTAAGATGCTTTTTAAAATAAATTTTAGGCAGTATATTTCTAACTATTTAAATCTCTTTCATAGGAGGAAGAAATAAGTTGTAATAATTGCAATCAGATTTAATTTCCAGTTTATACCTTTTGAGATCACCCTGTCAGCATGGAAAATAAGTATGAAGTAAAGAATTCATGCACATGTTCATAATGAGCATACTGTTCCTCTGTTAAATTTAATTGAAAAGGAACTTAGAAGTTATCACATAACAGATAATATACAACCCAAAATGGCAAGGCATATGATATAAAGTAAGCATTTATACAGGAGTGAAGTTCATCAGTCAACACGGATATGTGTATGTGTCAGTATGTATGCATGTATGCATGTGATTCTTGACATCTATTGTCCCTTTGATATTTGTTTACTTTGTCAAGAAAGCAGTTATGCTACTATTTATTTCTTAGGATAATCTTACAATTCAAGTAGCCTAATCCTTGACACATATGCTTTTGGTAGGAAACCACCAACCTTTCATTTAGGTTTTTACTGTCCTTTTAGATTTTTTAATCATCCTTCTTATACTGCTTCAAAAGAATCACTGTAATTGTCTATCTAAGCGCCAGCTGATATTTTTCAGCTTCCTGTTTCTTGGCCCAGGGGAAAAATGCCGATTTCCTCTTTGCTATTTGGAAAATGTCAAAAGAAATAGACTCATTCACCAGCATGAATGAACATTATTTTTCCAAGTCAAGGAAATTAGCTACTTAAAACGTCATTACCCTAAGCTCAGAGGTTTCTCATCATTTGTCTTTGCTTCTCCTGCATTTAGTACTGTTACTCTTCCAAAAATTCTGATTCCTCTTAAGAAGTCAATTTTATATCTTTATATAGGATGCTTATTCCTGACCACTTACTCTACATACTTGTAGACTTTCTCAACTCTTCATACTTTTCATTTTCCTCAATCACCTACCTACTATTTGCTGCCCCAATGTTATATTTTTATTCTAAAATTCTGGTTTTGTACAAAATATATAATTTTATTTCACTTTTTTATTTTTTTTTATTGTGATTAAATACCCAGGCAAAAGCAACTCAATGGAGAAAGAGTTTGATGTGGTTCACATTTTATGGGTACCATCCATCATTGTTGGTTAGTGACTGTGGCAGGAAGTTAAAACATCTGGTCACACTGCATGAACTTTCAAGAAACAGAGCACGATGGATGAAAACTAATGCTCAGCTTGACATATGTCCTATACAGTTCAGGACCCTCTCTCAAGAGGGTAGCCCCATCCACAATTAAGATTGTACTTCCATACAATTAACATATCAATTACTTTCCATATCAATTAGCATTAAGCATCACAAGGGGACTCTTTGTTCAAGGACCTAGTTCACATCCTTTAGACTTTGAATTTTTTAAAAAGTCTGCTAACAGTTTGTGTTTTCACATCATAATAGAAAGATCTGTACTAAGTTTTACTAACTGAGATGATTTTGGTAGAAATGGTTTTGTTTCTCTTATTTTTTCTACTTGCAGTGGATTGCATAATGCCATGTTTTATGTATGTAAGGATATTTTACTCATATTCAGTCACCATTACTTGCACTTTTCTTCTGTGGATCCCTTGCCTCTTCCCAAATATTACTTCTTGTCATCACACACTCACACACACACACACACACACACACACACACACACACACCACACCACATCACACCACACACACACACACACCACACCACATCACACCACATCACACCACATCACACACACACCACACCACATCACACCACATCACACACACACACACCACACCACACCACATCACACACACACACTACACCACATCACACCACATCACACACACACACACACACACCACACCACATCACATCACACACACACCACACCACATCACACCACATCACACACACACACACACACACACACACACACACACACACACACACCACACCACATCACACCACACACATTAACTAATGTATGCAAGTAAGAAGACATACTTGATGATTTTAGTATGGCTTCTTTTGCTTAACATGTTGATCTTTGATTTTTTTAAATCTATTTTTCTGGAATGATATAATTTTGAATTTCTTTATGGCTACTAGTATTTTACATTTTATACTTTTATTTTCTTTAGATTGATGATGTGATGATCCCAACCGTTATAAAAGAATATGCATTGTTTCCCTGTGGATTGTACTGGCCATAAAGTTATCTTGAAGACATTCCACTTCCTACTCTATCATTAAATGCAATACATCTTATGTACCCATAATCTCCCTACTTAGGAAGGTAGTACTGTGAGTGGCCCTCTTGGTGACTTGGCTTAGGAATAGTTGTTATAGAGGCCCTTGTGTAGATGTATCTTTTATTGCTCTGATGTAATTGTCATCTGAGGCTTCTGTTTCCATGTGGCTTAGTTTTGGAAGCTTCTTACCTCCATACAATCTTATCTAGGCCTAGGATGTCTTCAGCCTCTGTAATTTACTGCTGAATAACCTCACCCTTTCTAGTTTGTTTTTGTTTGTTGTTTGTTTTTTGTTTTGTTTGTTTTCTGAATCTGGCTGGCTGGTTCAACTCAGCTGTTCTGGCTCAATTTCCTCTCCAAGCTGACTGATTCAACATGGTTTCTCTTTTGGCCTTTTAAATTCCTGATTCTTTCAGTCTGGGGCTTTACTTTCTTCGACTCCAAAACTGGTTTCTATTTTTTCATTTTCAGCAAACCATTTCTTTATCCATTCAACGAGCACTGCTAAAGATACACAGTTTATTATTAAGAAAGTTCCAGTTGATCATCATGAGATTACATTTACCTCCAAGGCTTTGAAGCCTGTTATTTCTGACTGACAGGAATGCAGAGATAGCTGTTCAACATTCCTGATTTTTAACCTTCTCTGGCTGCGTTGCCATAAGGAATTCCTCAGAAGCACTTGTCCTCAAATGTTCCAGTCTTCTACTGGAATGTATGACCTCTAACTTCATTCTCTTTCTGTCTCTGTTCCTCTCTTTGCAGTTCCCATCATAAAAAGTCTCTCCTTTCTTTCTCTGTTCAGGACAATTTTATATTTGTTTTTTTTTGTCACATTCATATCTCACCATCAACACCACCACTGTTGCCACCACCCACCACCACCACTACCACCATCATCATCCACAATGCCTGCTAGTCATTTCCCTAATCCAATTTAGTCTTCTGCAAGAAAACCACTACATCTAATATTGACACAGTACTTTACTATATCACAGATAGGCACACCCAAAAGGATGCTATTGTTTCAGAAATGTGCTGATATAGATTAATTTATACCCTATTTCATTATTGAGAAACCCTTTATTTCCTCCAAATGCATGCTGTGACTAATCTTAAAATAGAACAAAAACAAACAGACACCAAAACTGAAACCCTGAACCTTTGCAAATTATTCACTTACAAATAGAACATGGATTGTTTTAACTTACCTGTTCAGATTATAAAAAATGTTTTGATATATGTCTCATTCGTGTTAGAAGCCTCTAAAAAAGCAACTCTAATCCATACTTTAAAGTATATTTTTAAAGAAACTACACATATTTAAATAAATTTTAATGCATACCATACCATTTGAGCATTACCATGTAGAAAGTACAGACTAGAATATTTCTGTGATTTAACTTTAGAAAAAATTGGAAATTATTTTAGTTCTCTCTAGCATTAATTATTTTTTTCAATCAGACTTAATTGGTCTTTATTTTTAGAAATAGGAAAAGAACACATACACATTACAAAGCAAAGAGCTTGTCTTAGAGTCTTCACAGGTGATTCTGAAGACAAGTCACTTTTGTGTCTATGAGGTAGCTCAGGGAGTAATGAACTTACATGCAGGCCTGACAACTTGAGTTATGTTTCTGGATTCCACAGAGTGACAAGAGAGAATGGATCCCGAGAGATGTCTTCTAACCTCTACATTTGTTCCCTGGCAAATACATTCCCTTTCCAACATACACATATACACAAAAAATAAAAAATAAGCCAATTCTACTGAGGCTACTGTGAAAATGAAAATAATTTTGGTATGTTGTACATTAGTCATGGCTTCACAAAACAAGATTTTATAGCTAATCATTCCATCTAATATACATGTCATCATGTTCAGAATAATGTACAACACTATGTTTGTAAAATTTCAGCAGTAACATTTTTGTTACTGCATTAACATTGGCAAAAAGATCCAGATGGAAGATGAGTAAAACTGTTCAGTACTGAGTGTGGAATAGGAAGAAGGGTATTACTCCACAGAGAAATGATAAAAGCTCACAATTAGTTTGAAAACCAAACAATACCCAAAGTACAGAGCTGATATAACTCTAAATTTCCTTTGCCAAATATTTTCTATTTAGTTAATTTCTCCTGTGATAAAAAGGAACTCTGTGTAGACAAGGCTGGCCTCGAACTCAGAGATCCACCTGATCCACATGCCTGTGCCTCCTGAGTGCTGGGATTAAAGGTGTGCACCACCACATCTCCCTACTTTTATATTTCTTATGATCATTTCTCTAGCTCGCCCAGTGGCTTTAAATGAAGATCTGTTTCATTAGCCTAATAATATATCTATCCTATGTTAGTGAGACTTTTCATTGAAAAAAAAACCTTCAAAGATGTTGTATTTGCTAAATAAATAAAAAATAATTTAATGAATGTTAATTGTGTTATCAACTGACAACTGGGTCCTCAACAGATATCAGCTGGTAGGAGTCCTTCAGGTCTAAATGTGATCTAGGTTCTGGTCTGCGTACCATGGAAGCATATCTAGTATCAAGATGGTCATATTCACATGACCTAAGGTTATATCAGAAGGCAATTTAACTATTTCTCTAAAGGCAGACTTTCAAGGGGCTGACCTACTAAATCAGGGCCAATGACTAATGTGCTCTACTGACAGTCTCAAAGTAGATGAGCAAGTATTCCCAAAGCTTAGGTGGCATCCATTGAACTCCATTAAGCAATCAAATACCAAACGACTCAGTCACACTATTCTTATGTTGGAAAAAACTGCCACTCCACCCACCTCTTCCATTAATACCTCAACCCCTCAGCAAAGAAGGTCTCCAACCTGAGAAATATGTAATTACAAGAAGGATGCTAATTGAGAGAGTTCTGACTTGAGGAGGGCTCTAATAGACTCAGTATTTATAATTATTCTCCAGGAAAGAACACATTATAGAAGGAGAACAGTAGAAGTGGTGGTGAGGGTATACTTGTGACTAAAGAGTTTAGAGACTGTGCTTTGAGATATGTAATATCTTAAGAGACATTGAGGAACTCAAAACGGATGTGAAGTAATTAGTCATGGAGTTAATGCAGAGACCTATTTACCTGTCTTTTTTTCTTAATTACACACACACACACACACACACACACACACACACACACACACATATATATATATATATATATATGTATATATTTCAACAAAAATGGCCAGCTTAAGATTTAATTGTGTAGGTCATTGACATTAAAGTACATTCCCATTATGCCTGAAAGAATCGCAAAAATCCCTGAAAGAATTCCAGGAAAACACAATCAAACAGTTGAAGGAATTAAAAATGGAAATAGAAGCAATCAAGAAAGAACACATGGAAACAACCCTGGATATAGAAAACCAAAAGAAGAGACAAGGAGCTGTAGATACAAGCTTCACCAACAGAATACAAGAGATGGAAGAGAGAATCTCAGGAGCAGAAGATTCCATAGACATCATTGACTCAACTGTCAAAGATAATGTAAAGCGGAAAAAGCTACTGGTCCAAAACATACAGGAAATCCAGGACTCAATGAGAAGATCAAACCTAAGGATAATAGGTATAGAAGAGAGTGAAGACTCCCAGCTCAAAGGACCAGTAAATATCTTCAACAAAATCATAGAAGAAAATTTCCCTAACCTAAAAAAAGAGATACCCATAGACATACAAGAAGCCTACAGAACTCCAAATAGATTGGACCAGAAAAGAAACACCTCCCGTCACATAATTGTCAAAACACCAAACGCACAAAATAAAGAAAGAATATTAAAAGCAGTAAGGGAAAAAGGTCAAGTAACATATAAAGGCAGACCTATCAGAATCACACCAGACTTCTCGCCAGAAACTATGAAGGCCAGAAGATCCTGGACTGATGTCATACAGACCCTAAGAGAACACAAATGCCAGCCCAGGTTACTGTATCCTGCAAAACTCTCAATTAACATAGATGGAGAAACCAAGATATTCCATTACAAAACCAAATTTACACAATATCTTTCTACAAATCCAGCACTACAAAGGATAATAAATGGTAAAGCCCAACATAAGGAGGCAAGCTATACCCTAGAAGAAGCAAGAAATTAATCATCTTGGCAACAAAACAAAGAGAAAGAAAGCACACAAACATAACCTCACATCCAAATATGAATAAAACGGGAAGCAATAATCACTATTCCTTAATATCTCTCAACATCAATGGCCTCAACTCCCCAATAAAAAGAAATAGATTAACAAACTGGATACACAACGAGGACCCTGCATTCTGCTGCCTACAGGAAACACACCTCAGAGACAAAGACAGACACTACCTCAGAATGAAAGGCTGGAAAACAACTTTCCAAGCAAATGGTCAGAAGAAGCAAGCTGGAGTAGCCATTCTAATATCAAATAAAATCAATTTCCAACTAAAAGTCATCAAAAAAGATAAGGAAGGACACTTCATATTCATCAAAGGAAAAATCCACCAAGATGAACTCTCAATCCTAAATATCTATGCCCCAAATACAAGGGCACCTACATATGTAAAAGAAACCTTACTAAAGCTCAAAACACACATTGGACCTCACACAATAATAGTGGGAGATTTCAACACCCCACTCTCTTCAATGGACAGATCATGGAAACAGAAATTAAACAGAGATGTAGACAGACTAAGAGAAGTCATGAGCCAAATGGACCTAACAGATATTTATAGAACATTCTATCCTAAAGCAAAAGGATATACCTTCTTCTCAGCTCCTCATGGTACTTTCTCCAAAATTGAACATATAATTGGTCAAAAAACGGGCCTCAACAGGTACAGAAAGATAGAAATAATCCCATGCCTGCTATCGGACCACCACGGCCTAAAACTGGTCTTCAATAACAATCAAGGAAGAATGTCCACATATAATTGGAAATTGAACAATGCTCTACTCAATGATAACCTGGTCAAGGAAGAAATAAAGAAAGAAATTAAAAACTTTTTAGAATTTAATGAAAATGAAGGTACAACATACCCAAACTTATGGGACACAATGAAAGCTGTGCTAAGAGGAAAACTCATAGCGCTGAGTGCCTGCAGAAAGAAACAGGAAAGAGCATATGTTAGCAGCTTGACAGCACACCTAAAAGCTCTAGAACAAAAAGAAGCAAATACACCCAGGAGGAGTAGAAGGCAGGAAATAATCAAACTCAGAGTGGAAATCAACCAAGTAGAAACAAAAAGGACCATAGAAAGAATCAACAGAACCAAAAGTTTGTTCTTTGAGAAAATCAACAAGATAGATAAACCCTTAGCCAGACTAACGAGAGGACACAGAGAGTGCGTCCAAATTAACAAAATCAGAAATGAAAAGGGAGACATAACAACAGATTCAGAGGAAATTCAAAAAATCATCAGATCTTACTATAAAAACCTATATTCAACAAAACTTGAAAATCTTCAGGAAATGGACAATTTCCTAGACAGATACCAGGTACCAAAGTTAAATCAGGAACAAAGAACAGATAAACCAGTTAAACAACCCCATAACTCCTAAGGAAATAGAAGCAGTCATTAAAGGTCTCCCAACCAAAAAGAGCCCAGGTCCAGACGGGTTTAGTGCAGAATTCTATCAAACCTTCATAGAAGACCTCATACCAATATTATCCAAACTATTCCACAAAATTGAAACAGATGGATCACTACCGAATACCTGCTACGAAGCCACAATTACTCTTATACCTAAACCACACAAAGACACAACAAAGAAAGAGAACTTCAGACCAATTTCCCTTATGAATATCGACGCAAAAATACTCAACAAAATTCTGGCCAACCGAATCAAAGAGCACATCAAAACAATCATCCACCATGACCAAGTAAGCTTCATCCCAGGCATGCAGGGATGGTTTAATATACGGAAAACCATCAACGTGATCCATTATATAAACAAACTGAAAGAACAAAACCACATGATCATTTCATTAGACGCTGAGAAAGCATTTGACAAAATTCAACACCCCTTCATGATAAAAGTCCTGGAAAGAATAGGAATTCAAGGCCCATACCTGAACATAGTAAAAGCCATATACAGCAAACCTGTTGCTAATATTAAACTAAATGGAGAGAAACTTGAAGCAATCCCACTAAAATCAGGGACTAGACAAGTCTGCCCATTCTCTCCCTACTTATTCAATATAGTTCTTGAAGTTCTAGCCAGAGCAATCAGACAACAAAAGGAGGTCAAGGGGATACAGATCGGAAAAGAAGTCAAAATATCACTATTTGCAGATGACATGATAGTATATTTAAGTGATCCCAAAAGTTCCACCAGAGAACTACTAAAGCTGATAAACAACTCAGCAAAGTGGCTGGGTATAAAATTAACTCAAATAAATCAGTTGCCTTCCTCTATACAAAAGAGAAACAAGCCGAGAAAGAAATTAGGGAAACGACACCCTTCATAATAGACCCAAATAATATAAAGTACCTCGGAGTGACTTTAACCAAGCAAGTAAAAGATCTGTACAATAAGAACTTCAAGACACTGAAGAAGGAAATTGAAGAAGTCCTCAGAAGATGGAAAGATCTCCCATGCTCATGGAATGGCAGGATTAATATAGTAAAAATGGCCATTTTACCAAAAGCGATCTACAGATTCAAAGCAATCCTCATCAAAATACCAATCCAATTCTTCAAAGAGTTAGACAGAACAATTTGCAAATTCATCTGGAATAACAAAAAAACCCCGGATAGCTAAAGCTATCCTCAACAATAAAAGGACTTCAGGGGGAATCACTATCCCTGAACTCAAGCAGTATTACAGAGCAATAGTGATAAAAACTGCATGGTATTGGTACAGAGACAGACAGGTAGACCAATGGAATAGAATTGAAGACACAGAAATGAACCCACACACCTATGGTCACTTGATTTTTGACAAAGGAGCCAAAACCATCCAATGGAAAAAAGATAGCATTTTCAGCAAATGGTGCTGGTTCAACTGGAGGGCAACATGTAGAAGAATGCAGATCGATCCATGCTTATCACCCTGTACAAAGCTTAAGTCCAAGTGGATCAAGGACCTCCACATCAAAGCAGACACACTCAAACTAATAGAAGAAAAACTAGGGAAGCATCTGGAACACATGGGCACTGGAAAAAATTTCCTGAACAAAACACCAATGGCTTATGCTCTAAGATCGAGAATCGACAAATGGGATCTCAGGAAACTGCAAAGGACTGTAAGGCAAAGGACACTGTGGTTAAGACAAAACGGCAACCAACAGATTGGGAAAAGATCTTTACCAATCCTACAACAGATAGAGGCCTTATATCCAAAATATACAAAGAACTCAAGAAGTTAGACCGCAGGGAAACAAATAACCCTATTAAAAAATGGGGTTCAGAGCTAAACAAAGAATTCACAGCTGAGGAATGCCGAATGGCTGAGAAACACCTAAAGAAATGTTCAACATCTTTAGTCATAAGGGAAATGCAAATCAAAACAACCCTGAGATTTTACCTCACACCAGTGAGAATGGCTAAGATCAAAAACTCAGGGGACAACAGATGCTGGCGAGGATGTGGAGAAAGAGGAACACTCCTCCATTGTTGGTGGGATTGCAAACTGGTACAACCATTCTGGAAATCAGTCTGGAGGATCCTCAGAAAATTGGACATTGAACTGCCTGAGGATCCAGCTAGACCTCTCTTGGGCATATACCCAAAAGATGCCCCAACATATAAAAAAGACACGTGCTCCACTATGTTCATTGCAGCCTTATTTATAATAGCCAGAAGCTGGAAAGAACCCAGATGCCGTTCAACAGAGGAATGGATACAGAAAATGTGGTACATCTACACAATGGAATATTACTCAGCTATCAAAAACAACGAGTTTATGAAATTCGTAGGCAAATGGTTGGAACTGGAAAATATCATCCTGAGTGAGCTAACCCAAACACAGAAAGACATACATGGTATGCACTCACTGATAAGTGGCTATTAGCCCAAATGCTTGAATTACCCTAGATGCCTAGAACGAATGAAACTCAAGACGGATGATCAAAATGTGAATGCTTCACTCTTTCTTCAAAAGGGGAACAAGAATACCCTTGGCAGGGAATAGAGAGGCAAAGATTAAAACAGACACAGAAGGAACACCATTCAGAGCCTGCCCCACATGTGGCCCATACATATACAGCCATCCAATTAGACAAGATGGATGAAGCAAAGAAGTGCAGGCCAACAGGAGCCGGATGTATATCGCTCCTGAGATACACAGCCAGAATACAGCAAATACAGGGGCGAATGCCAGCAGCAAACCACTGAACTGAGAACGGGACCCCTGTTGAAGGAATCAGAGAAAGAACTCGAAGAGCTTGAAGGAGCTCGAGACCCCATATGTACAACAATGCCAAGCAACCAGAGCTTCCAGGGACTAAGCCACTACCTAAAGACTATACATGGACTGACCCTGGACTCTGACCTCATAGGTAGCAATGAATATCCTAGTAAGAGCACCAGTGGAAGGGGAAGCCCTGGGTCCTGCTAAGACTGAACCCCCAGTGAACGTGATTGTTGGGGGGAGGGCAGTAATGGGGGGAGGGTGGGGAGGGGAACACCCATAAAGAAGGGGAGGGGGAGGGATTAGGGGGATGTTTGCCTGGAAACCGGGAAAGGGAATAACACTGGAAATGTAAATAAGAAACACTCAAGTTAATAAAAAAAAATAAAAAAGATGAAATGACGGCACATGACTGTGGTTCCAACTACCTGGAATGTTGAGAAAATAGCTTTCACATCATATTGTGACTCCTATCTAACATATATATATATATATATATATATATATATATATATAGAGAGAGAGAGAGAGAGAGAGAGAGAGAGAGAGAGAGAACGAGAACAGAAAAGAAGATAGGAGGGAAGGGAGTTAGAGAGATGAAGGGGCAGGAGAGAGCAAGATAAGAAATCCTTCTTTAAACTCAACTTGTGGGATCTTAGGCAGATGCACTCTTTGGCCTTGCCCTTATTTTTCCTCTGTATCAAGAGAAACTCTAAATCATTTTAAAGACCCTTCCTAGTTTTCACTGTATTTGCTTTTGGAAAATATGAATAACTATGACACTAATATACACGCTGCCACATTCCTTTTAGAATGTCCTATTTGCTGGTAAAGAGAGATTGATAAATGTAAAAATCACTTCCTGGAAATTAGATGAGCCATGTTCATAATGAATATGATTTCATGCACCTAGCTTTTAAAGGTGCAATTTACTTGCCTAGTTGCAAAATTTAAGATTATTATGATGATAAGCAAATTAATGGTTAACATTTATGGCCATTTGCAACATCTACTCCACATTGATAAGTTCTAAAACATAATGTAGAGTATCCCATTAAAGGATTGGATTTCTCTTGTGCAAATGAAAAACTTAAAGGTGAACTATAATTAAATCAGGATATAGAGCTCTAGCCAATGTGTTTAAATTTAAAATGTCATATGTCTGTATGTAGTAAACATACCCCAAAACCTATCTAAAGGTGTTTAATTTACTTTCAAAATGTGACATAAAATTGTATTTCCGAGAAAAAGTGATTTATTTAAATGTAATAAAGCATATGTAAAAATACACTGGTTTTGTCTTCCTGGGACCAAATCAATGAATAGCATGTTTACCTATTTACTACATCCAGTATTACTTACAGTTTTGTAAGTAGACTGGGATTAGTGGTTGGAATATCTATGTGCAACAATGATATTAAACTATTGATTTTGGAAGACATGTAATGATTGTGATTTTATCTTTGAAATATCTCTGAGCATAAGTAAGAATAAATAAATTAAATGCAGTGTAGTAAGGGTTATATTAAATTATTTCTTTCCCCTTATATTTCTCTTTATCACAAAAACTGGAACAGACGGACAGCTATATACCCTAAGAGCGTCTCTAAGAGAGTCTCCATAATTGGGAAGACCTCTCAGTTAGTTGTCTTCAAAGGATATAACTACACAGGAAAGGAAGTGCACTCGGGACTGAGCCAGTCCTATGAGTCTGAGGTAACACACTAGAGTACTGACTGGTTTCTTGTATAGGTCATGGTGTTGTTCTTGATTTTAAAATAAATGGCCTACACAAGCATTTTCAAAATGCTTCTGTGTTGTAAAACCCAGGCTTATAAGTAAACTTTGATGCTGCAACCTCAATGGATTATATTTTGAACGATAGGGTTTTTATTTTCCTTCTTCCTTTATGCAGTTATACATTAAACACTGAAAGCAAATAAGAATGTTATTTGACAACTTCAATAAAAATAGATGAAATACAAAAGAGAAAAATATTAAAAACGAACAGGAAAATCAAATTACACACCTTGATTTTCTAGATATGTACTAAGTAGAATTGTATCCAAGCAGCTTGGAAAACATTAGGAAAAGAAAAAAAGTCTGTTTGTAGTGAAAACGACAAAGTCCATAAAGAACAAATATATAGATTATACAATAAGCACTCAATTATTTCTAGCATAGAGATTGACCAAGAAGTTTATTCAGGTATTTATGTAAGTAGTAGTGGTGGTGGTCTATGGTCTGTGGTCTAAGTCTCTGGCACTAGCCCTATATTCAATAAGAGTTGCAGTGTTTTAAAATTTAACATGATTTGTAATGGTGAAATACAACAAAGCATAGTTTCACATATTCACAGATAACGTTCTTATAGAAAGCTGGTTTTACATCTGCTTCTATCTGTTGGCACAAACAGACAGTGTCTAAGTTCTGGGATATATTGGGAGAATGTATTGGACCATGTCTATTACTAAATTTCCCTCCACTTACATGACTTTTATTTTCAATTTGTCTTTTGAGCAGAATTGAATGGCATAGAACTTACAATTGTTCTCTCTGGTAAATAGTAACAGCTCTGTTAATCTGTGTTGCAATTAAATTTATGTAGACCAAAACCTACATTTTTATATTCAATAGAATAAGTTAACATGGTACAATAGATAAATGGTACAAATTGCTCTTGAAATTTGAGTAACAATTACACAAAGGCTTAAAATGAAAGACAACATTAATACCAAAGTTTAATTGAATGGTTGCTAGTATAATACATTATTCAAAGTGCTTTATGTAACCAATCACTGTATTCATCACACCAAACACTATTTTATTCATTTTCCTCAGTTGGGAGACCAGACATAAGAGCAAGACTAAGAAACGTAATCAGTTTCCTATAACTTTGAAGTGATGTAACCAGCATATAAAACTAGCTGGTATGCCTCTAGATTCTACATTATCTACTATGATATGTTGCATCATTGTAAGAGAGTGTTTCTCATTAACTTAAAATGGTATTATCCCTAAAACGAGCCGAGAGACAGTATGCTGCAGAGAGTTTAATAAAGACAAGCCAGCTATGATACTCAGTTTCAATTATTCATGAGAAAAAATCTAGATACTTCCAAAGTACTAAATATTCTTTGGCCTAGCAATCATGAGAAATATAGCCACACATGAAATCAAGAGACCTGGTTCTGAGTTGTTCTTGTGAAACTTGTGTACATTTCTACTTGTCTTCATCTTCATTTGTCTAATTGAACACTGAAAGTTTTGAATTATGATCTGGGGGATGTGAACACAGATTACTCAGAAAATATTCAAAATGTGTATATTTGGACCAGACTCCAACTTACTGACTTCTTACTGTGGGTTTGGTGCTGTAAAAGACAGAGTTAAATTTTCTAAGGCAAGTTTCTGCTCTGAGAAGGCTTTTATGAACTTCCATAAAGAGGAATAGCTGTCGATGAATAGGTTTTCACTGTGCTAAAAGCTTGAAGTATATGTCTGAATCCACTAGGTCTAAAATTGCAGCAATACTGTAAGTCTATCCTAATAAAGGACATTTGGAAAAGAGTCATAGGGAGAATCTAAAAAAAAAAAAAAAAAACAAAAAACAACAGCTAAAACGGACCTATAAAGACCCAGGATCACCTGTTGAAATGTACAAAATATCAATCTGACATGCATAGAAACAGAAATCACAAGCAGATTTATCCATGTTAAGAATCCCAATAGAGCAGTGAGGTCTTCTACAAGCAATATTATTGACTTTGAAGGCTCATGTCATGACCCAAAATTCTAGCTTTTCTCATTTAGCATCTATGTAACATACAGTAATTATATTTACTTTCTTGAGCATCTATTTCTGTAAATGGAATATGAAAAGTACATTGTCGGGTTCTTGGGGTTTTATTTGGCTTTCATCTTGCTCTTATTTTTTCTAGAGATTTACTTTGTCATTTTTCCTTGAAAGGACTATTGTAAGCTTTAGGTTTGTCATGTTATTTCATCTTTCCCACGACCTAAACAAAGTATTCAAGCCAGCCAATAAGTGAAGTGTTGGTGTGGATCCAGCTTGCCTAGTATATAGCCATATACAGTCTGGGAAGGTGATGTTCAAGAATCACTTGTTCCTCTCTTCCATTCTACTGAGCATGAGCAAGAGTTCCAAATGGACAGAAGCTACTAAATGCATCTTTGCAAGCTAAGTCCTTTAAATCCCCTCCATTATGAAAACGGCTTCTCTAGTTCCAGAAAATGCTTTTTACAAGACTCATTAAACTTTGTTTGCCAGTGGACATGCCATTTTATGAGTAGCAAAATATAGTTATTAGTGTCAAGGATTTTCATAGACTCACAGAATCACCGTACTAGAGTTAATACAGGCTCTTAGTCATATTCTGGTTTATTATTTTCAATTTATGCAAAGAAACTGAGGATCAGAATGGACAAATGATTTAACAAGAAAATATCACCAACATTATGGTTAAATCTAAGTGAAATGCCAAGTTCCACTACTGCGACATCAATGCTCTCTCTACTTTCTTGCTCATCAATACGAGTCACCAAACTTGCAAGTATGAACTTGAGTCATTCATTCAGTTATTCAAGAGATATTTACTGACCTTTCTGATGTAGTAGGCACTGTATAAAGTCCTGGACTAAGGAGATGTAAGCAAATGGTTGTAGTTAGTTTAAGCAGCCCATTATTTGTAATAGAAAAGGGGAGAAGCAATTAGATAATCTGCTATATTTTCTGAGTATCATGGGTGTAGCTTCCCTGCCACATTTAGGAGTCAAATTTTCACAGTAGACAACTTAGTCCTCTGGATCTTATACTATTTCTATCCGTCTTCTGTGTTATTATCTGAGCCTTAGGCACAGGAGTTGTATTATAGATTTATCCACTGGGGATAGGTACCCCATAATCAATTATTATCTGTATTTTTACCAGTTAAGGTTTTCTCTGATGGCCTCCATTTACTGCAAATTGAAGCTTCATTGATGAGGTTTAAGACTGGGAAGGGGGACAGCATTTGATATAAATAAATAAATAAATTCTAAAAATAAGATAATAAAATAAAATAGCTCTACTTATGTGTGAGCATATTAACAAGTGTTTAGAATGTAGTTAGGAAGCTTGTTGGTCTAGGAAAGCAGTAGTAAAAGGTTCTGTTCTAAGTTCCTTGGCCTCACTAGCTCCAGGAAGTTACCTAACTTTCTAGTACCTGGATTCATTTGTCTCTTAGTCAGAAGGTTCTTTATTTTTTTGTGAAATGTGTCTTTTTTTTATTTTTTTCTTCAGATTTCTTTTCTTTTTTTTTTTAATTAACTTGAGTATTTCTTATATACATTTCGAGTGTTATTCCCTTTCCCAGTATCCGGGCAAACATCCCCCTCCCCCCTCCCCTTCCTTATGGGTGTTCCCCTCCCAACCCTCCCCCCATTGCCGCACTCCCCCCACCAGTCTAGTTTACTGGGGGTTCAGTCTTAGCAGGACCCAGGGCTTCCCCTTCCACTGGTGCTCTTACTAGGATATTCATTGCTACCTATGAGGTCAGAGTCCAGGGTCAGTCCATGTATAGTCAGTCTTTAGGTAGTGGCTTAGTCCCTGGAAGCTCTGGTTGCTTGGCATTATTGTACATATGGGGTCTCGAGCCCCTTCAAGCTCTTCCAGTTCTTTCTCTGATTCCTTCAACGGGGGTCCTATTATCAGTTCAGTGGTTTGCTGCTGGCATTCGCCTCTGTATTTGCTGTATTCTGGCTGTGTCTCTCAGGAGCAATCTACATCCGGCTCCTGTCGGTCTTCACTTCTTTGCTTCATCCATCTTGTCTAATTGGGTGGCTGTATATGTATGGGCCACATGTGGGGCAGGCTCTGAATGGGTGTTCCTTCAGTCTCTGTTTTAATCTTTGCCTCTCTCTTCCCTGCCAAGGGTATTCTTGTTCCCCTTTTAAAGAAGGAGTGAAGCATTCACATTTTGATCATCCGTCTTGAGTTTCATTCGTTCTAGGCATCTAGGGTAATTCAAGCATTTGGGCTAATAGCCACTTATCAATGAGTGCATACCATGTATGTCTTTCTGTGATTGGGTTAGATCACTCAGGATGATAGTTTCCAGTTCCAACCATTTGCCTACGAATTTCATAAACTCGTTGTTTTTGATAGCTGAGTAATATTCCATTGTGTAGATGTACCACATTTTCTGTATCCATTCCTCTGTTGAACGGCATCTGGGTTCTTTCCAGCTTCTGGCTATTATAAATAAGGCTGCAATGAACATAGTGGAGCACGTGTCTTTTTTATATGTTGGGGCATCTTTTGGGTATATGCCCAAGAGAGGTCTAGCTGGATCCTCAGGCAGTTCAATGTCCAATTTTCTGAGGAACCTCCAGACTGATTTCCAGAATGGTTTTACCAGTCTGCAATCCCACCAACAATGGAGGAGTGTTCCTCTTTCTCCACATCCTCGCCAGCATCTGCTGTCACCTGAGTTTTTGATCTTAGCCATTCTCACTGGTGTGAGGTGAAATCTCAGGGTTGTTTTGATTTGCATTTCCCTTATGACTAAAGATGTTGAACATTTCTTTAGGTGTTTCTCAGCCATTTGGCATTCCTCAGCTGTGAATTCTTTGTTTAGCTCTGAACCCCATTTTTTAATAGGGTTATTTGTTTCCCTGCGGTCTAACCTCTTGAGTTCTTTGTATATTTTGGATATAAGGCCTCTATCCGTTGTAGGATTGGTAAAGATCTTTTCCCAATCTGTTGGTTGCCGTTTTGTCCTAACCACAGTGTCCTTTGCCTTACAGTCCTTTGCAGTTTCCTGAGATCCCATTTGTCGATTCTCGATCTTAGAGCATAAGCCATTGGTGTTTTGTTCAGGAAATTTTATCTAGTGCCCATGTGTTCGAGATGCTGCCCTAGTTTTTCTTCTATTAGTTTGAGTGTATCTGGTTTGATGTGGAGGTCCTTGATCCACTTGGACTTAAGCTTTGTACAGGGTGATAAGCATGGATCGATCTGCATTCTTTCTACATGTTGCCCTCCAGTTGAACCAGCACCATTTGCTGAAAATGCTATCTTTTTTCCATTGGATGGTTTTGGCTCCTTTGTCAAAAATCAAGTGACCATAGGTGTGTGGGTTCATTTCTGTGTCTTCAATTCTATTCCATTGGTCTACCTGTCTGTCTCTGTACCAATACCATGCAGTTTTTATCACTATTGCTCTGTAATACTGCTTGAGTTCAGGGATAATGATTCCCCCTGAAATCCTTTTATTGTTGAGGATAGCTTTAGCTATCCTGGGTTTTTTGTTATTCCACATGAATTTGCAAATTGTTCTAACTCTTTGAAGAATTGGATTGGTATTTTGATGGGGATTGCATTGAATCTGTAGATTGCTTTTGGTAAAATGGCCATTTTTACTATATTAATCCTGCCAAACCATGAGCATGGGAGATCTTTCCGTCTTCTGAGGTCTTCTTCAATTTCTTTCCTCAGTGTCTTGAAGTTCTTATTGTACAGATCTTTTACTTGCTTGGTTAAAGTCACACCGAGGTACTTTATATTATTTGGGTCTATTATGAAGGGTGTCGTTTCCCTAATTTCTTTCTCGGCTTGTTTCTCTTTTGTGTAGAGGAAGGCAACTGATTTTTTTGAGTTAATTTTATACCCAGCCACTTGGCTGAAGTTGTTTATCAGCTTTAGTAGTTCTCTGGTGGAACTTTTGGGATCACTTAAATATACTATCATATCATCTGCAAATAGTGATATTTTGACTTCTTCTTTTCCAATCTGTATCCCCTTGACCTCCTTTTGTTATCTGATTGCTCTGGCTAGAACTTCAAGAACTATATTGAATAAGTAGGGAGAGAGTGGGCAACCTTGTCTAGTCCCTGATTTTAGTGGGATTGCTTCAAGTTTCTGTCCATTTAGTTTAATGTTAGCAACTGGTTTGCTGTATATGGCTTTTACTATGTTTAGGTATGGGCCTTGAATTCCTATTCTTTCCAGGACTTTTATCATGAAGGGGTGTTGAATTTTGTCAAATGCTTTCTCAGCGTCTAATGAAATGATCATGTGGTTTTGTTCTTTAAGTTTGTTTATATAATGGATCACGTTGATGGTTTTCCGTATATTAAACCATCCCTGCATGCCTGGGATGAAGCCTACTTGGTCATGGTGGATGATTGTTTTGATGTGCTCTTGGATTCGGCTTGCCAGAATTTTGTTGAGTATTTTTGCGTCGATATTCATAAGGGAAATTGGTCTGAAGTTCTCTTTCTTTGTTGTGTCTTTGTGTGGTTTAGGTATAAGAGTAATTGTGGCTTCGTAGAAGGAATTCGGTGGTGATCCATCTGTTTCAATTTTGTGGAATAGTTTGGATAATATTGGTATGAGGTCTTCTATGAAGGTCTGATAGAATTCTGCACTAAACCCGTCTGGACCTGGGCTCTTTTTGGTTGCGAGACCTTTAATGACTGCTTCTATTTCCTTAGGAGTTATGGGGTTGTTTAACAGGTTTATCTGTTCCTGATTTAACTTCGGTACCTGTTATCTGTCTAGGAAATTGTCCATTTCCTGAAGATTTTCAAGTTTTGTTGAATATAGGTTTTTATAGTAAGATCTGATGATTTTTTGAATTTCCTCTGTATCTGTTGTTATGTCTCCCTTTTCATTTCTGATTTTGTTAATTTGGACGCACTCTCTGTGTCCTCTCGTTAGTCTGGCTAAGGGTTTATCTATCTTGTTGATTTTCTCAAAGAACCAACTTTTGGTTCTGTTGATTCTTTCTATGGTCCTTTTTGTTTCTACTTGGTTGATTTCAGCTCTGAGTTTGATTATTTCCTGCCCTCTACTCCTCCTGGGTGTATTTGCTTCTTTTTGTTCTAGAGCTTTTAGGTGTGCTGTCAAGCTGCTGACATATGCTCTTTCCTGTTTCTTTCTGCAGGCACTCAGCGCTTTGAGTTTTCCTCTTAGCACAGCTTTCATTGTGTCCCATAAGTTTGGGTATGTTGTACCTTCATTTTCATTAAATTCTAAAAAGTTTTTAATTTCTTTCTTTATTTCTTCCTTGACCAGGTTATCATTGAGTAGAGCATTGTTCAATTTCCACGTATATGTGGGCATTCTTCCCTTATTTTTATTGAAGACCAGTTTTAGGCCGTGGTGGTCCGATAGCACACATGGGATTATTTCTATCTTTCTGTACCTGTTGAGGCCCGTTTTTTGACCAATTATATGTTCAATTTTGGAGAAAGTACCATGAGGAGCTGAGAAGAAGGTATATCCTTTTGCTTTAGGATAGAATGTTCTATAAATATCCGTTAAGTCCATTTGGCTCATGACTTCTCTTAGTCTGTCTACATCTCTGTTTAATTTCTGTTTCCATGATCTGTCCATTGATGAGAGTGGGGTGTTGAAATCTCCCACTAATATTGTGTGAGGTACAATGTGTGTTTTGAGCTTTAGTAAGGTTTCTTTTACATATGTGGGTGCCCTTGTATTTAGGGCATAGATATTTAGGATTGAGAGTTCATCTTGGTGGATTTTTCCTTTGATGAATATGAAGTGTCCTTCCTTATCTTTTTTGATGACTTTTAGTTGAAAATTGATTTTATTTGACATTAGAATGGCTACTCCAGCTTGCTTCTTCTGACCATTTGCTTGGAAAATTGTTTTCCAGCCTTTCACTCTGAGGTAATGTCTGTCTTTGTCTCTGAGGTGTGTTTCCTGTAGGCAGCAGAATGCAGGGTCCTCGTTGCGTATCCAGTTTGTTAATCTATTTCTTTTTATTGGGGAGTTGAGGCCATTGATGTTGAGAGATATTAAGGAATAGTGATTATTGCTTCCCGTTATATTCATATTTGGATGTGAGGTTATGTTTGTGTGCTTTCATTCTCTTTGTTTTGTTGCCAAGACGATTAGTTTCTTGCTTCTTCTAGGGTATAGCTTGCCTCCTTATATTGGGCTTTACCATTTATTATCCTTTGTAGTGCTGGATTTGTAGAAAGATATTGTGTAAATTTGGTTTTGTCATGGATATCTTGGTTTCTCCATCTATGTTAATTGAGAGTTTTGCAGGATACAATAACCTGGGCTGGCATTTGTGTTCTCTTAGGGTCTGTATGACATCAGTCCAGGATCTTCTGGCCTTCATAGTTTCTGGCGAGAAGTCTGGGGTGATTCTGATAGGTCTGCCTTTATATGTTACTTGACCTTTTTCCCTTACTGCTTTTAATATTCTTTCTTTATTTTGTGCGTTTGGTGTTTTGACTATTATGTGACGGGAGGTGTTTCTTTTCTGGTCCAATCTCTTTGGAGTTCTGTAGGCTTCTTGTATGTCTATGGGTATCTCTTTTTTTAGGTTAGGGAAGTTTTCTTCTATGATTTTGTTGAAGATATTTACTGGTCCCTTGAGCTGGGAGTCTTCACTCTCTTCTATACCTATTATCCTTAGGTTTGATCTTCTCATTGAGTCCTGGATTTCCTGTATGTTTTGGACCAGTAGCTTTTTCCGCTTTACATTATCTTTGACAGTTGAGTCAATGATGTCTATGGAATCTTCTGCTCCTGAGATTCTCTCTTCCATCTCTTGTATTCTGTTGGTGAAGCTTGTATCTACAGCTCCTTGTCTCTTCTTTTGGTTTTCTATATCCAGGGTTGTTTCCATGTGTTCTTTCTTGATTGCTTCTATTTCCATTTTTAATTCCTTCAACTGTTTGATTGTGTTTTCCTGGAATTCTTTCAGGGATTTTTGTGACTCCTCTCTATCGGCTTCTACTTGTTTATTTATGATTTCCTGATATTCTTTCAGGGATTTTTGTGTCTCCTCTCTATGGGCTTCTACTTGTTTATTTATGTTTTCCTGGAATTCTTTCAGGCATTTTTGCGATTCCTCTCCGTAGGCTTCTACTTGTTTATTAATGTTTTCCTGTGTTTCTCTAAAGGAGTTCTTCACGTCTTTTTTAAGTCCTCCAGCATCATGATCAAATATGATTTTGAAACTAGATCTTGGTTTTCTGGTGTGTTTGGACATTCCATGTTTTTTTGGTGGGAGAATTGGGCTCCGATGATGCCATGTAGTCTTGGTTTCTGTTGCTTGGGTTCCTGCGCTTGCCTCTCGCCATCAGATTATCTCTAGTGTTACTTTGTTCTGCTATTTCTGACAGTGGCTAGACTGTCCTATAAGCCTGTGTGTCAGGAGTGCTGTAGACCTGTTTTCCTGTTTTCTTTCAGCCAGTTATGGGGACAGAGTGTTCTGCTTTCGTGCGTGTAGTTTTTCCTCTGTACAGGTCTTCAGCTGTTCCTGTGGGCCTGTGTCTTGAGTTCACCAGGCAGGTCACTTGCAGCATACAAGTTGGTCTTACCTGTGGTCCCGAGGCTCATGTTTGCTCGCGGGGTGCTGCCCACGGGCTCTCTGCAGTGGCAGCAACCAGGAAGACCTGTGCCGCCCCTTCTGGGAGCTTCAGTGCACCAGGGTTCCAGATGGCCTTTGGTGTTTTCCTCTGGCGTCCGAGATGTGTGTGCAGAGAGCAGTCTGTTCTGGTTTCCCAGGCTTGTCTGCCTCTCTGAAGGTTTAGCTCTCCCTCCCACGGGATTTGGGTGCAGAGAACTGTTTATCCAGTCTGTTTCCTTATGTTCAATTGAGAGTGACAGGTTACAATCAAGATATCCATGTCATTATTGCAATCTTAGGGATATCATTTTACTCTGGCCATTGTTGTGGTTCATAGGCATCAAGTGCTTTCTGTTACTTTGGAAGTTAGATGGGCAATCAGGTAACAAATGGAGGTCAAAGGGGCACAAATTGGAAAGGAAAAAGTCAAAATATCACTATTTGCAGATAATATGATAGTATACTTAAGTGACCCCAAAAGTTCTACCAGAGAACAACTAAGCCTGATAAACAACTTCACCAAAGTGGGTGGATATCAAATTAACTCAAACAAATCAGTAGCCTTCCTCTACCCACTGGATAAACAGGCTGAGAAAGAAATTACGGAAATGACAACCTTCATAATAGTCACAAATAACATAAAATACCTTTGTGTGACTCTAACCAAGCAAGTAAAAGATCGGTATGACAAGAACTTCAAGTCTCTGAGGAAAGAAATTGAGGAAAATCTCAGAAGATTGAAAGATCTCCCATGCTCATGGATTGGCATGATTAATATTGTAAAAATGGCCATCTGTCCCAAAGTAATCTACAGATTCGAAGCAATCCTGATCAAAATTACAACTCACTCTTCATAGAGTTAGAAAGAGCATTTTGTAAATTCATTTGGAATAACAAAAAACCAGGATAGTGAAAACTATCCTCAACAATAAAAGAACTTCTGGAGGAGTCACCATCCCTGACCTCAAGCAGTATTACAGAGCAATAGTGATAAAAACTGTTTGGTATTGGTACAGAGACAGGCAGGTAGATCATTGAAATAGAACTGAAGACCCAGAAATTAATATGTACACACATGGTGACTTGATGTTTGCCAAAGGAGCCAAAACCATCCAGTGGAAAAGAGATAGCATATTCAGCAAATGGTGCTGATTCAACTGGAGGTCAGCATGTAGAAGAATGCAAATTGATTCATTATTATTGCCCCACACAAACTTAAGTCCAAGTGGAACAAGGGTGTCTACATAAAAACATATACACTCAAACTAATAAAAGAAAAAGTGGGGAAGAGCCTCAAACACATGGGCACTGGGGAAAATTTCCTGAACAGAACACCAATGGCTTATTCTCTAAGATCAAGAATTGACAAATGAGACCTCATAAATTGCAATGCTTCTGTAAGGCAAAGAACACTGTCATTAGGACAAAACTGCAAACAACAGATTGGAAAAAGATCTTTACAAATCCTACATCCGACAGAGGGATAATGTCCAATTATATACAAAGAACTTGAGAAGTTAGACTCCAGAGAATCAAATACTCTATTAAAAATGGGATACAGAGCTAAAGAAAGAATTCTCAGCTGAGAAATATTGA
The DNA here is from genome assembly GCF_021556685.1 of Rattus norvegicus. Lineage (NCBI taxonomy): Eukaryota > Metazoa > Chordata > Mammalia > Rodentia > Muridae > Rattus > Rattus norvegicus. Next base: position 154,099,188 of record NC_141554.1, on the reverse strand, counting down.
ATGGCTGAGAAGTACGTAAAGAATTGTTTAACATCCTTAGTCATCAGGGAAATGGAAATTAAAACAAACCTGAGATAACACCTCACATCATCAGAATGGATAAGATCAAAAACTCAGATGACAACAGATGCTGCTGAGGATGTGGAAAAAGAGGAACACTCCTCCATTATTGCTGGGATTGCAAGCTGGTACAAACACTCTGGAAATCAGTCTGGAGGTTCCTCAGAAAATTGGACATAGTAATACCTGAGGACAAAGCTATACCATGCCTGGGATGTACCCAAAAGATGCTCCAACATATAACAAGGATACACGCCCCTCCATGCTTATAGCAACCATATTTATAACAGCCAGAAGCTGAAAAGAACCCAGATATCCTTCAACAGAGGAATGCATACAGAAAATGTAGTATACAGTACAATGGAGTAGTACTCAGCTATTAAAAATAATGACGGCAGCAGCTCTCTGCTCCCAGACCCGGTGAGAGAGAGACCCAACCGCCTGGTCAGGTGGGCACTCCTGAGGCTGCAGAGCGGAAGAGACCACCAACACTGCTCACCCCTGCCCACATCCCTGGCCCAAGAGGAAACTGTATAAGGCCTCTGGGCTCCCGTGGGGGAGGGCCCAGGAGCGGCAGGACCCCTGCCAGAGACACCAGCGGAACCTGAAGGAAACAGACCGAATAAACAGTTCTCTGCACCCAAATCCCGTGGGAGGGAGAGCTAAACCTTCAGAGAGGCAGACAAGCCTGGGAAACCAGAAGAGACTGCTCCCTGCACACACATCTCGGACGCCAGAGGAAAAAGCCAAAGACCATCTGGAACCCTGGTGCACTGAAGCTCCCAGAAGGGGCGGCACAGGTCTTCCTGGTTGCTGCCGCTGCAGAGAGCCCCTGGGCAGCACCCCACGAGCGAACCTGAGCCTCGGGACCACAGGTAAGACCAAATTTTCTGCTGCAAGAAAGCTGCCTGGTGAACTCAAGACACAGGCCCACAGGAACAGCTGAAGACCTGTAGAGAGGAAAAACTACACGCCCGAAAGCAGAACACTCTGTCCCCATAACTGGCTGAAAGAAAACAGGAAAACAGGTCTACAGCACTCCTGACACACAGGCTTATAGGACAGTCTAGCCACTGTCAGAAATAGCAGAACAAAGTAACACTAGAGATAATCTGATGGCGAGAGGCAAGCGCAGGAACCCAAGCAACAGAAACCAAGACTACATGCCATCATCGGAGCCCAATTCTCCCACCAAAACAAACATGGAATATCCAAACACACCAGAAAAGCAAGATCTAGTTTCAAAATCATATTTGATCATGATGCTGGAGGACTTCAAGAAAGACATGAACACACTTAGGGAAACACAGGAAAACATTAATAAACAAGTAGAAGCCTACAGAGAGGAATCGCAAAAATCCCTGAAAGAATTCCAGGAAAACACAATCAAACAGTTGAAGGAATTAAAAATGGAAATAGAAGCAATCAAGAAAGAACACATGGAAACAACCCTGGATATAGAAAACCAAAAGAAGAGACAAGGAGCTGTAGATACAAGCTTCACCAACAGAATACAAGAGATGGAAGAGAGAATCTCAGGAGCAGAAGATTCCATAGAAATCATTGACTCAACTGTCAAAGATAATGTAAAGCGGAAAAAGCTACTGGTCCAAAACATACAGGAAATCCAGGACTCAATGAGAAGATCAAACCTAAGGATAATAGGTATAGAAGAGAGTGAAGACTCCCAGCTCAAAGGACCAGTAAATATCTTCAACAAAATCATAGAAGAAAACTTCCCTAACCTAAAAAAAGAGATACCCATAGACATACAAGAAGCCTACAGAACTCCAAAGAGATTGGACCAGAAAAGAAACACCTCCCGTCACATAATAGTCAAAACACCAAACGCACAAAATAAAGAAAGAATATTAAAAGCAGTAAGGGAAAAAGGTCAAGTAACATATAAAGGCAGACCTATCAGAATCACCCCAGACTTCTCGCCAGAAACTATGAAGGCCAGAAGATCCTGGGCTGATGTCATACAGACCCTAAGAGAACACAAATGCCAGCCCAGGTTACTGTATCCAGCAAAACTCTCAATTAACATTGATGGAGAAACCAAGATATTCCATGACAAAACCAAATTTACACAATATCTTTCTACAAATCCAGCACTACAAAGGATAATAAATGGTAAAGCCCAACATAAGGAGGCAAGCTATACCCTAGAAGAAGCAAGAAACTAATCGTCTTGGCAACAAAACAAAGAGAATGAAAGCACACAAACATAACCTCACATCCAAATATGAATGTAACGGGAAGCAATAATCACTATTCCTTAATATCTCTCAATATCAATGGCCTCAACTCCCCAATAAAAAGACATAGATTAACAAACTGGATACGCAACGAGGACCCTGCATTCTGCTGCCTACAGGAAACACACCTCAGAGACAAAGACAGACACTACCTCAGAGTGAAAGGCTGGAAAACAACTTTCCAAGCAAATGGTCAGAAGAAGCAAGCTGGAGTAGCCATTCTAATATCAAATAAAATCAATTTTCAATTAAAAGTCATCAAAAAAGATAAGGAAGGACACTTCATATTCATCAAAGGAAAAATCCACCAAGATGAACTCTCAATCCTAAATATCTATGCCCCAAATACAAGGGCACCTACATACGTAAAAGAAACCTTACTAAAGCTCAAAACACACATTGTACCTCACGCAATAATAGTGGGAGATTTCAACACCCCACTCTCATCAATGGACAGATCATGGAAACAGAAATTAAATAGTGATGTCGACAGACTAAGAGAAGTCATGAGCCAAATGGACTTAACGGATATTTATAGAACATTCTATCCTAAAGCAAAAGGATATACCTTCTTCTCAGCTCCTCATGGTACTTTCTCCAAAATTGACCATATAATTGGTCAAAAAACGGGCCTCAACAGGTACAGAAAGATAGAAATAATCCCATGCGTGCTATCGGACCACCACGGCCTAAAACTGGTCTTCAATAACAATAAGGGAAGAATGCCCACATATACGTGGAAATTGAACAATGCTCTACTCAACGATAACCTGGTCAAGGAAGAAATAAAGAAAGAAATTAAAGACTTTTTAGAATTTAATGAAAATGAAGGTACAACATACCCAAACTTATGGGACACAATGAAAGCTGTGCTAAGAGGAAAACTCAAAGCGCTGAGTGCCTGCAGAAAGAAACAGGAAAGAGCATATGTCAGCAGCTTGACAGCACACCTAAAAGCTCTAGAACAAAAAGAAGCAAATACACCCAGGAGGAGTAGAAGGCAGGAAATAATCAAACTCAGAGCTGAAATCAACCAAGTAGAAACAAAAAGGACCATAGAAAGAATCAACAGAACCAAAAGTTGGTTCTTTGAGAAAATCAACAAGATAGATAAACCCTTAGCCAGACTAACGAGAGGACACAGAGAGTGCGTCCAAATTAACAAAATCAGAAATGAAAAGGGAGACATAACAACAGATACAGAGGAAATTCAAAAAATCATCAGATCTTACTATAAAAACCTATATTCAACAAAACTTGAAAATCTTCAGGAAATGGACAATTTCCTAGGTAGATACCAGGTATCGAAGTTAAATCAGGAACAGATAAACCAGTTAAACAACCCCATAACTCCTAAGGAAATAGAAGCAGTCATTAAAGGTCTCCCAACCAAAAAGAGCCCAGGTCCAGACGGGTTTAGTGCAGAATTCTATCAAACCTTCATAGAAGACCTCATACCAATATTATCCAAACTATTCCACAAAATTGAAACAGATGGAGCCCTACCGAATTCCTTCTACGAAGCCACAATTACTCTTATACCTAAACCACACAAAGACCCAACAAAGAAAGAGAACTTCAGACCAATTTCCCTTATGAATATCGACGCAAAAATACTCAATAAAATTCTGGCAAACCGAATCCAAGAGCATATCAAAACAATCATCCACCATGATCAAGTAGGCTTCATCCCAGGCATGCAGGGATGGTTTAATATACGGAAAACCATCAACGTGATCCATTATATAAACAAACTGAAAGAACAGAACCACATGATCATTTCATTAGATGCTGAGAAAGCATTTGACAAAATTCAACACCCCTTCATGATAAAAGTCCTGGAAAGAATAGGAATTCAAGGCCCATACCTAAACATAGTAAAAGCCATATACAGCAAACCAGTTGCTAACATTAAACTAAATGGAGAGAAACTTGAAGCAATCCCACTAAAATCAGGGACTAGACAAGGCTGCCCACTCTCTCCCTACTTATTCAATATACTTCTTGAAGTTCTAGCCAGAGCAATCAGACAACAAAAGGAGATCAAAGGGATACAGATCGGAAAAGAAGAGGTCAAAATATCACTATTTGCAGATGACATGATAGTATATTTAAGTGATCCCAAAAGTTCCACCAGAGAACTACTAAAGCTGATAAACAACTTCAGCAAAGTGGCTGGGTATAAAATTAACTCAAATAAATCAGTTGCCTTCCTCTATACAAAAGAGAAACAAGCCGAGAAAGAAATTAGGGAAACGACACCCTTCATAATAGACCCAAATAATATAAAGTACCTCGGTGTGACTTTAACCAAGCAAGTAAAAGATTTGTACAATAAGAACTTCAAGACACTGAGGAAAGAAATTGAAGAAGACCTCAGAAGATGGAAAGATCTCCCATGCTCATGGATTGGCAGGATTAATATAGTAAAAATGGCCATTTTACCAAAAGCAATCTACAGATTCAATGCAATCCCCATCAAAATACCAATCCAATTCTTCAAAGAGTTAGACAGAACAATTTGCAAATTCATCTGGAATAACAAAAAACCCAGGATAGCTAAAGCTATCCTCAACAATAAAAGGACTTCAGGGGGAATCACTATCCCTGAACTCAATCAGTATTACAGAGCAATAGTGATAAAAACTGCATGGTATTGGTACAGAGACAGACAGATAGACCAATGGAATAGAATTGAAGACCCAGAAATGAACCCACACACCTATGGTCACTTGATTTTTGACAAAGGAGCCAAAACCATCCAATGGAAAAAAGATAGCATTTTCAGCAAATGGTGCTGGTTCAACTGGAGGGCAACATGTAGAAGAATGCAGATCGATCCATGCTTATCACCCTGTACAAAGCTTAAGTCCAAGTGGATCAAGGACCTCCACATCAAACCAGACACACTCAAACTAATAGAAGAAAAACTAGGGAAGCATCTGGAACACATGGGCACTGGAAAAAATTTCCTGAACAAAACACCAATGGCTTATGCTCTAAGATCAAGAATCGACAAATGGGATCTCATAAAACTGCAAAGCTTCTGTAAGGCAAAGGACACTGTGGTTAGGACAAAACGGCAACCAACAGATTGGGAAAAGATCTTTACCAATCCTACAACGGATAGAGGCCTTATATCCAAAATATACAAAGAACTCAAGAAGTTAGACCTCAGGGAGAAAATAACCCTATTAAAAAATGGGGTTCAGAGCTAAACAAAGAATTCACAGCTGAGGAATGCCAAATGGCTGAGAAACACCTAAAGAAATGTTCAACATCTTTAGTCATAAGGGAAATGCAAATCAAAACAACCCTGAGATTTCACCTCACACCAGTGCGATTGGCTGAGATCAAAAACTCAGGTGACAGCAGATGCTGGCGAGGATGTGGAGAAAGAGGAACACTCCTCCATTGTTGGTTGGATTGCAGACTGGTAAAACCATTCTGGAAATCAGTCTGGAGGTTCCTCAGAAAATTGGACATTGAACTGCCTGAGGATCCAGCTAGACCTCTCTTGGGCATATACCCAAAAGATGCCTCAACATATAAAAGAGACACGTGCTCCACTGTGTTCATCGCAGCCTTATTTATAATAGCCAGAAAATGGAAAGAACCCAGATGCCCTTCAACAGAGGAATGGATACAGAAAATGTGGTACATCTACACAATGGAATATTACTCAGCTATCAAAAACAACGAGTTTATGAAATTCGTAGGCAAATGGTTGGAACTGGAAAATATCATCCTGAGTGAGCTAACCCAATCACAGAAAGACATACATGGTATGCACTCATTGATAAGTGGCTATTAGCCCAAATGCTTGAATTACCCTAGATCCCTAGAACAAACGAAACTCAAGACGGATGATCAAAATGTGAATGCTTCACTCCTTCTTTAAATGAGGAAAAAGAATACCCTTGGCAGGGAAGGGAGAGGCAAAGATTAAAACAGAGACTGAAGGAACACCCATTCAGAGCCTGCCCCACATGTGGCCCATACATATACAGCCACCCAATTAGACAAGATGGATGAAGCAAAGAAGTGCAGACCGACAGGAGCCGGATGTAGATCGCTCCTGAGAGACACAGCCAGAATACAGCAAATACAGAGGCGAATGCCAGCAGCAAACCACTGAACTGAGAATAGGTCCCCTATTGAAGGAATCAGAGAAAGAACTGAAAGAGCTTGAAGGGGCTCGAGACCCCAAAAGTACAACAATGCCCAGCAACCAGAGCTTCCAGGGACTAAGCCACTACCTAAAGACTATACATGGACTGACCCTGGACTCTGACCCCATAGGTAGCAATGAATATCCTAGTAAGAGCACCAGTGGAAGGGGAAGCCCTGGGTCCTGCTAAGACTGAACCCCCAGTGAACTAGTCTATGGGGGGAGGGCGGCAATGGGGGGAGGGTTGGGAGGGGAACACCCATAAGGAAGGGGAGGGGGGAGGGGGATGTTTGCCGGGGAACCGGGAAAGGGAATAACACTCGAAATGTATATAAGAAATACTCAAGTTAATAAAAAAAAATAGATGGAAAAAAAATAATGACTTCATGAAATTCATAGGCAAATAGACGGAAATAGAATATTTCATCCTGAGTGAGGTAACCCCATCACAAAAGAACACACTTGATATGTACTCACTGATAAGTGGATATTAGCCCAAAATCTCAGATTACCCAAGATACAATCCACAGACCACATGAATCTCAAGAAGAAGGACAACCAAAGAGTGGGTGCTTCAGTCCTTGTTAAAAGGGGAATGAAGGTACTCATAGGAGGAGATATGGAGACAAATTTTGGAGCAGAGACTGAAGGAATGGCCATTCAGAGCCTTCTCCACCTGGGGATCCAGCTCATATACATACAGTCACCAAACCCAGACAATATTGCTGATGCGAAGAAGTACGTGCTGATAGGAGCCTGGTATAGCTGTCTCCTGAGAGGCTCTGCCAGAGCATGACAAATAGAGAGGCAAATGCTAGCAGCCAACCATTGAACTTAGAAGGGGGGGGTCCCCATTGGAGGAGTTAGAGAAAGGACTGAAGGAGCTGACAGGGCTTGTAACCCCATAAGAACAACAATACCAACCAGGCAGAACTCCCAGGGACTAAACCACTACCCAAAGACTACACATGGAGAGACCCATGGCTCCAGCTGCATATGTAGCAGCAGATGGCCTTTTGGGGCACCAATGAGAGGAAGAGCCCTTGGTCCTGCCAAGGCTGGACCCCCCAAAGTAGGGAAATGTCAGAGTGGGGAGGCAGGAAGGGGTGGTTGATTGGGTGGGGGAACACCCTCATACAAGGAAAGGGTAGGAGAATGGAATAGGAGGTTCTAGATGGGAAACCAGGAAGGGGGATAATTTGAAATGTAAGTAAAAAAATCCAATAAAATAATAAATGCTACTTTCAACAGAAAGAAAGAAAGGAAGAAAGAAAGAAAGAAAGAAAGAAAGAAAGAAAGAAAGAAAGAAAGGAAGGAAGAAAGAAAGGAAGAAAGAAAGGAAGGAAGAAAGGCTACAATCAGGAAGTTTTCATGTTAGATCTAATTTAATCATCTGAATCCTGTGTCCAAAGTATAGGGGAGTCTTCCTTGATAGGGACTTAGCTTCAGTCTGTGAAAGGTAACCAAGGGCAACAACAATAACCTAGATTATTTCAGGGATATCTTACACTTCCCTGATCAACAACTTGAAGAGAAATTTATCATGTCTACTTCTAGGAATCTGTTGGATGGTTCATAGCTCTTGGGGGAAGCCTGGCAGCCTAAGTTGTGTACCTTTTATCTTCATAAACACATTAGAAGATGGAAAGATCTCTCATGCTCATGGATTTCCAGGATTAACATAGTAAAAATGGCCATTTTACCAAAAGCAATCTACAGATTCAGTGCAATCCCCAACAAAATACCAACACAATTTTCCAAATTCATCTGGAATAACAAAAAACCCAGGATAGCTAAAACTATCCTCAACAATAAAAGGACTTCAGGGGGAATCACTATCCCTGAACTCAAGCAGTATTACAGAGCAATAGTGATAAAAACTGCATGGTATTGGTACAGAGACAGACAGATAGATCAATGAAATAGAATTGAAAACCCAGAAATGAACCCACACACCTATGGTCATTTGATTTTTGACAAAGGAGCCAAAACCATCCAATGGAAAAAAGATAGCATTTTCAGCAAATGGTGCTGGTTCAACTGGAGGTCAGCATGTAGAAGAATGCAGATGGATCCATGCTTATCACCCTGTACGAAGCTTAAGTCCAAGTGGATCAAGGACCTCAACATCAAACCAGATACACTCAAACTACTAGAAGAAAAAGTGGGGAAGCATCTCAAACACATGGGCACTGGAGAAAATTTCCTGAACAAAACACCAATGGCTTATGCTCTAAGATCAAGAATCGACAAATGGGATCTCATAAAACTCCAAAGCTTCTGTAAGGCAAAGGACACTCTTGTTAGGACAAAATGGCAACCAACATATTGGGAAAAGATCTTTACCAATCCTACAACTGAGAGAGGGCTTATATCCAAAATATACAGAGAACTCAAGAAGTTAGACCTCAGGGAGAAAATAACCCTATTAAAAATGGGGTTCAGAGATAAACAAAGAATTCACAGGTGAAGATTTGACATTGAACTACCTGAGGACCCAGCTATGCCTCTCTTGGGCATATACCCAAAAGATGCCCCAACATATAACAAAGACACATGCTCCACTATGTTCATAGCAGCCTTATTTATAATAGCCAAAAGCTGGAAAGAACCCAGATGCCCTGCAACAGAGGAATGGATACAGAAAATGTGGTACATCTACACAACGGAATATTACTCAACTATCAAAAACAATGACTTTATGAAATTCATAGGCTAATGGATGGAACTGGAATATATCATCCTGAGTGAGGTAACCCAATCACAGAAAAACACACATGGTATGTATTCATTGATAAGTGGATATTAGCCCAAATGCTTCAATTACCCTAGATGCACAGAACACATGAAACTCAAGAAGGATGAACAAAATGTGAATGCTTCACTCCTTCTTTAAAAGGGGAATAAGAAGTGCAAGGCCCTGGGTTCGGTCCCAAGCTCCAAAAAAAAAAAAAGAAAAGAAAAAAAAAGCGGGGGGGACAAGAATACCCTTGGCAGGGAATAGGGAGGCAAAGTTTAGAACAGAGGCAGAAGGAACACCCATTCAGAGCCTGCCCCACATGTGGCCCATACATATACAGCCACCAAACTAGATAGAATGGATGAAGCAGAGAAGTGCAGACTGACAGGAACCAGATGTAGATCTCTCCTGAGAGACACAGCCAGAATGCAGCAAATACATTGGCGAATGCCAGCAGCAAACCATGAACTGAGAACAGGACCCCCGTTGAAGGAATCTTAGAAAGGACTAAAAGAGCTTGAAGGGGCTAGAGACCCCATATGAACAACAATGCCAACCAACTAGAGCTTCCAGAGACTAAGCCACTACCCAAATACTATACATGGACGGACCCTGGACTGCAAATGTAGCAATGAATAGCCTAGTAAGAGCACCAGTGGAAGGGGAAGAAGCCCTTGGTCCTGCCAAGACTGAACCCCCGTGAAGGTGATTAATGGGAGGAGGGAGGTAATGGGGAGAGGATGGAGAGGGCAACACCCATAGAGAAGGGGAGCGGGAGGGGTTAGGGGGAAGTTGGCCCAGGAATAACAATTGAAATGTAAATAAGAAATACTCAAGTTATTAAAGATGGAAAAAAATCACATTTTCTTGTTCTGACAGGGGCAATATTTGTATATAAATAGGATGATACTCTAGTGAAATGCTAAGTTTTAGCAAGAGATAACTTTTGTATGTTAAAGGAAGACTGGCTAGAGAGGTACTAAATCTAGGAATACCTAAAACACATTGAAATGGAACTCATAGCCTAGTATACTTGTGAGTAAATCATGCCATATTGTATAGTATCAAGTAAATTCTCACTCTATATGTTAAGAGATTTCTTTCAGGGCTGGAGAGATTTCTCAGTGGTTAAGAGTACTGTCTGTTCTTCCAGAGGTTCTGAGTTTGATTCCCAGCAACCATATATATAAGTCACAGCCACGTATACTGTTATCTAATGCCCTCTTCTGCTCTGCAGGTGTACATGAAGATAGAGAGCACTCATATATGTAAAATAAAATAAAAATTTTTGTGTATGAGAGATTTCTCTTATGGTTTATAAATTACCCTTTGGGTATGAACCCCTATCTGAAGCAATTCTGTATTAATTAATCTGTATGAAATAATCATTGTGAAGTACTAATATTTATTGTGAACCTAAAGAACTGAATACTCAAAGAAACAGTATCACAGAAGTGATAAAACTAAGATTCTAACATGTCTTCTGATTACAGAAACAGTTTTCATTCTATCAGGTGTCAAATGATAGACTTGAGAAAACAAAAGCCCAGATTATAGTATAGTCAGATAATTTAAAACGTATAGTAAGATTTGTCAATAAACAGTGAAACTACCATTTCCTGCCCTGAATATTTTCTCTCATTGTACCTCCCTACTTCTAATATGGCCTCTTCTCATTTGCAGCCAAAGGTATATCATCAAAGACAGGTATAGGAAAGACCCTTGCCAATCATCTCTCTTTCTTCCTAGAGGACTGAGAATGTCATATGTTTGACTTTGAAATCACTTTCCATAAGGAGTTTTGCTGGAGAACAGGCAAAAAAATTTGTGTCTTATTCTTAGCGCATATTCTCAGCATGCCTTTTAATGACTCCTGTGCAACTGGTTCCAAGCATGCTGTGTTTCTGTCTATACTGAGCATTAGCAAACACAAACAAATACTTCTCTACAATAGTTTGAAATTATCAAGATAATATTGAATACATTTTTGCTCTCTTGTTGTGTAAAGCTAAAATACATGTTTACATTCATCTGAAGCAACCAAAAATTTCAGACTATACTGTGCCTGTCTTCTTTGGCTGTATTTAAACAAAGCACCCCAGTTGACATACTATGTAGATTTGAGCCCTGGCCTGCAAGTATTTTCATCTACTTCTTGGAGGTGGCAGTAAGAGTGATGAAAGTATTTTTATTTCATCTGTTGGCAGCCCATTCCCACGTCCAATGTGCTCATACGAAATCTCTGCAATGCAAAGCTAGCACAGAGTGTCAGAAGCAATAAAAGGCAAACCAAATTTAATCTCAGTATTTTTATGGGTACTGTTAAGGAAAAGTAAATGTCACAATGCTGCCTGCAAGATGCTACCACTTAACACTGCCAGCTTCCAATTCCAGTGTGGCTTCTCACCAAAGTTCAGTAGCCACTTAATGGGGAGCCTTTTGGAATAAAGAGATGTTCACATATACAGGTGCTCCATACTCATAAACAAAGACCAAATCTTGCAATACTTACAGCTTGTGTTGAATTGCTGACTTTGTGGAAGAGTGGCATATGTGAAGTCTGCTATAGATCACAAAGTCATTTGTACTCAGGCAACGGGTAGGGTAGGAGGGAATAGAATCAGACTTGGAAGAAAACGAAAACCTCATTTGGACAAGCAATTTCATTTCATTTCATAAAACCTCCTGATAGAAAAATTGGGCCATCATATGTTTATTGCCAAAGTAAATTAGAGAGTCAAATCCATCTTGTAAAACATTTTTAAATATCTGAGAAGAAATTAGAGGTCATTAGCATTTCACAAAATAATATTCAGTTTTCTCTATTTCCTAGCAAGCATGGTTTCTATACTCTGTCTATAGATACCAAACATAATCAAGCATGAGATTTTATAAAAATTTTTACAATAATTTTTATTAGAGTTATTTATCTCATTTTTATGTATGAATAGTTTGCATGCTTCACGTATATGTACTATGTTTGTGCATGGTGCCCATGAATATCAGAAGAGAGGATGGAATCCCCTGGAACTTTGAATGTTTGTTATGAATGGTTGCAAACCACCATGTGAATGGTTGGAATCAAATCTAGGTTCCTTGCAAGACCAACAAGTGCTCCTTACTGCTGAGTCATTTCTCCAGACCCCATGAATTTTGTTTATTTTATTTTTGTTTGTTTGTTTGAAAGACAGGATATGGGACAACAGAAATCCCTCCCAGCCATCGAGAACATGGTTCCTTTGTTCCAGGGTTTTTCAGATCTATGATGAGCCTGCAACACTATATCCATACAGTTCTTCCTTCACATATTCTGGATAACTATCTTGGACTTCTGCAAGCCTTTTTGGGGGTAGCCATCCGGCACTGGGGGGAGAACAGCGTTCTATAATGCCTCTAAAATGAGTCTCATGTTCAGACATCTACCTCCCAGAGTTAAAAACGGAAACAGCATTTTTTTCAGGGCCAATTAAAACTTTCAGAATCTTTCTCTCAGAATGTGGAGCAAAGTAGCACTTGGTGGGCTTAAATTCTTGACACTTTTAGAATATTAGAGGGATATAAATGGTTAAGACATAAAAGCCAAATCTGAGTGTCATGATAAGAAAGAAATCAAACAATTAAGGGAATTTATCTTTTTTTTTCAGAACTGCAAACTAAAAGTTCACAACAGCAAGGGTGGAAGAAAATTTCACAAAACTCTACTCCTAAATGAAGAACTACAGGTAATGAATGACTACTGACAGATGGATAATCATATTTTTTTGGAGGCTTGAGATCATAACCTTAATCACACATAAATCAGAATACCAATTAAACTCAGTAGTTTTCTACTCCTTTTATGTGTGTTATATAGCACAAAAACAATTGTAGAATGTCATGTATTAGAGGAGGAGATGGTGACGAAATAGGGGTTGAATAATACAAATATAATGTACTCATGAATAAAATGTTCAAATAAATTGAAAACCAGACAAAAATATTTTAAAAATAAATAAAAAATAAAACATAGGACATCATAATTACCATAAAAACAAGCCATTATTCTAGAAAATTTTAATCCTTATCCAGGGTTTCTGCCCTGCCTCTGACTGTTTAGTTCCCATATAAAAGACATACTCAACCTTTATGTTTACCGTACACCTTAAACAGCTCAACAGCTGAGCAGATATCTCCCCTTTATGCTATTAAAATCTATTTCTTATCAATAACCCTGAGTTACTACTTATAATGTTTCATCTGGGCTTCTCTTAACCCCTGTTGGCCAGCCCTCAGGGCCATGCTTTTTGACTCCTAACCCATGTTATCTTTCCCTTTCTCCTCACCTTCTTCTCTCCGTTATGATTCTCCTCTGACCTCAAGCTTTGGATTCATAAACCCTGCCTATGTCTCTTCTTCCCAGCTATTGCCTGTCAACATCTTCATTTACCAATCAGAAAGAAGTAACTTAGGGTAAAATCACATAACTTCACTTGGGTCTACCTGCAGACTCTCTAGTCTCAGAGGCAATGAAATCTTGGGGGCCCACACTCAGTATTATAATACACAGCAAATAATCATATCTCAACAAACCATCATGGATTAAAAAAACACAAACAAACAAAATCTATACTCATATAATGGCCATGTACACATACACATATTCTTTGGGGGTGGGTGGTTTGATAGTTTATTAATACAATCAACTGTGTCACCGAAACTAAATCTTTTCCCCACCACTAGGTTAGTACTCCTATTCAGTTCTTTTTTGTGATAAAACATAATAAAATAAAATATGAGAGAAAACAAAAGCTAACATATCATAATTGAACAAAACAAATAAAAATAAGAATATATCCAAAAAGAAGGCACAATAAAGAGATCCACACATTCTTCCACTCTCGAGTTCCATAAAAGTACTTAAGTAGAAGCCATAATATATATGCAAAGGACTCTTAAAAGTAGTTTGGTTCCACTCCTTTGGAAGAACCTAAATTTTTATTTGCAAATAATTATCAACTGGAGGTTGCTACTGGGATAGGTATGATGGCATGCATCTACTTGTCCTTTCAGCTCTAGGACGCCATCTGGTGCAGACCTTGAAGGCCATGTGCATGCTGCCTCAATCTCTGTGAGCTTCCACGTGCATTGATGATGCTGATGTAGAGGCCTTGTTTCCTTGGTAACCTCCAGCTCCTCTGGCTCTTACCCTCTTCCTGCCTCCTCTTCTTCCATAAGCCCTGATGGGAAAGGTTTAGTGGTTTGAGTTACACACACATCCTTACTCAGGTGTTTTGGAGTACAGCATGAATTAATACAAGCAAGACAATTATAATATTTTGTGGTACAAATAAATATTATATAGTTATTATTTATTTATTGAACACTGGCCTATGTCCATACTGAGTTCACCAAAAGAATTAACATGTTTTCTCCAAGGTCATATCATAACAAGAATGAAATGAGCATATTCACCTTTATGTGTTCAAATTAATATAGGAAGAGAAATAAATAACGGGAGCAAGTAAGACAGTGCTTATGAATCAGACAAAAGAGGAAGGGCCTTAAGCAAAATGTGGAAGCCAGAACCAGGTTTTAAAAGCTATATAATAAAACTATATAAAGTATATAAAGACATCCAGATACCTTTTGCTACCACATCTTGATTATAAGGAGTTCTGTAAACAGTCATGTTACTGGGCTTATAGAATCCAAATGCTGAAGGACTAGGATGCTGTTTGGTGGTAGAATGTTTATGTAGCAGGTACAAGGCCTTGTAGTAAATCTCCAGCATTGAAAGAAAATGCAAAAATGATTTGTCTGTCTCCTAACCTTCTTCTGGAGAGCAAGACAATTCCTGTAATTGTCTTATAAGCTAGACAGGTTTTCCATTTTTATTTAACACAATGTTTTAGACTTAACCCTCATTGTTTGAAAATCTATTTGGAAGATACCTTCCATCCTTATGATTTGTGAATGACTGTATCTACCAGGGTGCTTCTTATACATCAGCCTAATTCATACCTGGTTTAATTTCCTTTTAAACTTATTATGCTTGAGATATATTTAATCCTGGAATGTCAGAACTGGAAGGAACCTTGGCCATCAGCTGCTTCTACCTCCTCAGTTTATACTCAACAGATAACTGCATTCCAATTTATCATCCATGTTGCTTTTGGCATGGTTACTGCAGCTAACACTGGGAAAATGGAGCAGAAACATCAAGGTTACAGTCACCCTCCCCACGCCTGCTTCATACACAGTTTTCACTGTTTTCTTCCTTCGTCTGTGTGAGGCAGCTTATAAAGCAATGGCTCTTTGTTGCTCAGGGAAGAACAAAACCTTGGCCTTCCATCAGTGGAGAGATTTATAAAGAGATCAAGGAAGGTCAAAAGGGTAAATTACCCTGTGACTTGTATGTAATCAGCATCTTTCTGGCTTAGTAAAGGATGAGGCAGATTACTTAGAAGGCTAAGGTGAAGAAAAAGAAGCATAAATAATCACACAAAAGGAAGCTTGAGCAGGTCATTGCCATCATCCCACCCACCCCAACCCCCTAGCCTTTATACATAATTCTGGTAAATCTGTTTTGTCAGGGTGTTTAAGGAGAATGAACATAGATTTTCTTCAATTTATCTAAAAGGAGGAAGTGATTTTTTTTTTATTGTGTGAGATTTTCTTTATTTTGAGGGTCATGAAAGAATATACTCGTAAATTGGAAGAAACTGTCCACAGTTGAGAGCTGTAATTATTCAAGAGTCACTTCTTGTGTGGAGGAATTAGGACAGCTTCTGAAAGGAGGTGTGACTGTTTGCATTTGTTCTGTCTCCCTTTATTCTTTGTTTCTTTTCTTAGATGACTAAGAGGATGTGATAGTATTTAGGCAAAACCTAAATAAGCATGTTTTTGCTTCTTTCTCAGTCTCTGTCTGACTGTCTCCAACATTCCTCCCCTAGCTATTACACATACCACACTTGTCCATGTATTATAAATTTGAAGTACCCATCACATCATGGGAACATCCAGTCTCTAGTTAACCACATCCTAGCATTCTACTCATTGTACTTCATGTGCTCACTACATGACAGAAAGCTCTATGAGAGTATTGTTTTTCTTTTCTTTACCATTATGCGTCTAGTGCCAAGCATAATGCCCACCAAAGAAGAAGCACCCAATAAATATCATTTGAATAAATGAGCAGATAGTTATGACACCAGTTCCTTATGGAGCTGTATGGCTGTGATTAAAAACCAAACTGAGAACAACATAGTGATTGGCATTGATGACTTTCACTTCCCTACCCCGACCTTTATGAGGATCACCACCCTGTCTGGCTCATACATGCAGAATTCACACGCTTACCAAATCTAGACAGTGTGATATTTGTATAATAATAAAATGGATACATTTTAGAAAATATTCAGTAAAACATTGTAATAGATCCAGAGTCTTATGGGATACTGCTTTCAGTATGAAATGTGCATGGTTTTTTAAGTCACAAAAATAAGAATTAAATGTAACTTCTAGCTAAATTATAAATCTGTACATAAATGCTTCCTAAGTTTTGATATTTATAATGTATCACTCACATCTAAACTATATTGTTCATCTCTAGTAAATAATCTAAGTTTTATAATAAATTTGCATGTTTTATGTTTTCCATATTCCATAAACTTTTACATTTTCATATATTTATACAATATATGTCAACGTCAAAGAAAGAGTATTAGCTAATAGTTGTGATATGAAAGAACTGTTAGCACACTTCCTAATTAGTACATTTGTAGAAGTCTATTGTTAATATGGTCATTCTGAAGGAATATTTTTATCTAAAAATGTCTTTCACTGTATATGAAAGAGAAAATGTCTGTTTCGGAATTCCACAAAAACAAGTCTATCAACTTAGTTAATACTTTTCTTGACTAGCTTTCAACAATTATATAAAGATTTAGTTAAATGTATGTGAGTATCTTATATGATAGCCACATACAAGGTCCTAGAAGGATCTTAACTGTATCCTTTTCTAGTTTTGCAAAGGTCACTGAGAACTGCTTCTCCCATTCCTTGTCTCTCTTCCTCATCAGCACCTTCTGTCCCTGAATTTTCAGTATTCGAGGTCTTTTTTCTTGTATTCTTAATTGTATTTTCTCCTTACCCTAATCTATCATCCAAGGTAAGGAAATGCAATTTCTGAATTGGGACTTGAGCATGTTAATATCTCTTTAGAGCTACACTAACTTGTTTCCTTAATGTGGCATTTAAAGCCTACCTCCCTTTGCTGAATCCAAGCCTGCCCTACAAATTGGTTTCTATCTAGTGTTCCTTTTTCCATTATTTACAGTTACTACAATTCTACTCAACCTTCTAGGTCTAACTCTAGTACATCTTTTACTGAACCTTCCTAGCTAGATCCAAATGAAGTAGTGGCTGCTTCTTGTTTATTTCAGTACATCCAGCACAGCCTTCTTTTCATTTACAGTTCTGCATCAGCATTTGTTTCACGCATGGCTTTCTGCATCCCTTGAGTGTGAACTCCTCGAGGATTAGAGTCAGAGTTTCGCATAGAGTTTAATAAATGTTTATTACATGAATGAATGAATGAATGAATGAATGAATGAAAGAAGGAAGGTGTTTGGCTGTGAACTTTAGTCAGCATTCAAAATAGTTCTTTTACATTTGGGAATCAGTTTATTTCCATATAGTATAATGAGGCCTCTAAGTTTACCACAGG
This sequence comes from Rattus norvegicus, assembly GCF_021556685.1. Lineage (NCBI taxonomy): Eukaryota > Metazoa > Chordata > Mammalia > Rodentia > Muridae > Rattus > Rattus norvegicus. Next base: position 154,081,249 of record NC_141554.1, on the reverse strand, counting down.
CCTGAGAAAAGAAAATATAATAAATGAGAAAAGTATTTTTACATAGTCATGTGGGCATTAACTTAAGCCTTTGGAAGACAAACTTTACACTCTAGGAAACATTATGAATGAAAATGTTGAGAAAATATCATTTTGTATAATAGCTATAAGTGAAAAGACCTTTTCTTTATCCCTGAGGACCATAAAGTAATTATCCATATTTTAATCCTCTTTTCCCCATCTGTTCTTGCTAGTGTTTACCATAGACAAATTTAATTAATAAATGAAATAAAAGTCTTTTATCCAGACTCGTGCTTTCTTCCAAAAATTGAAAAGAAATATGTTTTCATTTTAGCTGACCTTTATTTTCATAGATTTCTTAACATCAGTTAAAATTTTAAAATACTTTCTAGTATAGTTAAAAAAGTAAATTGCCAGAGACTTTTGTGTTTCAGAAACATAATTATTGGTTTTTAAAAATCATCTGATTATGTCAAACTATGTTATAACTTTGGTATATTACCCATCTGAAATATATGTAGATATAATGTGTATATATTAGTGTGTATAGATATATAGATATGTATTATTAGCTTTGAATAAAACTCATTTGCACAATTTATAAAGCTGTAGAAATTTCATCTAAAATTTAATTCATATGCTTCCTGTAAATTGTGCAAACTAGATCTTAGTTTTTAAAGCCTGTTGTGGAATTATCCATTTTGAGTTCTCATCTGGTCCAAGGGTCAATGTTGTCCAAGGAGACTTCAATGTCATTGTCACTTATAGGGTTGCCCTTGGCAGCATCAAACATGGCTTGAGTTAGTTAATGAATTTATTCGTTGACAGTTTCATAAATATATATAATGAACTATAATCATTTTCCCCACTATCCCCTCATCTCCCCAACCTCTTTTGCCTTAAAGCCTCTTCCAAAATGTTCCCTTCACATTTATACATCAATTTTGTCTTTATATGTAAGATTCATTGAGTTTAAATACTTGCAGGAACATAGTTGACAGGTTATTTATTAGAGCATTGGCAGCTCTTCAGTGGCTACATCACTGAAGAAAAGAGCTTGCTATTTTTAAAGCCATACTATAATTGCATTTATTTATTTATTTATTTATTTATTTATTTATTTATTTATTTATTTATTTTTGGTTCTTTTTTTCGGAGCTGGGGACCGAACCCAGGGCCTTGTGCTTCCTAGGTAAGCACTCTACCACTGAGCTAAATCCCCAGCCCCAATTGCTTTTATTTTTAAGATAATTGTTAGATATATGAATATTTTGCCTGTGCCCATGGAAACCAGAAACAGGCATTGGATCCCCAAAAGTGGAGTTATGAGCATCCTTCTAGATGTAAAATTTGTACCTGTGTCTTCAGAAGAGCAGCCTATGCTCTACTGCTGAGCCTCTGCATTGCTAGTTTGAAACTATTATATTTATTTTATATAAGTACGCTGTAGCTGTCTTTAGACACACTAGAAAAGGGCATCAGATCCCATTACAGATGGTTGTGAGCCACCTTTGGTTGCTGGGAATTGAATTCAGGAGCTCTGGAAGAGCAGTCAGTGCTCTTAACCACTGACCCATCTCTCCAGCCTTCCTACTATACCTTCCGATAACTAAAGAATTCCTTGTCCATAAAAAGGAATAAGCCTGAAACCCAAGTTACTATTTAAATCTTGCAAAATTTTATAGGTTATATTGTGTCTAGTAATCACTAATAAAGTTTGATAATGTTAGAATTATTAGAATACATTAACATGAAACACAAAAAGATAATGCTACACATTTTTTAAATCCTGAAGGGGCTCTCTATTGTGATTCAGCATCCTTTATCTGTTACAGGACAAGGCTTTCTGAATCTATAGCCGTCTGACCAGTCCTGAAACAGAATGAGAATTTGGTGCTTAAAACTTCACCCCTTTCACGTTTGAGGGAACAAAGCAGTCAGCATCTCCCATAGGCTTAGGGCTTTTGCACTGCTTGAAACTATTGGGATTTTATTAGGATAGTGATCAGTAGGCAATGTGCTGAGTACTTCTATTTTAAAATATGAACATAAACCCTAACTGTTGAGCCAAAGATATATATAGTACAGACATTTTGGTCCCACCAGTGTTTTTAGTACTTTCTATAACTTATGCGTTTTTAGGTCCCAAAGACCAAATACAGCAATAAAAACAATGTTGTCAGTACAACTCACTTGTTTGCATTCTGAGTGAGGCCTTTATTTAGTGGGTCAGATATAAACAAAAGACTGATTTATAGTCTACAGACCCTAGGTACTGAATTCTTTGGGCTTCTAAGGTAGCTATGATGTGTGACAGTGAATTTCTCCTATGTACCTGAAAATGTTTGATCAAAATTTCTGCATGGGTGTCAGGGGAGTTTTTGCTTGTACAAAGTTGTCAGGATGTGACCTTTATAATTTACTATTTAAGGAGCTTTGCTATGAATAACTATGAAAGCTTATCTAGGTGCCATTTAATAGAAATTCTCAAAGGCTTTTTTGAAACAATTTCATTTACAATTATGCAATAGAATGTAATCGAAATATCCTAATCCTGTGAATCAAGATTTCATCATTTCCACCCATGCTCTGAATTACTGTGTCAACTTTTCTAAGCTCCTTTCTCTTTGACAAGTTTCTTCATATTATTAATGCAAAAAATATTACTCACTCATTTTAGGTATGAACTTGTGAGTGAAATCTGGCCTCACTTTAAGTTATTCTTAGGGAGCAGGGGCAGAGATAGTAGGAAAATTTGTAAGTCCAAAAGTGTTTCCTTAAGAAATATACTCAAACCATACCAAATCATTTTTCTCTACCCTACAGAAACACAATTTCTCTTCTCACACAGCAAAAACACCTAGCTACTTTCACCAGCAATATACAATGGAGATAATAGGCTATGCACCAATCAGACAAATGTCACCCTCTGACTCTCATAGCTTTAACTTTATACGCACTCTGACTCTTAAAAACATTGGAGAAAATGTAAATTAAAATTGCCTAAAAGCCAAAGCATCCACAATTACGTTTAATTCAAGAAGTCAAAGGAGGGGACAATGTAATAAGACATAGGCAGTCACACAAATACGGGGTTGTATGATAGTCATAAAATATTAGAAATAGCTCTGCCTTAGGCAAGAATATGTGGCAAGTTAATTGAGTCATTGGTGTCATGAACCAAGGAGGGGTTATGTAACTTAGAAGTCTTAGTGCATAGAAAAACAAAACAAAACAAAACAAAACAAAACAAAACAAACAGAATCCTTTAAAAAAGATTCATAGAGCTAGTACACACCTATAATCTCAGCCTTTGGAAGGCAGAGTCAGGAGGATTCTCATAGAATCAATGCTAGTCCAGTTTATATGGTGAATTTTTGTCTTTTAGAAATAATGAGTCATAACTTTTATAGCTACCAAGGCAGTGGGACATTAAGCTAAGTACAGGAAACATCTAAACTTGAGTCCTTGTACATGGTTATATAAGTTGTATGTTAAGAAATTCAGTATTTACCCATACAAACCCATGGTTTGTAAATATCAGAGAAGCCTAATAAATTCCTTTCCAAGTGGTCTTAGATGACTATTCTCATCGTTAAAGTTCTGTAAGTGTCTCCTTTTTTTAAAACCTTCTTTTACCTTATGCCTTTTCCTTGGAGTCTGAATATTATCTTGCTAAGAATCTACTGATGATAAGTGATGGATGTGTTACTAAATATGACTCTCAAAAAGATCAATCTGTATGCTCAATTTGTAGACAGCCCAGTCAGTGGTTGAATATATAAGCAGAATCTCTCACCTTTATATTTCTGGAAGATAATTGCAGAGATTCACTCCCTTAGTGCTACATGAACAAAACAGTTCCTGGCCCTAGTACCCTCTCTGCTGAAATCTTCAACTCTTTTTTTTCCCAGATGGTTCACAGATTCTCTGTTAAAGCAGTAAGACCCAGCAGTGGACTAGACAAGACAAGAGTTAAAACTCATTCAGAACTGGTTTCAAATGACCTATTTGCTACATTAATTTTGTATAAGAAATATTTTATTTGTCAAATATTAACTTACTGATCCATATAACAATTCTGTAAGGTAAAAATGGTCAATGTGACTTGCTTTGGATGAGAAAAATTAGATCCAGAGAAGTTAAGTGTTTTGTCCAAGGTCACAGAACTGGCCATGACAGAGCCAAGTCTTAAATTTCTGTGCTGGCTCTACTGAGCCACTTGCCTTCTACAAATACTCAGGTAGGTCACTGCAGTTAGCTCTAGAACTTCAGAAACCTCAGTTTCCTTATTGAAACACAGATATTGAAGTCTCATTTGGTAACCACAAAAGTTACCTTGAGAAATGCACATGAAATACATACATACATACATACATACATACATACATACATACATATATACATACATCCAGCCTCTTGCAAATCTTAAGCATTCTGTAATCTTTATTTTGCTTTAAAAGCCTTCCGTGATTTATGGAAGTGAGTTTAAACTTCATCTGCCTTTCAGAACCATCAAAGATAAATTAAGCTTGCCATACCATCTTCTTCACTTTTCTGCGTATGCTTATTCGTGTCTTCATTTTCAAGCTTCATAATGCCCCAAACCCTTGAAATTTTAGACGCTTTATTGGTATCCCTCTGTTCCAAGAGCCTTCTCAAAGAAACACTAGTCCAGTCCTTATCTTTTTTTTTTTTTTTGGTTCTTTTTTTCGGAGCTGGGGACCGAACCCAGGGCCTTGCGCTTCCTAGGCAAGCTCTCTACCACTGAGCTAAATCCCCAACCCCTAGTCCAGTCCTTATTGATCTTTTCTTCTTTTTAAAGATAAATAAATCACTTTACCCATTTCGTTATAAATCTGTTGACTATTTTATTAAGTCTTACTTCAGGTTTTTATTATTTTAATAAGTCTTATTTCAAGTCTTTCCTGGTATCCTGATGACCTTAAGAAGATTTGGTAGCTAGTGAATTTTCCATTAGCTCTAGCATCTTGCCCCAGTGTTGAATACACACTTGGCCTTGAGGAACACTTGTGGATTTGTTTTAGATGTGCCAGCAAATGTTTGAGTATTCAGCACATAGTGAGCATTCCATAAATCACATTTTAGAGACAATCTGGTACCACATAAGGGCTACCAGAAATTACACATACTCTGTGTAAATTAATTCACACAGTTTTAATATTTAAAAGCTTCAATAAGCCCATGGGAAAAGAAAAATGTTAAGAGTTTATTAAAGACAAAAGGAGCATTAGAATTTTTAGGGTAATTTTTAAAATGTGTAGAACAGGTTGATATTTGTCAAAAATGTAATGTTTCCAGCTTGAGAGTGATTTAGTATTTTAATGAATGAAAATACATTTGCATTTTGCTTAATCAAAATTTAGAAAATGCTTTTATGTTATTTATCATTATTGTGGGGGTCCTAGTGTGTAAGAATAAGAGGTTGAATGTGCCTATTACTGGCCTCAGCTTCTTCTCAATCAGAGCACAAGAAAGAATCAGCAGGATTTAAAAAGAAACCAAGACAGAATCTTGTTTTAAAATATTGAAAATATTTGTCCAGACTTGGGAAAAGTTTCATTTGCACAGGAGGCAAGAGAAAATTGTGACTGTACTATAAATCATTTGAGACTGTAGTAAGTTTCTTCTGGTGATAAATGCAGGAAATCTGATTGAAAAAAACAAAATCAAAACAAAACAGAAACAATGCCAAGGCTTTGTCCCATTTTAATCTGTAAAGAGAAGAATTATTAATTTATCTTGTGTTCTGATTTCATGTTTGTACAAAAAGTGAACTTCCTAAAAACAAAATCTAAATAATGCAGTTTAAAAAGAATGGCTTTAGGGGTTGGGGATTTAGCTCAGTGGTAGAGCGCTTGCCTAGGAAGCACAAGGCCCTGGGTTCGGTCCCCAGCTCCGAAAAAAAGAACCAAAAAAAAAAAAAAAAAGAATGGCTTTAAATATTCAAGTTAGATATTGCATATGTAATCATACTTAGATTAAATGGTTAATAACTAAATAGTATTCTTTTAATTGTACTTTGAAGGGTTTTCTGGATAAGGATAAACTGTACTTCCTTTAATAACATTATTTAACAAGACAGAAGGAAATTATGAGCAGAACTTTTGATGGGTTTTTTCCAGTCTTAAAATAATATGACAGCAAAACATTATAAAGTTGAAGTGTTTATTTCTTTGTTTCCAGTTAAAATCTATTGTTTGGATAAGAACTCACTAGCCCAGCATTAAAACTATGACTGAAATTTATGATCAACAAGAGACCTCAGACCATTTGTCAGCTAAGTGCCTTGCTCACTGGAATGAATCACTGAATTTCTCAAACTCAACTGATTTGTCGAATGGTCCATCAGTATCTTTCACGTTAAAAATTTGTAAATGTTGACTAAAAGTGGGCAATGATGAACAATTCAGGGGTGATATGTTGTTTTTCCTTTATATGATGATATGGTCTTCCTAGATTGATTCAAATGTTAATTTGCTTAGTGACCACACAAAATAGCTAAAATCATTCATAATAGAAAAGGTAATCCTATTGAAAAGCAAATATGTGGTAAACTCTTAATGCCTACCCCACCCACACACATATATGATAAGTTTTTAAAAAGTGTTTAAGCCTTTTAAGTTAAATTTATAAAGAAATGTTAACCTGAGATAAATTATGCATTTAAGTTCTGTAGAGAAAGAATAAGGTTAGAACCCTATTCAAAATAGAGTTCTATTGCGAAAAGTAAGAGATTTTCCTATTTGAATAATAATTGCCCGACTGTCCTTTTAATTGTAGCAACCATTTTATTGTGGCCTAGATCATTAAATAACCAAATATAAGGGATCCATTAAGTTCATTCAGTCCATTACTATTCCATCTGAAAAGTTAATGTCCAGTGAGATCTACGATTGTCTTGGCAACTTTACAGTCTCTTTAAGGTCAGGACCTCAGATTGTAGGACTCATGTCAAAGAAATACAACCTATAGATTCTTATTCTGTATCAATAACACTTTTGAAACCCCTCTTTTCTGACAGAATTGGTGTTTTATATAGGCTTGACCATCTCCTATCTGGAAAACTGAAGAAGCCGGTTAGAGTCTGAAAAAATTTATCATTTAAGCTTGTCAAAGTGAAATTTTACTCAATTCCTAATCCGTTGTTTTCTACAACCAATGACAGTCCCATAACTGATCATTAAAGCTACTTTGAGCTTTAGAATGATACCACTGAGTTCAATGAACAAATCATAGTATCATTAAAATTTGGACCCCATTTTATGTAAATGTTTGATAAATTTTTCCTGCTTATTAGCCTAACTACTCTTCTGTTCCCATATGGGGTGTGTATGCATGTGTGCTGTGTGTCAATGTGTGTGTGTGTGTGTGTGTGTGTGTGTGTGGTATGTGTATGTGGTATGTGTATGCATATTTATATATGTGTCTGTGGTGTGTGTGTGTATTATGCTGTAAACACCTTATAATTAAATAGTTCCTAAAACAGCCAATCATCCATGGTTACTATGAACTGTACTATACACTTATATGAAGACTAAAGAAAAAGTTGAAACTCACAGAATCTAAGAATCAGCATCTCAGCAATTCACTCATCCATTCACTAAAGCCAATTTTTATTATCTAGTGATAACAATATGAAAGGAAAATGCTTGACATTAAATGGAATCCATTAAGAATTAATTAATTAATTCAATTATGCTGCCCTTCTGGGAGTTGGTTTGTGAGCTAGACAGTACCATAGATCACTAGATTTTTGTCAACATTCTGTCATGATCAAAATGTTCCAAAAATTTCAGGTAATAATCTGACAGATAATTAGGACAAACTGCCTCTATACATTAAATGTAAAATAACATTTTAAAATGAAATTAAAAATGATGTGACACTGTTTACAAAGCAATTTCCCAGGGGAACATTAATCAAGTACACTTCTAGCCTGGATTCTGGAATAACTAAATCTATCTTGATAGCTTTATTTTTGTTTTTGCTGTCATATATAGACTTGTTAATAGATACAAACATGTTCCTCCTGATATTACCAATGACTAAGTAATCTGTGCTAATAACAGTTTTTATGGCTTAACAAAACACTTTCAAATATGGATGTTTCAATTGTCAGGTACCCTGTAAATGGTATATGAATAACCAGGCCATATTGTGCATATATTTATAACCTTAACAGAAAATAATTAATCTGTTTTTAAGTCCTCATATCTTCTCCAGGGATTTCAAAGCCTTTGTTGTTTCACACTTGTTAATAGACCATATATGGAAGATATGCTCTGAATCTTCCAAACACAAGTCGTCCAGGGAGTCACTTTCAAAATATCACCATAATCACAGGAACAAATTTTTATCTGTCTTCTCATTTCTTGTCTTCTCATTTTTTAAGAAATATAATTAATAGCACTTATATTTGTATATCAATCATTCTTTTACTTTTTAAAATATGAACTTGTTAGCTCATGTGTGGTATTATAAAAGATTATGATCAAAAACAGAGTCCAAATAGAAGTGAATGTTTGTGGTACAGGGACTGGAAAGTCAGTAAGTATTGTTTGAGTTTCTAGAGAGACATCTATGTGTATTGTTTTGTTATTATTGTTTGCTTTTACTTTTCAAATACAATACTAACAAACACTCATAGAGAAATATTAATATTTTTAAAATCTCACATTATACAAAACATGAAAACCATAATTACCTAAAAAATAAAAATGTTCCTTTATAAGCACTAGAACAGCACATGTCGAGTCAAACAGAATAGCTCTCTCACACTCGTCCTTAATTCTTAAGATTAAAAAAAAAACTAGGACTGGGTATGTTGGCACAAACCTTTCATCTTAGCACTCAGGAGGAGTAGGCAGGTAGACAGATCTCTGTGAGTTTGAGGCCAGCAAGATATAAATAGCAAGTTCCAGGGTAGCCAGGAGAATCCTGTCTCTAAAAAGAAATTCAAAAAAGACTTTTCTAACTAATCCAAAATTTGCATTTTAGTGATATTTATTTATTAACTAAAAGCTAACTACAGCATAAAATAACTAAACAGTTTATCCAATAAAATACAATATAATTTGATCACATTTTCAGTACTTCATTTGCCTATTAACAGCCCAAAATATGTCATTTATTTTCTTAAACAATGTCACTATTTGGCACAAGAATTTATTTACATAATAAATTGTTTCGTTTGTCATTTATTCCAACAACTTGAAAACAATTATTTGCAACTAAGTCTAACAGAATTTTACACATACTTTCAAGCTAAAATACTGCTAAAAATTTCCAACACACATGCAATTCAGTATGTTTACATAGTAACATATGTATTTTGTTTTATAAAACCTGTATCTCTAAGCACTTTATAGGTGTGAATACAGGAGTCATTCTACCTTCTAAGGAAACAAAGTCTTGGGAGGGGAGAGGCTGCTGAGCAAGAGTCCTGTGTTCAATGGTATTGGAATGGGCTTGCTAGTCCAGACGTTCAGGAATGCTATTGTGCCATCAAAATCGTAGATAGCTCACTTCACATAAAACTGCAGCAGACTTTAAGTATAAGCCCTTAGCAACCAAGAAATGGATAGTACAAGCAATACTGACAAAACACACTCTTATTATGCATATGAACTTGGTTTTAAGCAAAATTGATATTGAAAATCCAAATATACAAAACAGATAGAATGGTTATTTGCATTATAAAATAGTTTTCTGCCTCATAAAGAGATTCCCAAATTTTATCTAAATGGCAGCTCCCTTAATGCACTTGAAATAGAATTTGATATTTTTTTAGTTCAATCTGCACACTACTTTTTCCACAACCATTGTAAGAAGCAAAGTAGGCTTATACATAATACTTTGATCTCTCTCACACACTAAAGTCTCTTATCATTGTATAGGTAAAGCCAAAATATTACCCTTTAAGCCACTAAAATAGATAGTAATATTGCCTCTAAAACACAAATATCCCAAAACCTTGAAGTATATCAGTGGTTTTCATATTTACAATTCTAGTATTCAACTTTACAAAGTTGATGTAGATAGCACAAATATATAGCTATCATCAGACCATGATTGACCTAATTCTGTGGTGATTTAGGTTTACTTTAGTGGGATTTCCCCCCTTTTAACTATGTAATTCCAAAGGTATGTTAATAGCACTTACATGGTAACCAGTCTATGATTTATCCGTTTAATATTTTAGTCCAGAGAATTTAAAAACTCAACCTTCTACATTGCATTCCTGTCCACCCTGCCTACCTAGGGGTGATTTTCATTCAGGTAAAGCTCTCTTTTTATTTTGTACTATGCTCCTTACCACATTTGGGAGGTATGTAGGGGAGGGGGATTTAGTAATAGTGGGAGTAGGGGTAAAGGCTTGATGTGAGGCAATTAGAGATCCTGTCTTACATAATAAATATGTGGCCCCTCAGCACACAACAGATCCAGGCACCAGGGAAAAGAGCACTCAAGATATATTAAATGAGTGCATGAATGAATGAATAAATGAATGAATGAATGAATAAATGAGGAAAGAAAGTGAGTAAGAGAACCATCTGGAAGGCTTCATTCACTCTAGCATTCAATCCAGTATGTTTCTGGAATGTGTAGTATAATATCATAAGGAATTTTCAGAGTTTGAGAAATGACAGAAACTATCTTTGATTTATTACATATATTTTATAAATCTTTAAAATATTAAGCCCTTTATGACACAGAATTGTTTAGAAAAATTAAGTCACCTTAGAAGTCAGAGGACAAAGAGGATATTGAAGGTCTCTTTCTTACTCACCAAATGCCTGAGGAAAGAAGGCACAAGGTTCACGTAAGTTCATATCAAATACTCTCGGCAATGGTGTCAAGTCTGACGAGGAGTATGTTTGAGAATTTTGTACAAATTTACCCACTGGAATATGTAGAAGCCGTGAAAGTAACTAATTAAACAGTAGAATCTAGAGTAATTGCTTTTTGACATTTCATAGGGCCAGACATCTAGTTGTGTTCCAGGTGGAGTCCTAGAAATGTCATTATGTTGTCTGGAACTGTTCTTATTAGGCTCACACTCATTACAATCTGCTTGTGAAATAGTAAGGAATTAATAATATATTCAGCTGGAGACGTTAAAAATAAAAACCTTAAATTAAAATAGGCTTGAAAGTGTTGAGACATTAAGAAAATCAGAATACAACCAGTGGGAATGTCAATAAAGTAATTAAACTTGAAGTGCTCATGCTTGCATTTGACAGTAAAGATTAAAACACGAGGAGTGCTATTATGCTTTTAAATAAAACCGTTTGTATCACATCTGAAAGTTTTGCTTTTATAACTCAAATGTAAATAAAGAACAAATCTAGAAACATAAAAATATTGAAATGATTAGTAATTATTGAGTTAAAGAATTTGTGGTTTTGAGTTCTTCCAGGAGGCCTCTTCAAAAAAAATCATGAAAATGAATGAGAAGTAAAGTATATTTCATTACGATTAATAAACTAATTTTGTCATTAACACGAATGGTTTACTTTTCAGGAGAATAAGAAGAAACACGAAAGTAGAATCATGTCATTAACAGATCAAATCACAGTTAAAAACTAAAAACTGTCTTGATATATGCTGATTTGCCTTCACAATGACTTCCCCAAATATCTGCCTCTGTACAATGTATTGATCATTATACCAAAGGAAATCCACTTTAAGAAAATGTTTAAAACTCTTGTGTTTATATATAAATGTCAGCCAAAGATGAAGTGCTTTCCAGGAGCTCTCTCCATGCCTGACTATTTCACTACTCTGGCTTCTCTTAAACAGAATGTAAAATTTCTATATATTAACATATGTGTAGATCACTTTGACCCAGCATTTTCAGCTGTAAGCTAATGGATATAAATGGCAATCATGACTTTTAAGCAAACAGTGAATATATTTGTCAGTCACTGTAGATATCCAGAGATTTCAGATTGTTGAAACCTTTTAATTTCTTGAGTATCCTTTACTTTTATATATGGACACAACTATCTTCTGTTGTTTAAAATGTCTGTTTTGCACCTTTAATTATTAATCAAAATGATTTGGAGTTAAGTAATTTCTAATTGAAAGCCTGTAACATGAATTGTTAATAGTGGTAATGTACTATTAGTCAAATTAATGCTTTAAAAGTAACTTATCAGGATCCACTTCAATCTCCACATGATAATAAAGGATTATTATGTGCAGTAACCTATTTATGAAAAGGAAACAGTGTGCTTCTTTCAGACGCCATCACTTGCTTTAATAAGGAATTGAAAAGCTGGACTACTTTATATGCTGATCACCATCCCAGTTGCATAAGGATTTACAATAGACAAAACAAAACTATTTTTGTTGTAAAGAAAGGTTGTTTGTTTAAGTCATACAATAATGTTTGCATCTAAAAATTATTTACAGTCTAATAAGGCTTCATAAATGTTATATAGAGTTGGTTAGTTAAAATAATTGATGGCTAAGAACAAAACGAAAGGCTTGCTGAAGCTAACAAGAATAATTTTCAAGTAAAGCATGCCCAAAGAAGGCAGAAGGGAAAAAGACGCTTACTGCAGGGTTTAGGTAACTGTTAATGGATTTGGAGATGCAAATAAGTCCATGATTTGATAGCACCTCATTAACGTTTCAATTAAAATCAAGAGGAAAATCTTGCTTTGTGAAGATTGAAAAGAATTATGTGTCTAATTTTTGATTCTCAAAGAAGTAAAATTTGAGATATGTAATTTTATCTCTGCTGTCTTGAATTTGCAGAGAACTTATGTGGGAAGTTTTCACCTTACCTTTGAAGTCTTCCTTCAAGGTATTTAATGGCTCTTGTGTCTTGGTTAAATGAGGTGTGTGGCGGCCTCTACTGGTATGTGTTTATAGAAAATGTTGCAATAGGCAGAAAAAATATTAGTTTCAATTAAAAAGTTAGAAATACAGATTTTCATTTAAATATATAAAAATATCTAATATAATGCAGGAAAAATATACTAGTAGTTGTGCAATGTACTCTTAATTAGGAAAATAATCTAAAACATTGACCATGTTAGTGTAAAATAATGATTCACAGAAGGGCATTAATTGTTCAATTCAGTCTGATATTGGGTTAAATATATTTTATTAATGAATAACTAATTCAGACAGAGGTGGCTTATTACCTCTAGTCCACTGTTAAATCCCCTTACTTGACTTAAATAAAATCACTTATAACAAACCCAGAAGAAAGGAAATATTTTACATTTACATCTATAAAGTCCTAAGCTAGAATCATTTGATGACAAGCTGGTATCTATAACTCAAGCAAACTGTACGTTGACTTAATATAGCTGACATATAGATCTATTTTACATTGATTTCAATTTTAAAAATACAGCACATTAAAATACTTTCAATTTTCAAAGCTAAAAGCAACATTTAAGTTATGTCTGTAAGTGCGAAGGCACTTTAGCACGAAGTAGCGATGCCCAGGCCTATACTTGGTAACTGAAGATGGCAATACCATAGACCGTTATTTACAAAAAAAAAAAATGTTGTAGTCCCAAAAGATCTTTGGAGATCTTCTACAAAACATTTTCATTTGAAAACTTTGCCTACTATTCCTTCATTCACTGTCATTTCTTTTCACTCCCACACTGGGAAAAGAAAAAAGAAAGAAAGAAAACAGAAACAAAACTTAAGCAAAAATATATGAAAAAAATGCATTGTAGAAACATTCATGTTCTCTGATGGTCTCTAAGAAGAGAAGGGGGAAGGGGGGTGGGAGAGCAAGAGAGAAATAATTTAAAGGAAAGCTTGCAAGAGCAGTATCATTGCTTCACCCCATCTCCCAAAGGCTTTCAGTCTCCCATTAGCACTGGGGAAGGGAGGACACAACAAAAGCAAAGGCAGCCTTTCCAACAGTCTGGAGCTGCATCCTTTGATGCTATAGGATTGCAAATGGTTTCCCTTCACAGCTGACTGATTGCAGTTTGTTTTTCCAGAACTTCGAGGTAGTCTGGTTCAGATTGCGGCTTAGCTTGCAGTAAAGGGTGGTCTGGCTTTGACTGCCCCACAAAGCATTTTCTGGGAGTCCCATATAAAACGGTTTTATTGATTCTGTCTTGGTTTTGGCGTCGAGATTCATATGAAGGGGCAAACTGCCTTTTAGGTAAGGTACAAAAGTTATAGTGGACTAGGCCTGCACTGGGAAGTTCCTTAGCTCGCTCAGCGATATTCTGATACAGCAGCTCAGGCTCTTTTGGTGTGGCCTGTTTTTCTAGCAACTCAGTGGCACTTATTGTGTAAGCAAGTGTGGCAGGTTCTTCTTTTTTTTCCTCCAGGTTGCCATAGCTGAAATCCTGAAGGTTTCGGTAATAGGCTACTGGGTCTCCTTCCTTCTGCATGTAGATGGGGTTTTGGCACATCTGACCCACAGGTGGGGGAATGTAGTTATAGACGTGGCCATCAGTTTTATCATTAGTTTCGGTGTTGTAAGACCCATATTGTAACTGGAAGGAACTTACATCTAAGTTGGTGGCACTCCTGGGAACACTTGGCACTCCCTTTCGACGCTTCAGGACAAAGACGAACAACCCCGCCCCAAAACAGACAGACAGGATAAAAACCACAAGCAATCCTAAAATTAAGACGGAGAGTGGAACTTCAGTGTGTAGTTCGGGGTAAGAACTAGGAGACACACTAAGTGATCTAGGTGTGTCTGTGTTGTGATTCATTGATAAAACAGTCCCATCTGACAGGTTAGGATTATCTGGGCAAATAGCCTCCCTTCCCAGGAATTTCAGTATCTCCCCTGCATGCTTAGCGGGAGATTCACAAGTCACCTCATTGATGATGACAGGAGAATTGGCATGTTCGGTCCAGTCCTTAAGCCCCATGATGTCACAGGTGCAGTCCCATGGGTTCTCTTGCAGATCTATCTGGATAAAAGCAGGAAGCTGGTCCAGGACCCCTTTCACAGGCAGGTGAGAAAAATGATTGTTCCTCAGATTCAGCCTGGTGAGGGCTGTGCCCCCAAATATATTATCAGGTAAGGACCTCAGCAGGTTGTTATTCAGAAACAGGAGCTGGAGGTTAATCAAAGCATCAAAGGTCAGAGGCTTAATTTCCTTAATGACATTATACTCTAAATAGAGATACTGCAAGCTCTGCAGTCCATCAAACATAGAAGGATACAGCACTTCAAGGTAATTGCCATTTAGATAAAGTCTTCGTAAACTGGTCAGGTTTGTAAAGGCACCTTCTTGGATGACTGCAATCCTGTTGTTTCCTAAATGCAACAAATCCAGTGAAGTGTATTCTAAGAGGTCATTCTTATAGACTGTTTGGAGATAGTTCCCTGTCAGGTAGAGTTTCTTTGGACTGGTAGGTTTGGGCTGTAGGTCAGAGATGTTAGTGAACTTCCTTTCTTGGCAGTTAACATTTAGACCATTGTCTGAGCTCTGAGAGGTACAGACACAGCTGCTGGGACAGGTGAGGGCCACGGGGGACTTGGTCTGGTACACCATGATTGGGCCAAAGCTCTGCCGGTCTTTTGACACAGTCACTCGGGGAGTTGGACGATTTCTCATTTTGGGTGGCCGGCTGGCTTTTGGAGCCCTGGTTGGGTTGAGAGCAGGATTCATTGTAGGGGACAGCCTTTGGACATGTGTGTCTGAATGGCTGCTCCTCTGACTAGAATCACCACTTGCACTTTTTCTGGGACAGAGGTCTTGTCTGGTCAGCTGGGTCACATCTTTCCCATGTAACCTGAAAGGAGTTTCACAGACAATCTCCCCTACAAAAACAGTAATGGTGTCCAGCCATGCCTTGAGAGGAAGTAAGTCACAGGTGCAATTCCATGGGTTTTCTTCCAGCTGAATTTCCATGATTCCTCCAATATGTTCAAGGACACCAGCAAAAGGCATTACTTTCAACCTGTTCCCCCTCAGGTCTAAATGAGTCAGCAGGACGAACCGAAATACATTACTAGGCAGAGACAGCAAAAGGTTGTCATTCAAGATGAGTACTTTGAGCTTATTCAGTTTGCTGAATGCCCCTGCCTCGATGGTGCTGATGTAATTGTAGTCAGCTTGGAGGTACTCCAGACTCTCTAGGCCTAGAAAAGTGTCCTCTCGCAATACCTCCAGTTTGTTGTTGTTGAGGTGCAGTCTCTTGAGAGTTTTCAGACCGCTAAATGCCCCAGGTCGGATCTCCTGCAACCCATTGTTACCTAGATGTAGAGTCACCGCATTTGAGTAATTAACAAACTCATTTGGATACAGTCTGGTCAAGAGGTTTCCGTTCAGAAACAGCTGATAGATGCGATACTGGGGGGGTTGAAGCAAACTGACAGTTGTAAATCCTTTGTTTTCACAGTTAATGTTCAGTACGTTTTCCTTCTCTTCGCACAAACAGCGGATCTTGCAAATGTCTTTGGCAGTTTTGCGACTCTCGATCTGTAAGATCCCGGCCACTGTGAACACACTGAGGAACCAGACGCCGCTCAGCATTTTTAAGCACCTTCGATGTCAGCTCCGGTACTTACAGGCAAACCTAGAGTGAGGGACAGAGGAAGAAAGCAGGATGCAGGGAAAAAAGAAACAAGGAAGCCCGATTAAAATGGCAAAGCTAGGAGGCAGGCGGGTGGGAGGGAAGGGAGAGTGAGGGGGTGGGCAGCAAGGAAGAATGAAATCATTGCGTATTTCAAAGCAGTTTCTTCTCTTTCTCTCTACCCACTACCCCCAGCACACCCACACAACGCATCCAGGAACACACATGCTTGCACCTGATTTCCCTGTGGGTCACAGCCAGCCACGGAGTCATTAGTAATCGAGTTGTCCTACTAAATCCGGCCCATCTCCTCCTCCCCTGGGGTATTTTGAAGAAATCTCAAGCGGATTGCCTGTCTTGGGCTCGCAGGAGAAATTGCTTTACTTTTTTTTTTTAAACTGCACAAAGAATAAAAGGAGTGGAAAAATTAAGAGTCAGGGAGCTGGTGGAGGGGACAGAATGAGAGGGCAAAGAAAGCTCTGGCTGGGGGTACTCACACATCAGGAGGAGACCGGGCTCTTCTCTTCTTCAGTCCACCAGTAGTTTAGCATCTTCGGGAAGAGAAGGAGAGCAAAGTAAAGGAAGATGCCGCTTGCAGTGGGGGATGCTCTGCTTTTTGTTTCTTGATTTAATTTGATTGGGCGGGGGGTGGGGCGCGCAGAAATTAGAAATCCGGCTGGCGGCCAGAGAGGAAGAGGAGGATTGGAACAGAAAGAAGCTGCGCTGCGGGGAGCCAGGGGTGAGATTGCATTGGAAGGTTTTTCGGACTGGGTCACTGCGGGCGGTTGCCACAGCGGAGCCTGGGCGCGCGCTTTCAATCCAGTGGCAGCAGCAGCAGTGCGTCTAGCAGTTTGAATTTGAGAGGTTTTGCAGGCTCCTCGGGACAGGACTAGAGGTGACGTCACGGAGGAGAGGAGTGTGGGCAGTGTATCCAGGGCGCTTGGTGGGGGAGGGTGGGGCAGACGCTTCCCTTGCCTGTGAGTGAAAGCTTTGCACAGCTCAATTCCCAGCTGCGTCAGTTGCTTCAGAATTACTCTATCTCCAGTCGGGCTGGCGGCAAGAGAAGCTCCTTCTGATCAGGAGTTTGTTTCTCAAGCAGGCGGCCCAGCCCCCTTTAGTTCTGGCCTCACTGAAACTCCCCAAATCCAGACCAGTCCTACCTACTGATCTCCTTCACTTGACCTCCCTCACCTACACATGGCATAAGGACAGTGACTTGGCCGTTAAGATTCGTCTCATGGCAGACTACCAAGGAGGGATCCAGACCCTATCAGGAACTTTGTGTGTGTGTGTGTGTGTGTGTGTGTGTGTGTGTGTGTGTGTGTGTGTTGCCTCTTGCTACAGGACTGATGCCAGTTAGGCAGACTTCTAGCTTTAGGTGCAGAGTGGGGTGTTCCTGCGCTAGTGTGTCTGTGTGGGAGTGAGAAGAGATCTCCTAGGGGATCAATACTTTATATACAGAGAAAGCTCTGTTTCAGGTCTTAGGGAATTACTTCCTCGGTGGTGACCAGCCAAACAGCTATTCGCCTGGACTCTGGAAAGCCAGCTCAATGTTAACTGGTAGATTGATCCAAATAAAAATAAAATGCTTCTCCCCCTGAGATTTATACTTAGCCAGATAATGAGTCTTAAACGTGTGCTTTTTTGCCTGGAGGAAAGTGAAGTGGAGTGGGTGTCAGAAAAGCATTGCCAGGCTGAGGCTCAGCTAGGAGTGGGAGCCAAGGCAAGTTGTTGAGCCCTCTAGGCTGGAGGGGCTGGGATCCTCTTCCCACCTCCCACCCCCACCCCAACAAAACAGGAAGAATACAGGGCAGGAGAAATGACTCCCTCGGAAGAAAAGGGTAAAAGAAAACTTGAGCTGAGACACAGAATATCAGGGCTCTTGATCTAACTATGTGGCCATGCTGTCACTACTTTTAGGATCTTACTGTTTCCGTTTGCTAATGCTGGTTGAGTGCTGGTCCTTGGGGCCCTGATGTTGCATTTGGTTTCAAATAACCTTTCTAGAGCATTACTAATTGCCTAGGTGTTGGATTTTTGCCTGCATTATCTCTTTTCTCCTTAATATATTATTACTCCTTGGGTCCAGGAGTCCCAAGAGGGGAACACATTTGCATGTGTGAATAATGCCTACTGTTGCTTGGAGGAGCTACAGGACACCTCTGATGGAAAAGAGTGAAGTCAGAAAAACCCAGGGAAAGAAACAGTGAAGAAAGGGACTGATTAAATGTGCCTGCTGCACAAACGATTCACCTACCCCCTCTTTAAGTCTGCTACAGAATTTATGCAAGGTCTCATTGCTTAGCCAAAAATGAAAGGTAGGCGATGCCACAGGCAAAACAAGCCATTCAGGAATGGAAAACGACCCATTTTATACTGCGTCTCTCCCTGTTAAGCAAAAATCTTTGACCTGTGTAGCTTATACAAATTCCTTCCTCTCTAAAAAAGATTGGGGCAGCCTATAAAGTTCAACACTAAGGCCACCTGTGGAATTGTGATCTCCTGCCCCATTCTGCCTGGATTTCTCCCCTCCCGCTCCTTTCAAGAAAAGCCTTTGAGCATACTCCAGGATTCCCCTTCATGCTGCCATTTCACTCTGGAGCTTTAATTGTCCTTCTATGGGCTATAGGGCAACCATGAGACAAGCACAGAAGTCCTGGGAGTGGCGAATGCAGTTGTGGATAGCCTCCCATTCTATTGCAGGTGTATCATTACTTGCAGGCAGAGTGATGTGTCATGAACAAACTTTGGCTTCTTTCATAAGGAAAGGGCACTTTTTATGTATTTCTAAAAGTACATTGCTCCCAGGGAGATAGGATTTATTCACCCAGACTTTCATTTAACAAACATTTCCTAATTAGGTTATCTTACTGAAGTAAAAGCCAATGTGACAGCTGTACAAAACCCAACAGACCAGAATTATTTTACAGATCAGGACATTCCTCAGCCAGGTGACTTGCTGACTTGGGTAACTTCAAAAAGCTAAAATTAGAAACTGAACCCAGGACTGCTTCATATCAATTGGAGAATTGTATACCTAAACTCAGTAGGGCATTTCACACAAATGTAAAGTTTTTACTGCTAAAATAAATATAATTACCATTAATTCTCAAATATAGTAAAATCTGCAAGACATAGATAATTCTCTGGAGACCAGAATTGTTTTGCTAGAAATGAAAGAGAAAGATAGAAGAGGGGGAGGGGAAGGAGAGAGGAGGGAAGAGAAGAGAGGAGAGGAGAGCAGAGGAGAGGGGAGGGGAGGGAGGGAAAGGGAGGAGAGGTAAAGAGGGGAGAGGAGAAGGGAGGGGAGGGAAGGGGAGGGAAGGGGAGGGGAGGGGAGGGAAGGGAAGGAAGGAGAGGAAAAGAGAGAAGATGAGAAGAGAGGACAAGAGGGGAGAGGAGATTTAGGGAATTGTAGGTCTTGAAAGTTTTACTACTTACACAATACAGGAAACTTGGTGGCAATCTAGTTGTGATGAGCCCCACCAAGGACCCTGAGTGCCAGGTTTTCATTCCATGATTTTCTTTCTGCAATTGTCAATTTGCTCTGCCACTCTGTTTTCTGCCTACACTCGAGCATCCACAGACACTTTTCAGAAACACGACTATTATTGGAAGCAAATAAACCTCAAATCTGACAAACACTTTTAAGTAAGTTTCATTTCGTCCAGTGTATCTCCAAGAACCTCTAAAAAGGTTGGGCTTTTAAGGAGCTGGAAAGGTTCAGGGTGAACTGGGAACCCAAGAGTAACAGGGGCAGATGCTTAAATAAGCAAATTGTTTGTTCTCCTTAAGGAGAGGGAAGTTCACATGCGTACTCCATTGCAGTGGCCTCTTGTGTCACTAATCAGCTCAGGGTGTCCTGACTTTTCCCACAAGTTATAAAGGGGGTCAGGCTGCAACTCAGAGCCCACCTTCATCCCTGCAGTCCTTAGGCCATAGCCAGGTCAGAAGTCCAGCAGGCCAGCACAGCCTTCTCCATCCTGCTGGGTGCTCCAGGCTAATCCCCTATGGAGGGCTCTGAGGGAGTTCCCCCTTTGAAAGGAACAGAACTAAGCACCAACCCTAGAATAGCCCCACCTTTCCTACACCCTAGAGGCTAACATCTTGATGCTAGGGGATGACCTCGCACTCGCGAAAGCCACTCTGCCCTTGCCACTGGGCTTGGACAGTGCGAGTGAATGGAGAGAGCATTTCACTAGCTGAAGATTTTGTGTGGGTCATCCCTGGCAGCAGCTGTGGTTTCCTAGCTTTAGGACTCCTGGATCCATGCCACACCCGCCGAAGGTCAGGGAGCAAAAAGGAGAGGGTACCATGGGGAAAGGGCGATCCAAAAGGACTGACTGACCACGGTAGGTATACCCTAGCCTCTCCCTGCTCATACCCGTTTTGAGGCCAAAGAAATCTGGCTCGTGGGTCGCGTTGCCACGGCATTCCCGAGTATTCTGAACTTACCCAGAGAGAGCGCGCCTCCTCGATCTTCCCCAGGAGACTCCCGCAGCATAGGCGTCCGAGAGGCTCAGAAGCCAGCACCTCCTAGGTACCAGCTGGGCGGGCCGTGCAGTGTCACAGCAGCGAGGAGCGCAGGCGGTATCCCCCCCAACCCACCCACCCCAGGGTAGGCAGATCCTTGCTGGAGCAGCTCGCCACCCAGCAGCGCTTCTGGCTAGAAGGAGGGAGGGCAAGAGAGACAGGAGAAGAGGGAGGGAGGGAGGGAAGGATGGCTGCCCCTCTCCAGCACTTATCAATCACCCTGCAGATCAAATATCCCTGCTGTGCACTCCGGATGGGGATGTACCAGCCCACAAAGGAGCCGCTGCTCTAGTTCTCTGTCTGACAAGCGTTGCAGAGCACTGCTTTTGCCTGTCAGCCCCTCTTTACTGGAACTCTGCCCAGCTCTTGCAGCTTCTACCATGTGCTACCCGTCAGACTAGGTCAAGTGAAATAAGGATGACACTTGCTTGATATCATATCTGAGGGGACCCTAAGATCCCCTGGGTGGAAGTTACGGACAAGTGAAAAAGCAGTCAGCAATCTGAGTTGGATACATTCCTGTAACGCCGCCGCTGCCTCCCTTAACAAGTAAGCACCCAATCACTGGAGTTCGCTTGCATATATTTAAGGATCTTCTCCCAGGGTGATAAGAAAGGTGTTTTCATATTATATAGTGCTCTGGAGGATTCGTACAAACCGTTTGAACAAAAGCAAGACTTAGCACTGTTCAGACCCTGCCTTAAACAGTGATTATTTTAATACTTCAAGGAGGTTGCCAGAGCCCTCTTTCTTGCCCCCTCCTTTGCTTTTTTCCCCCATCTCATTTCTTCTTCCTCTTTATTAGTAGTCTAGACTGATTCTATTAAAGGCAGACACTCATTTAGAGAGTCAGTGTAGTTCAAGAAGGTAGTAAGCATTTTGCAAAGAGCATTGCAGTTCCCCTGAAAATCTGCCTCTTTTGCAACTGCTTCCTAACTACCATGAACATTCTGGATAAAGTTGCAATGGGTTCACTTAAACAAAATTGGGGAGTTAATTTTCTGGTGCCAAGACAGTAACCACCTCATCCTAGAGGATATAGGCCCTCTTTGAAGTTCCCATAGCCTCCTGACCTTTTCATACACCCTCCCAGAGTCTGTGAAATCCTTCTTGCACAGAAAGCCTGAGTCTTGGTATTAAACAGCAGGGGGGAAAGAAGAAAAAAAAAAGAAAGTCGAAAATGATGCCAGGAGAGAGGTGCAAGATTAGAGCAAAATTAGCTAGGAAGCTAATGGATGCATGTTAGGGTTTTTCTATAGTCAAGGCTGTTGCACATACGTTTAAACCAGGTTCACACAGCACTCATGTCTTCTACCTTGGTCCTCTCGATAGAACCTTCTATGCTTCTTCCTTTGCTCTTTTCTTTGGCTTTCTTTTTAATAATGGTTGCTGAAGGGGACTATATGGGCCTTTACAAAAAGTATCCCACTCATGATCTTATACTGTGAGCAGGCAGTTTACTTAACTGACTAAATTTATCTCTTGGATCTAAAGAACATTAACTTTCCTCTTACTTCAATATTGATAAAGGTTGTTTTGAAATTTCTGCCATTCAGATAAGTAATTTCAGAATAACATTTTCAAATGTAGCTTGTGGATAGGATGTTTTCAGCTACATAGAAACATTCCTCTTTTAAACAACATGCTTGTTTATGACAAACATCCAAGATGGTGATTGCTAAAGATTATAGTGGCAGTAGGTGCACATTACATTATTGTTGAGGGCAGGTCATTTATTACCTCTCTCTTTTCTTCATTTTGGTGTCATCTTTTTTAGAGTTATTTAATGGATGCTGTAAACAACTACAAAATGCTAAGCTAACAAGACCTTCAGATGTAAAAATAATGAGACAGTGAGATAGTCCACTGGAGAAAAGGGAGCGAATTCTGAGAAAGGTGGTATGTTTCTAGCAGAAGGGAACACACACACACACACACACACACACACACACACACACATTAAGTAGTCCTCCAATTTAGCAAAGTATATAATACTAGCAATAAAAAGAAACTAATATTTATTTGGATCTACAAGTAGGTCTAGGTAATGGATGAAATGCATTTATTTTAATTAGCCTTGCAAGCAAGTCTTACATGCTTCCCAGTCTTCAGAAAGCATCTAGCAACCTGCCTTTCCACAGGGCACAATAGTTACAGTAAGATAAAATAAAAAGAAAACACAACTGTTCATTGGCAGGAAAATTTCTAGTAGCATTTTGAAATGTGTTCTGAATGTGAACATACACACTAAATGATAAACAATACCAAGTTTTGTGAGAGCTGTTGTAACGATAATTAGAAGAGAGGTTGAAGCACATGAAAACAATTAACTGGGCCAATTTATTTGAAAGCTACTTTATACGGACTTCTTACAAAATGTTTCTGTTTTAGGGGGGAGTTTCCAAGTAAAATGAAACACAAATGATACATAGATATGTATGTATTTTTTATTAATACAAATGACATTATCATCCTATATAGCAGCAGTAAGAATGTATCCCATGTTTGGATTTTTTTCTATTGTGTGGTTTGTTTTATTAAAGGTTTAGAGAGCGATCTGTGCCTGCAGTTCAAGTGATAAAATGGGGGAAATAAAATTCTCCCTATATTTTTATAAATTTAATATTAATCTTATTATAACTTGTTATGCCATGTTTGGTGGATAATCCCTGGGAGGCCTGCTCTTTTAATTGAGGAGAAATGGAGGAGTGGATCTGTGGGAGAGGGGAGATAGCGGGAAGGACTGGGGAGAGTGGAAGGAGAGGAAACTGCAGCCAGGATATAATGCATGAGAGAAGAATTAAATAAATAAGTAAGGAAGCCAGAAATTTCATACATGAAAAAAACATGTTTATAAGGTATGCAAATACTATCTACTGTGTGGTACATATACAGTTCATCTTAGAATGCTATTTCTCTAACTTTTCATTAGAACTAGAAAGCACCAGATAAACAGAATCAAAGAAGAGTCCATGAATTCTAAGATTGCTGCCTTTTCAGAGAAAACTGTTCCTTTGAAGCAAACATTGTAAAAAGAGCTCCAAAGGACAAAGACATTACTAAATAAAGGAAATTGACATAAACAGGACATGTCCTTAATACCAGTGATTACAGTTTAAAGGTTATTTTAGACTTTGGTTTCTGATGTTATTGAAAATATAGACGTTTCAAAAATTCAGTTCAATTATTCTAATTATTTGGCATGGTTTTATCTTCTTTTGAATAGTGTGCCAATACCCAGAGCAGTTTGTCTTTTAATTAAGCACATGTCTAAGTACTTTAACTCAAAGATCTGGGCTCACATCCCACCCCCAATACTTCTTCATCGTGGGTCCATAGGAACTTCTTCATCTCTTTCAGTTTTCCCATGTGTAAAACTATTGATACCATTCCTATGATGTCAAGCCAGAATACATAAGATACTCTTAAATATTTCTAGGCAGTACATGTAAGTGCAAGGAAACTTTGAAACAAGGAATTTTTACACTCACTTCCTAAAGTAAAATTGAACAATCTTAACAGAAATCTAATGATTTTAGTAAAGAAGGAAAATTTAAATTTAAATTTTGCTTAATACAATAAGAATTAGAAAAATTTCTGATTCCCATTACTGCTGATCATGCAAACAAAGACCTCACCCTATTTTCCACCCCCTCCCAAGAAACTGTATGTGTATGATGGTAACAATTATGATGAAATTGATAGGATCTAGAATTTATCTAGGAGACAAATCGCTGGCCATTTCTGTAACGGGATTTCTAGATTAGGTTATTTAAGCTGGTAAAACCCATTCTGACAGTGGATGATACCATTTTGAAGGATAGAATATTTGCGTGAATAATAAAAGAGAAAAAGAGGCGGGTCTCTGTAGTCGTACCTATCTGCTTCTTTTCTGCACATGCAAGCTGACCACTTACCTCCTGCTGCATGAGTTCCCTTGCCAAGATGGACTGTAACCCTGGAACTGTAAGTCAAAACAAGGTCTGCCTCCTAAAATGGCTTGTGTCAGGTTCTTTGTCATTACACTGAGAAAGGTCACTTACTGAATATTACTCAGTGGAACTGTTCAACTTGCAAGAACATGATTTTAGAGTGTCTGGTAGTGTGTTTTCTTCCATACCACACTCCTCAGCCTTTTGTGCTATGAGACCTATCAGTGGAGGCAGGTGTGCCAGCAGTGCACAAGTGTGTGCTGCTCCTCAGAAAGAAGTGTGTTTCATATTATGAACCTGGGTAGACCAAAGCAAGAGTGTTCTAGCCAGAAATATTCTCCAAAATATTTCTTGCCTGTGGCCTACTGAATTGATTTCAGAGATGACTAATTGAATTTAGCTCATACTTTGAAAATACTAACTCTCTGGATTAGGCAGGAAAGAAGGAAAATGGAACAGAAAAGAAAAATGGGCAATAGAGGCAGAAAGGAGATATTCTTCTGCACGAAGTTACAGAAGAATTTATAGTGCATAGTCAGCTATATCAAGTGTTACCTACAAATGACTCCTGTTCCCTGAGGATTCTAGATCTTCCCTGTTGTTGGCTGAATTCACTGATTCATCAGCAAGAACAGTGTTTAAACTTACTGAGCATGGAAGTAAATATGTATGGTAAAAACCACAGATTGTACGCCAAGGCATAGGACAGCAGTAAGGATATATTTCACTTACACTAGCACAGTTTAACCCATTAATCTTACTGCAACTGGACATTTTATTTTGGTCTAGAGTTACAACCTAGTATGTTCAGAAGGAAACCAAATTTATTGGGTTTGATGTTGCACTTTATTGGAATGGTATAATAATGGTCTTTGTTCTAAGTTCACTTGATTTTATTTATGTATTTATATTTAGCTAGTATAAATATATGGTAAAGTATATGCTATCATGGAGAGTTTAATGCTGACTTGGCTGAAAGATTAAAAAATGTCTGCATGCTAGATGCCTGGTTCTAAACTGTTACAGCCAGAAGAGTAGTTATTAAGGATTTCCATTAAGTATTTCTGATTTTATAAATATATTCATTTGCAAAAAGGACTAGTCTATTAATATTAAAATGGTAGATATGGTATGCTAGATATCTACCCTAAAACTGTGATTTGTGCTTTACAAATTGTGAATATGAAAGTGATACAAGTAAGAGCTAGAATGAAAATAAAACCTTTTCTAAACAACAGTTGGATGCAGTATTCAACTAGCACTACAAATCAATGGGGACAACATGGGTTTTTTTTTTTCAACTTGAATCCTGATAAATAATTATATTCAAATGTGATATTAGTTCCTTTTCTCCTTTCATTATGTCTTAATGACACCTACCATATAGCTCTATTCATCTGATTATTGCCATCATTGCTCTTAAGGTCGGCACCCCTAAGTCAATGGTAAGTGTCCTAAGGCATAGCCTATAACTTTTGCATCTGTCTACAGACTTAACCTTTGAAGTGCTAAATATATCTGTTGCAAGGGAACCACATGATTTATCTAAAAAGTGTCATTTTGGTTGACCCCAGGAAACAATAAAAATACTGGAGACACAGATCTCAGCCAATAATATTACTGGTTTTGTTTCGTAATACTTTGAAAGGAACAAAAATAAGCACTGTTTTTGCTATATATCATGGCTTCTGAATGGAATATGCAGATTGCTTAGCTCTTTATATGCAGATGTAGTGATTATAGGCCAAGAAATGACACTAGCTGAACCAGGCCATTTAGTTGCCATAATTTGGTCATATTGAATTGTCTTGTTTATTTTAATATACTTTTCAGTAGAAATTCTAATATTTAAGAAAACTCGCACATGGCTGCTAAATGATGAGTGCTAGTTGTTGCAGCAAAGGACAGTTGTCAAATTAATAAATTATTCTCATAAATTTTAAAAGTAAAATAAATCAACTTATAATTCCCCTTTTTGTATGTAAACAAGCACTGCATAGCTATTCTGTATAAATGAGAATCATTGGTGTTAAGTTCCAGTTGTTTGAAAATCAACTAGCATTATTTTACTCGAGGGTCTGAATAGAACTGCTTTGATTTATACTAATAGCATCTGGGGGTATCAGATTGCAATTCAAGTTTATTTTGTTATCCCTGATGTGGATATTAGTGAAATTCATCCTTGAGACATCGTGATGATATATAATGATCTGCAGTTACTCTGTAGGTTTATGATGCAGCTTTCACACACTTTCAGTTGTTCGCTTTCATTGAAATACCAAAGCAATAAGTCCTCCTTCAGAATTTGCTGTCTGTAAAATGGCAATGAGTACATTTTATACAAATATTGACTAAAAGTCCAGGACAACCAAGGACTTACGTTTCCTGTGTGCATCTGTTTATCTATTCTCCTTCCTTTCTTTTTTCTGTTTTTGATGAAAGTTAATTTGGAAATTCCTCCTTTCAAAATTAATTATTTTGTCAGTGAAATCTGCAAATACCACAGGCACCAGGTTTCTGAGAAAATATTTGTTTTCAGTAGACCACATACAAGATTCTTAAGAAAAGAAAATATTGTCATTGATAGTTTTTTAATTCTTTTTTTATTTTCAGACTGTATTTAATTACAGCATTTCTTCATTATCTTTCCTCTTTCCAAGGCTGCCCATATACTTCAAACTCATGGTCTCTTTCTTCATCAGTTATTATTGCTTACATATATTATATTTGCAAATATGACCTGTTGAGCACATAAAATATTACTTATATGTCTATTTTGAGGGAAAACTATTGGGCACTGGTCAAAACATTACTGTGCTTTTCTCTGGGGAAGGCCACCCTTCTTGCTCCAGCTTTCCTCAGTAGCCTAGTATTTTGTGTAAGGTTGAAGCATGGAGGGATTTTTGTTATTTAGCTTATGTCTGGGTAGTCGTGTTGGTGAAACATTAAGGGTATAACATCTGATGTTACTAAGAGATACAATCTCATAGTAAGTTCTATGAATCTCTCTGGCTCTTATAATCTTCTGCTCCCTCTTCAGCAATGTTCTCTCAACTTTAATTGTGGGAGGTTTTATAGATGTATGCACTGGAATTGGACTCCACACTTTTGCATTTTGATTGATTGTAGTTTTCTGTAGTAGTTTCTGTCAATTGCAAAGAGACATTTCCTGGATGAGGGAGTAAAGATTATAGTTATCTATCCCCACAAGGACAAATGTTTTAGATGGTCATTAGGAATTAAGCTTGTTTAGTAAATTTGTCATTGTAGATTTACCTCCAATAACCATGATTAAAATTAGCTAGGTTTCCTAACAACAGGCATGTTGTGCTCTTGTGCTGACCTTAAGCAATTAGAGAGCTGTTGGTTATTGTCAAAGTATGCATGACAGTAGGGTTATCAGAGTTCCTATGTATCATACCTGGATAGGACTGTTGATCGCTTCCCTTCTTTGGAAACTTGCATGGCACTTCTAATACCATGAAAGTCAAGGGAATGGGGCATTCTGATCAATTCCAGATAAGGGGTCTCTGGGCCTGGTTTCTGAAGTGCATAGTGTCTTCAACAATAGGGACTTACATTGCCCCTCTTTGAGATATTTGAGGGCTACAGGCAATAGGCTATATGTTTTGGGAGTCTCCTGGACTATTCTTGCAAACAACTCAAAAGAAGGCTTCTCATGCTTGTTATTGGGGTTTTGGTTAGATGGTCTTTGACTGTTGGAGGAAGCGCCATCAGCTCAGATAAGAAAAGTTCACTAAAACTACACTATTTGAATTATTTGTATTATAGGTATTTAGTAAATGTTAAAATATGATAAAAATTCATTAATCAATAATTAATATTATAAATCCTTGTGGCTTTGTCATCTTTCAATAACGTTATTTGATCTGCCTTCCTTTTTCTCCTGTGTTCACCTTCACCCCCTTCCCTAAGGACATCCTTTTTATCATGTCCCCAATCCCATCAATTCTGTCTTGCTCTTCCCCTTTACTCCCTTCCACTAGTTTCTTCTCCCCACTTCCTAATGAGTTTTTCCTTTTCTCATTCCCCATCAGATCACTTGTATCCTGTTATTGCTGACTTTATTCCTCTCCAGTCCCTCAATCCTGTCAGTGATCTCCTTTTAGTTTCCTGGTTTCTGTTATTACTATAGGTTATATATTCACATGTAGAGATTTGAACTAGGAGCCTGCAATAAGAGAAAATATAGAGCACTTATCTTTCTTGATCTGAGTTACTTCACTCAAAATGAGCTATAAATTTCCCTGATAAGAGTGCTTTGAATGTGTCCAAGAGGTTTTTGTTGTGTTGTATGTCTGTTCTCATTTAGTTTCTTAGAAGCTTTTATTCTCGTTTTTTTTTCTTTGATTGTTGAACAAGGAGTTATTTAATTTCCATGCGTTTGCACATTTTCTAGAGGTCTTCTAGCTGTCAAATTAAGTTTTATTGAATTGTTGTCAGATTCATCAGATAGGATTCAAGGAGTGATTTCAATCTTTTTTAATTTTTTCAGATTATTTTGTGTTCCAAAATGTTGTCTATTTTAGATATGCTTCCATGTGCTGCCAAATAGAATATGTATTCTTTGATTACAGAGGAATTTTACTCCAGCAAAACATATCTGCTCTGGCTACTGATCTCATCCAAAGACCTAAGTCTATATGATCTGGATGGAATATAGACATGCTCTTAGTACAAACCTTTAGTCCCTAACAATGAAGGTAAGGTTAGATTATAGAAGGAAACAGCCATGTTTGAAAGTGATGTGTAATTGAGGGGCAGACAAAGTGACAAATCAGAGAAAGATTTGACAATATACGTCAGAAATAGGATGTGCCCAATGCTCCTGGGAAAAAAACACAGGAAAGAGAGGGTACTTAATAGCAGAGCAGAGCAGAGCAGAGCAGAGAGAGAGAGAGAGAGAGAGAGAGAGAGAGAGAGAGAGAGAGAGAGGACAGTTTTACAGAGACAGGTGGCAGAAAGAACAACAGGTGAAGACAGAATGAGCCGGAGAAGGAGAAGGAGTCAGAAGATTAAAGCATATTGCCAAAGTTAGTATGAGACCAAGCAAATCAATTCAATCAGAAGCCGAGAGGAGACAATTTGAATCAGCAAACTTGAAAGATTCCAGACCTAGGCCTTAGAACAGAGAAAGAACTGCTCTGGGCTCAGTCCAAGTTTTGTATTCACAAAGCTTAGATATGTCTCTTGTTTCATCATTTCATCTGAGAAAATAAAAGTGACATTTACATTTGGTTATTGAATATAATATCCTGTAGGTATCTGCTAAGTCCCTTTGATGTATGATGTCAATTAATTCTGGTGTTTCTGTTTTGTCCAGACAGCCTGTCTACTGGACAAAGCGGAGTATTGAAGTCATGTACTATTAATGAATTGGTATTAATCTGTGTCTTTAATTCCAGTAATACATTTTTTTTAAAATGAAGTTGACCGTCCCTGAACTTGATACATACATGTTTAGGATAGTAAACTCTTTGTGGATACTTTTTCCATAATTAAAATGAAGTGTCCTTTTCTCTTCTGATTCATTTTGAAGTTTAGTTCATCAGATGTTAAGATATTGCTATATGCTTGTTTCATTGTCCTATTTAATTGGAATAAATGTGTCAGTGGTGCTTGTCTTTAAAAGTAATATGTGCTCCTGATAGGTTTTGTTTTTTTATCCATTCAGTAAGTCTGTGTCTTTTGATTGAAAAATTGACATTTAAATAACATTTTAAGTTATTAACAATAATATCAATGTTAAATGACTAGCATTTAAAGTTATCAAATTTTATCTGTTAGTGTGGTTATCATGTGGTTGATTTTTGAGTTTGTTGTTTGTGGTGTCAGTAGTATTTTAAATTTTGATAATTATGTCTTCATATTTTTATTGATAGTCTGTCTGATATGCTCATTCAGCCCAAAATAATACATCCTGTATTTTCCTTAGGTTTGGTTTGTTTATATCATGGCAATTTTTCTCCTTCAATTACAGCAGATAGTCTTTCTGGATAGATTATTTTAGGTTGGCTGAAATAGTCTTTGGATGCATCCCTCCAGGCTCTTTTTGCTTTCAAAGTTCCCATTGAGAAATCAACTCTTACTCTAATGGGTTTTCATTGATAGATAACTTACATTTCTTTTTTTCTGGCAGCTTTCAACACACATTCTTTGTTTTATGTACTTAGTGTTTCAACTATGATTTGCTATGGGGAATTTTCTTTCCTGGTCTTGTATATTTGGTGTTCTGTATGCTTCATGTGTACATGTGCACATGTGCGTGTATGTTTCTTTAGTTTGGGGAAGTTTTCTTCTATGATCTTGTTGAAAATTTGTTTTATAATATAACCATTGACTTTAAACTCTTCTCTATCCTCTATAACTATAACTATACCCAGCCTTTGTTGGGTAAACTTTGTTCCTCAATTTAAAGCTATTGATTAATTAACAGTGAGAGCCTGTGACTGGACAGTCAGGAGAGAAATGTGAGACCTCAGAATGGAGTGAGAAGTCTTGTGAGAGACCATGGGGAAGAAGGAGAGAGGAGGAGGCTGCCATGAAGGTGAATGGATCATGAATATGTAGACAGAAGAAATACACTCTGAGGAGAGGCTGATGGAGTAAAAGCAGCCCAGGTAAAACTCAAACAGCAAGTAGCAAGGGACATATGGTTTAGATACAGGTAAGAATAGCATAGAACCTGACCAATCAAGGCTTACAGCTTGCAAATAAAATACCAGGTTTCTATGTCTTTTTTATGGGCTAGCTAGAATAAATATTTCATTTATAATTAGGATTTTACATTTCAGTCTGAGGCCTTTTCAATGTTTCTATTTCTTTACCAAATTCTGTTTTCAAGTTCTTGATTGTCATTTCCGTCAACATTATATTTCTGTTTTCTTTTTTGTTTGTTTGTTTGTTGTTGTTGTTGTTGTTACTTTTTATTCTTTGTGAGTTTCACATCATTCACTGTGATTCCACTCATCTGTTCATTCTTTCATGTCTGCCTTTTGCCCTTGCAACCTCCTCCACAAAAGAAAAACTAAAAAAAAAAAAAAAAAAAAAAAAAAAAAAAATTAAAAAAGAACCAAACAAAACCTAAACTTCATCTCATCGTGGAAGCTGCAGTGTATCTCACAGTATACCCTTTTGTCCACACATCTTTATTTGTAAATGTTCATTGCAGTGTGTCATTGGTCTAGTTCAAGGCCTCTTACTTCTGCTACACCTCACTAGGACTCCTTTCAGTTTCGTGTTGCTGCTCTGTGTCATGGAAATCCTGCAGCTTCAGATCTGCAGGACCATCTCCTTCACATGCTCCAGCAGTTTATAGATGGGGGAGATGTTGGGGTGGGCCAATTCAAAGCTCTGGATCTGGGCTTATGTGGTGGCTGTGTGTTTGCCAGCTCTCTTGAACCCATACCACCAGGAACAGCACATACTCTCATGCCCTTTGAGTCAGCTTGCCAGAGCCAGTCCCACTGTGGTGCCCAGTCAAGGTGCAAAGCCCACTCTCCTAAGTGTTAATAAGTGACTGAGGCAGCTCTGCTGTGCTCACAGCCTTCAACCTGGGTCAGCTAACTGTTTACATTATTTTTTCTGTAAGTCATCTGAGAGGCTTCTGGATGGACCTCAGGGAATCTTGTGAAAGAGGAGGAGGGAGAATTGAAGGAGCCAGGGAAGTCAAGGATACCATAAGAAAACAGTCTTAGGGTTTTACTGCTGTGAACAGAAACCATGACCAATGCAACTTTTATAAGAATGATATTTAATTGGTATTGGTTTACAGGTTCAGAAGTTTAGTCCATTAACATCAGGCAAGAGCATGGCAGTGTGCAGGCAGATGAAGGGCTGGAGGAACTGAGAGTTCCACCTCTCATTCAGAAGGCAGCTAGCAAAATTCTCACTTCCAGGTATTAATGGTATTAAAACCCATGCCCACAGTGACAGATCTATTCCAATAAGGCTACACCTTCTAATAGGCCAAACACTTATAAATCATCACAAAAACCAACAGAATTAACTAACCTGAACCAATAGGAGCTCACTGAGACTGAACCACTAGTCAGAGAGCTGGAAGAGACATAGGCCCCATACATATGTGCAACAGATGTGCAACTTGGTCTTCATGTGGAACCTCTAACAGCAGGAACAGGGGCTGTCCCTGATATTGTTGCCTGCTTTTCTCCTAACTGGGCTTCCTTGTTAGCCTCAATAGATGAACTTAGTCCTACTTCAATTTGAGATGCCAAGGTGGATTGTTATCCACAGGAGGCCTCCCCTTCTCTGAGGAGAAAAGAAGTGGGGAGGGGAGGGAGGAGAGAGAGGAACTGAGACTTGAGGAGGAAGGGGAAGCTCAATTGGAATGTAAAATAATTAATGAAAAATTCTTTCACTTAAGCATTTACTCTCCTTAAGCTCTTTCTCCTTAATTTCATTGGGCAGTTCTATATGTCTTCTTTAAACTTGTTGACTTGTTTGAGGAGGTTTGTAATTGTCCTTTTAACTTCCGTGTCCTGGAGTTCTTTAATTCTTGGCAAGCATTTCTATAGGACTGATAGATTTTCCTAAGAAAGTACTGACTAGATCTTTCATATTGTTTGTTTTCATGTGAGCGATCTGGACATGCCAGCTTCACATGTTCTGAGTTTGTGATGTAGGCTTGGGGAGAAGAAAAGGTATGGGATCAGCTGGGTCTATTCCTTGAAAATAGCTTGGGTGAAATAAAGTCAGCTAGACAGAGGGGTCTGGACTGGTTTACAAGATGTGTTTCCTGTTCCAAGTTGGGATATGAGGTAGAAATGAGAGGAAAATTTGGAGAATCTTATAGTATAGCCGATAGGTAGTAACAATACTAGCCTAAGCCAGTATTCATAACTCATAAGCTGTGAAGTCAGGGTAGGCTAGGCTAGGCTAGGCTGGTACACTGATTGTAGGACCCATGTTACATTGTGGAAAAGACATGCATGAAGAGGTCAGAGTTACTTACAGGCTAGACCCTGAGGAAGATGTGGGAAGCCTTGAATGGAGTGGGGTAGTATAGTTTGTCATTGGTACTTGTAGCAAAACTTCCTAAGCCTGTTATCGTAAAGGAATCCTAGACTCTGTGTACCTTACTTCTTTGTGTGTGTGTCTTCATTTGAATCCCTTGGGTCTTTACTATTCAAAATTTTGTGTCCCACTCCATAATTAAATTAAATCTCTTGGTATAAAAATCAAGAATGATATTTTATATGACTCTCAACAGGATGTGATGTATCTGTAAAATCATTTCTGGTCAAGTGACTTCATTTTAGAGGAAAAACCAAGGCTCAAATTGGTGAAGTGATTCAGTCACCTACAGTTGATCTCCCATCTCACATGTTTCTGTTATTTAGTTGTTTACTTATCTGTTGGATGTTTCAGCACTTTAATTTTAGAATCATATGTTTCCTTTTGTAGATGCTCAACATCAGATTTTACCACAACACAATGCAATTTGCTTATTAACCATAGGGCTATGAAAAGTGCTTTGTTGATTAACCTTGTAAACTCATAATATTTTCATTTCAATTATTTTTCATTAAAGGTTACTATTTTTCTTTCTGGATTCACTATGGAAATTTGGATAAAATGCTTGAGGTAGTTACTAAGTTGAAAAACTTGACTATAGGTCTCAGTGTTGAGTTTGAGTTTGGAATGATTCATCTTGTTATTGGCCTACTGCTGTGGTTAAATCGAATCTGAAGCAGTTTATTTTTCTTGCGATCATTTATGAGGTGTACAAAATCATTTTGAGGACAGTGTAGGGAGAGAAAGGTCCATAATATGTGTTTTATTTTCTGTTTAGTTTTCTTTCTCTCTCTGTACAAATTTTTGAGTAAAATTACGTAAACTCTTCAGAATAGGCTTCAAACATGTGGGAACAGAGGACACTAGCAGGAAGCTCTCTTGCAAGACCTGTGTCAACTTCAAGAAAATTTCCACTAGAACCTTTTGAAGATAAAATAGAACACCTAATTAACATTTAGAAGAGGAAGATAGATATCCATTTCAAATAAGCTGACCCGGATTTCAGTAGCAGAATCTCTTTTGGTTGCAACTCATTGTAATTGCTAATAAATACTGTGTGTATACACCCAAGGCAGAGAGATACTTAAGCTCTCAGACTTACAAAGGTGAATTAACTTAAAAATAAATAAGACATTTTGTAAAAAGATATTTCATTTGCTAAATATGTGTGATCTGTAAACACCAATTGCTCTGCAATGTTGAAAGTACTAATTACACTTCCTAACCATCTATATTATTCTAATCATTTTAAGAGTAATCAGGTGACTGCATTTGGATATAGTATAAGTAGCAAGACTGTGGACTTTGGAGTTGATCATACTTCTCCCATTCAACTGACTAAGAAAACATTTTTAAAGCCAGTGTGAATTTCTAGATTCAATGAGTCTGGGTTGCCTGTTTAGGAAAGAATGGATCATTATACTTACCTAGTGAAGATTGTCTTGAGAAACAGAGAATAGGCACTCAAAATTTTCATGCTGTACACAGATGGCATTTAGAATCTAAACGAGGATACACAGTCTCCTTTCAGAGTCTGTAGCTTGATCCATAGAATATGGAGTACTATCATCTTTCTGGAAATACAAGAAAGAGATTCTCTCTCTTTTCCCAAACCCCTCCAAGAGAGAGGAGTAGAGAAGAGGATCTGAACAAGCTTACTTTACTCCCTTTTGTGCCTAGGACTTGGTAGATGAATATAATCCAGAAGTCTTCACTGGCAGATCCAGTTCTCGGCCTCTACCAAACCAAGTTACTAAAGTCAATGCTAACTAACTGTAAGAATCTAGCGCTTTGATAATCAGCTATCCGATACTTGCATTTACACCTATTTAGTTGTGAACTAAATTGTGAATTTTTAAGTATGGACTTAAAAATTGGGAATTTTTATACATTAATTTCCAACAGCAGAAAAGCAAGAAATTATAGTTTCTAGACTCACAGGCAGTTTTCACTATATTCTTCTGCTTTATCTAATGATTTTATTCTCATTACAATTTCAAAAGAAATAAAAGAAGTGTTAGGCTACACCGTATTTATGGTTGTTCTGCCTTATCATACATTTTACATTCAGAAAGGTGTTTAATATATTAAAAGGAAATGGATTTGGAGGCAGTATAAGAAATAATCTATATCAAACTCACATTAATGATAGTCTTAAAGGTTTTCCTAGTTTGTAGTGTGTGTGTGTGTGTGTGTGTGTGTGTGTGTACGTGTGTGTGTGTACGTGTGTGTGTGTGACTTAAACTTAGATTTCAGAAGGATAATTAGCAAAGAAATAAGACAGCATGTATATGTGATATTTTTCTGAATCAGAAAATCACTGGTAAGAATAGTGGCTACAGTTCTTGGTGAATGTTCACTAGAAGAACACTAACATCAAAATGAGCAAAGCTGCTTTGGAGGACACCTCTGACATAATTTCAGTTATTAATAGAAGTTCCCAGAAAAAAAGCCATATTTGTGTAAAAAAAATCTCTAAATCTAATTAAATAATGAAAACTTCTGTGATTGTGAGAAATTAGAATTTTTCAGATCTGCAATACTTAGCCTTAGAATCAAATGTTACTCTGTTTGAGGTAAAAGCTGTGTGGTTGCATTAACTGTTTTGCTCTCAATTTCTTACTCAGTCAAAGACATTTTGTTGTTGTTTACTTTCGAGATTGTATTTTAAGTACATTTGTCCCTTTCCTATCTCTTCTTCAAACTTTGCCATATGCTCTATGAACTCTCTTTCAAATTCAAAGTATATTTTAATTCAATTGTTAATATATATATGTGTGTATATACACATATAATAAACATTCCCAAATATAATCTGTTGAGTCTCTATTAAGTTACTTGTATGTATGTTTTCAGGGTTGATCATCTATCCTAGACAATCAATTGGTGATTTTCCCTGGAAAGGGGCTCCTAGCTTTACTCAGCTGTCTGTAATTCTTTGAGTGGGGATGAGGCCTCAAGAACCTTTTGATCATGCAGTTCAGCTTGTTCTTTGTTGACATTTTCATTCCAACATATTGCTTCCCAAAGTAAGTACTATCATTCAGAAACTTATTTGAGTTAAGCATTACCATGTGACTATGTTCTTGCCAACAGATGTGGAATTGTTATTTGGGAATTCAGGATAATCTCTTTGAAAAGGGAATAAGAATGCTCATAGTCTGCTCTTATTGATCCCCAAGTATCTTGAACTATAAAGACTAAAACTACCTTGTGGGAAGGAGAGACAGATTTCTGAAAGATACTTGTGTCTAAAGACTGTATGGAACTACCATACCAACTTTCAATTGCCTACCTGTGGGTGATATGTGTGTGTGTGTGTGTGTGTGTGTGTGTGTGTGTGTGTGTGTGTGTGTGTGTTGATAGTGGTGATGGTGTTGCACATGCAAGTTTGTGTGTATGTGAGTGGAGACCAGAGCTTAACCATGCACTGGTGTGGTTTCTCAACAACTATTCGCCTTGATTTCCAAAAGTGGGTTTCTTGTTGGCCTGAAGCTCAAAGATTTAGCTGAGGTAACTCTTTTTTTTTTTTTTTTGCACCACATTAAGTTTATTATTTATCTTTCGGCTTTTATATTCCGGCTCTGTAAATTACTCTACAGCTCCAAGATGAAAAAGCATCTTTCGTGACCATATCCCTGTTTAATATCTATGTTTTATCCATTTGCTTATGATTTTCTTTTTTTTTTTTTTACAGGACAATATTTTCATTCAGCTTTTATTGTAATTTCTTTTTTTTTATTAACTTGAGTATTTCTTATATACATTTCGAGTGTTATTCCCTTTCCCGGTTTCCCGGCAAACATCCCCCTCCCCCCTCCCCTTCCTTATGGGTGTTCCCCTCCCAACCCTCCCCCCATTGCCGCTCTCCCCCCATAGACTAGTTCACTAGGGGTTCAGTCTTAGCAGGACCCAGGGCTTCCCCTTCCACTGGTGCTCTTACTAGGATATTCATTGCTACCTATGAGGTCAGAGTCCAGGGTCAGTCCATGTATAGTCTTTAGGTAGTGGCTTAGTCCCTGGAAGCTCTGGTTGCTTGGCATTGTTGTACATATGGGGTCTCGAGCCCCTTCAAGCTCTTCCAGTTCTTTCTCTGATTCCTTCAACGGGGGCCTATTCTCAGTTCAGTGGTTTGCTGCTGGCAAACACCTCTGTATTTGCTGTATTCTGGCTGTGTCTCTCAGGAGCGATCTACATCCGGCTCCTGTCGGTCTGCACTTCTTTGCTTCATCCATCTTGTCTAATTGGGTGGCTGTATATGTATGGGCCACATGTGGGGCAGGCTCTGAATGGGTGTTCCTTCAGTCTCTGTTTTAATCTTTGCCTCTCCCTTCCCTGCCAAGGGTATTCTTTTTCCTCATTTAAAGAAGGAGTGAAGCATTCACATTTTGATCATCCGTCTTGAGTTTCGTTTGTTCTAGGGATCTAGGGTAATTCAAGCATTTGGGCTAATAGCCACTTATCAATGAGTGCATACCATGTATGTCTTTCTGTGATTGGGTTAGCTCACTCAGGATGATATTTTCCAGTTCCAACCATTTGCCTACGAATTTCATAAACTCGTTGTTTTTGATAGCTGAGTAATATTCCATTGTGTAGATGTACCACATTTTCTGTATCCATTCCTCTGTTGAAGGGCATCTGGGTTCTTTCCATTTTCTGGCTATTATAAATAAGGCTGCGATGAACATAGTGGAGCACGTGTCTCTTTTATATGTTGAGGCATCTTTTGGGTATATGCCCAAGAGAGGTATAGCTGGATCCTCAGGCAGTTCAATGTCCAATTTTCTGAGGAACCTCCAGACTGATTTCC
This sequence comes from Rattus norvegicus, assembly GCF_021556685.1. NCBI lineage: Eukaryota > Metazoa > Chordata > Mammalia > Rodentia > Muridae > Rattus > Rattus norvegicus. The sequence continues at coordinate 154,042,363 of NC_141554.1, read as the reverse complement.
AGAATGGTTTTACCAGTCTGCAATCCCACCAACAATGGAGGAGTGTTCCTCTTTCTCCACATCCTCACCAGCATCTGCTGTCACCTGAGTTTTTGATCTTAGCCAATCGCACTGGTGTGAGGTGAAATCTCAGGGTTGTTTTGATTTGCATTTCCCTTATGACTAAAGATGTTGAACATTTCTTTAGGTGTTTCTCAGCCATTCGGCATTCCTCAGCTGTGAATTCTTTGTTTAGCTCTGAACCCCATTTTTTAATAGGGTTATTTGTTTCCCTGCGGTCTAACTTCTTGAGTTCTTTGTATATTTTGGATATAAGGCCTCTATCTGTTGTAGGATTGGTAAAGATCTTTTCCCAATCTGTTGGTTGCCGTTTTGTCCTAACCACAGTGTCCTTTGCCTTACAGAAGCTTTGCAGTTTTATGAGATCCCATTTGTCGATTCTTGATCTTAGAGCATAAGCCATTGGTGTTTTGTTCAAGAAATTTTTTCCAGTGCCCATGTGTTCCAGATGCTTCCCTAGTTTTTATTCTATTAGTTTGAGTGTGTCTGGTTTGATGTGGAGGTCCTTGATCCACTTGGACTTAAGCTTTGTACAGGGTGATAAGCATGGATCGATCTGCATTCTTCTACATGTTGCCCTCCAGTTGAACCAGCACCATTTGCTGAAAATGCTATCTTTTTTCCATTGGATGGTTTTGGCTCCTTTGTCAAAAATCAAGTGACCATAGGTGTGTGGGTTCATTTCTGGGTCTTCAATTCTATTCCATTGGTCTATCTGTCTGTCTCTGTACCAATACCATGCAGTTTTTATCACTATTGCTCTGTAATACTGCTTGAGTTCAGGGATAGTGATTCCCCCTGAAGTCCTTTTATTGTTGAGGATAGCTTTAGCTATCCTGGGTTTTTTGTTATTCCAGATGAATTTGCAAATTGTTCTGTCTAACTCTTTGAAGAATTGGATTGGTATTTTGATGGGGATTGCATTGAATCTGTAGATTGCTTTTGGTAAAATGGCCATTTTTACTATATTAATCCTGAGGTAACTCTTTAAGATCCACTTGGGATCTTCAAGGATCTAGCTGTTTCTGACTCCCCAGTGGTGCTAAGGATTACAAATTGACATCACTATACCAGGCCTTTGTATTTGAGTACTTGGTGGTGTCTAAAGTAACTCTTCATGCTTGAAAAAGCAAGTAACTTAATCGACTGAGCTCCATTCTAGACTGCTCTTGCCACTTTTGTTTTAAACTTGAGAATTAAACTTTTTTCTGTTTTTATTGGTTATTTATGTATTTGCATTTCAAATGTTATCCCCTTTCCAAGTTTCCCCTCCAAAAACCCTGAGTCCCTCTCCCCTTCCCCCTGCTTCTATGAGGGTCCTCCCCTACCTGCCCAAGCTCTCCTGCCTCAGTGCCCTAGCATTCACCTACCCTGGGTCATCAAGCCTCCATAGGACCAAGGGGATTCCCTTCCAGTGATGCCAGATGAGACCATCCTCTGCTCCATATGCAGCTGGAGCCATGTGTCCCTCCATGTGTACTCTTTGGTTGGTGGTTTAGTATCTGGAAGCTCTGGGGGGTCTGGTTGGTTGCTATTGTTCTTCCTATGGGGTTGCAATCCCCTTCAACTCCTTCAGTTGTTCCCCTAATTTCTCCTTTGGGGTGCCGATGCTCAGTCCAGTGGTTGGCTGTGAGCATGCACATCTGTATTTGTCAGGCTCTGGCAGAGCCTCTCAGGGGACTACTTTACTAGGCTCCTGTCAGCAAACACTTCTTGCTTTCAGCAATAGTGTCTGGGTTTGGTGTCAGCAAATGGGATTTATCCCTGGGTACAGCAATCTCTGGATGACCTTTCTTTCAGTTTCTGCTTGACTCTTTGTCTCTGCATTTCCTTTTGACGGGAGGAATTCTCAATTAATATTTTTGAGATGGGTGGTGGCTGTGCCTATCCACTGGATATGGTCTCTACGGGTTCTCTCTCCCCTTTGTTGGGTATTTCAGCTAGTGTCTTCCTTGTTGTGTTTTGGGAACTTCTTGGGTCCCTGGCATTTGGGATGTTCTACTGGCTACCCCTAGTTCCCCTTCCCTCACTGCCTCACTCCTCCTTTCAATTTCCTGGCCCTCTGTACTTGAATTCAGGTGATGAGTCCAAGTAGATTTATTTAGCTAAAGCAATACTTTCTCAGGAATCTTGCTGCTTGTTAATAAATACTATATTTGGGAATGTATATGCAAATATATATTCATATAATAACAAGTGTTTTAAAAATAAGCTGTGAATTTTAGAGTTCTAAGGGCATATGGGAGGGTTTGAAGAGGGGATAGGAAAGGGACAAATGTATAAATACAGTCTGACCCAAGAGCTATTTAATGGCAGGAAAAGCTGAGCAACCAATTCTCAGGAATTATTTTTTTTTTTTGTTTTCTCTTCCAAAAACAATAGGATAAGCTTAAGACTATATAAGGTATTTGCTAAATAATTCTGTGATCATATCTAAATACAATCATTCTTGATTGTTGGGCTAGCATTAGAAAGAAATGAAGCTTATCTTTAAAGTTTCACAGAAACTCATTAATTTAATTATTTTTAAAATTACTTAAATGTACACAGTTTGAACTTTATCTTTGTATTGTTTAAAAAATCCCTCAACAAATCTGTAGAGTAATTATTGGCTTACTTGGAAACCAACTGCTTTCTAATTGAAAGTTGGCAGCTCCTGTTTGTATAGAAACAGTTAAATGTACTAATTTTAAATGATTTTTAAAAATCCATTTACTAAAATAGTTTGGCAAGAATTTATTAATGTTACTCATATTGTAGTGAGGTGGTTCAAAACAGAACCTCAAAATTTCTGATTCTTTGTTGGCTGCAGAGATAAAAACTACTTTTTTTTAAATGGCAGGAAATTTGCTTTCTGGGATAGAAGAAAGAGAAAAGTGTGCCTTTTGGGGAAGGCAGTCATCTTTGTTCTGGAAGGATTACTTGGGAGCCTTATTGACATGCAGAAGTATGTTAAGTACTTATTATTTGTCCTCCACCCTTGGAAGTAATTGAAGTGTAAATAATGTAGAAGTTTACTTGGGATGAGGCATGAGGAATGAGGGAGAGAAGATCTAAGTATTGGTGGATATTTAAGGATTTTCAATTCCTTTTGGCCAGTCTTCAGACAAAAGCTTAAGAACCTTAAAATCAGAGAAAAAAGTGGGGGAAGATGAAATTCCAACAACCAGTTTGGGGTGCCTACTCTGTATTTTAGCGACAATGATGTCTGGTATTAAGCTAATATTTCTTTTGCTGAGATGCAATTTTCTTATAAAGTCTCAAGATTCTAGCAGTATAGGCATTTATCACCAAAACTTGATTTCAGATATGTGTTAGCATTACCATTGGGAGGGGAGGGAGAAAATGCAAAAGGAAGTTTCTTTTCTTTTTTTTTTTTCTTTCTTTTTTAACAACTAGTCTTTCTATGCCTCTGTAGACTGGTTTAGAATTTGGAACCCTCCAGCCTCAGCATCTATAGTGCTGATATTATAGGCACGAACTGCCAAGGTCCTGCTCCAGAAATGATAAAGCTGATGTGGCTTGGGTCAATTAAAACCAAATGGAACAAAGTCAGTTGTAGGAAGAAGCCTGAGGTAGTTATCCTACCAGGAGTTATTTGAAATCTACAAAAAGTCTGTGTATTACTTTGACCGTGCAGGTGATTTCAAGCTACTTTATTTAGATATTCAAGAAAGGTAATTTTTATAAGAATAGAGAATTTAGCCCATGATATTTCCACAGTACAGTTGCCATTTCTATTCAATGTCTTCTTTTTTTTTTTTTTTTATTAACTTGAGTATTTCTTATATACATTTCGAGTGTTATTCCCTTTCCCGGTTTCCGGGCAAACATCCCCCTCCCCCCTCCCCTTCCTTATGGGTGTTCCCCTCCCAACCCTCCCCCCATTGCCGCCCTCCCCCCATAGACTAGTTCACTGGGGGTTCAGTCTTAGCAGGACCCAGGGCTTCCCCTTCCACTGGTGCTCTTATTAGGATATTCATTGCTACCTATGGGGTCAGAGTCCAGGGTCAGTCCATGTATAGTCTTTAGGTAGTGGCTTAGTCCCTGGAAGCTCTGGTTGCTTGGCATTGTTGTACTTTTGGGGTCTCGAGCCCCTTCAAGCTCTTCCAATTCTTTCTCTGATTCCTTCAATAGGGGACCTATTCTCAGTTCAGTGGTTTGCTGCTGGCATTCGCCTCTGTATTTGCTGTATTCTGTCTGTGTCTCTCAGGAGCGATCTACATCCGGCTCCTGTCGGTCTGCACTTCTTTGCTTCATCCATCTTGTCTAATTGGGTGGCTGTATATGTATGGGCCACATGTGGGGCAGGCTCTGAATGGGTGTTCCTTAAGTCTCTGATTTAATCTTTGCCTCTCCCTTCCCTGCCAAGGGTATTCTTTTTCCTCATTTAAAGAAGGAGTGAAGCATTCACATTTTGACAATGTCTTCTTATATACATGTCTTGTCTCTATGCAAAGCATATACATGATCCCATTCATTGTTCATAATACACCCAGTAGGCAGCAATGCTTTCATTACCAGTATAGAAACTGCTTAGAAGCATTCATTGTATGTTTGTCTTATTCTTTGTTCATGTTATGAATGTCTATTTCTTTAGTTTTTGCAAATCAGTTCTTAATGGTCTTCTTTGCACTTAACAGGAGTAACATTTTGGTAGATTAAGAAACAACTTGTAGAAATTACTGTCCAGTTGAATTCATTGCTAGGAAAAGCATGTGAATATTTCTGCAATTCTGGAATATTTAAAATATAGTTATGCTTAAAATATATATGGAGAAAAAACTTTGTGGCTTATAATTAAACTAAATTTTGATTTATTTCTTTATTTTGCAATTGTATTTCAGGTTTTGACTCATAATAAAATAACAATGAGAATATTGTTCTTAATTTTCTAGTATTAAATGACTATCAAGAACTGGTATTTAGTAATGAGCCTCATAATTCAAATTTTATTGCCATGGTTCAGAATGAACACAATGATTATTTGCTGCTAATACAGTACACTCTGTGTGGACTTACTAATGAAAAAGTGCAAAAAGATAAAAGGCTATATTAGTAATGGATAATGAAGAGAAAGTCTTTATGATGAGCAATATTCCAGTTGCTGTGTCTGCTGTTTTTCTTCAGTTCATTTTTAAATGCTTTAGCACTGGCCCTTCACCCCATCACTGCAGAGGGTTTAACACTCCAGTTTTCCTTTTTCTTCCTTAACTGACTAGATACTTAAAGACTATATTCAGAAACTCACTCAAGTCTAAGTGGGAATGCCTGGCAGGAAAAGTCTATTTGCTGCTCCTAAAATTAGGAGAAGTATTTATAGCCATTCAAAAAGCATAGTTAGTTGATTGCAAAAGAGAGTTGATGCTTATGCAAAATACCTTTTTTGTTTTTGTCACTGTGCTCCAGGCACAGAGGTAACAAATTCAGTCAATAATTCTGTATTATTTTGGAAAGGGATAAATATAGAGGTTTGTCATTCTTTGACCCCTAGTTTCTGGTAACTGACTATTAAATAATTTCTTAGAAAATTCTTAGGATTGTGTGCTCACTATCAAACAAACTGTAAATTGCCAGGTAATCTGGGAGAGATTAGTCAGGCTACCTATATTCAAAACAAGTCATAATCTAGGTAAGGCTTAAGTTTGAGATATTGACAGATATTAGAACTGGGGACTGAGGCTAAGCCTCAGGAGCAGACCTCCTGACAAGCATAAAGGAAAACCTGGATTTAATACTCATCATCACAAAGATGAATAGAATAATTAGAAATTCATATTCAAATATAGGGTCGGTAGGCACATGCCTTGTCAGATGTAGAAATAGTATTTCATTTTCAGATGCAAAATAATTTTATATGACTGGACATATTAAGACTAGAGCTCAGGGGTTGGGGATTTAGCTCAGTGGTAGAGCGCTTGCCTAAGAAGTGCAAGGCCCTGGGTTCAGTCCCCAGCACTGGAAAAAAAAAAGACTAGAGCTCAGCAAAATGCAGAACTGGTTGTCTCATTGGTCATAAAACAGGAGCAAAAGAGGCTAGAAAGCAGTATTTGGGACTGTGGTCCTTGTCCAACAAAGGAACTTACAAATTTATCCTGCATAGGATGTAGTTTGACCGACTGTAACCACTGTCTTTAGTTTTTCAGGAGGAACACTGGTGTTTTCCTTTTAAGAAACCTCTGATTTCTATTGCATAATATTAATTCAGATTATGGGAGGATAACTGTTTGGGTAGTAAATCTTTACCGGAGTCATCACCAGTGCAGGTAGGAAAACCTTCATCTCTGTCAGACATTAAGAATTCGACTTAGATGTTCGTTTATTTTATATCATATGCTGCTCTGGGGAAGTGGCTTTGTGATGGAGCTTGCTCTTAAGCATTCACCAGGCGGTTCCTGTTTTCTATTCCCAGCATCTCAAAAACAAAAACTACAAGTTAGTCACATCTTAGGAAATCTATTTCAAATACCCCTTGTTTATAGTCTCATATATTTTGATTCCAAGGTCTCATATAGAAGCTAAAAATATCTCACAAGTATGTGAGTAAAATTAAGTGTTGAATATTATATTACAAACAAAACCATCCTGTATAGGATGTACTCATTTTAATTGAGGATCATTCAATATTAGAGAAAGGCAGAAATTTCACCCACACATATTTAAGTAACATTTCACTGCACAGTGTTATGTAAATGAGTACAAAATAATGCAGCAGTCAATTGAATATTTTATGATTTGAAATTATCCCAAAAGTTCTCTTTCAAACAATGTATTCATTCTTTGAAGACGTCATGCAGTGTATTTGATCTTACTCACCCTTTCAACTGCTCCCAGATCTACTAGGCCCTTCCAGTTCCACTCAAATTTGTGTCCCCTTTATAAAACAAAACCAAAAATAAAACATAAAAACCAAAACAACCTCTACCAACTAACACAACTAGTCCAGTTTGAGCTGCACTTATACTTTGGTATATAGTCATCCACTGAAACATAATCCACCTACCAGGGGGTCATACCTTTAAACAAACCTGACTCTCCTATTAGCTATCAATTTCCAATAGCTCATTAACTAGAAGTAAGACTTCATTTACATGTACCTTCCCTTTCAAAAGTAGGATTTTATCTGCTGTGAACTTTCACATATTTTGTGCATGCTACCGCAAATCACTATGAGTTTACATGTGTGTCTACCCTATTGCTCCCAGAAAATAGTTCATTTTAATCATCCATCCTTCACTACCTTAAACTCTTTCCATCCCCTCTTCTGTGAGTATCCAGGAAACTTGAGAGGAGGAATATGATGCAGATGTCTCCTTTGGGGCTGAACAAATTCTTTAGTCTCTTACTCTGATTTGACAAGTTATAAGTTTCTGTGTTAATCACCATTACTGATAAAACAAGCTTCTCTGATGAGAGTTGAATGATGGACTAATATATAAGTGTAATGATAAGCCATTTGGAGTTTGTTTAATATTGTGTCTACTTAGCAGAATAGGTTTTCTTCTAGAGTCTATGAGGTCTTCTCCCGATTAAATGCTAGGTATGGCTTTTGTCTTGTGGAAATGGCAGTAACGTCTAGCAATATGACAAATATACATACTTTTTACTTTGTAAGAGGCATTCTTTATGAATTTTATTTCTATCTTTGCACTGCTTTAATCAAAGTTGACAAAATAATCAACTAAGGGAATACATCTATAACCCCAAAAGCACTTTTTCAAGTGCTTTGTAAGTAGTAACTTAATTAATGATCATAACCTCTTTTTGAGAGAGAAAATAATGAGAAAACCAAGACACAGAGAACGGAGACAGTAAAAACTCAGATAGCTAAATGGTAGAGGTGGAGTCTCACCCAGATGATCTGATTCTTGAATTATACCCTCTTATCTATATTCAAAGTTTCTCGATTATAATAGTGATAATTAATGTCCTTAACAGCTACATGTATATGATGACTAACACAGAGTTGTTAAAAATGTAGACTATTTTATCCATAAAAATTTCTGGTGAGCAGTTCTGGTCCACTACCTATGTATTTAAAAGTTTCTTATATGGCAACTCCTTTTGGGACATAATTACATATATAAGCATATGGCAAGTAATTTATGTACTTGTACATTATTTTATTTAAAAATCACATGAGGAGACCCTTCCCGTCTTCATCTGCACCCAGAGCTAGGGGCTGATTCACAGCCCTAGGACACAAAACCTATCTGCAGAGAGCTGGTCTGCCAGGAGGCCTCTCTGTCATAAGACACAGCCCACAAGTGGGACACCATTTCTCTTCATTGACAGTCCATTGAGAGACACCCGGGAGCACACTGGGCATAGGAGCCATAGAGCAGCCTGGAACAGGACGCTTCCAGTCTCCATCTGCATCCAGAGCAGTGGCTGTCCCACAACTGGTCAGCCAGGAGCACTCCAAAAGATCACAGGTTCACAGGCTCACAGGATCACAGGCCCACAGGAGGAACAGGCTCCAGTCAGAGACAGCAAGACCAACTAACATCAGAGAAAATCAGATGACCAGAGGCAAGCACAAGAACCTAAGCAACAGAAACCAAGACTACTTGGCAACATCAAAACCCAGTTCTCCCACCAAAGCAAATACTGGATATCCTAACACACCAACACACCAGAAAAGAAAGATTTGGATTTAAAATCACATCTCATGATGATGATAGAAGACTTTAAGAAGGACATAAATAACTCCCTTAAAGAAATCTAGGACAATACAGGTAAACAAGTAGAAGCACTTAAAGAGAAAACACAAAAATCCCTTAAAGAATTACAGGAAAATAATATAAAACAGATGAAGGAATTGAGGAAAACCATCCAAGATCTAAAAATGGAAATAGAAACAATAAAAAAAATCACAAAAGGAGACAACCCTGGAGATAGAAAACATAGAAAAGAGATCAGGAGACTAGACTCAAGTACCACAAACAGAATACAAGAGATTGAAGAGAGAATGTCAGGGGCAGAAGATTCCATAGAAAACATAATTGTCAAAGAAAATGAAAAAAAAAAAAAACCCAAAAGTTTCCTAACCCAAAATATCCAGGAAATGCAGGACACAATGAGAAGACTAAACAGAAGAATAATAGTTATAGAAGAGAACAAAGATTCCCAACATAAAGGGTCAGTAAATATCTTCAAAAATTATAGAAGAAAACTTCCTTAACCTAAAGAAAAAGATGCCCATAAACATACAAGAAGCCTACAGAACTCCAAATACATTGGACCAGAAGAGAAATTCCTCCCATCAATAATAGTCAAAATACAAAATAAACAAAGCAAAGAAAGAATATTAAAAGCAGTAAGTGAAAAAAGTAAAGCAACCTATAAAGGCAAACCTATCAGAATTAAAAAGACTTCTAAACAGAGACTATCAAAGCTAGAAGATCCTGAACAAATGTCATACAAACCCTAAGAGAACACAAATGCCAGACCAGGCTATTATATCCAGAAAAACTCAATTAACATAGATGGAGAAATCAAGGTATTCCATGACAAAACCATTCTTACACAGTATCTTTCCACAAGTCCAATACTACAAAAGATAATAGAAAGAAAACTCCAACACAAGGAGGGAAACTACACACCAGAGAAAGCAAAAAAGTAGTCTCCTTGCAAAGAAACCAAAAGAAGTGAGATACACAAACATAATTCCACCTCTAACAACAAAAATAGCAGGAAGCAACAATCATTACTCCTTAATATCTCTCAACACTAATGGACTCAATTCCCCAATAAAAAGGTATAGAGTAACAGACTATATATGTAAACAGGACCCAGCATTTTTCTGCATACAGGAAACATGCCTCAGTGACAAAGACAGATACTACCTAAGAGTAAAAGGCTGGAAACAAATTTCCCAGCAAATGGTCCCAAGAAACAAACAGAAGTAGCCATTCTAATATTGAATACAATCAACTTTCAACCAAAAGTTATCAAAAAAAGATAAGAAAAGACACTTCATGAAATGAAAAATCTACCATGATGAACTCTCAATTCTGAACATCTATGCTCCAAAGCAAGGGCACATACATTCATAAAAGAAACTTTACAAAAGCTCAAAGTGCACATTGCACCTCTCACGATCATAGTGGGAGATTTCTACACCCCACTCTCATCAATGGACAGACCACGGAAACAGAAACTAAATGGAGGCAGAGTTAAAGTAACAGAAGTTATGAACCAAACAGATTTAACAGAGATCTATAGAACTTTCATCCTAAAACAAAAGAACATACCTTCTTCTCAGCACCTCATGGTACCTTCTCAAAAATTGACATATAATTAGTCACAAAACAGGCCTCAATACATACAAGGAGATTGAGATAATCCCATGCATTCCATCAGATTGCCATGAACTAAGGCTGTACTTCAATTACAACAATAACATCAGAAGACCCACACACACATGGAAGCTGAACAATTCTCTACTCAATGACAACTTGGTCAAGGAAGAAATAAAGAAAGAAATTAAAGACTTCTTAGAATTTAATGAAAATGAAGATACAACATTCCCAAACTTATGGGACACAGTGAAAGCTGTGCTAAGAGGAAAAGTCATAGCTTTGAGTACCTGCAAAAAGAAACAGGAGAGAGCATATGTCAGCAGCCTGACAGCACACCTAAAAGCTCTAGGACAAAAAGAAGCAAATTCACCCAGAAAGAGTAGAGGAAATTATCAAACTCAGAGCTAAAGTCAACCAAGTAGAAACAAAAGGAACTATACAGAGAATCACCAAAACCAGGAGCGGGTTCTTTGAGAAAATCAACACCTTAGACAAGCCATTAGCCAGACTAAACAGAGGGCAGAGAGACACTATCTAAATTAACAAAATCAGAAAGGAAAAGGAAAGATACAACATAAACTGAGGAAATTCAAAATATTATCAGATTCTACTACAAAAGCCTATACTAAACAAAACTGGAAAATCTGGAGGAAATGGACAATTTTGTAGACGGATACCAAGTAACAAATTTAAATCAGGATGAGATAAGCCACTTATACAGTCCTGTAAAACCTTAAAAAAATAGAAGTAGTCCTTAAAAGACTCCCAACTAAAAAGAAAAAAAAGCCCAGGACCAGATGGGTTTAGTGCAGAATTCTATCAGACCCTCACAGAAAACCTAGTACCAATGTTCTCCAAACTATTCCACAACATGGAAACAGAAGGAATATTACCCAATTCAATATTTGAATCAACAATTACTCTTATACCTAAACTACACAAAGAGCCTAAAAAGAAAAAGAGTTTCAGACCAATTTCTGTCATGAACATCAATGCAAAAATACTCAATAAAATTCTCACAAACTTAATCCAAGAACACATCAAAAGGAAAAAATCACTTTTATCAAGGAGGTGTCATCCTGGGGATGCAAGGATGTTTCAATATACAGAAATCTATAAAGGTAATACTCTATATATCAAAATCAAGCAAAAAAAAACAACCCCATATGATTATCTCACTAGATGTAGAGAAAACATATGATAAAATTCAGTACCCCTCCATGGTAAAAGTCTTGGAAAGATCAGGAATTCAAGGCCCATACAGAAACATAGCAAAAGCAATATTCAGCAAACAGTAGCCAACATCAAAATAAATGGAGAGAAACATGAAGAAGTTCCACTAAAGTCATGGACAAGATAAGGCTGCCTATTCTCTCCCTACCTACTCAGTATAGTACTTGAAGTCCTAGTCAGATTAAATAGACAACAAAAAGAAATAAACGTGATATAAATTGGAAAGGAAGAAGTCAAAATATCACGATTTGCAGATGATATGATAGTATACTTAGCTGACCACAAAAATTCTACCAGAGAACTCCTAAACCTGATAAACAACTAAAGCAAAGTGGCTACATATAAAATTAACTTAAATGAATCAGTAGCCTTTCCTTTTGTCAAAGGATAAACAGACTGAGAAAGAAAGTAGGGAAATGACCCTCCACAATAGCCACAAATAATACAAAATAACTTGGTGTGACTATAACCAAGCAAATGAAAGATCTGTATGACAAGAACTTCAAGTCTTTAAGGAAAGAAATCAAAGATCTCAGAAGATGGAAAGAACTCCCATGCTCATAGATTGTCAGGAATAATATTGTAAAAATGGCCATTTTGCTAAAAGAAATGTATAGATTCAATGCAATCCCAATCAAAATTCTAACTCGATTCTTCATAGAGTTAGAAAGAGCAATTTTCAAATTCATTTGGAATGAAAAAAAAAAAGGATGGCGAAAGCTATCCTCAACAATAAAAGGATTTCTGGGGGAATCACTATCCCTGACCTCAAGCAGTACTACAGAGCAATAGTGATAAAAACTGTATGGTATTGGTACAGAGACAGGCAGGTAGATCAATGGAATAGAATTGAAAACTCAGAAATGAACCAACACACTTATGGTCACTTGATCATTGACAAAGGAGATAAAACCATCCAGTGGGGAAAAAATAACATTTTCAGCAAATGGTGCTGGTTCAACTGGAGGTCAGCATGTAGAAGAATGCAGATCAATCCATTCTTATCACCTTTCACAAAGCTTAAGTCCAAGTGGATCAAGGACCTCCATACAAAACCAGATACACTCAAACTAGTACGAGAAAAAGTGGGGAAGAACCTCAAACACATGGGCACTGTGTTTCCTGAACAAAACACCAGTGGCTTATGCTCTAAGATCAAGAATCGGCAAATGGAATCTCATAAAACTGCAAAACTTCTATAAGGCAAAGAACACTGTCATTAGGACAAAATGGCAACCAACAGACTGGGAAAAAATCTTTACCAATTCTACATCCGATAGGTGGCTAATATCTAATATAAAAAAGAACCCCAGAAGTTAGACAACATAGAATCAAATAACCCTATTAAAAATGGGATACAGAGATAAACAAAAAATTCTCAATTGAGGAATATTGAATGAAGCACCTAAAAAATGTTCAACATCCTTAGTGATCAGGAAAATGCAAATAAAAACAATCCTGACATTCCACCTCACACCAGTCATAATGGCTAAGATCAAAGTTAGGTGAGTACAAATGCTGGTTAGGATGCATTAGGAGGTAGAGAAAGAGTAACACTCCTCCATTGTTGGTGGGTGTGCAAGCTGGTACAACCATTCTGGAAATCAGTCTGGAGGATCCTCAGAAAATTGGACATTTATATGTTGGAGCATCTTTTGGGTATATGCCCAAGAGAGGTTTAGTTGGGTCCTCAGGTAGTAGAATGTCCAATTTTCTTTTCTTTTTTTCGGAGCTGGGGACCGAGCCCAGGCCTTGCGCTTGCTAGGCAAGCGCTCTACCACTGAGCTAAATCCCCAACCCCAAGAATGTCCAATTTTCTGAGGAACCTCCAGACTGATTTCCAGAATGGTTGTACCAGTGTACAATCCCACCAACAATGGAGGAGTGTTCTTCTTTCTCCACATCCTCGCCAGCATCTGCTGTCACCTGAGTTTTTGATCTTAGCCATTCTGACTGGTGTGAGGTGAAATCTCAGGGTTGTTTTGATTTGCATTTCCCTTATGACTAAAGATGTTGAACATTTCTTTAGGTGTTTCTCACTCATTTGGCATTCCTCAGTTGTGAATTCTTTGTTTAGTTCTGAACCGCATTTTTTAATAGGGTTATTTGTCTCCCAGCAGTCTAACTTCTTGAATTCTTTACATATTTTGGATATAAGCCGTCTATCAGTTGTAGGATTGGTAAAATCCAATCACAGAAAAACGCACATGGTAGGCACTCATTGATAAGTGGATATTAGCCCAAATGCTTGAATTACCCTAGATGCACAGAACACACGAAACTCAAGAAGGATGACCAAAATGTGAATGCTTCACTCCTTCTTTAAAAGGGGAACAAGAATACCCTTGGGAGGGGATAGGGAGGCAAAGTTTAGAACAGAGGCAGGAGGAACACCGATTCAGAGCCTGCCCCACATGTGACCCATACATATACAGCCACCAAACTCGATAAAATGGATGAAGCAAAGAAGTGCAGGCTGACAGGAACCGGATGTAGATCTCTCCTGAGAGACACAGCCAGAATACAGCAAATACATAGGTGAATGCCATCATTAAACCACTGAACTGAGAACGGGACCCCCGTTGAAGGAATCAGAGAAAGGACTGGAAGAGCTTGAAGGGGTTCGAGACCCCATATGAACAACGATGCCAACCAACCAGAGCTTCCAGGGACTAAGCCACTACCCAAAGACTATCCATGGACTGACCCTGGACTCTGACCCCATAGGTAGCAATAAATAGCCTAGTAAGACCACCAGTGGAAGGGAAAGCCCTTGGTCCTGCCAAGACTGAACCTCCAGTGAATGGGATTGTTGGCGGGAGGGCAGTAATGGGGAGAGGATGGGGAGGGGAACATCCAGAGAGAAGGGGAGGGGGAGGGATTAGGGGGATGTTGGCCCGGAAATCGGGAAAGGGAATAAACTCGATAAGAAATACTCAAAGCTTATATCAGGGTTCTTTCCAGCTTCTGTCTATTATAAATAAGCATGTGTCTTTGTGATATGTTGGGGTATCTTTTGGGTATATGCCCAAGAGAGGTATAGCGGGGTACTCAGGTAGTGCAATGTCCAATTTCCTGAGGAACCTCCAGACTGATTTCCAGAATGGTTGTACCAGTCTGCAATCCCACCAACAATGGAGGAGTGTTCCTCTTTCTCCACATCCTCGCCAGCATCTGTTGTCCCCTGAGTTTTTGATCTTAGCCATTCTCACTGGTGTGAGGTGAAATCTCAGGGTTGTTTTGATTTGCATTTCCTTTATGACTAAAGATGTTGAACATTTCTTTATGTGTTTCTAAGCCATTCGGCATTCCTCAGCTGTGAATTGTTTGTTTAGCTCTGAACCCCATTTTTTAATAGGGTTATTTGTCTCCCTGCAGTCTAACTTCTTGAGTTCTTTGTACATTTTGGATATAAGCCCTCTATCTGTTGTAGGATTGGTAAAGATCTTTTCCCAATCTGTTGGTTGCCGTTTTGTCCTAACCACAGTGTCCTTTGCCTTACAGAAGCTTTGCAGTTTTATGAGATCCCATTTGTCGATTCTTGATCTTAGAGCATAAGCCATTGGTGTTTTGTTCAGGAAATTTTTTCCAGTGCCCACATGTTCGAGATGCTGCCCGGAAATAGGATATTTCTTATGCTCACTTTCTATTCAGGAATACTGTATCAATTGCTAGATCAAATTGATTTTTCATAATTTGGGTGAAATTTATTTTTGTTGTTGTTGCCATCTCATATAAAACACATCGAAGCCAGCTATGAGAGTCTGTTTTATGTGCATAATTCTCTTTTTGCACTATCCAGTGTGGTAGGCCCTTGCTACGTAGGGCTGTTGAGTACTTCATTGTTCCTGGTCTGATTTGAGACAGGCTAACAGTTTAAATCGATAACCGACTTCAAATACCTAGTCCTATATAGATAGGTAAATAAACACATTTTATTTGAAACACTTTGGGTTAAATAAAATATACTGTTAAAGAAAACTAAACTTAAATAAAAATAAAAATTATGTGAGCTAGAGTAAAGAACAGAAGAGTCTCTCTCTCTCTCTCTCTCTCTCTCTCTCTCTCTCTCTCTGTGTGTGTGTGTGTGTGTGTGTGTGTGTGTGTGTGTGTGCCTGCTTGCATGCACTTATACCTGTGTGCATGTGTATAAAGGTCAGAGCTTAAATGGTGAATCTTTTTAATTCTTTTCAATTATGCTCTACACAGAATTTTTTGAGACAGGATTCTCAACCCAAAGCTCCATAGAAGCTGGCCAGCAAGCCCAAAGAATCCTACCAGTCTGTTCCTACCCATTCCAGTGCTGTATTTACCATCACCATGCCTAGTTTTTGCTTTTTTGTGTTTGTTTTTTAACGTGTTCTGGAGCTCATGCATAGTTCTTCTTGCTTTCATGACAAAGCCTTGACCGTCCAAGTCATTTCTCTGCCATAAAGTCGGGTTTGAAAAACAACAGCATAATGAGAGGACAACAGCAACAACAATGCAAGTCCAAGCCTGAAGATGGGTCTTGAATGCTAGGCAGGAAAATGGATCTAATCTCTATTAGTTTTTTTTTTTTTGCTATGTGAATTAGCACGAACTCTGCAACTTATAATATGCTTTTATAACTCCTAATTTACACAAACTAAGACTTATAAGTATGCATAATTAGGGTTTCTGTTGAGGAGAGCACAGGTTACAGCCAAGTACAAAACATTCCTATCACAGATATTTTTGGTGGATGGCACTGGTCTACCAGAAATGCATTTAACTGGTCTTCTCACCACCTCTTTCTGTGGTATAACAGTTAGGGCTGAAGCTTCATCTCATATTAGGGATCATCTTCTATACTTGTGGGTTATTTACAAAAATTAGTCATAACTTTAAAACACAGGCTGCCTTTGTTAGGGTTTTACTGCTGTGAAGAGACACTATGACCAAGGCAACACTTATAAGGAAAATATTTAACTGGGGCTGACTTACAGGATCAAAGGTTCAGTTCATTATAGTCAAGTCAGGAACATGGCAGCATCCAGGCTGGCAGGCATGGTGCAGGCAGAGCTGAGAGTTCTACATATTCATCTGAAGGCTGCTAGCAGAATACTAGCTTCCAGGCAGCTAGGGTGATGGTCTCAAGCTCAGCCCACAGTGACACACCTACTCCAACAAGGCCACACTTCCTCCAACAAGGCCATACCTCCTAATAGTGCCACTCCTTGGGCCAAACATATTCAAACCATTACACAGGCCCTCAACATTTAGTTTTTCTATGGTATCCTATGACATGGCATCTTTCACACTATACCACTTTTCCCTTTGAAGGTCAGTAGGAGGAGGATACTTGCTGTTGTTTCCCTCTTTCTGAGCTATAATACCAGGTTTAATGATCTTGCCTGATAAGGCCAAACCCACACAGGAAATATAGGAATTAATTACATTAATGTTAGCTGATTTAGGACCTTAATTAATTACACCAGTAAAATCCCTTGATCTTTGCAGTGTAACATAAGACTTTCAGATATCCACTTGAAGGAAATCCAATCACATTCAGTAGTCATACCCATACTCAGAGATAAGTTATTGTATAAGATTTATATACCAAGAGGATATTTAAGAATTGTAGGTCTATAATTCTATAGGCTTTAAGAAATGTGTAATTCACTATTGAAGTTACCAGGTGAGGATAGTACATTTTCTCTCTCCTTTTCTGTTTTTAATCTGAGATATTTGAGTTCCAGTTAATATATCAACCTAAAACATTAGTCTTTCTGTCAAATCAACTTTTCTATCACTATATAGGCTTAGGAGGAATAGTTATATGTTTTTAGGTTAATTTGGTTTAAAATCAAACACATTAACTTTGGCATTAATTTCTTTAAAATGGTAGTTACAATAATAAGGCACACATTCTTGTTGTAAAGCGAAAAAGATGAAAAAGGAAGGAAGAAAGAAACAGAGAGGGCGGAGAACAGTGCTAGGGCACTTGCTGTACATTTGCATGCCCTTGAGTTGACATTCTTCACTACAAGAGTAAGCAAGCAACAAAGCCAAATGCTACAGAGGGAAATTGCCTACATAGTAATACATAAAATCGAGTCCCTTCCTAATGTTCTCACTCTCCAGCAGTGTATTTTTCAGAAGTTTTGAAATTTAAGCACACATTGGCATGCATACTCTGTATTTTTGTCATTTATTTGTACAGCATTGTGTGTGTGTGTGTGTGTGTGTGTGTGTCTAAGGAAGATTTATAGAGCCATGTGTGTCAAGATTGAAGGATAGCTCTAAAGAAAAAAAAAACTATTACAAAGAATAAACGTTCAGTTAGGAGTCCTTATCTTATCCCTATAATACATTGCTGTTTGGACTAACCCTGGGTTTTAGCCTCCTTAGAACCAAGGAGAGCCCATCTCAAAACTCACCTGAATCTTTAATCTTTGTTTTTCTGTCAAGAGCTATTTTCAGACCATAATCACAGCTCTGGTGCTTTAAAGTATTGAGACATTTTGATATCAAAAGGATTTGGCTTTGTTCTTTTGAGGGAGACAGACAAAAATGCTTGCTTGAAATAATCAAAAGGCAGCAGAATTGGCTATTTCTAATCCCAGCTTTCTCCATGGATTAAGAAGGATGAAGAAGAAATGTTTATGGAGACAAAAAAATATAATATCTCTGAAGTCTTCAACACTCTTGGCCTTTTACTCCTGGCAGCAAACAGTACCAAAATTTAAGAAACCTGAGCTATATGTTTACCAAAACTCAACCTTTTCTAACTTTTTTACAAAACTGTACCATTTTTTTCTTTTGTAATTGTTTAAGGAGTATTTGGAGATATTTATTTGTGTGTGTGTGTGTTTGTGTGTGTGTGTGTTTGTGTGTGTGTGTGTGTGTGTGTGTGTGAGAGAGAGAGAGAGAGAGAGAGAGAGAGACAGATAGACAGACAGACAGACACAGAAAGATATGATAGTACAAAGCGACCTGCTCCATGCAAGCAGTGGTATATTATTGTCCTACTTTTTGTCCATATGTGACAGTGAGTGACAATTATAATGTATTTTGAAACTTACAAGTTACTTATATTAACCATTTAAAGTATTTAAACATAATAGCCAACCATTCAATCATGCTTTATTGGCATTTTGACTGGATTTGTAATTGCATAGATGAAGTCTTTCCAGAGAACTTTAACTGAGAAGGGAAGATACAAACTGAATGTGGGTAACACCGTTCTATTGGAAGGGGGTCTGGGACTGATGAAAAAACAGAACACAAACAAAATAACAACTGCAAAAGGAAGAAGTAAGCTGAGCTAAGCAACAACACTCACCTTTCTTTGCTTCGTGATTACTAAGGCAGTGTGACTAGCTACTAGGATTCATAGGACACCTAGAACCTTTCCCTTTACCACACATAGAAGAATGCTACTTACTTGCTTGTCCCTTATGTCTTTCTCAGCTTTCTTTGTTATGAAACCCAGAACTATGTTCCCAGTGGTAGCATCATCCTCAGTGAGTTGGACACTCAGGTATCAATTGTTAATCAGGAAACTGCCCCAGACTTTCCTACAGATCAATCTGACTGAGATATTGTCTCAGTTGGGCCTCTCTCTTCCTAGATAACTCTTGTTTGAATCAAGTTGTCAAAAAACTTAACTACTGTGTGTATTATATCCCATACATTTTAGTTTATACAAAGTGTTCAAATGTGTACAGAAGTAGTGATAGTATAATAACAAGCCACAGTTTCCTCTTCCTTTAACATTTTGTTCATTTTCAAGATTTCCACCAAGAATTATATATTTACTTTATACAATTGATTTTACAGCAATAATAGTTAAATATTACAAAGGAATATTTATAAAATACATTTAAAAGAGAAAATATTGTGTTTAAAAATCAAGAAAAACATCATACAAAATAACCAACCCAATTATAGGACATTTCCATGTCTAAAATAATACTTCTGGAATAAACAAGTATGACTTTCAAGTATGACATTATTTTGTTAACTCTACAGTTTGTTACAGATTGATACATAGTCAACTCCTGTGCATAAGTTGTATCTCTTGAAAAAATAATTTAATATCATTGAACATAGGACAATGATTTCAGAGTTGTAAATTATCAAATTCTGTGCATTTTCATACAAAATTTTAAGACTTAAAAGGGAAAGGGAATTTTTGTTTTAGTAATTATATTTCAAATCCTAGATGCTATTTTTCCTGGGTGATAGCATTTTACCTTATCTTTTCTTAGAAGCATGTTGGACTATGAACAAGTCAAACTCATAGAAGTGCAGTACAACACAGAGACGATTAACACTTGGGAGGTCGATATCAGGAGTGAAGGTGGGAGAGATGTTGATTATAGGGTACAAAGTTTCAGTTAGAAAGAATCGGTTCTAGTGCACTATTGCACAGCAAAAGAATTATAGCTACTGCTAACATTGGGGCCAGAGTACTTAATTTAGTGGCCAAATATTTTCCTTACAGTCAGGAGGCCCTTAGATTTACTCTTAGCACTATAAATTAATTATGTATTTCAAGATATATGAAATTGGACTTTAAGTGTTCTCATAAATAATGAAAAACTTAAAAGGAACTTTAAGTGGTAGATTCATTTATGATCTTGATTTGATTATACAAATGTGTGTACCAAAACACTTCTTTTAAAATTTACTTATTGTTTATTTTTCATATGCATACATTATGCATAATTGTTTTGTGTGAAATTCACTTATTCATAATTACATTGCTTGCACATATGTCTGCACACCATGTGTGTTCCTGGTATTCAGGAAAACCAAAAGAGGGCGCTGGATTCCCCAGGACTTGAGTTATGGATAAATGTGACCAGTTATATGGTTTATGAGAATTGAACTTGAGTCTTCTAGGAGCATCAAATGCTGTTAACCACTGAGTCATCTGCCTTAAAACATTTCTTTATGCTGTATAAATATATATCACTTGTGAATTGAAAGTAAAATATATCCTTACAATATCTGAAATTATACACAAGAGAGCTATTTCTTTTTAGTGTTCAATATTTGCTATCAATGTTTACGTTAGTAAATCTTCTTTGAGCATTATATATGGATATATGTTTGTATTAGTCATTCTCATGCTTATTTTTTGCAGTAAAATACCACCTGAAATTTGTGGTACTTGATCTTAAGGGTTTATTTTTCATCTACACCAAATCTGAAGTAGGTGTTCCTGGTTAGGATGCTCTCTTAGATAAATTTGTTCCTAGCCAAGAACTTTGAAGTTGGGCATCTTCCAATATCTGAGACTGTTTTACAAAATACATCCAAACAGATGGAGAAAAGGGGGGATAGCCTTGAGAATTTCCTGAGAGAGTTT
Organism: Rattus norvegicus; assembly: GCF_021556685.1. Classification (NCBI taxonomy): domain Eukaryota; kingdom Metazoa; phylum Chordata; class Mammalia; order Rodentia; family Muridae; genus Rattus; species Rattus norvegicus. The sequence goes on along the minus strand of NC_141554.1, from coordinate 154,021,426 downwards.
AGTTGTCAGGTACAAAAGTGATGTATATAGTTTCTACCATAATCTATCAGCCAGAATTAGGTCATATGGTCTGATCTCCATACCCTGAAAGATAGTAGAATGAAGTATTTCTGTGTGCTCTGGACTAAAACAAAACTATGCAGTAAACACATGATATTTTTCTCTGCTGTGCTTACAGAGTATTTGGGTCTTTAATCTAGAAGATATTTTATATCTTATTTTATGAAGTAGAAGCTGAGGCACAGCTATGCAAGAAGCATTGTGTAAAATTGCAAGATAACAGCTAAATACCTGAACCTTTAGAATCTAGATAATAATTTGGGTGAGTCCAAATGTTTTCTGGTGCTCTCTAGTTTCATCTACTGTCCAATGATTAAGAGCACTTTGTGTTCTTCTAGAGCAATTTTCCTAATGCTGTGGCCCTTTAATAAAGTTCCTCATATAGTAATGACCCCAACCATAAAATTATTTTTGTTGTTGTAATTTTGCGACTTTTATGAATCACAGTGTAAATATCTGTGTTTTTCAATGGTCTTAAACAATCCCTGTGAAATGGTTATTTAACCTAACCCCCACTGCAAAGGGTCACCTCAGGTTGAGAACCACTGTTCTAGAGGCCCTTATTTTGGTTCCAAGTACTCATGTTGGAAACTGAAGCTCCAGGGAATCTGATATCCTCTTCAGGCCAGCATGGTATACATTCACAGAGTCAGTCACACATAATTAAAACATAAACATTCAAAATTTGGAAATGCTGAAATTAACATTTATAAAATTTATGGCTATTTTAACATAGCTTTAATTTTTAAGTCATTGGCTAGGAAGGCATTATATTATGGTGGCACCATGCAGTAGGAGCTTCAGTGGGTAAGTGAACTTCCTGGAGATGGCCCATTGTTCTGCACAACTGCAATAGGTGTAACTTGGAAAGGCACAGCCCCAGGGGCTTCATTACAGGATTGTTTCTAGATACTGATGTGCATTCTCTTGTTTGTCATTGCTATATTTCTCATATCTGGGATGCTGCAACTGAACATGGGAAGACCCTCACTGCCTACAGCCTGGTTTGATTACTTCCTGTGTGACAGTCCACTCTATTGGGCAATTCTCCTGAAGAGCAACATGAAGATAAAGTTTTATGAGATAATATTATTGATGAATTAATGACTTTACAGAATTTCTGATTTGATTTAAATAGTTTTAGGAAGGTAGGGCAGTTGATATAAAGTTTAAGGAGATGTGTTAAGCTGTTTTGACAGAAAGATATAAATACAGTTATCAAGAATAGAGAATCAAGAATAGAGTGTGTCCCCTCTTCAAGAATAGTAAGTAAAGACTGAATAGGTTACAAAAGGAGTAGAGTGAGCTTTCCTGTGTTACAATCACATAAATTGTACTCAGAAAAGAAAAAATAGACTTGAGACAAGTTAATGATTGACGAAAACATTTCGTCTAGGTTATGTCTGAGTTCTTAGAGCTTGTGATTTAGGGATGTGACCACAGGCACAGGTTTCAGTGTGCACCATAATTAAGCAGGGTTATGAAAAAGGAGTGGATAATTCTGAATATAAGAGCAGAGAACAGATGATTAGCCACTTTAGCTTAACAAGACTTCAAAAATAAGATGTAAGATGATGATCTGTTTCTTGGTAAATATAAATTGTCATCAGCTAAGAATAGAAAAAACTTGCTACTATAGACTGGCTTGCTTAAACTTTGTTAATCAATGACAAAAGAATTATTGCTTTGGGGTTATGATGATCTTATGAAGAAAGAGATAAATAGAAAATATCTACTCTGGGATGAATTTCAAAAGAATAACACATAATCAATAATCCTGTTGTAATTTCCTTTTGTATAATGATTTGAAATTGTTTTTAAGAATATGTATTTGGAGAAGAGACTGCACTCTGTGCACATCCAGGCGCCAGAGGAAAACACCAAACGCCATCTGGAACCCTGGTGCACGGAGGCTCCTGGAAAGAGCGGCGCAGATCTTCCCGGTTGCTGCCACAGCGGAGAGGACTTAGGCAGTACCCCACGAGCAAACTTGAGCCTTGGAACTGCAGGTAGGACCAACTTTTCCCCTGCAAGAAACCTGCCTGGTGAACTCAGGACACACAGAGGCAAAATTCCTCTAAGGCCGGGCACTTCCTGTGTTTACCGGAAGTCCCACACTGGCGGATCCCGGACCGCAGCAGCTCTCTGCTCCCAAACCCCGTGGGAGAGAGACCTCACCGCCTGATCAGGTGGGCACTCCTGAGGCTGCAGAGCGGAGGAGACCACCAACACTGCCCACCCCTGCCCACATCCCTGGCCCAAGAGGCAACTGTATAAGGCCTCTGGGTTCCCATAGGGGAGGGCCCGGGAGCGGCAGGACCCCTGCGCCTGAGACACTGCCGGAACCTGAAGGAAACAGACCGGATAAACAGTTCTCTGCACCCAAATCCCGTGGGAGGGAGAGCTGAACCTTCAGAGAGGCAGACACGCCTGGGAAACCAGAAGAGACTGCACTCTGTGCACATCCAGGCGCCAGAGGAAAACACCAAACGCCATCTGGAACCCTGGTGCACGGAGGCTCCTGGAAAGAGCGGCGCAGATCTTCCCGCTTGCTGCCACAGCGGAGAGGACTTAGGCAGTACCCCACGAGCAAACTTGAGCCTTGGAAGTGCAGGTAGGACCAACTTTTCCCCTGCAAGAAACCTGCCTGGTGAACTCAGGACACACAGAGGCAAAATTCCTCTAAGGCCGGGCACTTCCTGTGTTTACCGGAAGTCCCACACTGGCGGATCCCGGACCGCAGCAGCTCCCTGCTCCCAAACCCCGTGGGAGAGAGACCTCACCGCCTGATCAGGTGGGCACTCCTGAGGCTGCAGAGCGGAGGAGACCACCAACACTGCCCACCCCTGCCCACATCCCTGGCCCAAGAGGCAACTGTATAAGGCCTCTGGGTTCCCATAGGGGAGGGCCCGGGAGCGGCAGGACCCCTGCGCCTGAGACACTGCCGGAACCTGAAGGAAACAGACCGGATAAACAGTTCTCTGCACCCAAATCCCGTGGGAGGGAGAGCTGAACCTTCAGAGAGGCAGACTCGCCTGGGAAACCAGAAGAGACTGCACTCTGTGCACATCCAGGCGCCAGAGGAAAACACCAAACGCCATCTGGAACCCTGGTGCACGGAGGCTCCTGGAAAGAGCGGCGCAGATCTTCCCGCTTGCTGCCACAGCAGAGAGGACTTAGGCAGTACCCCACGAGCAAACTTGAGCCTTGGAACTGCAGGTAGGACCAACTTTTCCCCTGCAAGAAACCTGCCTGGTGAACTCAGGACACACAGAGGCAAAATTCCTCTAAGGCCGGGCACTTCCTGTGTTTACCGGAAGTCCCACACTGGCGGATCCCGGACCGCAGCAGCTCCCTGCTCCCAAACCCCGTGGGAGAGAGACCTCACCGCCTGATCAGGTGGGCACTCCTGAGGCTGCAGAGCGGAGGAGACCACCAACACTGCCCACCCCTGCCCACATCCCTGGCCCAAGAGGCAACTGTATAAGGCCTCTGGGTTCCCATAGGGGAGGGCCCGGGAGCGGCAGGACCCCTGCGCCTGAGACACTGCCGGAACCTGAAGGAAACAGACCGGATAAACAGTTCTCTGCACCCAAATCCCGTGGGAGGGAGAGCTGAACCTTCAGGGAGGCGGACACGCCTGGGAAACCAGAAGAGACTGCACTCTGTGCACATCCAGGCGCCAGAGGAAAACACCAAACGCCATCTGGAACCCTGGTGCACGGAGGCTCCTGGAAAGAGCGGCACAGATCTTCCCGGTTGCTGCCACAGCGGAGAGGACTTAGGCAGTACCCCACGAGCAAACTTGAGCCTTGGAAGTGCAGGTAGGACCAACTTTTCCCCTGCAAGAAACCTGCCTGGTGAACTCAGGACACACAGAGGCAAAATTCCTCTAAGGCCGGGCACTTCCTGTGTTTACCGGAAGTCCCACACTGGCGGATCCCGGACCGCAGCAGCTCTCTGCTCCCAAACCCCGTGGGAGAGAGACCTCACCGCCTGATCAAGTGGGCACTCCTGAGGCTGCAGAGCGGAGGAGACCACCAACACTGCCCACCCCTGCCCACATCCCTGGCCCAAGAGGCAACTGTATAAGGCCTCTGGGTTCCCATAGGGGAGGGCCCGGGAGCGGCAGGACCCCTGCGCCTGAGACACTGCCGGAACCTGAAGGAAACAGACCGGATAAACAGTTCTCTGCACCCAAATCCCGTGAGAGGGAGAGCTGAACCTTCAGAGAGGCAGACACGCCTGGGAAACCAGAAGAGACTGCACTCTGTGCACATCCAGGCGCCAGAGGAAAACACCAAACGCCATCTGGAACCCTGGTGCACGGAGGCTCCCGGAAGGAGCGGCACAGATTTTCCCGGTTGCTGCCACAGTGGAGAGGACTTAGGCAGTACCCCACGAGCAAACTTGAGCCTTGGAACCACAGGTAGGACCAACTTTTCCCCTGCAAGAAACCTGCCTGGTGAACTCAAGACACAGGCCCACAGGAAGAGCTGAAGACCTGTAGAGAGGAAAAACTACACGCCCGAAAGCAGAACACTCTGTCCCCATAACTGGCTGAAAGAAAACAGGAAAACAGGTCTATAGCACTCCTGACACACAGGTTATAGGACAGTCTAGCCACTGTCAGAAATAGCAGAACAAAGTAACACTAGAGATAATCTGATGGCGAGAGGCAAGCGCAGGAACCCAAGCAACAGAAACCAAGACTACATGGCATCATCGGAGCCCAATTCTCCCACCAAAGCAAACACGGAATATCCAAACACACCAGAAAAGCAAGACCTAGTTTCAAAATCATATTTGATCATGATGCTGGAGGACTTCAAGAAAGACATAAAGAACTCCCTTAGAGAACAAGTAGAAGCCTACAGAGAGGAATCGCAAAAATCCCTGAAAGAATTCCAGGAAAACACAATCAAACAGTTGAAGGAATTAAAAATGGAAATAGAAGCAATCAAGAAAGAACACATGGAAACAACCCTGGACATAGAAAATCAAAAGAAAAGACAAGGAGCTGTAGATACAAGCTTCACCAACAGAATTCAAGGGATGGAAGAGAGAATCTCGGGAGCAGAAGATTCCATAGAAATCATTGACTCAACTGTCAAAGATAATGTAAAGCGGAAAAAGCTACTGGTCCAAAACATACAGGAAATCCAGGACTCAATGAGAAGATCAAACCTAAGGATAATAGGTATAGAAGAGAGTGAAGACTCCCAGCTCAAAGGACCAGTAAATATCTTCAACAAAATCATAGAAGAAAACTTCCCTAACCTAAAAAAAGAGATACCCATAGGCATACAAGAAGCCTACAGAACTCCAAATAGATTGGACCAGAAAAGAAACACCTCCCGTCACATAATTGTCAAAACACCAAATGCACAAAATAAAGAAAGAATATTAAAAGCAGTAAGGGAAAAAGGTCAAGTAACATATAAAGGCAGACCTATCAGAATCACACCAGACTTTTCGCCAGAAACTCTGAAGGCCAGAAGATCCTGGACAGATGTCATACAGACCCTAAGAGAACACAAATGCCAGCCCAGGTTACTGTATCCTGCAAAACTCTAAATTAACATAGATGGAGAAACCAAGATATTCCATGACAAAACCAAATTTACACAATATCTTTCTACAAGTCCAGCACTACAAAGGATAATAAAGGGTAAAGCCCAACATAAGGAGGCAAGCTATACCCTAGAAGCAAGAAACTAATCATCTTGGCAACAAAACAAAGAGAATGAAAGCACACAAACATAACCTCACTTCCAAATATAAATATAACGGGAAGCAATAATCACTATTCCTTAATATCTCTCAATATCAATGGCCTCAACTCCCCAATAAAAAGACATAGATTAACAAACTGGATACGCAACGAGGACCCTGCATTCTGCTGCCTACAGGAAACACACCTCAGAGATAAAGACAGACATTACCTCAGAGTGAAAGGCTGGAAAACAATTTTCCAAGCAAATGGTCAGAAGAAGCAAGCTGGAGTAGCCATTCTAATATCAAATAAAATCAATTTTCAACTAAAAGTCATCAAAAAAGATAAGGAAGGACACTTCATATTCATCAAAGGAAAAATCCACCAAGATGAACTCTCAATCCTAAATATCTATGCCCCAAATACAAGGGCACCTACATATGTAAAAGAAACCTTACTAAAGCTCAAAACACACATTGCACCTCACACAATAATAGTGGGAGATTTCAACAACCCACTCTCATCAATGGACAGATCATGGAAACAGAAATTAAACAGAGATGTAGACAGACTAAGAGAAGTCATGAGCCAAATGGACTTAACGGATATTTATAGAACATTCTATCCTAAAGCAAAAGGATATACCTTCTTCTCAGCTCCTCATGGTACTTTCTCCAAAATTGACCATATAATTGGTCAAAAAACGGGCCTCAACAGGTACAGAAAGTTAGAAATAATCCCATGCGTGCTATCGGACCACCATGGCCTAAAACTGGTCTTCAATAACAATAAGGGAAGAATGCCCACATATACGTGGAAATTGAACAATGCTCTACTCAATGATAACCTGGTCAAGGAAGAAATAAAGAAAGAAATTAAAAACTTTTTAGAATTTAATGAAAATGAAGGTACAACATACCCAAACTTATGGGACACAATGAAAGCTGTGCTAAGAGGAAAACTCATAGCGCTGAGTGCCTGCAGAAAGAAACAGGAAAGAGCATATGTCAGCAGCTTGACAGCACACCTAAAAGCTCTAGAACAAAAAGAAGCAAATACACCCAGGAGGAGTAGAAGGCAGGAAATAATCAAACTCAGAGCTGAAATCAACCAAGTAGAAACAAAAAGGACCATAGAAAGAATCAACAGAACCAAAAGTTGGTTCTTTGAGAAAATCAACAAGATAGATAAACCCTTAGCCAGACTAACGAGAGGACACAGAGAGTGCGTCTAAATTAACAAAATCAGAAATGAAAAGGGAGACATAACTACAGATTCAGAGGAAATTCAAATTATCATCAGATCTTACTATAAAAACCTATATTCAACAAAACTTGAAAATCTTCAGGAAATGGACAATTTCCTAGGTAGATACCAGGTATCGAAGTTAAATCAGGGACAGATAAACCAGTTAAACAACCCCATAACTCCTAAGGAAATAGAAGCAGTAATTAAAGGTCTCCCAACCAATAAGAGCCCAGGTCCAGACGGGTTTAGTGCAGAATTGTATCAAACCTTCATAGAAGACCTTATACCAATATTATCCAAACTATTCCACAAAATTGAAACAGATGGAGCCCTACCGAATTCCTTCTATGAAGCCACAATTACTCTTATACCTAAACCACACAAAGACCCAACAAAGAAAGAGAACTTCAGACCAATTTCCCTTATGAATATCGACGAAAAATACTCAATAAAATTCTGGCAAACCGAATTCAAGAGCACATCAAAACAATCATCCACCATGATCAAGTAGGCTTCATCCCAGGCATGCAGGGATGGTTTAATATAAGGAAAACCATCAACGTGATCCATCATATAAACAAACTGAAAGAACAGAACCACATGATCATTTCATTAGATGCTGAGAAAGCATTTGACAAAATTCAACACCCCTTCATGATAAAAGTCCTGGAAAGAATAGGTATTCAAGGCCCATACCTAAACATAGTAAAAGCCATATACAGCAAACCAGTTGCTAACATTAAACTAAATGGAGAGAAACTTGAAGCAATCCCACTAAAATCAGGGACTAGACAAGGCTGCCCACTCTCTCCCTACTTATTCAATATAGTTCTTGAAGTTCTAGGCAGAGCAGTCAGACAACAAAAGGAGATCAAGGGGATACAGTTCGGAAAAGAAGAGGTCAAAATATCACTATTTGCAGACGACATGATAGTATATTTAAGTGATCCCAAAAGTTCCACCAGAGAACTACTAAAGCTGATAAACAACTTCAGCAAAGTGGCTGGGTATAAAATTAACTCAAATAAATCAGTTGCCTTCCTCTATACAAAAGAGAAACAAGCCGAGAAAGAAATTAGGGAAACGACACCCTTCATAATAGACCCAAATAATATAAAGTACCTCGGTGTGACTTTAACCAAGCAAGTAAAAGATCTGTACAATAAGAACTTCAAGACACTGAGGAAAGAAATTGAAGAAGACCTCAGAAGATGGAAAGATCTCCCATGCTCATGGATTGGCAGGATTAATATAGTAAAAATGGCCATTTTACCAAAAGCAATCTACAGATTCAATGCAATCCCCATCAAAATACCAATCCAATTCTTCAAAGAGTTAGACAGCACAATTTGCAAATTCATCTGGAATAACAAAAAACCCAGGATAGCTAAAGCTATCCTCAACAATAAGAGGACTTCAGGGGGAATCACTATCCCTGAACTCAAGCAGTATTACAGAGCAATAGTGATAAAAACTGCATGGTATTGGTACAGAGACAGACAGATAGACCAATGGAATAGAATTGAAGACCCAGAAATGAACCCACACACCTATGGTCACTTGATTTTTGACAAAGGAGCCAAAACCATCCAATGGAAAAAAGATAGCATTTTCAGCAAATGGTGCTGGTTCAACTGGAGGGCAACATGTAGAAGAATGCAGATCGATCCATGCTTATCACCCTGTAGAAAGCTTAAGTCCAAGTGGATCAAGGATCTCCACATCAAACCAGACACACTCAAACTAATAGAAGAAAAACTAGGGAAGCATCTGGAACACATGGGCACTGGAAAAAATTTCCTGAACAAAACACCAATGGCTTATGCTCTAAGATCAAGAATCGACAAATGGGATCTCATAAAACTGCAAAGCTTCTGTAAGGCAAAGGACACTGTGGTTAGGACAAAACGACAACCAACAGATTGGGAAAAGATCTTTACCAATCCTATAACAGAGAGAGGCCTTATATCCAAAATATACAAAGAACTCAAGAAGTTAGACCGCAGGGAAACAAATAACCCTATTAAAAAATGGGGTTCAGAGCTGAACAAAGAATTCACAGCTGAGGAATGCCGAATGGCTGAGAAACACCTAAAGAAATGTTCAACATCTTTAGTCATAAGGGAAATGCAAATCAAAACAACCCTGAGATTTCACCTCACACCAGTGAGAATGGCTAAGATCAAAAACTCAGGTGACAGCAGATGCTGGCGAGGATGTGGAGAAAGAGGAACACTCCTCCATTGTTGGTGGGATTGCAGACTGGTAAAACCATTCTGGAAATCAGTCTGGAGGTTCCTCAGAAAATTGGACATTGAACTGCCTGAGGATCCAGCCATACCTCTCTTGGGCATATACCCAAAAGATGCCTCAACATATAAAAGAGACACGTGCTCCACTATGTTCATCGCAGCCTTATTTATAATAGCCAGAAAATGGAAAGAACCCAGATGCCCTTCAACAGAGGAATGGATACAGAAAATGTGGTACATCTACACAATGGAATATTACTCAGCTATCAAAAACAACGAGTTTATGAAATTCGTAGGCAAATGGTTGGAACTGGAAAATATCATCCTGAGTGAGCTAACCCAATCACAGAAAGACATACATGGTATGCACTCATTGATAAGTGGCTATTAGCCCAAATGCTTGAATTACCCTAGATCCCTAGAACAAACGAAACTCAAGACGGATGATCAAAATGTGAATGCTTCACTCCTTCTTTAAATGAGGAAAAAGAATACCCTTGGCAGGGAAGGGAGAGGCAAAGATTAAAACAGAGACTGAAGGAACACCCATTCAAAGCCTGCCCCACATGTGGCCCATACATATACAGCCACCCAATTAGACAAGATGGATGAAGCAAAGAAGTGCAGACCGACAGGAGCCGGATGTAGATCGCTCCTGAGAGACACAGCCAGAATACAGCAAATATAGAGGCGAATGCCAGCAGCAAACCACTGAACTGAGAATAGGTCCCCTATTGAAGGAATCAGAGAAAGAACTGGAAGAGCTTGAAGGGGCTCGAGACCCCAAAAGTACAACAATGCCAAGCAACCAGAGCTTCCAGGGACTAAGCCACTACCTAAAGACTATACATGGACTGACCCTGGACTCTGACCCCATAGGTAGCAATGAATATCCTAGTAAGAGCACCAGTGGAAGGGGAAGCCCTGGGTCCTGCTAAGACTGAACCCCCAGTGAACTAGTCTATGGGGGGAGGGCGGCAATGGGGGGAGGGTTGGGAGGGGAACACCCATAAGGAAGGGGAGGGGGGAGGGGGATGTTTGCCCGGAAACCGGGAAAGGGAATAACACTCGAAATGTATATAAGAAATACTCAAGTAAATAAAAAAAAAAAAAGAAAAGAAAAAAAAAATGGGGTTCAGAGCTGAACAAAGAATTCACAGCTGAGGAATGCCGAATGGCTGAGAAACACCTAAAGAAATGTTCAACATCTTTAGTCATAAGGGAAATGCAAATCAAAACAACCCTGAGATTTCACCTCACACCAGTGAGAATGGCTAAGATCAAAAACTCAGGTGACAGCAGATGCTGGCGAGGATGTGGAGAAAGAGGAACACTCCTCCATTGTTGGTGGGATTGCAGACTGGTAAAACCATTCTGGAAATCAGTCTGGAGGTTCCTCAGAAAATTGGACATTGAACTGCCTGAGGATCCAGCCATACCTCTCTTGGGCATATACCCAAAAGATGCCTCAACATATAAAAGAGACACGTGCTCCACTATGTTCATCGCAGCCTTATTTATAATAGCCAGAAAATGGAAAGAACCCAGATGCCCTTCAACAGAGGAATGGATACAGAAAATGTGGTACATCTACACAATGGAATATTACTCAGCTATCAAAAACAACGAGTTTATGAAATTCGTAGGCAAATGGTTGGAACTGGAAAATATCATCCTGAGTGAGCTAACCCACTCACAGAAAGACATACATGGTATGCACTCATTGATTAGTGGCTATTAGCCCAAATGCTTGAATTACCCTAGATCCCTAGAACAAACGAAACTCAAGACGGATGATCAAAATGTGAATGCTTCACTCCTTCTTTAAATGAGGAAAAAGAATACCCTTGGCAGGGAAGGGAGAGGCAAAGATTAAAACAGAGACTGAAGGAACACCCATTCAAAGCCTGCCCCACATGTGGCCCATACATATACAGCCACCCAATTAGACAAGATGGATGAAGCAAAGAAGTGCAGACCGACAGGAGCCGGATGTAGATCGCTCCTGAGAGACACAGCCAGAATACAGCAAATATAGAGGCGAATGCCAGCAGCAAACCACTGAACTGAGAATAGGTCCCCTATTGAAGGAATCAGAGAAAGAACTGGAAGAGCTTGAAGGGGCTCGAGACCCCAAAAGTACAACAATGCCAAGCAACCAGAGCTTCCAGGGACTAAGCCACTACCTAAAGACTATACATGGACTGACCCTGGACTCTGACCCCATAGGTAGCAATGAATATCCTAGTAAGAGCACCAGTGGAAGGGGAAGCCCTGGGTCCTGCTAAGACTGAACCCCCAGTGAACTAGTCTATGGGGGGAGGGCGGCAATGGGGGGAGGGTTGGGAGGGGAACACCCATAAGGAAGGGGAGGGGGGAGGGGGATGTTTGCCCGGAAACCGGGAAAGGGAATAACACTCGAAATGTATATAAGAAATACTCAAGTAAATAAAAAAAAAAAAAAGAAAAGAAAAAAAAATGGGGTTCAGAGCTGAACAAAGAATTCACAGCTGAGGAATGCCGAATGGCTGAGAAACACCTAAAGAAATGTTCAACATCTTTAGTCATAAGGGAAATGCAAATCAAAACAACCCTGAGATTTCACCTCACACCAGTGAGAATGGCTAAGATCAAAAACTCAGGTGACAGCAGATGCTGGTGAGGATGTGGAGAAAGAGGAACACTCCTCCATTGTTGGTGGGATTGCAGACTGGTAAAACCATTCTGGAAATCAGTCTGGAGGTTCCTCAGAAAATTGGACATTGAACTGCCTGAGGATCCAGCCATACCTCTCTTGGGCATATACCCAAAAGATGCCTCAACATATAAAAGAGACACGTGCTCCACTATGTTCATCGCAGCCTTATTTATAATAGCCAGAAACTGGAAAGAACCCAGATGCCCTTCAACAGAGGAATGGATACAGAAAATGTGGTACATCTACACAATGGAATATTACTCAGCTATCAAAAACAACGAGTTTATGAAATTCGTAGGCAAATGGTTGGAACTGGAAAATATCATCCTGAGTGAGCTAACCCACTCACAGAAAGACATACATGGTATGCACTCATTGATTAGTGGCTATTAGCCCAAATGCTTGAATTACCCTAGATCCCTAGAACAAACGAAACTCAAGACGGATGATCAAAATGTGAATGCTTCACTCCTTCTTTAAATGAGGAAAAAGAATACCCTTGGCAGGGAAGGGAGAGGCAAAGATTAAAACAGAGACTGAAGGAACACCCATTCAGAGCCTGCCCCACATGTGGCCCATACATATACAGCCACCCAATTAGACAAGATGGATGAAGCAAAGAAGTGCAGACCGACAGGAGCCGGATGTAGATCGCTCCTGAGAGACACAGCCAGAATACAGCAAATACAGAGGCGAATGCCAGCAGCAAACCACTGAACTGAGAATAGGTCCCCCGTTGAAGGAATCAGAGAAAGAACTGGAAGAGCTTGAAGGTGCTCGAGACCCCAAAAGTACAACAATGTCAAGCAACCAGAGCTTCCAGGGACTAAGCCACTACCTAAAGACTATACATGGACTGACCCTGGACTCTGACCTCATAGGTAGCAATGAATATCCTAGTAAGAGCACCAGTGGAAGGGGAAGCCCTGGGTCCTGCTAAGACTGAACCCCCAGTGAACTAGACTATGCGGGGAGGGTGGCAATGGGGGGAGGTTTGGGAGGGGAACACCCACAAGGAAGGGGAGGGGGGAGGGTGATGTCTGTCCGGAAACCGGGAAAGGGAAGAACACTTGAAATGTATATAAGAAATACTCAAGATAATAAAAAAAAAAGAATATGTATTTGTGATAATTGTTTGTAGAGAGTTTATAAATTGTGGCTAAGAGATAATCTTTTTATTTACAAAGAAAACTTTGTTAACCATCAATAAAAACATTCCTTCTAGGTTTTGTCTAAGTTCCTACATGTAATAGATGATAATAGATGTAATAGATGATATAAAAAGGCAAAGAGAAAAAAATTAAGTTGTTGAAGTCAACTTGTTGGAGTTTGCTCCATTCAGCAAATGTGTGTGTGTGTGTGTGTGTGTGTGTGTGTGTGTGTGTGTGTGTGTTTATGATATATAAGATGTTTGTTGGAGCTGCACATTGTAGCTTTGCTCCATCTACCCAATATGTGAATGTTTATAGATGGATGTATGGATGAATATATGTATTTATATATGTATTGGTGGATGTATGTGTGAAGTTGTTAGAGCTTGTTATAACTTGCTTCATCTACTAAGTGTATGAATCCTTACTACCATATCCTTAACCCTTTCCAGAGAACTCAGTTTTGCTCCCTCAGAAGTGTGCTGAGCGACCAACAGCCAACAATAAAAACATTTGGTTGGCTCTTTTTGGTTTACCTGTGCTGTTAAAGCTGGACTTTGTCAATATTATTTCACGATGCTGAAAGATTTTTGTCATTAATGTGTTTTGCTAGTATTAAGTAGCATTTTTCGAAAATAGATATGAAGTAACCCAAAATAATATTCAAATTCGTTTGCATCTTGTCTAAAAGTTTATTAAGGAAACTACATTCTTTCTGCATAACCAGTGTTCCTAAAACATCATATTAATAATAAATCAATCAACAGGGACCCAGAAGTAGGGGCAGGCCCTTCTGGTTGCTGCCCTCATGGAGAGCTGAAACCTAACCCTGATGAAAAATTTCAGCCCCGATACCAGAGGTAAGACCAACTTTTCTGCTCCAAGTGACCTGCCTGGTGGACTCAGGACACAGGCCCACATTAGCTGAAAGCCATAGAGAGGAACCACTACATGCCTGAAAGCAGAACACTCTGTTCCCATAACTGGCTGAAAGAAAACAGGAAAACAGGTCTACAGCACTCCTGACATACAGACATATAGGATGGTGTAGCCACTGTCAGAAATAGCAGAACAAGGTAACACCAGAGAAAACCTGATAGTGAAAGGCAAGCACAGGAACCCAAGCAACAGAATCCAAGACTACATGGCATCATCAGAGCCCAATTCTCCCATCAAAGCATATACTGAATATCCAAACACACCAGAAAAGCAAGATTTAGATTTAAAATCACATTTGATCATGATGATGGAGGACTTTAAGAAGGACATAAAGGAATATCCTTAGAGAAATGCAGGAAAACACAAGGAAACAAGTAGAAACCCTTAGAGAGGAAACACAAAAATCTCTGAAAGAATTACAGGAAAACACAATCAAATAGGTGAAGGAATTGAAAACGGAAATAGATACAATAAAGAAAGCACAAAGGGAGACAACCCTAGATATAGAAAACCAAAGGAAGAGACAAGGAGTCGTAGATGCAAGCATCACCAACAGAATACAAGAGGTAGAAGAGAGAAATCATCAACACAACTGTCAAATATAATGTAAAACAGAAAAAACTACTGGTCCAAAACATACATGAAATCCAGGACTCAATGAGAAGATCAAACCTAAGGATAATAGGTATAGAAGAGAGTGAAGACTCCCAGCTCCAAGGACCAGTAAATATCTTCAACAAAAGCATAGAAGAAAACTTCCCTAACTTAAAGATCTCTCTCTGTAGATCTCTCCTGCGAGACATAGCCAGAATAAGGCAAATACATAGGTGAATGCCAGCAGCAAACCCCTAAACTGAGAACGGGACTCCCGTTGAAGGAATCAGAGAAAGTTCTGAAAGAGTTGAAGGGGCTTAAGACCCCATATGAACAACAATGCCAACCAACCAGAGCTTCCAGGGACTAAGCCACTACCCAAAGACTATATATGGACTGACCCTGGGCTCCAACTGCATAGATAGCAATGAATAGCCTAGTATGAACACCAGGGGAAGGGGAAGCCCTTGGTCCTGCCAAGGCTGGACCCCCAGTGAATGGGATTCTTGGGGGGATTGCGGTAATGGGGGGATAATTGGGAGGAGAACGCCCATATAGAAGGGTAGTATGAGGGGTTAAGGGGATTTTGACCTGGAAACCGGGAAAGGGAATAACATTTGAAATGTATATAAGTCCTACCCAATTTAATAAAGATGGGGGAAAAAAGGGAACAAATATAAAAAATAAATAAGGAAATAAATAAATAAATATAAAAAATATTAAACCAACAAGTTGTTTTGAAAATTGAGCTGTCGTTGCACTAAATTTGAGGTCTTCATTTTGTAATATTTATCATTCCATATTTTTAGCTTTATAATCTTTCTATTACCATATGGACAATATACAATATACGTACATTGCATGAGGTAACCGAGTTGACTTGGAGATTTGGATGAACATGTTCAATACTTTTATTTAACAAATAAATTCTCCATTTCCTCTCAATGTTGATGAGGAATACAACTCTTTTCATGGGAATATTTTAAGGATTATTATAGTTTTATACCTAACCTATTAGTCTTCACCATCTTCCACATACTAAATCGACAATTTCTTGGAAGTGTTTGTATTTACCAGGTTTTATTAAAAAAAAACTCTTCTTGTGGTCTTGTTCTTCCATGTAGTAGGTTATTATTTGTTTTATCTGTATTAAGAGAAAAAAGGTATACATATTCAAATCACTCTGATGTTACATAACAACAATAGCAAGAGAAACTATACCTAGTAATTATTAAACTATGTTCTTGTGAAATGTCTATATGACATTGTCTTAAATTGCATGTATAAGGTCATTTAATCAAACAAACATGAGTGTACATGTCTAAATGAGTGTGTGTGTGTGTGTGTGTGTGTGTGTGTGTGTGTGCGTGTGTGTGTATTTAACACATATATACCTTATATTCTTTTTCCCCTGAGAAACATCCCAGCTATTTCTTTACAAACCTAACTGGCCAGAACTATATCAGTTTTCCATGCCTAAATTTATTGTTTACAAGGGGAATGTGTGGGCCGATGTCACAGGTGAGGCAGGTACAAGATAGAATGAGGCCTGTCATTGGATGGAAAGGAAGGATGGGTGGGAGAAAAGTTTGAAGGAAGAAGAGGAGACAGGAACAGAGAGGAGCGGAGGGAGAGAAACTGCGGCAGAGACAACATGGAAGCCGACGTTAATATTCCATGTTGTACCTTTACAGGTTGTTATTAATGTTCTTAAGGGATGGATGTGTACAGGGCTTTGTATGTTTAGGTGGGCAATTGTATCGTATCAATTGGATCAAAGGTTATTGTGTTGTGTGTCCTTTCATGTGCAGATTTAAGTGTAAGGGAGTGTGGGGCAGCTAGTCTGGGCCGCCACAGAATCGGAATATGTGCTTCTGGCAAGATATCTACTAGATATCTTGGGGCACTGTGGTGGCAGACCTAGTGAGGGATAAAAAGACTTTTATTTTTTTATAATTTTGCAACAACAGGAATGAGATCCACTTTTGGGGAAGCTTGGGGGTTAACCAGTATGAACCATATGTTAGTGGGAAAATATTGCCTTCAGAGGATGTTGAATGAAACTAATTTTGCTGGCAAGGAAGAAAACGAAATGATTGGTGGACCAGAAGTAAACAGTGTGCACCACAGTAGGCTGGTAATAATATTAATAAATAATAATAACAAAAGGCCAAATTACAGCTAATTAGAAACACTGAATATCAAAGATTTACTATTTGTATCACCTAGTTTTAGAAACTTTAACTTTAGAAAACTTGCAAAATCTCTGGGCATCTCTATTTTATTCTTAATGATTTGCTGTATAACTTCAGACAAAGTAATAAGTATTTGGCATTTCTTTTTGAATATGACAACTTAGTAATGATACATTCTAATTCAAGCAACCAGAACAGTCATTCTGTGCTCTAGCTTAGATTACCACAAATGTATATAGTTTCATCTATTTATTCCTCCCCTCATCCAAATCCAATAGGAGTGAAGAAGTATTTCAGTGACCCTCAAACCTGGGGTCCTTCTACTATCTATGTCAGAAATGCAAAGAGCTTGGTGCCTGCATATATTATGTAGACATCAGTGATTATAGAATCCCACTTTACCTAGGGTTTGAACACAGACTTTTCCCGTCTATCCTGTTGATACTCCTTCTCAATTAAGACTGCATGGATCCTACCCAATACTTTCAGGTTAACTGGGATTACCACAGGTTTGCCACCTGTGGGTGGTTCCAGTGAAATAAGAAAGTCTTATAGACTTTCTTTCCTTAAATGAATACATTTTGTGTGTGTGTGTGTGTGTGTGTGTGTGTGTGTGTGTGTGTGTGTGTGTAAAACAAAACTATTTCTTCTATCTTTATAATTATTAAATTTCCCATAAATCTTTCAAGAAGTCATTTCTTGTATGTCAATGTCACTCCATAGAGCCACCCCTGTATTTTCATGTCATTTCCCTGATCTGTTTGAATTACCAGATCCTCTTTTTCTATAGGTCCATCTTCCTTGATCAAGGGTGGCCAACAAATTACAATAATGTGTCTTAGTTTTGGGGAATGACTGTTGAAACGATCCACTTGTGCAAAATACTACAGAAGCTATTTTGTTCAGTTATTGTATTTTGGAATTTCCTTACCAATTATTTTTCTAGGAAGAGATGAAACCAATCTTATTATTTTCTAAACAGACTTGCTTTTGCATTAAAGAATAATATACAGTAATATACAGGTTGATTTTTTATTAGACTTACTTCTTACTAGCATCTTTTATAAAAATTTACCTTAAACATGAAAATGAGCCAACGGGCATTGCATACCCTTTTGAATAAAGAGGCACCTTCAACTGACTGTTCTAGTAAGAAAGTATGATTGAAATTTACTCATTGTCAAAGCATCATCTTGCAAAACATTTCTTTAATCATTGCTGGAAGTGATATTTCTCCCTTTAGTCCAGTAGATTACTCATAAGGCTCTTAATTATTTGTATGAAAAGATTAATGAAAACCAGCCAATCATTGCCTGGTGATCTAAACCTGCTGCTTCTGTGCTATTCAACTTTCTGCTTGTATGCTAGGCTCTGGATCCAGGGACAGAACTTTCAGGAAATACACACACACACACACACACACACACACATACACACACACACACAGAGTGTGGCCACAGGAACAGAACTTATAGGAAACATACACATTTGTGTACACACACACACACACACACACACACACACACACACACACACATTTGTGTAATCCAGAAGCCATTTTATACAAGTGGATTTTATAACTATAACTACAAGCCCTTGTTATCTTTCCAATTTAACCCCCAAACTCTTCTGTAGTCTCTGGAGATGAAGGCATATGTACCCCTTGAAGAATGTCAAGAGAGATGAGAAAAAATGGTCAGGGACACTGGTTTGTCTTTAACCCTAAGCTGCCAATATGTACAGTTGATTGCTGAATTTTATTGTTTTATACACACACACAGACGCACACACACACACACACACACACACACATACACACACACAAAGAGGAATGAAATTTGTGTTCAGTGTTTTGCCTACATTCACAGCAATAACATGTTCTTCAGGGAGGAAGCAAAAATTTACTATACCATATTCATTATCAGAAAAAGAAAATTGTATGAGAAAAATTTTCGCATGTGCTATTCAAACTCAGTTTTGAGCCAGAATATTTTCTTTGATCTGATACCACATACTTAAAACCCACAAGACCTTCTGTTTGTTTATTTTGATAACAAAGCTGGAAGAGAAGGATGTTTCTAATCTTGAGATAATAAATAATTAGGTTTCATACCTCTTGGATTTGACTCATTTCTTATAAGTGTGTCTTAAGTTGTCCTAGGTTCCAGTTGGCCTCCAACTCATTCTATAGTTCAAAATGACCTTGGACTCTGATACTCTCACCTCTACCTCCCAAGTGCTAGAACCATCTTGCCCTTTCTGCAATGTTTGGGATCTAACCCAGGGCTTCATGAAGGGTAAACAAACACTTGGATCCCAAGCTACAACTGTCACCATGGATTTTTTTAAATATTAAGATTGTCTCTTATGCTTCATGAAATAATAAGAGTTACCTCAAAATCTTGGGCTGGTGAAACAGCTCAAAGGGTATGAGACTTGCACAAAGGCCTGATGACCTAAGTTCAATCTCCATATCCCACAAGGTGGCAGGAGAGAATCAACTTCTTAGAGTTATCCTTCACATGTGAATGGTGATGTGTGTGTGCCTACACACATGCATACACAGGCACAAACAAACATATAAATAAATAATTAAATTTATCTTTTGCTCTCCTATGCCCTACCATCTTCTCCCAAGACCCACCACAAGACACTCTGTCTGCCTTATGTGGAGTGGAGTTCTTGAGATTCTGAGATACTGAACCCTGACACCAGCAATATGGGAAATAATTATTGCTCCATAATCTGGTCTTCCTCTTGAGTTATTTCCTTGCAGAATCTCTGTTGTAAGAGCAAGCTTTTTTCTTTTGATATTTGCGATAGGGTTTTCCGTTCTGTTTCTTCAGTCAATTCTGTCTTATCTGATTTCTGTCATTGTCAGTATCTTTGAGAGCTCTAGTATATTACTTATTCCCTTTCTGATCTCTCTAGCAACAACTCTCCTTCCACTGCAAAATGAATTCAGTAATTATGAGGATGTAGTGAGGAAGACAAATATATTTGTGTGTTCAATTTACCTTGTAAAGCTGAGACTTTGACTCCTTATTTTAATACACTTTATGATTTGCCTATTTGAACGACACCAACTTTGTTAAGTGTTCTAGTTTGAGGAGCTTCCTTGGCACATTACAACTTTGATCAGCAGACCTGTCTGACTGCATCATCAACCAAGCTCATGGCTTCTGGCAGGGGATCAGTTCGTACTGTGTGTGACCTCTTCCTCTGTCATACTACACAAAAGTACTTTATCCATTTTCTCCCTTCTTTATTGACAGATGGATAGACACAGGTAATGTGGTATGTACACACTATGGAATTTAATTCAGCCATAAAAAGGCTGAAATATTAATTTCAGGAAAATGAATGGATCTGAAGATAATATACTAAGAAATGAGCCAGATTCAAAAAAAAAACACATTTTATCTCATATATAGAATCTAGACTATATAGTATCTTTAAAATATGCAAAAATATACATGTACATGCATATGTATATGCAGGATTTCATTGCTATGGTTGAACAGTTTTTTATCCATTCCCAGGTTAATAGGCCCTTAAATTATTTTTTTTTCAATTTTCGAGCTATTGTGACTTGTGACTAGCACTGCAATGAAGATGGGACTATAAATATTTCTTTAAGATCCAGATTTTGTATCTTACAGTTACATACCCAGCACTGGTAATTCTTTGTAGTTTTTGTGAGGAACATCTAAATTGCTTCTCATACTGGCTGTACTAATTTACATTCTTATCTTCACTGTTTCCTCTTCGCCACATCATTTTCAACACTTGTTATCGTTAATCTTAATAAAGCTATTCTATTATATCAACCATGAGATAATAGATCTTTTTCATTAAATTCATTTTTCCTTAGAGATTGCTATGTTAGTTTTCTATCCTTATAACAAGATATTTGAGTCAATTAAGTATTAGCAGAAAGGATATTTAAAATATTTTAAATGAAGCCTGATGGAGGTGGTACATGCCTTTAATTCTAGCACCCTGAAGGCACAAGCAAGCAGATCTCTATGACTTCAAGGGCAACCTGGTTTACAAAGTGAGTTTCAGGGTAGCCAAGCTACAGAGAGAAACCCTGTCTTCAAATACTAATTTTTTAAAAGTATTTAACATTTAGTGTGTGTGTGTGTGTGTGTGTGTGTGTGTGTGTGTGTGTGTGTCTGTGTGTATGCTCAAATGTGTATTTGAACATTAACGCCAGCATACAGGTGTGTAGGTCAGAAGATAACGACGTCAGGAGTCATTTCTCTTCTTCCATCATATGGGTCCTGAGGATTGAATTCAGCCTTGCTCAACTGTATTGCTTGTCCAAGGATTTATTTTGCAGTCAAGGCTGTCATGAAATTCATTATGAATCTCTACTCAAACTTGCAGCAACCTCTGTATTGCCTCCCAGTCCCTGCCTCCCCAGTCCTCTTATTTAAACTAGATTAGTCATATAAAACATGTACTATGTGTCCTGATTTGAACTAATTTTGCTTACGATTATGTTCCCTAATTCTATCCATTTTCCTGAAAATGCAAGATTAGATTTCTTATTTGAAGTCTTTGAAATTTTTGTTGTTAAGCATTTATCTCCATAAATTTCCTCTTCTAAATATTTTGTAGTTTATGGTAAGTTTTCTGCTTTGTTTATGTTTTTGTCTCTCACAGTGTATTTTTATTTTCTTTTTGATTTCTTCTTTAACTTGTCAGCATATCAAGTGTATTGTGTGTGTGTGTGTGTGTGTGTGTGTGTGTGTGTGTGTGTGTGGTGTGTTTGTAACTTTTGGTAATGTATTTCTGTTGATTGTTAGTTCTATACCATTGTATTTACAAAAAAAAATATGTGTATCTTTTCAGTCTTCTTAAATTTACCAAGATTTGGATATACCGAGAGCATCATCTGCCCTGTTTACTATTCCTTATGCACCTAGAAAAGTGCATATTTTGTTTTTACGGGTACATTCATCTTTAAATTTGGGAGGCTAAGGGAAGAGGTCACATGCTAGAGTTCATCTTGTGCTGCATACAACTGAATTCTTATGACTCAGTACTACACAATAAGACGTTATCTTTAGGAACAAAGAGAAAAGTAATTAAAAATCAAAACAAAATTTATAGTGTCTTAAACTACAACACTTTTTTTGCTACTCTAAAAGAAGATTAAACTAACTACTCTTTCTTCTATTTCTTTTAATTTGGGAATATTATAAATTCTGGAATATGGAAGATAATACAAATAAGTATTTGATTTTTCCATTTCCCATAGCACTGCCATGTATTTCATCACATCACCTTCTCACAGAAAAATCAATCTGCTTTACATGGTAATATACTTGAAAAATTGAAGCACACAAAATGTTATTAGTCATTTACTTAGGTACATGTAGAAATATTTCAAGACTATTTAGAATTTATTCAACATTCACCTGAAGAAGAGAGCCTTTCCTGTGACCCCAAGGTCCTTCTCATTTTCAGCTTGCCCAGCAAAATCTCTCATTGTTTGGTATGTTCAAAAAATTAGAGTGCATTTCAATTACTGCTTTTAAGAAATTTGAAGAAACTTAAAATTGTAAGACTTGTGCTTCTGGACACTGGGGAAAAGAGCTGAATTGTTTGGACAATCCTGAATGCTCAGGGTAGACCACCACTTCTGCTCATTCCTGGCCCAAGAGAAACACACTTAGAGCCCTCTGGACACAGGAACCCAAGAATAGTCTTGCACAGAATACTTCCGGTTTCCACATGCACATGAAACAGACCCTATGACACAACTTTCTGTACACAAATCCCATTGGGAGAAAGCCAGTCTCCAGAAGTGCTGACACAGAGGCTTACAGGAGGGTCAAGCCACTTTCAGAGACAGCAAAGCAATATCAGCTACCACCAGAGACAAAAAATGGTGAGAGGCAAGCACAGGAACATGAACAACAGAACTAAGACTACTTGGCATCATCAGAGCCCAGTTCTCCCACCAAAGAAAATACTGGATATTCCAACACACCAGAAAAGCAAGATTTGGATTTAAAATCACATCTCATGATGATGATAGAAGACTTTAACAAGGACATAAATAACTCCCTTAGAGAAATACAGGACAACACAGGGAAAAAAGTAGAAGCCCTTAAAGAGGAAACACAAAAGTCCCATGAAGAACTACAGGAAAATACAACCAAACAGGTGAAGGAATTGAACAAAACCATCCAGGATTTTAAAATGGAAATAGAAACAATAAAGGAAGCACAAAAGGAGACAACCATGGAGATAGAAAACCTAGGAAAGAGATCAGGAGTCAAAGACACAAGCATCAGCAGCAAAATACAAGAGATAGAAGAGAGAATCTCAGAGGCAGAAGATACCATAGGAAACACTGACACAACAGTCGAAGAAAATGTAAAATGCAAAAAGCTCCTAACACAAAACATTCAGGAAATCCAGGACACAATGAGAAGATCAAATCTAAGGATAATAGGTATAGAAGAGAGCGAAAATTCCCAAATTAAAGGGCCAGTAAATATCCTCAACAAAATCATAGAAGAAAACTTCCCTAACCTAAAGAAAGAGATGCCTATAAACATACAAGAAGCCTACAGAACTCCAAATAGATTGGACCAGAAAAGAAACTCCTCCTGTCACATAGTAGTCAAAACACCAAATGCACAAAAAAAAAAGAAAGAATATTAAAAGCAGTAAGGGAAAAAGGTCAAGTAGCATATAAAGGCAGACCTATCAGAATTACACTAGACCTATCACTAGAGACTATGAAAGTTAAAAGATCCTGGACAGATAGATGTCATACAGACCCTAAGAAAATACAAATGCCAGCCCAGGCTAATATACCTAGCAAAACTATCAATGAACACAGATGTAGAAAGTAAGATATTGCATGACAAAACCAAATTTACACAATATCTTTCCACAAATTCCACCCCGCAAAGGATAATAAATGGAAAACTCCAACATGAGGAGGTAAACTACACCATATAAAAGGGAAGAAAGCAATATTCTTGCAACAAACCCAGAAGAAGAGAGCCACACAAACAAAGTTCCACCACTACAAACAAAAATAACAGGAAACAATCAATATTCCTTAATATCTCTTAACATCAATGGACTCAATTCCCCAATAATAAGACATAGAATAAAAGACTCGATACATAAGTAGGACCCAGCATCTTGCTGCATGCAGGAAACAGATGTCAGTGACAAAGACAGACATTACCTCAGAGTTAAATAGTGGAAAATAATTTTCCAAGAAAATGGTCCCAAGAAATAAGCTGGAGTAGCCACTGGAGTATCGAATAAAATCAACATTCAACCAAAAGTTATCAAAAATGATAAGGAAGAAGATTTCATATTCATCAAAGGAAAAATCCACTAAGATGAACTATCAACCCTAAATATCTATGCTCCAAATGCAAGGGCACCTACATCCATAAAAGAAACCTTACTAAACCTCAAAGAACACATTGCACCTCACACAACAATAGTGGAAGACTTCAACACCCCACTGTCATCATCAATTGACAGATCATGGAAACAAACTAAACAGAGGCACAGAGAAAGTAACAGAAGTTATGAAACAAATGCAGTTAACAGATATCTATAGAACATTCCGTTCTAAAACAAAAGAATATATTCTCAGCACCTCATGGTACCTTCTCTAATATTGCCCATATAATTAGTCATAAAAAAGGCCTCAACAGATATAGGAGACTGAAATAATCCCATGCATCTTCTCAGCTCACCAGGAACTAAGGTCGGTCTTCCAAAAAAAAAAAAAAAAAAAAGAAAGAAAAGAAAAGAAAAACCCAAAAGAAAATAAACAAACAAAAAAAACCAAAATGAACCAAAAGAAAGTTGAGATATGCATGGAAATTGAACAATGCTTTATTCAATGATCACTTGGTCAAGGAGAAAGAAAGAAGGAAAGAAAGAAGGAAAGAAAATAAAAGAAAGAAAGGAAGGAAGGAAGAAAGGAAGGAAGGAAAAAAGGCTTTTTAGAATTTAATGAAAATGAAGGCACAACATACCCAAACATATGGGACACAATGAAAGCAGTGCTAAGAGGAAAACTCATACCTCTGAATGCCTTGAAAAATAAATTGGAAAGACCATACACTAGTAGGTGAATAGCACACCCAAAAGGTCTAGAACAAAACTAAGCAAATGCACCCAAGTTGATTAGGTGGCAGGAAATAATCAAACTCAGGGCTGAAATCAACCAAGTTTTAAAAAAAAGAACTATATAAAGAATCACCAAAACCAGTAGCTGATTCTTTGAGAAAATCAGCAAGATAGATAAGTCCTTAGCCAGACTAAAAAGAGGGCATAGAGAGTGTGTCCAAATTAACAAAATTAGAAATGAAAAGGGAGACATAACAGAATCTGAAGAAATTAAAAAAATCAACAGCTCCTACTACACACACCTATATTCAAGAAAACTGGAAAATCTGGAAGAAATGGAACATTTTCTAGACACATAACGGGTACCAAATTTAAAGCAGGATCACATAAGTCATTTAAACAGCCCCACACCTCCTAAAAATATAGAAGCAGCTATTAAAAGTCTCCCAACCAAAACCAGCACAGGACCAGATGGGTTTAGTGGAGAATTCTACCAGACCTTCGTAGAAGACCTAATACCGATACTGTCCAAACTATTTCGCACAATAGAAACAGATGGTGCACTACCTGATTCCTTCTATGAAGCCACAGTTACACTTATACCTAAACCACACAAAGATCCAACAAAGAAAGAGAACTTCAGACCAATTTCCTTTATGAATATCGACACAGAAATATTCAATAAAATTCTAGCAAACTGAATCCAAGAACAGATCATTCATCATGATCAGGTAGGCCTTATCCCTGGGATGCAGGGATGGTTCAATATAAGAATCCATCAATGTAAACCACTATATAAACAAACTCCAAGAAAAAACCTACTGTGATCTAATTAGATGCTGAGAATTCATTTGACAAAAATTCAAAACCCCTTCATGTTAAAAGTCTTGGAAAGATCAAGAATTCAAGGCCCATACCTAAGCATAGTAAAAGAAATGTACAGCAAACCAGTAGCTAACATCAAACTAAATGGAAAGAAACTTGAAGCAATCCCACTAAAATCAGGGACTACACAAGGCTGCCCACTCTCTCTCTACTTATTCAATATAGTAATCTAAGTCCTAGCCGGAGCAATCACACAACAAAAGGAGGTCAAAGGGATTTAAATTGGAAAGAAAGAAGTCAAAATATCACTATTTGGAGATGATATGATGATATAAGTGACCCCAAAAGTTCTATCAGAGAACTACTAATCCTGAAAAACAACTTCAGTAAAGTGGCTAGATATAAAATTAATTCAAACAAATCAGTAGCCTTCCTCAACTCAAAGGATAAACAGGCTGAGAAAGAAATTAAGGAAACAGCACCTTTCATAATAGTCCCAAATAACATAAAATACCTTGGTGTGACTATAACCAAGCAAGTGAGAGATATTTATGAGAAGAACTTCAAGGTTCTGAAGAAAGAAATTGAAGATCTCAGAAGATGGCAAAGTTCTGCCATGCTCATGGATTTGCAGGATTAATATAGTAAAAATGGCCATTTTGCCAAAAGCAATCTACAGAATCAATGCAATCCCCATTAAAATTCCTATTCAATCCTTCAGAGAGATAGAAAGAGCAATTTTGCAAATTCATTTGGAGTAACAAAAAACCAAGGATATTGAAAATTATCCTCAACAATAAAAGAATTTCTGGTCCAATCTATTTGGAGTTCTGTTGGTTTCTTGTATGTTTATGGGCATCTCTTTCTTTAGATTAGGAAAGTTTTCTTCTATGATTTTGGTCCTTTGAGTTGGGAGTCTTCACTCTCGTCTATACCTATTATCTTTAGGTTTGATTTTCTCATTGTGTCCTGGATAACCTGTATGTTTTGGGCCAGTAGTTTTTTCCGTTTTACATTAACTTTGACAGTTGTGTCGATGATTTCTTTGGAATCTTCTGCTCCTGAGATTCTCTCTTCTATCTCTTGTATTCTGTTGGTGATGTTTGTATCTACGGCCAATCCATGAGCACGGCAGATCCTTCTGAGATCTTGCTCAATTTCTTTCTTCAGAGACTTGAAGTTCTTGTCATACAGATCTTTCACTTGCTTGAATAAAGTCACACCAAGGTATTTTATATTATTTAGGACTATTGTGAAGGGTGTCATTTCCCTAATGTCTTTCTCAGCCTGTTTATCCTTTGAGTAGAGGAAGGCTACTGATTTATTTGAGTTAATTTTATACCCCAAGACTTTGCTGAAGTTGTTTATCAGGCTTAGTTGTTCTCTGGTGGAAATTTTGGGGTCACTTAAGTACACTATCCTATCGTCTGCAAATAGTGATATTTGTATTTCTTCCCTTCTAATTTGTATCCCTTTGACCTCCTTTATCTGTCTGATTGCTTTGGCTAGGACTTTCAATACTATATTGAATGAGTAGGGAGAGAGTGGGCAGCCTTGTGTAGGATTGCTTCAAGTTTCTCTCCATTTAGTTTGATGTTAGCTACGGGTTTGCTGTATATTACTTTTACTATGTCTAGATATGGGCCTTGAATTCCTGATCTTTTAAGGACTTTTATCATGAACGGCTATTGAATTTTGCCAAATGCTTTCTCAGCATCTAATGAAATGATCATATAGTTCTTATCTTTGGATTTGTTTATATAGGGGATAACAGTAATTGATTTTTGTTTATTAAACTATCCCTGCATCCCTGGGATGAAGCCTACTTGATCACGATGGATGATCATTTTGATGTGTTCTTGGATACAGTTTGCAAGAATTTTCTTGAGTATTTTTGAGTCAATATTCATAAGGGAAATTGGTCTGAAGTTCCCTTTCTTTGGTGGGTCTTTGTGTGGTTTTGGTGTAAGAGTAATTTTGGCTTCAAAGAAGGAATTTGGTAGTGCTCTGTCTATTTCTATTTTGTGGAATAGTTTTGACAGTTTTGGAATGAGGTTTTCTATGAAGGTCTGATAGAATTCTTCACTGAACCCATCTGGACCTGGGCTCTTTTTGGTTGGGAGTCCTTCAATGACTGCTTCTATTTCTTTAGAAGTTATAGGGTTGTTTAAATGGTTTATTTGGTCCTGATTTAACTTTGGTACTTGGTATCTGTCTAGAAAATTGTCCATTTCCTCCAGATTTTCCAGTTTGTTGAATATAGGCTTTTATAGTAGGATCTGATGATTTTTTTATTTCCTCAGATTTTGTGGTTGTGTCTCTCTTTTCATTTCTGATTTTGTTAAATTGGATACACACTCTGTGACCTCTGGTTATTCGGGCTCAGGGTTTATCTATCTTGCTTATTTTCTCAAAGAACCAGCTCCTGGTTTTGTTGATTCTCTGTATAGCCCTTTTTGTTTCTACTTGGTTGATTGCAGCCCTGAGTTTGATTATTTCCTCCCTTTTACTCTTCTTGGGTTTATTTATTTCTTTTTGTTCTAGAGCTTTTAGGTGTGCTGTCAAGCTGCTGACATATGTTCTCTCCTGTTTCTTTTTGCAGGCACTCAAAGCTATGGGTTTTCCTCTTAGCACAGCTTTCATTGTGTCCCATAAGTTTGGGAATGTTGTATCTTCATTTTCATTAAATTTTAAGAAGTCTTTAATTTTTTTCTTTATTTCTTCCTTGACCAAGTTGTCATTGAGTAGATCATTGTTCAACTTCCACATATATATGGGCTTTCTGTTATTATTGTTGTTATTGAAGGCCAGTCTTAGTCCATGGTGATCTGATAGGATGCATGGCATTATATCTATCTTCCTGTATCTGTTGAGGCCTGTTTTGTGACTAATTATATGTCAATTTTTGAGAAGGTACCATGAAGTGCTGAGAAGAAGGTATATCCTTTTGATTTAGGATGGAATGTTCTACAAACATCTGTTAAATCCATTTGATTCATAACTTCTGTTAGTTTCTCTATGTTTCTGTTTAATTTTTGTTTCCATGATCTGTCCAGTGATGAGAGTGGGGTGTTGAAATCTCCTACTATTATGGTGTGAGATTTGAGATTTAGCAAGGTTTCTTTTATGAATGTAGGTGCCCTTGCATTTAGAGCACAAATATTTAGGATTGAGAGTTCATCTTGTTGGATATTTCCTTTGATGAATATGAAGTGTCCTTCCTTATCTTTTCTTTTTTTTTCTTTTTCTTTTTTTTTTTTTGTTTTTTGTTTGTTTGTTTGTTTGTTCGTTTGTTTATTTTGTAGCTGGGGACCGAACACAGGGCCTTGTGTCCTTGCTCGGAAGCGCTCTTCCACTGAGCTAAATCCCCAACCCTCCTTATCTTTTCTTAATGACTTTTCATTGAGAGTGAACTTTATTTAATATTATTAGAATGGCAATTCCAGCTTGTTTCTTTGGGCCATTTGCTTGGAAAGTTGTTGTCCAGCCATTTAATCTGTGGGAGTGTCTGTCATCGTATCTGATTTGTGTTTCCTGTAGGCAGCAAAATGCTGGGTCCTCTTTACGTTTCCAGTCTGTTAGTCTGTGTCTTTTTATTGTGAAATTGAGTCCGATGATGTTGAGAGACATTAAAGAATAGTGATTGTCACTTCCTGTTATTTTTGTTGTTAGAGGTGGAATTATGTCTCACTTTTGGTTTCATTGTAAGGAAATTATATCCTTGTTTTCTGTATGGTATAGTTTCTCTCCTTGTGTTGAAGTTTTCCATCTATTATCCTTTGTAGGACTGGATTTCTAGGACGATATTATGTAAATTTGGTTTTATCATGGAATATCTTGGTTTCTCCATATATGTTAATTGAGAGTTTTGCTGGATATAGTAGCTTGGGCTGTCATTTGTGTTCACTTAGGGTCTGTATGACATCTGTCCAAGATCTTCTGGCTTTCATAGTCTCTGGTGAGAGGTCTGGTGTAATTCTTATAGGTCTGTATATGTATGGGCCACATGTGGGGCAGGCTCTGAATGGGTGTTCCTTCAGTCTCTGTTTTAATCTTTGCCTCTCTCTTCCCTGCCAAGGGTATTCTTGTTCCCCTTTTAAAGAAGGAGTGAAGCATTCACAATTTGATCATCCATCTTGAGTTTCCTTTGTTCTAGGCATCTAGGGTAATTCAAGCATTTGGGCTAATAGCCACTTATCAATGAGTGCATACCATGTGTGTTTTTCTGTGATTGGGTTAGCTCACTCAGGATGATAGTTTCCAGTTCCAACCATTTGGCTACGAATTTCATAAAGTCATTGTTTTTGATAGCTGAGTAATATTCCATTGTGTAGATGTACCACATTTTCTGTATCCATTCCTCTGTTGAAGGGCATCTGGGTTCTTTCCAGCTTCTGGCTATTATAAATAAGGCTGCGATGAACATAGTGGAGCACATGTCTTTTTTATATGTTGGGGCATCATTTGGGTATATGCCCAAGAGAGGTATAGCTGGATCCTCAGGCAGTTCAATGTCCAATTTTCTGAGGAACCTCCAGACTGATTTCCAGAATGGTTGTACCAGTCTGCAACCCCACCAACACTGGAGGAGTGTTCTTCTTTCTCCACATCCTCACCAGCATTTGCTGTCACCTAAGTTTTTGATCTTAGCCATTCTCACTGGTGTGAGGTGAAATCTCAGGGTTGTTTTGATTTGCATTTCCCTTATGACTAAAGATGTTGAACATTTCTTTAGGTGTTTCTCAGCCATTCGGCATTCCTCAGAAGTGAATTGTTTGTTTAGCGCTGAACCCCATTTTTTAATAGGGTTATTTATCTCCTTGCGGTCTAACTTCTTGAGTTCTTTGTATATTTTGGATATAAGGCCTCTATCTGTTGTAGGAATGTTAAAGATCTTTTCCCAATCTGTTGGTTGCCGTTTTGTCCTGACCACAGTGTCCTTTGCCTTACAGAAGCTTTGCAGTTTTATGAGATCCCATTTGTCGATTCTTGATCTTAGAGCATAAGCCATTGGTGTTTTATTCAGGAC
Source organism: Rattus norvegicus (assembly GCF_021556685.1). NCBI lineage: Eukaryota > Metazoa > Chordata > Mammalia > Rodentia > Muridae > Rattus > Rattus norvegicus. Next base: position 153,990,592 of record NC_141554.1, on the reverse strand, counting down.
ATTTTTTCCAGTGCCTATGTGTTCCAGATGCTTCCCTAGTTTACGGCTTCTACTTTTTTACTTGTGTTTTCCTGCATTTCTTTTTTTTTTTTTTTTTTTTTTATTAACTTGAGTATTTCTTATATACATTTCAAGTGTTATTCCCTTTCCCGGTTTCCGGACAAACATCACCCTCCCCCCTCCCCTTCCTTATGGGTGTTCCCCTCCCAAACCTCCCCCCATTGCCACCCTCCCCGCATAGTCTAGTTCACTGGGGGTTCAGTCTTAGCAGGACCCAGGGCTTCCCCTTCCACTGGTGCTCTTACTAGGATATTCATTGCTACCTATGGGGACAGAGTCCAGGGTCAGTCCATGTATAGTCTTTAGGTAGTGGCTTAGTCCCTGGAAGCTCTGGTTGCTTGACATTGTTGTACTTTTGGGGTCTCGAGCACCTTCAAGCTCTTCCAGTTCTTTCTCTGATTCCTTCAACGGGGGACCTATTCTCAGTTCAGTGGTTTGCTGCTGGCATTTGCCTCTGTATTTGCTGTATTCTGGCTGTGTCTCTCAGGAGAGATCTACATCCGGCTCCTGTCAGTCTGCACTTCTTTGCTTCATCCATCTTGTCTAATTGGGTGGCTGTATATGTATGGGCCACCTGTGGGGCAGGCTCTGAATGGGTGTTCCTTCAGTCTCTGTTTTAATCTTTGCCTCTCCCTTCCCTGCCAGGGGTATTCTTTTTCCTCATTTAAAGAAGGAGTGAAGCATTCACATTTTGATCATCCGTCTTGAGTTTCCTTTGTTCTAGGAATCTAGGGTAATTCAAGCATTTGGGCTAATAGCCACTTATCAATGAGTGCATACCATGTATGTCTTTCTGTGAGTGGGTTAGCTCACTCAGGATGATATTTTCCAGTTCCAACCATTTGCCTACGAATTTCATAAACTCGTTGTTTTTGATAGCTGAGTAATATTCCATTGTGTAGATGTACCACATTTTCTGTATCCATTCCTCTGTTGAAGGGCATCTGGGTTCTTTCCATTTTCTGGCTATTATAAATAAGGCTGCGATGAACATAGTGGAGCACGTGTCTCTTTTATATGTTGAGGCATCTTTTGGGTATATGCCCAAGAGAGGTATGGCTGGATCCTCAGGTAGTTCAATGTCCAATTTTCTGAGGAACCTCAAGACTGATTTCCAGAATGGTTTTACCAGTCTGCAATCCCACCAACAATGGAGGAGTGTTCCTCTTTCTCCACATCCTCACCAGCATCTGCTGTCACCTGAGTTTATGATCTTAGCCAATCGCACTGGTGTGAGGTGAAATCTCAGGGTTGTTTTGATTTGCATTTCCCTTATGACTAAAGATGTTGAACATTTCTTTAGGTGTTTCTCAGCCATTCGGCATTCCTCAGCTGTGAATTCTTTGTTTAGCTCTGAACCCCATTTTTTAATAGGGTTATTTGTTTCCCTGCGGTCTAACTTCTTGAGTTCTTTGTATATTTTGGATATAAGGCCTCTATCTGTTGTAGGATTGGTAAAGATCTTTTCCCAATCTGTTGGTTGCCGTTTTGTCCTAACCACAGTGTCCTTTGCCTTACAGAAGCTTTGCAGTTTTATGAGATCCCATTTGTCGATTCTTGATCTTAGAGCATAAGCCATTGGTGTTTTGTTCAGGAAATTTTTTCCAGTGCCCATGTGTTCCAGATGCTTCCCTAGTTTTTCTTCTATTAGTTTGAGTGTGTCTGGTTTGATGTGGAGGTCCTTGATCCACTTGGACTTAAGCTTTGTACAGGGTGATAAGCATGGATCGATCTGCATTCTTCTACATGTTGCCCTCCAGTTGAACCAGCACAATTTGCTGAAAATGCTATCTTTTTTCCATTGGAGGGTTTTGGCTCCTTTGTCAAAAATCAAGTGACCATAGGTGTGTGGGTTCATTTCTGGGTCTTCAATTCTATTCCATTGGTCTATCTGTCTGTCTCTGTACCAATACCATGCAGTTTTTATCACTATTGCTCTGTAATACTGCTTGAGTTCAGGGATAGTGATTCCCCCTGAAGTCCTTTTATTGTTGAGGATAGTTTTAGCTATCCTGGGTTTTTTGTTATTCCAGATGAATTTGCAAATTGTTCTGTCGAACTCTTTGAAGAATTGGATTGGTATTTTGATGGGGATTGCATTGAATCTGTACATCGCTTTTGGTAAAATGGCCATTTTTACTATATTAATCCTGCCAATCCATGAGTATGGGAGATCTTTCCATCTTCTGAGGTCTTCTTCAATTTCTTTCTTCAGTGTCTTGAAGTTCTTATTGTACAAATCTTTTACTTGCTTGGTTAAAGTCACACCGAGGTACTTTATATTATTTGGGTCTATTATGAAGGGTGTCGTTTCCCTAATTTCTTTCTCGGCTTGATTCTCTTTTGTGTAGAGAAAGGCTACTGATTTATTTGAGTTAATTTTATACCCAGCCACTTTGCTGAAGTTGTTTATCAGCTTTAGTAGTTCTCTGGTGGAACTTTTGGGATCACTTAAATATACTATCATATCATCTGCAAATAGTGATATTTTGACTTCTTCTTTTCCGATCTGTATCCACTTGACCTCCTTTTGTTGTCTAATTGCTCTGGCTAGAACTTCAAGAACTATATTGAATAAGTAGGGAGAGAGTGGGCAGCCTTGTCTAGTCCCGGATTTTAGTGGGATTGCTTCAAGTTTCTCTCCATTTAGTTTAATGTTAGCAACTGGTTTGCTGTATATGGCTTTTACTATGTTTAGGTATGGGCCTTGAATTCCTATTCTTTCCAGGACTTTTATCATGAAGTGGTGTTGAATTTTGTCAAATGCTTTCTCAGCATCTAATGAAATGATCATGTGGTTTTGTTCTTTCAGTTTGTTTATATAATGGATCACGTTGATGGTTTTCCGTATATTAAACCATCCCTGCATGCCTGGGATGAAGCCTACTTGGTCATGGTGGATGATTGTTTTGCTGGACTCTTGGATTCAATTTGCCAGAATTTTATTGAGTATTTTTGCGTCAATATTCATAAGGGAAATTGGTCTGAAGTTCTCTTTCTTTGTTGGGTCTTTGTGTGGTTTAGGTATAAGACTAATTGTGGCTTCATAAAAGGAATTCGGTAGTGCTCCATCTGTTTCAATTTTGTGGAATAGTTTGGATAATATTGGTATGAGGTCTTCTAAGAAGGCCTGATAGAATTCTGCACTAAACTGTCTGGACCTGGGATCTTTTTGGTTGGAAGACCTTTAATGACTGCTTCTATTTCCTTAGGAGTTATGGGGTTGTTTAACTGGTTTATCTGTTCCTGATTTAACTTCGGTACCTGGTATCTGTCTAGGAAATTGTCCATTTCCTGCAGATTTTCAAGTTTTGTTGAATATAGGTTTTTATAGTAAGATCTGATGATTTTTTGAATTTCCTCTGAATCTGTAGTTATGTCTCCCTTTTCATTTCTGATTTTGTTAATTTTGACACACTCTCTGTGTCATCTCATTAGTCTGGCTAAGGGTTTATCTATCTTCTTGATTTTCTCAAAGAACCAACTTTTGTTTCTGTTGATTCTTTCTATGGTCCTTTTTGTTTCTACTTGGTTGATTTCAGCTCTGAGTTTGATTATTTCCTGCCTTCTACTCCTCTTGGGTGTATTTGCTTCTTTTTGTTCTAGACCTTTTAGGTGTGCTGTCAAGCTGCTGACATATGCTCTTTCCTGTTTCTTTCTGCAGGCACTCAGCTCTATGAGTTTTCCTCTTAGCACAGCTTTCATTGTGTCCCATAAGTTTGGGTATGTTGTACCTTCATTTCCATTAAATTCTAAAAAGTTTTTAATTTCTTTCTTTCTTTCTTCCTTGACCAGGTTATCATTGAGTAGAGCATTGTTCAATTTCCATGTATATGTTGGCATTCTTCCCTTATTTTTATTGAAGACCAGTTTTAGGCCGTGGTGGTCCGATAGCACGCATGGGATTATTTCTATCTTTCTGTACCTGTTGAGGCCAGTTTTTTGACCAATTATATGATCAATTTTGGAGAAAGTACCATGAGGAGCTGAGAAGAAGGTATATCCTTTTGCTTTAGGATAGAATATTCTATAAATATCCGTTAAGTCCATTTGGCTCATGACTTCTCTTAGTCTGTCTACGTCTCTGTTTAATTTCTGTTTCCATGATCTGTCCATTGATGGGAGTGGGGTGTTGAAATCTCCCACTATTATTGTGTGAGGTGCAATGTGTGTTTTGAGCTTTAGTAAGGTTTCTTTTACATATGTAGGTGCCCTTGTATTTGGGGCATAGATATTTAGGATTGAGAGTTCATCTTGGTGGATTTTTCCTTTGATGAATATGAAGTGTCCTTCCTTATCTTTTTTGATGACTTTTAGTTGGAAATTGATTTTATTTGATATTAGAATGGCTACTCCAGCTTGCTTCTTCTGACCATTTGCTTGGAAAGTTGTTTTCCAGCCTTTCACTCAGAGGTAATGTCTGTCTTTGTCTCTGAGGTGTGTTTCCTGTAGGCAGCAGAATGCAGGGTCCTCGTTGCGTATCCAGTTTGTTAATCTATGTCTTTTTATTGGGGAGTTGAGGCCATTGATATTGAGAGATATTAAGGAATAGTGATTATTGCTTCCTGTTATATTCATATTTGGATGTGAGATTATGTTTGTGTGCTTGTCTTCTCTTTGTTTTGTTGCCAAGATGATTAGTTTCTTGCTTCTAGGGTATAGCTTGCCTCCTTATGTTGGGCTTTACCATTTATTATCCTTTGTAGTGCTGGATTTGTAGAAAGATACTGTGTAAATTTGGTTTTGTCATGGAATATCTTGGTTTCTCCATCTATGTTAATTGAGAGTTTTGCAGGATACAGTAACCTGGGCTGGCATTTGTGTTCTCTTAGGGTCTGTATGACATCTGTCCAGGATCTTCTGGCCTTCATAGTTTCTGGCGAAAAGTCTGGTGTGATTCTGATAGGTCTCCCTTTATATGTTATTTGACCTTTTTCCCTTACTGCTTTTAATATTCTTTCTTTATTTTGTGCGTTTGGTGTTTTGACAATTATGTGACGGGAGGTGTTTCTTTTCTGGTCCAATCTATTTGGAGTTCTGTAGGCTTCTTGTATGCCTATGGGTATTTCTTTTTTTAGGTTAGGGAATTTTCTTCTATGATTTTGTTGACGATATTTACTGGTCCTTTGAGCTGGGAGTCTTCACTCTCTTCTATACCTATTATCCTTAGGTTTGATCTTCTCATTGAGTCCTGGATTTCCTGTATGTTTTGGACCAGTAGCTTTTTCCGCTTTACATTATCTTTGACAGTTGAGTCAATGATTTCTATGGAATCTTCTGCTCCCGAGATTCTCTCTTCCATCTCTTGAATTCTGTTGGTGAAGCTTGTATCTACAGCTCCTTGTCTTTTCTTTTGATTTTCTATGTCCAGGGTTGTTTCCATGTGTTCTTTCTTGATTGCTTCTATTTCCATTTTTAATTCCTTCAACTGTTTGATTGTGTTTTCCTGGAATTCTTTCAGGGATTTTTGCCATTCCTCTCTGTAGGCTTCCACTTGTTCTCTAAGGGAGTTCTTTATGTCTTTCTTGAAGTCCTCCAGCATCATGATCAAATATGATTTTGAAACTAGGTCTTGCTTTTCTGGTGTGTTTGGATATTCCGTGTTTGCTTTGGTGGGAGAATTGGGCTCCGATGATGCCATGTAGTCTTGGTTTCTGTTGCTTGGGTTCCTGTGCTTGCCTCTCGCCATCAGATTATCTCTAGTGTTACTTTGTTCTGCTATTTCTGACTGTGGCTAGACTGTCCTGTAACCTGTGTGTCAGGAGTGCTGTAGACCTGTTTTCCTGTTTTCTTTCAGCCAGTTATGGGGACAGAGTGTTCTGCTTTCGGGCGTGTAGTTTTTCCTCTCTACAGGTCTTCAGCTGTTCCTGTGGGACTGTGTCTTGAATTCACCAGGCAGGTTTCTTGCAGGGGAAAAATTGGTCCTACCTGTGGTTCCAAGGCTCAAGTTTGCTCGTGGGGTACTGCCTAAGTCCTCTCTGCTGTGGCAGCAACCGGGAAAATCTGTGCCGCTCCTTCCGGGAGCCTCCGTGCACCAGGGTTCCAGATGATGTTTGGTGTTTTCCTCTGGCGCCTGGATGTGCACAGAGTGCAGTCCCTTCTGGTTTCCCAGGCGTGTCCGCCTCTCTGAAGGTTCAGCTCTCCCTCCCATGGGATTTGGGTGCAGAGAACTGTTTATCCGGTCTGTTTCCTTCAGGTTCCGGCAGTGTCTCAGGCGCAGGGGTCCTGCCGCTCCCGGGCCCTCCCCTACGGGAACCCAGAGGCCTTATACAGTTGCCTCTTGGGCCAGGGATGTGGGCAGGGGTGGGCAGTGTTGGTGGTCTCCTCCGCTCTGCAGCCTCAGGAGTGCCCACCTGATCAGGCGGTGGGGTCTCTCTCCCACGGGGTTTGGGAGCAGAGAGCTGCTGCGGTCCGGGATCCGTCGGTGTGGGACTTCCGATAAACACAGGAAGTGCCCGGCCTTAGAGGAATTTTTCCTCTGTATGTCCTGAGTTCACCAGGCAGGTTTCTTGCAAGGGAAAAGTTGGTCCTACCTGCAGTTCCAAGGCTCAAGTTTGCTCGTGGGGTACTGCCTAAGTCCTATCCGCTGTGGCAGCAACCGGGAAGATCTGCGCCGCTCTTTCCGGGAGCCTCCGTGCACCAGGGTTCCAGATGGCGTTTGGTGTTTTCCTCTGGCGCCTGGATTTGCACAGAGTGCAGTCTCTTCTGGTTTCCCAGGCGTGTCCGCCTCTCTGAAGGTTCAGCTCTCCCTCCCTCGGGATTTGGGTGCAGAGAACTGTTTATCCGGTCTGTTTCCTTCAGGTTCCGGCAGTGTCTCAGGCACAGGGGTCCTGCCGCTCCCGGGCCCTCCCCTATGGGAACCCAGAGGCCTTATACAGTTGCCTCTTGGGCCAGGGATGTGGGCAGGGGTGGGCAGTGTTGGTGGTCTCCTCCGCTCTGCAGCCTCAGGAGTGCCCACCTGATCAGGCGGTGAGGTCTCTCTCCCACGGGGTTTGGGAGCAGAGAGCTGCTGCGGTCCGGGATCCGCCGGTGTGGGACTTCCGGTAACGACCCTGGTGCTTTTTTTTCCTGCATTTCTTTAAGGGATTTCTTTATGTCTTTCTAAATTCCTCCATCGTTATCAAAAAATGTGATTTTTAAATCTAAATCTTGCTTTTCTGGTGTGTTCGTATATCTGGTATTTTCTTTGGTGGGAAAACTAGGTTCTGGTGATGCCTAGTATTCTTGATATCTGTTGCTTAGGTTCCTATGTTTGCCTCTTGCCATTGGGTTGTCTCTGGTATTTGCTTGTCTTGCTGTTTCTGAGAGTGACTTGACCCTGCTGTAGGCCTCTGTGTCACCACTCCAGTAGAACTGTTTTCCTATTTTCTTTCAGCCTTCTCTGAGAACAGGTGCTCTGATTTTTGGTGTGTCGGTGCTCCTGGAGACTGTCTTTCAGCTCTAGGCATGGGCAGGAATCAAAGGGTCCTGTCCCTGATTGCTCCTAGGTCCTTGTACCCAGCGCACACAGTTGGTACTATGTAATTCTCTTTTGCGTCTGGATCGTGGGCAGAGGATAGTCTCCTCTGACTTCTTAGGAGTATTCCACTTCTGAGGGTCCAGCTCTCTCCCCCATGGGATTTGGATGCAGGGAACTGTTTGGCCAGTTCAGTTCCATCCTGGGCACAGACCAGAATCGCGGATATAGGCGGCTATCTGTTCCTATATCCCTGTGTCCAGAGGCATTGTGTAGTTTCCATTTTACCGGGGATGTGGGCAGAAGTTTGCAGAGGTGGCAGTCTGTCCTGTGTTCTCAGGATGTCTGCACTCCTGGGTCTTCAGCTCTCTTCCCCACGGGGATTTGGGTGCAGGGAACTATGGGATGAATCTGATATATTTTCTGCCCCAATCAAAAAACTTATCACATTTCCCTTGCTCTTTTTATAAAATAACAACTTCTCAGACTAATAACATATTGAATGGTTAATTCTTTCTTGAAGGACTAGTAAATGGAAATATCTCTCAAAATTGAATTACAAAATAAGACAAACTTAAGAAGGTCTTTAGAACTTGGGCAAAACAAGGGATTAAAATGAAAGCATTGATCTTCCTGGTTGCTGCCGCTGCAGAGAGCTCGTGGGCAGCACCCCGCGAGCAAACTTGAGCCTTGGGACCACAGGTAAGATCAACTTTTCTGCTGCAAGAGACCTGCCCGGTGAACTCGAGACACACAGAGGCAGAATTCCTCTAGGACCGGGCACCTCCTGTGTTTACCAGGAGTCCCACACCCAAGGATCCCGGCCCACAGCAGCTCTCTGCTCCCAGACCCCGTGGGAGAGAGACCCCACCACATGGTCAGGTGGGTACTCCTGAGGCTGCAGAGCAGAAGAGACCACCAACACTGCCCACCCCTGCCCACATCCCTGGCCCAAGAGGAAACTGTATAAGGCCTCTGGGTTCCCGTGGGGGAGGGCCCAGGAGCAGCAGGACTGCACCAGAGACACCGCCGGAACCTGAAGGAAACAGACCGGATAAACAGCTCTCTGCACCCAAATCCCATGGGAGGGAGAGCTAAACATTCAGAGAGGCAGACATGCCTGGGAAACCAGAAGAGACTGCACTCTGCACACACATCTCGGACACCAGAGGAAAACACCAAATGCCATCTGGAACCCTGGTGCACTGAAGCTCCTGGAAACGGCAACACAGATCTTCCTGGTTGCTGCCGCCACAGAGAGCTCCTGGGCAGCACCCCACCAGCGAACTTGAGCCTCGGGACCACAGGAAAGACCAACTTTTCTGCTGCAAGTGACCTGCCTGGTGAACTCAAGAAACAGGCCCACAGCAACAGCTGAAGACCTGTAGTGAGGAAAAACTACACACCCGAAAGCAGAACACTCTGTCCCCATAACTGGCTGAAAGAAAACAGGAAAACAGGTCTACAGCACTCCTGACACACAGGCTTATAGGGCAGTCTATTCACTGTCAGAAATAGCAGAACAAAGTAACACTAGAATAATCTGATGGCGAGAGGCAAGCACAGGAACCCAAGCAACAGAAACCAAGACTACATGGCACCATCTGAGCCCAATTCTCCCACCAAAACAAACATGGAATATCCAAACACACCAGAAAAGCAAGATCTAGTTTCAAAATCATATTTGATCATGATGCTGAAGGACTTCAAGAAAGATGTGAAGAACTCCCTTAGAGAACAAGTAGAAGCCTACAGAAAGGAATCGCAAAAATCCCTGAAAGAATTCTAGGAAAACATAAATAAACAAGTAGAAGCCCATAGAAAGGAGTCACAAAAATCCCTGAAAGAATTCCAGGAAAACATAAATAAACAAGTAGAAGTCCATAGAGAGAAGACACAAAAATCCCTGAAAGAATTCCAGGAAAACACAATCAAACAGTTGAAGGAATTGAAAATGGAAATAGAAGCAATCAAGAAAGAACACATGGAAACAACCCTGGATATAGAAAAACAAAAGAAGAGACAAGGTGCTGTAGATACAAGCTTCACCAACAGAATTCAAGAGATGGAAGAGAGAATCTCAGGAGCAGAAGATTCCATAGAAATCATTGACTCAACTGTCAAAGATAATGTAAAACAGAAAAAGCTACTGGTCCAAAACATACAGGAAATCCAGGACTCAATGAGAAGATCAAACCTAAGGATAATAGGTATAGAAGAGAGTGAAGACTCCCAGCTCAAAGGACCAGTAAATATCTTCAAAAAAAACCAGAGAAGAAAACTTCCCTAACCTAAAAAAAGAGATACCCATAGGCATACAAGAAGCCTACAGAACTCCAAATAGATTGGACCAGAAAAAAAACACCTCTCGTCACATAATAGTCAAAACACCAAACGCACAAAATAAAGAAGGAATATTAAAAGCAGTAAGGGAAAAAGGTCAAGTAACATATAAAGGCAGACCTATCAGAATCACACCAGACTTCTCGCCAGCGACTATGAAGACCAGAAGATCCTGGACTGATGTCATACAGACCCTAAGAGAACACAAATGCCAGCCCAGGTTATTGTATCCTGCAAAACTCTCAATTAACATAGATGGAGAAACCAAGATATTCCATGACAAAACCAAATTTACACAATATCTTTCTACAAATCCAGCACTACAAAGGATAATAAATGGTAAAGCCCAACATAAGGAAGCAAGCTATACCCTAGAAGAAGCAAGAAACTAATCCTCTTGGCAACAAAACAAAGAGAAGAAAAGCACACAAACATAACCTCACATCCAAATATGAATATAACAGGAAGCAATAATCACTGTTCCTTAATATCTCTCAACATCAATGGCCTCAACTCCCCAATAAAAAGACATAGATTAACAAACTGGATACGCAACGAGGACCCTGCATTCTGCTGCCTACAAGAAACACACCTCAGAGACAAAGACAGACACTACCTCTGAGTGAAAGGCTGGAAAACAACTTTCCAAGCAAATGGTCAGAAGAAGCAAGCTGGAGTAGCCATTCTAATATCAAATAAAATCAATTTTCAACTAAAAGCCATCAAAAAATATAAGGAAGGACACTTCATATTCATCAAAGGAAAAATCCACCAAGATGAACTCTCAATCCTAAATACCTATGCCCCAAATACAAGGGCACCTACATACATAAAAGAAACCTTACTAAAGCTCAAAACACACATTGCACCTCACACAATAATAGTAGGAGATTTCAACACCCCACTCCCATCAATGGACAGATCATGGAAACAGAAATTAAACAGAGACGTAGACAGACTAAGAGAAGTCATGAGCCAAATGGACTTAACGGATATTTATAGAATATTCTATCCTAAAGCAAAAGGATATACCTTCTTCTCAGCTCCTCATGGTACTTTCTCCAAAATTGATCATATAATTGGTCAAAAAACTGGCCTCAACAGGTACAGAAAGATAGAAATAATCCCATGCGTGCTATCGGACCACCACGGCCTAAAACTGGTCTTCAATAAAAATAAGGGAAGAATGCCAACATATACATGGAAATTGAACAATGCTCTACTCAATGATAACCTGGTCAAGGAAGAAAGAAAGAAAGAAATTAAAAACTTTTTAGAATTTAATGGAAATGAAGGTACAACATACCCAAACTTATGGGACACAATGAAAGCTGTGCTAAGAGGAAAACTCATAGAGCTGAGTGCCTGCAGAAAGAAACAGGAAAGAGCATATGTCAGCAGCTTGACAGCACACCTAAAAGGTCTAGAACAAAAAGAAGCAAATACACCCAAGAGGAGTAGAAGGCAGGAAATAATCAAACTCAGAGCTGAAATCAACCAAGTAGAAACAAAAAGGACCATAGAAAGAATCAACAGAAACAAAAGTTGGTTCTTTGAGAAAATCAAGAAGATAGATAAACCCTTAGCCAGACTAATGAGATGACACAGAGAGTGTGTCAAAATTAACAAAATCAGAAATGAAAAGGGAGACATAACTACAGATTCAGAGGAAATTCAAAAAATCATCAGATCTTACTATAAAAACCTATATTCAACAAAACTTGAAAATCTGCAGGAAATGGACAATTTCCTAGACAGATACCAGGTACCGAAGTTAAATCAGGAACAGATAAACCAGTTAAACAACCCCATAACTCCTAAGGAAATAGAAGCAGTCATTAAAGGTCTTCCAACCAAAAAGATCCCAGGTCCAGACAGTTTAGTGCAGAATTCTATCAGGCCTTCTTAGAAGACCTCATACCAATATTATCCAAACTATTCCACAAAATTGAAACAGATGGAGCACTACCGAATTCCTTTTATGAAGCCACAATTAGTCTTATACCTAAACCACACAAAGACCCAACAAAGAAAGAGAACTTCAGACCAATTTCCCTTATGAATATTGACGCAAAAATACTCAATAAAATTCTGGCAAATTGAATCCAAGAGTCCAGCAAAACAATCATCCACCATGACCAAGTAGGCTTCATCCCAGGCATGCAGGGATGGTTTAATATACGGAAAACCATCAACGTGATCCATTATATAAACAAACTGAAAGAACAAAACCACATGATCATTTCATTAGATGCTGAGAAAGCATTTGACAAAATTCAACACCACTTCATGATAAAAGTCCTGGAAAGAATAGGAATTCAAGGCCCATACCTAAACATAGTAAAAGCCATATACAGCAAACCAGTTGCTAACATTAAACTAAATGGAGAGAAACTTGAAGCAATCCCACTAAAATCCGGGACTAGACAAGGCTGCCCACTCTCTCCCTACTTATTCAATATAGTTCTTGAAGTTCTAGCCAGAGCAATTAGACAACAAAAGGAGGTCAAGTGGATACAGATCGGAAAAGAAGAAGTCAAAATATCACTATTTGCAGATGATATGATAGTATATTTAAGTGATCCCAAAAGTTCCACCAGAGAACTACTAAAGCTGATAAACAACTTCAGCAAAGTGGCTGGGTATAAAATTAACTCAAATAAATCAGTAGCCTTTCTCTACACAAAAGAGAATCAAGCCGAGAAAGAAATTAGGGAAACGACACCCTTCATAATAGACCCAAATAATATAAAGTACCTCGGTGTGACTTTAACCAAGCAAGTAAAAGATTTGTACAATAAGAACTTCAAGACACTGAAGAAAGAAATTGAAGAAGACCTCAGAAGATGGAAAGATCTCCCATACTCATGGATTGGCAGGATTAATATAGTAAAAATGGCCATTTTACCAAAAGCGATGTACAGATTCAATGCAATCCCCATCAAAATACCAATCCAATTCTTCAAAGAGTTCGACAGAACAATTTGCAAATTCATCTGGAATAACAAAAAACCCAGGATAGCTAAAACTATCCTCAACAATAAAAGGACTTCAGGGGGAATCACTATCCCTGAACTCAAGCAGTATTACAGAGCAATAGTGATAAAAACTGCATGGTATTGGTACAGAGACAGACAGACAGACCAATGGAATAGAATTGAAGACCCAGAAATGAACGCACATACCTATGGTCACTTGATTTTTGACAAAGGAGCCAAAACCAGCCAATGGAAAAAAGATAGCATTTTCAGCAAATGGTGCTGGTTCAACTGGAGGTCAACATGTAGAAGAATGCAGATTGATCCATGCTTATCACCCTGTACAAAGCTTAAGTCCAAGTGGATCAAGGACCTCCACATCAAACCAGACACACTCAAACTAATAGAAGAAAAACTAGGGAAGCATCTGGAACACATGGGCACTGGAAAAAATTTCCTGAACAAAACACCAATGGCTTATGCTCTAAGATCAAGAATTGAGAAATGGGATCTCATAAAACTGCAAAGCTTCTGTAAGGCAAAGGACACTGTGGCCCACATGTGGCCCATACATATACAGCCACCCAAATTGACAAGATGGATGAAGCAAAGAAGTGCAGGCGTACAGGAGCCGGATGTAGATCGCTCCTGAGAGACACAGCCAGAATACAGCAAATACAGAGGCGAATGCCAGCAGCAAACCACTGAACTGAGAATAGGACCCCCGTTGAAGGAATCAGAGAAAGAAGTGGAAGAGCTTGAAGGGGCTCGAGACCCCAAGTGTACAACAATGCCAAGCAACCAGAGCTTCCAGGAACTAAGACACTACCTTAAGACTATACATGGACTGACCTTGGACTCTAACCTCATAGGTAGCAATGAATATCCTAGTAAGAGCACCAGTGGAAGGCGAAGCCCTCGGTCCTGCTAAGACTGAACCCCAGTGAACTAGACTGTTGGGGGGAGGGCGGCAATGGCGGGAGGGTGGGGAGCAGAACACCCATAAGGAAGGGGAGGGGGGAGGGGGATGTTTGCCTGGAAACCGGGAAAGGGAATAACACTCGTAATGTATACAAGAAATACTCAAGTTAATAAAAAAAAGTAAAAAAAAAAAAAGAAAGAAAAAGAAAGTGTTGTGTCTGGAGAGATGCCTTAATGGTTTAGAGCACTGACTGCTCTTTCAAAGGTCCTGAGTTCAATTCCCAGCCACCACATGGTGGCTCACAACCATCTTTAATGGATCTGTTTCTTTCTTCTGGTGTGTCTGAAGACAGCTACTGTGTAGTCCTTTACATAAAATAAATAAATCTTTTTCAAAAATAAAAATGATGATTGTGAATGAGGATGTATAATAGATATAGGCACCATGTAATGGGAAAATATGTTAAGAAGCAACAGTGTAGAAATACAAATCAGAGAATGTTTCCTATCTCAAGTATGTAACTCAGTCTTGAAAACAATAGCATTTGTTGGGTTCTATGAAAATGAGTAAAGGAGAATCACAACGGGTATAGCAATTAAATGTCATATACAAACAATACAGTCATCATATTGCATATATATCCTGTCAAAATGGCAACAATCAGAACTAGTAATAGTTCAGATCCATAATCAGATTACACTTTATCTTCTGCAAAATACTAAATTATAGAACGGAGCAGAACTACAGAGCTTAGAGGGAGAAAATGTACTCATTAATGAGAATAAATTAGACTAGTCATTGAAAGAAATGTTATAAAACTGTCTATGTTTTTCTGTCTGTCTGTCTGCTGTCTGCCTGCTTGCCTATCTGTCCATCTATCTATCTATCTATCTATCTATCTATCTATCTATCTATCTATCTATCTATCTATCTATCTATCTATCTATCATACCAAGGACCAGCCTTGGCTTGGAGAGGGATTCTGAGAAAAGGAGTGTCTGGGAGCAGTGAAAAGGACTCAAATTCAAATTGTGGATCCAAGCTGATGTTCTGCTTGATATAGTTTTTCCAGTCTGCTTTTCTCTATGTTCAGTTTTTTCTCTGGAGATCTATGTTCTGCTTTCTTGCTATTCTAAGAAATCTTTCTGACCATGTTCTGCTTGCTTGTGTGTGTGTATTTGGGGGGTGACACTCTCAACCCAGCCCCAAATATGTCTGTCTGTCTGTCCTTCAGTCTGTCTGTCTGTTCTTCAAGCAGTTCTCTCTTTTATCCCTAAAAAAAATTCTCTGGATAGCTCAGCTCCTGCAGAACACAGGCCCAGTCTTTTATTTTACATATCAATCCAGTCATTTACTCTAGGTTTTCTTTTGATTATCTTATGAATCAGCATCCTGTGACCCCAGCCCTTTGATTGAGACAGCAAGCTTACTTTTTTTTAACTTGCGAAAGTATTCAGAGATCTGTCTGCTTTGTTAAGCACAATAGATAAACTAGTAGGGTGTGACCCTGCCCAGAAATTACCATTTCTCCCCCACCTGGCCTTAACCTTACTCTGTCCTAGTCTAACCTTGAAATCAGCCTGTCTTTGTGTCTTTCTGACAAACTGGCTCCTATTATAGCTGCCTTTGTTCCCTCATAATTCATATTGTATCCTTTTATTTTGCATAGTTAAGAAATTATATATATTTTGAACTCTTGTATTTAGAGCTCTTTTCCATAGCCACATGGGCTGTCCTGAAGGTCCCAGTGTTTACCATTTTGCTGAGACATAGTCACACCCTCAACTCCTGGACTCCTGCTCTTTCTAGGAAGGATATTCCTCAATGGAATGTAAAACATGTCCATTATTATAGAAAAAGCACCCATCAACACTCATAGAGACTCACACTGGTAGCCCTGTCCCAGAGGCAAGAATCAGGTACTCTGTCCCTACCAGGGCTACACCAGGCTCTTCACTATTACTTATCAATTCATCCATCTGCATCTATGCTGAGCATGGTTGGTTCAAGGTATGTGTATCTAGAAGCTCTTAGAAGGTTGTGAGTGTTACTCAGTGGTGGAATGCTTCCCTAGCATCTGCAGAGCCTTGGGTTTTGGTGCTCCAGATGAATAAGCAAACCAATAAGCTTTGAGAATTCAGCATATCATTTGAAAGAAATGGATAGAAAGAATACATCAGTTATAAATGCAAACAAATTCTTACCTGGGCAAAAGAACAGTACAACACAATCATGTTTTCTAATACATTGTTGACAATGTTTAATCATAGAGTATATTAATAATATTTATAAAGGAAAATGATCATGGCAATATCTCAGTTAGCAAAGTACTTGCTTTTCAAACATGAGGACCTGAGTTTAATTTCTCAAAACTCATTTAAAAAATAAATTGGGTGTGGTTGTTTGCTTTTGGACTTCCAACACTCTGAAGGCAGAAGCAGAAACATCTCTGGGGCTTGCTGGCCAGCCATCTTAGATTAATTGATGAGTTTGATATGTAAAAATTCACCTCAAAAAATTGCAAAGGTAAATAAAGCATACGGTTTGGTTCTCTCTTAACATTGTGAGATCCAATGACCACTTCACTGTAGGTTTCACTGAAACCTAATGGTCACTCAGCAGCATTGAATACAGCACACTTCCCTTAACTTAAAAAACTTAAAACGTTGACCTTTATCTATGTTTACATTCCCCCCCCCCCCCCTCTCTCTCTCTCTCTCTCTCTCTCTCTCTCTCTGTCTTTGTCTCTCTCTGTGTTGGTGTCTGCATTTAGTCTAGGCTCCATCTGACTCACTTTAAAAAGGGCTGCTTGCCCTTCCCTCTCTTTCTTGCTCTTGCTCTGTCCTCTCGCCCCTGCCCCTGCTTCCCCTCTTTCCTCTTTCCCCACTCTGTTTCCCTCTCTCTCTTTCCATGTGCTCATGATTGACCTCCATTCCTCTACTTTCTCCCCCCCCCCTCTCTCTCACCCTGCCCTTTTCTGTCTCTACTCCCTCAACTCCCCTCCCCATGCACTGAATAAGCTCTATTTTATACCATACCATCTTTTGGCTGGTTCCTTAGGGGGAAGGGAGTGTCTCAGCCTGGGCCAGCAGAGGCACCCCCTCCCCCCACACCATACTGTGCCCCCACCAAACACATCTCTGGTATCTTTCTTTTTAGAAAACACAACAATCTACTTTGTGTGTGTGTGTGTTTGTGTGTGTGTGTGTGTGTGTGTGTGTGTATACATGAATTTATGTAGGTTCCTCCCATGACACTATTTCACGTGTGATAGTCATAGGGCAACTTGCAGGGGCCAGTGCTCTCCTCCTACCATGTATATCTTGGAAACTGAACTTAGGTGGTGAGGTCTGGTTACAAGTACCTTAGCTCACTGCGCCATCTTTATGATCTACATTCTTGGTTTCTTTCTCACCTCCTATGTTCTCGTTTGACTCTTTACTTTTTTGGTTTTTGCTGGTTTCTCTTGTTTTCTGTTGGGCTGAGAGAAATAATAAATGTCCCAGAAAGTAAACTCTAAGGCAGTTTTGTTATGTTTGCATACTTTCATATGATATCTTTGCTTGGATGTCAGTCTGCTCAACTTTGAAATTACTGAAAAACAAACCTGTTCATCTCTTATTCTTTGAGAATTCAGAAAATAAAATACCACCATTTATCTAAGTGCTCAACTAAAAAGCTATGGAACATCTCCTAATATCTCCTTTGCTCTTAATCATATCTGATAAATACATCAGTAGATCTTTTATCATTCTTTTAATTCCAGTTTCCTCCTATTTCTTCTAGCACCTTTCTTAGTTTTAGCCATCTTCTGAAGCTGCTTTCTCAGTTCACACTGTACATAGTCTAGTGGCCATAGTAATATCCTTAAAGTGTAATTCTTAGCAGCCATCCCCATGCCTAAAATCCTTCTGCACTTTTCCAATTTTTTTGTACAACAAACTATAAATTGTTTAACTGTGTTTAAAAAAAACAAATTCTTTTATTACCCAGGGCACTCTGCCTTTTCAACAGTAGTTTTTAGTTCTCTACTTAGTTCTTTCTTCTCAGGTCATACTGTACTAAATTAATTTGTAAAAATTTTACACCAAAATGTATAAAGGCATTCATATTATTGAATAGGAAGAAATCAAATTATTAAATTATGCTGTATGCTTAAGAAAAGATTATTTTAAATAATTATCATATTTATCATCCTGAAATACATTCCAATTATAGTTAAGAGCTAAGTCAAAAACTACTGATATCTAACTTAGAAGTGTGGCATTATCACAGAAATGCATAGAAATATCAAGTTGTCTGAGAATAGAGTACTACTAAAGGTTTTGGTTGGACAGTGAAACAAAGGACTAAGGTACATATTTTACATATCAAAAGAGACCTGGCCTCCATACCTTGCCTCCAGAGGCTCTTCCCTATATAATCTCCTCTTCCTTTCTCCTTTTCTCCCTCTGTTCCTCCTTCCCTCTGTCCCTCTCCCCTTTCTCTTTCTCCCTCTATATTTCTCTCTCCGCATGCATGCCCTTTCTTTTTTTCTCTTCTCTCTTTCCTACTGTCTCCCCAAGGTGATTTCCATGGCCTCGGTCCTTGGGGTCAATGAACTAACCCAAAAAGCAGCTTCCCAATGAATCTGCCTTTAATATAATCTAAGCTGGTTTGAATGGACTCATTTCACCAGTGGAGAAATAACCCACCACTAAATATACAAAATCAATGTTTCTGCAAAAATTTAAAGGCTGTACTGTAACTAATAATAATATTTGTTTAACGTTTTGTATAGTTGAGGTAGAAGATCATGATAATAATGATGGAAGAGGCTGTTACTTCATGGTATCCAGGAGGCAGAGACAGAGAGGTAGAGAGAAAGGGGAAGGGGGGGGATAGTGGTGCTGGAGTTCTATCTACTTCACCAGTTTCCTATCTTAGTTATATTAGAAACACCATTCTAAAGATCACAACTCTTTCTTTTATTCCCCTTTTATTGAAAACAGCATTTTTTCTAATATAATATTTCTTGATTATGGTTTCTCTTCCTTCTACTCTTCATAGTTCCTCTCCACCTCCTCTCCCATGTGGATCACTCTCAATATCTCATTAGAAAACAAGTCATATAAGGAATTATAATAAATATGATATGATATGATATGATATAACAAAGCTTAACACAATGGAATAAGATAACACAAACAGAAGAGCCCAGGAAAAGGCACAAGAAGCAGAGAGGCACCTGTTCTCACACTCAGGAATCCAATAAAACACTAAATTAGAAGCCATAATACATTTGCAATGGTACTGTTAGGTACAAAGAGAGAAGAAAAATATAAAAAATAAAAACAAAAATAATAAGATAAATTTAAAAAATGTAAATCCTAACATATTGTTTTGACAGAAGGAAACTCCAAAGATTTAAGTTCATTGGCCATTTATTGCTGGGAATATATCCTACCCTTATGATTAAGAGTGGTTTGATTCTCCAGTTAGATTCCCTAAAATTTCATTTGCAAGTGGTTATCAATTAGAGATAGCTTCTGAGTTGGGGATGGGAACTCATATCCAATTTCCCTCTCAACTCTAGGACCCCATGTGGTACAGACCTCTGCAGGCTGTATATGTTTGTTGCCTCAGTCTCTGTAACTTCATATGTACAGCAATCTTGTTGAATTTGAAGGCCTTATTTTCTTGGTGTCCTCTATCATACCTGGCTCTTATACTCTTTTGCCTTCTCTTTCTCAGTGTTCCCTGAGTCCTGAAGAGACAGATTTGATGGGACCAATCCCCTTTAGGGCTGATTGTTCCAAGTCTCTGTATCAGTGGATCTCAACCTATGGGTCATGACTCTCTGGAGGTCAAATGACCCTTTTACAGAGGGTTCTTAAAACCACTGGAAAACAGATATTTTATATTACAATTCATAACAGTAGCAAAATTACAGTTATAATGTACTATAAAATAACTTTATGTATTAAAGGGTCATAGCATTAGGAATGTTGAGAACTATGCTCTACATAAAGTATGACTGTAGGTCTCTGTATTTGTTCCATCTACTACAGAAGAAAGGTATTTAGATGATGGCTGAGCAAGAAAATTAGTATTTGGTTTTACTCTAGGTTCCTGTGCTATCTAGTCTCAAGTTCAGGTAGTATTGGGTTTCATCTAGTATGGTATGCTTTAAGCCAAGTCAGATGTTTGTTGGTTACTCCCACAATTTGTGCCACCATTACACTAGGATATCTTGAAAGCAGAACACTATGGGTTTGTGTCTGTTAATAGTTATATTTATTCTTTGGTAGCATGAAGAATAACTCCATAAACCAAAGATGTTAGGTCTTAGAAGTGAAGGCTCTATGTAAGCATCATCTCAACTTCTTCCTGTTCATTGAGTTTTGTATGTGGTGTCTTCAGTAATGATTCATTGCAATTAAGTTGCAAGTAAGTCAATAGTGTTTGCAACAGCCAGGAGTTTTTCTTTGTTCATTTTTTGTTTCTTTGTTGTTTGTTCCAATAAGACCACTTTGGACAATATATCAATTATATGTAACACAATTCCAGTACTGTAAGCTTCATTCGATGACAAGCGATGGCCAGTTGGGGCTTTATCTTCCACATTATTTGGTGATTTCATTTAGATTGCCTTCAGATATGTATGTATTTTAGGAAGCTTCTTTTGAAGTAGATTTCCAAACTACTATCCCTCAAATGACCCTCAATTTGAGCTGTTTCTCCCTGTATGTCCATACCCCACCTTTCCCCCTCTTCTCCCCATCTCTCTACTTGATCTTCCTGTTCTTGCCCCTCATCCATCATAATTTTCTACTCTATTTCAATTTCCTAGAAAGATTTATCTGTCAATTTCTCGTCCTTTACTCTATATGATTTATCTGTCAATTTCTCGTCCTTTACTCTATATGTAACCTCTGTGAATCTAAGGATTATAGCTTTTTTATCATTGACTTGACAGCTAATATTCACATATAAGCAAAGGTATGCCATATTTGTTTTTCTGGGTATGGGATATTTCAATCAGGATGATTATTTTCTAGTCTTAAAGGTACCTGCAAATTTTATGACTTTATTTTTATTTTTTATGGCTGAGTTCATTATATAAATGTATCACATTTTCTTTATCCAATCATCTGCTGAGGGGCATCTAGGCTCTTTCCAATTTCTGGCCATTGTGAATACAGCAGTAATGAACATGGTTTGTCCCCGCCAGCGGGGACCCAGTTATTCAGGGTCCCGAAGAGGCTTTCTACCTGTGGGCCAAAATGGGGGTGAAGAGAAGAAGGAGACCAAGCAAAAGTTCTGTTGTCAAGGTCTCGTTTATTGGGATGAACATTGCAGCTTTTAAGGCTTTCAGGTAGGGGGAGTGACCTTTGTGAAATATGAAGGAGGGGGAGATGAGGGTATAGGCAGTGATAGCTGGAGGCAAAGAAGTCAGGCGATGAGGTCAGGTGGTGGAGACACTGGGTGTTGACTGAGGAGATAACTGGTATCTGCTCGAGCTGAGGCATCCCTTGAATGTTATACTCCTGTGCCGTAAATTCATGGGAGAGGCTTTATCCAACAATCTTAAGATTTATGGCAGTCATCTTCGGGGTGAGTCTCTGTGGCCAAACAGCCCAGAGTCACTTTGAACCATGCAGTCAAAAAGCGGCTAGGCCCAAATCCAATATGGCTCCGTGCATCTCCCCCTTTTTTCTTTAAAAAAAAAAAAACCATTAGGTGGAAGTAGTGGTCTGAGAGAGATTAGACATGCCTCACAGAGTGCCCAGCTCGGCCATGGCAAGCCACTCTTGCAGTTAGGACTGCACCCCAATGGCTAGGAATGAACTTATGCTGTAACACACCGTTCTGGGCTATACGTGTGTGTTATTGGGGGAGAAACTGGGCAGAGGAGCATTTGACCGGCCCGCACGTTTAAACGGGGTGTAGCCACCTCTGTCTTAGGATCGACCTCTCAAACCCCAGCCTTATCTGTCATAGGATCACCTTGTCGCCCCCAAGGTTCCTGTCTTAGATTGGTCAAGGGTCAGAGGAAGTTGCCCGTCCCTGAGGATAGCTACATCAGGTCATCTTCTCATTCCTCTCACTTGAGCCCAGGGGCGAAAGAGCAAGGGCCAGATGGCATTAATATAAGAGATTGTGGAAATTGAGCCTCTCCCGATAAGTTGTAGGCACCTCATCTGGTTCTCCTCAGCTGTTATGGCCATACCACCAAGGGCCTAGTCAAGCCTCTCCTGTAATAAAATTTAGAATTCCCAATTGTTAGCAACTACTCCAGAAAGTTCACCCACTGTGCTTGCTTAACAATAGATTGGGGGAGGGTAGCTCCAGACACTGCAGACACAATGGCTGCAGCAGTAATGGCTGCTACAATAGCAGCGAAAATGCCAGGTCTTTCCCAGGACAGTTCAGGATCGGTCATTCTTCTCTGGAACAACCAGCAGGCAATGGGACCATGTCTGAGATCTGCAAAACAGGGCAGAGTTCCCCAGTCCACAGCAGCTTCCACCAAGCAACAGTGCACAGAGGGTCGGAGCGCAGGCCGTGGTGGGACGGGACACAATGACTGCAGCAACGCCAGAATTTCTGTGATGACAAAAGATGAGTGGGAATCCTCCATATTCCTCCAAGGACACAGGAATGACTCCAGGGACCCGAACCAGGAGAGCTGAATCTTCATGCTCCCAGGATCAGCATGTCTCACCAGACACTCAGGCAGCTGGCACACCCTGTAGCATCCTGTAGAAAAAACACAAAGATTCCCTCTTCCCCATATAAAATATCTGAACAGGATCATGCCAATATGTGGATCTTTCTATTTCACCTAGGCAGAAGTATGCCTAGCTGTAGGGTGCCATAAACTCAGAGTGTTCCTTGGCATCCAAATTTTAAAATTGAAATAAAAGGAGCATATTTTAGCATACAGGGATAACTCCCCTTTTTATTTATTAAAATATTGTTAAAATATTATTTATTAAGATAAGTCCTTAAGGATTAAATTGAGGACACTGAGCACTTGTATTTATAAATTGACTTTTATACCAAATTATTGTCTCCAGCATTACTGTTTTGGATATATAAAGAATGAGATTTTTTGACTAACTGTTTCTATATAAGGCCTATAATCTGCCTGGTATCATTGTCCTCCCTTGCTAAGTAAGGTGTCCAGGCAATCCAGTTTGAGTTCTTAAATGTCCTATAAAGGAACAGTATTTAGTGCTCTTAACCACTAAGCCATTTCTCTAGCATCTCACGAACTTTATTTACCTAAACATAAGCATTAATTAGAAATGTCAAATCTTGTAAATATTGTCCAGATTCAGTCTTACTAGAAATCCCTGAGCTGGCAGGGTGAGGCTGGGAGTTGAAGGTAAGCAAATGGAGTCTTCCTCTTTTCGTGAGGGTGTGTTATCAACTCTATTACCATTTTCAAAGAGCTGGGTCTATGGTTTTGTTTAGTTGTCTGAGCCAGAGCACTGAAAGGACAGTGAGTTGTCAGACAATTCACACTGAAATCACTCACTGATTTCATGTAGAAAACTTGTCTCTAATAAAGCACTAAGTAATTGAAATCAATCGTAAACCACAAGCCACACATTGGCTATCAGTATGTGAATTGAAAGCTTGATTTTTTTAACATTATAAAAACAGTGGCTAAAGCCAGGAATTTAATAATCTGTGCTGAAGCAGCAGAAACTCAAGAGAATAAACAAGTGATCCAATCATACATGTAGCCTTTTCATTAGATGAACCACCTATAAATACAGTAAGCGCATTTCCTATGGGTTGTATGCACAAATATACAGGAAATACAAAAACATGTAAAGAGTAAAATTATCAATTTTGCCTGAAAAATTTGTATATGTAATAGGCCAAATATCAGTATTTTGTAATAACCAATTAACTGTTGTTTGGCTTTTTAAAATACTTCCATGACTCTAGCCTACAATTCTGTATTAACACAACTGAAGCTTTATCTCCAATGAGGATAACAAACAAAGACCTAAGTCCTCTGGTAAGGTGAGGTACTTAGCCAACTAACATATCCTTAGTAGCTTAAAATTAGTTTTAAATACTCTTTTCTGGAGTAGTCTAACAGCTACTCCCCAAATATTAAAGCTCATTTAGAGAGCAAAAGTTCGTAGTAAAAATTTCTATATACACTTAAAGATTTAAAGTTCTAACTTCTTACATTGAAGAAGCGACAAAATTACATAATATAAGGCTATTAGCCATTCTTTAGTAAAAATTTTAATGATATCACTTTATGGGCTCTCTAAAATTATAAGCAAGCTCACGAAATGAAAACTCACAATCGCCAGGACGTAAACAAATTGTATAAAAACAATCCTCTAAATCTATCTTGAAATGGCAGTTGGATAAGCAAACAAGCTGTAATGCTCTCACAAGTTCTAAAACCTCATCAATCCTTTTTAAATCCCGTAACAATCTCTACCTGTTTGATTTTTTTCTTAATTATAAATAAGTTTGAGTTAGTCAATGTAACACTGGCAATCTTTAATCACAATCTTTAAGATCTCTTTGTAACACCAGAGCACAGCCACAACTTTGGAAAGTCACCTGAATTCTGAGTATGTGACTAGGCAGCTGTTCTTGGGGCAGTGGAATTAGCATCAAAATACAGTAACTTTAGGGCAAACCACAACTTTGGCTATGACTGCCAATTCCTACATGTGAACGCACGATGGTGCGGTCTCCAATACCTCAACAAAGAGACATTGCCCTAAAATCTTTTAGAAGCCTGGTTTTTAGAATAAGAATTCCATAAAAATATTACCTCAATTTGGACCTGTTTCCCTAGGTTGGCTCATATCCAAATACAGTTTTAAGCCAACTTTCTGTTACCAATGTTACACCTTTTAAGCTGTGAAGCTCCTGGTGTCTTTAGGATCAGCTAGTATAAACATTTAGCCAGCCCCTGGGGAGCTTGTCCAGCACACTTAGGCTTCTAGCTACAGATGTAGGCTCCAAAAGCCAATTGAAACTGTTCTTTATGCATTGTTCCCTTCTTGAAACGAGTTAAAACCAAGTCAAGGTGTGAACGACTGGCAGATAAAGTTTTTATCATTTTTTCTTTTGAACACGAAACATAAAACATTTAAACAACGAGAAACAAAGACCACAGACATAAACTGACAGACATGGATAGCTTGGTGCACCAAGGACACACAATAGACATAGAGGGAAAAAACTAGATGGTGTCCCACGATAGGGACCCACATATCCTACCTATGGAACCCAGAACTAGAAATAAGCATTTCTCCAATAGGAGCCAGCAGAGAGGCAGGACATCTCCTGCTTTCCCTCTGTTCCTAAGAGAGCTCTGAAAAGGTTTTTCTCTTTCTCCAAAGCATCTGCGGAGAGTCCGGGAGGACTGTTTTTCCCAAACCCATTCTCTCTCATGTCTAGGGTGTAAACTATCTCTAGTCAGGGTCCAAAGACTAAAATATAACTCTAAAAGAACGCATATGCAAAAACACTTTACCATTACCTTGTCCCTTTTTTATTACAAGTTTTACTTAAGCTAGCCCCACACTGCTTAAAATTAACCAGGGACACCTTTCATCAATAAAACAAAAAAACTTGATTAAATCCTTTTTCTTAACTCTTAATCCTCTCTCCCTGAGTGAGCGCTTGATCTCTCCTATGAAACAAGCCTCCTAAATCCATACCTTCCCCATGGCAATTAGACGACAATTATTCGACCGGTCCTTACCTCCCTCTCCAGCGACGCACGAGCTATACGGCCTGAAGAGTCCTCGATTCCCGCTGCAGCTCTCTTATCTCCGACGTCCTGTAGTCGGCCTTGCTTCAGGGTCCCTGTTCGGGCGCCACTTGTCCCCGCCAGCGGGGACCCAGTTATTCAGGGTCCCGAAGAGGCTTTCTACCTGTGGGCCAAAATGGGGGTGAAGAGAAGAAGGAGACCAAGCAAAAGTTCTGTTGTCAAGGTCTCGTTT
The DNA here is from genome assembly GCF_021556685.1 of Rattus norvegicus. Taxonomy (NCBI): domain Eukaryota; kingdom Metazoa; phylum Chordata; class Mammalia; order Rodentia; family Muridae; genus Rattus; species Rattus norvegicus. The sequence goes on along the minus strand of NC_141554.1, from coordinate 153,964,852 downwards.
ATTGGGATGAACATTGCAGCTTTTAAGGCTTTCAGGTAGGGGGAGTGACCTTTGTGAAATATGAAGGAGGGGGAGATGAGGGTATAGGCAGTGATAGCTGGAGGCAAAGAAGTCAGGTGATGAGGTCAGGTGGTGGAGACACTGGGTGTTGACTGAGGAGATAACTGGTATCTGCTCGAGCTGAGGCATCCCTTGAATGTTATACTCCTGTGCCGTAAATTCATGGGAGAGGCTTTATCCAACAATCTTAAGATTTATGGCAGTCATCTTCGGGGTGAGTCTCTGTGGCCAAACAGCCCAGAGTCACTTTGAACCATGCAGTCAAAAAGCGGCTAGGCCCAAATCCAATATGGCTCCGTGCAATGGTTGAACAAATGTCTGTGTGGTGTGGTAAAGTGTCCTTTGAGTATAATGCCTAATAATGGCATAGATGGGTCTTGAGGTAGATTGAATCTCATTTTTCTTGGGGCACTGTTACACTTATTTTCCTAGTGACTGTTCAAGTTTGGAATCTTACCAGCATCCTTGTATCATGAGCTGTCATTTGGTTTTATTCATCTTAGCCAATTGATGGGTGTAAGAATCACTCCTTCTTTAAAAGGGGAACAAGAATACCCTTGGCAGGGAAGAGAGAGGCAAAGATTAAAACAGAGACTGAAGGAACACCCATTCAGAGCCTGCCCCACATGTGGCCCATACATATACAGCCACCCAATTAGACAAGATGGATGAAGCAAAGAAATGCAGATCGACAGGAGCCGGATGTAGATCGCTCCTGAGAGACACAGCCAGAATACAGCAAATACAGAGGCGAATGCCAGCAGCAAACCACTGAACTGAGAATAGGACCCCCGTTGAAGGAATCAGAGAAAGAAGTGGAAGAGCTTGAAGGGGCTCGAGACCCCATATGTACAACAATGCTAAGCAACCAGAGCTTCCAGGGACTAAGCCACTACCTAAAGACTATACATGGACTGACCCTGGACTCTGACCTCATAGGTAGCAATGAATATCCTAGTAAGAGCACCAGTGGAAGGAGAAGCCCTGGGTCCTGCTAAGACTGAACCCCCAGTGAACTAGACTGGTGGGGGGAGGGCGGCAATGGGGGGAGGGTTGGGAGGGGAACACCCATAAGGAAGGGGAGGGGGGAGGGGGATGTTTGCCCGGAAACCGGGAAAGGGAATAACACTCGAAATGTATATAAGAAATACTCAAGTTAATAAAAAAAAAGAAGGAAATGTGTATTTATCCATTGCCAAATACAGTGATTAAAAGAATTTATATGATTTAAAAAAAAAGAATTTCCAATGTAGTTTTAATTTGCATTTCCCTGACGACTAAGGATGTTAAACATCTCTTTAAATGTTTCTCAACCATTTTAGTTTCCTTTTAGCGAATTCTCTGTTTATATCTGTACTCCATTTTAAAATAAAGTTGTTTGTTTTATGATATCTAGGGGTTTTTTGAATTCTTTATGTATTTTAGACATTTGCCCTCTGTTAGATGTGCAGCTTTAAAAAATATTTTCCCTTCCATAGGCTACCCTTTTGTTTCTGATTGATGGTATCCTTTGCTATACAAAAACTTTTCCAATTCATGAGACCCCATTTAATTGTTGATCTTAATGCCTGTGTTAAGTTTTCTGTTGAGAAAGTCTTTTCCTATGCTGATAAATTCAAAGCTAGTCCTCGTTTTCTATTCTAACAGGTTAAGTGTAGATGGCTTTATGTTAATGTTTTTTGATTAATTTGGAGTGGAGTTTTGTGCAGGCTGATATGTATGGGTCTATTTGCATTCTTCCACAACTTGCTGTCCAGTTTGAAGAACACCATTTGCTCAAGACGCTCTTTTCCTAGTGTGTATTTATGACATTTTTATCAAAACTCAGATGACCATAGGTGTATAGATTTATGTTTGGGTCTTATTTGATTCATGGATCAGTGTGTCTGTTTTTGTCCTACTACCATGCAGTTTTTATTACTAAACCTCAAGCACAACTTGAAATTGGGGATACTGATCCTTCTGCAGTTCTTTGATTATCCAGAGTTGGTTATTTGTATTTCCATATAAAGCCAAAAATTGTCCTTTCAAGACCTGTCAAGGATTATGTTGGGATTTTGATGGGGATTGCATTGAATCTGTAGATTGCTTTTATTAGGATGGCTACTTTTCCTATACTAATCCTACTGATCAGTGAGCATGGGAGATTTTTTTCAACATTGGTATCTTCTTCAATTTCATTTTTTCAGAGGCTTGAAGTTTCTCTCACAGAAGTCTTTCACTTGTTTGGTTAGAGTTACCTTAATATATTTCATATTACTTGAGAATGTCATTAAAGGTATTGATTCCACAATTTTGTTTTTAGTCCATGTGCACTTTGTATATAGGAAGGCTACAGAGTTTTGTGAATTAAATTTGTATCCAGTTACCTTGCTGTAAGTGTTAATCAGTTGAAGGACTTTCCAGGTGGAAAATTTAAGGTCACTTATATACACTATCTCATCATCTACAAATAAAGATATTTGTACTTCTTCCTTTCCAATTTGTATCCTCTTGATCTCCTTCAGGTTCCTTATTGCTCTAGCTAAGATGTCAAATATTATATTGAACAGTGGAAACCTTGTCTTTTTCCTTATTGTAGTGGAATTCCTTTAAGTTACCCTCAATTTATTTGATGTTGTCTATGGGCTTACTCTAAACTGCCTTTATTATGCTGAGGTATGTTCCTTGTGTCCCTAATCCCTCGAGGAATTTTATCATGAAGGGGTATTAGAATTTGTCAAAGGCCTTTTATACATCTAATGAGAAGATCATGTAGTTTTATCCTTTCAGTTTGCTTATAAGTAGATTATGTTTTTTGTTTATATATGCTAAGCCATCCCTGCATCTCTGGGATAAAACCTATGTGATCATTTTGGATGTTGTTTTTGATTTTGGTTTGAAAGTATTTTATTGAAAATATTTGCATCAATGTTGAAGAAGGAAAATAGGTCTGTATCTGTCTGCCTGTCTTTCTGTCAGTCTGTAGGTCTGTCTGTCTATCTATCTTTTTGAGTGGTTTAGGTGTCAGTTTAACTATGGCCTCATAAAACAAACTTGGTGAAGTTCCTTCTGTTTCTTTCTCTGGAATTATTTGAGAAGCATTAGCATTAACTCTTCTTTGAAGAACTGGTAGAATTCTGTGCTAAAATTATCTGTTCCTAGGCTTCATTCTTTTTTCTTTTATTTTGGTGGGGTGGTTGTGAGATTACTGTTCTGTGTCACTAGGGTTTATAAATCTGTGTAGACTGTTCATCTGATCTTTGTTTAACTTTGGTAAGTTATATGTATTGAGAAAATTATCTTTATCTTTTAGATTTTATAATTTGGTGGAGTACAGGTTTTTAAACCATGTCCTATGATTCTATGGATTTCTTTGGTTTCTGTTGATATGCTTCTGTTTTCATCTCTAATTTTGTTAATTCATATATTCTCTCTCTGTCTTTTAGTTAATTTGGAATTTGGATAAGGATTTGTCAATCTTATTGATTTTCTCAAAGAACCAACTCATTCTCTTGGTTTCATTGATTCTTTGAATTTATTTATATTATTGATTTCAGGTCTGAGAACTTTTTCTTTATTTGTGAGTTTTTTGTTTGTTTGTTTGTTTATCTTCCTAGCTGTCTGCTCCTTTTGGGTGTTATTTCTTCTTTTTGTTCCAGAGCTTGCAGGTGTAAATTCCCAGTATGAGAGAGCTCTTCAGTTTTTGTTGTTGTTGGGTGCTCTCTCTCTCTCTCTCTCTCTCTCTCTCTCTCTCTCTGTGTGTGTGTGTGTGTGTGTGTGTATTTTAAATGTAGGCACTGTGTGCTCTTAACTTGCATTTAAGGACTGTAGAGGGCACAAACCTATAGGCAAACACTAGAGAAAACAGAATTTTTAAACACATAGGGTTTTCTCTTCCATGGAAGAAATTGACACTGGTTTCCCATTCAGAAGGCTGGAAATGGATGTGTAATCTTTGCTCTTCTGTAAAGTTTAGCCCTTAATGGATCCTCCAGAATTATGAGTATTGTTTCACAATCCATAGAACCCTTCCTCAAGAAAGTGGTCCCACGTACTTTTCGAAAGAGTCTGTTTTATTATGCTTACTCCAATACTTCCTCTCTACACTAATTTCTGAGCATTGTTACTCTGTCAGTAGAACCCATTTTATGCTTATTTCAAACCCTTCCTCCCTAGGACCTGTTCTGAGCACTCTTTCTTTGTCACAGGAACCCATTGTTGTGGAAAAGCTCAAGGGTGCTTTGCAAAAGAGATGTATTTTGCAAATGTAACTTAGCCTAAAGCTTTGTAATAATCACTGTGAGAAAACTTGTTTTCTGAAGTTTCACTTTGTTTAAATTTGTAAAAATAAAATATCTTATCACCAGAATCCAGAAGTTGTACCCAGAACTGGCTGAGTTGAGCTGAATTAATGTTTCATTCTCACTTCACCCTCTGATAAATTACTTCTCTGCTTGGAGAATGAGCCAATTTAAACCCGATTAGAGTTTATTAAATGTATGTTTGTTGGGAAGCTGCTCTTAGGCTGAATTCACTGGCTTTACAGAAGGCCAGGGAAGTCACCATGGGAAGGGAAGGGAGAAGGAGGAGAGGGAGAAGAGAGAAAGAGAGAAAAAGAAAGAAAGACAGAGAGAGAGAGAGAGAGAGAGAGAGAGAGAGAGAGAGAGAGAGCGCTTCTGAATTATATAGGGCGAAGCCAGTGAGGCAATAGCAATCCAACCCAGCCCCTGGGCTGGAAAATTCAGAGTTGGGGGAAGGGTGTGCCAGGCAGGGACTGACGGATGCTGGGAGAACCTGAACTAGTCTGCTTTGGTATGTAAAATATGTCCCTGAACCCCTTGCCACAATGTCTGAAACCAAACATCACCCAGAATATTTCGCTGCAGGCCCATGATGATTTCAAGCACACCCCCCCATCCCCAACATAGAATTACATTTCATCTTTTAAATTGGATTATGTTGTGTGTTGATTTTCATTTCAAATTTAGAAAGTTTTTAATTTCTTTCTTAATTTCTATCTTGACCCATTTTTTCATTCAGAAGTGACTTTTTTCAGTTTCCACAGGCTTGCTTTGTATCTGGGTATGTGGTCAATTTGAGGAAAATTTTGAGAAGAAGGTGTAATCTTTTGTGAAACATTAGTTAAATATGTTAGATCCATTTGGTATATCAGTTACCTTTAGCATTTCTCTGTTTAATTTCTGTCTGGATGACTCATCTATTGGTGAGAGTAGGTTACTGAAACCTCCCACTTGTTACAAACCTGGTGCTCTCCCAACTTGCCTTCAGCCGGTGTAAGTTGGTCATTAAGCCTTCAATATATAAGGCTTTGAGGGCCATTGAAGATCCAGACTATAGGATCTCACTCCAAAGAGATCTCTAATAGTCACTGGAATAACTATTTTTTTTAAACACTTATTCATTTTATGTATGTGAGTACACTGTTGCTGTCTTCAGACACACCAGAAGAGGGCATCAGATCCCATTACAGATGGTTGTGAGCCAACATGTGGTTGCTGGGAATTGAACTCAGGACATCTGGAAGAACAGTCCGTGCTCCTACCTACTGAGCCATCTCTCCAGCCCTGGAATAACTATTTTTGTTCAGTTCATACTATTAAGTCAATAGGAATCTGTAACAGAAAGGATAATGGAAGAGTATAAACTTTGGGGCTCTTTATCAAAGAGTATACATGGATGGGTCCGTGGCTCCAGCTACATATGTAGTAGAGAATTACCTTATCTGGCATCAATGGGAAGGGAGGCCCTTGGTCCTGTGGAGGTTTGATGCCTTAGCATAGGGGATGCTAGAGTGGTGAGATAGGAATGGGTGTGTGGGTGCAGGAGCACGCTCATAGAAGCAGGAGTAGGGGGAATTGAATAGGGGGTTTGAGGAGGGAATACCAGGAATGCAGACAACATTTCAAATGTAAATAAATGAAATAACCAATAAAATATGTAAAAAAAAAACCTTTGGGGTTTTAATCTGATCTAGGTTGTTTAGACATCTATAATTCCTATGTCTTTAATTTTAACTAGTTTTCCCACCCCTTCTGTAATATATTTGTAAAATAGGAACAAAACAGAGGTTCTCAGGAAAATTAAATGAAGGCGAATATGGAAAGCATTTAGCACATAAGATGCTCATTGTGGATGTGTCTTTTATCTATTCTTCTAGCATTGTAACTATTTAAATACTATTTCCACATTCACCAGGTTCTAGTTGTTCAAATCACTTCTTTTTATAAATCATAAGAATCAGCCATATACCTTTGAATTATAGAGTTAAAATGGAAGCTGTATTTTCCTTGGAACATGCTAGCAGAAAACAAGCTCAAGTAAGTAAATTCATACAATCTAGGCAAATTTCCTTATAGCATATTTTACAAACAAGCTAGCTTTTACTGAACTATGCAGTATATAACATCACGCTATGTCTCAGTAACTTCCAGTACTACCACTTTATTTCTCACTTATCTTTCTTATGTTGATAAGCAAAGTGCAAGTTTACTCTGTGTCTTCTTTCTGAGAACAAAACTGAAAGAACAGTCTGAGATTTGATGGAGAATGAAAAGAGCCATAGACAACATGAAGTCCCTTGATAGTTTCTGTTCAGTGGTAACATATGGGAGTTTCATGAACGTTTCATTGGACAAACTAGTAAAATATAGTGTCAAAGAAAAGAGTAGTGGTTTCATGTAATTTGTAGAACCACAGTTGAATTGTGTCCTGAATTTCTCAGCATCTTATACACAGAGAGTAATTAGCCATTATCAAACCTTAGGTTTTTGTCCCTGCAGAAACAAAGGTGGTGACTAGAGACGAATATGTGTGCTTGCTTTCTTTCAGACAATGGCCAGAAAGCATATACACTATATTTCCCTCTGTGCACTTATTACAAGAAATCTTTGTGCCCAATTCACTGCAAATTATAATCATTGTCTTATATCTGTTGCGTTGGTATAGTTTTCTCTATTTTTTCACTTTGAATGGTTCTTGTTCTAATCTGTGATAGTCTAGATTTTCGTTTTTAAGAACTTCAATATCATATGTTTTAGAAAATATTCCAGATAACTCTCAAACCGAATGTATGAATCATAATTATAATCTGAGAAGAAAATATTCTAGTCAATGTTACTGTATTTGTCAAGTGATAGAGTACTTTGAGCCTGAACATTGGTGTATTGTGAATACCAATCTATTTAGAACTAAATTATAAAAAGTACATTAATTTGTACTTGCGTTAGAGTGAATGTGCAAATAGTTTGGTTTATTGACCTTTGATGAGAGGAGATCCGAATTTTGTCAATTCATAGTTATTTCAAACCTCTGAATTTTCACTCCTTACAAAGCAGATTTTCATAAAGGAAGTGTTTTCTTCCCCTTTTGGTGTTATATAGAATGTGAAATGATTAAATTAATTAAGCTAATTAACATACTCATAACTTTGCTTATTTATTTTTGTGCTACAACACTTGATTTACTCTTTTGTCTATTTGATACATATATATGTATATATATGTGTGTGTGTATAATATATATACATATACATAGTATTATTGTTGACTATCATCATTTGCTGTTTAATAGGTCTCAAAATCATTTTGTCATGTATCTATTAAACTTTGTATTCTTTCGCCCCCAATTTCCCACCCTCTCACTTCTCTTTTATAGTGTCGAGTCTCATTTACTTTCTGTTGTTATGATTTAGACAGTTTAAATCCCATATATAAATGATTTTGCATAGTAGTTTCTTTCCATGCCATGCTTACATTCTTAATCATGCTTCTCTATACTGTGGCAAATGTTTTCATTACCTTTGTCTTTGTAGGAGTAGGAGTGGGTAGTATTCCATTGTCTGTATATCTGACACATTGTTCTCATCCATTGGTCCATTAATGTAACACAAAAATGATGACATCCTTTTAACACACTGATTTCAACTCCTTGGATATATAAAACCAAGAGAAGGATTGGTAGATCATGTGTAATTTTAGTTTTAGGCTTTTGAAGAATTTCTATGCCACTTTTATAATGGTTATCCAGATATACTTTCCCTTCAAAAAACATACAAATGTTTCCTTTTCCCCAGATCCTTAACAGTTATTGTGCATTTTAATAAAGTCCACTCAGTGAAATGAAGTGAGACCTTATTGTGACTTTAATTGATACTTCCATTAGGAATAGTGGTGCTGAATATATTTTCAAATATCACTGGGTATTTCTCTTCCCTTGATAAAAGTGTATGTTTGTCATTTGTTCATGTTTAATTTGGCTTTTTTCATATTGAGTTGATATCCTAACTTTTAAATATTAACTACTTATCCAATGTACAGTTGGTAAATACTTTCTCATTTTGTTTCTTCTCCATGTGATTTGTTTGTTTTGCTATGGAGAAACTTTTGATCATATGGGGTTACTATTTTTGCATTAAGTGCCATGCAAATATGTGCAGTTTTGTAGAGATTTTCATCAGTGCTTTATTCTTATAATCCATTTTCAATAAATTTGTATATGATCACACATGAAGATAGTTAACTTTCCTATCCTTGCTTATTGACGTCTCATTTCTTTCCCATTGTTTTGTCGTTGACACCTTTATCAAAAATCAATTATTCCTAAATATCAGGGCTTATTTATAAGCTCTTCATCTTGTTTCATAGGATGATGTTCCTCTTTTATATGCATATACTATTGGTTTGATTATAGAAACTTTATAATATAGTTTGAAGTTTGTAAATTTTAACTTAGTTTGTAAATTTTGATTTTTCTCTTTTCTGCTTAATGTTGTTTTAGGTATCTGAAGTATTTTGTGTTTCCATAAGCATTATTATATGAAATATGTCATTCATATTATTATAGAAACAACTCTATTAATATTTCCAGTCTATAAAATGTTAAAAATTGGAAGTATTTCATATAAGGTTTGGAACAAAGCAAGGTTACCCACTTCTATTATTCTTTTTTAGCACATTGCTGGACTATTTTTCTTCAGAGCAGTTAAGCAGGAGACAGAGAAATATAACACATTTTGATAGGACTGGAAGACATATATTTACATTTCTTCATTGATGACATAATAATGTGTTATAGAAAATGGGAAAATTTTCTCCTCAAAAACTCCCCAAACTCAAAAAGTTGTAGGCTCAGGATACATGTAAAATCAATAATTACTTTTTCATATTCTAACAATTAACTGTTGGAAATGAAGAAATAATTCCATATATAAAAACCAAGTAAAAATATTTAGGTGTAAATTTAACCAAGAAGATGAAAGGTCTGTGTGATTTAAATCACTGATGAAACAAATTGATGAACATGTAAAGGAATGAACATATATCTTGTATATCTTGAACATGAGTTGAAAGAACCTTTTCACTTTTGAGAGTTATACTCTTACATTTATGTGTCATAAAATTTAAGTACAACTATTCGAGTTTCCTGTATGTTATAGTTTAAAAGAAGCTAATATTTATTTAAATGGAATATATGGGATAATTTGACCTGAATATTGGGTAAGTAGTAGTGCACATGAAGACCGTGGCAAACAACCTCTAGGTTATCTAGTAATAATTGACATCTGTGAAACATGAGGTATACTCTTTTGGCCTTCATTGTGAAATGACTAAAAAGAATATTTTAGAATTTACATACTCTTAGAAATGTAAGGAAAGTATTCTACTACAACATGCATCCTGAACCCAGAAATATACTTTATACTTTTATTTATTTATTTCAAAGACTCATTCATCATATAATATATAATCAGATATCCCACATTTTGAAATCTGTTGAGCCTCCTCTACAAAGCAGGAATGTAATGAGGTACTACAGGTACAAAGATCAATACACATATTGTCCCCCAAGTTAAGCTTTTGCCACGACCTTCAAGGACCCATGAAATTGGCCACGTGTATTAAAGGGATTAAATGAAAATGTGTAGCCCTTTGTTTATTCCCACCAATTTTAGCCACATACTTTAAAATTTCAATATAAGTTTGATTTACTATCTATTGTGTGTCAATTTCACTTTCACTTTAAAGTAGCAATTTTGATCTAAGTAAACTCAGCTATGCTTTTTATTTAATCAAAGGTCAATTACATGCTCTGATTAAACAGGATATTGTCATTGTACTTGTGATATTGGCTTTAAAATCAAAGATGCCAGAGACCCAGATATCAGGTGAGTCTGTGCCCTATAAATAGCAAAGATAATAAGGCATTTCAGCTTTCTGGTAGTAGAACTGTACACAGGGTGTCAGTGACTAAAATTATAGGCATTTAGAATGTCAGAAAGGGGAAAAATCTTATTATGGTAAGTTTTGCCTCTCTGTAATAGTTATGAGTTTTTTCCTTGCCTAAAATAACATAATTTTATGAACTTATAATAGCTACTAGAAATTAAGAGGAGTGCTGCATATTGCAGCTCATTAAGTGTTGATTATGTAAGTATTGCTGGGTGAAGCATCGTTTGAATTTTCCTCTAAAATCAGAACTGATGTTTTTTCTCTAGTGCATTTGTTAGTATTTTCTCCACTGTATGTTTATAAAATATATAATTCATCTTTGTTATCAACATGAATATTCATTCTCATATCCATGAACAATCTTAAGTCTCAAAAAATTAACAAAAAAGCAATAGAGAAATTGATGTAGTATTAGATAGAATTAACATTTATGAATATTTTAGTTGATTATTTTATAACTACTTATTGTTATCATCATGTTATTTTTGTTATATCTTAATCTAAATATGTATTAGCATGAATAAATTTAGTTTTCAGTGGCAACTACTTTAAGCAATGTTTATAGCTCTGATATTTTTCTATAGATAGAAATTGATTAAATGATGCTGGAAACCATGATGGCTCCTTCTTAAACTGAACAGTTATCTCCATTTACTCCACAGGGCATAAAATACATAAGGCTTGACATGGTAGGAAGGTAGGCTAGTATTTTTTCAATGAGTGGCAGTAGATTATCACAGGATTATCAATGTGTGTTTAATCATGAGACAGATAGTCAGCTGAGTGCCTTTCTTGTCCCAGAATCAAATATCTTGATGTTTTAACCTTCTGATGATAAGTAACTTTTTTAAGAGTCAGGTAACTACCAAAAAAGAAGAAGAAGAAGAAGAAGAAGAAGAAGAAGAAGAAGAAGAAGAAGAAGAAGAAGAAGAAGAAGAAGAAGAAGAAGAAGAAGAAGAAGAAAGAAAGAAAGAAAGAAAGAAAGAAAGAAAGAAAAAAGGAGGAAAATGCAGCAAACAAGGCTAGATATTGTAAAGAGGACCTGCTAGCCAGAGTTTGCCAATGATATGGCTATACCATATTGTAAAGTATAGAGCTTTATAGAGGAATTTACATAATTTCTGGAAATATCAACATTTCCTTCAAGTGCAGGCAGACATAGAATATCCCCATTGGAACTTTTTCTACTCTGTTTTGTTTTTTTGAGGAATGCCCAGTTATGCTTAAAAAATATTTCAGCTGTTGTCAGGAGTCATCTAGGATAGACGAAGGCCAGCCTGGGTCCTTTCAGGAGGTGGCCACTACTTTTGCATGGTGTGTGATGGCTGAACTCTACGAGATTTCATCTCAGGATGGCTTCTTGTAGCTGATATGCCTTTTCTGTCATTAAATTAATAGAATAATCCCTGGGCATTAGCCCACCTTATTGATCAGTTTTCCTGCAGATCAATATAAGATGTAATTTCATGAAATAATGCAGTTGGGATAAATTAATCATTTTATAGAATCCCAGATTTGATTTAAATAATCTTGGAGTGAAAGTTTTAAGAGATAGTTTTAGTTGTTCTGTTAGAAATCTGTAATAAAGTTAGAATCAAGAATAGAATGTGCCCACTCCCCATAAAAGTAAAGGCTATATAATGAGTTTTCACAGTTACACTAAACAGAGAAATAGGCTTGGGACAAACTTTTGTTCAAGAAAAAGCATTCAGGTCCAAGGATGAAGCCACAGGTATGTACTATGATATGACAAGGCCATGTAAAAACTCTTTGAACTTATAATGAGCATAAAGAGTGAAACATTGCTTTGAACTTAATATTAAGTTCAAAATTAAATACTATCCTTTTATAACTCCCATTTTGTGTAACATTTTATTTATAAAAGGGCCAGAGAAAAGAAATAAAGGTGGTGTAGTGTGGTGTGATGTGACGGCTTGGGGGGGGGTCCATCCATCCATCCATCCATCCATCCATCAGTCCATCCAAATGTTTACATGTATATGTGTGTTTATATGTACACACGTAGGTATATGTGTATATATGTAACCATGCATGAATACTTGTGAAGTTGATTGAGACAGACAGTCTTGCCTGACAATAATGTGGATGCATGCATGAATGAATATGTTTCTGTGTATATTTGCTTGTATAAAGAATCTTAATTCTTGACCTTTCCTTCTTCTCTGTTTCACAAAGAGTTAAACAGCCTAGCCAATGAGAGGTGTCGGGCTGCCTGGCCAGAGAAGCTGAGCCCTAGCAATAAATCCTTTACCTACCCGGCCCCCGGCCCCCCCAGCCCCCCCCCCCACTGTTAAGCAAAAGGTGAAAATTCATGAAGCCATTGGCTTCTGGACCCACTATAACTAAGAATCACAGACAGTAAATATTATTAATACTAAACAAACTTGACACTTGCAAAAACAAGTTTTGTGCTTCCCCCATCCCCAGAGCTCTTCCTAAATCTGCTGCCATCCAGAGAGAACCATCAGTATACATGCATGGGGCTGGTCACCAGCAAGCTGTTTTTAATACCTTCCTCCTGCCTGTGCCTCTTGCTTATCCATCCCTTTTACACACTTCTTGAATAAAAGAACCGGGTATAGATATATAGCCAAAATAGTCACATCATGGTAAAGGTAAATATTAAAATGCATACTTATCCCTACATGCTACTAAAATGATCTAATTTACAATTTTAAGAATATCCTGTTCTGGGGCTGGGGATTTAGCTCAGTGGTAGAGCGCTTACCTAGGAAGCGCAAGGCCCTGGGTTTGGTCCCCAGCTCCGAAAAAAAGAACCAAAAAAAAAAAAAAAAAAGAATATCCTGTTCTGAAGGTTAATTTCAATACTAACAGAAGATTTGGTGCTTTTCAAGAATAGTACAATGAAGAAAATTTTTCACAGTGAGTGAAAAACAGTATGGAACGGTGGCTTGTGAAATTATCAAAATACTGCCTAGATCTCTATTTAATGTGATTAAAATATAGACTACCAGCATGCATAAAGCCTTCAATAATTAATATATTTTCCTTATTTTATTTAAAAAATCATGTTTGAGGTTTTGTGAGCCAGATGACTTTTTGATTTTTCATAAACATGACATTTTTATGAATATAATAACACTAAAGTATGTATTATTAGTGTATCCGTGGCAGCATATCTAAAAAGTTTTGTATCAAGCTGTGACCTTTTCTATTTGAGATATTATCTGGAGTATTTTTCTTTTTTTTCATTAAGACACAAAGAAAAAGTCAAACGTGAAAAATCTGAAATGAAAAAGTATGCTCAGTAATGTTCAAGCCTGGTATTTAATCAGAAATTCATCAGTTAGATAGAACTGCTTATTGAAAAAGAAGCAGCTGCGAGCTTCTGAACTAGTTTGCTTAAATGACCATCCAATGAATGAGGTCATAGAGCTGATCAAGTGTGTTCATAAGAAGAGTACTGAGATGTATCAGTGTGGATTTGCTGAGGGGTTAGATTATGGTACACAAGGTATGAAAGATCATTTACTATCTTGCTTGGGTCTGAAATATCAGTGCTCGAGATGTCAAGATACTGTTGTATACCTTAGGAGGATCTGTTCAGGTGCTTCCTTCTATGATGTTTTTCTAAATTCTTTGAAAAGTCTGATTGTATCTAATTCAAGTACCTTCTCCTATATTCATTTCAGGTATAAATGATTATGACAGCCATGAGAAATGGAATTTATATACATACATGAACATATGTTTTATCCTTCTTGATTTATTCCAGCATCTACAGAAGTCACACATTGGGGTACCCAATTTAATATAAAGTCTAAAAGTTTGGACTTGAACTAATGATTCTCCTGCTTCCTCCTTCTTCAGCAAATCCCCCTTATGTGTGCCAACACAAAGTAGTACAATGGAAACCTCCAGGAATCTATAAGGGTGACCTTAAGACTTGTAGTAGTGGGGGATGTTGAGCCTGAACAACCGCTTCCTTTAACCAGTGAAGACTTTCAGTGGAGGAATTAGGACATCATTGGAGCCCTAAAACCATAAACCCCAAATTTGTCTTTCCTGAAAGATGTGTTGAGGTAAAGGGGGCACAGAAATTGTAAGAATGGCCACTCAATGATCGGTCGAGCCTGAGACCCATGCCATGGAGGGAACCCAACCCTGGCACTGTCTGGAGGTCCAGGAAATAGAGGCTGGATAGCTCAGGGACATGTAATAGGATCAAACATGTCTGGTACCCAAAAAGTGAATGAAATGGTTCCCAATGATATTCTGCTATACTCATAGGTTAGTGCCTAGATTAGTTGTCATCAGAGAGGCTTCACCCAACAACTGATGGGAATAGATGCACAGACCCACAGCAAAACATTAGGAGCTTGGAGAATCCTATGGAAGAGGAAGGATTACAGGAGCCACTGGAGTCAAGGACACTACAAGAAAACCCACATAATCAACCATCTCGGATTCATAGTGGTACAAAGAGACTAAACCTTTAACCAGTGAGCCTTCATGGGACTGACTTCACATATGTTAGAGTTGTGTAGCTTAGTTTTCATGTGGGATTCCTAACAGTGGGAGCAGAGGCTGTCTCTGACTCTGTTGCCTGCCTTTGGGACCCTTTACTCCTGGGTTGCCAAGTCTAGCCTTTATAGGAAAGGAAGTGCCTAGTCTTAATGCAGCTTGATATGTCATGGCTGGTTGACATCCATTGAGTGAGGAGGGGATGAAGAGAGGATGGGGTCAGAGGCTGGGAGGCAAGGAGAAAGGGAAAATTGAGATTGGCGTGTAAAAATAAATAAATAGATAGATAGATAGATAGATAGATAAATAAATAATGAATATAATGAAAATAGAAGCTACATGGTGGGGTGGTACACAAGGTGGGGCTCCACTTCACTGAGGAGAAGGGAAGGGGGTAATGGGGGGGAAAGCATCTGTAATGTGGAACTGGGAAGAGAGGAGAGAGGAAGGCTATGATTGGGATGTAAAGTGAATAAAATGTAAATTATTTAAAAATGAAATAAAATAAAATGACTATGTGACTAAAAAAAGAAAGTCCAAAAAGATAATATAAAATAGTTTCTTTCATTTAATAAGATAATAAGTCATCTTCTTATTTCTTGAAAAAGACCTAATGATATATTAGGACTGAGTTCACCATAGCCTGTACTATGAAAGAATGGTTGTTTTCCAGTTACTGCTATAAACATTTTAGAATTACCTCTTTCTTCTATATGACAGGAACAATATGAAGCAGATAGGAAAGCTGTGACTTTTGATATGAAGAATCAAATAGTAAAAAGATAGGTGATAAACACATGGACATAAAACATTAATGCCATAACAAGATGTTGCTATAATGTAATAATCAAAACTTTGCTACTCTTCTTTGGTAACTAGAGATGACATTTCTGAAGACACTTATCAAACTAAATATTTATCTTATTTAACTAAAGGAGTATAATTTATTTTTAAAAATTCTAGAAAGACCTGTTGGTTCAGGCCTGTAATCTTAGCTACTTGGGAGACTGAGGCAAGAGTACCATATTTCTTTTAATTTTATGAGCTATTTATTTTTATTTATAAGTATAAGTGTTTTGCCTGTATGTTTGTGCACTATGTGCATACCTGTGCCCTCAAAGGTCAGAAGAGATTATTGGATCCACTGAAACTGGAGATTTGGACAGTTGTGAACCGCCATATGGGTGCTGGGAACTTATACCATCCTGAGCAACCTATTGAGACTTTGCATCATAAAAATAAAACAAAATAAAACAACATTTTAAAACAAGAAAAAATGAACTGGGGATGTAACTCAATGATAAAAAGATTGTTTTACAAAGCTTTAGTCTAAGTCAAAACCTTGTGTAACAAAGCAAAATGAAAATTAAAGAGAAATAACAAATGTGATAATTTGAATGATATGTTATACTCATATGTTTGAATACTTGATCCTCAGTAGCACTCTTTGGGAAGGTTAGGAGATGTGGCCTTGTTTGAGGAGGTGAGTCACTGGGGAAAAGATTTGATGTTTCCAAAGGTTCAAGCCATTCACAGTGTGCCTTCTTTTTGCCCCTTGCTTGCTTAAGATGTGCCAAAGACTAGCTTTGGCAACCATGCCATGGGTAAACCAAGACAGGCAGACACTGGGAGTCAGTGCTTAGAGAAGCTGACTGGGGTGGATCTAGATACCCATAGGGATTGCTGCCAAAGGCAGCCAGTGATTAGAGAAGTTACTCAGACAATTTTTTCTGAAGGAACAAATCTTAATTTACTGGGGCTTAATTTCTCTGTGGCCAGTGGAAAACTATGAACTCTTTTAACTTCTTGGGGCTGGCAAGAAAGAGAATACATGTGGGTGTGTGTGCACACACATATACACACACTGACTGGACAAAACTAAAGTCAGAGTTCAATAAGTTCATATATTCAAATATAGCCGCATATATGCATACACACATACATACATGCATACAGACCTACAGATAGACATATACATATTTGCATATAGAATGGTTAGAGCAAATCTCCAGCAACAGGCTCCAAGTCTTCCATACATATATACATACATATACACAATTGATAGATGGAACAATGTTCCAACCCCTATTCACATAAACTTTATACATACACACATAGTTGATGGATGGGAGAGACAATGTTCCAGTCACACCATCATTTATTATTTCTTTCATAGCTTATGTATCCATAAGCAAAATCTTTCAAGCAGTATACAATTACAATGTGGTTATATTTTAGTTTTCTTCTAGTAAGTGATTATGAAAAAAACAATGTATTTTTCCTTTATAAGAAATAAAATTATGTAGTACAGGTAAAGAAAACAAATTATTCTCAAAGAACCAGGTTCATTCCTAACCAAGCAACTTGTTATAGATTAGCAAAGTGTAAGAAAGCAACGTAGTTTTCTCGGCCAGTTTCTCTTACTTGAAGGCAGCAATTTGCGGTTACAAAAAAAGAAGTAATTATTTTATTATTTATCTTTAAAAGTAATCTTGCAAAAATCTTAAAAATATTAAAAATCTAAACTTTTATATAAAAATCAATCTTATCTACTTTATATCCCCAGAATGCATATGTACTCATCAGCAATCCTTATTAAATCATATCAGGAAGCTGAGAGTAAAAATGGGTGTCAGAAATCAGTCACCACAGTCCAGCCTCAGTGAGAGTCAGGTCAGCCAGTGCTGGCGTTGTTCTTGTTCCCTGACCATAAAGGGCCCTAGCTTAACTAGTAAGAGTGTGCCTTTCTGAACTTCATGTTGTTCACTAAGATTTCTTACAGCACAGCCAGTAGTAAAACCATTTCAATGTAGCTTCACTAACAATTTTATTTTCCTAAATGTTTTCTAAGGTCATCGGTCACAATCTATATCTCTAAGTTCTTCTCTGAGGTTGTGATAGAATCATTAATCTGCTCCAGTAGTGATGCCTGAAAGAGATCAGGTATTATTATTGTTGGTGCCAAAGATACTGTGCAGTCACTGGCTGGAAGCCCCCTTAAAGTTCCCATACAAATCTTTGGTTAAGAGGGATGTGAGGGCAGCAAGCAGAGCAAATAAAATATTCCAAGGGCTCGGGAATGAGGGACTAAATCGTGAAATTGAAATACTACCAGAATTTTTGACATTTGCTTCTTATTTTTATTCCAGAAAAGTTACCTTTGTGTCTCTTTTTTACATCTTTTACACTATGACTTTTTTTCCACTGTCTTTTTTTTTTAATTTATTTAATACTTAATAATAATTCTATGGTTTCCGGGCAAACATCCCCCTTCCCCCTCCCCTTCCTTATGGGTGTTCCCCTCCCAACCCTCCTCCCATTGCCGCCCTCCCCCCAACAGTCTAGTTCACTGGGGGTTCAGTCTTAGCAGGACCCAGGGCTTCCCCTTCCACTTACTAGAATATTCATTGCTACCTATGAGGTCAGAGTCCAGGGTCAGTCCATGTATTCTCTTTAGGTAGTGGCTTAGTCCCTGGAAGCTCTGGTTGCTTGGCATTGTTGTACATATGGGGTCTCGAGCCCCTTCAAGCTCTTCCAGTTCTTTCTCTGATTCCTTCAACGGGGGTCCTATTCTCAGTTCAGTGGTTTGCTGCTGGCATTCGCCTCTGTATTTGCTGTATTCTGGCTGTGTCTCTCAGGAGCGATCTACATCCGGCTCCTGTCGGTCTGCACTTCTTTGCTTCATCCATCTTGTCTAATTGGGTTGCTGTATATGTATGGGCCATATGTGGGGCAGGCTCTGAATGGGTGTTCCTTCAGTCTCTGTTTTAATCTTTGCCTCTCCCTTCCCTGCCAAGGGTATTCTTGTTCCCCTTTTAGAGAAGGAGTGAAGCATTCACATTTTGATCATCTGTCTTGAGTTTCATTTGTTCTAGGCATCTAGGGCAATTCAAGCATTTGGGCTAATAGCCACTTATCAGTGAGTGCATACCATGTATGTCTTTCTGTGATTGGGTTAACTCACTCAGCATGATATTTTCCAGTTCCAAACATTTGCCTACGAATTTCATAAAGCCGTTGTTTTTGATAGCTGAGTAATATTCCATTGTGTAGATGTACCACATTTTCTGTATCCTTTCCTCTGTTGAAGGGCATCTGGGTTCTTTCCAGCTTCTGGCTATTATAAATAAGGCTGCTATGAACATAGTGGAGCACGTGTCTTTTTTATATGTTGGGGCATCTTTTGGGTATACGCCCAAGAGAGGTATAGCTGGATCCTCAGGCAGTTCAATGTCAAATTTTCTGAGGAACCTCCAGACTGATTTCCAGAATGGTTGTACCAGTCTGCAATCCCACCGACAATGGAGGAGTGTTCCTCTTTCTCCGCATCCTCGCCAGCATCTGCTGTCACCTGAGTTTTTGATCTTAGCCATTCTCACTGGTGTGAGGTGAAATATCAGGGTTGTTTTGATTTGCATTTCCCTTATGACTAAAGATGTTGAACATTTCTTTAGGTGTTTCTCAGCCATTCGGCATTCCTCAGCTGTGAATTGTTTGTTTAGCCCTGAACCCCATTTTTTAATAGGGTTATTTGTCTCCCTGTGGTCTAACTTCTTGAGTTCTTTGTATATTTTGGATATAAGGCCTCTATCTGTTGTAGGATTGGTAAAGATCTTTTCCCAATCCGTTGGTTGCCGATTTGTCCTAACCACAGTGTCCTTTGCCTTACAGAAGCTTTGCAGTTTTATGAGATCCCATTTGTCGATTCTTGATCTTAGAGCATAAGCCATTGGTGTTTTGTTCAGGAAATTTTTTCCAGTGCCCATGTGTTCCAGATGCTTCCCTAGTTTTTCTTCTATTAGTTTGAGTGTATCAGGTTTGATGTGGAGGTCCTTGATCCACTTGGACTTAAGCTTTGTACAGGGTGATAAGCATGGATCGATCTGCATTCTTCTACATGTTGCCCTCCAGTTGAACCAGCACCATTTGCTGAAAATGCTATCTTTTTTTTTTCTTTTTTTCAGAGCTGGGGACCGAACCCAGGGCCTTGCGCTTCCTAGGCAAGCGATCTACCACTGAGCTAAATCCCCAACCCTGAAAATGCTATCTTTTTTCCATTGGATGGTTTTGGCTCCTTTGTCAAAAATCAAGTGACCATAGGTGTGTGGGTTCTTTCTGGGTGTTCAATTCTATTCCATTGGTCTATCTGTCTGTCTCTGTACCAATACCATGCAGTTTTTATCACTATTGCTCTGTAATACTGCTTGAGTTCAGGGATAGTGATTCCCCCTGACGTCCTTTTATTGTTGAGGATAGTTTTAGCTATCCTGGGTTTTTTGTTATTCCAGATGAATTTGCAAATTGTGCTGTCTAACTCTTTGAAGAATTGGATTTGTATTTTGATGGGGATTGCATTGAATCTGTAGATTGCTTTTGGTAAAATGGCCATTTTTACTATATTAATCCTGCCAATCCATGAGCATGGGGGATCTTTCCATCTTCTGAGGTCTTCTTCAATTTCCTTCTTCAGTGTCTTGAAGTTCTTATTGTACAGATCTTTTACTTGCTTGGTTAAAGTCACACCGAGGTACTTTGTATTATTTGGGTCTATTATGAAGGGTGTCGTTTCCCTAATTTCTTTCTCGGCTTGTTTCTCTTTTGAATAGAGGAAGGCAACTGATTTATTTGAGTTAATTTTATACCCAGCCACTTTGCTGAAGTTGTTTATCAGGTTTAGTAGTTCTCTGGTGGAACTTTTGGGATCACTTAAATATACTATCATGTCATCTGCAAATAGTGATATTTTGACCTCTTCTTTTCCGATCTGTATCCCCTTGATCTCCTTTTGTTGTCTGATTGCTCTGGCTAGAACTTCAAGAACTATATTGAATAAGTAGGGAGAGATTGGCAGCCTTGTCTAGTCCCGGATTTTAGTGGGATTGCTTCAAGTTTCTCTCCATTTAGTTTAATGTTAGCAACTGGTTTGCTGTATATGGCTTTTACTATGTTTAGGTATGGGCCTTGAATTCCTATTCTTTCCAGGACTTTTATCATGAAGGGGTGTTGAATTTTGTCAAATGCTTTCTCAGCATCTAATGAAATGATCATGTGGTTCTGTTCTTTCAGTTTGTTTATATAATGGATCGCGTTGATGGTTTTCCGTATATTAAACCATCCCTGCATGCCTGGGATGAAGCCTACTTGATCATGGTGGATGATTGTTTTGATGTGCTCTTGGATTCGGTTTGCCAGAATTTTATTGAGTATTTTTGCGTCGATATTCATAAGGGAAATTGGTTTGAAGTTCTCTTTCTTTGTTGTGTCTTTGTGTGGTTTAGGTATAAGACTAATTGTGGCTTCATAGAAGGAATTCGGTAGGGCTCCATCTGTTTCAATTTTGTGGAATAGTTTGGATAATATTGGTATGAGGTCTTCTATGAAGGTTTGATACAATTCTGCACTAAACCCGTCTGGACCTGGGCTCTTTTTGGTTGGGAGACCTTTAATGACTGCTTCTATTTCCTTAGGAGTTATGAGGTTGTTTAACTGGTTTATCTGTTCCTGATTTAACTTCGGTACCTGATATTTGTCTAGGAAATTGTCCATTTCCTGTAGATTTTCAAGTTTTGTTGACTATGGCTTTTATAGTAAGATCTGATGATTTTTTGAACTTCCTCTGAATCTGTAGTTATGTCTCCCTTTTCATTTCTGATTTTTTTAATTTGGACACACTCTCTGTGTCCTCTCGTTAGTCTGGCTAAGGGTTTATCTATCTTGTTGATTTTCTCTAAGAACCAACTTTTGGTTCTGTTGATTATTTCTATGGTCCTTTTTGTTTCTACTTGTGTTGATTTCAGCTCTGAGTTTGATTATTTCCTGACTTCTACTCCTCCTGGGTGTATTTGCTTCTTTTTGCTCTAGAGCTTTTAGGTGTGCTGTCAAGCTGCTGACATATGCTCTTTCCTGTTTCTTTCTGCAGGCACACAGCGCTATGAGTTTTCCTCTTAGCACAGCTTTCATTGTGTCCCATAAGTTTGGGTATGTTGTATCTTCATTTTCATTAAATTCTAAAAAGTTTTTAATTTCTTTCTTTACTTCTTCCTTGACCAGGTTATCATTGAGTAGAGCATTGTTCAATTTCCACGTATATGTGGGCATTCTTCCCTTATTGTTATTGAAAACCAGTTTTAGGCCATGGTGGTTTGATAGCACACATGGGATTATTTCTGTCTTTCTGTACCTGTTGAGGCCCGTTTTTTGACCAACTATATGGTCAATTTTGGAGAAAGTACCTTGAGGAGCTGAGAAGAAGGTATATCCTTTTGCTTTAGGATAGACTGTTCTATAAATATCTGTTAAGTCCATTTGGCTCATGACTTCTCTTAGTCTGTCTACGTCTCTGTGCAATTTCTGTTTCCATGATCTGTCCATTGATGAGAGTGGGCTGTTGAAATCTCCCACTATTATTGTGTGAGGTGCAATGTGTGTTTTGAGCTTTGGTAAGGTTTCTTTTATGTATGTAGGTGCCCTTGTATTTGGGGCATAGATATTTAGGATTGAGAGTTCATCTTGGTGGATTTTTCCTTTGATGAATATGAAGTGTCCTTCCTTATCCTTTTCGATGACTCTTAATTGAAAATTGATTTTATTTGATATTAGAATGGCTACTCCAGCTTGCTTCTTCCGACCATTTGCTTGGAAAGTTGTTTCGCAGCCTTTCACTCAGAGGTAGTGTCTGTCTTTGTCTCTGAGGTTTGTTTCCTGTAGGCAGCAGAATGCAGGGTCCTCGTTGCGTATCCAGTTTGTTAATCTATGTCTCTTTATTGGGGAGTTGAGGCCATTGATGTTGAGACATATTAAGGAATAGTGATTATTGCTTCCTGTTATATTCATATTTGGATGTGAGGTTATGTTTGTGTGCTTTTCTTCTCTTTGTTTTGTTGCCAAGATGATTAGTTTCTTGCTTCTTCTAGGGTATAGCTTGCCTCCTTATGTTGGGCTTTACCCTTTATTATCCTTTGTAGTGCTGGATTTGTAGAAAGATATTGTGTAAATTTGGTTTTGTCATGGAATATCTTTGTTTCTCCATCTATGTTAATTGAGAGTTTTCCAGGATACAGTAACCTGGGCTGGCATTTGTGTTCTCTTAGGGTCTGTATGACATCTCTCCAGGATCTTCTGGCCTTCATAGTTTCTGGCGAAAAGTCTGGTGTGATCCTGATAGGTCTGCCTTTATATGTTACTTGACCTTTTTCCCTTACTGCTTTTAATATTCTTTCTTTATTTTGTGCGTTTGGTGTTTTGACTACTATGTGACGGGAGGTGTTTCTTTTCTGGTCCAATCTATTTGGAGTTTTGTAGGCTTCTTTTATGCCCATGGGTATCTCTTTTTTTAGGTTAGGGGAGTTTTCTTCTATGATTTTGTTGAAGATATTTACTGGTCCTTTGAGCTGGGTGTCTTCACTCTCTTCTATACCTATTATCCTTAGGTTTGATCTTCTCATTGAGTCCGGGATTTCCTGTATGTTTTGGACCAGTAGCTTTTTCTGCTTTACATTATCTTTGACAGTTGTGTCAATGATTTCTATGGAATCTTCTGCTCCTGAGATTCTCTCTTCCATCTCTTGTATTCTGTTGGTGAAGCTTGTATCTACAGCTCCTTGTCTCTTCTTTTGATTTTCTATATCCAGAGTTGTTTTCATGTGTTCTTTCTTGATTGCTTCTATTTCCATTTTTAATTCCTTCAACTGTTTGATTGTGTTTTCCTGGAATTCTTTCAGGGATTTTTGTGTCTCCTCTCTATAGGCTTCTACTTGTTTATTTATGTTTTCCTGGAATTCTTTCAGGCATTTTTGTGATTCCTCTCTGTAGGCTTCTACTTGTTCTCTAATGGAGTTGTTCACGTCTTTCTTGAAGTCCTCCAGCATCATGATCAAATATGATTTTGAAACTAGATCTTGCTTTTCTGGTGTGTTTGGATATTCCATGTTTATTTTGGTGGGAGAATTGGGCTCCGATGATGCCATGTAGTCTTGGTTTCTGTTGCTTGGGTTCCTGCGCTTGCCTCTTGCCATCAGATTATCTCTAGTGTTACTTTGTTCTGCTATTTCTGACAGTGGCTAGACTGTCCTATAAGCCTGTGTGTCAGGAGTGCTGTAGACTTGTTTTCCTGTTTTCTTTCACCCAGTTATGGGGACAGAGTGTTCTGCTTTCATGCGTGTAGTTTTTCCTCTGTACAGGTCTTCAGCTCTTCCTGTGGGCCTGTGTCTTGAGTTCACCAGGCAGGTCACCTGCAGCAGAAAAGTTGGTCCTACCTTTGTTCCCGAGGCCCAAGTTTGCTCACGGGGCGCTGCCCACGAGCTCTCTGTGGCGGCAACAACCAGGAAGATATGCGCCGCCCTTTATGGGAGCCTCCGTGCTCTAGGGTTCCAGATGGGGTTTGGTGTTCTCCTCTGGCGTCCGAGATGTGTGTGCAGAGTGCAGTCTCTTCTGGTTTTCCAGGCGTGTCTGCCTCTCCGTAGGTCTAGCTCTCCCTCCCACAGTATTTGGGTGCAGAGACCTGTCTATCCGGTCTGTTTCCTTCAGGTTCCGGCGGTGTCTCAGGCGCAGGGGTCCTGTCGCCCCTGGGCCCTCCCCTACGGGAACCCAGAGGCCTTATACAGTTTCCTCTTGGGCCAGGGATGTGAGCAGGGGTGGGCAGTGTTTGTGGTCTCTTCCACTCTGCAGCCTCAGGAGTGCCCACCTGACCAGGCGGTGAGGTCTCTCTCCCATGGGGCTTGGGAGCAGAGAGCTGCTGTGGGCCGGGATCCACGGGTTACACTATGACTTTTATTTTTCCAAAAAGCTGTCAATATTTGAACATCTTCAGAATATGAGAGGGTCATTTGAATATATGTTACACTTTCAGGTTTGCCAGAGATTGCTTTCTGGAAAACAGCACGACTGGCCCAACTTGGGTCATTATCTACTCCTAATACTATATCTGCAATATGGGATCAGAATCATGCATCAAAAGTATGCATTGTATATCATAAAGCCCCAATAGTGAAGAGTTCACACTGAAAAGTGTTTAGACTAATGCCATTAATAATTCATTTATCCTGCATACACGCAAAGCTCCTTTAGTTCAATATAACTGAAACAGCATGAAAGTATTTATTAATTCTAATTATGGTAGAATTGTTAAAATCATTGAGTTCATCAAAGAGAAATCCAAAGTAACTTTTCTATTTCAATAAGAACAAAACATTATCTGTCTGTGATGCATATCAATTTGAGTAACCAAGTTACTACCAGGTGACTGATTGACAACTCTGAAAAATTTTATAGCATTAATTTGTACTAATGACAGAATTGACACCTAGAATTGACCATGGTAAAGTTGGCTTTGGTAAAGTGGCAGGTTATGTCGCTGAGCCCATGTGTAATATCAATCACTGTGCTTTTATCTTCATTTTTGAAACTTGTTGGGTGATGACAGAAGTACCTGGGAGAAAATTCTTAATGATCGCCAAAACACAGACCATCTTGAACAATTAATTATTTACTTACAATATAGATATTTTCCTTCTCATCTTTGTTAGCATTGTCCTTCTCTCTTCTTTTCCTACTTGTCCTTCTTTAGGAGCAGCTATCCAAATACATCTTCCAAACTTTTCCTTGTTTTCAATTTTGTACCATACTACAAATTAACAACTAAATGCACTGCTCTAAGTTGTGGTTACTGGGAGGATGTTCTTTTACCTCCGTCCTACAATAATGTCTCAGAAATCTGTTGTAATGTCTTATCATTTTTTGAGGATGTTTATATATTCTAATCATTTCTTTCTTTAATTTGATCATTATATCTTTCTTCATTCAAATATCTGTAATGGCAGAAAAGATATTACAACTGAACAGTAAGCAACTCTGTTCTTTTCAAAAGTGCAAATTTATATTTTTATTGAAAATAGATTCTTCTCTCATACAATATATATTATGAGCACAGTTTCCCTTCCCTCCATTCCTCCCAGCTTCCTGACAAACTTTCTCTCCAAGACCCACTTCCTCTTCAGAATAGTTTTAAAATTTTCTACTCATTTTAAATTTTCTGTGAAATTATTACTATGAATTATATGTCTTTATTTATTTTAATGTAGTAATGCAGTTTTCTGTAAAATAATCAAGTGATATTGATAATTCTAATAAATATATTCTATAGATTATTTACTACCTACATTAATAAAAATACTGTACCTGGTCTCTGTCATTGTAGCCTTATTTGGAAATGTGACTACTATAAACTTAACTTAATGTTATTCTACAAGCAATTTTATAGATATATACCTAAAAATACAGATAAAAAAGCATCTTTTTATAAATCAAAATGTATAAACAATATTGCCTGGAACATTTCTGGATATCATTTTTTAAATTATTTTATTTCATTTTCAAGGCAGTGTCTCATATGTTCTGCACTGGCCTCCAACTCAATATACTGGATAGACTTAAGCTTTTGATCCTCTTGTCTTCAACTCCCAAGTGCTGGCATGACAAGCATATGCCACCATGCTCAATTTCTGTGGTGCTAGAAATTGAACCTAGAGCTTCATTCATGATAGGAAAGCACCTGTTAACTGAGTCCTTAGCTCCTGTATATCCTTTAAACTAGGAGTCATGCAATTTATTTTCAGTTCCACTTGGGGATCCAGCCCATATACATTCAGCAACCAAACACAGACAATAATGCTGATGCTAAGAAATGCATGCTAACAAGAGCCTGATATAGCTGTCTCCTGAGAGACTCTGCCAGAGCATGACAATTACAGAGGCGGATGCTAGCAGCCAACCATTGAACTGAGAACAGGGTCCCGATTGGAGGAGTTAGAGAAAGGAGTGAAGGTGCTGAAGGGGCTTGCAACCCCATAAGAATAACAATACCAACCAACCAGAGCGCCCAGGGACTAAACCATCAACCTAAGTGTATACATGGACAGACCTATGGCTCCAGCTGCATATGTAGTAAAGGATGGCCTTATTGGGCCCCTATGGGAGGAGAGGCCTTCAGTACTGCCAAGTCTGGACACCCTGTCCCAGTGTAGGGGAATGTTATGGTGGGGAGGTAGGAAGGGGTGGGTGGGTGGGGGAACACCCTCATAGAAGGAGCCGGAAGGGATAGGGGTTTATGGACGGGGAACAGGGAAAGGGGATAACATTTGAAATGTAAATAAAAAAATCCAATAAAAATTAATTGAAAAATGACCAACCATTCGTCCATATATTTCAATTAGAAGAGTAAAACCTTTTGCACAGCAATTTTCAATTTAGTCTTAGGACAAGCAGAACTAACATTATTTGGGAAGCAGTGAGAAATGCAAATTCACAACCTTACCTTAGAATGACACAGCCAGTATCTCTGGGGTTGTGACTTAGCATCTGTGCTTTTTAACAAGCCCTTTAGGGAATTCTCAAGTATACTGGAGTTTAAGAATCACTAGTAGAACAGATGCCTCAGGCTTTTGGTAAAATTGGGCACAATTAGCATTTTCTTAAGTGTTGCCCTCTTTGAGACTGTCCTTTTTTTATTCTCTTTTCAAGTATTCATTGCTGTTGTTTACACATTCAGAAACCCCATCTCCATCCCCTCCTTTGCTCTACTGGTCTCTTCTCATTTGCTAGAACACATCAAGTTCCTTGAGATATTATACTAACCTCTACTAACTTGGTTGTCTCTCTGTATGCACCATTCTTCACCGTATCTTTGAAATGCTCGATGCTATCCTGTCATTTATATTCCAGTTTACATATAAAGCACTATTTACAAGCAACCAATTTAACATAGCCAATCAGCCCCTTCAGAAATTCCATCTACTTTACTTTTAGCATACGTAGTACCATCTCCCATAACATAAATGAACTTATTTGTTTGTTGTAGTGGTTTGAATAAAAATGATCCAAATAGGTCCATAGTAAGTGGCACCATTAGGACTTGTGACCTTGTTGGATTAGGTGTGGCTTTGTTGGAGGAAAGATATCTCAGTTCTTTTCCTGGCTACCTGCTGATTAAGATGTGGCTAGAACTCTAGGCTCTTCCTGTACCATGTCTGCCTGCACACCACCATGCTTCCTGCCATGATGATAATATACTAAAGCTCTGAAACTAAGCCAGGTCCAATGAAATGTTTTCCTTTATAAAAGTTGCCTTGGCCACGGTGTCTCTTTACAACAATAGAAACTGTAACTCAAATACTTTTGTCCATCTTTCTTGCTGCTTGTGGTGGTTTAAATATGCTTGGCCTACGGGAAGTGATACTTTTAGGAGGTGTGACCTTATTGGAGGAGGTATACCCTTGTTTGAGAAAGTATGTCACTAATGAGGTGGGCTTCGCAGGCCTCCTCTTATGCTCAGGCTCCACCCCAGGCAGAAGACAGTCTCTCTTGGTTGCAGTAGGATCAAGATGCAGAACTCTTAGCTTCTTCACCAGCATCATGCCTAACTGAAGCAGTAAGCTCACAGTTTCAGAGAGAACCTGCTTCAAGGGAGAAGGTAGAGAATAATGGAAATAGAAAACCATTGTCTTCTTTTAACCTTCATATGCACACAAATGAATGCATGTCCCTTCACATTTACAAACATACATCACACATACAGACAGTGTATATATCCAACAAACACACACACACAAACACACACACACAAACACACACACACAACTATAAGTTTTGCTCACACAACAAATAGGCAAATTATTTCTATAATATTATGAGAAAAATTAGAAGATAAATAATTCTCAGCTGAGGAATATTAAATGGCTGAGAAGCACATAAAGAAATGTTAAACACACTTAGTCATCAGGGAAATGCAAATTAAAACAACCCTGGGATTCCACCTCACACCAGTCAGTATCCCTAAAATCAAAAACTCAGATGACAGCAGCTGCTGGTGAGGATGTGGAGAAAGAGGGATAATCCTCCATTGTTGGCGGGATTAAAAGTTGGTTCAACCACTCTTTAAATCATTCTGGTGGTTCCTCAGAAAGTTGAACATAGTGCTACTGAGGACCCAGCTATAGGACTCCTAGGCATGCACCCAAAAGATGCACCAACAAGGACACATGCTCCACTATGTTCATAGCAACCTTATTTATAATAGCCAGAAGCTGGAGAGAACCCAGATGCCTTTCAACAGAGGAATGGGTACAGAAAATGTGATATAGTAGCCAGAAGATGGAAAGAACCTAGATGTCCTTCAACAAAGAAATAGATACAGAAAATGTACATTTACACAATGGAGTCCTACTCAGCTATTAAAAGCAATGACTTCATGAAATTCATAGCAAATTGGTGGAACTAGAAAATATCATCCTGAGTGAGGTAACCCAATCACAGAAAACACACATGGTATGCATACACTGATAAGTGGACAGTAGCCCAAAAGCTCGAATTACCCACAATACAATCTACCTACCACATGAAGCTCAAGAAGAAGGACAATGAAAGTGTGGACGGTTTAGCCCTTCTTAGAAGGGGGAGCACAATATTCATGAGAGGAAATACAGGGACAAAGAGTGGAGCAGGGACAGAAGGAAAGGTCATCCAGAGACTATCACACATGGTGATCCATCTTATGTGCAGCCACAAAACCCAGTATTGCTGATGCCAAGAAGTGCTTGCTGATAGGAGCCAGATACTGATGTCTCCTGAGAGGCTCTGCCAGAGTCTTACTGGTGCAGATGAGTATGGTTGTAGCTAACCATGGGAGTGAGCATGAAGACCCCAGTGGAGGGGTTAGGGGAAAAGCTGAAGTAGCTGAAGGGGTTTGCATCCCCATAGGAAGAACAGCAGTATCTACCAACCAGACCCCCAGAGCTCCCAAGGACTAAACCACCAACCAAAGAATACACATGGAGGGACCCATGGCTCCAGCCTTACATGTAGCAGAGGGTGGCATTGTCTGGCAAAAATGGGAGGGGAAGCCCTTGGTTCTCTGTAGGCTCATTTCCCCAGTGTAGGGGAATGCCAGGGTGTTGAAGTGGGTGAGAGTGGAAGCATCTTCGTAGAAGAAGGGGGAGGGTAGAGAGGGGAAAGAGGATAACATTTGAAATGTAAATACATAAAATATCCAATAAAAATAAATAAATTAATTAAAAATTCTCAGTTATGGGGTTGGGGAAGTGGTAGAGCGCTTGCCTAGCAAGCACAAGGCCCTGGGTTCGGTACTCAGCTCTGAAAAAAAAAATTCTCAGTTATAATAGCACTACAGAGTATTTTATTCATATTTATTAATATATTTCTAACAATATACTATATATTAGTGATATATTTATATTCATATGCATACATACATGTAGCAATATTTAAGAGACCATGAAGGATGGGAGCGTGTGAAAGGAGGAAAAGGAAGGGAGAACTTATGCAATTATATTATAATCTCTAAAATAAAATCTTTAAAAATGATAAATTGTGTGTGTATGTATGTGTGTGTGTGTGTGTGTGTGCGCGCGCGCACGCGCACATTCCCAGGGGTGAGCTTTTGTGTGTAAGTCTGAGCATACATATGTGGAGCACTTGCATGAGGAGGTCAGAGTGCAACCTCAAGTGTTATTCCTAAGGAGCCGTCCTCTTTGTTTTTTGGACAGGCTTTATGGTTGGCTTGGAGTTTACCAATTAGCCTATGGTGGCTAGTTGTTAAGTCCCAGAGACCATTCTTTTTCTGCCTCCCCAGTGCTAGGATTGCAAATGCCAGCTAACACTTATGGCTTTTTATGTGGATTTTAGGAAATTAACTTAGATTGTAAGTCATGTTTGGTACAACAAGCACTTAAAGACTGAGCTATGTCCCTATTCAAAGAATAAAATATTTAGGAAGATTTCCAATGAGGAAAAAGAAACAGATACTTAAAACTAGTAAACATTGGTAATAGAAACCAATCAAGATACAACCAGATGCAATGGCTTTTTGCGATTATAAGTAGGAAGAATTAATGTTCACATGTCTCTAATTCTCAAAGCAGTCTATGGCTTTAGTTCAGTCTTTGTTAAAATGAATCCTTACATTTACAGTGAAGTTATCTTTCAGAAAGGTGCCAGAATTACATAATGTGGAAAGGACAGATCCACATCCCCGCCCCGACACTCAAAAAAATCAGTGTGAGAAGAATTAGGTATCCACATTTAAAAACAAAACAAAAAATTGAAGGTTGCCCATATCCTGTATCAACTTTAATAATTGTCTATAAAAGTATTAAAGTTATAAACTGGAAGCTACCATGGCCTCAGAAAAGAAGGTAGATAAGAGGAAGAAGTCTAGTGTGCTTTATACACTGGGGTGAGTACAGGTCACAGTTAAATACTGCATAGCTCAGAATGCCACTGTAACGATAATTGCATCATTTTTACCATAAAAAATGATAGGTAAACTTAATGTAACTTAAAAATTATAGAATTTATATATGTATTGAAGTAACTGAGGCAACCCATTAACATTTAAAATATGTAAATGGGTTCATTTAAAATTTAAGCAAAACATTCAGGAGATAGGATTTCATATTCCTTTGGGGAACAACACAAAATTACAGAATACAAAAGTGAAAATATATGTCAGACCAAAAAGCTGTCTGCAGAAGAAACAGTCATAGTGAAAAAATAACATACAGAGTCAAAAACTGGGCTGTAAACTATATATTTGACAAGGGCTTAAATATTGGCATTGTATTCCACCACAATTAACATAACGTGATATCCCACATTTATGTGTATGCATATAATCCAAAACAGAAGAGGCAGGGGAATGAGGAGGATCAGGAGGTCAAGGCCATTTTCAGCTAAATGGTGAGTTTGAGTTTAATCTGTGGTACTCAGAGTTTGTGTCTCAAAAAAAGAAAAATAAACAAGAAATAAAATAAGCAAACGTAACCTATTTTTTTTTATTAACTTGAGTATTTCTTATATACATTTCGAGTGTTATTCCCTTTCCCGGTTTCCGGGCAAACATCCCCCTTCCCACTCCCCTTCCTTATGGGTATTCCCCTCCCAACCCTCCCCCCATTGCCGCCCTCCCCCCATAGACTAGTTCACTGGGGGTTCAGTCTTAGCAGGACCCAGGGCTTCCCCTTCCACTGGTGCTCTTACTAGGATATTCATTGCTACCTATGGGGTCAGAGTCCAGGGTCAGTCCATGTATAGCCTTTAGGTAGTGGCTTAGTCCCTGGAAGCTCTGGTTGCTTGGCATTGTTGTACATATGGGGTCTCGAGCCCCTTCAAGCTCTTCCAGTTCTTTCTCTGATTCCTTCAATAGGGGACCTATTCTCAGTTCAGTGGTTTGCTGCTGGCATTCGCCTCTGTATTTGCTGTATTCTGGCTGTGTCTCTCAGGAGCGATCTACATCCGGCACCTGTCGGTCTACACTTCTTTGCTTCATCCATCTTGTCTAATTGGGTGGCTGTATATGTATGGGCCATATGTGGGGCAGGCTCTGAATGGGTGTTCCTTCAGTCTCTGTTTTAATCTTTGCCTCTCCCTTCCCTGCCAAGGGTATTCTTTTTCCTCATTTAAAGAAGGAGTGAAGCATTCACATTTTGATCATCCGTCTTGAGTTTCGTTTGTTCTAGGGATCTAGGGTAATTCAAGCATTTGGGCTAATAGCCACTTATCAATGAGTGCATACCATGTATGTCTTTCTGTGATTGGGTTAGCTCACTCAGGATGATATTTTCCAGTTCCAACCATTTGCCTACGAATTTCATAAACTCGTTGTTTTTGATAGCTGAGTAATATTCCATTGTGTAGATGTACCACATTTTCTGTATCCATTCCTCTGTTGAAGGGCATCTGGGTTCTTTCCATTTTCTTGCTATTATAAATAAGGCTGCGATGAACATAGTGGAGCACGTGTCTCTTTTATATGTTGAGGCATCTTTTGGGTATATGCCCAAGAGAGGTATAGCTGGATCCTCAGGCAGTTCAATGTCCAATTTTCTGAGGAACCTCCAGACTGATTTCCAGAATGGTTTTACCAGTCTGCAATCCCACCAACAATGGAGGAGTGTTCCTCTTTCTCCACATCCTCGCCAGCATCTGCTGTCACCTGAGTTTTTGATCTCAGCCAATCGCACTGGTGTGAGGTGAAATCTCAGGGTTGTTTTGATTTGCATTTCCCTTATGACTAAAGATGTTGAACATTTCTTTAGGTGTTTCTCAGCCATTCGGCATTCCTCAGCTGTGAATTCTTTGTTTAGCTCTGAACCCCATTTTTTAATAGGGTTATTTTTTTCTCTGCGGTCTAACTTCTTGAGTTCTTTGTATATTTTGGATATAAGGCTTCTATCTGTTGTAGGATTGGTAAAGATCTTTTCCCAATCTGTTGGTTGCCGTTTTGTCCTAACCACAGTGTCCTTTGCCTTACAGAAGCTTTGCAGTTTTATGAGATCCCATTTGTCGATTCTTGATTTTAGAGCATAAGCCATTGGTGTTTTGTTCAGGAAATTTTTTCCAGTGCCCATGTGTTCCAGATGCTTCCCTAGTTTTTCTTCTATTAGTTTGAGTGTGTCTGGTTTGATGTGGAGGTCCTTGATCCACTTGGACTTAAGCTTTGTACAGGGTGATAAGCATGGATCGATCTGCATTCTTCTACATGTTGCCCTCCAGTTGAACCAGCACCATTTGCTGAAAATGCTATCTTTTTTCCATTGGCTGGTTTTGGTTACTTTGTCAAAAATCAAGTGACCATAGGTGTATGGGTTCATTTCTTGGTCTTCAATTCTATTCCATTGGTCTATCTGTCTGTCTCTGTACCAATACCATGCAGTTTTTATCACTATTGCTCTGTAATACTGCTTGAGTTCAGGGATAGTGATTCCCCCTGAAGTCCTCTTATTGTTGAGGATAGCTTTAGCTATCCTGGGTTTTTTGTTATTCCAGATGAATTTGCAAATTGTTCTGTCTAACTCTTTGAAGAATTGGATTGGTATTTTGATGGGGATTGCATTGAATCTGTAGATTGCTTTTGGTAAAATGGCCATTTTTACTATATTAATCCTGCCAATCCATGAGCATGGGAGATCTTTCCATCTTCTGAGGTCTTCTTCAATTTCTTTCCTCAGTGTCTTGAAGTTCTTATTGTACAGATCTTTTACTTGCTTGGTTAAAGTCACACCGAGGTACTTTATATTATTTGGGTCTATTATGAAGGGTGTCGTTTCCCTAATTTCTTTCTCGGCTTGTTTCTCTTTTGTATAGAGGAAGGCAACTGATTTATTTGAGTTAATTTTATACCCAGCCACTTTGCTGAAGTTGTTTATCAGCTTTAGTAGTTCTCTGGTGGAACTTTTGGGATCACTTAAATATACCATCATGTCATCTGCAAATAGTGATATTTTGACCTCTTCTTTTCCGATCTGTATCCCTTTGATCTCCTTTTGTTGTCTGATTGCTCTGGCTAGAACTTCAAGAACTATATTGAATAAGTAGGGAGAGAGTGGGCAGCCTTGTCTAGTCCCTGATTTTAGTGGGATTGTTTCAAGTTTCTCTCCATTTAGTTTAATGTTAGCAACTGGTTTGCTGTATATGGCTTTTACTATGTTTAGGTATGGGCCTTGAATTCCTATTCTTTCCAGGACTTTTATCATGAAGGGGTGTTGAATTTTGTCAAATGCTTTCTCAGCATCTAATGAAATGATCACGTGGTTCTGTTCTTTCTGTTTGTTTATATAATGGATGACGTTGATGGTTTTCCGTATATTAAACCATCCCTGCATGCCTGGGATGAAGCCTACTTGATCATGGTGGATGATTGTTTTGATGTGCTCTTGAATTCGGTTTGCCAGAATTTTATTGAGTATTTTTGCGTCGATATTCATAAGGGAAATTGGTCTGAAGTTCTCTTTCTTTGTTGTGTCTTTGTGTGGTTTAGGTATAAGAGTAATTGTGGCTTCGTAGAAGGAATTCGGTAGGGCTCCACCTGTTTCAATTTTGTGGAATAGTTTGGGTAATATTGGTATGAGGTCTTCTATGAAGGTTTGATAGAATTCTGCACTAAACCCGTCTGGACCTGGGCTCTTTTTCGTTGGGAGACCTTTAATGACTGCTTCTATTTCCTTAGGAGTTATGGGGTTGTTTAACTGGTTTATCTGTTCCTGATTTAACTTCGATACCTGGTATCTGTCTAGGAAATTGTCCATTTCCTGAAGATTTTCAAGT
Source organism: Rattus norvegicus (assembly GCF_021556685.1). Classification (NCBI taxonomy): domain Eukaryota; kingdom Metazoa; phylum Chordata; class Mammalia; order Rodentia; family Muridae; genus Rattus; species Rattus norvegicus. The sequence goes on along the minus strand of NC_141554.1, from coordinate 153,929,942 downwards.
TTTGTTGAATATAGGTTTTTATAGTAAGATCTGATGATTTTTTGAATTTCCTCTGAATCTGTAGTTATGTCTCCCTTTTCATTTCTGATTTTGTTAATTTGGACGCACTCTCTGTGTCCTCTCGTTAGTCTGGCTAAGGGTTTATCTATCTTGTTGATTTTCTCAAAGAACCAACTTTTGGTTCTGTTGATTCTTTCTATGGTCCTTTTTGTTTCTACTTGGTTGATTTCAGCTCTGAGTTTGATTATTTCCTGCCTTCTACTCCTCCTAGGTGTATTTGCTTCTTTTTGTTCTAGAGCTTTTAGGTGTGCTATCAAGCTGCTGACATATGTTCTTTCCTGTTTCTTTCTGCAGGCACTCAGCGCTATGAGTTTTCCTCTTAGCACAGCTTTCATTGTGTCCCATAAGTTTGAGTATGTTGTATCTTCATTTTCATTAAATTCTAAAAAGTTTTTAATTTCTTTCTTTATTTCTTCCTTGACCAGGTTATCATTGAGTAGAGCATTGTTCAATTTCCACGTATATGTGGGCATTCTTCCCTTATTGTTATTGAAAACCAGTTTTAGGCCGTGGTGGTCCGATAGCACGCATGGGATTATTTCTATCTTTCTGTACCTGTTGAGGCCCGTTTTTTGACCAATTATATGGTCAATTTTGGAGAAAGTACCATGAGGAGCTGAGAAGAAGGTATATCCTTTTGCTTTAGGATAGAATGTTCTATAAATATCTGTTAAGTCCATTTGGCTCATGACTTCTCTTAGTCTGTCGACATCACTGTTTAATTTCTGTTTCCATGATCTGTCCATTGATGAGAGTGGGGTGTTGAAATCTCCCACTATTATTGTGTGAGGTGCAATGTGTGTTTTGAGCTTTAGTAAGGTTTCTTTTACGTATGTAGGTGCCCTTGTATTTGGGGCATAGATATTTAGGATTGAGAGTTCATCTTGGTGGATTTTTCCTTTGATGAATATGAAGTGTCCTTCCTTATATTTTTTGATGACTTTTAGTTGGAAATTGATTTTATTTGATATTAGAATGGCTACTCCAGCTTGCTTCTTCTGACCATTTGCTTGGAAAGTTGTTTTCCAGCCTTTCACTCTGAGGTAGTGTCTGTCTTTGTCTCTGAGGTGTGTTTCTTGTAGGCAGCAGAATGCAGCGTCCTCGTTGCGTATCCAGTTTGTTAATCTATGTCTTTTTATTGGGGAGTTGAGGCCATTGATATTGAGAGATATTAAGGAATAGTGATTATTATTTCCCTTTATATTCATATTTGGATGTGAGGTTATGTTTGTGTGCTTTCATTCTCTTTGTTTTGTTGCCAAGACGATTAATTTCTTGCTTCTTCTAGGGTATAGCTTGCCTCCTTATGTTGGTCTTTACCATTTATTATCCTTTGTAGTGCTGGATTTGTAGAAAGATATTGTGTAAATTTGGTTTTGTCATGGAATATCTTGGTTTCTCCATCAATGTTAATTGAGAGTTTTGCTGGATACAGTAACCTGGGCTGGCATTTGTGTTCTCTTAGGGTCTGTATGACATCAGTCCAGGATCTTCTGGTCTTCATAGTTTCTGGCGAGAAGTCTGGTGTGATTCTGATAGGTCTCCCTTTATATGTTACTTGACCTTTTTCCCTTACTGCTTTTAATATTCTTTCTTTATTTTGTGCGTTTGGTGTTTTGACAATTATGTGACGGGAGGTGTTTCTTTTCTGGTCCAATCTATTTGGAGTTCTGTAGGCTTCTTGTATGTCTATGGGTATCTCTTTTTTTAGGTTAGGGAAGTTTTCTTCTATGATTTTGTTGAAGATATTTACTGGTCTTTTGAGCTGGGAGTCTTCACTCTCTTCTATACCTATTATCCTTAGGTTTGATCTTCTCATTGAGTCCCGGATTTCCTGTATGTTTTGGACCAGTAGCTTTTTCCGCTTTACATTATCTTTGACAGTTGAGTCAATGATTTCTATGGAATCTTCTGCTCCTGAGATTCTCTCTTCCATCTCTTGTATTCTGTTGGTGAAGCTTGTATCTACAGCTCCTTGTCTCTTCTTTTGGTTTTCTATATCCAGTGTTGTTTCCATGTGTTCTTTCTTGATTGCTTCTATTTCCATTTTTAATTCCTTCAACTGTTTGATTGTGTTTTCCTGGAATTCTTTCAGGGATTTTTGCGATTCCTCTCTGTAGGCTTCTACTTGTTTATTAATGTTTTCCTGTGTTTCCCTAAGTGTGTTCATGTCTTTCTTGAAGTCCTCCAGCATCATGATCAAATATGATTTTGAAACTAGATCTTGCTTTTCTGGTGTGTTTGGATATTCCATGTTTGTTTTGGTGGGAGAATTGGGCTCCGATGATGGCATGTAGTCTTGGTTTCTGTTGCTTGGGTTCCTGCGCTTGCCTCTCGCCACCAGATTATCTCTAGTGTTACTTTGTTCTGCTATTTCTGACAGTGGCTAGACTGTCCTATAAGCCTGTGTGTCAGGATTGCTGTAGACCTGTTTTCCTCTCTTTCAGTCAGTTATGGGGACAGAGTGTTCTGCTTTCGGGCGTGTAGTTTTTCCTCTCTACAGGTCTTCAGCTGTTCCTGTGGGCCTGTGTCTTGAGTTCACCAGGCAGCTTTCTTGCAGCAGAAAATTTGGTCTTACCTGTGGTCCCGAGGCTCAAGTTCGCTCGTGGGGTGCTGCCCAGGGGCTCTCTGCAGCAGCAGCAACCAGGAAGACCTGTGCCGCCCCTTCTGGGAGCTTCATTGCACCAGGGTTCCAGATGGTCTTTGGCTTTTTCCTCTGGCGTCCGAGATGTGTGTGCAGGGAGCAGTCTCTTCTGGTTTCCCAGGCTTGTCTGCCTCTCTGAAGGTTTAGCTCTCCCTCCCACGGGATTTGGGTGCAGAGAACTGTTTATGAGGTCTGTTTCTTTCAGGTTCCGGCGGTGTCTCAGGCAGGTGTCCTGCCGCTCCTGGGCCCTCCCCCACGGGAGCCCAGAGGCCTTATACAGTTTCCTCTTGGGCCAGGGATGTGGGCAGGGGTGAGCAGTGTTGGTGGTCTCTTCCGCTCTGCAGCCTCAGGAGTGCCCACCTGACCAGGTGGTTGGGTCTCTCTCTCACCGGGTCTGGGAGCAGAGAGCTGCTGTGGGCTGGGATCCGCGGGTGTGGGACTTCCGGTAAACACAGAACGTGCCGGGTCCTAGAGAAATTCTGCTTCCGTGTGTCCCAAGCTCACCAGGCAGCTTTCTTGCAGCAGAAAATTTGGTCTTACCTGTGGTCCCGAGGCTCAGGTTCGCTCGTGGGGTGCTACCCAGGGGCTCTCTGCAGCGGCAGGAACCAGGAAGACCTGTGCCGCCCCTTCCGGGAGCTTCAGAGCACCAGGGTTCCAGATGGTCTTTGGCTTTTTCCTCTGGCGTCCGAGATGTGTGTGCCGGGAGCAGTCTCTTCTGGTTTCCCAGGCTTGTCTGCCTCTCTGAAGGTTTAGCTCTCCCTCCCACGGGATTTGGGTGCAGAGAACTGTTTATGAGGTCTGTTTCTTTCAGGTTCCGGCGGTGTCTCAGGCAGGTGTCCTGCCGCTCCTGGGCCCTCCCCTACGGGAGCCCAGAGGCCTTATACAGTTTCCTCTTGGGCCAGGGATGTGGGCAGGGGTGAGCAGTGTTGGTGGTCTCTTCCGCTCTGCAGCCTCAGGAGTGCCCACCTGACCAGGCGGTTGGGTCTCTCTCTCACCGGGTCTGGGAGCAGAGAGCTGCTGCAGGCCGGGATCCGCGGTGTAACCTATTTTTAAAATAGAGAAAATATGAGGACTGGAGAAATTACTATGTGATTAAAAACACTTGCTCTTACACAGGACCCAGGTTTGACACCCCGCAGTACCCACACAGAAGTTCACAACCTCCTGCAACTCCAGTTTCAAGAGATCCAATGTTCTCTTTTGACTTTGAAGGACATTTCACACGGGTGATTAATATACATACATGAACATAAAACATCCATATACACAAAGTAATAAAAATATATTTTAAAATTGGTAAAGACTTGAATTGGCAATTCTCCAACGAAGATTGACAGATGTCCAATAATTAAACATATACAAATTAGATCAAAGTCACTAAAGATAAGAGAAATGCAAATCAAAGTTAGAATAAGCCAGGAGGATGGTCCATTACAGCACAAGACACAGTCAACACACCTTGCATTTCCATAGCATTAATTAGAACAGCAAGTATGTGGCTGTAGGATGAGGTAGGGTGTTGGGGCACAGTGCTAGAACACAGTTTAAATTGTCAATGACTATATAAATCTCTCTCCTTTTCTTTCCTTTTTCTTCCCTTCAACTCCCTTCCCCTCCATTCCTCTCCTGTTCATGGCAGTGTTCTCTTGCTGTGAAGACACCCCATGATCATGGCAACTCTTATAAAGGAAAGCATTTAATTGAGGCTGGAGGCTGGCTTACAATTTCAGAGGTTATCATTATGGCAGGAAGCATGATGACATGCAGGCACACATGGTGTGGAGAGAGACATCTATATCAAGGGGAGAGAGAGAGAGAGAGAGAGAGAGAGAGAGAGAGAGAGAGAGATGTCCCGCGCGACCTCTCGCCAGCAAGAATACGCGGGAACACATGAATCCTTCTGTAGCCAAAATGCTTATATTTATTAATAATAGAGAGGGCGGCGGGACGCCAGCATGGCGCGGCTTATATACACCCCTAGCGTGGCGCATCCACACCTGATTGGTTGCTTACCCATGATCTCATTAGGCACGCCCCGGAGTGGGCAAAGACCTGGCATGAAGGTACTCTTGCACATGTGCACACAGTTAACTTCCTGAAAGGAAGTCGGCTGGCGCTGCAGAGGCCAGCCCCATCTTGTAATGGCGAAAGCTATCCTGGCCTTCCACGTGGGGCGCAGTGGAAGCCAGCGCCATCTTGTGGTGGCGAATGTTATTGCGGCCCTCTACAGAGAGAGAGAGAGGGAGAGAGGGAGAGAGGGAGAGAGGGAGAGAGGGAGAGAGAGAGTGAGTTTGGGAATGGCTTGAGCATAAAACCCATAAAAGCTCACTCCTAAGGGCAAACTTCTTCTAACAAGGCCACACCTCCTAATCCCTGTCAAATCATGCCACTCCCTAGTGATTAGGCATTCAAATCTATGATCATAAAGCATCTATTCTCTTTCAAACCACCACACTTCCCCTCTTTTCTTCTTCCTCTGTCCCTCTTCTTTTTTCTTTCCTTTTCTCCTTTCCTCTCCTCTCCTCTTGTTTTCTCCCCCTCTGTCTCTACACACACACACACAAACACACACACACACACACACACACACACACACATACACACACACACACACACACACACACACACACACACACACACACACACACATATATTACTCCTATTGATTCTGTTGCTTTGAACAATTCTGACTGAAACAAAGGCCAACATCATGAAGACTAATTGTACTGTTTAAATCCAGGATATATGAGACTCATCCTATGTATGTATGTATGTATGTATGTATGTATGTATGTATGTATGTATGTATCTTTCTTTCTTTTTTCTTTCTTTCTTTCTTTCTTTCTTTCTTTCTTTCTTTCTTTCTTTCTTTCTATCCAGTAAACATAATCCATAAATCCTTTCAGATATGAACAACTAATAAATTAATGGATTAAAACAGTAAGCTCTTTCTTACAGTAAAATGTCAGTCAACTATAAATGTAAAGAAATAATTGAATTAGAAGATAATTATTACACAACCATGATGGAAACAGTTATTTCAGTATATAAATATGAACAGATAATAAAACTATTGGGTTAAAAAGGACCAAAATTTTATTTTTTATATACTCCCTTAATATCTCTTCCCAAATGTTATTCCTGATGAAGTAGGAAATAGAGTTACTGCACAGTAAAGAATATCTGGGAAGATAACCATCTTAATCAAGTGACTAAATTTATCAGCATCTCATACTGATGAATCAATGTTATGCACCTCTTTATTCCTATGATACCTCAATCAAAATTGAATAATGAGTATAATCATCAAGAAACTATAGAAAAACTCAGAATGAAGGGCATTGTAGAAAATACCTTGTTCTATAAAAGTACATGTTTAAATAATATCAAGTAGAAAAAAATCAGAGAAAGACCTAAAACTAGGATGAATTTGAAATGACTGAAGTAATATATCATAAGAGTGTGATCTTTGGTTCTGGATTGTAAACTTATACTACAAGAGATTGTTGAGACAACTGGTAAATCTTGAAAGAGATTTTTGGTAAAAGGGTATATAGAATTTCTTTGAAAATATCACCACTTCGTGTAGATTTAGCTTTTCTCATAATGCAAAGTTTTAAAAGTTACTAAAGTAATAGAATAATTTCACACAGAAAAACTGATTACTTATATTGTTCTTAGATATTACTTTTGAATGTTCACTATGTGCAAGATCTTAAGGTACATATAGTGATGTGTGTACATGCTTATGCATACTATATATGCATATCTCATCTATCCATATATCATATTATATACATGTATATCATACTCAAATAACACATATATATCTATATCTATGTCAATGTCTATATCTATATAGAGTGTTCTAGGAGTATTTGTGCTATATGTCACATGCATGAGTGCTCATAGGCTAAAATTGCTACATTTTTCTCAAAATACTTAATTTAGTGCCACTTAACATCCAATATCTGGATGAGTATCCAGCAAAGAATTGAGAGACAAGAAAATGAGGAGGCAATTATTGTTATTCCAAGCTAGTCTCAATAAGATAGAAAAGTTGTTTGGCTTTTGGGGCAGGTACAGGACCCAGGATGCACTAAGATACTAGGTAGGAAATCTGAGCACTAGGCAGGAACTTTATCATCCATGTTTTCCATTTGATCTTGACTATCTCCAGCTAGTTGATCAAGGCCTACTCATGAGCTTTTGTTCAGGAAACAGGTTTTGGGGAGTTTGGGAGGAAAATGGAAAATGTGGCACACGAGCATAATTAAAGAGAAAGGAATGAAGAACAGTCACATTTAACAACACCATTTGAAAAAATCCAGACACAAAAAGAGTAAACATAAAATATGAGAAGAATAAAAACTAATCTAAAGTTATAGATAGCATATCAATAGTCTAGAGGAATACACAGGAACTTTTATGGATTATGGAACTACATGATGTCTTAACAGTGAAGCATAATGTGTGCTAAACACATTGAACTGATCATATAAGAGTGAGTAAACTTGGTTATTCTATAAATTATATCTCAATAAAGTTTCTTGAGAAAAAAGAGAAAAAACAGGAAAGGTGTCATAATCAGAAAAATAACTAAAAAGTCTACATAGGCAACCACAAATTTAGAATTTCATATTATAATACCATTCATTTACTCAACTCTTACTGCATATATGCAAGACATCATAATAATTACAATAATGAGAATAATTTAATATTCATTAAATGTTTATATTAAATGTTTTCCATGGATTTCTTCTTTCCAAAACTATTAAAGTGTTGTGGGAAGAGGAAATATAGTAAACACCTATTTTTATAAAGTTTAAAACCCTAATGGTTAGAGGCAGCTTGTCAGTGGAAAGCCCAAATGTATATGTGTGTGTGTGTGTGTGTGTGTGTGTGTGTATACACACACACATATATATATATATATAAAATTATATACATATACAACTGGAACCAGTTATATGTCTGTTATATTGTTCTAGCATCTTTAGAACCTAGTATTATTATTCCAATAATGATGGTGAGGAGGATAGTTTTTGTTGTGATGTGCTGCTGGTGTATTTACATACGTGTTCAGGACAGTCACCCTTATGCATACATGCAAAGGGCAAGGAATAACATCAGAAGTCTTCTAGTTCTTTCTACCAGTTTACATCATTACAGAGTTTCTTATTAAACATGATGCTCACCATCTTGGATACGTTGGCTGGTCAGTGAGGTTATAGGATTTACCAGAGTCTGTCCACAGCATAAGGATTATGGGCATGTGCAGCCATATTGGGAATTATAGTAGGTGATAGGGTTTCACTTAGTTTTTCACCTTGTATACACAAAACTGTGGTCTTACTGAGCTATCACTACAACCCCAGCTCTAGCTACTTAGTTACTGTACACTCCATAACCATTGGTTTCCAACAGTTCTACTTATGTTGTCATATTTATATAAACCTTTGACTGTGTCTTCTCAATAACACATACTCAGAAGCTTTTAAGCAGATGTGTTTCGTATACAGAACCAGTATGCACTCCTCTCTTAGTTACGTATTTTCCCTCAAACCTCAAGGAAATTATTTTGACTAACCACAGTCCAAATCTTCAGGCATTTTGAAAGAGAAAACTATTCTGGATTATATAACATTTAGGAACTTTTAAACGGATATAAATCTATTAATTTATTATTTTTTATGAAATACATAGCATGTTAGTCTCTGAGCTACAGAGCTTAATGTAGCTTGATAAAGCCTATCAAGTGATGAGTACTTAAAAGTGAAAACTACAATTATTTCCACCCTGATGCTATCATACTTTTTTTTAACCATTGAGAGAGAGAAACTCTTACACCTATTTATTCTTCACATTCTAATTATTTATTGTAGACAAGACTATTCCTGTGACATATTTGTTACGTTTATCATCAGTGTGTCTAAGCTATACCTTTCCTCTGAGATCATGTAGGTTAAGGCATTTCAATATGTGTTCCATGGAGTGAGATTGGGTTCTACACTATTAACTGTCAACACTGTGCTAGGTGGGGTTTAAGATTAAGTACTTATGGATTTTTAAGGTGTTTTGACTTTAGTGACACCCAAGATTGTGATTCTGAGCTTTGAAGAGTATTAGTCTATGATATGCTATGGTAAAACTCAATAAAGATTGTGTGACAAGTATGATTACTCACAAGGAAAATTTTTGAGTGGGAAATGACTTGCTCAAGGTCTCCTGATTCTTGTTTCAAACCTTCTACACAATGTATTAAAATTTTTTTCTCTGAATTCATGAGAGACAGAATGTCTTATCAATATTAAGTAGTGCAATTCATGGTTATCATTCATAAAATATTGCCTATATTTCAGACACTGAATAAGATTGTTCATAATACCTCTATATTATATGTGCTATTATTTTGTAGATGGGGAAATTGAAGCCTAGGAAAGTAAATCATCCTCTGTAATATCAGATAGAGGTAAGTGCTAGAAAGAGAATTAAAAAATAGTTTTGTGTAGATTTAAGCTCTTGTCTGTGAAAATACACATGCATCATCTCAGTGATTTCTCGAACACTTCTATCATATAGATACTATGATTCATTGCATAGTTAGACTAAAGCTGAAAAAAATTAAATTACTTACCTGTAACCATATATTTAGTGAATAATAAAGCTGGGTTTAATTTGTCTTTTGGCTTTTAACTGCATGCTATAAACTCACTATACTACACTACTTCAAAATGACCCAGTGAGAAATGTGAGTGAGATAATAGAATATTGTTCTCTTGGTATTGAGGCATATCAGTTTCATGGGAAAGGTCACAAAGCTGGGAGAGCTTGGAAGTCTAATCTGGGACTCCTGCCAAGCTCTGAGTCCTGTCTTGTTGGCACATACTTAGATTTGGCATATATCAGTGTGTCACCAGTGTGGGCTATAGCTCATGTTGTCTGTTTAACTCCTTTTCTTTAGCCAGATTTCAATGTGATGCTCTAAGGTTTTTCTGAACTCTCTCATTCTAGTCAAATGCTAATGATTGTACCGTTGCGTAGAATTATTTATTTTTTCCACCATTTTTCTTAATATAACTGATACCTATTTATAATTCAAATACTAGTTTAAGTTTTACTTCTTTATATAACCTCCAGGCAACTCTAAGGAAGTCAGCTCTCACCATTATGCACCTTCACAGTATACTAAAATTCTCTATAGCATTCCAAAGTTTTGATTGTATAATTCCTCATTTCACTTTCTCTTAGAAAGTAAGCTTTGGGAGAAAAGGACCTTTGCCTGCTTCATTCTTACACCTCCAGTTCCTAACCTGAGGCCAGACAAATAAGACATTTCATTACTACTTTTACTTTTTTTAAATAAGAGGATAAATACAAATATGTCAAAATTTGTTTTCTTATCCACCAGTCCTGTGTCCAGTTTCTTAAACTTTCCTGATCATAACAATCATCTAAAAAGATTGCTTCAAATGTAGGTTATCAGGTAGGCCTAGAGCTGCCCAGAAATTTCTATGTTTTTGTATATTTGTTTGTTTTGTTGTTTTTATTGTTTAAAAAATCAGTTCACTAGGTAATTCTATGGCTAGGAAAGTTTGGAAAATACTCATTTTTAGCACTTGTGTGTCTTCTATAAGTGTAGTATCTGACAATGAGTTCTGTAATCTTATTAATGCTGGTCTTAAACCTAATACTGTAGTATTAAGTATTAAAATGTATTATATTGGATAAGAAGTTATGTACATTGTTGAATCCACAATTCTGATCAAAGGACTACCTGTTCAGTTGCTTTTCATAGACCAGCACTGATGAAAGAGTAAAATCTTTACATATGATATTGCATATATTTCCTTGATTTGACCCAAACCAACCTTTTCTACTGTTACTTTTGTCATGTCTACTGCTTCATGAACATTTAACTACCCCTTATTCCTTTATGTATGACAAATATTTCAAATCTATGATATAGTTTTAATATTTCTATAGCTTCAGATACTGTTCTATAGATTCATATCAATGTCATGTGTAACATTCTGAGTTCTCCTTTCTCATGATCTATCTTTATATTATGAGAGTAAATATTTTGTGACCCTTACATTCAACTTTCATATTATCACTTTTTTTTAGCAAATGACCTAATTGAAGGTTAGATTCATATATATTTAACCTTGAACTATTTATAAACACACACACACACACTTACACACACGCACGCACGCACACACACACACACACACACACACACACACACACACACACTTTGCCCTGACTGAAAAAAAATCAGGTATTAGTTTAAGGCTTCCTTCTACTAGATATGAAATATTGTTAAGAAAATAGACAAGCAGATAAAGTTTTTCTCAAATATTCTAATCTTTCTACTTCCAAATCCATCCAGATCCTCATCTCAAATATCTTCTTTTTGTCTAGAATAATAATGTACACAACTCTTACTTTCTACACTGATTTTCCCCACAAAGTTGTTTAAATATTTTGATGAATAAATAAATTAATTTATCAAGATAAGTAAAGTCATTCTGTGATAAAAGCAGCAACAACAACAAAAGTACTAATGCCGTACATATTATAAGTTTCTCACTTTACTCATGCTACATTCAAAGTATCATTTAGCAGGGTCTTCTGCTATATGAATTCATTCAAGGTCCCAGGAAGATTTGGACTTGACCTAAATATGTACTACTTCTGAGTTCTGTGGCAAAGGAGGGAAAGAACAATGTGTTATACACTGAGTTTTCAAATCTTTCGCCTGGAACTGACATGCATGCACATAACTTTTACCTTTCACAAGCAATTCATTTCATTGGCCAAAGTAAATCACACAATAATTCCTAAATTAAAAATAGGCAAGGAATATATCACATACCTGAAACAGAACCAAAATGTTTAAAGTCTTCTCTAATGATTTTCAACGTACATGGAGATATCATATTTAAATGACACTTATTTGCTTGACTTTTATTATACGAACCTGGTTAAAGGTTATAACAGGCTTTAATTTCTTTGGTTCACCAAAAGAAAAATTTCTTGGGGGTGGGGGAAGGAGTTATTCAGTTTATGTTTGGATTCTTCTTTGGTAGGAAGTACTGCCAGTTCAAAAGAACTGGGAAACCAAGAGTCAGAGGAAGATGAATTTGAGAAAGGTCAGACTCTGTTACTTTAGAGGACACTTAATTATACTTAATAATTTGCAATTTAATGCTTGATGTTCCATGCAGATAACATCTGCTACCTTATAGTAGATATATAGGAAACAATAGATACAAAGACATTTTTGGAAGGTGAATTTAATGATCATGCAAGTATGCTGATAAGTCACCTTTTTCATACGGTAACCATTTAGGTTTCATTTCTTGACTCTAGACAGACTAATTTTTCTAAGTATAATAATGTCCCAAAGAATTTTCTACATTATTTTTCTCCCATGAGAAGGAAATAATACTTGCTTTTAAAGCTGTTTTTTATCTTTGAAAAAAGGGACATGTAGTAAACAGAACATTTGGAAAAATAAATTATATGAATGCATACCAAACATAATTGAAAAAGGTGTGCCTTTAGAAAAAATTCTTTATTTGTTACTTTTATGTTGCTATAATAGGCTACCATTACAAAAGCAATTTAAAGAGAGTCTTTTGCGGGGCTATATTTTCAGAGGAATATAATCTTTATGGCAAAGAATTACAACATGGCATCAGGAACAGTAAGTGGGCAGAACACCTTATAGCCACACAATGGTAACAGAAAATGAGACTTCAGGAAGTAGAGAAAGGCTATAAATTTTTAAAGGCCTCCCTTACTCATGCATTTCCTCCAGCAAGCCTCCACCTCCTAGAGGTTATATAATCTCCCTGAAAAGTACTACTAACTATAGAACAAGAGTTCAAATACATGAGCCCATGAAGGACCATTCTCATTCAGACCATCACATTCAGTTCCCCAGTTCCCATGTGCTCACTAGCATCTTATGATGTAGAATGTGTTAACAGTGTTCAAAAACCAATGTCTCATCTAAGACTTTCTTAATTATTACCTTCTTCCTCTAAAGTCAAAATGCAAATTAAATACATATTTTTCAACATAGGATAGCAAGGAATATATATATTACCAGTCCAAAAGGGGAGAGTGTGATGACAGTGAGGAAATCCTGGACCGAAGTAGGACTGAAACCCAGAAGTATAAACACCAAATGATATAGTTCCATGTCAGGTGGCACAGGGTTTAGATGACTTTTTTCTCCAGCTTCACTGTCTGTATCATGCATCATTCTCTTGGGCTCATTCCTCTCTCCCTATATATAGTCCTTCTTCCTTGGCAAACATCTCATGGCTCTGATATCTCCAACATATTGGGATTTCTATCACACCCCAAGCTTCACCTTCATAGTTTCTCATAATGGTCTTTAAAATCCACCTTTCTGGATTTTGACCCTACCATGCATTACCTTGCCTTAGCATTTTCTCTAAAGCACAACAGAAGAATCTAAAACTTCCCCAATTTTGCATGTGTCATACTTTCAAAAATAATATCATATAGATGACACTGTCAAGCTTAGCTGCCAGGCTGGGATGGACCCTTAACCTCTTGGACCACATTAGTAGCAGCTTTTATATGTAATTGCTTTTTAGGGACAGGAAACCCCTTAGGTTTTTTTTCCTTTAAAATTGAAGCTTTAGCTGAGTGGGGTCTGGTACTGAAGACATACATTATTCTTTTTATTACAGAGCCAAAGGCTTTTCTTTAATGGTATTAATCTTTTTAACAATTGTAGCCTCCTTTTCAGTACATGACTTGGTTGCAACATTAAGCTTCCTAGTGCTATTTTTCATCTCCAGACAGTACATTTAAAATTTTCCTAATTGATTTTTTATTTTAGAACTCTACAATATGCATAATAGTAATCAGAAATAATCATGTCATAGACTTGACTTTATTCTGTCTTGAAATTTCTTCAACCAAAGAAGTGCTCCATTAGTTTTTGATTCAGCCTCAGGCAAGTTCTCAGTACATGGGCAGAATGCAACTAAATTATATTCCCAACTTTTGCAGGAATGGCTTCTAGCCCTCTTATTAATAAAATCATTGTTCCCTTTTAAAAGTTCCACTATCTGCTTTACTTTCAGCACTACTGTCTTCTAGGCTCCCATTAATATCTTCTTATTCCATTCAACCACTTTTCTGGTCCAAAGTTCCAAAGACTGTCACATTTCTACAAACAAAAAGACAAACAACAACAAAACAAAAACCATGGTCATGTTCATTATAACAAGAACCTCATTCTCAGTACCAATTTATGAGTTATTTTTTTTCTTGCTATGATAAAATACTACCCAAAGCAACTTTAAAAAGAGTTTAACTTTGTTGCTGGTTCTAGAAGGATAGAGTCTCCTGGTAGGAAAGAAAACATCACCATGATTTCTGGAGCAGGAAACTAGTTGATCATTTTTTATCCACATATAGTAATTGAGGAGGGAGATGTATAGGAAATAGTGTTAGGTTCTCAATTATCTTCCTCAAGTGACTACTATTAGTTAAATATACTATTGTCTCACATTGAATGATAAAATTTATAAATATTTGATAACTGTGTATAATTTTCCCTAAACAAAAGCAAAGCAAATAATGAAAACTGATATGGTTATCTTCTAATCATATTTTAATATTTTAAAATCAACTCTAAGAACAAAATTGGGAATATATTCGTATGACTTTTACTGAAATGGTAAACAGGAAAATACAAATATTTACTAATAATTATAGAATTTTTAAGAGTAAAGGAATATGAACACTAGGCACATTTTTAATAAAAATTGTCTATAGTAATGCTTTCTCATATATATGTCTGTGCATCACATGCATGCCTGCTGCTCAGAGAGACTAGAAGTGGGCAACAGCTCCTCTGGTACTAGAATTACAGGAGTTTGTGAGCCATCCTGTATATGTTAGCAATCAAACCTGGTTCCAATGAAAGAATAACAAATGCTCTTAACCACTGAACCATGAATTTCTCAACAATAATGGTTATCAGCAGTGCAATAACTGAACAACTTGTTTTATCATTATAACTCAGTACAAAAATTCATCTAAATCTTTTTATAAGCCAATTTTCTCTTTCAAAAAATTTAACAAAAGCATAGATAAAAAAGGACATTTATTTTGTAAGTATCTGGTATAAAAATCATCAAAACATCACTTGGTAAACTGTGTTGCTAATTTTCAAAATAATTTTATAAAGAGAACAAAGATTTGGTGGTAAGTATAAAAATAGGGTAATTTGAGAATAAGGTTATGTAGAAGCAAGATACACAGCAGGAAGTTGGGTGCTAGCTGCAATGATATTCTCTATAGCATACCAGGATTGGCAAACCAAACACAATTCAAAATTGTCTAGAGATGTACAGTGGGCATAGGGTTCCTACTTTCCTATATCATACTCTTAAATTTTATTTGTAGATTTATGAATATAAACTTTATTGCAAAACATGTCAGGAATATCAGTTCAGAATTATTGGAAAAAGACAAAAATGAACATTTCTTAAAGACTTCATACAGATCCTTGGATCTTAGATGACATGCCCTACAGTGGGGAGATGGACCTTGTAGAGCCCACCTCCAGTACAAAGACAGGGCATCAATTGGAGGGATGGGATTGCCATTCCACAGTCAAAAACTCTGACCCAGAATTGTTCCTGACTGAAAGAACTGAAGGGACGAAGATGGAGAAGAGCCTGAGGAAAAGGAGGTCCAGCAACAGGCTCAAATTGGAATCCAGCTCAAGGGGAGGCCCCAAGACCTGACACCATTACTGAGGCTATGGGCC
Organism: Rattus norvegicus; assembly: GCF_021556685.1. NCBI lineage: Eukaryota > Metazoa > Chordata > Mammalia > Rodentia > Muridae > Rattus > Rattus norvegicus. The sequence continues at coordinate 153,914,403 of NC_141554.1, read as the reverse complement.
ATTCACAGAAAGGGTCCTATCATGACTGCCCTCTGAAAGACCCAACAAGCAGCTGAAAGAGTCAGATGCAGATATTTATACCCAAGCAATGGATAGAAACTGCTGACCCCTGTGGTTGAATTAGGGAAAAGCTGTAAGAATCTAAGAAGTGCGACCCTGTAGGGAGACCAGCAGTCTCAACTAACGTGGACCCCATGATCTCTCAGACACTGAGTCATCCACCAGGCAGCAAACACGAGCTGATATGAGGTTGCGTGACACATCCATCCATCCATCCATCCATCCATCCATCCATCCATCCATCCATTCATCCATCCATCCAAATGTAGTGGTGCAGCCAGCCATTTTCTGCTTCTCCCAGTATGTTTACGTGAGTGACTCTTTCCTCTTTGCTTCACAAGGAGTTAACTAGCGAGTCTTTCAAAAGGCTCCTGGCAGGCTCCCCAGAAAAGGGAACACTAGCAATAAATCCCCTCTGAGACTGAATTCCTGCTGCTAAACAGCATGTGTTAATCACCAAATATTAGCACTTATTTAAGCACTAGTAAGAGTTAAGTTTTTAAAAGAGAACAGTTATAAATGGTTAAGTTTCCCAAGAGCTTAATGAAGCACAGCATCGCATCCGCATCGTAATAAAGAGTTAATAAACAGTTAAGTTTTCAGTCTTCAATGAAGCACAGAACAATAATAGAGAGTTATAAAATAAATATACAGCATTTAATAAAGCACAGAGATTTATAAGATTAAAAATAAAGCAGAGAGAGATTAAGAAAAAGAGGCCACGGAGTTAAAGAGAAAAGAAGCCAGCAATTTTCAGTGAGAAAATAAGCAAGAGACATAAGTCTCCAGAAGTCATCGGCAAATAGCATCCAATACAGTTACAGAGAGGTACAATGCCAGACATCATCAGTCTTTTGGCCCTTGTCCAACACTGTGTCCTACCTCCAGCTCACTCCCCTAAGGCTGGTCATACTCCGGGCAGTTTTCTGTCTCACTGTTTTTATTTTAAAATAAATGCTTTTAACTAATCCAAAAAGTCAAGCATTTAAGTGAACTCTTTGTTGAGTTCCAAAGTAAGTATCTGTGAATAGTACTATGATTTTACTGTTTTTATTTGCTAGTATTCTTACTGTTCAGTTCCATAGTCAGGCATTGAGCTAATCCTGTGGCTTACTTTTTTTCAATTGTAAATACTTTCAAAATTTAACTGCTTTAATAACTAAATTCCAGCATGCATATTTGTGCATATACACATAGAAAAGATCAAGAAAAATAATGTTATAGAAAGCATCAATACTTATGCTTGATATAAAATTTTTAATTAAGTAAACAGAATAAAATAGCAAAATTAGAAGCAAATCTAAATTAGTTTTAATGTTTCATAATCAATGTGTTTAATGTTATCAATAACTAAAGGTTAGAGATTAAAGTCCCTTCTGACACATGGAAGAACAATACATTAGTCCTCTTGGCTGTCTTATTAAGCTATATACTGATAGTGTTACCACTCAACTCAGGTGTCTGTATCATGAAGATGTATATATACATGTTTTTATTAAAACAAAATTAGAGAAGCACATTTTGCGATACTATTTGGACTATTCTCCCTATTGGTTATTCTCTTTTCTTTTATTGATTCAAAGCCTTGTTTCCTCTAACAGCTAATTTTTGGCTCCTACTAAGACTCAACTTTGAAAATAACCTATAATTACAACATAAAAGGATTCCAAAACACAAAGCTCCCTTTAAATTGACTGGATCATTCCATACAAAGTCAGACTGTCAGAAAATATAAAACTACCACTATCCACAGTCAACTTGTGAATTAATAGAAATTCAAATCAGGAACCCAGGTTATGAGTCACTGTGTTGTTTCAGTGTTGATTCTTTTTGCTTATCATCTTTTGTAGATTTTATCTTTATGCCAGGTATTGCCTACTAATTTATGCTTTTTCATGAGCTAAACAATGCAATACTTTATTTTATCATGTATTCACAAGTTATAAATTTATATAGTTTTATAAAATGTTATATAAGGATTTATGGCTACATATATAGTATTTAATCAAGCCATTGTGCATGTATCTATGACCTCAAACACTATTAAACTTATTTACATTTATTCTTACTAATATTCAAGAATGTGTCATAACACTAGGTATATTTTGTTAAGTTGCATAATTTGCTTTTTTAAATAAAATCAACTATTTGTCCAGTGTTTTACCATACCTTTCAACCTCAGTTCCTGTTAACTACTATTCTACACTCTAATTCCATGAAGTCAATTGTTTTAAAATATGCATATAAGGGAGAATATACAATATTTATGTTATGGCTCTTGGCTTATTCCATTTACCATAATGTCTTCTGAATTCATCTATGTTGCTAAGTGACACGTTTTCACTCTTCTTTATGGTTGAAAGATAATGCGTTGTATAAATATCCATTTTCTTTACCCATTCATGGGTAAAGTGCTTGAGTTGATTTTTTCAGTTGGCACCAAGATGCAGGTTTTCTATAATGACCATTCTAATTAATATTCTCACCCACAATGTGTTAGTATTCTCTTTTCTCAATACTCACTTGAACATTGACTATAAGTGGAAGGTACTCTCATTATGGTTTTATTTTTTATGTCTTTACTAGATATTTTAAATCAGTGTTCTACCATGTATTAAATGGTTGTTTTGCTATTGTTTGAGTATTTTGTATATTAACCTCATGTCAGATGTACAGACTAAAAATATTTTTTACCATTCTATAGTTGTCATCTCAACTTTTGATGGTTTAATGTGCTGAGTTGAGGATTTTTTATTTTCTGCACTCTCATTTGTCTATGCTTTTTTTTAATTTGTGCTTTTGAGATTTTACATAAAAAGATTGCTTCAAAATCATATCATGTAGCATTTTCAGTATATTTTGCTACATGGGTTTTTTAGATTTAATTTCATATTTAACTATTTAATACAATTTGAGTTATTTTCTGCATTTTATAAGTTTTCTATTTTCTTGAAGAATGTCTGTGGCATTTTGTTTGGAAATACATTTAATATGTGTAACATTTTTGAGTAGTATGGATATCTTACAATAGTCATCATTCTAGCCCATAAACATAGAACAATAAACACAGAAAATTATTTTAAGTAATTTTGACAGGGATTGTAAATCGAGTTTTTTTTAATTAATTTTAATGCTTCATTGATACTGTTTGAAACTATTTTTGATACACTGTGTAAGTGTTACTATATTTGATTATTACTTATATCATATTTTTATTGAAAGTTCCTTTTCTCCCCATTAAATACTTTATTAGATTTCATTTTATAATTTTGCTTTGTTTCTGAGAATTTAATACATACATTAAGTAAAATGTTCATAGATATATCCAGTTTCCCCCTACAACCTTCTTCCATAACATCCCTAGTTACATCTCCTCCTAACTTCATGCATTCTTAAAAAAACAAAAAACAAAAGCCAAAAACTCCAAGAACAACCAGGTGCTGTCCAGATGTATTAGAATGTGGGGCAATCCATCACACTGTATAAATTCTATAAGTAGTCACATTTTTTAAACTAACAAACAAAAACAAGCAAACAAGCAAAACACCATTTTTATTTTTCTCTTCTATTTTCTTTTATTAGATATTTTCTTTATTTACATTTCAAATGTAATCCTATTTCTTAATTTCCCCTCCTAAAACCCCTAATCCCATCACCCCAACCCCTGCCTCCATGGGTCGCTCCAAGTGTACTCTGAGGATGGTGCTTTAGTCCCTGGGAGTTCTGGGGTGTCTGGTTTGGTTGACATTGTTCTTCTTATGGGGTTGCAAACCCCCTCAGTTAACTCAGTCCTTTCTCTAACTCCTCCATTGGGGACCCTGTTCTCAGTCCAGTTGTTGGCTGTGAGCATCCACCTCTGTATTAATCAGGCACTGGCAGAGACTCTTAGGAGACAGCTATTATCAGGCTTCTGTCAGCATACACCTCTTGGCATCCTCAATAATGACTATGTTTTGTGAATGCATGTGGAATGGATCCCCATGTATGGCAGTCTCCGGATGGGCTTTCTTTAGTCTCTGCACCACAATTTTTCTCCATATTTCCTCCTGTGAATATTTTGTTCTCCCTACTAAGAAGTACTGAAGCATCTACAATTTTGTCTTTCTTCTTCTTGAGCTTCATGTGGTCTATGGATTGTATCATGAGTATTCCAAGTTTTTGGGCTAATATCAACTTATCAGTGAATAAATACCATTTGTGTTTTTTTTTGTGATTGGGTAACCTCACTCAGAATGATATTTTCTAGTTCCATCCATTTGCCTATGAATTTCATGAAGTCATTGTTTTTAATATCTTAGTAGTATTCCATTGTATAAATGGACACAATTTTTTGCATCCATTCATCTGTTGAAGGACATCTGGCTTGTTTCCAGCTTCAGACTATAATAAATAAGACTGATATGAACATAGAGGAACATGTCTTTGTTATATGTTGGAGCATCTTTTAGGTGCATGCTCAGGAGGGGTATAGCTGGGTCCTCAGGTAGTACTATGTCCAAATTTCTGAGAAACCTCCAGACTGATTTCCAGAGTGTGACAGCTTGCAGTCATACCAATAATGAAGGAGTGTTCCTCTGTCTCCACCTCCTGATCAGCATCTGTTGTTGCCTGAGTTTTTGATTTTAGGGTGTGAGGTGGAATTTCAGGGTTGTTTTGATTTGCATTTCCCTGATGACTAAGGATGTTGAACATTTCTTTAGGTGCTTAGCAGACATTCCATATTCCTCAATTGAGAATTCTTTGTTTAGCTCTGTACCCCATTTTTAATAGGGTTATTTGAGTCTCTGGAGTCTAAATTCTACAGTTCTTTGTGTATATTGTATATTAGCCCTCTATCAGATGTAGGATTGGTAAAGATATTTTCCCAATTGGTTCATGGTAGTTCTGTCCTAACCACAGTGTCCTTTGCTTTACAGAAGCTTTGCAGTTTTATGAGGTCCCATTTGTCAATTCTTGATCTTAGAGCATAAGCCATTGGTGTTCTGTTCTCGAAAATTTCCTCTGTGTCCATGTTCGAGACTCTTCCCCATTTTCTCTTCTACTAGTTTGAGTGTATCTGGTTTTATGTGGAAGTCCTTGATCCACTTGGACTTGAGCTTTGTACAAGGATATAAGAATGGTTTGATTTGCCTGCTGACCTCCAGTTGAACCAGCACTATTTGTTGAAAATGCTGTCCTTTTTCCAGTGGATGGTTTTAGCTCCTTTGTCAAAGATCAAGTGAAGGTGTGGTGGTTCATTTCTGGATCTTCAATTCTATTCCACTGATCTACCTACTTGTCTCTGTACCAATATCATATGGTTTTTTATCACTATTGCTTTGTAATACTGCTTGAGGTCAGGGATGGTGATTTCCCCTAAAAGTTCTTTCATTGTTGAGGATAGTTTTCTATATCCTGGGTTTTTTGTTATTCCAAATGAATTTGCAAATTGCTATTTCTAACTCTATGAAGAATTGAGTTGGAATTTTTATCGGGATCGCATTGAATCTGTAGATTGCTATTGGCAAAATGACCATTTTTACTTTATTAATCCTGCCAATCCATGAGAATGGAAGGTCTTTCCATCTTTTGAGATATTCTTCAATTTCTTCAGAGACTTGAAGTTTTTGTCATACAGATCTTTCACTTGCTTGGTTAGTGTCACACAGAGGTATTTTATGTTATTTGTGGCTATTATGAAGGGTGTCATTTCCCTGATGTCTTTCTCAGCCTGTTTATCCTTTGAGTAGAGGAAGGCTACTGAATTGTTTGAGTTAATTTTATATCCAGCGAGTTTGCTGAAGTTTTTTATGAGGCCTAGGAGTTTTCTCGTGGAATTTTTGGGGTCACTTAAGTATACTATCATATCATTTGCAAATCTAGATTTTTGATTTCTTCCTTTCCAGTTTGTATCCCTTTGACCTCCTATTTTGTCTAATTGCTCTGGCTAAGACTTTAAGAACCATATTGAATAGGTAGGGAGAGAATGGACAGACTTGTCTAGGCCCTTAACTTTAGTGGGATTGCTTCAAGTTTCTTTCCATTTAGTTTGATGTGGGTTACTGGTTTGATGTATATTGCTTTTACTATATTTAGGTATGGGCCTTAAATTCCTGATCTTTCCAAGTGTTTTATCATGAAGTGGTTTTGAATTTTGTCAAATGCTTTCTCCGCATCTAATGAAATGTTCATGCATTTTTCCCTTTGTGTTTGTTTATATAGTAGATTATTTTGATGAATTTGTATAGATTGAACTGTCCCTGCATCCCTGGGAGCAATCCTACTTGATCATTATTGATGATTGTTTTGATGTGTTCTGGGACTCTGCATGACTTTTATTATTTTGACATCGATATTCACAAATTGATCTGAAGTTCTCTTTCTTTGTTGCTTCTTTTTGTGGTTTAGGTATAAGCATAATTGTGGCTTAATAGAAGTAATTGGGTAGTGCTCCTTTTATTTCTATTTTGTGGAATAGTTTTAAAAGTATTAGTATTAGGCCTTCTTTGAAGGTCTGAGACTTCTACAATAATCCCATCTTTTCCTGGGCTTTTTTTTGTTTGTTTGTTTGTTTTGTTTTGTTTTTTGTTGGGATACTTTTATTTACAGTTTCTATTTCTATAGGGCTTATGGGCCTGTTTAGATGGTTTATTTGATCCTGAATTAACTTTGGTACCTTTTATCTGTCTAAATAATTGTCCATTTCCTCAAGACTTTCCAGTTTTTTGTATAGGATAGATTTTTGTAGTAGGATTTGGTAAGTTTTTGAATTTTCTCAGTTTTTGTTGTTATGTCTCCCGTTTTATTTCTGATTTTGTTAATTTGGATGCCATCTCTGTGGCCTTTGGTCAGTCTGGTTAAGGGTTTATCTATCTTGTTGATTTTCTTAAAGAACCAGCTCCTGGTTTTGTTGATTCTTTGCATATTTTTTCCTTCTTGGTTGATTTCAGCCCTGCGTTTGATTATGTCCTGCCTTCTACACCTCTTGGCTGTATTTGTTTCTTTTTGTTCTATGGCTTTCAGGTGTGCTGTCAAACTGCTAGTGTATGTTCTGTGCAGTTTCTTTTTGGAGGCACTCAGAGCTATGAATTTTCCTCTTAGCACTGCTCTCATTGTATTCCATAAGTTTGCGAATGTTTTACCTTCATTTTCACTAAATTCTAAAAATCTTTAATTTTCTTCTTCATTTCTTCCTTGACAAAGTTATTGAGTAGAATGTTGTTCAACTTCCATGTGTAAGTGGGCTATCTGTTGTTTTTTTGTTGTTGCTATTGAAGACCTTCCTTAGTCCATGGTAATCTGGTAGGATGCAAGGGACTATTTCAATCTTCTTGTACTTGCTGCAGCCTGTTTTGTGACCAATTGTACAGTCAGTTTTGGAATAGATATCGGGAGGTACTAATAAGAAGCTATATTATTTGTTTTAAGATGAAATATATATATATATATATACATATATAAAATCCATTCGGTTCATAACTTCTGTTAGTTTTTTAGTTTCACTGTGTCTCTGTTTAGTTTCTGTTTCCATGATCTATGCATTGATGAGAGTGGGGTGTTGAAGTCTCCCACTATTCTTTTTTGAAGTGCAATGTATGTGTTTGAGCTTTAGTAAAATTTCTTGAATGTGGTTGGCCTTGCTTTTTGAGCATTGATGTTCAGCATTGAAATTTCATCTTGGTATTTTTTTTCCTTTGACAAGTATAAATATTACTCTTTGTCTTTTTTGATAACTTTTGGTTGAAATTCAATTTTATTCAGTATTAGAATGGCTATTCCAACTTGTTTCTAGGGAGCATTTGCTTGGAAAACATTTTCTTCCAGCCTTTTACTCTGAGGCAGTTTCTCTCTGTCACTGAGGTGTGTTTCCTATATGCAGCAAAATGCTGGGTCCTGTTTACATATCCACTCAGTCTATGTCATTTTATTGAGTGAAGAATGGAGTCTATTGATGTTAAGAGATATTAAGGAAAAGTAATTGTTGCTTTCTGTTATTTTTCTTGCAAGAAGTGGAATTATGTTTGTGTCACTGTTTTCTTTTTGTTTCATTGCAAGGATATTACTTTCTTTCTTTTTCTAGGGTGTAGTTTCCCTCCTTGTATTGGAGTTTTTCATCTATTTTCCTTTGTAGGGTTGGATTTGTAGAAAGATATTGTGTAAATTAGGTTTTGCAATCCACCTGAAATGGAGAAGTGTTTCTCTTTCTCCACATTCTAGCCAGCATCTGCTTTCACCAGAGTTTTTTTTTTTTTTTTTTTTTTTTTTTGGTTCTTTTTTTTGGAGCTGGGGATCAAACCCAGGGCCTTGCGCTTCCTAGGCAAGCGCTCTACCACTGAGCTAAATCCCCAACCCAAGCTTTTCAGTTTTAAGAGATCCTATTTATCTATTTTTGATAGTTCACATATCTTGATTTAACTTGGTATGTGGTATCTCTCTAGAAAATCATCCATTTCGTCTAGCTTTTCCAATTTTGCTGAATATAGCGTTTAATAGTAAGAATTGATGATACTTTGACTTGTCAATTGGTAAGGATTGGGTGTTGAAATCTCCCCCTATTATTGTGTGGGGTTGAATGTATATTTTGAGCTTGAGTAAAGTTACTTTAATGAATGTGGCTGCCCTTGCATTTCAAGCATAGATGTTCAGAATTAAGATTTCATCTTGGTGGATTTTTTTTTTATCGTGTCAAGCCAGGAGAGGAAGAGAGGAAGAGAGAGAGAGAGAGAGAGAGAGAGAGAGAGAGAGAGAGAGAGAGAGAGAGAGAGAGAGAGAGAAAGAGAGAGAGAGAAAGAGTGGAAGAGCGGAAGGAAGAGTGAGAGGATTTTTTTTTTTTTTGATGAGTATGAAGTGTCCTTCCCCATCTGTTTTGATAACTTTTGGTAGAAAGTCTATTTTACTGGATATAAGAATGGGTACTCCAGTTTTCCCTTGGGACTTTTTGCTTAGAAAACCTTTTTTTCAAGCCCCGACTCTGTGTGGTGTGGTTCTTGTATGCAGCTGAATACTGGATCCTATTTATTGATTCAGTCGGTTAGCCAGTGTCTTTTTATGGGGGGAATTGAGTCAATCCAGTTTTAGAAATATTAATGACCAATGATTATTAGTTCATGTTTTTTGTTGTTGGTGGTGATAGTGTGTGTGTGTGTGTGTGTGTGTGTGTGTGTGTGTGCATGTTTCTCTTCTTCTGGGTTTGTTGTGATTTGTTTAGTTTCTTCTGTTTCCTTGGGTGTAGTTACTCTCTTAGTATTGGGGATTTTATTTCAATAGCCTCTGTAGGGCTGAGTTAGTAGAAAGATGCTGTCTAAATTTGGTTTTGTCATGGAATATCTTGGTTTCTCCATCTATGTTAATTGAGAGTTTTGCTGGATACAGTAACCTGGGCTGGCATTTGTGTTCTTTTAGAGTCTGTATGACATCTGACCAGGATCTTCTGGCTTTCATAGTCTCTGGTGAGAAGTCTGGTGTAATTGTGATAGGTCTGCCTTTATATGTTACTTGACCTTTTCCCCTTGCTGCTTTAAAAATTCTTTCTTTGCAAACCACTACCCAAAGACTATACATGGACTGACCCTAGGCTCCTACTGCATATGTAGCAATGAATAGCCTTGTTGGGGCACTAGTGGAAGGGAAAGTCCTTGCCCCTGCCAAGGCTGGACCCCCAATGTAGGAGATTGTTGGAGGGGACCGGTATCAGGGGTGGATGGAGAGGGAAATACCCATATAGTAGGGGAGGGGGAGAGGTTAGGGAGCTGATGGAAACCAGGAAACCAGGAAAGGGAATAACATTTAAAACATAAATAAGAAATATCCAATTTCATAAAAATGGAAGAAAAAATTTTTTCTTTGCTTTGTGCATTTGGTGTTTTGACTATTATATGATGGGAGGAATTTCTTTTCTGGTCCAATCTATTTGGAGTTGTGTATGCTCCTTGTATGTTTATGAGCATCTCTTTCTTTTTTTTTTAAAGATTTATTTATTTCTTATAGATGAGTACACTGTAGCTGTCTTCAGACACACCAGAAGAGGGCATCAGATCCCATTACAGATGGTTGTGAGCCACCATGTGGTTGCTGGGATTTGAACTCAGGACCTCTGGAAGAGCAGTCAGTGCTCTTAACCACTGAGCCATCTCTCCAGCCCCGAGCATCTCTTTCTTTAGGTTAGGGAAGTTTTCTTCTATAATTTTGTCGAAGATATTTACTGGCCCTTTAAGTTGGGAGTCTTCACTCTCTTCTATAACTATTACCTTAAGCTTGATCTTCTCATTGTGTCTTGGATTTCCTGGATGTTTTGTGCTAGGAGCTTTTTTTCATTTTGCATTTTCTTTTATGGTTGTGCCGATGTTTTCTATGGTTATCTTCTGCCCCTGAGATTCTCACTTCTATTTCTTGTATTCTGTTGGTGAAGCTTGCATCTATGACTCCTGATCTCTTCCCTAACTTTTCTATCTCCAGAGTTGTCTCTCTTTGTGCTTTCTTTATCGTTTCTATTTCCATTTTAAATCCTGGACAGTTTTGTTCAATTCTTTCACCTGTTTGGTTGTGTTTTCCTGTAATTCTTTAAGGGGTTTTTCTGTTTCCTCTTTAATGGCTTCTACTTATTTACTTGTGTTTTCCTGTATTTATTTGAGGGAGTTATTTATGTTCTTCTTAAAGTCCTCTATCATCATCATAAAATGTGATTTTATATCTAAATCTTGCTTTTCCAATGTGTTGGGATATCCAGTATTTGCTTTGGTGGGATTACTGGGCTCTATGATGCCAAGTAGTCCCGGTTTCTGTTGCTTAGGCTCCTGTGCTTGCCTCTTGCCAGCAGGTTGTCTCTGGTGTTAGTTTGTCTTGCTGTCTCTGACAGTGTCTTGACCCTCCTGTGTGTCAGCACTCCTGTAGACCTGTTTTCTTTCAGCTGGATCTGGGAACAGAGAGCTCTGCCCTCACGTGTGTAGGTGCTCCTGGACACTGGCTTTCAGCTCTGGGCACAGGCAGAAACCTGAAGGGTCCTGCCCCTGACTAGGTCCCTGTGCCCAGGGGGCACAGATTGCATCAGGCAATTTCTTCTTGGGTTGGGAATATGGGCAGAGATTAGTTTCCTCAGAGTTCTCAAGACTGTCCACACTTTTGAGGGTCCAGCTCTCTCCCCCACAGGATTTGGGTGCCGGGAACTGCTTGACTGGTTCAGTTCAGTTTTGGGGACAGTCAGGGCCCAGCAGACAAACCCCAAATTTCTTGGACCCTATGGGGTCCCAACTGGCTTGGGTGTTGAGGAGGGGTTCTCACGTATGTCCAGGGTTAGATCAGCATTCCTGGGAGACAGGCGCAGCTGTAGGGTGGTGGAACTGGTACATCAATATGCAATGGGTACGGGTTCTAGTGTGGGCTGAATGCCAAAAGAGGGAACTTCATACCTGGTATTACAATCCTGGTTGAAATCTTTTTATTTCTTTCTATTGTCTAATATTCAGGCTAATCTTAGATTACTGTTCCTGGTTATATCAACATTGTTTTAGGGTGTGGATTTAAATCACTATCTATCTATAGCTTTACCAAAGGAAGTCCTATGAACAGGTCAACTCACCTTTTATTTAGCCCTATCTGATAGAGGAATGATGATTTAGGGTACCTTTCTTACACTATCATTTAAATTATTGTCTGTATGTGCTACTTTCCACATAATTGTATCAGGGAATCTAAATATCATATTTTCCACACAGTAAGGCTAACTTTGGCTTATATAATTTACATTGATTGCATTTACTAATACAGAGCATAAACCTTTACAATTATATCTCTATTCATCTGAATATATCTATATGAGTAGAAGGATTTCTGGAGCCTGAAAAGGATGCTGAGTAGAGACTACAAGTAGAAGAATGGTATTTGTACCAGATCAATGTTTAATGTGTGTATATAAAGAAACATAGTCAATTCCATTGTGTAAGTATTTTTTGCTAAAAGTAATGAGCAATTTTCTTAGTTAGCTTTCTATTGCAATGACAACCACAAGCCAACTTATAAAATTAGCATTTATTTTAAGGGTTGATGGTTCTAAAGAGTTACAAACAGTTCATAACCATTATAGTGGGGAGCACGGTATTAGGCAAGCAGAAAGGATTCTGGAGCAATAGCTGAGGGCTTACACCTGATTCATAAGCACTAGGCAGAGAAAGCTGGATTTTTAAACCTCAAATGTCACTCTTAGTGACACACCTCCAAGGCCACAGTTTGCAATCCTTCTGAAATAATTCCACCAACTGTAGATCAACTATTCTAATTTATCAACCTGTGGGGACCATTATTATTCAAACTATCATATTATACCCCATGATCTCCATAGGCTTGTCATATTAAGCAAAAGGCCTTTAGTCTCACTTTAAAAGTTCCAAGTCTTTTATAGTCTCAGCAGTTTAAAAGTTCATATATTTGAGATTCTAAGCAATCTCTGAATTGTAATCCCCTGTATATTAAAAAACAAACAACATACATCTGATGTACAATGGCACAGAATATATATTGCCATTCTAGAAGGGAGAAAAAAAAGGATGACCTACTGAGAAAATATTGAACCAAAGTAAGACCAAAAAGGTGAGTTCCAAATCCTGTGATTCCATATCTAATGTCAAAATGATTATAGATGGCTCAACTATTCTAGCTTATCCAATTACAACACATTTCTTCCTCTTGATCTAGTTCCACTCCCTCTATGTAGCTCCTCCTGGAAAATATCCCTTATCTGTGGCAGCTCAATCATTGTGGCGTCTCTAATACAATCCAGGTTTCATTTTCACAATTCCAGACAATTAGAGTCCATGACCACCATAGTGAGGAGCATAACAGGCAAGCAGTACAGGGCTGGGGCATTAGCTGAGAGCTTACATATAATCCACAAGCATGAAGCAAAGAGGTACAAGGCAGAATGACCATACTAGATGGTATGGACTTTTAAAACCCCAAAGCCAACACCCCAATGACACACTCTCCTCCAACAAGTTCACACCTCCTCCAACAAAACCATCCATACCTCTTAATCCTTCTCAAATAGTTCCACCAGCTGGGCACTTAATACTCAACAACTGTAAACCTAGTGTGCTATTCATCCATTTTAGTATATCCTCTGGTATTGTCTCTGCAGACACACACACACACACACACACACACACACACACACACACACACACACAAAAGTGTAGGGAATTAAGAAAAGCTGGCAATGGGAAAGTGTTCTTTCATACCAATCAGTTGTCCATTACTAAAAGACTAGCCCTGAAAACATATGGGCTGAATATATTTCAAAATTATATATGTATATATACATATTTGCAAGCACTAATAATTATGGAGGCAAAGGGGTCATGAATTTGAAGTAAAGTGGGGTGGGGTATATGGTAGCATTTACATGGAGAAAAGGGAGGGAAGCAATGCTGAAACTGTATTATAGTTTCAAATAAAAACATTATGACCTATGGGGGCTATTCTCATTCAAACCACCACATTTCAATATACTTCTTAAAAACAAAAGATCAGGTAATTTGAATGATTGAAGAGTATGACCCAGTCAGCTACAGTACATAATAAAGGTACTATTGCATATTTATAATGGGTATAAATGCAGTTACTTGTATACTAAGGTGAGGATGAGGTAAAATTGCCTAAATAGATATTAAAGCAAAGGAACTATAACTACAACTGCAATTCACATTTTTTCTTCTTAATGCAATATTTATTTTCTGAGCTTTGACTCCTTTTCTTTTTGTGACATGAAATCAATCTTAAGTATAAGCTAACACTATATAAAATTGAAAAATCCATTAATAATTATATCTTTGGTTGTTTTATTATCAATCAGTAAGAAAATTAAAAGGGCTTAGCATTAATTACCTGATCTAAAAAAAATGAAAAACTAAAATTTCATCCAAATGTAATGGTGATAATTGCTGTGTGTAGGCTATTCAAGAACTTATTCACATGTCCTGTGATTATGCCTTCATTTTACTCCACTGATGATTATTGCTCTCTGGGGCACCATGATTCACAGGATAAAGCTCAATGTAGCAGCAATATTGCACAAAGAGTGTGAATATGAGAGGTAAAATTAGGTCAATTAAGCATTTGTAATTTTTGAACGAGTTAAATTTGTTCATATCAGAATGTTTGGTTAATCAAAACCATATGTGCCTAATTCATGTGACAATGATTTAATGTTGTGTTGAATCTTGTCCATGTTGTGTTGAATGTTATTGAAATCAGTAGAAGTTAAGCTATAGACAAAAAAGATAATAGCCTTATTGCTTTTGGTTGTAAAGGTTTATACACTATGAAGGCTTTAAGCTTTACCTCTATATCTCAATCATAAAATTCATACACTCAAGCTAACAGTACATAGAATATACTCATATTGGGACCTATTTCTGGGAAAACAAGATGAATAACAAAAGCTTATTTTGAGTGCCTCTGGGGCTTTTTTTTTCCTGAACAGGACTTACAGAGTTATCTCACAAGTAAGACTAGGAATTTTATTTACTAACCCCATTGTTCTAAGAGCAGCATTGCATTATCTAACTGTGCATGTTAAATCCCTCCAATTTTACTTGTGTGGTGTTTTAATTTGAATTATAGGAGAATAGATTTTTACAGTTTTCCTACACACATCATTTAGTCTTCTCTCCCACCCTCACACTTTGTTTTTCTCATCCTCTACGTCTCTCCATGCTTTAATGTTTTAGCTCCATTATCCTTCCCTTTCTTAAACACAACTAAACCATGAAAATTTGGATAACCACATCAAAGTGGCATGTAGGCATGGAGCAATTCCCTTTCTGAGACTAGGTCAAAGGTTTAATCATTTTATTTTTTTTAGATCTGATAAAATTTCATTGTATATATGTACCACATTGTCATTATGCATTCATCTGTTGATGGACCTTTAAGATGCTTTTGATTACTAGCTATTGTGACCAGAGAAGCAATGAACAAATGGACAAGTATCTCTGTAATAGAAAACAAAGTCCTTTAGGTATGTGCCTAGAAGTGATCTAGTAGCTAGGCCATGTGGTAGATCTATTTCTACACTTTGTTTTTCGAGAATACCCCAAACTGAGTTCTAATGTTGCTACACTAATTTGTACTTCTACCATAGTGGTTAAGTTTCCACTTTTCTGTACATCCAAACCAATACTTGTTATTACTTGTATTCTCAATGATGACCATTTGACTGCGATGAGGTGGAATCTTTTCTAATGGTTTATTTACTCATTTATTTACAATTTTATAATTTGTGAATGAGTGAGTACAGATCTGTATTATCTATTTCACTTTCACTGTGTCTTCTGCTGTCCTCTACCTCTCTACTTGAGTCTGAATCTGTTCCTCTCTGAATATTATCTAGAGAATCTGTCCCTGGCTCTGTATCACCAACAAAAAACTTTGTTCCCTTTTTGTTAAACACAGACAGATTCACATGGGAATTAATGAGGGATACTTTACAGAAATCTTTAACCAGAATTTTATGGGGAAGTGACCAACTTAGTAAAAAGACCACAACTCTCCCAGGTAACAAACAGTATTATGAACAACAAGTTAATCAACAATATAAGTATATTTGTTTGAACATTTATGAAAGATTTTTTTTAAGTTTAAGATCTTTTTTTTAAATTTTAAATTGAGAACAGATTCCTCTTTCATACAATGCATCATGGTGACAGTAAACTGCTTTTGGTAGGATGACAATTTTTTCTCTGTTAATCCTACTGACCCACGAGAATGGGAGATATTTCCATCGACTGATATCTTCCTCAATTTTTTCTTCAAGTCCTTTGAAGTTTTTATCATACAAGTCTTTCACTTGCTTCGATAGAGTTACTCCAAGATACTTCTTTTTTCTTTTTTAGGTTGTTGAGATGTGTGTTGTCTCCATGATTTCCTTTTCTTTCCCTTTGTCATTTGTGTATAGGATGGCTACTGATTTATTTTTATATTTATTTATTTATTTATTTATTTATTTATTTATTTAATCTTGTATCCATCTACTTTGCTGAGAGTATCAATCAGGTAGAGGTGTTCCCTGGTGAAATTTTTAGGATCGCTTATGCATATTATCATAACATCTGAAAATAATAATACTTAGGCTAGGGCTTGGACCTGGGTGGTCTGTTGCAGTACTAAGGTCCACCCTGAGGATTGGATTTGAGGGAACAAAGAGTATGGAGAGGATCTACTAGCAGCCTACCTACTGGCAGGTGTGGCCTGTGTTTGAACAGGGGGCTGGGACACAGCAGCAGAGGAGAAGGAAGAGGGGTAAGGGGATTCCTGTGAGATTCACAGAAAGAGTGGACTGGGGAGGTTAGAGGAATCTGCAGCAGCTGTTGTCTTGCAGCACTGGGGAAAACTCTGAGGATTGTGTGTTGAGGAACAGAGAGAGTGGAGAAGGTTCCTGGGCAGCCTGGGAATCTTAACGTAGTTTTAATCTACAACTTTCCAAAGTTTAAGGATTTAGCACACATTTATTATAGGCTAGGCCCTGTGCTATGCATTGTTACACAAAGATCAGTGTTCTATATCTCCTCTTTTAGGAAAAATAATGTGTGATTAAAGTATAATGCAAATGGGAAGTGGCATATGAAGGTAGGATCTTGGGGTTGTTTTGGCAATAGGTTAACGGTAACATGAGTGTTAATCTATAGTACTCAGACAAGGGTTAAATAGCCACTCAAGTGAAAGCCAGATTAGTAATCATGCATTAAAACAGCCACATTAAAGAAACCAACCCTTGCATAAGCCTGATCTGTGCCAAGGCTCTATTCTAGGAACTAAGAACCATGAGGCCTTCAGCAAGTTAATTAACCTCTCAGAGCATCCATTTCTGGAAGTACTGAAGGGTTTTATGCCGAGGGATAGCGTTATATTTCTACCTTAGGAAGATTGGTTGAGTATCTGCATAGAGAGTGGTTTGGAATAGCAAAGCAGTAGCAGGAACTGAGATGAGAGACCAGAGCTTTGTTGAGGACTGGACGTTTTCAAACGCAAGCTCTTTTATATGCATTCCCAGCATCTGGCAATGCCAGTGCTGACAATGATTCACCATATACAGTACTTACTTCAGGTCTGGCATGTAGCCAAAGACCAGTGAGGAAATCTACCCCTCCTCCCTGGTAGCACACAGGGCCCATTCAGTATCATTCCTTTAGACTGTACTGGGCTTCTTGCCCTCCAATCCCCAGGCCTCACCAGCCCTGGGGAAATGACAGGCCCTGGGAATCAGAGAGACAGTGCCCTTCCTCATCATGCTCAGCTGCCCTACTGGCTGGGAGGTCATGGATTGTCGTGGAAGCAGCACAGTTTTCAGCCTATTTGCTAGGAGATTCTCATGGACGTAACTTTTCTTCCCCTTGCCTACCAAAAGGACATATACAGCCTGTGTTTCTGCTGGAATGGAGCTAAGATGCAGAGGTGCAATACCTTTGAGCTCCCTGACTGTAGAAGAGTTTGTCCAGGGAAATTTCTTTTTAAAGTGTTTATCCTTGTTTTTATTTGGAGATCTCTTCAATAACCACTATGATACAATACAGACAAGGTGTAGAAAATAATCCTGTTTAGCTTTCCTTAAATCAGCTTCTTCGATGTATTTGGCATTGTGCCCTTTTACTGTATATCTACTAAGGTTTATGTAGAAATTATTGGGAAGAATTCTACTATAATCAATCCGGTATGGTACGGGGTGTTTGGGAAGCGCAATGTAATGAAGAGAGATGTGGTTTTAGAGTTACCCTTGTACTTTATGGCCTGGGTTACTAGGCAGGTGAGCTAACCTTTTTGAGTCTTTGTTTCTTTGTCTATAAAACTGAGATAGCACTTGAATATTTTCCTCAGGGTTACCAGAAATAAAGTAGGCAATATGATAATATGAAGTAATTACGGGGCTGGGGAGATGGCTCGGGGCAAGCACATGCAACTCCATATAACTATATGTATATGCTAATGTATATACTGACAAACACAAGTGTGTAGCATTATATTACATATTTGGATGTGTAACATTAGTAGGAAACTTTTGTTCATTGTTGTTTCTGCTTCTCACCTGAATAAGAAAAAGGTATGAAGAGTTTCTGAGAAATAGGAGGGCAAGTGTGACTCTGAGTCCTTTGCTTCCTTACATTCCCCATCTGCTAGCTGGTACTTGAAAACACATGATATCATGCTCTTTTCTTTTTGCTGCACAGATGACAGATGGACGGACAGACAGATGGATGCATAGATGTATAGATAGATAGATAGAACTCAGAGTTCTGGTCGTGTTCTTGTGATAAATTATCCTTTCCATACAACTTCCCTTTTTCTATCTGAAGAATTCTATTTTGCAGCCACTACTTCATCTTTCCTGCCAGCAATACTTTCTTAGCTTATGCCTGCCTGTCAATCGGAGACTG
The DNA here is from genome assembly GCF_021556685.1 of Rattus norvegicus. Classification (NCBI taxonomy): domain Eukaryota; kingdom Metazoa; phylum Chordata; class Mammalia; order Rodentia; family Muridae; genus Rattus; species Rattus norvegicus. Next base: position 153,895,945 of record NC_141554.1, on the reverse strand, counting down.
CCAATCCTTTGATGCCCTTCATAGATTTAAACATGTTCTTTATCCATAAGTGACTCTGTTAAAGGACATTGTATCCATAGTGTGGACACCCAGAACTCTCAGACATGTTCTATAGGTTCTGCTTAGCAGCCACTGCCTAACCAGCCCTGTCATAATTTTGGAGTTCAAAGGTTAGCGCCTAGTTCAGTGAATGGGAGGAGGAGAGTGGGAACAAACGTCAGCAGATGACACTCCCTGACATTGATTCCCCCTTCTCAGAAGTGGTATTTTGTTGGTTCCTTTCCCACAGCTGAGCTTGTCATAAAGGAGCTCTGTTCTCTAAGCATTTGCTAATTGCAGCATCACTGGGTTAAAAAAAAAGTCAAGCACATAGACTTAATTCATTTTAATATCTAGTTTTTTCTTGCAAAGTCAGTCTCCAATCATATTTTTCATACATCAAAAATTATTAATTCAGTTATACTGACACACTCAAATTTTTAGTATTTAAATAACTCTTTATTCTAATTAAGAATAAATTATGTTACATATATTGGGTTACAGAGCTGCAGAACACTCAGCAGTTACATAATCTCCTGACTTCTGTCAAAACAGCCTTTTTCTTGGGGGAGGGGCTCTCCACTAATATCTAGTGAATATCTAGGCCTTGCAGTGAAATTTTTTTGACAACTAATTTTCTACTGAAGCAAATACCAGTTATACTTGCCATTCACTTTGATCCTTTGATCTGGTGCTGAGATGAGTGTGAGGCAGGGGGAGGGGGGAGAAAAAGGCAGAGGAGAGTTCACTTGATGGTTTATATAGCTCCTTTCACAGGATTAGGGTTGAAATCCAAAACAAAACCAAACCAAAAAAGCCAGCGTTGTTTAGAGCTGTAATAATTAGGATGCCTCACTTTAGGTGGACTAAATTCTAAAGTGATCGCAGTGGCTCTGAACAAGTCAGGGAGTCCATTTTATTCTGTGCTTAAGAAGCATTCCCCTGAAGGAGTCCTGCTGATTCTGGAGATTAAGGAGGAACTTCCTGGTGATAATTAATTAATTGCATGCACCGCTTTAATTTCAAATGAGTCATTTCAGTTTTGGGATAAATAAAATCCTCTAAAGTGTGAAAGTAAAATGAAAAGGAACGTTCATAGCCATATCTTTATCTGTGTGCTTAGGTTTATTCTCTTTGATTCCTAGTACTAATGTTGCCATGACTGCCACCTCTAGAGCTCAGAAGAGGCCCAGATTGCTTTTTAAAAACATTATTATGATCGTTATATTTATTTACAATCCAGCGTTGCTCCCCAGTCCCCTCCCACAGTTCCTCATCTCTTTCTTCCTCCCCACTGACTCCCAGAGGATGCTCCCCCACCACAAGGCCTCCCCCTTCCCTGGGGCTCAAGTCTCTCCAGGATTAGGTGCATCTTCTCCCACTGAAGTCAGACTGCCTTTTAAAACCAGGCCTACTTATATACTCCTTAAACTGTTGCCAGAGGACTGACCCCTGGTAGAGGTAGTATGTTGCTGGAAAAACCTAGTACACATAACATGACCTAATGCATGTTGTGCATTTCTTTTTATTTAAATCCATTATTTGCGTGTGTGCCTGTGTATGTGCGTGCCTATGTATGTGCGTGCGTGTGTGTGTGTGTGCGAATGTGCACACATTCATGTAAATAGCATTCATATAGAGGAAACAGAGGACAACTTTTGGAACTTGGTTCTCTTCTCTCACTATGAGTTTCGAGGATCAAACTCAGGCCATCTCTGATTAGAGCCAGTATTCCTCCAATGCTTGTTAAAAATTAACTACTCCTCATAGTGTCGACTACACAGAAAAGGGGTTTAACAGTTTCTGAATGAATTGATCCTAGTGTAAATTTCAATGACAGCAAAACTCTAGGAATGAATAAAGGACATAGGCAAGAAAGAAGTGGAGATGGCTTTTATTGTAAACAATGTTTTTTTCTTTGTTTTCTTTTTTCTTTTTTCCAGAGCTGAGGACCGAACCCAGGGCCTTGCGCTTGCTAGGGAAGTGCTCTACCACTGAGCTAAATTCCCAACCCCAAAAATTTTTTTTATTTTATTTGTGTTGATGCTTTGCCTGTATGTATGTCTTTGTGAGGGTACCAGATCCTCTTGAACTGGACAATTGCGATTTGCCATGTAGGTGCAAATAATTGAACCTGGATCATCTATAAGAGCAGCCAGTGTTCTTAACCACAGAGCCATCAGCAGGGTACTGGGAAGAGAACAGAGTGGGGGGGCTGCATTTGAGATGTAAAGGAGTAAATAAATTAATGGAGTCAAAAGAAGTGGAGATGGGAAGGAAACTTAATCTCTGATAATCTATTTGAAAAACAGTATCTTGAAATGGCACCATACAATAAACTTTATGGTACTTTGCTTTAAAGATCTGCCTTGGTTTATATCATAAACTTCTTTCACATCTGTAAGATCCTGTCTTTTTGTATACCTCACCATAAGTCTAAATTGATACCACCAGCATGGTGAAACCATTGTCCCAAGTTATTATGAGAAAGGTATGAGAAAGTCAGAGATGGAGGTCAAGTGGGAAGTTAGATTCTATCCGAATATAGTATTTCTTTCATCCCAATCAAAAATCCTTCTTTAGTTGTAGTTTTGATTTTGGCATTAATGTCCAAATAAGGGCAGCCAATGTAGCTTTCTTTACCTAGTTTGTAACAACATAAAAAATGCATATGATAGTATCTACAAAGTAGACCAGGGCAAAATCACAAAAAGACCTCATGGAACGATTAATTGATTTGCAGTATATACATTATGCCCTCGAATGCAAACACATATGCATCTGCATTTATGTAGGTACCTCCAACACCTCTCTCTCTCCTCTCTCTCTCTCTCTCTCTCTCTCTCTCTCTCTCTCTCTCTCTTTCTCTCTTTCTCTCTCAAAGATAATTGAATGGTCTTTGCTTGAGTGAGAATGATCTAGATGGTGGCAGAGACATCAAGCAATTCTTTTATATTTAGACTAGAGAGATTTATTCTCATCTATAACCTAGGAATTATTATATCACCTTTCCCATATTTTTTGCGGCACGTATAGTACTTTATACAAAAGAGTGGACATAAGAAGTCATTAACATCCTAACAATGTTCATTGTTACTATAAAGTTTTCTGATCTGTGTTTGAAAGTAGAGTCACCCTGTGGTCCATAGCCCTTTAGCAGTGTGTGTAACTAACCCTCAATAGCAGAACTGAGGTGAGAATGGAAAGAAGCCAGTTCCAGGTTTCTACCTCAGGTTATTACATATACCTAGAATGTGTTTAACTCTTATAGGTTACCACCATTGCATGGTGCCAGGAAATGAATTCAAATGATTGAAAAGTCTGAGGTATAAACTATAATCTGACAACATTCTCTATTTGTTTAATGTACTTTTTGTAGCCCACATCATCCCTAGTTAGTTCCATACATTTAATACCAAATGAGGTTAGCAATATTTTGTAGTCTAGAAATTCTAAGCACTTGACTCATGGTACCTAGTAAACTCGAAAGTGGCAGAGTGGATTAGCTTTAGTCTGTGTGATCTTTAATATGCAAGCTGCAAGATTCCAATACACCACAGTTATTATAACATTAACAAACCATTTAAACAACCACCAACTCCTAAAGAAACAGAAGCAGTCATTAACGGTCTCCCAACCAAAAAGAGCCCAGGTCCAGATGGGTTTCGTGCAGAATTCTATCAGACCTTCATAGAAGACCTCATACCAATACTATCCAAACTATTCCACAAAATTGAAACAGATGGATCACTACCGAATTCCTTCTATGAAGCCACAATTACTCTTATACCTAAACCACACAAAGACCTGACAAAGAAAGAGAACTTCAGACCAATTTCCCTTATGAATATCGACGCAAAAATACTCAATAAAATTCTGGCAAACCGAATCCAAGGGCACATCAAAACAATCATCCACTATGATCAAGTAGGCTTAATCCCAAGCATGCAGGGATGGATTAATATAAAGAAAACCATCAACATAAGCCACTATATAAACAAACTGGAAGATAAAAACCACATGATCGGCAGCAGCTCTCTGCTCCCAGACACGGTGAGAGAGAGACCCAACCGCCTGGTCAGGTGGGCACTCCTGAGGCTGCAGAGCGGAAGAGACCACCAACACTGCTCACCCCTGCCCACATCCCTGGCCCAAGAGGAAACTGTATAAGGCCTCTGGGCTCCCGTGGGGGAGGGCCCAGGAGCGGCAGGACCCCTGCCTGAGACACCGCCGGAACATGAAAGAAACAGACCAGATAAACAGTTCTCTGCACCCAAATCCCGTGGGAGGGAGAGCTAACTAAACCTTCAGAGAGGCAGACAAGCCTGGGAAACCAGAAGAGACTGCTCCCTGCACACACATCTCAGACACCAGAGGAAAAAGCCAAAGACCATCTGGAACCCTGGTGCACTGAAGCCCCCGGAAGGGGCGGCACAGGTCTTCCTGGTTGCTGCCGCTGCAGAGAGCCCGTGGGCAGCACCCCACGGGCGAACTTGAGCCTCAGGACCACAGGTAAGACCAAATTTTCTGCTGCAAGAAAGCTGCCTGGTGAACTCAAGACACAGGCCCACAGGAACAGCTGAAGACCTGTAGAGAGGAAAAACTACATGCCCGAAAGCAGAACACTCTGTCCCCATAACTGACTGAAAGAGAGGAAAACAGGTCTACAGCACTCCTGACACACAGGCTTATAGGACAGTCTAGCCACTGTCAGAAATAGCAGAACAAAGTAACACTAGAGATAATCTGATGGCGAGAAGCAAGCGCAGGAACCCAAGCAACAGAAACCAAGACTACATGGCACCATCGGAGCCCAATTCTCCCATCAAAACAAACATGGAATATCCAAACACACCAGAAAAGCAAGATCTATTTTCAAAATCATATTTGATCATGATGCTGGAGGACTTCAAGAAAGACATGAAGAACTCCCTTAGAGAACAAGTAGAAGCCTACAGAGAGGAATCGCAAAAATGCCTGAAAGAATCGCAAAAATCCCTGAAAGAATTCCAGGAAAACATAAATAAACAAGTAGAAGCCCATAGAAAGGAGTCACAAAAATCCCTGAAAGAATTCCAGGAAAACATAAATAAACAAGTAGAAGCCCATAGAGAGGAGACACAAAAATCCCTGAAAGAATTCCAGGAAAACACAATCATACAGTTGAAGGAATTAAAAATGGAAATAGAAGCAATCAAGAAAGAACACATGGAAACAACCCTGGATATAGAAAACCAAAAGAAGAGACAAGGAGCTGTAGAAACAAGCTTCACCAACAGAATACAAGAGATGGAAGAGAGAATCTCAGGAGCAGAAGATTCCATAGAAATCATTGACTCAACTGTCAAAGATAATGTAAAGCTGAAAAAGCTACTGGTCCAAAACATACAGGAAATCCAGGACTCAATGAGAAGATCAAACCTAAAGATAATAGGTATAGAAGAGAGTGAAGCCTCCCAGCTCAAAGGACCAGTAAATATCTTCAACAAAATCATAGAAGAAAACTTCCCTAACCTAAAAAAAGAGATACCCATAGACATACAAGAAGCCTACAGAACTCCAAATAGATTGGACCAGAAAAGAAACACCTCCCGTCACATAATTGTCAAAACACCAAACGCACAAAATAAAGAAAGAATATTAAAAGCAGTAAGGGAAAAAGGTCAAGTAACATATAAAGGGAGACATATCAGAATCACACCACACTTTTCGCCAGAAACTATGAAGGGGAGGGGGGAGGGGGATGTTTGCTCAGAAACCGGGAAAGGGAATAACACTCGAAATGTATATAAGAAATACTCAAGTTAATAAAAAAAAACACATGATCATTTCATTAGATGCTAAGAAAGCATTTGACAAAATTCAACACCCCTTCATGATAAAAGTCCTGGAAAGAACAGGAATTCAGGTCCCATACCTAAACATAGTAAAAGCCATATATAACAATCACTGTTGAAAATGATCACTTGACTCCCTTCTTTTATATTTCCAAAGGGTCTTAGTGTCTATTATGACCTCAAAGAATACTATAAAAATATCATTCAATGCTACCATCGTTATAAGTAATGTTTCCTTATGTATTTAGAAATTTATTAAGGCACTATTGTTAAAACTTCCTGCTCAGGATTTAATGGTTCAAATTTTAATGCTTGATAAATTAATTTGTTAGATATAACCACCTCTGCGATAATACCTTTTAAAACTAAAAATTTAGTTTTAGAACAGAGAACATTGGCAAAATGAGAATTGAATATATGGGGTTTTTGCAGTAAAAAACTTGGGTATATACATTTAAATTTTTTGCATGACTTAACATTTGAATTCTTGCTTCATGGATATGTTTAGACTTATAATATCTCCAGTTTTATTTTTCTCTTTAAAGAATTACTTTTATGACTTTGCTTGGATTTCATTAACACTGAAGAGAAATAACCATGAGAGAGGATTTCAATTTGGTTTAAACTTATCAATACTGAGGTGGAATTAGCAATGCATCCATATACTATACTAAAATCTGGAAGAAGGCCTAGGAAAACATAAATAGCACTTCAAATTAGATTATGTTAACAGTGTGATTCCTAACAATGCTTCATGCAAGCTGTGTAATTCTAAACATATTGATTAATCATAGTGATCCTTCGCTTCTTCCTCTATACAATGGGACTTTAAGAAGTTATTCTCTTTAAGAATATCTTCTTAAAATTGGACATTGAACTGCCTGAGGATCCAGCTATACCTCTCTTGGGCATATACCCAAAAGATGCCCCAACATATAAAAAAGACACGTGCACCACTATGTTCATAGCAGCCTTATTTATAATAGCCAGAAGCTGCAAAGAACCCAGATGCCCTTCAACAGAGGAATGGATACAGAAAATGTGGTACATTTACACAATGGAATATTACTCAGCTATCAAAAATAATGACTTTATGAAATTCATAGGCAAATGGATGGAACTGGAAACTATCATCCTGAGTGAGGTAACCCAATCACAGAAAAACACACATGGTATGCACTCATTGATAAGTGGCTATTAGCCCAAATGCTTGAATTACCCTAGATGCACAGAACAAATGAAACTCAGGATGGATGATCAAAATGTGAATGCTTCACTCCTTCTTTAAAAAGGGAACAAGAATACCCTTGGCAGGGAATAGAGAGGCAAAGATTAAAACACCCATTCAGAGCCTGCCCCACATGTGGCCCATACATATACAGCCATCCAATTAGACAAGATGGATGAAGCAAAGAAGTGCAGGCCGACAGGAGCCAGATGTAGATCTCTCCTGAGAGACACAGCCAGAATACAGCAAATACAGAGGTGAATGCCAGCAGCAAACCACTGAACTGAGAATAGGACCCCCGTTGAAGGAATCAGAGAAAGAACTGGGAGAGCTTGAAGGAGCTCGAGACCCCTTATGAACAACAATGCCAAGCAACTAGAGCTTCCAGGGACTAAGCCACTACCTAAAGACTATACATGGACTGACCCTGGACTCTGACCTCATAGGAAGCAATCAATATCCTAGTAAGAGCACCAGTGGAAGGGGAATCCCTGGGTCCTGCTAAGACTGAACCCCCAGTGAACTAGATTGTTCGGGGGAGGGTGGCAATGGGGGGAGGATGGGGAGGGGAATACCCATAAAGAAGGGGAGGGTGAGGGATTAGGGGGATGTTTGCCCGGAAAGCGGAAAGGGAATAACATTCGAAATGTAAATAAGAAATACTCAAGTTAATAAAAAAAAAAAGAATATCTTCTTAAAGAGAGAGAGATGATCTGTTGTGCATAAAGTTTTCCAGTGGTTGGTGAAAAATCGACACCCAGTTTCACTGTACATTGGAAAAATTACTTATTCTAATGGTCTTATAAAAGCAAAAAGGAGGGGATAAATGTGGATCCCTTTCAGTGCACAATATAGAGATCACTTTCCTTCGTTGGCTGTCTGTGTCTCTCTGTGTCTGTCTGCCTGTCTGTTTGTCTGTGTCTGTCTGTGTCTGTGTCTGTCTGTCTGTCTGTCTGTCTCTCTCTCTCTCTCGCTCTCTCTCTCTCTCTCTCTCTCTCTCTCTCTCTGTTGCAAAAACATGTACAACAGGATACTTAATGAATAGATCAGTAGCCCATTGTTAAGGCATACATAGACAGAAGGTAATTTAACTAGGGCTTTTATAATCACTCAGATCAGATTCTTGCCCTTGCTGCCTTCTGTTCAGGATCAGTGACTTTGCATTTTTTTAAAGTAAGTTAAAAACCTTGTTGCCATAACCTATGTCATCCAAAACAGGCTCAGTCTATCTGGGGAACAAAGGATCCTAGCTTGGCAGATTTCAGTAGGAAACAGGATGTGTCCTGTTATAGGAGATTTTCCAAATTCTTTTAAAGAATAGAATGAGGTAAACAAATGGTATTCCCTTCATTGGATGTCAAGAACTAAGAATGGAGATGAATAGTGCCTTAGGATTATACAACAAGCTTAGTCCATAGCATTTCCCTAGGAAAGAATCTACTGTATACAATTCTCAGGATGTTTTTTTCTCAGTGATACCTATCATTTGGAATATCACTAAGTTTATAGAACAGCTACCACAGCACAAGATTGATCACCAAGTTGAATCACAACGTTCTCTCACAGTATGTTAAAAAGTTGTGTTCATTTATATTAATGGTTGTGCTAACTTATTTTAATTATACCTTAATTAATAAATATGCCAAAATTTAATTCTATAATTTTGACTTTAATTCAGTCCTATATCAAGGTATAATAGGCCTAGGACATAAATGGTATACTTCACATTATTTATTTATTTATTCATTTGTTTGTTTGTTTATATGTATATATCTGTGATCCTTGGAGACATTATGTGCCCTGTGTATGTGCAGGTGCCTGCAGAAGCCAGAAGTTGGTGTCATACCCATTAGAACTACAATTACAGAGCACTGTGAACAACCTGATATGAGTACTGGAAATGAATCTCCAGGCCTTTCCAAGAACAGTAAGACCTCTTAACTATTGAGCCACCTCTCCAGTTCCGTCATATAAAAAGAAATCAGGGGCTGGAGAGATGGCTCAGCGGTTAAGAGCACTGACTGCTCTTCCAGAGGTCCTGAGTTCAAATCCCAGCAACCACATGGTGGCTCACAACCATCTGTAATGGGATGCTCTCTTCTCAAGTGTCTGAAGAGAACTACAGTGTTCATATAAATAAAATAAATAAATCTTTAAAAAAAGAAATCAGACAAAGATAATTCATTTAGGAGAATTTATAAATATAGGGTTATTTATAAATATAGAGTTTTGTTAGAAAACAATCTATGAAGATCCCCCTTTCCCCTCTTGTTCCTCTGTATAATTTTATGATCCACACACCTCAATACATATATGCCTATTATCTGTGTCCATTACACCTAGGATCTGAATATGAGAGAAAATATGAATCATTTCTTTCTGAATCTGAGTTTTTCACTTAATGTAGTTTCCAGTTCATTCTATTTTCCTGCAAAGGTAATGATTTCACTGTTTTAATGGCTGGAAAAAAAATCAGTTGTATAAATGCACTGCCCCAATTTTAGTATTGCTCTCTTATCGATGATCATCAAGTTCCATTTCTTAGCTATTGTGAAAAATAATCATGGATTTTTTAAGTATCTCTATTGTAGGGTCCTTTGAGTATATTCCTTAGTGGTACACCTGGGTCACCTTATAGCTCTTCTTTTAGCTTGTGGTTATTATTTTGAGAAATCTCCATTCTGATATTCTTTGCAGAAGAAAGCATTTGTATTCCTTCATACCTGATCAGAATTTATCTATATGTTTCCTTGATCTTGGCCATTCTGACTAAAATGAATTGAAATCTCAAAAACATTTTTAGTTTGCATTTCTCTGATGGCTGAAGACTTTGAACCGTTCTTAAACCCCTATGAGCCATCTGTCCTTCATCTTCTCTGTTAATGTGATTGACTCATTTATTGACTGTATGTTTTGGTTTTATTTTTTGTACTTAACTTGACTTTATTTATTTAAATAATTATTATATAATTACTACATTTCTCCCTTTCTTTTACTCCTTGCAAACCCTCCAATATACTACCTCCACACTTTCCTTCAAATTCTCCTCTTTTCATTAATTATTATTACATGCATATTGCCCTTTTTTTGGTATAGATAGCAAGGAAGTCATTTCGGGGAAAAGGACAAAATAGAATATAAATTTTTATGTTAATTTAAAAACATATAATCAATCAATGAAGTAATTATAAAATCCTTATGCATAGTAAACAACTATAACATTTTAGGCTTATGATTAGATAAAGCCATTCTCATGTGGTTGGTGAGTTTGAGACAAGGTTTTACTATTTGACCCAGGCTGGCCTCAATTTTGCAATCTTCCTGACTTGTCCTCTCAAATTCTAAGATTACATGCCTTTAGCAGTACACAGGATAGAACTGGATGAAATTTAATATTTATAGGTATCAGTGTGTAGCTTTCTATGATTACCTATTATTGCTCTTTCCTCAGCAAACACTGTTATATCTTTTGTTGCTATATATTACTGTATTTTTTGTGTATTTTATATAGATAGAATCACATCATTCATTTATATTTCTTTACTAGTTTCTTTTTCCTTTTTTTCTTTTAAAAAATGTTCTCTCATACACTTGACCACAGCACCCCCCCTTCCACTCCTTCCAGGCTCCTGTCCTACCTCCCCTCTACTCAAGATCCACCTTTCCTTTGTTTCCCTTCAGGTAAAAGCAGACCTCTCAGGGATATTAACTGATCATGACAAGATGCAATGAGACTAGGTACAAACTCTCATATCTAGGTTGGATGAGGCACCCCAGTAGGAGGAAAAGGGACCCATGAGCAGTGAAAAGAGTCAGAGACATGCCCACTGTTAGAAGTCCCACAAACCCACTAAACTAACAACCATAACATATATGCAGAGGATCTAGTACAGACCCATATAGCCTCCATGATTGCAGCTTCACTCTCTGTGAGCCCCTGTGAAGCCTACTTAGTTGATTCTGTAGGCTCTCTTGTGTCTTCAACCCCTCTGGCTTCTACAATTCTTTCTCCCATTCTTCTATTGAGTTCTCTGAGTTCCAAGGGGAGGGACCCTATGAATATCTTCAATTTGGGCTCTCTCTTAGCCCAATGTTTGGCTGTGGGTGTTCCTGTCAGTTTTCACAGAGCATAATGTTTCCAGTGCATGCCCATGCTGTGTTATTTGTCACTAATATCTTCTTTTTAATGGCCGAGTATTATGCCTTTATATACATACTGATGGAGTCTGTAGTTCTAACCCTGTAGCTGTCATCATAAAGTTTTGAACAGTTATAAATATGATTTCACAATTTCATGTTATCCTTTCTATTAAGTATTAGTGTATAAGTGACTCTTTTCTCTAAATATTTACATTTAAAATCAAGAGTAATTTTATCAATAGGTATCTCCAAGGATTGCTTTGTAACTAATGAATTAATGAGTGTAATTGTTTTTCCTCCATCCTTGGTGTTTACCTTAGGTCAGTAAAGGCTAATTGCACCCATCATTGTTATTGCTGTTGTTACCATAATCTACATGCAGGACAGAAATAGACTCATGATAGTTGTAGAATCAGTACTCATCAGTAAACAAAGCAACACGTTGTTCTTCAGTGTGTGAATTGGCATTTCCTTCCAAAAGAGATATTTGATTTGTGTCTGAATATAATGTAGTGCCATGTATAATTATATCAACAATGGGGCTTTTATAGTTTTGAGAGTCCTAGCCTAGTACAGTGACTTTTCTTTTTACTCTTTGACAAGTTTTATTTCCATCTTTTTGCCAACAAAACACGCTTAGAGCTATCCTGCCTTTCTTTTATTTCTCTCTCTCTCTCTCTCTCTCTCTCTCTCTCTATATATATATATATATATATATATATATATATATATATATAACTTTTATATATTATTTTTTACTTATTCAGTTTACATCCTGCTCACCGCTCCCTCCTAGTCACTCTCTCCCACAATCCTTCTCCTATCTCCTATTCCCTTTTCCTCTGAGAGGGTGAATTCCCCACCCTGTTATCTCCCCACAATGTTTCTAGGAGGCTAGGTACTCCATCTCTCCCACTGAGGACAGAAAAGGCAGCCCACCTAGAAGAACACATCCTACTTACAGGCAACAGCTTGTGGAATAGCCCCTGCTCCAGTTCAGGACCCACTTGAAGACCAAGCTGCACATCTGCTACATATGTGTGGGGAGGCAAACCTTTGGAGCTTTGGGCATTGGATAGAGGTTATAGATTCGTTCTGTTCACATATGTAAACATTTTAACTCATTTCAATGATCTGCCTTCCAGAGAAACTCATGAGAAGTGGGGTTTAGTGTGTACCTCCTCTCCTCTCTGATAGATCCTCTCCTAGGCACTTTATGTGAATGCTCTTACTTAGTTTTCACAATAGCCCTACAACAGAATGTGTGTCACTTGCTTTCACAGAGAAGATATTGAACTTCACAAAATGAATTAGCTTTCTGAAGGTCAGATATTAGTGGTTATAGTGACTGTCCTTTCAAAACCACTTCTACACAGTCACTTTCATCACTTCTTATTTCCTAAATTATATACTTAAGCACCCTTGAAGACAAAATTATTGCAAAATACCTCCTATGATTTGACAGTCCACATTCAAGTATTTTATTTTAATTAAAGAAGTCAGTGGGCAGGCAATTGTAATTTATCACAGTAGAAGCCAGTAAACCATTTATTTATGATTCTGTTGGTGAAGTTTTCTGTTTATCTCCCTCTTGATAACCCAGCAGGATATCATTGTAGAGGAGACTAACCTCATCATGATTCTTGCACCATTAATTATAGACTGGCTGTGAGAAATGTATTCATTGTATAAATGACTCCATTCACTATGATGCCTAAATAATTTTTAAGTCACATTATGCTCAAGTCATTCAACTTAACTACAGACAGACATAATACACTTATTACACAAGTAGAGGATATAGAGTTTTCCATTTTAAGACCCCAAATGCAATGTGCTAGACAGAGCAATTTAGATGAAGTTTAAAAGTACAATGCCACTTGCTCTGTCTCTTTTTTGAATGGATTTGAAATCTCCCTGGAGATTTCACCTTAATTCTTTAGTCCTGGGGTTTCAGTCAGGGTAGCACTTTTAAAGGCTAAGGGACTGATTTTAGAGGTGTGGGGGACCTTTATAGTTGGATGTATCTTAAAAGTAGATTTCTTCAGTATCAGGGCTATAGGTCAGAAAAGAACAAGGGAGCTCATCAGTGAATCTTGTTTTTCAAAAGTCAATGGAAAGGCCCAACTATAATGATGATGTGATGTGGGTCAGTCAGGAAAGGAGGGCAAGGTTAATTGGGAAGTGCAGAAGCCTTTCCAACCTTAACTTTCTTAGCTCACACATGGCATTCCTTGGTGCAGATAGAGTAACAGTTCTTTCTGCACATTCCAAGGTGTGTGTGTGTGTGTGTGTGTGTGTGTGTGTGTGTGTGTGTTTGATGGTGGGCGGTAAGAGATTGCATATGCTTTTATTGGATAATTATATTAAGTACATGGGGGAAGTGCATTCTGGGCTCTGTCTCACTGTTTTTAATTCTCCTCCCTGGTGTGCCACAGGGATCCCATTTTCAGGACCAGCCATCTTCCTTCCTCTTCACACACAGAAAGTAAAAGGGGTAATTATCCCCCAGGAACACCTTAATTGTTCCAATTAACCTGACCACTTTTTGCAATCAAAGCCAAGCAGAGAAGCGGATTTAAAGTGATCAAACACCATTTATGGGCCGTAGATAAGTAATTGGCAAGTGAAGGCATTTTCTATAAAGGGTGTGCTCTGTACTGCCATGGGATTGCACTAAGGGATGTTTCTACCACTAGTGCTTAGAGTAAAAACGACATTTTAGGTGTTTTTAATTGTACCATCACTATATCTCTGATAATAAAGGAAATGATCACGATTATCTGTTTTAACTGAAGCTGAATGTGGAAGCATTCTGTGAGGGAGGCTGTTTAACTGCTTTCATGGGCAGGCAGGCCTGAGTTTGAGCACTCCACCCACAATATTAATATGAGCTGTAATGTTGGAAACCTTTTTCAAATCCTTCTGAACTTCTCCATTATTCCTTGTGCATCAGGCACTTACCATAGCTCATCTCAGAAGTCTTTACCATGTCTAGGGATTAGTCATTGTGTGGATTTTTTAGATAATGGAACTGAGGCCCCACGAGTTGACCTAACCTTCCCAGGTTTATATTTAAGCTTGCAGGTGATTCATGGAGTAAACTTGCCTTTTCCCACTTTATTTTTATTTCCTTTTACTTCTTAACATTGGCTGAGATGTACTATGTGACATGAACTTTGTTAAATATTGGAGATAAAATGAATTCTCATTGAGCTTCAAAGAACTAAGCTCTGGAAGACCGTAGGACCTTTGCCATTGTCACCACTATATCAAATGTTGATATCTTTAAAATGTTATTAGCTCAAATGAGTGAATAGATGCACTGAAACATAAACCAAACTCTCCTGTGTGTCTCTCCCTCTAAGAGGTCCTATCCTTTTAGGGTTATGGCCTTACATGATTGTGATACTTAGGAACCCATTATATTATGTGGCCCTGAGCTATCTGTAAGGGAGAGAAGTGGTCTGATATCTCTTACAGCCTCAGGGTTTGTCTTAAGTATGGTAAGTAGGTGAATGGTGTAGTTTCACAAGACATGTAAAATACACAGGCTGTAAGTTGTTAATAAGCATTTAAACTGTATTTGTTATGTGAAAGTTAAAAAACATGTTGTTTTTTTGGGGGGGACAAGTACACAGGAGTTATATCAAGTTTGTTTATGTAATAAACAGCTATTTTCCATAGCTAAATATGGAGGAGTCACATATTACTCCCCCAGTTATAATTGTTAAGAATTTCAGCTTTAGTATTAGACTAACAGCATATATTTCCACTCATTTAATGATCTAGGCAATATTACATGACTTAGTTTTATCATCTATAAAATAGAAAACTGTAAACATTTACCCAAGAATGCTGGGAAGGTTGTATCTGTTAATGCATAGAAAGTAAAATGTTATCCGAGTGTTTTGCATATAGAAAGCATTCAGAAGTTGTTATCTCTCATTATTATTCCAGAATCTTAAATGGCAACTTGTTTTACATACCTCAGGAAGAACAGATGGTTTAATTAATAAAATGTCTACACTATTTCATTGCTGTTAAAGAGCTTAAAGTTTTCAGAGGAAATGCAAGTTTCTAATCATTAGCGGAGTATGGAAAGGGAATTAGCACCACCTACTCTTATGTTCTCCCTGGGAGCTATGGCACAAATACCCGGGGATGGGTGACTGTTTCACAGGATGCTTCATGAACTTATCATCTACATGTGGGGATAGAATCTGCTCTATTGGATCATTTTGAGGATAAAATGAGCCAACACATACCAAAGCACTAAGTGTGTTAACTATTATAAGGAAACTGAGGCTCACAGATGCTAAATGGCTGTAGAAAGTTCACAGTAGAAATGATTTGCAAACACTTGATCATATTCTAGAGATCATATATACTGCACAAATTATCTGCTGTGAATCTTTAAACAAGCATAATCTCTCCCATCCTTAATATCTTCATTTGTAAAATATAAGAGTAATAAGGATGATGCATAATGTTCTAAGAATTGATCAAGATACATAAAATGCTTAGATTATTTTCTGTTATGCAGAAGGTTCCGAATAACTGTCACAAATTACTCACTTTATTATTGTGATTATTTTTGCCAAAGGCACTTTCAGTTTTAAATCTCTTAGAAAGTAGGTCACAACTTGTAGAAGGGAAATGAGATGGAAAGGAAGGAGGCATCTAAAGCTCAGGGTTTACCTGATTGTACAACTCATTAAATACCAATTACATTGGGTTTACTCATTGGAAAAAATTGTAGTAACCTTTAACTGTTCCTTGTTTCTCATAAGACAGTTTTATTCTATTAAGAAATGCTTTTGCTTTTGCCTTCAAAGTAAGTCCAAAGCCTGACCACTTTTCATTAATTTCATAGCCACCACCTTGACCCAGAACAATATTGTCTCTCAAGTGACATATTGCAATAGCATTCTGACTGGTCCCTATGCTTTTGCAGTGAATTCTCAACACAGCAGCCAAAATGACCCTGTTAAAACCTAAGGCGGGTCATGTTACTCTTCTGTCCTCTTATTATTCTTTTCTTATTCACAGCTGTTTCATTTTATAGTAATAACATACGAGTGCATAACAAATTGTCGTAAACACTGCAACTTGAAAAACCATTCACTTATTATTATACAGTGTCCATGAGCCAGGGCTTTACTTTGCTTCCATAAGATTTTCTTATGCTTGACCTATTTAATTTCTCCTTTCCTAGCTCTGACACATGACAAATCATCCTATAATTTTCCATATTATAGATTATCACACCATCAAAATCATATACCATGTTACGTTTCCAGACTGTTTCTTTAAATTAATACCATAAAACTGAGATTGACACATGTGTCTTTGTGGCTTGATATGCCTTTATTTCTAAGTGATTTTGAATAGGAAGAGTATAACAGTTTTTCTATTTGTCTCTTGAGAGACATTGGCTACTCCACATCTTGGCAATTATAGATAGAGCTACTCTATGTCTATAGATGTGTTTAATTCTGATCAAGTATGTTTGCATGAACACTGAATAATGATACTATTTCCTTTAAATCAATTGATTTGCAGATTATATAAACTGACTTTTGCATGCTAGATCAATCTAGCATACTTGTAATAAATACCCTAATTTATCATGATACATTATTTTTCTGTCATAGGGGTCAATTAAGCAACACTGTGTTGAGACTGTTTACATCTAAGTACATGAAAAGATTGGTTTATTTTTCTTATTTATTGCTGTACCATTATGTGGATTTGGTATTTGGGAAACTTAGCCATATAAGTGAATGTATACATTTTAACTCCAATGTTACTTACTAGAATAGATGGTGAATACTTTTGTGTGCATGGCCATACACCTACGCTCATGATCTATACTAATTGCACTCACAAAATTGCTTATAACAATGTTTTAAAAAGGATATAACGTTTAGAGTGAGACAAGGTCAGGAGTTTGGGAGGAATTGGGGGAGCAGAGATGGATGGGTATGATAAGTGTATATTCTATAAATATATGAAACTTCATTTCACATTTTAAAAGTTTTCCTCTAATTTTGAACATTATTCAAATTGTCAGATCAAAACTTAGGTTGTTGTTTACTTAGCTCCTTACAGTGGATCTTTAGATTACTAATATTTAGATCTTTCTTCTTTTCTAGTATAATATATTCCCCTTAAAGAACCATGTTTAGTTTTTATCATAACTTCTTTGATTCAATAATTATGTGTAAAATGTTCAGTGTTCAATATATGGGAATGTTCTAGTTACCCTTTTATAATTGATGTCTAACTTTTGAATGATTTCTGTATGACACCATGAATATGTGTTTCAATGTAGCCTATAAGGAGTCAGATTATTCCTTTAGCCCCACATAATCATTGCTTGTATTCATCTCTATTAGACTGTATTAGATACGGCCAATTATTTTCTGTTGATTAAAAAATGAGTATAAAAAGAAAAGTTCCTTATTTTTTACATAGGTAAGTAAATGTGTACTAAATTTCATTTTATTTACTCAAATCAATTTAAAAGAATTTAAAAGACTATTATGCACCAGATTCTTTCTTGTTGTTAGGAATGAAATAGTGAGTAAAATTAAACAAATATTGACCTCAGTTATGATTAATATGGCTAAGCAGAATGTAATCATAACACATGATAATGAGGAGATAAATATCTTCAAAAGTTAGTATAGTACTTTAGTTTCTGATCTGGAAGTCATTCATTAAACAAGCCTCAATAAAACCAATCACTTTTAAAGAATTAAACAGATAATTAAGAAAACTGGGAAAATCTTGGAAATTTTTGGAAGATGTATAATTACAATAAATCATAACCAAACTACCTTCTAGAATAGAACCCATAGAAACCATGGGCATAGTCACACTGAAAATTTGCCAAGATGTTGGAGGTTGAAGCCAAACAATTTGACACAAAGAAATAAAAATACAGGGGTTGGGGATTTAGCTCAGTGGTAGAGCGCTTGCCTAGAAAGCGCAAGGCCCTGGGTTCAGTTATCAGCTCCGAAAAAAAAATACAAACAGCAGTATTTAAAAAAAGATTCTCATCCCCTTTGGAGGATTTACAACTTTGTCCAGTACCAACAGTGTAATTGAAAAGTTGTGGCTACAGGAGATTTGTAGGTTTTGTACAATGAATGGAATTGGTTAAGGTAATAGTCTGTCTCAATTAGATTATTCAGGATTTGAAAGATTTAAGTAAATTTCTGGTGACTGAGTACTAAATACTTAAAACTAATAACTTGTGAAAATGAGAAAATGTCTATTTAAATAGTATTCACTTCTGGTATATAACAGAAAGTTTCAGTTTTAGTTTTAGCAGCAACTAATTCTAAGATTGTAACTGCAGAAAGAATGATTGGGTGGTGTTGCATTGTTTGCCCCTCACCAGAGCTTTCCTGGTTATCAATTATACATAAACTTAGTTTGAAACTTTTCATCTGGACAATTTTAAAGGAATATGAAACATTAACTGCTCTAAACTATTTACTCTTGCTTGTCAAGAGCCTCCTCCAATGCTAAAAGCTGACAAATCATCTTAGCAGTGTTGGGTATGTAAGCTGGACATGAATATATCTGGAAAGAACATATGTCTGAAATATTCTTGCCTGGAGCACTTCATCCCTTATGACCTTGAATGTCAGAGGTGAAATGTTACAGGTTAGGTAGAAATACAATTGGTGTGTTTCAAATTCCTATTTACTTAAATTTAAACTCTTAATTTGAAATAATTTCAGGCACAGAAAAATGTCAACAACAATGGTTTCTTTACAATTGTTACTTTCTCCTGTTTCTAGCCTTTTACACACCTGTAGTACAAGTAATACAACTAAGCCATACCAATTAACTCATTTTGCAATTATATTATTAATTCATGACCCCACTATGTGAGCTTTTACTTTAGTTTTAGAAGGATAGAATTTTGCAGTTCTAATAGAAATATTAGGGAATTTTAATGGATAACTCTGCAGGGAGATTCTGTCCATTCTGCATTTAAAGAAATAAAACATGCACTTGAAAAAGAAACAACATAATTTTTCTGAAAGAAACTATTCTGAAAATTACTTGGCCAGAAGAATTTTAGATCGGACCTAGAACACCTGGGATTCAAGCTCATTTCTACCATCAATGAATTCTGTAAATTTGTGCAAGTCTCAGCACTTCCAGGAACAATTTGAGATCATTGACTTATATGATCTTTCCAGACTCCAAAATTTAATGAGAATATGATATGGTTGAAAGTGTAAAATTTAAATCCAGTTCTTCATTAATATTTAAGAAGCTTTAAACTACACTTGACTAAACTGAACAATAATGTGAGGATGTCTCTGGTGTATCTAATTGGAACAAAATTGCCGAAGGAAATAATCATATTTATTTTATGCACTGAACTACCATACTTCATGGTATTCTGTTATCTATTCCTCAATATTGACTTCTGCTTTAATCTTTTGCTAGTACAGCAAAATGAGCTCAAATATCTATTTATGATTCAGATGAAAACACATATGGAACACAGTTTGGAATGCAAAGACTCGTGAGGAAATGATCTTCAATGTTTATAATAAAGGCAAACCAAGTTAAAACAAATCATAAGACAGTACCCCAAAATATGTGCTTTACAATATTAACTTATAACCTTAAAAACCGTTTGATCTATAAATCTGATAAGGAGGTACACTTTCCCAGGAGAAAGTGAGGTAGATAGATGTTGGGCATGAAGAAGGCAAGGTTAGGGAATGAAGTAGGATGATAGATGACAATAGTTATCCTTTTGGCACATAGTACATTTGAAGGAAACATACTATGACAAAATGAAAAGCTGTTTGATGAATGGAAATAATTTAAGCAAATAAGTATAGGTCTCACTTTTTTATAAGGATTAAGGGATTTGTGTAGACAAATGGAGTTTCAGACTGCCTGTGAGTACAGTAAGTACAAATGGTAATGATGACATACAGGAACCAGTTTTGGCTAGACAGATCAATTTCACTTGGGATGAATCAAGGGTTATTTATTTTTGGGAAAAGCTGTAGGAATATAGGAATATACAGGGTATATACAGGAATATACAGGTGGGTAGATGTAGGGTTTTCTTAACTCCACAGAGGAGGTCAGAGGAAGAGAAACCTTGTTGTTAAGAGGAGTGTTCCATTTTGTGTCAAGCCCAGAAGGTTAGCCAGACAATGGTGGACTTCAACCTTAATTAGCAAAGCAACAAATAAACAACACATAATGACAATGTTGTAACCATGTAATTACCTTTACAAAAATTCTTCTGGCAGCCCCAAAATCAATTTGTTAGTTTATATAGAACACATGTTTGCATTGGCCATTGGGTATTGTTAAAACATATGTCAGACTTGTGAGCCTAAAACAGTAAAAGTCTTAAGATATAAAGTCACAATCCCTGGATGAAGAGGTAATCAGGGGCAATATTCTTCCCACAATCTATAAGGTAGTCTCTAGTTCTCTTGGTGTCAGGGTTTATTGACAGAATTGCCAGCCCATGATTGGCAGGTTCCAGACTCCAATCTCTGCTGCTTCTATCACAGGTTCTTTCTGCTCATTCTGGTTTTCTTATGACAGAAGCCATTCATATACGATCACAACCTATTGCATGTATTTCAGTTACTTATGACTTCACTTGAAGTGAACCACAAAAGCCCTAATTTCTAAACAAGGTCATAATCCCAGATAATGAACATTAAAAGCCTCATGTCTTTAGGGAACACAGTTCTACCCACCACAACCAACTTCTCAATATTTGACTTGAGTACATTTTATTGGTGGCATCGTACATAGATGGTGATCTCTATGTAAAGTTATAATTTGAAATGAAATATATATTTGATGTTTGAGGAAAATATTTGACTCATATATGCCTCCTATATGTTCAGATGCTTTCAAATTCATTCACATTTATTAATAATATTACCCATATACTTTTTTGGGCACAATCAGACCAATATATCTATGAGAGGTATTATTATTCCTGTTATAGGATGACTCCTTTTACTATATATTAATGTTCTTCATCCTTAGAAATCAGGCTAAAAATTTAAAATACTTTGAGATTTCAATTTACTGGAGTCAGAATGGTCAAGATCAATAAAATAAATGACAGCCCATGCTGGTAAAGATATCAGAAAAGGGGGATATATATTTATTACTGGTATCAGTGCCACTTTGGAAATCAGTGTGGCAATTCCTCAGAAAGTTGAGAATAGATTGACCTCAAGATTCAGATGTATAACTCTTCAGCACATACCCAAAAGACTCTATCTTTTCACAGAAATACTTCATAGTAGCTAGGAAATGGAAACATTTAAACTCCATTCTTGACTGAAGGGCAGATAGTTTGATAAATGTGGTGGTGGCAGGAATCAGCATTCAGAGAGCTTCTAGTTTAGAATTTAGTATTGGGATACCAGAGGAAATAGTTCATTCTAATTGATTCAGTAGGTAAACAGCTAGGTTGTGTATGCATGGAACTGACTCTGTGTAGAGAACAACGCAGGTTATCTGTTGTTTCAGAAGTTGATGGGAGATTAAATGGAATCAAAATAGGGAACATAGCCAGCTGTTTTTTTCTATTGACCAGAAGATTGTGGCTCTCAGCATGGTGGTGACTAGAGAGGTTGTTACAAGTCTATTTTCAAAGAAATACTTAGGAGAGAAATACAAAAAGATACTGTGCATTTGTGGATGTGGAAGTTTATTGAAATGGGAAAATAGTACTCACATTTGTTTTGTAGCTTCAACATTTTTTGACCTTACATTCAAAAAATTTCTTATACTTCCTTTTGTTTAAGACAAACTTTTGTTAAGAAGGACACTACTGAGAAACCACCGGAACCTGAAGGAACAGACCGGATAAACAGTTCTCTGCACCCAAATCCCGTGGGAGGGAGAGCTAAACCTTCAGAGAGGCAGACACGCCTGGGAAACCAGAAGAGACTGCACTCTGCACACATTACTGATTCCAGAGGAAAACACCAAACACCATCTGGAACCCTGGTGCACTGAAGCTCCTGGAAACGGTGGCGCAGATCTTCCTGGTTGCTGCCACCGCAAAGAGCTCGTGGGCAGCAACCCGCGAGCAAACATGAGCCTTGGGACCACAGGTAAGACCAACTTTTCTGCTGCAAGTGACCTGCCTGTTGAACTCAAGACACAGGCCCACAGGAACAGCTGAAGACCTGTAGAGAGGAAAACTACACGCCCAAAAGCAGAACACTCTGTCCCCATAACAGGCTGAAAGAAAACAGGAAAAGAGGTCTACAGCACTCCTGACACACAGGCTTATAGGACAGTCTAGCCACTGTCAGAAATAGTAGAACAAAGGAACACTAGAGATAATCTGATGGCGAGAGGCAAGCGCAGGAACCCAAGCAACAGAAACCAAGACTACATGGCACTATTGGAGCCCAATTCTCCCATCAAAATAAACATGGAATATCCAAACACACCAGAAAAGCAAGATCTAGTTTCAAAATCATATTTGATCATGATGCTGGAGGACTTCAAAAAAGACATGAAGAACTCCCTTAGAGAACAAGTAGAAGCCTACGGAGAGGAATCACAAAAATCCCTGAAAGAATTCCAGGAAATCATAAATAAACAAGTAGAAGCCCATAGAGAGGAGTCACAAAAATCCCTGAAAAAATTCCAGGAAAACACAGTCAAACAATTGAAGGAATTAAAAATGGAAATAGAAACAATCAAGAAAGAACACTTGGAAACAACCCTGGACATAGAAAACCAAAAGAAGAGACAAGGAGCTGTAGATACAAGCTTCACCAACAGAATACAAGAGATGGAAGAGAGAAACTCAGAGCAGAAGATTCCATAGAAATCATTGACTCAACTGTCAAAGATAATGTAAAGCTGAAAAAGCTACTGGTCCAAAACATACAGGAAATCCAGGACTCAATGAGAAGATCAAACCTAAGGATAATAGGTATAGAAGAGAGTGAAGACTCCCAGGTCAAAGGACCAGTAAATATCTTCAACAAAATCATAGAAGAAAACTTCCCTAACCTAAAAAAAGAGATACCCATAGGCATACAAGAATCCTACAGAACTCCAAATAGATTGGACGAGAAAAGAAACACCTCCCATCACATAATAGTCAAAACACCAAACGCACAAAATAAAGAAAGAATATTAAAAGCAGTAAGGGAAAAAGGTCAAGTAACATATAAAAGCAGACCTATCAGAATCACACCATACTTTTCGCCAGAAACTATGAAGGCCAGAAGATCCTGGTCTGATGTCATACAGACCTAAGAACACAAATGCCAGCCCAGGTTACTGTATCCTGCAAAACTCTCAATTAATATAGATGGAGAAACCAAGATATTCCACGACAAAACCAAATTTACACAATATCTTTCTACAAATCAAGCACTACAAAGGATAATAAATGGTAAAGCCAAACTTAAGGAGGCAATCTATATCCTAGAAGAAGCAAGAAACTAATCATCTTGGCAACAAAACAATGAGAAAAAAAGCACACAAACATAATCTCACATCCAAATATGAATATAACAGGAAGCAATAATCACTATTCCTTAATATCTCTCAACATCAATGGCCTCAACTCCCCAATAAAAAGACATAGATTAACAATCTGGATACGCAACGAGGACTCTGCATTCTTCTGCCTACAGGAAACACACCTCAGAGACAAAGACAGACACTACCTCAGAGTGAAAGGCTGGAAAACAACTTTCCAAGCAAATGGTCGGAAGAAGCAAGCTGGAGTAGCCATTCTAATATCAGATAAAATCAATTTTCAACTAAAAGTCATTAAAAACGATAAGGAAGGACACTTCATATTCATCAAAGGAAAAATCCACCAAGATGAACTTTCAATCCTAAATATCTATGCCCCAAATACAAGGGCACCTACATACGTAAAAGAAACCTTACTAAAGCTCAAAACACACATTGCACCTCACACAATAATAGTAGCAGATTTCAACACCCCACTCTCATCAATGGACAGATCATGGAAACAGAAATTAAACAGAGACGTAGACAGACCAAGAGAAGTCATGAGCCAAATGGACTTAACGGATATTTATAGAACATTCTATCCTAAAGCAAAAGGATATACCTTCTTCTCAGCTCCTCATGGTACTTTCTCCAAAATTGACCATATAATTGGTCAAAAAACGGGCCTCAACAGGTACAGAAAGATAGAAATAATCCCATGTGTGCTATCGGACCACCACAGCCTAAAACTGGTCTTCAATAAAAATAAGGGAAGAATGCCCACATATACGTGGAAATTGAACAATGCTCTACTCAATGATAACCTGGTCAAGGAAGAAATAAAGAAAGAAATTAAAAACTTTTTAGAATTTAATGAAAATGAAGGTACAACATACCCAAACTTATGGGACACAATGAAAGCTGTGCTAAGAGGAAAACTCATAGCGCTGAGTGCCTGCAGAAAGAAATAGGAAAGAGCATATGTCAGCAGCTTGACAGCACACCTAAAAGCTCTAGAACAAAAAGAAGCAAATACACCCAGGAGGAGTAGAAGGCAGGAAATAATCAAACGCAGAGCTGAAATCAACCAAGTAGAAACAAAAAGGACCATAGAAAGAATCAACAGAACCAAAAGTTGGTTCTTTGAGAAAATCAACAAGATAGATAAACCCTTAGCCAGACTAACGAGAGGACACAGAGAGTGTGTCCAAATTGACGAAATCAGAAATGAAAAGAGAGACATAAGTACAGATTCAGATGAAATTCAAAAAAATCATCAGATCTTACTATAAATACCTATATTCAACAAAACTTGAAAATCTTCAGGAAATGGACAATTTCCTAGACAGATACCAGGTACCGAAGTTAAATCAGGAACAGATAAACCAGTTAAACAACACCATAACTCCTAAAGAAATAGAAGCAGTCATTAAAGGTCTCCCAACCAAAAAGAGCCCAGATCCAGACGGGTTTAGTGCAGAATTCTATCAACCCTTCATAGAAGACCTCATACCAATATTATCCAAACTATTCCACAAAATTGAAACAGATGGATCACTACCAAATTCCTTCTACGAAGCCACAATTACTCTTATACCTAAACCACACAAAGACCCAACAAAGAAAGAGAACTTCAGAACAATTTCCCTTATGAATATCGACACAAAAATACTCAAGAAAATTCTGGCAAACTGAATCCAAGAGCACATCAAAACAATCATCCACCATGACCAAGTAGGCTTCATCCCAGGCATGCAGGGATGGTTTAATATACGGAAAACCATCAACGTGATCCATTATATAAACAAACTAAAAGAACAAAAACACATGATCATTTCATTAGATGCTCAGAAAGCATTTGACAAAATTCAACACCCTTTCATGATAAAAGTCCTGGAAAGAATAGGAATTCAAGGCCCATACCTAAACAAAGTAAAAGCCATATACAGTAAACCAGGTGCTAACATTAAACTAAATGGAGAGAAACTTGAAGCAATCCCACTAAAATCAGGGACTAGACAAGGCTGCCCACTCTCTCCCTACTTATTCAATATAGTTCTTGAAGTTCTAGCCAGAGCAATCAAACAACAAAAGGAGGTCAAGGGGATACAGATCGGAAAAGAAGAAATCAAAATATCACTATTTGCAGATGATATGATAGTATATTTAAGTGATCCCAAAAGTTCCACCAGAGAACTACTAAAGCTGATAAACAACTTCAGCAAAGTGGCTGGGTATAAAATTAACTCAAATAAATCAGTAGCCTTCCTCTACACAAAAGAGAAACAAGCCGAGAAAGAAATTAGGGAAACGACACCTTTCATAATAGTCCCAAATAATATAAAGTACCTCGGTGTGACTTTAACCAAGCAAGTAAAAGATCTGTACAATAAGAACTTCAAGACACTGAAGAAAGAAATTGAAGAAGACCTCAGAAGATGGAAAGATCTCCCATGCTCATGGATTGGCAGGATTAATATAGTAAAAATGGCCATTTTACCAAAAGCAATCTACAGATTCAATGCAATCCCCATCAAAATACCAATCCAATTCTTCAAAGAGTTAGACAGAACAATTTGCAAATTCATCTGGAATAACAAAAAACCCAGGATAGCTAAAACTATCCTCAACAATAAAAGGACTTCAGGGGGAATCACTATCCCTGAACTCAAGCAGTATTACAGAGCAATAGTGATAAAAACTGCATGGTATTGGTACAGAGACAGACAGATAGACCAATGGAATAGAATTGAAGACCCAGAAATGAACCCACACACCTATGGTCACTTGATTTTTGACAAAGGAGCCAAAACCAACCAATGGAAAAAAGATAGCATTTTCAGCAAATGGTGCTGGTTCACTGGAGGTCAACATGTAGAAGAGTGAGGATCGATCCATGCTTATCACCCTGTACAAAGCTTAAGTCCAAGTGGATCAAGGACCTCCACATCAAACCAGACACACTCAAACTAATAGAAGAAAAACTAGGGAAGCATCTGGAACACATGGGCACTGGAAAAAATTTCCTGAACAAAACACCAAGGGCTTATGCTCTAAGATCAAGAATCGACAAATGGGATCTCATAAAACTGCAAAGCTTCTGTAAGGCAAAGGACACTGTGGTTAGGACAAAATGGCAACCAACAGATTGGGAAAAGATCTTTACCAATCCTACAACAGATAGAGGCCTTATATCCAAAATATACAAAGAACTCAAGAAGTTAGACAGCAGGGAGACAAATAACCCTATTAAAAATGGGGTTCAGAGCTAAACAAACAATTCACAGCTGAGGAATGCCGAATGGCTGAGAAACACCTAAAGAAATGTTCAACATCTTTAGTCATAAGGGAAATGCAAATCAAAACAACCCTGAGATTTCATCTCACACCAGTGAGAATGGCTAAGATCAAAAACTCAGGTGACAGCAAATGCTGGCGAGGATGTGGAGAAAGAGGAACACTCCTCCATTGTTGGTGGGGTTGCAGGCTGGTACAACCATTCTGGAAATCAGTCTGGAGGTTCCTCAGAAAATTGGACATTGAACTGCCTGAGGATCTAGCTATACCTCTCTTGGGCATATACCCAAAAGATGCCCCAACATATAAAAAAGACACATGCTCCACTATGTTCATCGCAGCCTTATTTATAATAGCCAGAAGCTGGAAAGAACCCAGTTGCCCTTCAACAGAGGAATGGATACAGAAAATGTGGTACATCTACACAATGGAATATTACTCAGCTATCAAAAACAATGAGTTTATGAAATTCGTAGGCAAATGGTTGGAACTGGAAACTATCATCCTGAGTGAGGTAACCCAATCACAGAAAAACACACATGGTATGCACTCATTGATAAGTGGCTATTAGCCCAAATGCTTGAATTACCCTAGATGCCTAGAACAAATGAAACTCAAGACGGATGATCAAAATGTGAATGCTTCACTCCTTCTTTAAAAGGGGAACAAGAATCCCCTTGGCAGGGAAGAGAGAGGCAAAGATTAAAATAGAGACTGAAGGAACACCCATTTAGAGCCTGCCCCACATGTGGCCCATATATATACAGCCACCCAATTAGACAAGATGGATGAAGCAAAGAAGTGCAGACTGACAGGAGCCGGATGTAGTTCGCTCCTGAGAGACACAGCCAGAATACAGCAAATACAGAGGCGAATGCCAGCAGCAAACCACTGAACTGAGAATAGGACCCCCGTTGAAGGAATCAGAGAAAGGCCTGGAAGAGCTTGAAGGGGCTCGAGACCCCATATGTACAACAATGCCAAGCAACCAGAGCTTCCAGGGACTAAGCCACTACCTAAAGACTATACATGGACTGACCCTGGACTCTGACCTCATAGGTAGCAATGAATATCCTAGTAAGAGCACCAGTGGAAGGGGAAGCCCTGGGTCCTGCTAAGTCTGAACCCCCAGTGAACTAGACTGTTGGGGGAAGGGCGGCAATGGGGGGAGGGTGGGGAGGGGAACACCCATAATGTAGGGGAGGGGGAGGGGGATGTTTGCCTGGAAACCGGGAAGGGAATAACACTCTAAATGTATATAAGAAATACTCAAGTTAATGAAAAAAAAAAGGATGATACAAAAAGATACTAAATAAAATTTCCTTCATCTAAAAAAAAAAAAAAAAAAAGAAGGACACTACTTTATTTGAGCATTTTTTTTTCAATTGCAGAATTAGGGTAAAGGGAATAGCAAATGCTCCTAGAATAGTTTAAAGTACTAAAAGACATGAGTCTAATAATGTTTCTTATATTTTGTATTCAGTTACAAACCTTAAGTCTTTTGGAAAAAATCTGTGATACAGTAAAGAAACATCATGTAGTTTCACCGTGAGTATTTTCTTTTCCAGGGAAATAAAGGCATGAAGAGAGACAAAACAGATTACACTTTCCCCTTGAGCACCAATTACTCTTTCTTATATCACTGCTCAAGCAATAGACCCAGATAGTGTCACTATTGCTCTCCATGGCCTCTTCAAGAATATTTTGCCTCTATGCTGTCAGTATATCTTTTGGTATCTTGAAAATTCTCTTAGAGCTCCAAAATTCTTTCTCCTTTTGGATTGCTGTCAATTACTTTCCTCATTCATCTAGCGATTATGACAACAGATCCACAGTTTTCCTTTATGTGTAAGTAAGTCCCTCCAACCCTCCAGGAAGATGTTCCTCCACATATGTTCTATACGTTGGCCTTGTCACTATCTAATAGGGTTCTACTTCATTTTATTACATGTGCCTCCTATTCCCACTTCATAATTCAAATGTTATCATGACTATTACTTCATGTCTTTAGGATATTCAAATTAGTTGCCCTTTACTCTCCAGCTAAGAAGCAGTACCCTTTTCTTCATTCTCTTTTCAGCAGGGCTTCTTTTTTTTTTTTTTTTATTAACTTGAGTATTTCTTATATACATTTCAAGTGTTATTCCCTTTCCCGGTTTCCGGGCAAAATCCCTCTCCCCCCTCCCCTTCCTTATGGGTGTTCCCCTCCCAACCCTCCCCCCATTGCCGCCCTCCCCCCATAGTCTAGTTCACTGGGGGTTCAGTCTTAGCAGGACCCAGGGCTTCCCCTTCCACTGGTGCTCTTACTAGGATATTCATTGCTACCTATGGGGTCAGAGTCCAGGGTCAGTCCATATATAGTCTTTAGGTAGTGGCTTAGTCCCTGGAAGCTCTGGTTGCTTGACATTGTTGTACTTTTGGGGTCTCGAGCCCCTTCAAGCTCTTCCAGTTCTTTCTCTGATTCCTTCAACGGGGGACCTATTCTGAGTTCAGTGGTTTGCTGCTGGCATTCGCCTCTGTATTTGCTGTATTCTGGCTGTGTCTCTCAGGAGCGATCTACATCCGGCTCCTGTCGGTCTGCACTTCTTTGCTTCATCCATCTTGTCTAATTGGGTGGCTGTATATGTATGGGCCACATGTGGGGCAGGCTCTGATTGGGTGTTCCTTCAGTTTCTGTTTTAATTTTTGCCTCTCCCTTCCCTGCCAAGGGTATTCTTTTTCCTCATTTAAAGAAGGAGTGAAGCATTCACATTTTGATCATCCGTCTTGAGTTTCGTTTGTTCTAGGGATCTAGGGTAATTCAAGCATTTGGGCTAATAGCCACTTATCAATGAGTGCATACCATGTATGTCTTTCTGTGATTGGGTTAGCTCACTCAGGATGATATTTTCCAGTTCCAACCATTTGCCTACGAATTTCATAAACTCGTTGTTTTTGATAGCTGAGTAATATTCCATTGTGTAGATGTACCACATTTTCTGTATCCATTCCTCTGTTGAAGGGCATCTGGGTTCTTTCCAGCTTCTGGCTATTATAAATAAGGCTGCGATGAACATAGTGGAGCACGTGTCTCTTTTATATGTTGAGGCATCTTTTGGGTATATGCCCAAGAGAGGTATAGCTGGATCCTCAGGCAGTTCAATGTCCAATTTTCTGAGGAACCTCCAGACTGATTTCCAGAATGGTTTTACCAGTCTGCAATCCCACCAATAATGGAGGAGTGTTCCTCTTTCTCCACATCCTCGCCAGCATCTGCTGTCACCTGAGTTTTTGATCTTAGCCATTCTCACTGGTGTGAGGTGAAATCTCAGGGTTGTTTTGATTTGCATTTCCCTTATGACTAAAGATGTTGAACATTTCTTTAGGTGTTTCTCAGCCATTTGGCATTCCTCAGCTGTGAATTCTTTGTTTAGCTCTGAACCCCATTTTTTAATAGGGTTATTTGTTTCCCTGCGGTCTAACTTCTTGAGTTCTTTGTATATTTTGGATATAAGGCCTCTATCTGTTGTAGGATTGGTAAAGATCTTTTCCCAATCTGTTGGTTGCCATTTTGTCCTAACCACCGTGTCCTTTGCCTTACAGAAGCTTTGCAGTTTTATGAGATCCCATTTGTCGATTCTTGATCTTAGAGCATAAGCCATTGGTGTTTTGTTCAGGAAATTTTTTCCAGTGCCCATGTGTTCCAGATGCTTCCCTAGTTTTTCTTCTATTAGTTTGAGTGTGTCTGGTTTGATGTGGAGGTCCTTGATCCACTTGGACTTAAGCTTTGTACAGGGTGATAAGCATGGATCGATCTGCATTCTTCTACATGTTGCCCTCCAGTTGAACCAGCACCATTTGCTGAAAATGCTATCTTTTTTCCACTGGATGGTTTTGGCTCCTTTGTCAAAATTCAAGTGACCATAGGTGTGTGGGTTCATTTCTGGGTCTTCAATTCTATTCCATTGGTCTATCTGTCTGTCTCTGTACCAATACCATGCAGTTTTTATCACTATTGCTCTGTAATACTGCTTGAGTTCAGGGATAGTGATTCCCCCTGAAGTCCTTTTATTGTTGAGGATAGCTTTAGCTATCCTGGGTTTTTTGTTATTCCAGATGAATTTGCAAATTGTTCTGTCTAACTCTTTGAAGAATTGGATTGGTATTTTGATGGGGATTGCATTGAATCTGTAGATTGCTTTTGGTAAAATGGCCATTTATACTATATTAATCCTGCCAATCCATGAGCATGGGAGATCTTTCCATCTTCTGAGGTCTTCTTCAATTTCTTTCCTCAGTGTCTTGAAGTTCTTATTGTACAGATCTTTTACTTGCTTGGTTAAAGTCACACCGAGGTACTTTATATTATTTGGGTCTATTATGAAGGGTGTCGTTTCCCTAATTTCTTTCTCGGCTTGTTTCTCTTTTGTATAGAGGAAGGCAACTGGTTTATTTGAGTTAATTTTATACCCAGCCACTTTGCTGAAGTTGTTTATCAGCTTTAGTAGTTCTCTGGTGGAACTTTTGGGATCACTTAAATATACTATCATGTCATCTGCAAATAGTGATATTTTGACTTCTTCTTTTCCGATCTGTATCCCCTTGATCTCCTTTTGTTGTCTGATTGCTCTGGCTAGAACTTCAAGATCTATATTGAATAAGTAGGGAGAGAGTGGGCAGCCTTGTCTAGTCCCTGATTTTAGTGGGATTGCTTCAAGTTTCTCTCCATTTAGTTTAATGTTAGCAACTGGTTTGCTGTATATGGCTTTTACTATGTTTAGGTATGGTCCTTGAATTCCTATTCTTTCCAGGACTTTTATCATGAAGGGGTGTTGAATTTTGTCAAATGCTTTCTCAGCATCTAATGAAATGATCATGTGGTTTTGTTCTTTCAGTTTGTTTATATGATGGATCACGTTGATGGTTTTCCGTATATTAAATCATTCCTGCATGCCTGGGATGAAGCCTACTTGATCATGGTGGATGATTGTTCTAATGTGCTCTTGAATTCGGTTTGCCAGAATTTTATTGAGTATTTTTGCGTCGATATTCATAAGGGAAATTGGTCTGAAGTTCTCTTTCTTTGTTGTGTCTTTGTGTGGTTTAGGTATAAGAGTAATTGTGACTTCGTAGAAGGAATTCGGTAGGGCTCCATCTGTTTCAATTTTGTGGAATAGTTTGGATAATATTGGTATGAGGTCTTCTATGAAGGTTTGATAGAATTCTGCACTAAACCCGTCTGGATCTGGGTTCTTTTTGGTTGGAAGACCTTTAATGACTGCTTCTATTTCCTTAGGAGTTATGGGGTTGTTTAACTGGTTTATCTGTTCCTGATTTAACTTCGATACCTGGTATCTGTCTAGGAAATTGTCCATTTCCTGAAGATTTTCAAGTTTTGTTGAATATAGGTATTTATAGTAAGATCTGATGATTTTTTGAATTTCCTCTGAATCTGTAGTTATGTCTCCCTTTTCATTTCTAATTTTGTTAATTTGGACGCACTCTCTGTGTCCTCTCGTTAGTCTGGCTAAGGGTTTATCTATCTTGTTGATTTTCTCAAAGAACCAACTTTTGGTTCTGTTGATTCTTTCTATGGTCCTTTTTGTTTCTACTTGGTTGATTTCAGCTCTGAGTTTGATTATTTCCTGCCTTCTACTCCTCCTGGGTGTATTTGCTTCTTTTTGTTCTAGAGCTTTTAGGTGTGCTGTCAAGCTGCTGACATATGCTCTTTCCTGTTTCTTTCTGCAGGCACTCAGCGCTATGAGTTTTCCTCTTAGCACAGCTTTCATTGTGTCCCATAAGTTTGGGTATGTTGTATCTTCATTTTCATTAAATTCTAAAAAGTTTTTAATTTCTTTCTTTATTTCTTCCTTGACCAGGTTATCATTGAGTAGAGCATTGTTCAATTTCCACGTATATGTGGGCATTCTTCCCTTATTGTTATTGAAGACCAGTTTTAGGCCGTGGTGGTCCGATAGCACACATGGGATTATCTCTATCTTTCTGTACCTGTTGAGGCCCGTTTTTTGACCAATTATATGGTCAATTTTGGAGAAAGTACCATGAGGAGCTGAGAAGAAGGTATATCCTTTTGCTTTAGGATAGAATGTTCTATAAATATCCGTTAAGTCCATTTGGCTCATGACTTCTCTTAGTCTGTCGACATCACTGTTTAATTTCTGTTTCCATGATCTGTCCATTGATGAGAGTGGGGTGTTGAAGTCTCCCACTATTATTGTGTGAGGTGCAATGTGTGTTTTGAGCTTTAGTAAGGTTTCTTTTACGTATGTAGGTGCCCTTGTATTTGGGGCATAGATATTTAGGATTGAGAGTTCATCTTGGTGGATTTTTCCTTTGATGAATATGTAGTGTCCTTCCTTATCTTTTTTGATGACTTTTAGTTGGGAATTGATTTTATTTGATATTAGAATGGCTACTCCAGCTTGCTTCTTCTGACCATTTGCTTGGAAAGTTGTTTTCCAGCCTTTCCCTCTGAGGTAGTGTCTGTCTTTGTCTCTGAGGTGTGTTTCCTGTAGGCAGCAGAATGCAGGGTCCTCATTGCGTATCCAGTTTGTTAATCTATGTCTTTTTATTGGGGAGTTGAGGCCATTGATATTGAGAGATATTAAGGAATAGTGATTATTGCTTCCCTTTATATTCATATTTGGATGTGAGGTTATGTTTGTGTGCTTTCTTTCTCTTTGTTTTGTTGCCAAGACGATTAGTTTCTTGCTTCTTCTATGGTATAGCTTGCCTCCTTATGTTGGGCTTTACCATTTATTATCCTTTGTAGTGCTGGATTTGTAGAAAGATATTGTGTAAATTTGGTTTTGTCATGGAATATCTTGGTTTCTCCATCAATGTTAATTGAGAGTTTTGCTGGATACAGTAACCTGGGCTGGCATTTGTGTTCTCTTAGGGTCTGTATGACATCAGTCCAGGATCTTCTGGCCTTCATAGTTTCTGGCGAGAAGTCTGGTGTGATTCTGATAGGTCTCACTTTATATGTTACTTGACATTTTTCCCTTACTGCTTTTAATATTCTTTCTTTATTTTGTGCGTTTGGTGTTTTGACAATTATGTGACGGGAGGTGTTTCTTTTCTGGTCCAATCTATTGGGAGTTCTGTAGGCTTCTTGTATGTCTATGGGTATCTCTTTTTTTAGGTTAGGGAAGTTTTCTTCTATGATTTTGTTGAAGATATTTACTGGTCCTTTGAGCTGGGAGTCTTCACTCTCTTCTATACCTATTATCCTTAGGTTTGATCTTCTCATTGAGTCCTGGATTTCCTGTATGTTTTGGACCAGTAGCTTTTTCCGCTTTACATTATCTTTGACAGTTGAGTCAATGATTTCTATGGAATCTTCTGCTCCTGAGATTCTCTCTTCCATCTCTTGTATTCTGTTGGTGAAGCTTGTATCTACAGCTCCTTGTCTCTTCTTTTGGTTTTCTATATCCAGGGTTGTTTCCATGTGTTCTTTCTTGATTGCTTCTATTTCCATTTTTAATTCCTTCAACTGTTTGATTGTGTTTTCCTGGAATTCTTTCAGGGATTTTTGCGATTCCTCTCTGTAGGCTTTTACTTGTTTATTAATGTTTTCCTGTGCTTCCCTAAGTGTGTTCATGTCTTTCTTGAAGTCCTCCAGCATCATGATCAAATATGATTTTGAAACTAGATCTTGCTTTTCTGGTGTGTTTGGATATTCCATGTTTGTTTTGGTGGGAGAATTGGGCTCCGATGATGGCATGTAGTCTTGGTTTCTGTTGCTTGGGTTCCTGCGCTTGCCTCTCGCCATCAGATTATCTCTAGTGTTACTTTGTTCTGCTATTTCTGACAGTGGCTAGACTGTCCTATAAGCCTGTGTGTCAGGAGTGCTGTAGACCTGTTTTCCTCTCTTTCAGTCAGTTATGGGGACAGAGTGTTCTGCTTTCGGGTGTGTAGTTTTTCCTCTCTACAGGTCTTCAGCTGTTCCTGTGGGCCTGTGTCTTGAGTTCACCAGGCAGCTTTCTTGCAGCAGAAAATTTGGTCTTACCTGTGGTCCCG
Organism: Rattus norvegicus; assembly: GCF_021556685.1. NCBI lineage: Eukaryota > Metazoa > Chordata > Mammalia > Rodentia > Muridae > Rattus > Rattus norvegicus. The sequence goes on along the minus strand of NC_141554.1, from coordinate 153,860,860 downwards.
AGGCTCAGGTTCGCTCGTGGGGTGCTGCCCACGGGCTCTCTGCAGCGGCAGCAACCAGGAAGACCTGTGCCGCCCCTTCCGGGAACTTCAGTGCACCAGGGTTCCAGATGGTCTTTGGCTTTTTCCTCTGGCGTCCGAGATGTGTGTGCAGGGAGCAGTCACTTCTGGTTTCCCAGGCTTGTCTGCCTCTCTGAAGGTTTAGCTCTCCCTCCCACGGGATTTGGGTGCAGAGAACTGTTTATCTGGTCTGTTTCCTTCTGATTCTGGTGGTGTCTCCGGCACAGGGGTCCTGCCGCTCCTGGGCCCTCCCCCACGGGAGCCCAGAGGCCTTATACAGTTTCCTCTTGGGCCAGGGATGTGGGCAGGGGTGAGCAGAGTTGGTGGTCTCTTCCGCTCTGCAGCCTCAGGAGTGCCCACCTGACCAGGCGGTTGGGTCTCTCTCTCACCGGGTCTGGGAGCAGAGAGCTGCTGCGGGCCGGGATCCTCGGGTGTTCAGCAGGGCTTCTTATGTAGGTAGTAATTTTAGCAACTTCTTTGTCAGCAACACAAAATGATTTCTTTTTCTTAAAAGTGTTTCAATCTAAAAATTAATCAAATTTACATTTATTCAATCTGTTAACTTTAGAGATCATGCTAATAGGCCACTTCTATAAAACTGCACTTTAATATAAAGCTGATGATTTTTAATATCTTTATGTTTGTTATTATTATTAAATACCAATGTATTTAATTGAATCTCTAATTCTTTCTGGCAACCTACCTTATTTTAATGCTCAGGCTTCTTTCTTTGTTCTTATATCAGCCACTATAAAACTTTTGTCTAATATGAATCTTATTCTAAGTCAATCTATCTCTTTCTGTCTGTTCAACTACCTAGTACCTATTTATCGCTATCCATCCATCTACTTTTTCATTTAGTTATCTACTTATCTACCTACTTACCTGTATTCTATTTATTTATTTTGTCATATATTCATTGTATGCAATTCTAGGTTTCATTTTCCTTTTCTATGTTTATGTGACATACATACATATATATATATATATATATATATATATATATATATATGTGTGTGTGTGTGTGTGTGTGTGTGTGTGTGTGTGTGTGTGTGTGTATGGCTGTCTTCTTGTGTTAAAGTGTCTGCATACCTATGTGCACATGTGTGTGGAGTCCAAAGTTTTGTGTCAGGCTTCTTCCTTCATTCCTATGAAATTTATTAAGTCAAGGTCTCCTTTGGTTGAATCCTGAGATTCAGCTATTCTAGCGAGTTAGCTTCCTTAGCCAACCTCGTCTTTCCACATGCTGAGTATTAAAGAAATGGCACCGCTCCTGCCTGGCATTTATGTGCTTATTAGAGATCCACATTTTGGTCTTCATGCTTGTGTGGCAAGGACTAAGCCATCTCTAGTGCTCCAGTTCTGGTTTCACAATGAAATTTCTTTCAAGCCTATTGTGTACTTTGACCATATTCATTTTCCCTCTGCTCTCTCTTCTCCTTCTTACTTCTTTTCACTAATGTCCCTTCTCCCAATTTCTCTTCTGCTTTCATGCCATTCATATATAAATGCTTATAAATGATTCACTTCTGGTATTAATATAGAAAAGAACGTTTCAGATTGAAAATGTCAAATGTACAAGTTTGCCTACATATGCCTCAAGGGCAGCCATTTAATTTTTAGTTATTTTGTCATAATACAGAAATTTCTTCACTTCAAAATGGCACCACTTAATTTATCTGGAGATTCAGAACTTCCATTTTTATGAAACTGTTAATTTTGCAATTCCTTCTCTTTATTATTTTCAACTCTTAACATTTAGGGATTTGCACCAGCTTCTATAGATGCTTGCTTTTTAATTGATGAAAATAAACACAAATTTATAACCTGTTGCTTCTCTGTTGTGCAGTTCAGCCACCTCATAGGTTCCTTTTCCTCACTGCCTTTGCATTTTTGCCGTCCAATAATCCCTAGACCAGAACCAATATATGAATCTTTTCAGTATGTAAGAAAATTCTCATATGTAATTGGTTCCATGAAACTAATTCTCAAACCATCCAAAAATCTCTATTTTCTTTGACTTACACATTGGACACTCCTATTTTTTAGAACATGTATGTACATGCACGTGTGCATGCACACACACACTCACTGAGACATACATGTATATACACAAACTAAAAAGAATAACAGTTTGCCTTACCTTAATTACACAGTTTTAAATTTTTTCCATTTCCTTTTCTATCTTTTGTCCTCATTTGTTCCCTCGTGGTGAGAACATTTCCTTTTCCATATATTCCCCAAAGCCTGAGCTTCTTGTCTTTTGACGTAGGCACTATACATGATAACAGAGAGATAGAAAATCTTGCATCATTGAAGTCTGATTTTCTTTGTGTGTTCACTGCAAAATTCAGTGAGAAAAAAATTGCACTTCTAAATTTTCACAACCCATTACTTTGTCAATGGCTTTCAAACTTTTGTGCAGGAGATATAGAGATCATGCTGTGCAGAGCAACATGAAGAGTGAGTTCATAGAAGCACTTCTAAAGCATTGCTGTTTGAGTAAGAGATCTGCTTTTTTTTAAAAAAAACATAGTTTATATTGTAAAACTTTCATAGAATATTTCTTATGAAAAGAAATATTATTTTGACAGATACCCATATTAATACATAGTGACACATGTACATTGAAATACCTCAAAAGTAAGAGTAAGCCTATAGTGAAGAAACAAAATGTGTTCAGTTTTTTTTTTTTAAATTTCAGCAAATACATTGCCAGAGACAAACTATAGGCTGCATATGAAGGTCAAATAACTTGAGCATTGTGCTTGTTTCCATAGTGCCTCATTCTGACTCAGAGGGAAAAAATATCCCTTTACTCTACTGCCTGCACTTGTTCTATCTTGGACTTTTTAAACTTATGTTCATTTAGCTGGTCATAACATTTAACTAGAAATTGTCAGGAAGGATGGCAACATTTAAACAATTCTTTTGAGTATAATAATTATTTCAGGCAATAGATTCTCTATAAAGAGGATGGATGGGAAATATTTTCAGCCTTCACTATAAAGAAAAAGACAGTATTTTATCAATCAGATGCTTAGTCAATGAGAAAAGACTTTCCAATAGTTAGTTTAGAATGCAAGTGTGCCTTTGTACTTTAATGAAGGTCAAATAGAGTATTTAGACCTTTCTCTCCAATTTTAGTTCTATTTAAAGCACATTTATTGAAGACTAGGGTAGGCTGAACATTCAGTCCCATAGGATGTAACATACAAATGACTGTATTGCCTTAGCTTTCTATTGCTGTGGTAAGACACAGTGATAAAATACATCTTGTGGATGACAGAGTTTTATTTCACTTCTACTTCCACATCATAATCATCATCAAAGGAAGTCAAGGCAGCAACTTAAAGGCAAGAATTGAAGCATAAATCATGGGGAAATACTGTTTGCCTGCCTATCCCCCTTGGTTTACTCTCCATAGCTTGCACAGCCTGCTTTCTTATAGTGCCCAAGACCCATCCTGGCCCATGGGTAGCACAGTCTTTGAGTTCTTCCAAATTAATCATCAATCAAAAAGAACCACTACAGATTTTTCCATAGATTGCTCTTATAGGAGCATTTTCTCAATTGAGATTCCATCTTCCCAAATAACTTTAGCTTGTGCCAAGTTGACAAAATACTAGCTAGCACTATTAATCCCTTGTCAAACTGACACACTAATACATCATGGTTAAATAACATTTTCCTTCTTTTTGTTCTCAAAGTCTAATATTAATAATTAATATTGATATCACAATATAAAATTTTCACCTTTGAAAAGTGCCATAACCTTTAAAATTCTGACCACTTGAAAAGTTTAGTTTCTTTAAAATATCCATAGCCCTAAAATTTAAAAGTCTCTCAACTGTGGTCTCCTACAAAATAAAAACAAATTAAGTACATCAATAATACTCTAAGAGAGAAGAATGAGGACACAGTCACAAAGTAAAGCAAGATGAAAATTCAGCACTATCAAGCTTAGTATCAGACTTCTGGGACTCATGATCTAGACTCTTCCAAAGCACCTGGGTCACTTTTCTGGTTCTGCCCCCCCATAGAGAATGCTAGTCTCTTAAGGCTCAGGCTGGCTCCACTTAAAAGCTGTTGACACCCTTTGTGGTCATCCCATGGTAGTGGCTTCTCCAATTGTCTTCAGGATTGTCACTACAATTGGGCTGAACCTTTATCAATAGTTTCTTCTAGCTACCTTCACGGAAGACTGTAACCCTGGCACCAAGCTTCAGCTCTTTCTATGACTCCTTCAATATTGAGTGTAACCAGCCGATTCTATCCACCATCCCAGTTCCAAATAATGACTCAGAGGCTTATTATTTATTAAAATGCCTAGGCTATAAAGCTATTGCTTGTTTTCTGACTCACTTATAACTTATATTAACCTGTTATACTATGCTATATCTGCCACATGGCTAGTTACCTCTCCTCAGATTTATATGATGGCCTTCCTCTGAGTCCGGGTGGGGAATCTCCTCCTCTGACTATTTCACAGAGTTCCAATCTCTTTGCTGGATGTCCGCCTTCTGTATTCTACCCCTTGATAAAGGCCACAGGCTTTTTATTAACAGATAATGCCTCCACACAGTTCACAAGAGATTATCCCTACATCTCTCTATTTTAGTCCAGTAAAGGGCTGTTTTTCAAACATCGATAAACTATATACAACAAGAATAATTATAAAAACTATCAGATAAGAATTACAGTCATGATATCCAGTCAATATATGTTAAGGAAAGCAGTCCATTATTTTTCTATCTTGGTGAATCAAAATTTCTGCACCTAAATCACTTTTCTATCACAGCTTGCATTAGCCACCTAAAAAGATTCTTTTAGATTTCAAAACATTTTTAAATCCTAGACAACTTAAGTTTAACTTTGAAGTTATAACTACCTAGTCTTGAGCTTTATCAGAGACCTAAGAAGGAAAAATATTACCTGAAATAATAGGAGGTACAGAGCAAGCAGCTTCCAAAATTATAGAAAAGACAGATGTTGCTTGCTACCTGGACAGTTACCCAAAGTTTCTCTGAGCTGTTGGAGCATTATGTTCAGTTTTCTGACACAGAATATCTGATAGACTTCTGTGAAACAGAAATATTGAAGGACTTGCCTTCCTCATCATTACAAAGATTAGCGGTTGACTTTCCTGCATCCCATTTGTCCTGTTTGGACTGCATACTGTCAGCAGTTGAAGCAAGGGCAGTTTCTTGCCCAGTGGTAGCTTGCCACATTAGAAGCAAACTCTGTAAGGAGGTTCTTTGATACTCATCATCTTTGAAGTAGAATAGAGGTACTACCAAGAACAGACATGTCTCACTGTCATGAAAAGCCTCAGGTTAATAAAACATTTTAAAAATGCCATATTCTATAGGTTTCTAAGGTTTTTGAAGACGACTCTATATCTGAAGGGGGAAATGTTGCTTTTTTCTATCTATACATAATCTATTCAACTTTGAAAACTTCTACAGGAATCTAAATGAAGCTTATTTTTGTGATTAACTAAACTAAACTATTTTCTAATATAATCACAAGTGTGATTGATTGACTACTATTTTCCATTTCCTAATTATCCTAAAAATTTTAATAGCAGCTTTCAAAGACTAGAACTTCACATTGTGTTTTGAAATAAGTTGTACAGGCACAATACCTTAGATAAGAGTTGAAACAAATATACCTAGTGTATTGTAGCAAAAACATAATCCTAACTTTGTAACAATTGACAAAGTCCATACAAAATGTAAAATATTTGCCTTGTCAATGCTCTTTAGTGCAAAAGTAGATTCAAGAATTTACCCTTTTATCTTATCATTTCTATATTCCCCCTCTTTTCTTTCCATCCCTTTTCCCCACTTCTTTCCTCCTAACATTAAATAGGAGATGGAAAAAAAGGATAGAGGGAACAAAAATAAAGTGAAAAAGAGATCTTTGAATCTGACCTCCTATATTTTGTTTCCTCCCTGACCAAGACCATTAACAACTTGTAAAAAATACCTTTAAATGGTGACAAACACGTATCAATCAATGAATGACCAAACCCACCCATTCAAGGCTTTTTGAGTGAGTTGTTGTTCTCTTAAAATTTCTTCCTGCTATCTGGGACTGATGTTCCTTGTTGGGAGCCCTAAGATTGGAATTTTGGTCAAGTACTAAGATATCTAGCTGTATCACTTGCTGTACAGTCTTTATGAGATGAGAAAGTACAGAACTTTACTGAACTCCTGTGGATAATAGTCTGTAACTCTAGAGGATCTAGGTTGACATATAGAAGTATTTCTGGATAAAGAATTTTGAGAAAACAGCATTTGAAGCAGTCTGTGAGGTAGGATCATTTGGGCTACTTATCTTCTTTGGTATCTGGTCCTTTTGTTCTATGAGGATATAAGCTTTAAAAGATAATATACATTTCTGTATTAGCATATTATGGAGTGTTTAGTATGCACAGACCAGCTAAAGATGATTCTCTGCTCCTGTGGTTTCCATTGCTTCTGAGGCTTCACCTTCACCAATGGCCTCTAATGGCTTCTCACAGTTCCAAGCCTCAGCTGTTCCCCATGTTCCCTTCAGACTTTAAAACCTAGTAACTCCTGAGAGACCCTTATACATTACTTGCATAAGGTAAAAGCATGAGCATCTCTGAACCATATTGTCTATGTGCTGACACTAGGAGATTTCACTTTAATGATGCTGGTTACTTCCTTATCACCACTAATTTCTCAGACTTCCAGATGACTAGTATCAATTGCCCTGTCAAAGCAAAGGCTGTTCTTTAGTGGTACTTAGTTTCAAATATTGAATGGCCCAAATTGTGAATCTTTAAAAAACTTTCAAACTTTTTTCTGAAACTTCAATAGGAAGGCCTTCATCATTTGTACTGCTCTCAGAATTATTTCTAAATTCCCACAGAACAGTCCATTAAACACTGAAAAATCAATAGCTTTTCCAGCTCCAAATCCTGCTGCCATAATCATCCAAATATCATATGGTCATGCCTACCACATCAATGCTTCCTCCCACTTCTGGTACTAATTTCTGTATTCATTGCAGGCTATGGAGGAGTGCTACTTACTGGCTAGTTCCTCATGGCTTGCTCAGCTATCTTTTTTTGATGTTGTTCCTTTTACATATGTATTTTCTTTTTCCTATTATTGGATATTTTCTTTATTTACATTTCATATGTTATGCCCTTTCCTAGTTTCCGCTCTAGAAACCCCCTATCCTATCTCCCTTCCCCTTACTTCTATGAATGTGCACCCCTACCCACCCACTCCCTCCCACCTCCCTGCCCTAGTGTTCCCCTACACTGGGGCATCAAGCCTTCACAGAACCAAGGGCCTCACCTCTCATTGATGCTGAAGGACCCTAGGGGCTTTCACTAGTCTTAGACCCATTGGCTCAGGTCAAGATTAGGCCAAGAACCAGCTTCCTGCCTCAGGTCAAAGCTAGGCCAAGTTCCATTCTTTACCCATAGTTCTCAGGAGGAGCAGGAACTTTATTGAAAAAAACCACAGAATGTACTCACTGATAGTCACCTGACCCTCTGGTCCCAGTTAGAGTTCAAATGTGTGTCATATGCTTGCTTACCAATAGATTCAAAGGTCAATATGCTTAGCCAATAAGTTTAAACTGTAACTGTGCTGATGTAACCTGTATCCCTAAAATGTATAAAAACTGCTTGTTATAGCCATTTGGAGTCACCTTCTAGTCATTTACCCTGAGGGACTGATTGAGGGCCGACCCCCAGACGCACCAGAAAAATAAACCTCTTGTGTTTACTTTGAACTCCATTCTTGTGTCTCACTTGGGGGTGGTCTCCTGGTAGTTAAGACTTACTTAGAGCCTTACATTGTCCAACAAGGCCTTCACAGGCCCAAGGGCCTCTCCTCCCACTGATGCCTGACAAGCGCATCCTCTGCTACATGTGTGGCTGGAGCCATGGGTGGCTCTATGTTTACTCTTTGCTTGGGCGTTTAGTCCCTGGGAGCTCTGAGCGGTCTGGTTGGTTGATATTGTTTTTCTTCCTTTAGAGTTGCAAACCCCTTCAGCTACTTCATTCCTTTCTCTAACTCCTCCATTGGGGACCTCCTTCTCAGTTCAATAGTTGGCTGCTAGCATCTGCCTCTGTATTTGTCAGGCTGTAGCAGAGCCTCTCAAAAGACAGCTACATCAGCACCTGTCAATATGCACTTCTTGGCATTCGCAATAGTGTCTGGGTTTGGTGACTGTACATGGGATGGATGCCTAAGTGGGGCAGTCTTTGGATGGCCTTTCCTTCAGTCTCTGCTCCACATTCTGTCTCCAGATTTCTTCCTGGGAGTATTTTGTTCACCCGTCTAAGAAGGACTTAAGCATTTACACTTTGGTCTTCCTTCTTCTTGAGCTTCATGCGGTCTGTAAATTGTTTCTTGGTTATTCTGTGCTTTTGGACTAATATCCACTCATCAGTGAGTGCATACCATGTGTGTTCTTTGTGATTGGGTTACCTCACTCAGGATGATATTTTCAAGTTCCATTCATTTGCCTAAGAATTTCCTGATCTCATTGGTTTTTTTGTTTTTCTGTTTTTTTTTTTTTTTTTGAGGTCATTGTTTTCAATTTCAATAGCTGAGTAGTAAATGTACCCCATTTTCTGTATCCATTCCTCTGTTGAAGAACATCTGAATTCTTTCCAGCTTCTGGCTATTACAAATAAGGCTGCGATGAACATAGTGGAGCATGTGTCCTTGTTATATGTTGGAGTATCTTTTGGGTTTAGGCCCAGGAGTAGTATATCTGGATCTTCAGGTAGTACTATGTCCAACTTTCTTAGGAACCATGAATCTGATTTTTGAGTAGTAGTACCAGTTTGCAGTCTCACCAAAACTAGAGGAGGGTTCCTCTTTCTCCACATCCTCGACAGCATCTGCTATCACTTGAGGTTATTTTTTTTTTTTTTTTAATCTTAGCCATTCTGACTGGTGTGAAGTGGGATCTCAGGGTTGCTTTGAACTGCATTTCCCTGAAGACTAAGGGTGTTGAATGTTTCTTTAGGTGTTTCTCAGTCATTTGTTATTCCTCAATTGAGAATTCTTTGTTTAGCTCTGTACCCCAACTTTTTTTTCAGCTTGGTTTTGTCCTTGTTTCTTTTTTTCTTTTGAAATTTTATTTTTCTTTGGTATCTTATGTATTACATTTCAAATGTTATCCCCCTTTCTCCCCTCTCCCATATTTCCGCCCTGCTTCTATGAGCATGCGGCCACTCCCACCCTCCCACTCAACTTCGTGGCATTCTCCTACATTGGGGAAAAGAGCCTTCACATGACCAAGGGCTTTTCCTCCTATTTTTCCTGGACAATGCCATCCCCTGTTAGGGTTATTTGATTCTCTGGAGTTTAACTTCTTGAGTTTTTTCCATGTTGTACTTAATTTTTAAAAATTTTTAAATGTTTTTATTAGATATATCTCTTTACTTATACTTCAAATGACTTGTGCTTCTGATATATTTTCTTTTTCTTTTTCTTTATGGGATATATTTCTTTACTTACATTTCAAATGTTATTTCATTTCCCAGTTTCCTGTCCATAAGCCCCCATCCCATTCACCTCCCCCATATGGGTATTCCCTCCATCCATTCCCCCTTACTGCCCTCTCCCCATATTCCCCAGCCCTGGGGGTCCAACATTGGCAGGACCAAGGGCTTCCCCTTCCTCTGGTGCCACAACAAGGGTATTCTCTGCTACTTATGTAGTTGGAGCCCTGAATCAGTCCATGTATATTCTTTGGGTAGTGGATTAGTCGACTCCTGGAAGCTCTGGTTGGTTGGCATTGTTGTTTTTATGGGGTTGCAAGTTCCTTCAGCTCTTTCAATACTTGTTCTAATTCCCACCAAGGGGGTCCTGTCCTCAGTTCAGTGGGTTGTTGTTAGCATTGACCTCTGTGTTGTACATGCTCTGGATGTGTCTCTCAGGAGAGCTCTATATAGTGTCAACTTCAGCATACATTTATTAGCTTCATCAATATTATCTAGTTTTGGTGGCTGTATATATATGGGCCACATGGGGGCAGGCTCTGAATGGCTGTTCCTTGAGTAGCTGCTCTAAACTTTGCTTCCATATCCCCTCCTATGGATATTTTTTCCCCTTTTAAGAAGGAGTGGGAGCTTCCTGTGGTCTGTGGATTGCATCTTAGGTAATTCGAGCTTTTGGGCTAATATGCACTTATCAATGAGTGCATACCAAGTCTGTTTTTCTGTGATTGAGTTGCCTCACTCAGGATGATATTTTCCAGTTCACTCCATTTGCCTATGAATTTCATGAAGTCATTGTTTTTGATAGCTGAGTAATATTCCATTATGTGGATGAACAACATTTTTTTGAATTCATTCCTCTGTTGAAGGATATCAGGGTTCTTTCCAGCTTCTGTCTATTATAAATAAGCATGTGTCTTTGTGATATGTTGGGGCATCTTTTGGGTATATGCCCAAGAGAGGTATAGCTGGGTCCTCAGGTAGTTCAATGTCCAATTCTCTGAGGAACCTCCAGACTGATTTCCAGAATGGTTGTACCAGTCTGCAATCCCACCAATAATGGAGGAGTGTTCCTCTTTCTCCACATCCTCGCCAGGATTTGCTGTCACCTGAATTTTTGATCTTAGCCATTGTCACTGGTGTGAGGTGGAATCTCAGGGTTGTTTTGATTTGCATTTCCCTTATGACTAAAGATGTTGAACATTTCTTTAGGTGTTTCTCAGTCATTCAGCATTCCTCAGCTGTGAATTCTTTGTTTAGCTCTGAACCCCATTTTTAATAAGGTTATTTGTCTCCCTCGGTCTAACTTCTTGAGTTCTTTGTATATTTTGGATATAAGGCCTCTATCTGTTGTAGGATTGATAAAGATCTTTTCCCAATCTGTTGGTTGCCATTTTGTCCTAACAACAGTGTCCTTTGCCTTACAGAAGCTTTGCAGTTTTATGAGATCCCATTTGTCGATTCTTGATCTTAGAGCATAAGCCATTGGTGTTTTGTTCAGGAAATTTTCTCCAATGCCCATGTATTTGAGATTCTTCCACACTGTTTCTTCTATTTGATTCTGTTTGATTGTATCTGGTTGATGTGAAGTTCCTTGATCCGCTTGGACTTAAGCTTTGTACCGGGTGATAAGCATGGATCAATCTGCATTCTTCTACATGCTGACCTCCAATTGAAACATCACCATTTGCTGAAAATGCTATCTTTTTTCCAAAACCATTGGATGGTTTTGGCTCCTTTGTCAAAAATCAAGTGACCATAGGCGTGTGGGTTCATTTTAGGGTCTTCAATTCCATTTCACTGGTCTATCTGTGTGTCTCTGTACCAATACCATGCAGTTTTTATCACTATTGCTCTGTTATACTGCTTGAGATCAGGGATAGTGATTCCCCCAGAAGTCCTTTTATTGTTGAGGATAGTTTTAGCTATCCTGGGTTTTTTGTTATTCCAGATGAATTTGCAAATTGTTCTGTCTAACTCTCTGAAGAATTGGATTGGTATTTTGATGGGGATTGCATTGAATTTGTAGATCGCTTTTGGTAAAATGGCCATTTTTACTATGTAAATCCTGGCAATCCATGAGCTTGGGAGATCGTTCCATCTTCTGAGGTCTTCTTCAATTTCTTTCTTCAGAGTCTTGAAGTTCTTATCATACAGATCTTTCACTAGCTTGGTTAAAGTCACACCGAGGTATTTTATATTATTTGGGACTATTATGAAGGGTGTCATTTCCCTAATTTCTTTCTCGGCTTATTTCTCTTTTGTGTAGAGGAAGGCTACTCATTTATTTGAGTTAATTTTATATCCAGCTACTTTGCTGAAGGTGTTTATCAGGTTCAGTAGTTCTCTGGTGGAACTTTTGGGATCACTTAAATATACTATCATATCATCTGCAAATAGTGATATTTTGACTTCTTTTCCAATCTGTATCCCCTTGATCTCCTTTTGTTGTCTGATTGCTCTGGCTAGAACTTCAAGAACTATATTGAATAAGTAGGGAGAGAGTGGGCAGCCTTGTCTAGTCCCTGATTTTAGCGGGATTTTTCAAGTTTCTCTCCATTTAGTTTGATGTTAGCTACTGGTTTGCTGTATATGGGTTTTTACTATGTTTAGGTATGGGCCTTGAATTCCTGATCATTCTAGGACTTTTATTATGAAGGGGTGTTGATTTTTGTCAAATGCTTTCTCAGCATCTAATGAAATGGTCATGTGGTTCTTACCTTTGAGTTTGTTTATATAGTGGATTACATTGATGGATTTTTGTATATTAAACCATCCCTGCATCCCTGGGATAAAGCCTACTTGATCATGGTGGATGATCGTTTTGATGTGTTCTTGGATTCAGTTTGCAAGAAATTTATTGCATATCTTTGCATCAATATTCATAAGGGAAATTGTTCTGAAGTTCTCTTTCTTTGTTGGGTCTTTGTGTGGTTTAGGTATAAGAGTAATTGTGGCTTCATAGAAGGAATTCGGTAGTGCTCCATCCGTTTCAATTTTGTGGAATAGTTTGGATAATATTGGTATGAGGTCTTCTATGAAGATCTGATAGAATTCTGCTCTAAACCCATCTGGTCCTAGGATCTTTTCTTTTAATAACTGCTTCTATTTTTTAGGTGTTATGGGGTTGTTTAGATAGATGGTTTATTTGTTCCTTATTTAACTTTGGTACCTGGTATCTGTCTAGAAAATTGTCCATTTCCTCCAGATTTTCCAGTGTTGTTGAATATAGGTTTTTGTAGTAGGATCTGATTTTTTTTAATTTTTTTGAAATTCTGTTTTTATATCTCCCTTTTCATTTCTGATTCTGTTAATTTGCATATACTCTCTGTGCCCTCTGTGTAGTCTGGCTAAGGGTTTATCTATCTTGTTGATTTTCCAAAGAACCAGCTCCTGGTTTTATTGATTCTTTGTATAGTCCTTTTTGTTTCTACTTGGTTTATTTCAGCCCTGAGTTTGATTATTTCCTGCCTTCTACTCCTCTTATATTTACTTATTTCTTTTTATTCTAGAGCTTTTAGGTATGCTGTCAAGCTGCTGACATGCTCTCTCCTGTTTCGTTTTGCAGGTACTCAGAGTTAAGAGGTATCCTCTTAGCACAGCTTTCGTTGTGTCTCATAAGTTTGGGAATGCCGTTTCTTCATTTTCATTAAATTCTAAGAAGCCTATAATTTCTTTATTTCTTCCTTGACTGCACGGAGCCATAATGGATTTGGGGCTAGCCTCTTTTTGACTGCATGGTTCAAAGTGACTAGGTAACTCTGGGCTGTTTGGCCACAGAGACTCACCCCTAAGATGACTGCATTAAGTCTTAAGATTGTTGAATGAAAGCCTCTCCCATGAATTTATGGCACAGGAAGATAACATTCAAGGGATGCCTCAGCTCCCTTAGCAGATACCTGTTACCTCCTGAATCAACACCCAGTGTCTCCACCGCCTGACCTCATCGTCTACCGCCTGCCTGACCTCTTTGCCTCCAGCTATCACTACCTGTATCCGCACCTCCCCCTCCTCTGTGTTTCACAAAGGACACTCCCCCTACCTGAAAGCCTTAAAAGCTGTAACATTCACCCCAATAAACGAGACCTTGACAACAGAATCTTGCTTGGTCTCCTTCTTCTCTCGCCCCCCATTTAGGCCCAAGGGTAGCGCCCCTTCGGGACCCTGAATAACTGGGTCCCTGCTGGCAGGGACACTTGACAAAGTTGTCATTGAGTAGATCACTGTTCAACTTCCATGTATATGTGGGCTTTCTTTCATTAATTTTTTTATTGAATACTAGTTTTAGTGTGTGATGATCTTATAGTGCATGTGATTATTTGTATCTTTCTGTATCTATTGAGGCCTGTTTTATGAACAATTATATGGTCAGTTTTGGAGAAAGTACCGTGAGGTGGTGAGAAGAAGGTATATCCTTTTGTTTTAGGATAGAATGTTCTATACATATCTGTTAAGTCCACTTGGTTCATGACTTCTCTTAGTCTGTCTATGTCTCTGTTTAATTTCTGTTTCCATGGTCTGTCCATTGATAAGTGTGTGGAGCTGAAATCTCCTACTATTATTGTGTGAGGTGCAATGTGTGCTTCGAGCTTTAGTAAGGTTTCTTTTATGAATGTAGTTTCCCTTGCATTTGGAGCATAGATATTTAGGATTGAGAGTTCATCTTGGTGGATTTTTTCCTTTGATGAACATGAAGTGTCCTTCCTTATCTTTTTTTAATGACTTTTGGTTGAAAGTCAATTTTATTTGATTTTAGAATGGCAACTCCAGCTTGTTTTTTCTGGTCATTTGCTTGGAAAGTGGTTGTCCAGTCATTTACTCTGAGGGAGTGTCTGTCTTTCTCTCTGAGGTGTGTTTCTTGCATGCAGCAAAATGCTGGGTCCTCTTTATGTATCCAGTCTGTTTGTCTATGTCTTTTTATTTGGGGAATTGAGTCCATTCATGTTGAGAGATATTAAGGCAAAGTGATTGTTGCTTCCTGTTATTTTTGTTGTTAGAGGTGGAATTATGTTTGTTTGTCTCTGTTTTGGTTTCATTGTAAAGAAATTATATTCTTGCTTTCTGTAGGATGTAGTTTCTCTCCTTGTGTTTGAGTTTTCCATCTATTATCCTTTGTTGGGCTGGATTTGTAGAAAGATATTGTGTAAATTTGGTTTTGTCATGGAATATCTTGGTTTCTCCATCTATGTTAATTGAGAGTTTTGCTGGATACAGTAACTTGTACTGGCATTTGTGTTCTCTTAGGGTCTGTATGACATCTGTCTAGGATCTTCTGGCTTTCACAGTCTCTGGGGAGAAGTATGGTGTAATTCTTATAGGTCTGCCTTTATATGTCACTTGACCTTTTTACCTTACTGCTTTTAATATTTTTTCTTTGTTTTGTGCATTTGGTGTTTTAACTATTATGTGACTAGAGGAATTTATTTTCTAGTCTAATCTATTTGGAGTTCTGTAGGCTTCTTGTATGTTCATGGGCATCTTTTTCTTTAGGTTAGGGAAGTTTTCCTCTATAATTTTGTTGAATATGTTTACTTGCCCTTTAAGTTGGGAGTTTTCACTTTCTTCTATGCCTATAATCCTTAGGTTTGATCTTCTCATTGTGTCTTGGATTTCCTGGATGTTTTGGGCTAGGTGCTTTTTGTGTTTTACATTATTTTTGACAGTTGTGTCGATGTTTTCTATGGTTATCTTCTGCTCCTGAGATTCTCTCTTCTATCTTGTGCATTCCTTTGGTGATGCTTTTATTTATGGCTCCTTGTCTCTTCCTTAGGTTTTCTATATCCAGGGTTGTCTCCCTTTGTAGTTTCTTTATTATTTCTACTTCCATTTTCAATTCCTTCACCTGTTTGGTTGTGTTTTCCTATAATTCTTTCAGGGATCTTTGTTTTTCCTCTCTAAATGCTTCTAGGTGTTTACTTGTGTATTCCTGTATTTCTTTAAGGGAGTTCTTTGTTTCTTTCTTAAATTGCTCCATCATTATCAAAAAATGTGATTTAAATATAAATCTTGCTTTTTTGGTTTGTTTGACTATCCAGTATTTTGTCTGGTGAGAGAACTGGGCTCTGATGATGCCAAGTAGTCTTGGTATCTGTTGCTTAGATTCCTCTGCTTGCCTCTAGCCATTGGGTTGTATCTGGTGTTTGCCTGTTTTTCTGTTTCTCAGAGTGAATTGACCATGCTGTAGGCCTCTGTGTCAGTACTCTTGTAGAACTTTTTTCCTCTTTCTTTCAGCTTTCTCTGAGAACAGGTGCTTTGATTTCGGGTGTGTCAGTGCCCCAGGAGACTGTCTTCCAGCTCTAGGCATGGGCAGAAATCACAGGGTCCTGCCCCTTATTGTTCCTAGGTCCTTGCACCCAGCGGGCACAGTTGACACTAAGCGATTTCCTCTTGGGTCTGAACTGTGGGTAGAGGTTAGTCTCCTCTGACTTCTCACTACTGTCCACACTTCTGAGGGTCCAGATCTCTCCCCCATGGGATTTTGGTGAAGGGAGCTCTTTGACTGGTTCAGTTCAGTCCTGGGTACAGACCAGAACTGCCGGTACCGGCGGCTGTCTGTTCCCATATCCCTGTGTTTAGAGGCACTGTGCAGTTTCCCCTTGGACCAGGGATGTGGGCAGGGGTGTGCATAGGTGGCAGTCTGTCCTGCAGTCTCAGGATGTCTGCACTCCTGGGTGTTCAGCTCTCTTCCCCACAGGATTAGGGTGAAGCAAACTGTGGGATGGTATAAGTTCACTTCCGTTCAATATATATATATATATATATATATATATATATATATATATATATATATATTATTAGCCCTGTATGGGATATAGGATTGGTAAAGATCTTTTCCCAATTTGTTGGTTGCTGTTTTGTCTTAATGACAGTGTCCTTTGCCTTATAGAAGCTTTGCAATTTTATGAGGTCTCATTTATCTATTGTTGATTCTAAGTCATAAGCTACTGGTGTTGTGTTCAGAACATTTTCCATTATGCCCATGTGTTCAAGGTTCTTTCCCAATTTCTCCTCTATTAGTCTCAGTGTATTGGGTTTTATGTGGAGTCCCTTAATCTACTTGGACTTGAAGTTTGTATAAGGTGATAAGAATTGGCTGATTTGCATTCTTCTACATGCTGGCCTCCAGTTAAACCAGCACCATTTCTTGAAAATCTATCTTTTGCTAATGGGTGGCTTTAGCTCCTTTGTCAAAGATCAAGTGACCATAGGTGTGTGGGCTCATTTCTGGGTCTTCAACTCTATTCTATTGATCTTCCTGCCTGTCTCTGTACCAATGCAACACAGTTTTTTTCACTATTGCTCTGTGATAAAGCTTCGGCTATCTTATAGTGAGTTCAGCTATCTTATAGTGTCTAGGACCACCAGCTCAGCAGTAGCAATGTTCACAATTAGCTAGGCTCTCCCACATTAATCACTAATTAAAAACTGTGCCACTGGCTTTTCCACACTCAAATCTGGTAAGAACATTTTCCCAATTAAGATTACTTCGTTTCAAAGGTGTCTAAATTGTGGCAGAATGACATAAAACTAGGCAGCATATGTTTTTTAAGTTTCTTCTGCCCTCAAGGAACTTGAAATGTTGCTAAAGATGAGCCTAGGCTTGGAGAGGGCTTCTGAGAAAACGGGTGTCTGGGACTGGTTAAAACAAATGACTTGAAGTCAAATCATGGGTCTAAGCTGGCGACCCATATTCTATTTGAGATAGCTCCCTAGGTACATCTTGGTAGGTAGTTCTTGGCTCTGTAGTCTGCTTGAGACATATATTCAGATTGCTCCTTCTCTGTTTTCTGCTCTACTCTAGATAACATTTTCTCTCTATTTTAATAAACTCTATGGTTGAGAAACATCTCCTTCCAAGTAAAAATTCTAAAAGCTGTATGTATAGCTCACCAAAAGTCAGACCAAAGTTAGACATGCTGCTATAAAAAATTATTGACTCTTACTATCAAGTCAGAAATTCTGTTAGAAAAATTCTAAAAATAATTTGTAGGATTTCCAGTCAAAATCAGAAGGCCAGAAAAAAATTCTAAAAGAGCTGTGTTTGCTCTCAAAGTAATTCTTGGGATTTCCAACCAGGGTCAGAAATCTTATTAGAAAAAAATTCTAAAAGTGCTATGAAAAATTCTAAAATAGTCAAGTTTGCTCTCCATGGATTTTTTTTTTGACTAAAATCAGAAATCCTATTAGCAAAATAATTCTTGAAGGGCTGTGATTGCTCTCCAGATATTTCAAGATAGTTCAGTTCTCACTAAAGAAGAGTTGCTATTGCTTTTGCTAGCTTATCTCATGAGGACCAAAAGCCCAGTTTTAATTTACGTATTAATTCAGTTATTTATTCCAGGTTCCCTCTGGACCTTCTCATGAATCAGCATTCTATGACCTTACCCCTTTACTCTTAGGAATAGACAGCTAGGTCTATTCAGGTCTCAGTTAGGTCTCTCCAGGATGGGTGGAACCCTGACCTGGAGTTACCATTCTGACCACTCCTGGCCCTAGATTCGATGTGTCCTTGGCTGAACTTGAACTCAGGAATCTGCCTGCCTTTGCTTCTACCCACCTTTGTATCTTTCTACAAGCTGATTCATTAATGTAGCTGCCTTTGTTCAGTTAGATTTGTGAAGTTCCTCATATAATTCATATTCCATCCTTATTTTTTGCATAGTTCAGAAAGTATTTTTTCCATATAGAAAGGTTTAATGAAAGCACGGGACAAAGGAGAGGGAGGTGAGAGAGAAAAGTAGAAGCAGAGAGGAGAACAGGCCAGCCATGATCACGTGGAGGGTAGGGGGGAGAGTAATGGGGAGAGAAGGGACAAAGAGGGAAGAGGGTAAGAGTTAGGGCGAAAGTGTGGTTTTGAACTCAAGTTTTTAGAGTTCTTTTCCACGACCTTAAGGACTGTCCTGAAGGTCCCAATATTTGCCATTTTGCTACGACATTAGACACACCTTTGCCTCCTTGAATCATGCTGTCTCTGGTTATTATGGAGTAAGTAATGTTAACAGTGGTAGCATTCCTCAGAGGAATGTGAAAATGTGTACATTATTATACAAACAAGTCTTAAACACACAGCAACCAGATGAAGAGGCCTGTGCCTCGTTGATCTTGTCACAGGGGCTGGGGCTATGTCATTCTGCCTCTACCAAGGCCATGATAGCCTTGGCACAACATGTAACATAAAGCTTACAAGTCTTTTTTGCCAAATAGTTAAATTCTAAAGTCTAAATCTTTAAGAGTGAGTTGTAAATGCATAGTATAATAGTACTAAGCAAAATATTCTGTCACTGCTGAGCATCAAGTTTTCATAAAGATTCAATAATAATATCTTCAAAATGGATTAAAGCAAGATCTAGACTGCCATAGTACTGAGTCCTCACCACCACCCAAACTCACACACACATAGAACACACCTGGAAGAACAAACATGTATCCAACAATAAAGAGACATTCTCCATTCCTAAAAATTGAGTAAAATGGTAACTAAAATGTAGTTAACTGTCTTTGATGTTCTGAGGATTAAGGATTTCATATTGGTTTTATTTCTCATTTCTGCTGCTGCTACTCCTAGTAGCTGCAGACAACATTCATGATCTTTAGTTTTAAATAATTTCACTGATAAGTCTTTAAACCTCCAAAATGACACAAAAGATAGGCATTAATGTTTTGACTTTATTATTGGAAAGTTTAAGGCATAGAGGTAAATTAAAGAGAAGGCAGTGTTAAGGTCTGAGTGATGTGTATGGCAGTAACTTAGGCAGAATAGTACAAATATGAGATAAATTGGAATTTTTCAAGGAGTGAATGCCAGTAAAAATTTACAAAGAGGAGAGGAAGGATATTTATGTTCCATTTTTGTATAGATTATAAAAGATAGATATCTTGTAGGTTCTGAGGGAACCCACTGATAATTCTAGCACTTGGAAGATTGAGGCTGGAGGATCATGAGTTCAAGGCTAATATTGCCTCAGAGCAAGATCCTGTCTCCAAAATAGAAATATAAACACAAATAAAATTGTAGTGCACTGGTACAGGTATGGCGGTCTTGTAATATTTGAGAGGCAGCAACTGTAAGAGGTTTGTCCATTAATATCTATTTTCTTTCTGAAATATAACAAGGTCATTTCACAAGAAAAATGGGAGGCATATTGTCAAAGCTCTGGAAGAGAAAGTTCTTGCTTGAAAGAGCCTTTAAAATGAGAGGAAGGATTTACTGAAAAGAAGAATATAGGAAGAATGCTTGGCTGTGTTGAGAACTGATTTAAGTTTTTAACCATTAATACATAGTAATATTCATTTACACTGTATTAAGACATTCTTCTGCTGTTCCAAAAGTCTTCATTGTACAATGAGAGAAAATAGGTGCACAAATTCGTTTATCTTCTGTTCAGTTTTGCCATGTAAGTACAATAATGGGTTAGGCAGATTAGGGTAATGACAATACTACTATTGGCATTGGAGAAGGTAGAATCCAAGCTGAATAAAGAGCAGTGAAAGAAACTGAGAGTTGATCAATACAGAGAAACATTCAATGGCTGAATATCACAAGAAGAGGGGGCCAATTCAATGCTCATAGAAAGGAATATTTTATGCTAAATTTCAGAGCCACAGGAAATGTTCAAGGCTGAGAAATTTCAATCAATTACTTCAGTGGCAACATACTTTTAGGTAATGATGCAATCTATGGTGTAAATACAAAGATAGGTAAACAAAAATGAGGATAAAGGCTGAATTCTTTTTGGATTACTTGACATCAAGTCTACATATTCAAAAGTGTGATTTTCATCCTTCCTATTACTTGTAAAGAGATCTTCTATAGTCTATTGAAAAACTAATTTTGTCTTGTTCTTGTCAGAAATTCAAAATTACATCAATAAGTACTATTGCCCTCTACAACAAGGCTTTGCATTCTGATACCTAGATATTGATTCTAAACTGAATAGTACATCCTTTTTTTCCTCTCAAGAAGTGCTTTGAAGTATATCGGGGTACTTTTTTAAAGAATAATTTAAAAGCACTTCCTTTAATATACAAGAAACATATAAACTCACGGAGAACTCAATAACTGTGAGAAATCAAAGAAAGAATGTTTTGCCTCAGTATCTTTTGGAAAAAGGAGTTGAAGGACACAGAATATTGCAAAACTCTTGGTGATTCCAGCCTGGATCTAGCTCTCCATCAAAGCAAAATGCTGATATTCCTTATCAAAAACCTGGTTTTGTTCCATCTTTCTTTTGTAGTTTCTGGGAATCTCTCAGTGCAAAGAATTGTTCCTTCTTTAGCTCTCTAACATTTTCATTTAGGGAATAAGGCCTCTTACCCTTTCTCTAGTATAAAGGTCTCAAGGGAATTTGCATAATGCAATATGAGAGGGTATCTCCTTAGTACCTTATTGTTTTTTTTTTTTTTTTATTTCTTGTGCTTTGGAACCTAAAGATTGGAGACCCTCAGAATTTCTCCAAGGTTTGTCCAAGTTCTGGCTGGCCACTTCTTTTCCTGTGGTTTGTTTTGCTTCTTCCTTAGTAATACCTTTCTGGAGGGTAACTCAATGTGGTTTTAAAGTAGCAACTCAAGTGATAATACCCAAAAGGAAGTCTAGTTCAGTTGATATCAGTGCTTCTTGGGGCAGAACAAACCTTGGTGGGAAATTAATTTGGAGGCATATGTCTGAAATATTTTATCCAGATATTTATTCAGTAAACTCTGGGGGTATGCACCACTGATCTTTATGTTTGACAGTGTTATGCCAAGAGGAGGACAGAGGAAATCTGAGTTCTGGGCTAGTTTAGGACTCTTCAGGTGTTCTGCTTGTAAGCGTGGCTGTAGAAAGCTCTCCATCTGAATTAGAGTACTGCATGTGAGCACTAGGTGAACAAGAGACTGCTACTAGAGCCAGATGTTTGTTTGTGGCCAATATGCTGAAGTGACAAGGCTGCTCTAAATAGATCCTATCTCCACTAGGGAACATCATTGGCTCTTTCTCCCTTCTTCCCTCCTTTCCTCCCTCCCTCTGTCCCAGTGCCCTGTATGAGTGTGTATGTGAATATCTGTGCATCTCTCTCTCTCTCTCTCTCTCTCTCTCTGTGTGTGTGTGTGTGTGTGTGTGTGTGTGTGTGTGTGTTTTCTGCCAGCATTGGCCACAGAAGATTCTTTTGGCAGTAGATAGGCTAGCAATGATGGCAAACAAAGCACAGAGATTTGGCATTCCTACAGATAGCCACAGAGTAATGACTAAGTAGCCTAGATATTCTGGAATGCTTATATAGGCTTTGAACCACAGAAGACTAATGTCATTTTCTGCAGTATTTTTAAATAAAAATACAATTACACAATTTCTGCCTTTTCCTTTCTGTATCCAAACCACCCCCTGCCTGCTCTCTCCAATTCCTTCTATGTTCTCTCCGTGTTTCCCTCTTAAATAATTTCCTCAAATACACACACACACACACACATAGGTATACACATATACACACACATATATCTTATGCAGAAATTATTATACATATAAAAATATATGCATAATATGTAGATTAATTTCATATAGGAATACGATCTATTATTTTAAATGATAAGTCCAGGGAAATTTGTCCTTAGTTATACTGGGAAATTTGTTAACTTTTTTTTTCTTTTCTTTTTTTTTTCGGAGCTGGGGATTGAACCTAGGGCCTTGCGCTTGCTAGGCAAGTGCTCTACCGCTGAGCTAAATCCCCAACCCTGGGAAATTTGTTACAAGCTGTTCAACATGTACATAGTGTTTTTGCTAGAGATCTTAGAGATACTTAATTTGCAGATTACTATTTTTTAAATGATTTAAAAATATTTAATATCCATTGAAAGGGTTTTGAATAAAATATCATATAAGTCATTTGTCAGGGAGGCAACCACCAGCAATGTAAATAGTTTTATAGTTTTGGAAGCTTCCAAAACAATTTACATTCCTGTTGGTTGCTCTTTGGAACTAAGTGATAAAACCCTATGGCTGAAGATACCACCTGCTGTTCTTCCAAGACATACAGAAATCAAGCTACAGCCACAGTTCAAATGTTCTTTGTGCTGTATAGCTGTCATGGTAGTAGAAGTCATTATTCAGGCCATTGAAGAAAAGCTCCACCAACAATTTTCTCATCTATGGACTCTGTATCCAAAACTAGTAACTATCCAGGAAAGACATGTTCACTGATGCAATAGTTGTTAAGTCCGTGTTGGGCATAAAGATTTTTTGATTGGATATGGGGCAGTAAAGAATTCACATTTAGTGTTATAAACATGGTTAAAAGCTCATAGATAAGAAGGCTATAGGCTCTAATAGGGAAGCTATTTCTGTTGTTTTAATAAATGAATACAATGCATTTATTAAATTTCTTTCTATATAATTGTTTTTGTGCCTATAGGTTAGTGTTTCCATCAGCTTTGGTTAGAGGGCTTTTTTTTTCAGTAAATGCAAAGATTCGTGGGTGGTCAAATTGCTGAGCATAAGTGACTATTGAATACTTAACCACAGATGGCACAGCTGTATCACTCTTTTTGAACATATGAGACATTTTTCCAGAAGAACTATAAACAATATAAGAGCCAGAGGGAGCAGCGGGGAGTGGTCTAGAACTCTGACTTGTGGTTATGGCATAGCTGCTGCGTTTTTGCAACTCAGAGCAGTTGTAATTACCAGCATCAAACGAATACAACACTGGCCCTGTGCTCATCCTGTCAGAGGGGAGTTGATTTCAAGGAGCCATGTTTCTCCTGGAGAATTTCTATGTAATTAACGGTTGATAGGGGTACATTTTCTTCAGTGGTATAGTCACTGCTAAGGTGGCACCTTCTCTAAACGAATCCTCATACTTGCTCCTATAAGCAACCCTGATGAACATAATTGGATCACAAGTAAGGAAAGAAAAGAGAAGTAGGGCTAGTCGGAAAGAGGAAGCAGATGAGGGAAACTGGAAGGAGACAGCAGAGAGTAACCAGCAGGAAAACAACCAAAATATATTATACACATCTATGAAAATATCTTAACCTACCTAGTCCCACAACACCCAGAGGAAACCCGAATCCCAGGTGTTCTAACACTCCCAGGGTCAGAGGTGAGAAGACCACAACAGCTGCCCCAACACCCAGAGTTACTGGAATGCCACAGGATCCAGGGAAGCAAGAACCTCAATCCAGCCAGTGGCACAGTTTCCTTCTGGATTGAACCAGTACCCTGAGCAGACCTTGGGTGCTGGCTCTGTGCCCACTCCTACAACACCCAAAGGAAGCTCAACTCCAAGGTACTCTAATACACCCAGGATCGGAGGTGCTCTGAGATGCCCAGGATCACAGGATCACAGAGGAAGATTGACTCGTGGGGATCAGATACAACCAAGAGCACTGGATCTCTGACACATTTAAGATCACAGTTGACACCACAACATCTTTCCCAAAACCCAATGTAACTGGGACTCCCACAGGAACCAGGGAAACTCAAAACTTGCCAGCAAGAGGCATGAGTCGCTACTACTTTGTACCTAGGTCTGAAGCAGACAGAGAGCTCTGGCTTCCCACCCACTCCTGCAATATTCTGAGAAAGTTTGACTCCTTGGAACTCTGACACAACAGGATATTAGAAGCTTGTTCACACCAGGATTTCAGGATCCCAGGATCCCAGAATCATGAGATCAGAGAGACAGATGGACTCTGAGGAGTTCTGACACAACCAGGATAACAGGAGGGACAGGCTGCAGTCAAAGACAGCAAGGACAGATAGCACCAGAGATAACCACATGGCAAGAGGCAAGTACAAGAACACAAGCAACAGAAACTAAGGCTACTAGGCATCATGAGAACCCAGTTCTTACACTACAGCAAATCCTGGATAACCCATCACATAGGAAAAACAAAATTTGGATTTAAAATCACATCTCATGATGATGATAGAGGACTTTAAGAAGGAAATACTACAACTCCATTAAAGGAATACAGGACAACACAAGTAAACAGGTAGAAGACTTTAAAGAGAAAACACAAAAATCCCTTAAAAATTACAGGAAAAGATAACCAAACAGGTAAAGGAATTGAACAAAATCATCTAAGATCTAAAAACAGAAATAGAAACAATAAAGAAATCAAAAAGGGAGAAAACTCTGGAGATAGAAAACATAGAAAGAGATCAAGAGTCACAAATGCAAGCATCACCAAAAGAATACAAGAGATTGAAGAGAGAATCTCAGGGGCAGAAGATACCATAGAACACATTGACACAACCATCAAAGAAAATAAAAAACACAAAAATCTCCCAACCCAAAACATCCAGGAAATCCAGGGCACAATGAGAATATCAAACCTAAGAATAATAGGTATACAAAAGAGTGAAGAATCCCAACTTAAAGGGCCAGTAAATATTTTTAAATAATTATAGAAGAAAACTTCCCTAACGTAAAGAAAGATGTACCCATGGACATACAAGAAGCCTATAGAACGCCAAATAGGCTGGAGCAGAAAAGAAACTCCTTCCATCACAGTCACATATAATAATCAAAACCACAAATGCACAAGAATAAGAAAGGATATGAAAAGCAGTAAGGGAAAAAGGTCAAGTAACATATAAAGGCTGACCTATCAGAATTACACCAGACTTCTCACCAGAGACTGTGAAAGTAGAAGATCCTGGACATATGTCATACAGACTCTAGGAGAGCACAAATGCCAGCCCAGGTTACTGTATCCAGCAAATCTCTCAATTAACATATATGGAGAAACCAAGATATTCCATGGCAAAACCAAATTTATACAATATCTTTCCACAAACCCAGCCCTACAAAAGATAAAAGATGGAAATCTCCAACAAAAGGAGGGAAACTACACCCTAGAAAAAGCAAGAAACTAATCTTTCAACAACCCCAAAAGAAGAGAGTCACACATATGTATTTCCACCTTTAACAAAAAATAACAGAAAGCGCGGAACCTGAAGGAAACAGACCGGATAAACAGTTCTCTGCACCCAAATCCCGTGGGAGGGAGAGCTAAACCTTCAGAGAGGCAGACACGCCTGGGAAACCAGAAGAGACTGCACTCTGCACACACATCTCGGATGCCAGAGGAAAACACCAAACGCCATCTGGAACCCTGATGCACTGAATCTCCCAGAAACGGCAGCACAGATCTTCCTGGTTGCTGTCACCGCAAAGAGCTCGTGGGCAGCACCCTGCGAGCAAACTTGAGCCTTGGGACCACAGGTAAGACCAACTTTTCTGCTGCAAGAGACCTGCCTGGTGACCTCGGGGCACACAGAGGCAGAATTCCTCTAGGACCCGGCACCTCCTGTGTTTACCAGGAGACCCACACCCGCGGATCGCGGCCCACAGCAGCTCTCTGCTCCCAGACCCCGTGGGAGAGAGACCCCACCGCCTGGTCAGGTGGGCACTCCTGAGGCTGCAGAGCGGAAGAGACCACCAACACTGCCCACCACTGCCCACATCCCTGGCCCAAGAGGAAACTGTATAAGGCCTCTGGGTTCCCGAGGCGGAGGGCCCAGGAGCGGCAGGACCGCTGCATCTGAGACACTGCCGGAACCTGAAGGAAACAGACCGGATAAACAGTTCTCTGCACCCAAATCTCGTGGGAAGGAGAGATAAACCTTCAGAGAGGCAGACACGCCTGGGAAACCAGAAGAGACTGCACTCTGCACACACATCTCGGACGCCAGAGGAAATCACCAAATGCCATCGGGAACCCTGATGCACTGAAGCTCCCGGAAATGGCTGCACAGATCTTCCTGGTTGCTGCAAACGCAGAGAGCTCGTGGGCAGCACCCCGCGAGCGAACTTGAGCCTTGGGACCACAGGTAAGACCAACTTTTCTGCTGCAAGTGACCTGCCTGGTGAAATCAAGACACAGGCTCACAGGAGCACCTGAAGACCTGTAGAGAGGAAAAACTACACGCCCGAAAGCAGAACACTCTGTCCCCTTAACTGGCTGAAAGAAAACAGGAAAACAGGTCTACAGCACTCCTGACACACAGGCTAATAGGGCAGTCTAGCCACTGTCAGAAATAGCAGAACAAAGTAACACTAGAGATAATCTGATGGCGAGAGGCAAGCGCAGGAAACGAAGCAACAGAAACAAAGACTACATGGCACCATCGGAGCCCAATTCTCCCATCAAAACAAACATGAAATATCCAAACACACCAGAAAAGCAAGATCTAGTTTCAAAATCATATTTGATCATGATGCTGAAGGACTTCAAGAAAGACGTGAAGAACTCCCTTAGAGAACAAGTAGAAGCCTACAGAGAGGAAACGCAAAATCCCTGAAAGAATTCCAGGAAAACATAAATAAACAAGTAGAAGCCCATAGAGAGGAGACACAAAAATCCCTGAAAGAATTCCAAGAAAACACAATCAAACAGTTGAAGGAATTAAAAATGGAAATAGAAGCAATCAAGAAAGAACACATGGAAACAACCCTGGATATAGAAAACCAAAAGAAGAGACAAGGAGCTGTAGATACAAGCTTCACCAACAGAATACAAGAGATGGAAGAGAGAATCTCAGGAGCAGAAGATTCATAGAAATCATTGATTCAACTGTCAAAGATAATGTAAAGTGGAAAAAGCTACTGGTCCAAAACATACAGGAAATCCAGGACTCAATGAGAAGATCAAACCTAAAGATAATAGGTATAGAAGAGAGTGAAGACTCCCAGCTCAAAGGACCAGTAATTATCTTCAACAAAATCATAGAAGAAAACTTCCCTAACCTAAAAAAAGAGATACCCATAGACATACCAGAAGCCTACAGAACTCCAAATAGATTGGACCAGAAAAGAAACACCTCCCGTCACATAATTGTCAAAACACAAAACGCACAAAATAAAGAAAGAATATTAAAAGCAGTAAGGGAAAAAGGTCAAGTAACATATAAAGGGAGACCTATCAGAATCACACCAGACTTCTCGCCAGAAACTATGAAGGCCAGAAGATCCTGGACTGATGTCATACAGACCCTAAGAGAACAAAAATGCCAGCCCAGGTTACTGTATCCAGCAAAACTCTTAATTAACATTGATGGAGAAACCAAGATATTCCATGACAAAACCAAATTTACACAATATCTTTCTACAAATCCAGCACTACAAAGGATAATAAATGGTAAAGCCCAACATAAGGAGGCAAGCTATACCCTAGAAGAAGCAAGAAACTAATCGTCTTGGCAACAAAACAAAGAGAATGAAAGCACACAAACATAACCTCACATCCAAATATGAATATAAAGGGAAGCAATAATCACTATTCCTTAATATCTCTCAATATCAATGGCCTCAACTCCCCAATAAAAAGACATAGATTAACAAACTGGATACGCAACGAGGACCCTGCATTCTGCTGCCTACAGGAAACACACCTCAGAGACAAAGACAGACACTACCTCAGAGTGAAAGGCTGGAAAACAACTTTCCAAGCAAATGGTCAGAAGAAGCAAGCTGGAGTAGCCATTCTAATATCAAATAAAATCAATTTCCAACTAAAAGTCATCAAAAAAGATAAGGAAGGACACTTCATATTCATCAAAGGAAAAATCCACCAAGATGAACTCTCAATCCTAAATATCTATGCCCCAAATACAAGGCACCTACATACGTAAAAGAAACCTTACTAAAGCTCAAAACACACATTGCACCTCACACAATAATAGTGGGAGATTTCAACACACCACTCTCATCAATGGACAGATCATGGAAACAGAAATTAAACAGTGATGTCGACAGACTAAGAGAAGTCATGAGCCAAATGGACTTAACGGATATTTATAGAACATTCTATCCTAAAGCAAATGATATACCTTCTTCTCAGCTCCTCATGGTACTTTCTCCAAAATTGACCATATAATTGGTCAAAAAACGGGCCTCAACAGGTACAGAAAGATAGAAATAATCCCATGCGTGCTATCGGACCACCACGGCCTAAAACTGGTCTTCAATAACAATAAGGGAAGAATGCCCACATATACGTGGAAATTGAACAATGCTCTACTCAATGATAACCTGGTCAAGGAAGAAGTAAAGAAAGAAACTAAAAACTTTTTAGAATTTAATGAAAATGAAGATACAACATACCCAAACTTATGGGACACAATGAAAGCTGTGCTAAGAGGAAAACTCATAGCTCTGAGTGCCTGCAGAAAGAAACAGGAAAGAGCATATGTCAGCAGCTTGACAGCACACCTAAAAGCTCTAGAACAAAAAGAAGCAAATACACCCAAGAGGAGTAGAAGGCAGGAAATAATCAAACTCAGAGCTGAAATCAACCAAGTAGAAACAAAAAGGACCATAGAAAGAATCAACAGAACCAAAAGTTGGTTCTTTGAGAAAATCAACAAGATAGATAAACCCTTAGCCAAACTAACGAGAGGACACAGAGAGTGCGTCCAAATTAACAAAATCAGAAATGAAAAGGGAGACATAAGTACAGATTCAGAGGAAATTCAAAAAATCATCAGATCTTACTATAAAAGCACATATTCAGCAAAACTTGAAAATCTGCAGGAAATGGACAATTTCCTAGACAGATACCAGTTACCGAAGTTAAATCAGGAACAGATAAACCAGTTAAACAACCCCATAACTCCTAAGGAAATAGAAGCAGTCATTAAAGGTCTCCCAACCAAAAGGAGCCCAGGTCCAGACGGGTTTAGTGCAGAATTCTATCAAACCTTCATAGAAGACCTCATACCAATATTATCCAAACTATTCCACAAAATTGAAACAGATGGAGCACTACCGAATTCCTTCTACGAAGTCACAATTACTCTTATACCTAAACCACACAAAGACACAACAAAGAAAGAGAACTTCAGACCAATTTCCCTTATGAATATCGACGCAAAAATACTCAATAAAATTCTGGCAAACCGAATTCAAGAGCACATCAAAACAATCATCCACCATGATCAAGTAGGCTTCATCCCAGGCATGCAGGGATGGTTTAATATACGGAAAACCATCAACGTGATCCATTATATAAACAAACTGAAAGAACAAAACCACATGATCATTTCATTAGATGCTGAGAAAGCATTTGACAAAATTCAACACCCCTTCATGATAAAAGTCCTGGAAAGAATAGGAATTCAAGGCCCATACCTAAACATAGTAAAAGCCATATACAGCAAACCAGTTGCTAACATTAAACTAAATGGAGAGAAACTTGAAGCAATCCCACTAAAATCAGGGACTAGACAAGGCTGCCCACTCTCTCCCTACTTATTCAATATAGTTCTTGAAGTTCTAGCCAGAGCAATCAGACAACAAAAGGAGATCAAGTGGATACAGTTCGGAAAAGAAGAAGTCAAAATATCACTATTTGCAGATGACATGATAGTATATTTAAGTGATCCCAAAAGTTCCACCAGAGAACTACTAAAGCTGATAAACAACTTCAGCAAAGTGGCTGGGTATAAAATTAACTCAAATAAATCAGTTGCCTTCCTCTATACAAAAGAGAAACAAGCCGAGAAAGAAATTAGGGAAACGACACCCTTCATAATAGACCCAAATAATATAAAGTACCTCGGTGTGACTTTAACCAAGCAAGTAAAAGATCTGTACAATAAGAACTTCAAGACACTGAGGAAAGAAATTGAAGAAGACCTCAGAAGATGGAAAGATCTCCCATGCTCATGGATTGGCAGGATTAATATAGTAAAAATGGCCATTTTACCAAAAACGATGTACAGACTCAATGCAATCCCCATCAAAATACCAATCCAATTCTTCAAAGAGTTAGACAGAACAATTTGCAAATTCATCTGGAATAACAAAAAACCCAGGATAGCTAAAACTATCCTCAACAATAAAAGGACTTCAGGGGGAATCACTATCCCTGAACTCAAGCAGTATTACAGAGCAATAGTGATAAAAACTGCATGGTATTGGTACAGAGACAGACAGATAGACCAATGGAATAGAATTGAAGACCCAGAAATGAACCCACACACCTATGGTCACTTGATTTTTGACAAAGGAGCCAAAACCATCCAATGGAAAAAAGATAGCATTTTCAGCAAATGGTGCTGGTTCAACTGGAGGGCAACATGTAGAAGAATGCAGATCGATCCATGCTTATCACCCTGTACAAAGCTTAAGTCCAAGTGGATCAAGGACCTCCACCTCAAACCAGACACACTCAAACTAATTGAAGAAAAACTAGGGAAGCATCTGGAACACATAGGCACTGGAAAAAATTTCCTGAACAAAACACCAATGGCTTATGCTCTAAGATCAAGAAACGACAAATGGGATCTCATAAAACTGCAAAGCTTCTGTAAGGCAAAGGACACTGTGGTTAGGACAAAACGGCAACCAACAGATTGGGAAAAGATCTTTACCAATCCTACAACAGATAGAGGCCTCATATCCAAAATACACAAAGAACTCAAGAAGTTAAACCGCAGGGAAACAAATAACCCTATTAAAAAATGGGGTTCAGAGCTAAACAAACAATTCACAGCTGAGGAATGCCGAATGGCTGAGAAACACCTAAAGAAATGTTCAACATCTTTAGTCATAAGGGAAATGCAAATCAAAACAACCCTGAGATTTCACCTCACACCAGTGAGAATGGCTAAGATCAAAAACTCAGGTGACAGCAGATGCTGGCGAGGATGCAGAGAAGGAGGAACACTCCTCCATTGTTGGTGGGATTGCAGACTGGTACAAACATTCTGGAAATCAGTCTGGAGGTTCCTCATAAAATTGGACATTGAACTGCCTGAGGATCCAGCTATACCTCTCTTGGGCATATACCCAAAAGATGCCCTAACATATAAAAAAGACACGTGCTCCACTATGTTCATCGCAGCCTTATTTATAATAGCCAGAAGCTGGAAAGAACCCAGATGCCCTTCAACAGAGGAATGGATACAGAAAATGTGGTACATCTACACAATGGAATATTACTCAGCTATCAAAAACAATGACTTTATGAAATTCGTAGGCAAATGGTTGGACCTGGAAAATATCATTCTGAGTGAGCTAACCCAATCACAGAAAGACATACATGGTATGCAGTCATTGATAAGTGGCTATTAGCCCAAATGCTTGAATTACCCTAGATGCCTAGAACAAATGAAACTCAAGACGGATGATCAAAATGTGAATGCTTCACTCCTTCTTTAAAAGGGGAACAAGAATACACTTGGCAGGGAAGGGAGAGGCAAAGATTAAAACAGAGACTGAAGGAACACCCATTCAGAGCCTGCCCCACATGTGGCCCATACATATACAGCCACCCAATTAGACAAGATGGATGAAGCAAAGAAGTGCAGACTGACAGGAGCCGGATGTAGATCGCTCCTGAGAGACACAGACAGAATACAGCAAATACAGAGGCGAATGCCAGCAGCAAACCACTGAACTGAGAATAGGACCCCCGTTGAAGGAATCAGAGATAGAACTGGAAGAGCTTGAAGGGGCTCGAGACCCCATGGGCTCGAGACCCCATATGTACAACAATGTCAAGCAACCAGAGCTTCAGGGCCTAAGCCACTACCTAAAGACTATACATGGACTGACCCTGGACTCTGACCCCATAGGTAGCAATGAATATCCTAGTAAGAGCACCAGTGGAAGGGGAAGCCCTGGGTCCTGCTAAGACTGAACCCCCAGTGAACTAGTCTATGGAGGGAGGGCGGCAATGGGGGGAGGTTTGGGAGGGGAACACCCATAAGGAAGGGGAGGGGGGAGGGAGATGTTTGCCCGGAAACCGGGAAAGGGAATAACACTCGAAATGTATATAAGAAATACTCAAGTTAATAAAAAAAAATAACAGAAAGCAACAATCACTTTTCCTTAACATCTCTTAATATCAATTGACTGGATTCCCCAATAAAAAGACATACACTATCTGATTGGATACTTAAACATGACCCAGGATTCTGTTGCTACAGGAATCATGCCTCAGTGAAAAAGACAGACACAACTTCAGAGTAAAAGGATGGAAAACAAATTTCCAACAAATGGTCTGACAAAACAAACTGGTGTAGCCATATAAATATTGGATAAAATTGACTTTCAAGGAAACATTATCAAAAAAGATAAGAAAGGACACTTTATACTCATCAAAGGAAAAATTTACCAAGATAAACTTTCAATTCTGAACTTCTATGCTCCAACTGCAAGCGCAACTACATCCATTAAAAAAAAAAAAAACTTTACTAATGTTCAAAGCACACATTGCACCTCATACAATAATAGTGGGAGACTTTTGCAAACCACTCTCATCAATGGACAGATCATGGAAACAGAAACTAAACAGAGAAACCATGAAACTAAGAGAAATAGTGAACCAAATGGAAAAAACAGAAATCTATTGAATATTTCATCCCAAAGCAAAAGAATATACCTTCTTCTCAGCACCTCATGGTACCTTCTAAAAAATTGACCATATAATTAGTCACAAAACAGGCTTCAACAAGTACAAGATTGAAATAATCCCATGCATCCAGTCAGATCACCACGGACGGGGCTGGTCTTCAATAACGACCAAAAATGACAGAAAGCACATGTACACATGGAATCTGAACAAGTCTCTACTCAATGATAACATGGTCAAGGAAGAAATAAAGAAAGAAATTAAAGACTTTTTCCAATTTAATGAAAATAAAGGCACAACATACCAAAACTTATGGGACACAATGAAAGCTGTGCTAAGAGGAAAACTAATAGCTCTGAGTGCCTTCAAGAAGAGACTGGAGGAAACATACATTAGCAGTTTCACAGCACACCTGAAAGCTCTTGAACAAAAAGAAGCAAATATACCCAAGAGGAGTAGATGGCAGGAAATGATCAAACTCAGGGATGACATCAACCAAGGAGAAACAAATTGAACTATACAAAGAATCAAAAAAACAAGGAGGTGATTCTTTGAGAAAATCAACAAGATTGATGAACACTTAGCAAGGCTAACCAGAGGGCAGAGAGTGTATCCAAATTAACAAAATCAGAAATGAAAAGGAGAGATAACCTCAGAATCTGAGGAAATTCG
Organism: Rattus norvegicus; assembly: GCF_021556685.1. Taxonomy (NCBI): domain Eukaryota; kingdom Metazoa; phylum Chordata; class Mammalia; order Rodentia; family Muridae; genus Rattus; species Rattus norvegicus. Next base: position 153,827,289 of record NC_141554.1, on the reverse strand, counting down.
AAATATCATCAGATCCTACTCAAAAGCCTATACTCAGCGAAAGTGGAAAATCTGGAGGAAATGAACAGATACAAGGTACTAAATTTAAGTCAGGATTAGATAACAGTCCCATAACCCCTAAAGAAATAGAAGCAGTTATTAAAAGTCTCTCAAACAAAAAAAGACCAGGACCAGATGGGTTTAGTCCAGAGTTCTATCAGACTTATAAAGAAAACCTAATATGAACATTCTTCCAACAATTCCACAAAATAGAAACAGAGGTAACACTACCAAATTCCTACTATGAAGCCACAATTACACTTATACCTAAACCACACAAACACCTAAGAAAGAAGGAGAACTTCAGACCAATTTCCCTTATGAATATCGAAGCAAAAATATTCAGTAAAAATTTCTCAATCCAAATCCAAAAACACATCTAAATAATCAACTATCATGATTAATTAGGCTTCATTCCAGGGATGCAGGGGTTGGTCAATATATGGAAATCATCAATTTAATCCACTATATAAACAAATTAAAGAAAAAAACATGATCATCTTGTTAGATGCTAAGAAAGCACTTGGCGAAATTCAACAGTCCTTCATGATAAAAGTCTTGGAAAGATCAGGAATTCAAGGTCCATATGTAAACTTAGTAAAAGCAATATACAGCAAACTGGTAGCCAACATCAAACTAAATGGAGAGAAACTTGAAGCAATCTCACTAAAATCAGGGACTAGACAAGGCTGCCCACTTTCTCCCTACCTATTCAACACAGTATTAAAGTCCTAGCCAGAGCAAATAGAAAACAAATAGAGGTTAAAGGGATACAAATTGGAAAGGAAGAAGTAAAAACATCACTATTTGCAGATGATATGATATTATACTTAAGTGACTCCAAAATTTCTATCAGAGAACTCCTACAGCTGATAAACAGCTTTAGCTAAGTGGCTGGATATAGAGTTAACTAAAAAAAAAAAAATCAGTAGCCGTTTTCTACTCAAAGGATAAACAGGCTGAGTAAGAATTTAGCAAAAAGATATGCATCACAATAGTCACAAATATTATAAAGTATCTCAGTGTGACTCTAACAAAGCAAGTATGACAAGAACTTCAAGTCTGTGAAGAAAGAAATTGAAGAAAATCTCAGAAGATTGAAAGACCTCCTATGTTCATGGATTGGTAGGTTTAATATAGTAAAAATGGCCATTCTTTCTGAAACCAATCTATAGATTCAATGCAATCCCCACTAAAATTCCAACTGAATATTTTCATAGAGTTAGAAAGAGCAATTTGCAAATTCCATTGGAACAACAAAAAACCCAGGATAGCAAATATTCTCACCAATAAAAGATCTTCTGGAGGAATCGCCAACTCTAACCTCAAGCTGTATTACAGAGGAATAGTGATAAAAAATGTATGGTTTTGGTAGAGACAGGGAGGTAGATCAGTGAAATAAAATTTAATATCCAGAAATTAGCCAATACACCTATGGTCACTTGATCTTTGACAAAGGAGCTAAAACCATCCAGTAGAAAAAAGACAGCATTTTCAACAAATGGTGCTGGTTCAACTGGTGGTCAGCATGTAGAAAAATGCAAATTGACCCATTATTATCTCCTTGTACAAAGTTCAAGTCCAAGTGGATCAAATATCTCCACATAAAATCAGATACACTGGAACTCATAGAAGTGAAACTGGGGAAGATCCTCTCAACATAACACCAATGCTCCAAGATTACCAATAGACAAATCGGACCTCATAAAATTCCAACGCTTTTGTAAGGCAAAGGAACCTGTTAAAAGGACAAAACAGCAATCAAAAGATTAGGATAAGATCATTACAAATCTTATATCTGATAGAGGGATAATATCCAATATTTACAAAGAAGTCGAGAATTAAACTCCAGAGAATCAAATATCCCTTTTAAAAAAATGGGCTACAGAGCTAAATGAAATGACCGAGAAGCACCTAAAGAAAGATTCAACCCCCTTAGTCATCTTGCAAATGCAAATCAAACCAATCCTGAGATTCCACCTCACACCAGTCAGAATGACTAAGATCAAAAACTCAGGTGACAACAGATGCTGTCGGAGATGTGGAGAAAGAGGAACACTCCTCCATTTTTTTTGTGATTGCAACCTGGTATTACCACTTGTGAAATCAGTTTTATGGTTCCTTAGAAAGTTGGACATAGCTCTACCTGAAGATCCAGCTATACCACTCCTGGGCATATACCCAAAAGATGGTCTAATATATAACAAGGACACATGCTCCACTATGTTCATAGCAGCCTTATTTATAATAGCCAGAAGCTGGAAAGAACCCAGATGTCTTTCAACAGAGGAATGGATACAGAAAGTGTGGTACATTTACACAATGGAATACCACTCAGCTATTAAAATCAATGACTTCATGAAATTCTTAGGCAAATGGGTGGAACTTGAAAATATCATCCTGAGTGAGATAACCCAATTACAAAAGAACACACAAGGTATGCACTCACTGATAAAAAGATATTATTCAGAAACCACTTGAAGCTCAAGATGAATGAAAACTAAAGTGTGAATGCTTCAGTCCTTCTTAGAAGGGGAAGCAAAAACACTCATAGTAAGAAATATGGAGACAAAATGTGGAGCAGAGACTGAAAGGTCATCCAGAGACTGCCCCACATGGGCATGCATCCCATTTATAGTCACCAATCCTAGACACTATTGGGGATGCCAAGAAATACATGCTGACAGGAGCTTGATATAGCTGTCTGCTGAGAGGCTCTGCCTCACAAATACAGAGGCAGATGCTCACATCCAACCACTGAACTGAGAACAAGGTTCCCAATGGAAGACTTAGAGAAAGGACTGATGTAGCTGAAGGGGTTTGAAACACCATAATGAGAACACAATATTAACCAACCAGATTCCCCAGAGCTCCCAGGGACTAAACCACCATCCCAGGAGAACACAAGCATGGACCTATGGCTCCATCTGTGTTTGTAGCTGAGAATGGCCTTATTGGGCATCAGTTGGAGAAGAGGCCCTTGGTCCTGTCAAGGCTGGATGCCCCAGTGTAGAGGAATGACAGGGCAGGGGGGTAGGAGGGAGTAGGTAGATGAATGAGGGACCACCTTTGTAGAAGCTAGGGGTGTCAGATAGCGGGTTTCTGGAGGGGAAACCAGGAAATGGGATAACATTTTAAATGTAAATAAAAATTCAATTAAGAGAAACTGAGGCGGGAGGGAGTGGTGGGAGGATGGGGGGGCACCCGCAAGGAGGCAGGGGGTAGGGGATGGGATGGGGGGTTTTTGGAGGGGAAACAGAGAAAAGGGATAATATTTGAAATGTAGATAAAGAAAATATGCAATAAATATAAAAAAACATTATTAAATTATTCTTATATATAAAAAGAAAATAACACACCAATCTATGTAAATAATATGTGATAATAAAGTATTTGTAAATGAAAGCCTCTAATTTTAAGTAATTGAGACTTAATGTCTAGGCTATGCTCCCAATCTCATGTCAGGCAAAAATTATGTCAGATTGTAGAAGAAAGAATGGTTTCTAGACAATTGAGGAGCTCCACCTTTTATACCCAAGCATGATTACCCTAGGAGTTGAAATAATTTGAATTTTGTAGCAAATTCCTTTAGCAGAAAATATTTCCTGCGAGTTTCTAAAGATGTGATGGCTTTCTGATACAGATGGACATAAGTTACCTCAGCTTAGTAGAACAGTGACATTTCTATACCTTTGTTTGACAAGAAAGGAAGAGATCTACTTATCTTTAAAAGACATTAGACTGGTTACAAGCAATAAGCATTGTACATTACATACCAGAGCCTCAAATTTGTACTTACTGTAGTGACTAAGCAAGGTAGATTATAAATCTTTCCAAATACTATTGAATTTAATAACCATAATTATACCACACAGGGATTGAATTTCATTAAAAATATTGAAGTTACTGGTCCTGAAATATATTGGTGAAAGTAGGTACAAATTATGTTGAGTATGATAATGTTATTTTAGCCATATTTTCACTAAATAATAACTGGGAGGGCTTTAGTAAGACTATTTGTATGGCTCTTTAGCTACATGTTCCAATGTAATAACAGCTTCAGGCTGACATTCTGTTTTGTCTTTCTAATACATTTAGAATAATATCTTACTTTTACCTCTCCTCACCCAATAGATTCTCTCTTTGAATGCCTGAGGGGAACAATTCAATGTGAGATTCTCTTTTTCAGAAAGAATCACATATCTTGTTCACTGTGTATCTTGTACACTGTAGAGTGTGTGATAATGCTTCTTCTAAAAGAGGAGCTCCAAACTGTCAAAGCCTAGCGCTTTTGTGAGGCTGGTATTTGTAAGAAAGTAGATTGAATTAGTCAGGGTCAGACAGCAGTTTGAGTAAATCACCAGGGATGGCCATGAGTGGCAGGGTGAAGCTATTGGGGTGCATAGACTTGGGAAATAAGAAAACAGATCTTTGAGCTATGCCTACTAAACAGACCTCTCTGGACATACCACATAAGAGTGATTGGATAGTGAATAATGAAAATGTTTGCATTTGTATTCACATTGAATGACTGTGGCACAATGAGCTAATGTGAGTGCTTTGGAGCACAGTTCTATATGGCGTATTTTCTACTCTACTGAAATCTCTCAAGTTTAGGACAAGATATTTCAGTTGTGTGACTGCATTGTGCATGTTGTCACAAAATGGGGTGGGCAAGAAATATTGCTCTTTAAAAGTTAGTGAACCGTGGGGATTTTTACATGGAATTGTAAAGAGTTCAAACTAGTCAAGGAAAGAAGTGGCAGATGGACAACTTGAAGGTTCAGGCAATGTATAAAAGACATAGGCATTGAGCTCAAAGGGTTTTCTTTTCAGAGATGCACAGCCTAGGCCTTAGTGACTTCAATAGGTTGTCAAGAAAATATCCATGTTATCACTTTGAGCTTTTTGCTGAATACAGTTTCCACATCCATCCTCAAGACAAGTTTATAGCTAGCTCCACACAGCCCATAAATTGTCTTGAAAAGACCCTAAATGGTTAAATTTGATTAAACAAATGGTTATTTTGAAAACTACTCATTAGCATCCTGTTACTGAGCAGAGCACTGTCTGAATTAAGTTGCTTGTTTCCAAACACCTGTTTGAAACGTGCCATATAAAGACTAAACGGAATAGAATTTTCTGTTTTAGAGACAAAATCTTAGACTTTTAAAAAATGATTAGTAACTTCCAAAACATTTTATGTGCCTTTGAAGATGATATGCTTCTGAGCAGTATGTTTTCAGTACTTACTTTTTAACTATGGAAAGATTAGATCATTTCCCTATAAAATCATTCTATCTGAATGCATCATTATTGCACACTATTTATCTTCTCATTTTGTAATTTCAGTTTCCATTGTCTAGTCAAATCTCTGAGTTGTAATTTATCTGACCTTCCTGCCATTGTTCTTACCCATTCTCAGTTCTATAGGAAGTTTTTATCTCTCTCACTGGGCTGCTGTAGTTTTCTTCTCTATTCATAGCACCCACCATGAATTTAAATTAATTAAAATGAAGTGTTTAATTCTTCGGTAGCACTTGCCACATTTTAAGTACTTAGCTAGTAGCTACCATACTTTATAGTATGAATATAGGATTTTTTTCATTGCCATAGATCTTTCAGAAGATTCTTTTGTTATGCTATTGCATTTTTGATAGATATCCAACCTAGAAGTCTCTCTTGAGCCTCACATGTATGATAACACTTGAATATTTTCATTAGGATGCCTCATAGTACTTGTATTATTTTCAGAAAATTCCTTTCCTGGAAGCTATCACCTGGAAGTTAAGGAATGCAAAGATAAAGAATCTCATCTTTATTCTTTGCAAAGTGGAGGATCATTGAGAATTTTGACTGTTCCCAGATGATTAATTTCAATATTGACAGTTCTTTACGGAAGAACCTTAGTTTCATTTGTTAATTTCTAAGTTGAACAATTTCTTACAATGACCTTGTCACAAGCTCCATTCTCTCTCATTGCCCCTGCTTCTCAATTAACTTCAAATACTGAATGCAAAACAAGTCTAACAAAGCAATCATTGTGATAGGAATGTCACAGATTGCTTAATTGACACTTCCCAATCTCTCATTTATTTGGATTTCCAAATCAACAGAACTAAACTACAAATTAATTCATTAGTACAAACAATAAGAAATGAGGTCAGGATTATTAAGAGGAGAGTAGACAAGCAGATGAATTGATCCACAGGCTGATACAGGTTGATCCCTGAAACTCAGCAGAAATAGGTCACCCCCACCTCTCTTAATTGCATGCCCACAAGCTTTCTTCTGTCAAGCTTAGAAATCTTGGGGCTTATTTCTACACAGTGTAATTATGTTTCCATATCTGATCGTGTCCAATTTTGAAATGAAATAAACAGTAGGAACTAGTCACATTAGCAAGTGGAGCCACCAAATTACATTCATTAAGCCGTTGTTCAATTATGGAGTTCAGTCCTCCAGTGACCCCAGGAAAGCAGAAATTCAGTTTACAATTAAAGATTTGTGCTACTCAATTAATATATGTACAATTTTTGGAATGAATGTGCTGTTTCTCTTTCTATCAAAGAGAATCTAGACTCAGAAATTGCTTGAATAAAGAATAAATACACTTCGATGAAAAGAAGCTGCATTCACCTTGATCAAAATTGGGTTAGTAATTATCTACCATAATTAATTATAATAATCCTTTGGATTTATAATTATAAACCTTCAGAAGGGTCTCAGTGTTATTCTCGAGTAACAGCAAAATAACAAGCAATATTTTCCATTTCCTTCTCTACAACACACAGGGCAATTCTCTATTGAATCACTAGTATTCTTTTATTATAGCTATGTCCCATGCTTCAAAAAATACCCTTATCTCTATCCCATTATACTGCTCTCACTGTTAGTCTCAGCTTGCATTTCCACCTTTGAATGCTTTGTTCTACCCTGTTGAAGTGAGCTACCACTTATCAGACTGGCAAGATGTCTGATAACTGAGTCTTGATTCTGATAGTTAACTAACTCTGTGACCTTCTTTTTTGGACTGGACATTTCTGTCTGCTGTGTCTCAGAAATTATATTACCAACCCTGAACAATTAATGCCTTGGTATACAAATGGTCTACTATGTGCAGAGTTCCTTAAACACCTTAAACATTAGGTAAATATAAAAGTGTATGATCTTGTATAATTTGCATTTTGAAAGGCAGTCTCATAAGCAGATATCATATCCTCTGTATACAAGTTGAGAACACCCACATGTGACTTTTTTTCTCTCACATTGTCTTTTGATTTGCATCTGGATCCTGGGTCAGTCTTATATTGGAACATTTGGCTTGTATGTATTAAAATTCACCATTTTTAATCTTGAATTAGTATTACTAAAGTTTCAGACAGTGTCCAGACATTTATCACTATGGTATTAGGCAAAGGATTCATTTAGGTACTGGATGTGGAGATGTGAATGTGATATTTCAGACTATTACAGATTTCTCAATCATTTTTATAGGCAACTGGGTCTAACAGACAGGTTAATAAGGATAACAGGCACAATGTAAAAATCAAGTTCTTCTCATCAAATCTCATCAACTAGAACAAAACTTCAGTCCACAACAGGTAACTAATACACATTTGAATCATTCTGATCTCAATGTTTCTGACCTCTGTATTTCAAATGACTTGGAGTCAATTGACTTTATCTGCTTACTGCACACATTTAATGTAGTTTTATGCATCATTCTGGAAAATAACATTTTTTTCACCCATTCTTTTTCTCCTCTATCAGAGATTGGACATTTTTTATATATAATTTATTGTGACCTCACTTTCAAATCTCCAATGAAATATGGTAAGAAGCATCTTTTAAATTTTGATTTCCTGTTAGATTTGTTAACTTTCAGATCAGCTGCCATTTTGGATTGCTAAATGGCCTTCTAATTCCCATTTCATGCCTGGTGCTTTGTCTCTTGTCAGTTCTACAGGACTGTCAGAGCTTATTTACTAACCTCGCCTATCTCCTCCTTCAGAACTCTTCAGCCAGGCTCTTTCTCCTGCTCTGTATTCTGTTCACTGCTCTGCTACCTCACAAGCCTCAGCTGCAATGGGAAAGTACATAGGAAATTGGAAGCTAGCCTCCATGATATATACATTTATGAGAAGTGCCCCCCTTCATGAATTTGTGCCATTTTGTATATTACAAGTTTGTTCTCTGGTAAAACAACTTACAAAAAATTAAAAATCAACTACATTTCAAGAAAACCTATGTAAGTTCAAGTTACACAAGTCACATTTAAGTAAAGCTGTTTGGGGGTAGGGTACTCTTGCTGATACTCGGCCTTATATATATTTTGTATTCAGAAAAAGAAAATTGAGAGCAACTAGTGTATGGCTTATTGTCTGATATAGTTTTGAGTTCTGTCCTTTACTATCCAAGTGTTTGCACTGAAAATATTTTCAAAGACATGTATTAGTCACACAAATAATAGTGATACACTCACTGACTGTTAAAGTTGGAACATAAAGGAAATGGATTTTCTCACAGAGCAACTGGCATTTTGGGGATAAAAATAATGTATTCAGTAAATAAATTTCACATAGCCTGAGTAAGCACTCCTACAGACTATTCAGATCAATATTTGATGAGAATGTATCAAAGCAAACTTATTGCTATGAGGAGCCACTGCTGTCTTTTGATTGAAGTTAATAAAGCAGACATATTAGTGTAGAGCACTTGCTGCATGCATTTGAAATTTGTCCTAACCACCACTAGAGCTGCTAATGGAAGACAGTAATTACTGTCCACATAACTCTAAAATAATTAGGAAAATGGGCACTTTTTGGAATCATGCTATTAAAATGCAGGCCTGTTAACAAAAAAGTTTCTGGACATGTGTTGGCTTGAATCCGTGAACATAAAAGTGAAGGCAGCCTTTTTACCTTACAATTGAAATCTCTTTTCTGTTACAATCTGCAAAGCTTAAAAAGGGCAAGGAATTTGGAGATCTTGCCAATGACACAGTGTGGCACAGAAAGTCAAGTGTGACAGTGACAGAATTCTGCACATCCCTTTACAGCAAAAACACTGTAGCCATCCTGCAGCTCCAGGCCTGCTCTTGCTTCTTCCATGTAAAGAAAGACAGCAAATTTAAATGCATCTCTTGGATGCTTCCCTGAAGGCATAGATAGCTCATTGCATTGACAAGGACTTCCTAGGACTGGAGCTGTTCAGGGCATTCACTTCCATCTCTGAATAAATCAGTGTAGAACTGGCAGTGCCAGACAGGTGTGCCCTGCTCCCAGCATCAGGCTGGGGCCCAGCGGATTTGCAGTCAGTGCACTCCCCTGACTGAAACATGAGAGAATGCTAAATGTGGTGTGCGTGAAAGAGAAGATGAATGGTTCCTGGAAGCATATTGTCAGTTGTGAGACAAGGCTCCCTCCCATAAAAGACAAGAAGATGCTTAAAGAAAGGGATCCTGGGACAGCATCAATAAAGGAGAGACAACCTGATAAGAAAACATGGTCTCCAAGGACTAGGGCATGTGCATACTTTCCCAGTCTATTTAAAATGTCTTGAATGTAATTTGTAATTGTGGCTTGTCGGATCTGAAATAAAAAAGAAATAAAAGGGGCGAGGGGGTGGAAGCCTTGCGAAAGAAAGGCCTGCCTGGAATGTATAGGGGAAGCAATCTTTTTAAACAGAGGTGGCTGCTTGGGAAAAACTGCACAACTAACAAAACCTTGATGCTAGTGGTGAGTCAGGAATGGTTTAGTGCAGAATTGCTGAAATAGAGGGTTAAATCATGTATTAATCTTTGCAACCTGCTCAAAATTCTTTATAGTGCAGAAGAGCTTCCATGCTTATGATCTCAGCTCTCTGCATGGCTACCTTGTGAGAAATGGACAGTGAGAATTTTCATCCTAACTTCACAGATGAGGAACATGATATTCAAAGATGCAAATGACTTGTCTTAGATCAGATCTTCTGACTTCCAGGCCAGTGCTCTTGTAATGACAGCATTTGAAGGACTCGGTGTCCTGTGTGACTATATTTCATACTTATAACATAGGTACTTCTGGGCCAAGGGAATTTGTATCCTATATTCAACTCCGATGTCCATTGCAAGTCCCCAGAAATCCTCCCATATAATTTTGCTGTATTTTTTTAATGATGTCCACTCACAGGTACTTCCCAACTCAGAAAACATACAGAAGAAAACCTGCTAGAAAAAAAGGGGGAAGGAGAGAGATAGGGAGAATGAGACATACAGAGAGAAAGACAGACAGACAGACATAGCCATGCAGAGAGAGAGAGAGAGAGAGAGAGAGAGAGAGAGAGAGAGAGAGAGAGAGAGAGAGAGAGAGAGAGAGGCTGTGAATAGCAAAAGAAGGGAAAGCAAAGCAGCTCTGGCCTTTCCAGATCTGATGTTTTATTCTATATAAGAAACCTTCTGCCCTACCTAGAAGACCTAATCAGTGTTTTATAACACATTCAAAAAAGAAAAAAAAATCCCACCACAACCAACCAACAATCCTCCCCCAAAAGAAAATAAACAAATAAACTAAACCAAAAAAAAAAAAACCAAAAAAACCCCCAAGAAAAACAAAAAAGCAAAAAACAAAAAAATTCCCTTACTAGATTTTTGTGCTTTTGTCCCAATTTTGGAAGACTTCCTGTTTTCTTACTTTGACTAAACCCTGTTCACTGTGCTGAGGCAGACATAACATCACTGGCCCTGAGAAACTTCTACTACAGGTTCATCCTATGGAACATCAGCCCATTCAGTATCTGTTTCATGCTTCAGATCCCTGGTGATTGCTGACTAGAGCAGTCACAACTGATTAGATTGCAAGTGACAGAAATTGAACTTGATCTAAATGGCTTAGGGAGAGAGAGAGAAGAGAGGGAGAAAGAAAGTGAGGAGGAGTGAGAGGTAAGGAGACATGGAGGAATTTAATGGATCAAGAAAGTGAGAACTATCAAGGACAGGGTGTCAGGGACATTTAGTAGCAGAGTAAAAGTGCCGCTGGTGTTCTTGTTGATCTCTGGTTTTCTTGTGGTTGTGTCTTTTTTCTCTCAGATTCTTCTGCGTACCCTGGTGGTAAATAGTTCCTACCCTCTGTATCTGTATACAAGCTTTAGAGGGAAATTTAAACCATCTCCTTCACTTCATTTCAGATGATTCTAGGAGCTTAAACCAATTGGCCTGCTTGCTTTATGTACCTTTTCCTAGAAATATCTGGTAAGACTTAAGGCAAAACATTTAACCTTATTCCTGGGGGAAACTGTGGACCTTATTCTTGGTTCCTTTTCTAGAACACAGAAGAAATTACTGTGGATCCAGTCAGCCTTATTAGTTGTTCTCTATCACATTATTTCTGATGAATTGCTTCTTCATTCTGAAAGCATTATCTTGCCTTTTCTACTAAAGGATTTTGACAACTTTTTGACAATTTAATGTATTTAGGAACACATCATATATTCTTGTAGAGATCTGATAAAATGTACAGTATTTTTGTATAATTTCAATTCTTTACATGCTAATCAAGTGCCTTTTCTGTAGCGAGTTTATTCCACATGTAAGGAACATTTTCTAAATGCTCCAACCTCTATCACAGAAACCTTAGTAGTCCCTAAAACTATGTTATTTCTCATATCTGTCTGCAGACCTCTGTTTTCTCAATTTGGTGATGCCTTTGTGAATTTTTTCACTTGACTGAAAATATAATCAGCCTCTAAGAGTCAGTTGAAGAACCCTTCACTTTTGGAAAGCCATTTTTGATCTTACTTGAAGACCTCGGTGAAGTGCTGCTCCTCTGTGTTCCCAGAGCATCTTCCATAGCACTTACTGCTCACTGCTGTGTATCTAACCATTGTCTTATTTTCCATTTTATGAACAGTGAGTGTTACTTAAAGGATCCACTTCTTTAATCATCACCACCTCCTGAGTACTTGTTAGAAATGCATATTCTTGGGCTTTGCTCCAGAGTTAATGAATCAGAGACTCTGGGGTGAAGCCAGAATTCTTTGTTTCAGTTCATCCTCCGAGTAATTCTGATGCATGTTCAGCTATGAGAATCTCTGAGATAGATACTCTTAGCTATTGTCGTAGGATCTGCCTCATGATAGTTGCTTGGTTAACTCTTATATGGATGAATTAGAGAATCAATATATTTTCTCCTAAGCAAAGATTTTGGATATGTTCATTTTTCAAGCATTTTCACTATCAGGTAGATGCCTTATTCACATCCATTCATTTATTCAGTCATTTCATTCATTCATACCAGGAAAACTAGGAATCCAGAACTAAATTGCAATCATTATCACAATAATGAAGACTATATGGGGAACTTTCAGGATTAAATGGTATAATATTACCAATATAACACATTTCCTCTATATCTTTTAAGAAAAATTCCAGAGAAAATCATGATCTTGAAGCCACTGTCATTCTTTGAGTTTTGTGTGATGTTTGAAAGACAGAGAGAGAGAGAGAGAGAGAGAGAGAGAGAGAGAGAGAGAGAGAGAGAATCCCTCACTAAATCCTGAATGCCTCCAAGTCATCCTTGCTGATAAACCCCAGACTTAAGTTGTAAACAAATTATAGACCAAAAAACTTTCCTTTGGCACATTCGTTCAAGAACTTTATTGCTGTCTGTGAGCTACTTGGTTCCTTTCAGAGGGAGCAATTCTTTGCGTGCTGGGCTAAGCAGGGCCGTCCTGCAGATTGGCAAAGATGAGTGGGAGTGTGTGAGAGAGACTGAGCTGTCTCAATAGCCCAATGTTATGCTTTCAGCAAGCTTTTGAGAACAAAGTCTCTGTTTTTATTGCTCTCCCTGCCAGTGATTGCAACTAGCTTCTTTCAGTGAGCCGTCCCATGCCTTTGCACTCAGTGCCAAAGCAGGGCATCCCTGAGCACTCTAAGCCCTTCACAGGGCCCTGAAATGAGGCCATTCTTGAGGCAATCCTCTCTCTTATTCTGCACACACAGGCACACACACACAAACATTTTCTGATAATCCTTTCCTGAATCCCAAAGAAGACAGTGCATATAAAGACTCAAAGAACAAAAGATCTCTTCTTATACAGTTTTCCCCCTGAAACTATAAGTTATTATGCCAATGTAAGGGATTAAAAACAGAAAACAAACAAATAAAATATGCTATTTATCTGAAAATGTATTCTTTTTTCATGATGTGCAAAATATATGTCATAAAAATGCTTTGAGATTAAAAACGCTTGAAATTTGAAGGTAAACTTAAACTTAGTGGATAAAGGCATACATTGTTTCATACATGTGATACAAGGGTGACTGGCAACAAGTATCTCTGAAATAGCAGTCTTCATTACATTACAATACCTGGACATATTTACTAAACACACCAACTTTCCTTGGATTGTCTCACTAACTATATATTCCAGGAAAATGACAATTTAAATGGTTATTCTTAGCAACTCTAATGTGTACTTACTGTCAGTGGTTATTTCATGACTTGATTTTGAACATTCCTTCTAATACAGTAACTGTGGTTATTTGTATTTCCTCACACTTTATTATGTACCTACCTTTTCTTGTGCCTCCTCTTTCTGTTGCTTCTGCTCACCTTCTTTTATTTCTTTCTCTCCTTCTTCCTCTCTTTCTCTCTCTCCTTTTTGTTCCCCTTATCTCTTTTTTTTCTTTCACCTCACATTCTATCTCCTGTCTATTTTATTTCTATCTAAATAAAGGGAAGAGTTACTAATAGCTTAGTCATTACTTTGGATCTCTTATATATTAGATCAGCCTTAGCTTCTTCTTACCTTAACTTTTTTCATGTGACAAAACTCTGCTATTATATCTGGTAATTTATGGCAGAAGAAGAAGACAAAGAAGAAAAAGAAGAAGAGGAGGAGGAGGAAGAGGAAGAAGAAAAAGAAGAAGGAAAAGGAGGAGGAGAATAACTTGGTATGTGATTTTTGCAGTATTTGATACCTTCCATGGTAAAAATATTCCATCAGTCATAACTCATTTTAAATTGCGTAAATGATGTCATATGTAGTTGGGAAGACATATAAACTATTCAAGCAAGTTAGTATAAGTTCGCTCCAATTCAACAAAACTAGATTATTTTCAATCTTAAAATTGTTTTCTGTTTTATGTAACTAACAAGCTAAAAATGGTGTGTTTTCTTTAAACCAAAGAAAAGGCACTCATTGCTACCATAGAAAAGCTGAGGCTTCATGGTTGTGTGGGTTGGGTTTAAACACCAGTTTTACTATTTAAAACTGTGTGATAGCTACTTAAATGATTGGTCCTGGCTTCATTATATGTAAAACAAACCCTCGTTAGTGAGGTGAATGTAACATATGAATGACTAATAATAAAGAACATAAAGGAAAAATAGCAGCATTAACATTAGAAACATTAACACTAACCTGGAAAATTTTTTAACAGGAAGCTGAAAGAGTCATCTCAGTGCACCTTAAGGTTAATGATGAGAACCATTAGTTTATCTGCTATTTACCATGTTCTGGGTACTATTTAACATGGATTATTTTATTTTAAAGATATATGAGGCATATACATATGAGTAAGCTGACAGTTCAAAAGGAAATTCAGTTTTTTAAACTTCAGTTTCAAAAGTATCAAAAGGACAAATCTAGAAACAGAGAATGGAAAATATGAAATTAGTATCACAGTTTTGAACTTTGTGCTTTTATTGAAATCAACTCATTTACAAACATCCAACATATGCGAGATAAACAAAATACTATGAAAGAACCAGTTACAAACTTGAGTAAGACTGGTTCTTCCTATTAGGAAAAGATGTACACTCAGACTTAAAGCACTGATTTAAAGCTAATTTTAACCAACTCTTATGTTCTTTTGTATTGGTTAGATATGAAGCCATTCACCTGAGTGTCTTGTTCCTAGGTTTTTATTGCAAACACAGCATACTATCCTTCCAAAATCCTCCAAAATTGAAATTGTGGGAGCACATCCAAACTAATTTTAGGAAGCTAGAATTACCATCATATCAATACCAGACAAGGACCTTACAAAATAGAAAACTATAAGGCAATATGTCTGATTAAGATAGCTGCAAAAATTCTCAACAAATTATTAGCAAAACTAGTTTGATAGCACAGTTAAAGGGCAAATTACCGTCATTAATTAGTATTTAGCTTCAGGATATAAAGATAATTCAATAATGACGATTCTATAAATGTCAAATGTTAATAAAGAACAAAAGGTACAAATAACAAAAGTTGTTTCAGTAGATTCATAAAAGTGATTTGATCAATTTAGCATAGCTTCATAATAAAAATTCTCAACAAGTTAAATATGGGGAATGGGCCTTAACATTTAAAAATTGCCTTAAAAATGGGGTTCAGAGCTAAACAAAGAATTCACAGCTGAGGAATGCCGAATGGCTGAGAAACACCTAAAGAAATGTTCAACATCTTTAGTCATAAGGGAAATGCAAATCAAAACAACCCTGAGATTTCACCTCACACCAGTGAGAATGGCTAAGATCAAAAACTCAGGTGACAGCAGATGCTGGCGAGGATGTGGAGAAAGAGGAACACTCCTCCATTGTTGGTGGGATTGCAGACTGGTAAAACCATTCTGGAAATCAGTCTGGAGGTTCCTCAGAAAATTGGACATTGAACTGCCTGAGGATCCAGCTATACCTCTCTTGGGCATATACCCAAAAGATGCCTCAACATATAAAAGAGACACGTGCTCCACTATGTTCATCGCAGCCTTATTTATAATAGCCAGAAGCTGGAAAGAACCCAGATGCCGTTCAACAGAGGAATGGATACAGAAAATGTGGTACATCTACACAATGGAATATTACTCAGCTATCAAAAACAACGAGTTTATGAAATTCGTAGGCAAATGGTTGGAACTGGAAAATATCATCCTGAGTGAGCTAACCCACTCACAGAAAGACATACATGGTATGCACTCATTGATAAGTGGCTATTAGCCCAAATGCTTGAATTACCCTAGATGCCTAGAACAAACGAAACTCAAGACGGATGATCAAAATGTGAATGCTTCACTCCTTCTTTAAATGAGGAAAAAGAATACCCTTGGCAGGGAAGGGAGAGGCAAAGATTAAATCAGAGACTTAAGGAACACCCATTCAGAGTCTGCCCCACATGTGGCCCATACATATACAGCCACCCAATTAGACAAGATGGATGAAGCAAAGAAGTGCAGACCGACAGGAGCCGGATGTAGATCGCTCCTGAGAGACACAGCCAGAATACAGCATATACAGAGGCGAATGCCAGCAGCAAACCACTGAACTGAGAATAGGTCCCCTATTGAAGGAATCAGAGAAAGAACTGGAAGAGCTTGAAGGGGCTCGAGACCCCAAAAGTACAACAATGCCAAGCAACCAGAGCTTCCAGGGACTAAGCCACTACCTAAAGACTATACATGGACTGACCCTGGACTCTGACCCCATAGGTAGCAATGAATATCCTAGTAAGAGCACCAGTGGAAGGGGAAGCCCTGGGTCCTGCTAAGACTGAACCCCCAGGGAACTAGTCTATGGGGGGAGGGCGGCAATGGGGGGAGGGTTGGGAGGGGACCACCCATAAGGAAGGGGAGGGGGGAGGGGGATGTTTGCCCGGAAACCGGGAAAGGGAATAACACTCGAAATGTATATAAGAAATACCCAAGTTAATAAAAAAAAAAAAGAAAAAAAATTGCCTTAAAAGGCGACAGGCTAGTTGCTCCAGCATAGGGGTATGCTGAAAAGGTGAGATAGGAGTGGGTGTGTGAGGGATTACCCTCTTAGAGGCAAAGGGGGTGGGAGAGGATGGGGGATTGTGGGGGAAAGACTGGGAAGGGGGACATTTGAGATGAAAATAAATAAAATAACCAATTAATAAAAAAGGCTCTAATACACCACTAAAATAAAAAAAATGACCAGAACAAAGCCAACAGCTAATATAGAAGTAAGCATGGACATGCTAAAATCATTCTAAGATCAGAAGCAAGTAAAGGATGCATATGTTTACCACGTTGTTCCACTAGAGTACTGGCAGACCCTGTCATAACAATTGTGTATGTGAAAAAAAGTATTCCCAACTAATTTTCAACCAATGTCCTGATAACATGGATTGGAAGAAGGAAAGAATAGAGTATTATTGCCATAGCACAAAATAAACACAATCAATAAGATTATTTTCTTTGTTAGGATCCTCTTAGTTGACTTTTTCAATCTCAGAGCTGTGGATAATCTTGATTTTCTACTCTGGTGAATGAAAAGTGCCAAGATTAGTAAAGCAGGCCTCTCACTATTTATGTGAGGGAGCTTCGGAGATAATTCATCAAACGAGCTTGATGATAAACTTTAATTGTTAATTTGACAGCCTAGAATCATCTGGGAAGAGCCTCACTGAGGGACTCTCTGTGATTGTTTGGCCTGTGTGCATGTCTGTTTAGGACTGTCTTAACTTAATTGATTTGGGAAGACCCAGGCCTCTCTGGTGGCACCAAATCTACGTAGAAAGTCCTGAACAGTTTAAGAGTAGAAAAAGTGAGCAGAGTATGAGCAAGAAAGTGTGGACACATTGATTTTTCTTTGCTTTGATTTTGGATGTTATATGTCTAGCATTACTTGGTGTCATAGTAAATAACTTCCTCATTGTAATTGTGAGATAAGTTAATCTTTCTCCTCTTTCTTTTGTCATAGTATTTTATCTAAGCAACAGAAATGAAACTGGAGAAGGAAAGAAGATATAATCTGTGTGAAGGAAGCATCATCTATAACCTGGAAACCGGGATAGAATGGGTGAAAAGAAAGGAAAGTTCACCATTTTCTCCATCTCTGTCCTTGGCTATCATTATATGATTTGATCAGTTTCATTGTGCCTTCCTTTACTTCATTTACAATATATCCATTTAAGTTTGTTAAATCAAGCACTTCTTCACAGAGACACACACAAAAATTCTAACCAATATAGAGACAGAATTCATGCTAAATATCAGTTGGATGCTCCCTGCTGCTACATGGACCTCTAAGTGATTTCCCAAAGCAAGACAAAACACCCATTTACTGGTCTCTCAAATGAATTGGTCAGGCAATAAGTACGAAGTCATTCTCTTGGAAGATGTAACCCAGCCCTAGTCTAAGGGTATGATGTCCACGGTGCTAGCAATTTTCATTTGCCTGTCTTCCTATACACATATAATCTTTACCACATTCATTTCCTTTTTGTCATACTGGTTGCTTACCTGCTTACTCTCTATTTGTTGTTTTGTTTATTCATATTCCTCAGATACAAGCAACCACTTCTGCTTATCTTATAAGCAACATGGATAAAAGACAATAGATAACTGTCAACTAATAGAACCAAATGACATAATGTAGACTTAAGGTTAATAAAATAAAAATCTGAAATTATTAAACTCTCCATTATATTGTATGTTGCTTTTGTCAGTGTTAGGTATAGGATGAACTTCTGTACCAGAAGACATTCTGTTTTTACAATAAGAATTCAGAAGACAGAATTCAACCTATCCTCTAACCTCTCAAGTGTCATTACCTTCTCCAAAATTGAACAAAGTACTCTTTATCTCTCGACATTCTGAACTTTTTTGGACCTTGAGAGCTGAACAGTTACTCAGCTACTCTTAAACAAAGACTGCCCCTCCTCCATCAGTTTAAGTTATCTTCTTCCCCCAACTGTACAGCTTTTAGAGAGATAACAGAGGAAGGGAACATCAATCTACTAGTGAGACAATCCATAAAGACCCTACAGATTATTGTGATTACAGATGTTACAATGTGATCACCCCTCATATCCTCTACTGTTTTTGATAAAACACTAGATTCTTATATGCCTATCTGTTGAAACACAGGATTACAAAGAAGGAAAACAAACTTTAAAAAAGGAGGAAAAACTAAAAAGAAATGAAGGAATGGAGCAAGTAAGTAGTGTACATTTGATGAGGTTATCTGAATTCCAAAATTCATTTATATAGAGCTTACAATAATTTCCACATATATTAGCATCTCTCTCTCTCTCTCTCTCTCTCTCTCTCTCTCTCTCTCCTTCCTTTCTTTCTTTCCATACCAAACACTTACCCTCTCCCAGTCCCCTTTCACAAAGTCCTTTACCCTATCCTCTCTTCTCTTCTGCTCTGAGAGGGTTGGGCACTCTGTGTATTCTCCCATCCTGGCACACCAAGTCTTTGCAAATGGTAGGCACGTCCTTTCCCACTGAGGCCAAACAAGGCAGCCCAGTTAGAAGAATGTATTCCACATACAGGCAACAGCTTTCTGGATAACTCCTCCTCCAGTTGATTGGGACACACATGAAGACCAACCTGCACATCTGCTACATATGTACTGGGGGCCTAGGTCAAGCCCGTGTAGGTTCTTTGGTTGGTGGCTCAGTCTTTGAGAGCCCCAAGGGTACACGTTAGCTGACTATGTTAATTTTCCTGTGGAGTTCCTATCCCCTTCACGGTCTTCAATTCTTTCCCCAACTCTTTCATAAGAGTCCCTGACCTCTGTCCAATGGTTGGCTGTAGGTATCTGCATCCATTCAGCCAGCTCCTGGGCAAAGCCACTCAAAGGACAGCGACGCTAGGTTCCTCTCTGCAAGCATAGCAACATATCATTCAGTTCTATTTTTTTTTCATTCAGTTCTATTTTAATTCCCTGTGTCCCAGGCTGAATTCATATAATAACCATGCAGTTAGTCAATGGTGATATGTAGGTTAAAGTTCACGAAATAAAGTATAAAAATTGTTTTAAAAGACAGGCTCTCAGTTCCTTTTACACAAAGCACAGGACAATGCTTCAGAAGGAGTTCACACACGCACACACATACACACACACACACACACAGAGAGACAGAGAGAGAGAGAGACAGAGAGAGAGACAGAGAGAGAGACAGAGAGAGAGACAGAGAGAGAGAGAGCTCATTTGTACCTTCTGCCATTCCACAGCTGACCTATCTCATGCAAACACCCAATTGATTTATTTTCAAAATGTAGTGAACTCATTCTAAAACCTTAGATAGTGTCTTTGTTATATCTTTCTCAAGCAACCTTTTTCTAATCTGAGTTTTGTAATTATTACAGTTGGACTTTAGGAGAGAACTAGAGTCCATTAAAATTAATATGTTAGGTAAATGTTTTATCCTTTGCTTTCTTATAGATGCAAACAAAAACAGTTCAATCAACTCAAGGATGCAGTTCTTTCTTCATTCTTTTTCTGTAATAACAGCTAGTAAAGCTATTCACTGTAGCTAGGATGGCATTTTAAACATATTTTAGTTACTTTATAATTATGTATATATGTATGTAGGTTTGTGCATATAAACACAGGGTCCTAAGGAGGCCAAAGACTTTGGCTATTCTGGAGCTAGAAGTATAAAGAGTTATTACACATATTACATAGGTGTTGAGGACCAAATTCAAGTATTTTGCAAGCATAAGCTCTTAACTGTGAGGCCATCATATCTCCAACTACATAGGACAGTTTACAAAGGATTGAAAGAGCTGAATTGGCTTGCAACCCTGCAAGAACAACAATGCCAATCAACCAGAGCTTCCAGGGACAAAACCACCACCCAAAGAGTACACATGGACTGACCCAGGGCTCCAACTGCATATGTAGCAGAGAATAGCCTTGTTGGGGCACCAGTGGAAGGGGAAGCCCTTGGTCCTGCCAAGGTTGGACCTCAGTGCAGGGGAATGTCGGGGGACAGTGGTAAGGGTGGGTGGATAGGGGGGTGAACACCTGTATGGGGGAGGGGGAGGGGATGGGGGGCTAATGGACAGGAAACCGGGAAAAGGAATAATATTTGAAATGTAAATAAAGAAATATATCTAATAGAAAAATAAAATTTCAAAAAAATAAAAGAACACTGTTCTAATTTCTTTATTATTACAATGAGAAAGATCATTTACATATGCTATTCAATATTCTATTAACTATCAGATATAATGAATTTAATGCCACTTTCTTACAGAAATGTCTTAGTCCATAAAGGGCACAATAAGAAAATACTATAAATAAGACAGTCCTTGGTTAATGGAAGAATTGCTGTCAGATGAAGGACATCATTCCCATAACAAATGTCTGCCTAATATATGGTTCAACTTTCTAAAAGACCACCCCTCCTAATATCATCACCCTGGGTCTAACAACTGGGGCATCATAAGCTTCATTCTCTTGTAGGAACCATTTCTAATGAATCATTTTAAAGTAGACCTCATTGAGAGATTTTTTTCATAGCTTCCTGTAGTTATATGGATGATTGTTACAAAATGCAATTTTGTTTTCAATTGATAAATAAATTACATATGCAATATAATGTATATGCATATATCAATATAAATGAATAAATCAAGTTAGTTAACATGCCATTACTTCACATGCGTCAAATGTTTTGTGGTAAGAACACATAAAACCAACCCTAGTAAAAATATTAATATCATATGCTGTGGCCAGTATCTGCAGTCATTAAGAATCTCTACAATTTATCCTTCCATTTCTCACTAAAATTTGTTTTAATTTGATCTATATTTCCTTATTTATCTTACCCCAGGCTTTGGCACATTCTACCTTTTGTTTATATGTTTTGTTCGTACAATATACTTGTTACACAAGTTATGCTATGTAGTATTTTTCTGTTACAGCTTTGCTTGGTGGCATGAACCCAGGAGAGTGGCCAAAAAATTAGTCAGACTAAAGTTTCGTGTAGTATCCAATTTTATTCAGGGCATCAGACACTTTCTTTTCTGAGGGTTAAGCAAGATCATAGAGCAAAGTTCAGTTGAGTTCAAGTTGAATTCAGTCAGAAGGACAAGGTGTCATGAGCTTCGGTTGTATACAGTTACACAACAAGGACAACTTGTTCTTGGAAACATCATCCATAAAAATGGCTAAGATGATGGGTAGTTTGAAACAAAAGCACAACTGGTTTTATGGCAGAACAGAGGTCAAAAGACTCTTTGTCTACTTGGAGTTTACTCACAAGCTCTCAGAAATCTCACACAATCTTTCATGGACTGTGTTGTGACATTTGTCCTTCTATACTTTGCTTACCTCATTTAACATATTGTTCTCCAATGATGGACATAAAACATGACAGCATTTCATAGGTCTGCACCAGGTCCTCTGTATATCTATTGTACTTTCAGTTTAGTATTTTTATTGAGGCCCGAGTATGTGAACAAGTGGCTCTGATTCTTGTGTCTTTTCTAGGGCACTATTTCTATTGTTGGTTTGCCTTATCCAACTTCAACATGATAGTTTTTACTTTATCTTATTAATATTTTTTTTGTTCTTTTGATGGTTATCTCTTAGAAGACTGTTCTTTTTTTTTTTTTTTTTGTTCTTTTTTTCGGAGCTGGGGACCGAACCCAGGGCCTTGCCCTTCCTAGGTAAGCGCTCTACCACTGAGCTAAATCCCCAACCCCAAGACTGTTCTTTTCTAATGAGTGAGTCAAAGGGAGTATTTCTGGATGAAAGTGGATGGGAAGAAGGAATTTTAAAGAGCAGAAGGGATACAGTAGTCAGGATTAATAATATGAAGTAAGAATTAATTTTCAATAAAAGGGAGACAATTTTTAAAACAATAGCATTTCAGTTTCCTTATTTGTTGAGATTGAGTAACATTCCACTCCCTCTCCATATGTGCATTCCATTCATCCACTGATAATCACTTAGAATGCCTTTTCTGTGGCAAAAGTATTCTAATCAATATGAGTGCAGGATTCTTTAATACTCCTATTTCAGCCTATTTCGATGCATATCTAGAAGTGATAGAGATGGTTATATGGTAATACTCTTCTGTTTTTATAGGAAGCTTCCACATGTGTTCAAACTTGGTATATTCACTTACAAACTTATTATTCATACACAGAGGTTCCCATTTTTCCTTGTCTTCATCAACATTTGCCTTTCATATTTTGGTCATAATTATTTTAATTGGTGTCAGTTATCACACTGTAGTTTTAATCTGCATTTTTAGTTGATTCATAATGGTGATCATTTAAGAATTACAAAAGTACATTTGGTGACCTAAAAGGTATCTAAATAAGAAAAGAGTCTTTGGTTCCAAACTAAGTAATCTTAGTTTTAAAAAGCCTGAGACCCCACCTAAGACAAAAACATAATTTCATTAATTTTTAAGCTTCAAAATTATTATAGAAGAATCTGTAGCATTTTGTGTTGCAAACAAAATAAAATTTGAAATTAAAAATTAATTTTATTCATAAATCTGAAAATAACATATTACTTAGTAATAACCTTAAAAGCCCCATGTTATTTTCCACAGAAAATGGGTAGGCAGTCAAAGTCAATATTTGTATGGAATGACAAAGGACTTCAAATGGACAAAACAATGTTAATCAAAGAGAATGAAGTTGAAGACGTCACACTATGTATGGTATTTAAAGTTATATTACAATGTAAGAATAATCAAAACTAAATAGAATTGACATAAAAATATACAGAGTTGTGAAATAAGAAACATCACACCCAGGCATTTATGATTACTTTAGTTTTGAAAGAGGTACCAAGATGCCTAATGGGGAAAGAACAATGTATTAAAGGATATTGGGTAGAACTGGATATGCACATTCAGATATATTATAGCTAACCATGAATTTTTATATTCAGGAATCAACTAAAAAAGTATCAGAGACTTTGATGTAAAGTTGGAAACTGTAAAACTACTCGAAACTGAACAGGAAACTTTGCACAAAAGCATTATCATTGTCAGTGAAGTCATTCTGAAGCATCATTATTGCTACCTGAAAAGAGCAAGGGGAATGAATACTCTATGACCTTGGTCTAGAGAACGATTGCCTCTTGAAAATGACTCTAAAGAATAGGCAACAATAGCAAAAATCAGCATATGAAATTGTGTCAGCCTTCGAAGTTTTGTACATCAAAGGGAACAATGAACAGAATAAAACTATAAATACTGATTCGATAACAAGAAAGAATAAGTCTTTATACATGGGCAAAAGAACAGATCAGAGAATTCTCAAATGAATCCATACAAATGCCCGTTCATACTTGACTCTTAATGTCACCAATGGAGAAGTGAGAACATACTGCTATCTTCCTCTGCTGTCTCTTCAGATGTGTAAGTATTTGTTTTCATATTTTAAAGTGATCTCAGGTTTGAATGCAGTTTAGAGTTGTTATAGATTTTACTCATATTGATTTTGATGTTTGACATTCTATTTTCTAGCCATTTGCTGCCAAGCTACATATGGTCCAAAGGCTATATCTACATGGTATCTTTGTTTTCCTTTTTTAATTTTTTTTCTTTATTAACTTAAGTACTTCTTATTTACATTTCAATTGTTATTCCCTTTCCAGATTTCCCGGCCAACATCCCCCTAACCCCTCCTACTCCCCTTCTATATGGGTGTTCCCCTCCCCATCCTCCCCCCATTACTGCCCTCCCCCCAACAATCACGTTCACTGGGGGTTCAGTCTTAGCAGGACCAAGGGCTTCCCCTTCCTCTGGTGCTCTTACTAGGCTATTCATTGCTACCTATGAGGTCAGAGTCCAGGGTCAGTCCATGTATAGTCTTTGGGTAGTGGCTTAGTCCCTGGAAGCTCTGGTTGGTTGGCATTGTTGTTCATATGGGGTCTCGAGCCCCTTCAAGCTCTTCTAGTCCTTTCTCTGATTCCTTCAACAGAGGTCCTGTTCTCAGTTCAGTGGTTTGCTGCTGGCATTCGCCCATGTATCTGCTGTATTCTGGCTTTGTCTCTCAGGAGAGATCTATATCCAGTTCCTGTCGGCCTGCACTTCTTTGCTTCATCCATCTTGTCTAATTGGGTGGCTGTATATGTATGGGCCACATGTGGGGCAGGCTCTGAATAGGTGTTCCTTCTGCCTCGGTTTTAATCTTTGCCTCCCTATTCCCTGCCAAGGGTATTCTTGATCATCTGTCTTGAGTTTCATGTGCTCTGTTTGTTTTCCTTTTTAACTGTCCAGGAATGATGTGTCTTTGAATTGGAAAAGTTCGCCTATTTACATTCGTGATACTGGTTATATATAATAACTGGTAATGACATTTTGTCTATGATAGAGTGGTTTTATTTTTATAATTCTTTTCTACTCCTCTTGGCTTTTTTGTGATTGCTTTTTACTCATTATATATCTACCACAGGTTTTAGATTCATGATTATTGTGAGGCATTCATAAATTATTTTATAATTTCTGTAGATTATTTTAAGATGTGAATTTCATTTTGATCACATAACATTTTTACACCACACTTTCTCTGCTTTAATTTTTCATTCTATAATATACATTATTTTGTATTATGTATTACTGAATTAGTTATAGTAGCTTATATTATTTCTTATATTTACTCGTTTATTCTCCTAAATAAATATATGCCATATTTCATCTTTTCTCTCTCTGCACTTTTTTAAATTGAAAATAAATTTTGCTATTATATAATACATCCCAAGCACAGTTTTCCCTTCTTTCCTCCTCTCCTTGTAATCCTCTCTTTCCCTCTCTTCCAGATCCACTACCCCTCCATTTCTCTTGGGAAAATAGCAGGCTTCCAAGGGATGACAATCAAACACAACAAAACAAGATATATAAGGCAAGGTGAAAGCACTTATATTGAGGCTGGACAAGGGAACCCAACAGGAGAAAAAGGTGGTCCTAAGGGCAGGTAAAAAAAAAATCAGAGACATACCTGTTCCTACAATTACACAAAAACACCAAGCTAACAACCATAACATATATCCAGAGGACCTGGTACGGACATCTGCAGTCACCATGCTTGCCATTTCAGTCTTTGTGAACCCTTTGTGAGTCCTGTTTAGTTGATTCCATGGGTCTCTTTCTCCTGGTGTCTTCTTTCTCCTCTGAATACTATATCTTTCCTCCCTGTCTTCCTCAGATTTTCCCAATCTCTCAGCTGTGCATGCGTGGGTATAGGTATGGGGTAGGGGTAGGGGTGTCTGATAGAGACCTCCAATTTAAGGTCTCTGTCTGCATGGTGATTGTGTGTCTCTGCACACATTCCCATCTGCTGCCAGAGGAAGCCTGTCTGATGATTGCTGGATAAGTCACTGATTCAAGGTCTCTAGGCTCTCCTGTCTTCTTTTTCTGACCAACCAGGTAGTGTAGAGCATGGGATTCCACTTGTGGTATGTCTCAAATTAGACCAAACATTGGTTGGCCAATCCACAAGTTCTGTATCACCATTGGCCACAGCACACCTTCCAGGCAGGACAGATTGCAGGTCAAGGTTTGTGGCTAGGTTGGTGTCCAGGTTTCTTTCTGTAGCCTGCATATTACCTTTTCACTCCAGAGACTAGAATGCAGGGGTGAAGGAGATTCTGTTGATGAACTCAGGAATGGGGAGGGAGTTGGGATGAATTAGATGGGGAGAAGGTGAAGAAGAGAGTATGGGGAGAGACAGCAGGCATTGTGTGTCACTTAGGGAGGGAGTAGTGTGGAAACCTAGTGCAGTGGAAAGTTTTGGGAATCTATGACCTGAGTGGTATGGGTCTCAAATTAAACCTAGCCAGTACTGGAGGATATGAAGCCTAAACTGACCAACTGCTGTAACCAGGCAAAGTTTTCAGTGGTGGCACTGGGATACATTCATTTGAGTTGTTGGCAAAGGGGTCCTGAGGAGATTTTCAAATAACCAAGCCTGATGCTATGGCAAAAGTTCTGAAAATTAACAGTGGAGCATTGCCGTGGACAACTTCCATATAACTCATTGAATGTAGAGAAGGCTTTTCATTTTACCAATGCAAGATTAGAATATTCTGGATTTGACTACACACTTACTTGTACCAATACATTTTATAATTTAACATTTTTATAAACTTAAAAATATCTTTGTTTAAGCTAGAACAGGTCTTCTTATCAATTCTCTTAAGACAAATATGGTAGATATACCTGTCCAGCTTTTCTCTGTTTTAAAAAGTGTTCAGAACATGGGGTAGTCAAAGCTAGAGACCAAACTCAAAACAAAGACATAGAGTCTATTTTGTATTGACAACTACTAAGGGTGAGTCCTGCCTTGGAGTGTGGTAGACAGACCCAGTGTCACTCTATTGAAGATAACTGATTTTCCTTGTCTCAACAACTGTCAATAGCAAATAACTTTTTGCTTGATTATCTGTTTGAAGTATATCAGTCCAACCAGATCAAAGACAAGAGGAAGGAAAGAGGGTATAGTCATCAAAAGGAAGGAAAGAATTGATACATAGTTGCACACAGAGTTGCAGGTGAGCAAAGAAATGGGAGGATGGGGTAGATATCTAATGCATTTGGTTTAAGACTTTTTAGTGCATTTTGGTCTTTGTTTTTGACTAATTTATATATTCATTCATTTTACATCTGGATTGCTGTGCCCTTCCTTGTCCCCTTCTAACACAGTTCCTCCCCTCATTTTCTCCTCCCCTTCTCCTGTGAAAGGGTAGAGGCTCCCTCTGGGTATCTCCCTCACCCTGGTACATCAGGTCACGGCAAGGCTAGGTTCATCCTCACCCACAGAAGCCAGAGAAGGAAGCCCAATTAGGGGAACTGGATTCTACAGACAGGCTACAGTTTTAGGGACACCATTTACTCCAGAAGTTGGGGGACCCGTGTGGATACAGAGCTGAATATCTGCTAGAAATGTGCTTGGGGGCCTAGGGATTCTTGTTCTGCTTTTAAAGAAGGAGTGAAGCATTTACATTTTGATCATCCGTCTTGACTTTCATTTGTTCTAGGCATCTAGGGTAATTCAAGCATTTGGGCTAATAGCCACTTATCAATGAGTGCATACCATGTGTGTTTTTCTGTGATTGGGTTACCTCACTCAGGATGATATTTTCCAGTTCCAACCATTTGCCTACGAATTTCATAAAGTCATTGTTTTTGATAGCTGAGTAATATTCCATTGTGTAGATGTACCACATTTTCTGTATCAATTCCTCTATTGAAGGGCATCTGGGTTCTTTCCAGCTTCTGGCTATTATAAATAAGGCTGCGATGAACATAGTGGAGCACGTGTCTTTTTTATATGTTGTGGCATCTTTTCTGTATATGCCTAAGAGAGGTATAGCTGGATCCTCAGGCAGTTCAATGTCCAATTTTCTGAGGAACCTCCAGACTGATTTCCAGAATGGTTGTACCAGTCTGCAATCCCACCAACAATGGAGGAGTGTTCCTCTTTCTCCGCATCCTCGCCAGCATCTGCTGTCACCTGAGGTTTTGATCTTAGCCATTCTCACTGGTGTGAGGTGAAATCTCAGGGTTGTTTTGCTTTGCATTTCCCTTATCACTAAAGATGTTGAACATTGCTTTAGGTGTTTCTCAGCCATTCGGCATTCCTCAGTATGAATTCTTTGTTTAGCTCTGAATCCCATTTTTTAATAGGGTTATTTGTCTCCCTGCGGTCTAACTTCTTGAGTTCTTTGTATATTTTGGATATAAGGCCTCTATCTGTTGTAGGATTGGTAAAGATCTTTTCCCAATCTGTTGGTTGCCGTTTTGTCCTAACCACAGTGTCCTTTGCCTTACAGAATCTTTGCAGTTTTATGAGATCCCATTTGTCGATTCTTGATCTTAGAGCATAAGCCATTGGTGTTTTGTTCAGGAAATTTTTTCCAGTGCCCATGTGTTCCAGATGCTTCCCTAGTTTTTCTTCTATTAGTTTGAGTGTGTCTGGTTTGAGGTGGAGGTCCTTGATCCACTTGGACTTAAGCTTTGTACGGGGTGATAAGCATGGATCGATCTGCATTCTTCTACATGTTGCCCTCCAGTTGAACCAGCACCATTTGCTGAAAATGCTATCTTTTTTCCATTGGATGGTTTTGGCTCCTTTGTCAAAAATCAAGTGACCATAGGTGTGTGGGTTCATTTCTGGGTCTTCAATTCTATTCCATTGGTCTATCTGTCTGTCTCTGTACCAATACCGTGCAGTTTTTATCACTATTGCTCTGTAATACTGCTTTAGTTAAGGGATAGTGATTCCCCCTGAAGTCCTTTTATTGTTGAGGATAGTTTTAGCTATCCTGGGTTTTTTGTTATTCCAGATGAATTTGCAAATTGTTCTGTCTAACTCTTTGAAGAATTGGATTGGTATTTTGATGGGGATTGCATTGAATCTGTAGATTGCTTTTGGTAAAATGGCCACTTTTACTATATTAATCCTGCCAATCCATGAGCATGGGAGATCTTTCCATCTTCTGAGGTATTCTTCAATTTCTTTCTTCAGAGTCTTGAAGTTCATATTGTACAGATCTTTTACTTGCTTGTTTAAAGTCACACCGAGGTACTTTATATTATTTGGGTCTATTATGAAAGGTGTCGTTTCCCTAATTTCTTTCTTGGCTTGTTTCTCTTTTGTGTAGAGGAAGGCCACTGATTTATTTGGGTTAATTTTATACCCAGCCACTTTGCTGAAGTTGTTTATCAGCTTTAGTAGTTCTCTGGTGGAACTTTTGGGATCGCTTAAATATACTATCATATCATCTGCAAATAGTGATATTTTGACTTCTTCTTTTCCGATCTGTATCCCCTTGACCTCCTTTTGTTGTCTGATTGCTCTGGCTAGAACTTCAAGAACTATATTGAATAAGTAGGGAGAGAGTGGGCAGCCTTGTCTAGTCCCTGATTTTAGTGGGATTGCTTCAAGTTTCTCTCCATTTAGTTTAATGTTAGCAACTGGTTTGCTGTATATGGCTTTTACTATATTTAGGTATGGGCCTTGAATTCCTATTTTTTCCAGGACTTTTATCATGAAGAGGTGTTGAATTTTGTCAAATGATTTCTCAGCATCTAATGAAATGATCAAGTGGTTTTGTTCTTTCAGTTTATTTATATAATGGATCACGTTGATGGTTTTCCGTATATTAAACCATCCCTGCATGCCTGGGATGAAGCCTACTTGATCATGGTGGATGATTGTTTTGATGTGCTCTTTTATTCAGTTTGCCAGAATTTTATTGAGTATTTTTGCGTCGATATTCATAAGGGAAATTGGTCTGAAGTTCTCTTTCTTTGTTGGGTCTTTGTGTGGTTTAGGTATAAGAGTAATTGTGGCTTCATAGAAGGAATTTGGTAGTGCTCCATCTGTTTCAATTTTGTGGAATAGTTTGGATAATATTGGTATGAGGTCTTCTATGAAGGTCTGATAGAATTCTGCACTAAATCCGTCTGGACCTGGGCTCTTTTTGGTTGGGAGACCTTTAATGACTGCTTCTATTTCCTTAGGAGTTATGCGGTTGTTTCACTGGTTTATCTGTTCCTGATTTAACTTTGGTACCTGGTATCTGTCTAGAAATTGTCCATTTCCTGCAGATTTTTAAGTTTTGCTGAATATGTGCTTTTATAGTAAGGTCTGATGATTTTTTGAATTTCCTCTGGATCTGTAGTTATGTCTCCCTTTTCATTTCTGATTTTGTTAATTTGGACACACTCTCTGTGTCCCCTCATTAGTCTGGCTAAGGCTTTATCTATCTTGTTGATTTTCTCAAAGAACCAACTTTTGGTTCTGTTGATTCTTTCTATGGTCCTTTTTGTTTCTACTTGGTTGATTTCAGCTCTGAGTTTGATTATTTCCTGCCTTCTACTCCTCCTGGGTGTATTTGCTTCTTTTTGTTCTAGAGCTTTTAGGTGTGCTGTCAAGCTGCTGACATATGCTCTTTCCTGTTTCTTTCTGCAGGCACTCAGGGCTATGAGTTTTCCTCTTAGCACAGCTTTCATTGTGTCCCATAAGTTTGGGTATGTTGTACCTTCATTTTCATTAAATTCTAAAAAGTCTTTAATTTCTTTCTTTATTTCTTCCTTGACCAGGTTATCGTTGAGTAGAGCATTGTTCAACTTCCAGGTATATGTGGGCATTCTTCCCTTATTGTTATTGAAGACCAGTTTTAGGCCATGGTGGTCAGATAGCACGCATGGAATTATTTCTATCTTTCTTTACCTGTTGAGGCCCGTTTTTTGACCAATTATATGGTCAATTTTGGAGAAAGTACCATGAGGAGCTGAGAAGAAGGTATATCCTTTTGCTTTAGGGTAGAATGTTCTATAAATATCTATTAAGTCCATTTGGCTCATGACTTCTCTTAGTCTGTCTACGTCTTTGTTTAATTTCTGTTTCCATGATCTGTCCATTTATGAGAGTGGAGTGTTGAAGTCTCCTACTATTATTGTGTGTGGTGCAATGTGTGTTTTGAGCTTTAGTAAGGTTTCTTTTACGTATGTAAGTGCCCTTGTATTTGGGGCATAGATATTTGGGATTGAGAGTTCATCTTAGTGGATTTTTCCTTCAATGAATATGAAGTGTCCTTCCTTATCTTTTTTGGTGAATTTTAGTTGAAAATTGATTTTACTTGATATTAGAATGGGTACTCCAGCTTGCTTCTTCCAACCACTAGCTTGGAAAGTTGTTTTCTAGCCTTTTACTCTCAGGTAGTGTCTGTCTTTGTCTCTTAGATGTGTTTCCTGTAGGCAGCAGAATTCAGGGTCCTCATTGTGTATCCACATTGTTAATCTATATCTTTTTATTGGGGAGTTGAGGCCATTGATCTTGAGAGATATTAAGGAATAGTGATTATTGCTTCCTGTTATATTCATATTTGGATGTGAGGTTTTGTTTGTGTGCTTTGTTTCTCTTAGTTTTGTTGCCAAGACGATTAGTTTCTTGATTCTTCTAGCATATAGCTTGCCTCCTTATGTTGGGCTTTACCATTTATTATCCTTTGTAGTGCTTGATTTGTAGAAAGATATTGTGTAAATTTGGTTTTGTCATGGAATATCTTGGTTTATCCATCTATGTTAATTGAGAGTTTTGCAGGATACAGTAACCTGGGCTGGCATATGTGTTCTCTTAGGGTCTGTATGATATATGTCCAGGATCTTCTGGCTTTCATATTTTCTTGCGAAAAGTCTGGTGTGATTCTGATAGGTCTTCCTTTATATGTTACTTGACCTTTTTCCCTTACTGCTTTCAATATTCTTTCTTTATTTTGTGCGTTTGGTGTTTTGACTATTATGTGACGGGAGGTGTTTCTTTTCTGGTCCAATCCATTTGGAGTTCTGTAGGCTTCTTGTATGCCTATGGGTATCTCTTTTTTTAGGTAAGGGAAGTTTTCTTCTATGATTTTGTTAAAGATATTTATTGGTCCTTTGAGCTGAGAGTCTTCACTCTCTTCTATACCTATTATCCTTAGGTTTGATCTTCTCATTGAGTCCTGGATTTCCTGTATGTTTTGGACCAGTAGCTTTTTCTGCTTTACATTATCTTTGACAGTTGAGTCAATGATTTCTATGGAATCTTCTGCTCCTTAGATTCTCTCTTCCATCTCTTGTATTCTGTTGGTGAAGCTCATATCTACAGCTCCTTGTCTCTTCTTTTGGTTTTCTATATCCAGGGTTGTTTCCATGTGTTCTTTCTTGATTGCTTCTATTTTCATTTTTAATTCCTTCAACTCTTTGATTGTGTTTTCCTGGAATTCTTTCAGGGATTTTTGTGACTCTGCTCTATGGGCTTCTACTTGTTTATTTATGTTTTCCTGGAATTCTTTCAGGGATTTTTGTGACTCCTCTCTATGGGCTTCTACTTGTTTATGTATGTTTTCCTGGAATTCTTTCAGGGATTTTTGCGATTCCTCTCTATAGGCTTCTACTTGTTCTCTAAGGGAGTTCTTCACGTCTTTCTTGAAGTCCTCCAGCATCATGATCAAATATGATTTTGAAACTAGATCTTGCTTTTCTGGTGTGTTTGGATATTCCATGTTTGCTTTGGTGAGAGAATTGGGCTCCAATGATGCCATGTAGTCTTGGTTTCTGTTGCTTGTTTCCTGTGCTTGCCTCTCGCCATCAGATTATCTCTAGTGTTACTTTGTTCTGCTATTTGTGACAGTGGCTAGACTGTCTTATAAGCCTGCATGTCAGGAGTGCTGTAGACCTGCTTTCCTGTTTTCTTTCAGCCAGTTATGGGGACAGAGTGTTCTGCTTTCGGGCGTGTAGTTTTTCCTATCTACAGGTCTTCAGCTGTTCCTGTGGGCCTGTGTCTTGAGTTCACCAGGCAGGTCACTTGCAGCAGAAAAGTTGGTCTTTCCTGTGGTTCTGAGGCTCAAGTTTGCTCATGGAGTGCTGCCTACAAACTCTCCGCGGTGGCAGCAACCAGGAAGATCTGCGCAGCCCTTTCAGGGAGCTTACGTGCACCAGGGTTCCAGATGGCGTTTGGTGTTTTCCTCTGGAGTCAGAGATGTGTGCTGAGTGCAGTCTCTTCTGGTTTCCCAGGTGTGTCTGCCTCTCTGAAGGTTTAGCTCTCCCTCCCACGGGATTTGGGTGCAGAGAACTGTTTATCTGGTCAGTCCCTTCCGGTTCTGGCGGAGTCTCAGATGCAGTGTGTCTGCTGCTCCTGAGCTCTCCTCTACGGGGACCCAGAGTCCATGTACAGTTTCCTCTTGGGCCAGGGATGTGGGCAGGGGTGGGCAGTGTTGGTGGTCTCTTCTGCTCTGCAGCCTCAGGAGTGCCCACCTGACCAGGCGGTGAGGTCTCTCTCCCACGGGGTTTGGGAGCAGAGATCTGCTGTGGGCAGGATCTGCTGGTTTGGGACCCCCCCCCCCCCCCCCCCGCTAAATGCCAGAAGTGCCCGGTCCTAGAGGAATTTTGCCTCTGTGTGTCCTGAGTTCACCAGGCAGGTCGCTTACAGCAGAAAAGTTGTTCTTACCTGTGGTCCCGAGGCTCAAGTTTGCTCGTGGGGTGCTTTTGCTTGTTGGGTGCTGCCTATGAGCTCTCTGTGGTGGCAGCAACCAGGAAGATCTGCCTGTCTCTGCATTTCTTGTAAACAGGACACCTTTGGGTTGAAAGTTTTGAGGGTGGGTCATTGTCATTTTCCCTCCACTAGGGATCCTGCCTGGCTACAGGAGGGGGCCTCTTCAGGTTCCATATTTCCACTGCAATGAGTCTCAGTTAAGATCACCCTCATTAACTCCTGGGAGCCTCCCCATCTCAGGTCTCTGGAATGTCCTTGAGATTCCTCCACCTCCTTCCCTTCCCATCCAGTTGCAGATTTCCATTCATTCTCCTGGCCCTCTAATCTTCTCTTCTGTCTCTCCCCACACCTTATCTTGAACCCCGTTTCCCCTCCCCATCCTGTCTCCCACCCACTTCCCTCCTTCCCTTTGTCTTCTATGACTGTTCCCCCTTGTAAGTGGGATTTAAGCATCCTCACTTGGGCTTTCTTTTTGTTTAATCTCTTTGGGTCTGTGGGGTATATGGTGGGTATCCTGTACCTTATGACTAATATTCACTGATAAGTGAGTACCTACTATACATGTCCTCTTGGATTATCTCACTCAGGTTGGCATTGTCTAGTTCCATCCATTTGCCTGTGAATTTCATGAAGTCATTGTTTCTAATAGCTGTGTAGTATTCCTTTGTGTAAATGAACCACATTTTCTGTATCCATTTTTAATTGAGGGACATTTGGGTGGTTTACAGCTTTTGGCACTATACTACAAGGACATGTGCTCCACTATGTTGCTGATATCTTAGTTCAACAAATTGAATGAACTCTTATAAGATATTTCTCCATCACTTTTTGAAATTGCTTTTACCCGTTTCCAGATAAACTTTCCTTTTTACTTTCCTATCTGATATCTTCTTTCGAATAATATCTTCCATAGCTTTATCTTTATCTACTCAGTGACTCTGTTTGGATATCATCATTCTTTGTATACTCTCTTGTCATGATCTCTTCCAGTCCAAATACTTCTTTGCTGATACATCTGATGACTCCACCTAGTTAGCTAAAATCTTACCTCTAGATTTAAGATATTGTGAGATGCTGCTTAGAATCTTCATTTTAGCTTCAAAGCCATTATAATCAGAGCTATTCTAATAGTTTGCTCCAAAATTTTTTCAGTTTCTCTGTTTTCTATTTCTTTTTATATGTAGAAGTGTGTTGCCCCCCTGTGCAAATAGCTATTATAGCACTTAGAAATAGTCTTTGAGACTCTGTTCTTTAATATCAGCAAGTTAACAAATTTTATATTGGGACCGTTCTCTTTAATCTTTATGCTTTTTAGGTCTTAGGAGTTTATGTGGCATAGAGTTACTTTTTTGATACATTTAGTGAAGTAAATTTATGTGTGGATGTCATAATTACTTTTGAAGATTCCTTTACTTGACCCTTTACAGGTAAATTTGAATTCTTTGCATGTGTATTCAATAAATTACTAAACTACATGGACTCCATGTGAAAATTTCTCTTTTACAACCGAGTCTCTGCCTTTATCTAGATTCCTTCTCACAAACTTCATAGAACAGCCTCTATATTACTAAGATTAGGTAGAATTTTTCCCACTAATAGAGCCTTTAAAATGTTCTTCCTGCCCATTCGATGGAAGTTAATTAAGTGATTCTTTTCTGGGAAGACTATAGAGATTGTAGGTATATTAGGGAACAAGAGAGAACAACTTCTCAAGCCACTTTCTTTTGATTGGTAAAGACTTAAGTTAATTAACAGATAAATATGGCATATCTTTTGAGGCACTGTTAAGTGCTAAGTGAGAACACTAAAGCAAGATAAGTGGATACATATATGACATGTATGGATTTTCCAAGTGTTCTTTTAGAATTCTTTTCATCTGTAAGTCACGTAAGGTGTGCTTTAAGAGGCAACATCTAAATAAAGTAAAAGAAAAGATCACACATATGTATTTCTGGAAAAATACACAAAACATAATGCATTGCAGATATGAATGTGTTTGACTGGAAACTTATTTCGTGTAACCCACGTGGCTGATGTAAATGAAACAAAAGGTGAGAATCAGTCATATAGGAGAGAATTGGATCCTCAGCATGTTTTCAGTTCTTACTGAAATGAAAACAGCAGAGAGCCATCTAGCCCTACAAACTGTTCTTGTATAACTAATATTCTTATATAATGGATATATATCTTGCTATTACTAAAAAATAATACTAACATTCCACTCCAAAGATAAAATACATACGAAATTTAGAACTTTTTATTCCTTAAGCATTTGAAAATGGACTATGTTAAGATCAAATTCTGTGCCTTGTGTTTTATCCTCTTTGAATCCATAGCTATTTAAAACATTGTCCTCTCATTAAAATAAAAGCACAAGTAAAAAGACCTAATGCACAGACATATTTCAAGTTACTAATCATGTTGCATATGCAAATATCCTATATGTATCTTTAATGGAAGTGAAAATGTTTCTGTCAAAAGTATGATGTATACAAAGTTATGACACTCTAGAAACAGAAAAATATCCCTAAAAGTTGCTATAGTCCATGTGAAACATTAGACTCATTTGTACCAGGATCCAGTGAAAACTCACTTGATTAGAGATACAATTTAAAGGTACAATTTACATAGGTTAGGAATAAATTTGTGGTGAGAGATATGAATATTGCATGCCATTCAGAGTTTTTCATTTGAGTTATCAGTTTCATTTACATAGAGGGTCCTTTTACCAAGATAGGAAAGACTAAGGAAGAACCATATTTTATTGAATACATTAAATTAAACAGCTTTTTAAAACAATTAAGTAAAATGGTTATGGGGAAATTGGCAAGATGAGTCTGAAAGTTGGAAGAGAAGAAAAAACCTAGAGATATGTAATGAGAATTCTGAAATTGTGGTTTCTTTTAAAAAAACACAGAAACATTATGGGGATATGTTTTCATTTTAATCCCAGGTATGACATATGGGGTTGCTTTAGAATGTTCACAGCAGTTGATTTTGATTTGCCTTATACTCTGGTAGGGATATACCAGCTGTAGATAGTTTTTGCAAGTGTGTGATATTTGGAACTTTGCAGAGGGTATATAAATACTAGGGCCCTTATAGGTGGGTTTAGTGGATGTTGGTCATTCAGGGGTGGGGGTTGTTTTAGGTTTGTTAGTAGATGTGCTTGAAGAAGAAACAAAAGGAAAAAGTCAGGGTTCTCTCTCTCTCTCTCTCTCTCCCTCCCTCTCCCTCTCTCTCTCTCTCTCTCTCTCTCTCTCTCTCTCTCTCTCTCTCTCTCATATTCAAAGTCTGTTAGCACTGACTGATATTCAATTGAAGCAATTTCGCCCAAACTACTTTTTGTGATTCCATGCAACTGCCAACTAACATATCTAAGAATCTATATCATTGTTAGAAAAACATTTTTCCAATCAACATTTTACTGTCTAAATATCAAAATTGGCCTAAGTATTGTAATTTACAAATTCAAATATATACTGGAAACATTTCCAGTTGCCCATACTGCTTGCAGTGGTCACTTTTGGCATTAGTTAGAATTATCTGGAAAAAGGGTCTTAGTGAAGAAGTATCCATATCTGGTTGACCTATGAGCATGTCTGTGGAGTTTTTCTAAAAATTTACTTGATATAGGACTGTGAAATGTACCATTCCCTAGCCAGAGGCTCCTAAAACATATAAAACAGGTGAAATCGTGCAAGGAGGCATCTGTTCCTCATTACTCTTGACTCTGGAGTAATGTCTTAGGTTTCTTCCTAGACTTCCATACAATAATAGACTGCTACCTGAAATTATAAGGCAAATAAACCCTTTCTTCACTAAGCTCCTTTTTATCACTGCCAAGCTCACAGATGTCGGTTCAATTCCCAGAAACCACATGATGGAAGGAAAGTATCAGTTCCAACAATTTGTCCTCTGTCACAAGAGTGATACAGTAATGGTATTTCATCCTTTCAATAAACAATAAAAAAGCTGAATTAAATCATATTTTCTTCTCATACTTTTTACCTCCTACAAATTTCTGCTTTTGCATTTAATTATTATTGCATTAAAATGTGTGTCATCATTACAGATTTCATAGGGACACTTTCAAGGCAGTACTTATGGAACAGCCAATCTTCCAGACACAGTGGAAGATAACTGATATGTTTGTTTGTTTTTATATTGTGAGAATACTTGTAGTACATCGGATTTTTAAAGGAGGATCACTTCATTGATAATCAAAACCAAAAATGTAGCTAGTTTTTGGTTCCCTCTTGTTCTCCTACATATTCACATTCTCCTAAAGCATCACTACTGAGAATTTCTGGCTATGGATGAGCCATTCTATAATGAGATATTACTTAAGAATTCTGTTGAACTAATAAATAATAATATGTAAATAATATGCCATTTCTCTAAATCAAATAAACATTTCACAGAGATGGTGATTGGTGACTTGGAAAGTGCACTGCTGGACATCAGCATGTTGCCAGGAATTGTCTTGATTTTTGAGGTGGAGGTATTCTGCCTTTCTGCTGAAGGCTATCAGTATAAAAGTGACAATGCATTGACTCATTTCAAAAAGGCATTTTCAGGAAAAGAACAACTGCTTTACTATCAAAAATTCTGAAAGATAAAACTTAAAAGTTATTTATAAAGAGAATTCAAAATTTTCTTGGAAATAAGTGTCAAACTTTATTTTTTAACTTTATTTTTCATGGATATTTTATGTATTTACATTTCAAATGCTATCCCCTTTCCCCCTTTCCCATACCCCTTCCTCCTCTCCCTGCTTCTATGAGGAAGCTCCCGTGCCCACCTACACACTCCAAACTTACTGCCCTTGCATGAAAGGCAGTAACCTATATTGGGGAAACAAGCCTACACAGGACCAAGGGCTTTTCCTCCTATTGATGCCAGACAATGCCATCCTCTGCCACATATGCAGCTGGAGTCATGGGTCCCTCCATGTGTACTCATTGGTTGGTGGTTTAGTCCCTGGGAACTCTGGTGGGGTCTCGTTGGTTGATATTGTTTTTCCTAGGGTGTTGCAAACCACTTCAGCTCCTTCAATCTTTTCCCTAGCTCCTTCATTTGGT
Source organism: Rattus norvegicus (assembly GCF_021556685.1). Classification (NCBI taxonomy): domain Eukaryota; kingdom Metazoa; phylum Chordata; class Mammalia; order Rodentia; family Muridae; genus Rattus; species Rattus norvegicus. Next base: position 153,788,436 of record NC_141554.1, on the reverse strand, counting down.
TCCCTTGTTCAGTCCAATGGTTATCTGAAAGCATCCTCATCTGTATTGGTAGGGTTCTGGCAGAGCCTCTCAGGAGACACCCATATCTGGCTCCTATAAGCAAGCAGGACATTAGCAATAGTGACTGGGTTTGGTGACTGCATATGGAATGGATTCCCAGGTGGGGCAGTCTCTGGATGACCCATTCTTATCTCCTTGTACAAAACTCAAATCCAAGTGGATCAAAGACATCCACATAAAACCAGATACACTGAAACTAATAGAACAGAAAGTTGGGAATAGACCTGAGCACATAGGAACAGGGGAAAATTTCCTGATCAGAACATCAGTGGCACATATTCTAAGATCAAGAATTCACAAATGGGACCTAATAAAATCATAATGCTTCTGTAAGGCAAAGGACACCGTCAATAGCACAACATGGCAACTGGCAGATTGGGAAAGGGTCTTTACCAATCCTACTTCCAATAGAGGGCTAATACCTAATATATACAAATAACTCGGGAAGTTAGATTCCAGAGAATCAAATATCTTATTACAAATGGGTTACAGAGCTAAACAAATAATTCTTAACTGAGGCATATTGAATGGCTGAGAAGCACCTAAAGAAATGTTCAACGTCCTTACTCAACAGAAAAATGAAGTCAAAACAATCCTGAGATTCTACCTCATTCCAGTAATAATGGCTAAGATCAAAAACTAAGGGGATAGCAAATGCTGGTGAAGATGTGGACAGGAGGAGCACTTCTCCATTATTGGTGGGATTGCAAGCTGGTACAACCACTCTGGAAATCAGTTTGAAGGTTCTTATGAAAATTGGATATAGTACTATTTGAGGACCCAGTTATACCATCCCTGGGCATACACCCAAAAGATGCTCCAGCATATAACAAAGACACATGCTCCACAATGCTCATAGCAGCCTTACTTATTTATGATATCCAGAAGCTGGAAGGAACCCAGATTTCCCTCGATGGAAGGATGGACAAAGAAAATGTAGTACATTTATACAGTGGAGTACTACTCGGCTATTAAAAAATGACTACACGAAATTCTTAGGTAAATGGACAGAACTAGAAAATATCATCCGGAGTGAGGTAACTCAGTCACAAAAGAACACACATGGTATGTATGCACTCACTGAAAAGTGGATATTAGCCCAAAAGCTTGGAATACCTAAGAAAAAATTCACAGATCATATGAAGCCTAAGAAGAAGGACAATCAAAATGTGGATGTTTCATTCCTTCTTAGAAGGGAGAAGAAAGTACTCAACAGTAGAAAATACAGGGACGATCTTCCTGGTTGCTGCCGCCGCAGAGAGCTCCTGGGCAGCACCCCGCGAGCGAACTTGAGCCTCAGGACCACAGGTAAGACCAACTTTTCTGCTGAAAGTGACCTGCATGGTAAACTCAGGACACACAGAAGCAGAATTCCTCTAGGACCGCGCAATTCCTGTGTTTACCGGGAGCCCCAAACCCGCGGATCCCTGCCCACAGCAGCTCTCTGCTCCCAGACCCCGTGGGAGAGAGACCTCACCGCCTGATCAGGTGGGCACTCCTGAGGCTGCAGAGCAGAAGAGACCACCAACACTGCCCACCCCTGCCCACATCCCTGGCCCAAGAGGAAACTGTATACGGCCACTGGGTTCCCGCAGAGGAGGGCCCAGGAGCAGGAGGACCTCTGCGCCTGAGATACCGCCATAATCTGAAGGAACAGAACGGATAAACAGTTCTCTGCACCCAAATCCCGTGGGAGGGAAGGCTAAATCTTCAGAGAGGCAGACACGCCTGAGAAACCAGAAGAGACTGCACTCTGCACACATTACTGATTCCACAGGAAAACACCAAACGCCATCTGGAACCCTGGTTCCCGGAAAGGGCGGCGCAGATCTTCCTGGTTGCTGCTGCTGAGGAGAGCTCATAAGCAACATCCCACGAGCAAACTTGAGCCTCGGGAACACAGGTAAGACCAACTTTTCTGCTGCAAGTGACCTGCCTGTTGAACTCAAGACACAGGCCCACAGGAACAGTTGAAGACCTGTAGAGAGGAAAAACTACACGCCCAAAAGCAGAACACTTTGTCCCCATAACTGGCTGAAAGAAAACAGGAAAACAGGTCTACAGCACTCCTGACACACAGGCTTATAGGACAGTCTAGCCACTGTCAGAAATAGCAGAACAAAGTATCACTAGAGATAATCTGATGGCAAGAGGCAAGCACAGGAACACGAACAACAGAAACCAAGACTACATGGCATCATCGGAGCCCAATTCTCCCACCAAAACAAACATGGAATATCCAAACACACCAGAAAAGCAAGATCTAGTTTCAAAATCATATATGATCATGATGCTGGAGGACTTCAAGAAAGACGTGAAGAACTCCCTTAGAAAACAAGTAGAAGCCTACAGAGAGGAATCACAAAAATCCCTGAAAGAATTCCAGGAAAACACAAACAGTTGAAGGAATTAAAAATGGAAATAGAAGCAATCAAGAAAGAACACATGGAAACAACCCTGGATATAGAAAACCAAAAGAAGAGACAAGGAGCTGTAGATATGAGCTTCACCAACGGAATACAGGAGATGGAAGAGAGAATCTCAGGAGCAGAAGATTCCATAGAAATCATTGACTCAACTGTCAAAGATAATGTAAAGCAGAAAAAGCTACTGGTCCAAAACATACAGGAAATCCAGGACGCAATGAGAAGATCAAACCTAAGGATAATAGATATAGAAGAGAGTGAAGACTCCCAGCTCAAAGGACCAGTAAATATCTTCAACAAAATCATAGAAGAAAACTTCCCTAACCTAAAAAAAGAGATACCCATAGGCATACAAGAAGCCTACAGAACTCCAAATAGATTGGACCAGAAAAGAAACACCTCCCGTCACATAATTGTCAAAACACCAAACGCACAAAATAAAGAAAGAATATTAAAATCAGTAAGGGAAAAAGGTCAAGTAACATATAAAGGCAGATCTATCAGAATCACACCAGACTTTTTGCCAGAAACTATGAAGGCCAGAAGATCCTGGACTGGTGTCATACAGACCCTAAGAGAAAACAAATGCCAGCCCCGGTTACTGTATCCTGCAAAACTCTCAATTAACATAGATGGAGAAACCAAGATATTCCATGACAAAACCAAATTTACACAATATCTTTCTACAAATCCAGCACTACAAAGGATAATAAATGGTAAAGCTCAACATAAGGAGGCAAGCTATACCCTAGAAGAAGCAAGAAACTAATCGTCTTGGCAACAAAACAAAGAGAAGAAAAGCACACAAACATAACCTCACATCCAAATATGAATATAACAGGAAGCAATAATCACTATTCCTTAATATCTCTCAAGATCAATGGCCTCAACTCCCCAATAAAAAGACATAGATTAACAAACTGGATATGCAACGAGGACCCTGCATTCTGCTTCCTACAGGAAACACACCTCAGAGACAAAGACAGACACTACCTCAGAGTGAAAGGCTGGAAAACAACTTTCCATGCAAATGGTCAGAAGAAGCAAGCTGGAGTAGCCATTCTAATATCAAATAAAATCAATTTTCAACTAAAATTCATCAAAAAAGTTAAGGAAGGACACTTCATATTCATCAAAGGACAAATCCACCAAGATGAACTCTCAATCCTAAATATCTATGCCCCAAATACAAGGGCACCTACATACGTAAAAGAAACCTTACTAAAGTTCAAAACACACATTGCACCTCACACAATAATAGTAGGAGACTTCAACACTCCACTCTCATCAATGGACAGATCATGGAAACAGAAATTAAACAGAGACGTAGACAGACTAAGAGAAGTCATGAGCCAAATGGACTTAACAGATATTTATAGAACATTCTACCCTAAAGCAAAAGGATATACCTTCTTCTCAGCTCCTCATGGTACTTTCTCCAAAATTGACCATATAATTGGTCAAAAAACGGGCCTCAACAGGTACAGAAAGATAGAAATGATCCCATGCGTGCTATCAGACCACCACGGCCTAAAACTGGTCTTCAATAACAATAAGGGAAGAATGCCCACATATACGTGTAAAATTGAAAAATGCTCTACTCAGTGATAACCTGGTCAAGGAAGAAATAAGGAAAGAAATTAAAGACTTTTTAGACTTTAATGAAAATGAAGGTACAACATACCCAAACTTATGGGACACAATGAAAGCTGTGGTAAGAGGAAAACTCAAAGCGCTGAGTGCCTGCAGAAAGAAACAGGAAAGAGCATATGTCAGCAGCTTGAAAGCACAACTAAAAGCTCTAGAACAAAAAGAAGCAAATACACCCAAGAGGAGTAGAAGGCAGGAAATAATCAAACTCAGAGCTGAAATCAACCAAGTAGAAACAAAAAGGACCTTAGAAAGAATCAACAGAACCAAAAGTTGGTTCTTTGAGAAAATCAACAAGATAGATAAAGCCTTAGACAGACTAACGAGAGGACACAGAGAGTGTGTCCAAATTAACAAAATCAGATATGAAAAGGGAGACATAACTACAGATCCAGAGGAAATTCAAAAAATCATCAGATCTTACTATAAAAGCACATATTCAGCAAAACTTGAAAATCTGCAGGAAATGGACAATTTCCTAGACAGATACCAGTTACCGAAGTTAAATCAGGAACAGATAAACCAGTTAAACAACCCCATAACTCCTAAGGAAATAGAAGCAGTCATTAAAGGTCTCCCAACCAAAAAGAGCCCAGATCCAGACAGGTTTAGTGCAGAATTCTATCAGACCTTCATAGAAGACCTCATACCAATATTATCCAAACTATTCCACAAAATTGAAACAGATGGAGCACTACCGAATTCCTTCTATGAAGCCACAATTACTCTTATGCCTAAACCACACAAAGATCCAACAAAGAAAGAGAACTTCAGACCAATTTCCCTTATGAATATCGACGCAAAAATACTCAATAAAATTCTGGCAAACTGAATCCAAGGGCACATCAAAACAATCATCCACCATGATGAAGTAGGCTTCATCCCAGGCATGCAGGGATGGTTTAATATAAGGAAAACCATCAACATGATCCATTATATAAACAAACCGAAAGAACAAAACCACTTGATCATTTCATTAGATGCTGAAAAATCATTTGACAAAATTCAACACCTCTTCATGATAAAAGTCCTGGAAAGAATAGGAATTCAAGGCCCATACCTAAACATAGTAAAAGCCATATACAGCAAACCAGTTGCTAACATTAAACTAAATGGAGAGAAACTTGAAGCAATCCCACTAAAATCAGGGACTAGACAAGGCTGCCCACTCTCTCCCTACTTATTCAATATAGTTCTTGAAGTTCTAGCCAGAGCAATTAGACAACAAAAGGAGGTCAAGGGGATAGAGATCGGAAAAGAAGAAGTCAAAATATCACTATTTGCAGATGATATGATAGTATATTTAAGTGATCCCAAAAGTTCCACCAGAGAACTACTAAAGCTGATAAACAACTTCAGCAAAGTGGCTGGGTATAAAATTAACCCAAATAAATCAGTGGCCTTCCTCTACACAAAAGAGAAACAAGCCAAGAAAGAAATTAGGGAAACGACACCTTTCATAATAGACCCACATAATATGAAGTACCTCGGTGTGACTTTAACCAAGCAAGTAAAAGATCTGTACAATAAGAACTTCAAGACTCTGAAGAAAGAAATTGAAGAATACCTCAGAAGATGGAAAGATCTCCCATGCTCATGGATTGGCAGGATTAATATAGTAAAAATGACCATTATACCAAAAGTAATCTGCAGATTCAATGCAATCCCCATCAAAATACCAATTCAGTTCTTCAAAGAGTTAGACAGAACAGTTTGTAAATTCATCTGGAATAACAAAAAACCCAGGATAGTTAAATCTATCCTCATCAATAAAAGTACTTCAGGGGGAATCACTATCCCTGAACTCAAGCAGTATTACAGAGCAATAGTGATAAAAACTGCATGGTATTGGTACAGAGACAGACAGATAGACCAATGGAATAGAATTGAAGACCCAGAAATGAACCCACACACCTATGGTCACTTGATTTTTGACAAAGGAGCCAAAACCACCCAATGGAAAAAAGATAGCATTTTCAGCAAATGGTGCTGGTTCAACTGGAGGTCAACATGTAGAAGAATGCAGATCGATCCATGCTTATCACCCCGTACAAAGCTTAAGTCCAAGTGGATCAAGGACCTCCACCTCAAACCAGACACACTCAAACTAATAGAAGAAAAACTAGGGAAGCATCTGGAACACATGGGCACTGGAAAAAATTTCCTGAACAAAACACCAATGGCTTACGCTCTAAGATCAAAAATCGACAAATGGGATCTCATAAAACTGCAAAGATTCTGTAAGGCAAAGGACACTGTGGTTAGGACAAAACGGCAACCAACAGATTGGGAAAAGATCTTTACCAATCCTACAACAGATAGAGGCTTTATATCCAAAATATACAAAGAACTCAAGAAGTTAGACCGCAGGAAGACAAATAGCCCTATTAAAAAATGGGGCTCAGAGCTAAATAAAGAATTCACAGCTGAGGAATGCCAAATGGCAGAGAAACACCTAAAGAAATGTTCAACATCTTTAGTCATAAGGGAAATGCAAATCAAAACAACCCTGAGATTTCACCTCACACCAGTGAGAATGGCTAAGATCAAAAACTCAGGTGACAGCAGATGCTGGCGAGGATGCGGAGAAAGAGGAACACTCCTCCATTGTTGGTGGGGTTGCAGACTGATACAACCATTCTGGAAATCAGTCTGGAGGTTCCTCATAAAATTGGACATTGAACTGCCTGAGGATCCAGGTATACCTCTCTTGGGCATATACCCAAAAGATGCCCCAACATATAAAAAAGACACGTGCTCCACTATGTTCATAGCAGCCTTATTTATAATAGCCAGAAGCTGGAAAGAACCCAGATGCCCTTCAACAGTGGAATGGATACAGAAAATGTGGTACATCTACACAGTGGAATATTATTCAGCTATCAAAAAGAATGACTTTATGAAATTCGTAGGCAAATGGTTGGAACTGGAAAATATCCTCCTGAGTGAGCTAACCCAATCACTGAAAGACACACATGGTATGCACTCAGTGATAAGTGGCTATTAGCTCAAATGCTTGAATTACCGTAGATGCCTAGAACAAATGAAACTCAAGACAGATGATCAAAATATGAATGCTTCACTCCTTCTTTAAAAGGGGAACAAGAATACCCTTGGCAGGAAATAGAGAGGCAAAGATTAAAACAGAGACTCAAGGAACACCTTCAGAGACTGCCCCACATGTGGCCCATACATATACAGCCACCCAATTAGACAAGAAGGATGAAGCAAAGAAGTGCAGACCGACAGGAGCCGGATGTAGATCGCTCCCGAGAGACACAGCCAGAATACAGCAAATACAGAGGTGAATGCCAGCAGCAAACCACTGAACTGAGAATAGGACCCCCGTTGAAGGAATCAGAGAAAGAACTGGAAGAGCTTGAAGGGGCTCGAGACCCCAAGTGTACAACAATGCCAACCAACCAGAGCTTCCAGGGACTAAGCCACTACCTAAAGACTATGCATGGACTGACCCTGGACTCTGACCTCATAGGTAGCAATGAATATCCTAGTAAGAGCACCAGTGGAAGGGGAAGCCATGGGTCCTGCTAAGACTGAACCCCCAGTGAACTAGACTGTTGGGGGGAGGGCGGCAATGGGGGGAGGGTGGGGAGGGGAACACCCATAAGGAAGGGAAGGGGGGAGGGGAATGTTTGCCCGGAAACGGGGAAAGGGAATAACACTCGAAATGTATATAAGAAATACTCAAGTTAATAAAAAAAAAATAAAATTACAAAAAAAAGTAAAGAAAATACAGGGACAGAGGGCAGAGCAGGGGCTGAAGAAAAAGTTAAATTTTAAATATAATGGAAATTTGCCTTGAATAATCATTAGTGGTTTATTATTTAAGTGTTCATAAAGGTTTTATTCAAAATATAACATTAATTTATTCTGGTGTTTTACCTATAAATATCTTAAAATTTTTATTTTATCTTAATAGTTTATGTTATTTGAGTGCATGTGTGTATGTGTGTTGGGTTTATGTATATAGATGTAATGCCTGTGGCAGCCAAAAGCAGGCATCAGATTCCCTGGAACTGAAGTTACACGCAGTTGTGTTTCAGTTGACTCGTATGCTAGAAACCAAAGTGAAGTCTTTTGGAAGAGCATTAAGCATTCTTGGCAACTGAGCCAATTTTCTTTCCTCCTATCTAATAAATTTTACAGGAGAAGAGGGTCAACCTTACAGTGAAAAACATAACAATCTGTTTCTCACCTCAACATTTCCATAGACTACTATATGATAATGAACAACTTATTTTATTCATTCATATTTTTCACTTATCCATTCCGGCAACAAGTAACTATGTTATATGGTAGTAGTTATAAAACATTTAATGTATGAAGAGTATACTCAGGGTTGGGGATTTAGCTCAGTGGTAAAGCGCTTGCCTAGCAAGCACAAGGCCCTGGGTTCTGTCCCCAGCTCTGAAAAAAAAAAAAGAAAAAAAAAAGAAAAAGAAAAGAAAAAAAAGAGTATGTTCTATTTGATTGAAGTAAAAGGGAGAATTAAATTTAAATTGGTTGCCTCATGGAGGTAAAAGGCAAGTATGTAACTAGGCTTTTACATGATTTGGAACTACGATATGAAACAAAATGGTTTTTGGTTTTACTCTGCTACTTTACATTTCTATGAAATTTGATTATTGTTCTTGTTCCTATTTCTGAATTATCTAAATTATATGTACATATGTACGGTCAGAAACTCATTTATTTCTGGAACAATCAAATATGATCTATAATTAGAGAGTTAGGGTGGTATATAAACATGTTTGCCAGAAGTCAGTGTCTTACAACTATGTGAATGAGAGAAATGTGGGGTTGGTCAAGTGGTGCTGAAATTCAATTTTTAAGAAACATGATTTCTGCCTGCGCCAAGAGCTGAGAGCAAGTCACAAGGAGGGCCTGCCTACACAGCTGAGAGCAGAGGCCTAAGAGGACCTGACAAGTGCCCTCTGGAAACAGGAATATAGAGGCAGTCAGGAGAAGGATGCTTCCAGTTTTTGCCTGCACCACAAGCTGAAAGCCAGTGACCTGGGGCTCTGAAAAAACCTGAGAGAGGAAGTAAGACCAACTCTTCTGATCCAAGCAACCTGCCTGGAGACTTCAGGTCACACAGACCCAGGAGCAGCTCTCTGTTCCCAGATCCCATTGAAAGAAAACAGGTCTACATGAGTGCTGACACACAGGTCTACATAAGGGCTAAGCCACTGTCAGAGACAGCAAGAAAAGCTAACACCAGAGACAACCTGTTGGCAAAGGAAAGCACAGGAACCTAAGGAACAGAAACCAAAACTACTTGGCATCATCAGAGACCAGTTCTCGCAACAAAGCAAATATAGGGTATGCCAATACACTGGAAAAGCAAGATTTGGATTTAAAATCATACCTCATGAGGATGATAGAGGGCTTTAAGAAGGACATAAATAACTACTATAGAGAAACACAGGACAACACAGGTAAACAAGTAGAAGGCCTTAAAGAGGAAACACAAAAATCCCTTAAAGAATCACAGAAAAACACAACCAAACAGGTGAAGGAATTGAACCAAACCATCCAGAAGATAAAAATGGAAATAGAAACAATAAAGCACAAAGGGAGACAACCGTGAAGATAGAAAACCTAGGAAAGAGATCAGGAGTCATAGTCACCAACAGAATACAAGAGATAGAAGAGAGAAGCTCAGGGGCAGAAGATACCATAGAAAACACTGACACAACTATCAAAGATAATGTAAAATGCAAAAAGCTCCTAACACAAAGCATCCAGGAAATACAGGATACAATGAGAAAATCAAACCTAAGGATAATAAGTACAGAAGAGAGCGAAAATTCCCAACTTAAGGGCCAGTATATATCTTCAACAAAATTATAGAAGAAAACTTCCCAACGGTCCAGACTGTGCCCGGATCTGAAGGGACCCAGTCAAACAGCTCCCTGCAGCCAAATCCTGTGGGAGGGAGAGCTAGACTTTCAGAGGGGCAGACACGCCTGAGAAGCCAGAGAACATTACTTTCTGCCCACATTTCTGACTCTAGAGGAAAATGCCTAGCACCATCTGGGCCCCCTGTGCACAGGGTCCTGAGAGAAGGCAGGGCAGGCACTTCTGGTTGCTGCCCTCATGGAGAGCTGAAACCCAGCTTGAAGGAGTGACTTCAGGCCTGAGACCAGAGGTAAGACCAAATTTTCTGCTCCAAGTGACCTGCCTGGTGGACTCAGGACACATGTCCAGAGGAATAGCTGAAGACCAGTAGACAGGAACGACTACATGCCTGAAAGCAGAACACTCAGTTCCCATAACTGGCTGAAAGAAAAGAGGAGAACAGTACTCCTGACACACAGTCCTATAGGACAGTCTAACCACTGTCAGAAATAGCAGAACAAGGTAACACCAGAGACAACGTGACACCAAGAGACAATCTCAGGCACCCAAGCAACAGAAACCAAGACTACATGGCATCATCAGAGCCCAATTCTCCCACCAAAGCAAACACTGAATATCCAAACACACCAGAAAAGCAAGATCTGGATTTAAAATCACATTTGATCATGATGATGGAGGACTTCAAAAAAGACAAAAAGAATTCTATTAGAGAAATGGAGGAAAGTATAAATAAACAAGTAGAAGCCTATAGAGAGGAATCACAGAAATCCCTGAAAGAATTCCAGGAAAACATAATCAAATAGGTGAAGGAATTAAAAATGGAAATAGAAGCAATAAAGAAAGCACAAAGGGAGACAACCCTGGATATAGAAAACCAAAGGAAGAGATAAGGAGCCATAGATATGAGCATCACGAACAGAATATAAGAGATAGAAGAGATAATCTCAGGAGCAGAAGATTCCATAGAAATTATCGACACAACTGTCAAAGATAATGTAAAATGGAAAAAGCTACTGGCCCAATACAGAAAATCCAGAACACAATGAGAAGATCAAACCTAAGGATAATAGGTATACAAGAGAGTGAAGACTCCCAGCTCAAAGGACCAGTAAATATCTTCCAAAAAATCATAGAAGAAAACTTCCCTAACCTAAAGAAAGAGATGCCCATAAGCATACAAGAAGCCTACAGAACTCCAAATAGATTGGACCAGAAAAGAAACTCCTCCTGTCACATAATAGTCAAAACACCAAATGCACAAAACAAAGAAAAAATATTAAAAGCAGTAAGGGAAAAAGGTCAAGTGACATATAAAGGAAGACCTATCAGAATTACACCAGACTTCACACCAGAGACTATGAAAGCCAGATGATCCTGGACAGATGTCATACAGACCCTAAGAGAACATAAAAGCCAGCCCAGGTTACTGTATCAAGCAAACAATTAACATAGATGGAGAAACCAAGATATTCCATGACAAAATCAAATTTACACAATATCTGTCTACAAATCAAATCCTACAAAGGATAATACATGGTAAAGCCCAATGCAAGGAGTCAAGCTACATGCTAAAACAGGCAAGAAACTAATGGTTTTGCAAGAAAACAAAGAGAAGACATGAACAAACATAATCTCACATCCAAACACAAATAGAACAGAAAGCAACAATCACTCTTCCTTAATATTTCTCAACATCACTGGATTAAATTCCCCCCGAAAAAGACACTGATTAACAAACTGGATAAGCAATGAGGAACCAAAATTTTGCTGCCTACAGGAAACACAGTTCCAACACAAAGAGAGAAACTATCTCAGAGCAAAATGCTGGAAAACAACTTTCCAAGCTAATGGTCTGAAGAAGCCAGCTGGAGTAGACATTCTAATATTGAATAAAATCGATTTTCAACCAAAAGTCATCAAAAAAGATAAGGAAGGATACTTCATATTCATCAAAAGAAAAATCCATGAAGATGAACTCTTAATCCTAAATATCTATGCTCCAAATACTAGGACAACTACATACATAAAAGAAACCTTACTAAAACTCAAAGCACGCATTGCACCTCACACAATAATAGTAGGCGATTTCAACATCCCACTCTCATCAGTGGAAAGATCATGGAAAAAGAAATTAAACAGAGACATAGACAGACTAAGAGAAGTCATGAACCAAATGGACTTAACAGATATTTATAGAACATTCTTTCCTAGAACAAAAGGATATACCTTTTTCTCACCACCTTATGGTTCTTTCTCCAAAATTGACCATATGATTGGTCATAAAATAGGCCTCGACAGATACAGAAAGATAGAAATAATCCCACGCGGCCTATCACAGCACGACAGGCTAAAGCTGGTCTTCAATAACAATAAGGAAAGAATGTCTACATATACATGGAAGTTGAACTATGCTCTACTCAATGAAAACCTGGTCAAGGAAGAAATAAAGAAAGAAATTAAAGACTTCTTAGAATTTAATGAAACTGATGGTACAATGTACCCAAACTTATGGGACAAATTGAAAGCTGTGCTAAGAGGAAAACTCAGAGCTCTGAGTGCCTGCAGAAAGAAAAAGGAGAGAGCATGTATCAGCAGCTTGATAGCACACCTAAGAGCTCTAGAACAAAAAGAAGCAAACAAATCCAGTAGGAGTGGAAGGCAGGAAATAATCAAACTCAGAGCTGAAATCAAATAACTAGAAACAAAAAGGACCATAGAAAGAATCAACAGAACCAAAAGCTCGTTCTTTGAGAAAATCAACAAGATAGATAAACCCTTAACCAGACAAACCAGAGGACACAGAGAGTGTGCCCAAATTAACAAAATCAGAAATGAAAAGGGAGACATAACAAAAGAATCAGAGGAAGTTAAAAAAAATCATCAGATCCTACTTCAAAAGCCTATATTCAACAAATCTTGAAAATCAGGAGGAAATAGACTATTCTTAGACAGATACCAGGTACCGAAGTTAAATCAGGAACAGATAAATCATTTAAACAACTCCATAACTCCTAACGAAATAGAAGCAGTCATTAAAGGTCTCCCATCCAAAAAAGAATCCAGGTCCAGATGGGTTCAGTGCAGAATTCTATCAGACCTTCATAGAAGACCTCATACCAATACTATCCAAAATTGAAACAGATGGAGCATTACCGAATTCCTTCTATGAAGCCACAATTACTCTTTTACCTAAACCACACAAAGACCCAACAAAGAACGAGAACATCAGACCAATTTCCCTTATGAATATTGAGGCAAAAATAATAAAATTCTGGCAAACAAATCCAAGAGCACAGCAAAACAATCATTCACCATGATCAAGTAGGCTTCATCCCAGGCATGCAGGAATGGTTTAATATATGGAAAACCATCAACGTGATCCATTATATAAACAAACTGAAAGAACAAAACCACATGATCATTTCATTAGACACTGACAAAATTCAACACCCCTTCATGATAAAAGTCCTGAAATAATAGGAATTCAAGGCCCATACCTAAACATAGTAAAAGCTATATACAGCAAACCAGTAGCTACTATTAAACAAAATAGAGCGAAACTTGAATCAATCCCACTAAAATCAGGGACTAGACAAGTCTGCCCACTTTATCCCTACATATTCAATATAGTTCTTGAAGTTCTAGCCAGAGCAATCAGAGAACAAAAGGGGATCAAGGAGAAACAGATTGGAAAAGAAGAATTCAAAATATCACTATTTGTAGATGATATGATAGTATATTTAGGCGATCCCAAAAGTTCCACAGGAGAACTACTAAACCTGATAAACAACTTCAGCAAAGTGGCTGGGTATAAAATTAACTCAAACAAATCAGTAACCTTCCCTTACACAAAAGAGAAACAAGCCGAGAAAGAAATTAAAGAAATGACACCCTGCATAATAGTCCAAATAATATAAAATACGTTGGTGTGACTTTAACCAAGCAAGTAAAAGATCTGTATAATAAGAACTTCAAGACACTGAAGAAAGAAATTGAAGAAGACCTCAGAAGATGGAAAGATCTCCCATGTTCATGGATTGGCAGGATTAATATAGGAAAAATGGCCATTTTACCAAAAGCGATCTACAGATTCAATGCAATCCCCACCAAAATACCAATCCAATTCTTCAGAGAGTTAGACAGAACAATTTGCAAATTCATCTGGAATAACACAAAGCCCGGGATAGCTAAAACTATCCTCAACAATAAAAGGACTTCAGGGGGAATCACTATCCCTGAACTCAAGCAGTATTACAGAGCAATAGTGATAAAAACTGTATGGTATTGGTACAGAAACAGACAGATAGACCAGAGGAATAGAATTGAAGACCCAGAAATGAACCCACACACCTCTGGTCACTTAATTTTTGACAAAGTAGCCAAAACTATCCAATGGAAAAAAAGATAGCATTTTCAGCAAATGGTGCTGGTTCAACTGGAGGTCAGCATGTAGAAGAATGCAGATCGATCCATGCTTAGCACCCTCTACAAAGCTTATGTCCTAATGGATCAAGAACCTCCACATCAAACCAGATACACTCAAAGTAATAGAAGAAAAAGTGGAGAAGCACCTCGAACACATGGGCACTGGAGAAAATTTCCTGAACAAAACACCAATGGCTTATGCTCTAAGATCAAGAATCGACAAATGGGATCTCATAAAACTGCAAAGCTTTTGTAAGGCAATGGACACTGTTGTTAGGACAAAACGGCAACCAACAGATTGGGAAAAGTTCTTTACCAATCCTACTACAGATAGAGGGCTTATATCTGAAATATATAAAGAACTCAAGAAGTTAGACTGCAGGGAGACAAATAACCATATTAAAAATGAGGTTCAACTATCCAATGACTATACATGGGCTGACCCTGGGCTCCAACCTCATAGGTAGCAATGAATAGCCTAGTAATAGCACCAGTGGTAGGGGAAGGCCTTGGTCCTGCCAAGACTGAACCCCCAGTGAACATTATTGTTGGAGAGAGGGCGGTAATGGGGGGAAGATGGGGCGGGGAACACCCATACAGAAGGGGAGGGGGAGGGTTTAGGGGGATGTTGGCCATGAAAACAGGAAGGGGAATAACAATCGAAATGTAAATAAGAAATACTCAAGTTAATAAAGATGGAAAAAGTGGGGTTCAGAGCTAAACAGAGAATTCACTGCTGAGGAATTCCGTATGGCTGAGAAACACCTAAAGAAATTTTCAACACCTTTAGTCATAAGGGAAATGCAAATCAAAACAACCCTGAGATTTCACCTCACACCAGTGAGAATGGCTAATGTCAAAAACTCAGGTGAGAGCAAATGCTGGCGAGGATGTGGAGAAAGAGGAACACTCCTCCATTGTTGGTGGGATTGCAGACTGGTACAACTATTCTGGAAATCAGTCTGGAGGTTCCTCAGAAAATTGGACATTGAACTGCCTGATGACCCAGCTATACCTCTCTTGGGCATATACCCAAAAGATGCCCCAACATATAAAAAAGACACGTGCTCCACTATGTTCATAGCATCCTTATTTATAATATCCAGAAGCTAGAAAGAACCCAGATGCTCTTCAACAGAGGAATGGATTCAAAAAATGTGGTACATCTACACAATGGAATATTATACAGCTATCAAAAACAATGACTTTATGACATTCATCGGCAAATGGATGGAACTGGAAAATATCATCCTGAGTGAGGTAACCCAATTACAGAAAAACACACATGGTATGCAGTCATTGGTAAGTGGCTATTAGTCCAAAGGCTTGAATTACTCTAGATGCACAGAACACATGAACCTCAAGAAGGGTCACCAAAATGCAAATGCTTGACTCCTACTTTAAAAGGGGAACAAGAAAAAAAATAAAAGGGGAACAAGAAAACCCTTCACAGGGAATAGGGAGGCAAATTTTAGAATAGAGGCAGAAGGAACACCCATTCAGAGCCTGCCCTACATGTGGCCCATACATACACAGCCACCCAATTAGATAAGATGGATGAAGCAAAGAAGTGCGGGCTGACAGGAACCAGATGTAGATCTCTCCCGAGAGACACAGCCAGAATACAGCAAATAAATAGGCGAATGCCAGCAGCAATCCACTGATCTGAGATCGAGACCCCCGTTGAAGGAATCAGAGAAAGGTCTGGAAGAGCTTGAAGGGGCTCGGGACCTCATATGAACAATAATGCCAAACAATCACAACTTCCAGGGACTAAGCCACTACCCAAAGACTATACATGGACTGACCCTGGACTCTGACCTCATAGGTACCAATGAGTAGCCTAGTAAGAGCACCAGTGGAAGGGGAAGCCCTTGGTCCTTCTAAGACTGAACCCCTGATGAACGTGATTGTTGGGGGGAGGGTAGTAATGGGGGGAGGGTGGGGAGGGGAATCCCATATAAAAGAGGAGGAGGAGGGGTTAGGGGGATGTTGGACTGGAAACCGGGAAGGGGAATAATATTCGAAATGTAAATAAGAAATACCCAAGTTAATAAAAAAATTCCAATGTTAAAATTCCAATGATTGGTAATTATCATTAAAGTAGTATTTATTTTACTTCTCTATTAATTACTTATTAATAAAACAGTTAAAATTTTCTTAAAGAAGAATATGTTTTTTTCACAAACATCTCACACCATGAGTAAGGCAGAGAAATAGAAAACAGGAGGATGAATACCAAGATTCCATTTCAAGAGTATGTGCCTAAGGAATTCAATTCTATTGGTTAATCTCTTCTAGTTCCAAAGCACTTTCCAATAATTACACATATCAACTTAATTATCAAAGGACATTCTACGTATTCAACCATATGTCTAGCATAGACTATCTAGCAAAAATATGTTGTAAGTTCAATGTTATTATACCTGCATCAAATTAGTTCTGGTCAGAATCTCATCATAGATATCAGGCTGCAGAGCACACATTCATTATATGTTGTATCTCAAAACAAGATCAGGAACAGCTGAGTTCCTCAATCTCTTTTGAGAGACTACCTTAATTAATCCAAAATAATCTTACCTCCTGGTAGGCTTCATCATTTAAAGATTCCACCACTACCACATAGGTCATGCTGCCAACATATGAACCTTTGAGTAAATAAAAGCCATGCCAAATGTCCAGAGCACACTATTCCAAGTAACACACACAATATGTGTGATATATTAGGATATATGTATGTTAATTATGGCTCCATAAAGAATATCAATTTTCTTTTCTAACCACTAGGAGATTTCATGTAGCCATAATTGTCCTAAAGTTGATTATTAAGTACCATCATAAAACAATTGAGGATCAATTTTGATAATACTATTATTACAATGACCTCCAGCAGTTTTGATAAAATGAAAATTTTCATACATTTTGATACTTACTTGTTCCCCTGTGTTTTATTATCACAAATTGCCAAAAGGGCAGATTAATTTTTTTAAAAAACGTAGTATTTTAAGAACAAATTAGCTTTTAGTGTTTTTCATTGACAGATATAGTTACATCATAGAAGATGGCAGCTACCATATCCTTTGGACAACAAAATAAAAATCTTGTTCCAGAATGAATTTTAAGCATCTAATCACTGGTAGTATACTGGGTTAGAGCAGCCTGTCTTCTGTCCACACCATGTTTTTGGTAGATTCTAACTGCAGTATAAGCTGAGATCTCTACAATGATTGATTTGAAAAAATAAGTCAGAGCAGAACTTATGAGAATAAAAGGGTGTAAAAGGATGCAATTTTGATTCTATCTCCTGAGAAAAGTGACAAGTCTCAAAGCATTGATAGCAATCAGAGAATTCAAATGGTCTCATAAGTTTGTGAGTTTTAAGGACTTAAGTTTTTGGAGAAATTAGATGTATATAGATAGAAGTACAAAATCCATATAAGGTACAATCCACTTGATTGTGTCTCCAAAATGCAAGTTTATGTCAGCTTACTAGAGATAAGTCTTTATCTCCTTCTTAAAACTTATATAATGTCATGGGGCAACAAGATAAAACGAACATTTAGCATGGTAAGAATGCATACAGTTGCAAAGGATATGATAGTTTATCCTAAATATCATGCTTATCTACTCTAATAGCGCTTTTTAAACGAGAGAGAGAGAGAGAGAGAGAGAGAGAGAGAGAGAGAGAGAGAGAGAGAGAGAGAGAGAGAGAGAGAAATAATGTTAGGTCTGTCATAGTAGAAAGTTTGCATTTCAGCATTATCCATTGTTAACTATGAGTACTGTAAAATAAAACTAAAATTTTCAAGCAAACAGTAGAAATTCATGGGAAATTCTAAGCATTTGGAAATTTTAAATAAATCTTTCAAACTACACTTAGGACAAAATGAAGCCTACTGCAATTGCATGCTATTTAGATTATGCTGAAAATGAGAGAGCACCTAAGGAAACAAGTATTATGGTCATAGGTGAATTTAGAAGAATCATGGCCTAGTATTATTATCACCAAATATCCCCAAAAACCTACACAAAGAATTCTACTAAATAGAGTGCAATGAATATTTATTGTATATCTATTATATGCGAGACACCATTGTAGATATTGATGATATAGTAGAAAAGCAGTAAATATAACCACATCTATGTACTTGTACATACAACCACATCTATGGATCTTTTGAGTTAATGTGCAAATAATGTAATGAATAATGTGTGTAGGCATAACAACAATAAGGCAGAGTAAAAGCAGCTGCTTTAGAATGCCAGGAATATGCGAACTAATGTGCATATGTTACTCTTCAGCAAAAGCATCAAGAATCAGTGTTTATTATTTGGTATGTTCTCATCTTACAGCCTCTGTGACCATGCAACTAAGTACCAAAATAAGATCTACATGAGTCATAAGATGTGAGTGACCACAATGACCTCAACCCCCAATGACTCAGAAAGCATGCATGATAAATGGGAAATAAACACTGTTCTTTTAAGATTTGGGCATCTCATTCTTTTATTTCTGCAATATAACCTAAGCCACCATGGATTATTATCTAAGTAAAAAAAATTCAAGAAAATAGGTGTTTACATAAGACTTTTGGAGAAAAAAACTGGAAGGCTCTACTTTACATTTGGTGGTTGACATCATGAAACTGGGCAAGATCACTGAAAGAACCACATGCACCAGGAGTCCCACATGGCCTGTACCCTGCATTCTCTGATTAGGTCTTCTAATTTGATAAGGAATATTTCCTGCACTAGAAGCAAGTAAGGGACCATGGATTCCTCCGTTAAGGCTTACTATCTTTTCCCAGGAAACTCTTCTAGCAGGTCCACCTTTAATGACCCAGTACTTCAGCACACAGAGGACATGACCATCTCACCGGTACTAAAACTTAGTCATCGCCTCAATATTATAAATATTTCCACTGAAACAAGGAAGAGAACTTGAACACCATCAACAACAAAGCAAATTAATAAATTAAAAATGGACTCAACCAACAGACTATTCCATATGCACAAATTTCCGTGCAGAAACTGAAACAACAGAACAAACCAATGCAGTGTGAGATGTGTCTAATCCTTGTGATAACTGAAGCCCAGGGAGGGGGAGGACTGAAGGTAGGGGGGCACCCTCTCAGAGACAGTGTGGAGGAAAAACTGGATGAGGAACTGAAGAAGGGGAAATGAGGGTGGGGGCAATGGCTAGATTGTAAATAAATTAAAAAAGAAAGAAAAATAAATCTGAGATTGGGGGGGGATCCAACATCAGCAAAAGCAAGAATTGATATATTTATACAGAGAAAATAGTTGGATATGTAAGGATGTCTAAAAGTTCTTTCAGAAGATTAATAAAATGGACAAAGCTTTGGTAAAAAGAAGTAAGACTGTCAGAGGAGGTGAGAAAATTCAATATGTAAGATTTGAAGTTAAAATGATGTCAAAATGATTCTGAGAATTTTGAGGTATTTCTAAAACAGTCTGTATGTTTCTATAAATATTTAATATGTAGAATTTGATGACTTTTTGTATATTCATACCCCTATGAAGACATAACCACAGTCATCTTGGTAGACACATCTATTGTATCCATAAGTTTTCTGAGTCCCTGTTTGGTGTGATAAGAAAATTAATATATTTAATCACTTAAAAATTTAAGCCTTCTTATAGTATTATTAAATATTCATGTTGTTCAACCAGTATCTAGGCCCTAATCACCTTGCATGGTGAAATTTTATTCTCACTGAACATATTTGTATAAAATTTCTGTTATGCAATTCTTACTCTCTAATTATGAGTCAGATTTCTCTATAGGAACAGAAGACAGCGCGCGCGCGCGTGTGTGTGTGTGTGTGTGTGTGTGTGTGTGTGTGTGTGTGTGTGTAGATGATAAATCAGTTACTTTTGTTGAAATGGGTAAGGGGTTACTTTAAAAATCATTGGCAATCTGTAGGCACATGAATCGCCAAAGAAACTGCTCCACAACATCTTTTACCATTTAAAAATCTATGTGGAGGAGTGGAACCTCATAGCTTTCCACTCCTCCTTGACTGAGTATTAATGGGCTCACTCCTGTGTAGGTCTTTTGCAGGTAAATCATAGCTGTTTTGAGTCTAGAAGGGTTACCATTCTGTCATGACTGAGTAACTGAAATTGACATTGTATATATGGAATTACTGGATTGCTTACACAATAATGTTACTAGTTAGTCAAAAACAGTTGTCTGTATGGTGGAGAAGTAAAGAACTCTGTAGCTTTTCAGTTCAAGAAACTAGATAGCTCAGAATCGCAAATCTAGAACTAATGGCCTGGAAGCTTGCTGGAGAATGGTTTATATTGAATCTGTACTGAAGGGCTGCAGAGCCTGCAGTTTGATGTCCATAGATAAAGGTAACAGTGATAAATACAGAGGGAAAGGATTTGTGCATACTAACTTTCTCCAGCTTCTTGCTATTTGGACCTCTCAGCAAAGCTAAACATATTCCAGAAAGGTTCCTTCCCCAGTCACTGACCTACCTATGTATCCTCTATGGAAATGTCACCATACTCCAACACCCCTCTCTCACACACACACATTTTCCACACACATACATATCATCCATATGGTTTTCTGACTCAGCAAAAATAATTTGTCTAAATGTTCATGCAAATACTTTCTTTGTACATGTAGAAAACTAGGGTAAGACACATAATGTATTGAATTACTTTGGTGTCAGATAAAGGATATGTACTGTAGGAATAATTAGTGTTTTATTTTGTAATATTTCTATACTGAAATTTACTTTTATAATAAAATATCAAAGACACTCCTTTAAAAAGTGTCATCGACTTTTCTTCATATAGACCACAGGACCCAGGTGCACAAACACTTGAAAAAACACAAAATCATCAGGGAGACAGGAGGGGGTGCTGCAATACTTTCTTTAGTTTTCTTTCAGCTGAACTTGAATTTATCAAGCCAATGGGTTTTATTTTCACCATATTTAGCAAAGATGCAAGACAGAAATAGCAAATGGGTAGACAAAATATAAGGTTGGATACTGTATTAGTCACTTTCCTGTTGTCGTAATGAAACACCTTGACAAAAGCAATGTATGCCTTTTAGTTGGTGACCAAGCAATCGGGGAAAGGCTTGGTGACAGGAACAGAAATTTAACTAATTATGTTTCATTTGTGCCTAGGAAGCAGAAAGAAAGAGAGGAAGTGGAGTGAGGCTATTAATTAATGGAGTAATTAATTAATTCACTTTGCATCCCAATATCAGCCTTGCTCCTCCAAGTCCCCCCTGTCTTGAAGCTCCTCCGTTTATCCTGCTCACCATGCTGTCATAATTCTATTTTGCTTACTCATCTATTACTATAAATGAAGTGTGATGATGATTCAGCTACTCTGCTAATTTTCATAGGAATTCTTTTTCAATCTGCACTTCTGATATATTATTGAATTTATTCTGTATATAATTTCTGTGTCCATTATAAAGGTCAGCGCCTGTTCTGTTCTAGGTTCTGAGTATAGTAACACAAATTAACCTGCTTTTAACAAGTTAGCATTCTAGAAGAATTTTGGAGTAGATAACCAGAAATCAAATAAATATTAAGCTGAGTTTAATTAGAAGTACTAAAATGAAAAGAAGTCAGTGGTTCTGTGATAGAGAATGGTGGAAGGAGGAAGGCTAACATAGTATGGGGAATTTGTACCACATTCAGTGAGGTTAAGTGAACTGTCCTTTAAATGTCAATGTTATCTTTTATGACCAATGTTTAATTTTCAAGGACACATTTATGAAATATTTCTTACACTTCAAATGTTTGAATAACAAATAAATGTTGATTTTGAATTATGGAAAACCAGGATACTGTTCTAGAGGACGGGATAAACATTCTAAAGGGAATAAAATTGGCACATTACAGTACTAGAAAGAATTTCAGTGTAAATGTATATGGTTAATTACTAAGGGGGTCTTGCAACTAAGTCATGGGACACATTAATGTTAAGACAAAGAATTGGGAGGTGGATACAGCAAAGAAATGAATAGCCAGAGAATATGAGCATACAAAGCCAATGCAGGGATACCAGAGAACGTGGCATTATGGAAGGCAAGATGTTTTAAAGAAAGTGTGGTCATATATATCCATGGAAAGGAAAGATCTAGCAGCATAAGGGTATAGGTGACTATCACGGACACAGTGTCAAAGAAACATCAGGATTTAGAGGCAGGATTGGAATGGTTGAAAAGAGATAATTGTGAAATGGTAACAAAGAATACAATTACCATTTTAGAAAAAAGTATACTGTGGATGATAGAGATATGGAATAATAGCAGCTACCCATGCAAAATGAGGTAATAGGGGTTTTATCTACTGTTTCAACTTACAAAGATACTCAAGATTCTCTTGATACTGAGGGAAGTCTATACTGATGGATGCCAGAGTGGCAAGAGACAATTGCATATAGGAAATCTTTATGTAAGCTGGAGGCAAAGGAACTAAGTAATAGTAATTAACCACAGTACTATAGGGAGGCAAAAAGACCAAGGATAGGAGCAGATAGTTCAACAAATCTACTAGTGAGGGAAAAGATTCCCCATGCCTTCACATTGATTTTCCCAGTGAAATAGGAGAAATGTGTGTAGCTTGATGTCATTATGCAGGTGAAGGTAAGTACAGGATAAAATGAGGCCTGTCATTGGAAAAGAAGAAGCGATGGGCCAGAGAAAAGTTTTAGAGAGGCAGAACAGGCAGGAGCGAGGAAAAAGGAGCTGAGAGAACATGGCATCGGATGTTGATTCTTTTCTGGACATATTACAGGTTGTTATGACTATTCTTAAGGAATGGATGTATACAGGATTTTGTGTTGTCTAGATGGGCAAATTATATCTTATTAATTAGATCAGAGGATATTGTGTGATGTGTTCTTTAATGTGGTGACTTAATTGAGTTCAAGAGAGTGTATGGTGGCCGGATGCACCAGGCCCACCACAGAATTGGGATATGTATGCTTGGCATGGTAACAACCTACCTGGGAACTAGATAGGTAGAGAGATTGATACGGGCTCAGAGAGTAGCTCTGGGCAGTGTGAGAAGGGATGGAGATTGGCGGGTGAGATGCTTTGCTGACTGAGATGAAATTATCCCACAGATGCCTGTGGCCCTAAGGGGCCAGATAGCATGGAATAAAAGAAACCCTTATTTATTTTATACCACTACAGATATGTTTGTGTTCACTTAAATATACACACTTTAAAGCACAAAATCAGCAAGAAAATTTACACAATACTTCAAATCATTCAGAGATCTATGTGTATATCAAATTTATTTGTATAGGATGCTATTTTTCATATTGGTGCCATATAAAATAAGACAGAAAGATCTTATTTGCCCTTCAACAGATTTATCTTTGCAAGAGCTGTGCTTCACAAAACTCTTCTCTATTTGATAACTGTTTCCTTCCATGATTTTAACATCGTTTTTCACAGAGCAGAATATGAATATTTTAATAATGTTCAATGAATCAATTTATCAGTAATTTAGAAACACTATTCTATGTAACCTATATAGTGTGCCATTTCAGAATCTTGTGTAGATTATTTACAGCCACATGCGTTATCATTTCCTTTTACATCTAATATTCTGTCTACTCGTAGTCCCTGTTGTCATGCAGTCACTGAAGGTGTTAAGGCTGCTAGAAACATCTCCACTTATAACTCAGCCTGTTTCTTTTAATGGTCTCCCCTTACCATCTAGTGGGAAATACAAAAGGTTTACAGTATCACAAATCTTATTTCCTTATTTTAAAGGCTGGTTACCATACATATAGTATTATTTACCTAACATTAATTAAAATAAAGGATGATGATATAATGAATTATTCAGGTATGGGTTCTAAAATGAAATTATTCTAAACCATGACTCAGTGCTGCCTCAAGGAAATGCTTGGAGCAAAGTGACATGGAGGGGAGAGACAGGAGGCAGAACCAAGAGAACTAAAAAGGAGGTATTCACTCATGATGGAATTGGCAGACCTCATTTTTCTTTGTAATTAGAAACCAGAAATTCTCAACAAAATTACCTAGTAGTATATTAAACTTCATCAGAATCATAAGTAGAGGACAAAGTCCGATAGGTCTGTGTTCTTCCTGCACCAAGAAAACAACATTTCAATTCTGCAAACAATTTTTGTAGTGGCATGAAAGTTACTGTACCCGTATTTTGCAAGCAAGAAAGGAACTGAAACATATAAAGGCCCAAGCAATATCAACTTGCTTAATTTAGGTACAGACCATGCTGACAGATTTGGCCATCATGGGTGAGGCATAGAACAGGATGAAGTAGTTTCAGATAACAAATTTATATGAGGAATAAGAGGACCATTTGTATGTATGCTGAACTAGGAGGACCAATTACTAATACCAATTTACTTTCCAAGCTACCTACATCCTGCCTTTTCTTGGTATTTGAGTTTTGTTTTTGGTACATCACAAACAAGTACAAGTACCAGCCAATGTTCCTTTTCCAGGTGAACAATTCCAATATATTGTGAGGCTAGGTTTCTATTACTCCTTATTTAAAATTTTATTTTTATCTTTTGGAAATTATAATGTAAATGTGTCATTTCCTTCTTCCCTTTTGTTCTTTTTCAATTGCATGGGTTTTTTTTCTTTTCTTTAAGATATGCCCATACATTATATATCTGATATGAGTTGCTCAATTCTCATACTGTTTCTTGTATGTATATGATAATATATATATATACTATTGGTACTGCATAATCAATTGGTATGTTCTTTCCTGTTTCTTCTACTTTGACATTAATTAGTTGCCTGTTGTTTTTTGTTTGTTTGTTTGTTTTTAGTTAAGGTGGCCTCATCAACTTCACCTCTTTAAATACAAACATGTCTGTGAGCAAACGTCTAAAGTAGGGTGTTGTAGAGACTGATATCTTATAATAACAAACAAGATGATCTCCTTTATTAAAACACATTGCAATAAACACAGTTATAAAAATTTAAATTTGCCATGCAAACAGATGCAATTAAATGCTTGCTTTAAATTTCAATCATTTCTTTTTCCTATTCGATCAAATAATTAAACAGGTACATTAAGTAGAGAAATTGTATAATTGTCAGATATCCATTTTGTTTTGTGTCCATTATGTTTTGTCTCTGGAAAACAACATGTGTTAACACTATAACAATACTAAAAGCACCATCACAATTCATTTTAAGAATGGCAAGGAAAAAGCAAAGAAGATTAACTTATGTTTCAGCAATAATTAAAAGGAACTAAATGAGTCATTTGGAACTGTCCTTGTAGAAAGACAAAGTACCTTGATAGACTGGCCCATATCTTGAGGGCATCAAAAACCTTTATATACATTTTTTAACAGTTTAGTGTTAGGAAACCAGATTGATATGATACTAGAATAACTGGTATTTTTGGACACATCAAAGAATGAATAAATTTATTGAAAATAAATGACAAAGAAATTTGTTTACCAAAATGTGCCTCTAAATTTCTTACCCCTCCACTCATATCCTTAAAACATCAAATGACTATTTGATTATATTCTCACTATCAGAGGAACTACAGTGCAAACAATTACCAAAATTATCCTGTCTTCTTGGATTAATTTATTCACTAATAATATTAATTGTGTACTTAATCAATACAGAAAAATACTAAAAAATAACCCTTGGATGTGTAAATGTAAATATGAAGCAGATGAGACCCTTTTCGTCAAGAAAATTCTAATGCAACCTTAAACTATACGGAATTTCATCACTCTGTTGTAGCAGACTCTTCTGGAAAGATAATAAAAGTTATTCCTGTTCATTTATCTCAGCAATTATTGTTTGCACAGCATCACTAGGCTCAGCAGGTTGGATTTTCTGTTAACCAAGAATATCCAATACTGAAAAGAAACTTTTGCTGACATTTAGGGTCAATATAATCCCATATTAATTTTCATTTCTACAGCTAATCATCTAGAATCTAACCCATATGGGCTGGATGGAGTTTTACTGTCTTCATGAATAAATCACCATCCTATATTTCAGTACCCTGAAAAAAATTGACATTCAACAAATGCCCACTCTGTTTAAAAATTTGCAAACCACTCCCCACCCCCTGATTTCTAAATTCTGATTCTTCCCATAGAACTTCGCAGCTTAATCCACTGTACTGTTTTTCATTTCAAAAGATATAAACTAAAAACTCCCAAAAGGGGAAATGCTGTCATACTTTATAACAGAAAGTTGACACCAGTGCAATTTGTAAAACTTGTTTTTGTGTCAACACATCATCTTTTCAGTACTATTATTCTATCTTTTTCAAATATTTCCAGCTAGTATCCAGCAGGAAAGGGCTTCATGCCTTTGAGTTCTGTTTCTTACTAAAAATCATTGATTTCAATATTTTCTGACTTTCTAGTATATTCTTCTGGCTTTTGATTTATCACAAAAATAGAACTCCTTATTTCGAACAACCAACCCTCTCCTTGGTTCTGGAATTGTGCCTAGCATTTTGAAATTTTTGAGTCACTGGTAAAATTGTCCTGTAATTTGTCTAGTCTTCACTGTCTGCCTTCAGCAACTATATTTTCAATGATGCCACCAAATGTCTGAAGCACTCCCATTTTTGTTGAGTCTAGTCCTCCAGAGGAGAAATCAGATATACTAAGGAATAGGATATTTCATTTGAATTCATTCCTAATAACCGTAGAAATACTTGGTCATTGTGTGCTTCATAACTTCCTCAGTAACCAGTTTCTTTGCTACCGTACCTTGTCTATACTAGATACATTATTTTCTCTTCCTAAATATATAGCTTAAATGGAAGATACTATAGTGTTTCAGAACATATTTTCCATTTACAAGTAGAACTAGAAGGAATGAAAGGTTGGCTGAACGTTCATAGAATAGAGAGCTCAATTCTCTCACCAGGATTAGCAGTGGAGGACCAAGATTTCAGGACTAGAATCTACAACAATATAGTTTACTGATGAGATCATTTTTCTTCTAATTCAGAGTATGAAATGTACAATTCAATTTGCTAATACTTTCTTTCAGGATAAAGTACCTGTACCTACATGTACAATTTATCTTTTTACCTTTCTCTAAAAAATACAGTACTTTTTAAAATTAAAATATTTTTCATACGATATCTTTTGATCACAGCTCCTCCAGATTCTCTTCACTCCCCACCCAGCCACTCAACTCCTCATCTTTGTTCTCTTTCTTTAGAAAACAAACAGGCGCGTTCTGAGATTTCATCTAAACTCAAGATGGAGACTGCAGGAAGCAAGAAGCAGAGCACGGAAGAGCCAAGGGCAGGAGTGGAATGCCAGAGATGTCTAGTCAAATGATCACATCTTCTGCAAAGACTAAAGCAATGGGGAAAAATTAAAACAAAACAAAAAGTCAGAGAAAGATGGCATTTCTAAACCAAAGGAGAAAAATGCACAAGATCATGAGACTCCAGGACACACTTGTAGGAAGCCCAAGTTGAAGAATGTTCCTGACTCAGCCAAAGAGGCCAGGTTGAAGACATCTCACAAAAAAAAAAAAAAATGAAGACCGAATCTCGGGAAGAGTCTTAGGTGACAGTTCCCCTAGAGATCATCACCATGCCAGAGGAGGAGATGTGTGCTCTCATTGATCCTCCTATGCTCTATGAGGAATTCAGCACCATGGTGGTAACTAGATGTGCCTCCGAGGCAGTGTTGGTATCTTGGTCCAGAATTGCAGCCAATGCTAGGAAGTTTGAGGCAATGACTTCCAATGCAGTGTCAGAGACCTATGGGGAAATGTGGTGTGTGGTGCATGAGACAAGCCTTTCTGTGACCTCAAGTGATTGGGTTCAGCTGCAGTTTCATGCTGGACAAGCCTAGGCACCACATAAGAAAGGGAAAGCGATTGCTCTCTTCCTGTTTCGAGCTTGCACATTTCCACCCCAACACCTGGAGGACAACATGCTGTGCCCCAAGTATGTTCCTAGGAACAAGGTCTTAACTGAGAGCCTTGAAGGATAAAGGACAGATCTCTTAAGGTTGGGGATAGCTGCTGGCATCACTCATTCTTGAGGCATGATCATCAGAGCAGCAGCTGACACTGAGATTGATGGAAATCCACATCTATGCCTTTGAACATGCTCATCGTACCTAGAAATGATGGGGTATTGTAAGTTAGTTGATACTTAAGTACAAGCAGTTTTGAAAAAGCCAGTGAGGTTAACAAAAGGTCCTCCTCTGCTCATTGTGATGACTGAACACTGGAAATAGCCTTTTACTCTTGTGTGGAGATAAAAAAGTATCCTGTGTGTTTGCTGCAATTAGGTCCTAGGGAAGGAATATGACATCTCCAGATACAACAGTTGCAACTCCTGTCACCAGAACAATGGGGTCATAGCCAGTTCTGTAGTCAACAGTACAGGCTTGTACCTGTAGCCTCGGCATGTCCTCTTCAATGGGTTGTAGTATGATGTTAGTGTTTAGTATTTTGGTTTGTTTTCTTCTGTTCTAAAATATTGCAGAAAATCTGGAAAAAAGAAAAATAAAAAGAAACAGGCAAATTCAATACAAAAAACCCCAAGAATTTAAGAGAAAAAATATAGATCATGCATGTGCACATGTGTACACACACACACACACACACACACACACACACACACACACACACACAACCAAACCTACAAAAGTACAAATTAGAAATTATAATATACAAACAAAAGACAAGTAAGACAAAAGTTCCCAAACAAAGCAATATGAAACAAAATGTCTACAAAAATGTTATCCAGTTTATTTTATGTTAAGCTTGAGCCCTGCTCTTAAGTATGGTTACTATACCCAGTGAGGCTCCACTGGAGAAAACATATTTTTCTTTTGTGAGCAGACATCAAGCAGGAATAGCTTCTTGGTTAGGAATGGGAATTTGTGTTTACTTCTGGGACCCTGTGCTGTCACAGTGTCTGTGAGTTTATATGTGCTTCAGTATTATTTTGTCTAGAAGATACTGTTTCTTGGGGTCACTCATCCCCTTGGTCTCTTACAGTTTTTCTGCCTCTTTCTCTGTATATTCTGTATTTAGGACTAACTATTCCAAACCCTTTCATTCTCAACTCATTGTCCAGTTGTATGACTCTGTTTTACTTTTATCTTCTACAAGAGGAAGCTTCTCTGATACTGATTGAATGAGGCAATGATTTATGGGTATAGCAGAATGTTGTTATGAGCCATTTTCTTGCTATGTTCCTTTAACAGAACACCAATACTTTGTTTTCACCAAAGCACATGGCCTATCTACTCTTAAGTTGGTGGCCGCCTGCGCAGTGCCAGATATGGAGTGGGTCTTAATTTCAATGAGATAGTTTTTAGAAACTCTCACAATATTTGTGCCACTTATTGCACCAGCATATCATGCTGGTTTATCATGGTTTTAGAACACAGGTTTTGTCATTGGTTTGGTGGTTGCTTTTCCCTCTTCTGATAGCAAGCAAAGTGCTTTCCAGTACCATGAACAGGAGTAAGTAAGGTGAAGAATCTATTTAGGTACTAGCTCAACTTCTCGAGTTCAATGTGACATATAAATGTTATCTTCAGTAATAGGGACTCACTATCAATTTGAAAAGAACAATAGGCTTCACAATAGCCTAAGTTGTTTGGGGGTTTCCATGAAGGCTCTGAATGGGTGTTCCTTCTGCCTCTGTTTTAATCTTTGCCTCCCTATTCCCTGCTACGGGTATTCTTGTTCCCCTTTTAAAGAATGAGTGAAGCATTCACATTTTGATCATCCTTCTTGAGTTTCATGTGTTCTGTGCATATAGGGTAATTCGAGTATTTGGGCTAATATCCACTTATCAGTGAGTGCATACCATGTGTGTTTTACTGTGATTGGGTTACCCCACTCAGGATGATATTTTCCAGTTCCATTCACTTGCCTATGATTTTCATAAAGTCATTGTTTTTGATAGCTGTGTAATATTCCATTGTGTAGATGTACCACATATTCTGTATCCATTCCTCTGTTGAAGGGCATCTGGGTTCTTTCCAGCTTCTGGCTATTATAAATAAGGCTGCTCTGAACATAGTGGAGCATGTGTCCTTGTTATTTGTTGGGCCATCTTTTGGATATATGCTCAAGAGAGGTATAGCTGGGTCCTCAGATAGTTCAATGTCCAATTTTCTGAGGAACTTCCACACTGATTTCCAGAATGGTTGTACCAGTCTGCAATCCCACCAACAATGGAGGAGTGTTCCTCTTTCTCCACATCCTCACCAGCATTTGCTGTCACCTGAATTTTTTATCTTAGCCATTCTCACTGGTGTGAGGTGAAATCTCAGGGTTTTTTTGATTTGCATTTTCCTTATGACTAAAGATGTTGAACATTTCTTTAGGTGTTTCTCAGCCATTCAGCATTCCTCAGCTGTGAATTCTTTGTTTAACTCTGAACCCCATTTTCAATAGGGTTATTTGTCTCCCTGTAGTCTAACTTCTTGAGTTCTTTGTATATTTTGGATATAAGCCCTCTATCCGTTGTAGGATTCGTAAAGATCTTTTCCCAATCTGTTGGTTGTCGTTTTGTTCTAACAACAGTGTCCTTTGCCTTACAGAAGCTTTGTAGGTTTATGAAATCCCATTTGTCGATTCTTGATCTTAGATTCTCCAGTACCCATGTGTTCGAGATGTTTCCCCACTTTTTCTTCTATTAGTTTGAGTGTATCTGGTTTGATGTGGAGGTCCTTGATCCACTTGAACTTAAGCTTTGTACAGGGTGATAAGCATTAACCGATCTGCATTCTTCTACATGCTGACCTCCAGTTGAACCAGGACCATTTGCTGAAAATGCTATCTTTTTTCCATTGGATGGTTTTGGCTCCTTTGTCAAAAATCAAGTGACCATAGATGTGTGGGTTCATTTCTGTGTCTTCAATTCTAGTCCACTGGTCTATCTGCCTGTCTCTGTACAAATACCATACAGTTTTGTTTTGTTTTGTTTTGTTTTAATCAGTATTGCTCTGTAATACTGCTTGAAGTCAGAGATGGTGATTCCCCATGAAGTTCTTTTATTGTTGAGGATAGATTTAGCTATCCTGTTTTTTTTTTTTTTTGTTATTCCAAATGAATTTGCAAATTTTTCTTTCTAATTCTATGAAGAATTGAATTGAAGTTTTGAGGAGGACTGCATTGAATCTCTAGATTGCTTTTGTAAAATGGCCATTTTTACTATATTAATCCTGCCTATCCATGAGCATGGGAGATCTTTCCATCTTCTGAGATCTTCTTCAATTTCTTTCTTCAGAGGCTTGAAGTTCTTATCATACAGATCTTTCACTTGCTTGGTTAAAGTCACACTGAGGTATTTTATATTATTTAGGACTATTATGATGGGAGTCATTTCCCTAATTTCTTTCTCAGCTTGTTTCTCTTTTGTGTAGAGGAAGGTTACTGATTTATTTGAGTTAATTTTATACTTAGCCACTTTGCTGAAGGTGTTTATCAGGTTTAGTAGTTCTCTGTTGGAACTTTTGGGATCACTTAAATATACTATCTCATCATCTGCAAATGGTGATATTTAGACTCTTTCCTTTCCAATCTGTATCCCTTTGATCTCCTTTTGTTGTCTGATTGCTCTGGCTAGCACTTCAAGAACTATATTGAATAAGTAGGGAGAGAGTGGGCAGCTTTGTCTAGTCCCTGATTTTAGTGGGATTGCTTCAAGTTTCTCTCCATTTAGTTTAATATTAGCTACTGGTTTGCTGTATATACCTTTTACTATGTTTAGTTATGGGCCTTGAATTCCTATTCTTTCCAGGAATAATCATGAAGGGGTGTTGAATTTTGTCAAATTCTTTCTGAGCATCAAATGAAATGATCATGTGGTTTTTATATTTCACTTTGTTTATATAATGGAATACGTAAATGGTTTTCCATATATTAAACCATCCCTGCATGCCTGGGATGAAGCCGACTTGATCATGATGGATGATTGTTTTCATGCGCTCTTGGATTCGGTCTGCAAGAATCTTATTGAGTATTTTTGCATCGATATTCATAAGGGAAATTGGTCTGAAGTTCTATTTTTCAGTTGTGTCTTTGTGTGGTTTAGGTATAAGAGTAACTGTGGCTTCATAAAAGGAATTCAGTAGCACTCCATCTGTTTCAATTTTGTGGAATAGTTTGGATAGTATTGGTATGAGGTGTTCTATGAATTTCTGATAGAATTCTGCACTGAACCCATCTGGACCTGGGCTCTTTTTGGTTGGGAGACCTTTAATGACTGCTTCTATTTCTTTAGGAGTTATGGGGTTGTTTAAATGGTTTATCTGTTCCTGATTTAACTTCAGTACCTGGTATCTGTCTAGGAAATTGTCCATTTCCTGCAGATTTACAAGTTTTGTTGAATATAGGCTTTTGTAGTAGGTTCTGATGATTTTTTGAATTTTCTCTAATTCTGTAGTTATGTCTCCCTTTTCATTTCTGATTTTGTTAATTTGGACAGACTCTCTGTGTCCTCTCATTAGTCTGGCTAAGGGTTTATCTATCTTGTTGACTTTCTCAAAGAACCAACTTCTGGTTCTCTTGATTCTTTGTATGGTCCTTTTTATTTTACTTAGCTAATTTCAGCTCTGAGTTTGATTATTTCCTGCCTTCTACTCCTCCTGGGTGTATTTGCTTCCTTTTGTTCTAGAGCTTTTAGGTGTGCTGTCAAGCTGCTGATATATGCTCTCTCCTGTTTCTTTCTGCAGGTACTCAGAGCTATGAGTTTTCCTCTTAGCATGGCTTTAATTGTGTCCCATAAGTTTGGGTATGTTGTACCTTCATTTTCATTAAATTCTAAGAAGTCTTTAATTTCTTTCTTTATTTCTTCCTTGACCAGGTTATCATTGAGTAGAACATTGTTCAATTTCCATGTATATGTGGGCATTCTTCCCTTATTGTTATTGAAGACCAGTTTTAGCCTGTGGTGGTCTGATAGGCAGCATGGGATTATTTCTATCTTTCTGTATCTGTTGAGGCCTGTTTTTTGACCAATTATTTCGTCAATTTTGGAAAAAGTACCATGAGGTGCTGAGAAGAATGTATATCCTTTTGCTTTAGGAAAGAATGTTCTATAAATATCTGTTAAGTCCATTTGGTTCATGACTAAAAGTTGTCAAAAAAGATAAGGAAGGACACTTCATATTCATCAAAGGAAAAATCCACCCAGATGAACTATATCCTAAATATCTGTGCCCCAAATACAAGGGCACCTACATACGTAAAAGAAACCTTACTAAAGTTCAAAACACACATTGCACCTCACATAATAATAGTAGGAGATTTCAACACCCCACTCTCATCAATGGACAGATCATGGAAACAGAAATTAAACAGAGACATAGACAGACAAAGAGAAGTCATTGGTCAAGGAAGAAATAAAGAAATTAAAAACTTTTTAGAATTTAATGGAAATGAAGGTACAACATACCCAAACTTATGGGACACAATGAAAGCTGTGCTAAGAGGAAAACTCATAGCTCTGAGTGCCTGCAGAAAGAAACAGGAAAGAGCATATGTCACCAGCTTGACACCACACCTAAAATCCCTAGAACAAAAAGAAGCACATACACTCAGGAGGAGTAGAAGGCTGAACCCCCAGTGAACAGGATTCTTGGGGGAAAGGAGGTAATTCTTGGGGGGAGGATTGGAGGGGAACACCCATATAGAATGGAGGGGCACGGGGAGAGGAATGTTGCCCTGGAAACCGGGAAAATGAACAGCATTAGAAATATAAACAAGAAATACCCAATTTAATAAAGATGGGGAAAAAAAACTCCAAAAAAAGAAAAAAAGAATTTGATGAAAACCATAAACTAAGAGGCCAGAAAGAATTTTCTTTCAATAGCTACAGCTTTTGAAGCTTTAGAAGTTGCAGAGTAATTCCAATTACCCACACAATTGGCTTAGTGTGAAATTTCCATTTTATGCTAAATTGGAGAAAGGATCACAGGAAGTTAATAGAATCATGGCAGTGAGGATTGCACAGTCTTACCAAGTTAGTAGTTGTAGAAAAAGACTCACTAGAAAAATAAAGCACTATAGCAGGAAAACTTAGGTATGAATGGATATCCGGCGTGATTTCCCACATAGCTCTGAAAGGAAACAGCATCCTTTTTATGGAATATAAGTTGAAAATGAGAGATTCAGTCACAAATTCGAATCCAGAGTAACCAACAACCTGGTTATTGAGGTAAATAACTTCACTGGAAAGACTGTTAGTGTTCCTGTATAGACAAACATTAGAAAATGAAGTTTATACTAGACAAAGTTTAGAATATGCATGTTGAGGGCAGTGAAGAGGAAGTTCGTTTCTTTCAGTCATCAAATTGTCTAGAAAAAAACTATAATTTTCCCAATAGAAATTAAAAAAATTACTTGATAGAGTTTTGTGTGTAAATAAAGTGAGGACAGCTCTTGGCTGAAATCTTAGAGTGGTATTTTTTTAATAAAATTGAACTTCAGTGACAAAGTTTGAGTTAAACAAAAAGAGCCAAAGTATGTCCTCTTCTTACTCACATTCTGCCTGAATTCTTAACACTAATGTGTTAACATGTAATCATGTTGTCTAGTAGTTTGTAATCTCCTGTTTTTCACTTTCTATATAAATATAGATGCGATTAGCTTTAGTCACACTTTTGTATTTTTTTTCATTTTGTACATAAATCAGTCTCTGTTCTGATATATATTATATGTTCTTACTAGCATATTTGTAAAAATGATTCCTTGATATTTTAAAAAGATGGGATGCATACAGTGAAAAATTTTAGTTAAACTATGATGGCCTCTATTTTCAACATGAATTATAACAGATGAATTTATTAGGCACATGTGATAGACAAAATATTACTCTAATTGTCTTTTATAAATTAATTCTATTTAGTGTAAATATTATTGCATTTTATTGATTTTAAAGCTAAAATTGTTTAATTCATTTGCACAGCAATAGAAGGAAGGTTAAAGAATTTATAAACCATCCCTAAGAGTAGTCTTTGAAAAGTTAAAGTTACAGAGGAGCTAGAACTTCAAAGAGAAATAACATTCCTCCACCAGCATCCATTAATTGCTGATAGATACTCAACTAGGAGAGGGCATTGTGGGGCCCTCACCCATTCATGCTTCAAATTTCTCTAGTTTAATCTCATGCATGTTTTGTATACAATTGCATATACTGTGCATTGATGTGTACATCAGCCATGTCATGTAGAGTTTACAGAAAATTACAGCGTTCCTCATCCTCTGATTCTTACATTGTTTCTACCTGCCTTCATAATGTCCCCTTACCTCTGTTATGATAGTGGTGTGAACATTGGTACAGATGTCTCATTTAGGGCTGAATACTCACAATCGCCTACTCTGAACATTTTGACCAATATGAGTCTATGCATTAATTGTTGCCCTCTGCAAAAAGAAGTCTCTCTGACAAGGGTTCAGAAAAGCCCAGGTCTATGGGTTAAATGTAAGGATTAAGAAAACAATTTAAGGGGTTGGGCATTTATCTCAGTGGTAGAGCACTTGCCTAGCAAGTGCAAGGCCCTGGATTCGGTCCCCAGGTCTGAAAAAAGAAAAGGAAAAAGAAAGAAAGAAAGCAATTTAAAGTGTGACCATTTAACAAGTAAGAATAGTAGGTTCTGCCCCTAGGGATGGTCTATGTCTTTTTCACCCATGATTCATTTGACCAGGTTGATAGTACTAGTCATAAATTTCTTCCTGTGGAGTAATCTTCAAATCCAATCAGAAACAGTTTGTAACATATAGAACAGTCCTACCACTATTGCACTCTTGGACACATCTTGTCTGACAAGTCAATATTTATAAATAAAGCTCTCTGTACCAGGTAAGTCCATTAATGCCTTTTATTTCCCCCAAAAGAGTGCATAGCCCTTTTCTGCAGCCAATAGGAAAAAGTTTGTAGGCCAGTGCCTCATTGATTTTTGTCTTTCCTACAATGAAAGTGTGTTGTGTTTTCAGCTAGTGACGTTGGGCAACTCACAGCACTTATGATAGCTTTATAGTATGTAGGAGCCTCTTAGGTATCTCAAACCAATAACTCATAGAGAGATATTGCAGATGGCATTAAAATTTCATTAAATTAGCTATGTTATCTTGAAAGGGAAACACTGACCATACATACAGGGTGCCACCATTCATGTTTCTTTCTTTTAAAATTTGCATTTTTATAAATTAGGTTAAGAAGTGGTTGGCTTCTATAAAACATTTTTATACAACCTTAGCTTTACTTAACCCATTTATCAAAATTTCCGTCCCCTAATACCCTGACTCCCATTCTTCTTAATCTTTTAAACCCCAGTGTTCTCCTTATGCATTTTTATTGGATATTTCTTTATTTACATTTCAAATGTTATTCCCTTTCGTATTTTCCTGTCTCTAAGTCCCCCTCCCCTCCCCCTCCCCTTCTTCTATAAAGGTGTTCCCCTCCCTATCCACCCTCCCTTACCACTCTCCCCCAAAATCCCCTACATTGGGGGTCCAGCCTTGGTAGGACCAAGGGCTTCTCCTTCCATTGGTGCCCAGCAAGGCCATCCTCTGCTACATATGCAGTTGGAGCCATGGTTCAGTCCATGTATAGTCTTTGGATAGTAGTTTAGTCCCTGGAAGCTCTGGTTGGTTGACATTGTTGTTCTTATGGGGTTGCAAGGCCCTTCAGCTATTTCAATACTTTCTCTAATTCCTCCTATGGGGGTCTCATTCTCAGTTCAATGGTTTGCTTCTATCATTCTCCTCTATATTTGACATGTTCTGGCTGTGTCTCTCACAAGAGATCTATATTTGCTTCCTGTCAGCTTGCACTTCTTAGATTCATCAGTCTTATCTAGTTTTGGTGGTTGTATATATATATGGGCCATATGTGGGGAAGGCTCTGAATGGCCTGTCCTTCAGACTCTGCTCTAGTCTTTGCCTCCATATTCTCTTTTATGGATATTTTTGTTCCCCTTTTAAGAAGGAATGAAGTATCTGCATTTTGGTCATTCTTCTTCTTGAGCTTCATGTGGTCCATGGATTGGTAATTCAAGCTTTTCAACTAATATCCACTATCAGTGAGTTTCCTTAAGCACTTTTATATCAAACATGTTCTATACTATCCTCTCTCTCTTTAAGGCCTATTAAGATGACAGTATCATGGAGTGTTAGCTCCCTGACTTCTACAAGCAGTCCAAATTAAGCATAAAAAAACTAAAAATTCAAAGCTAGGATGTGTGTGATAGTATTTTCCAATTCCATTCATTGTTCTATAAATTAGTGTTTATGCCTGAATAAAATTATGTCGTGTATATGTACCACAATTTTCATTCATACATCTATTGATATATATATATATACATATATATATATATATATATATATATATATATATATATATATATATATATTGCTTCCATTTTCTGGTTCTTGTGAATAGAGTAGCAGTGAATATGTATGTTCAAGAATTTCTGCAGAATGCTATAGAGACCTTTGACCCAGAAGTAGTATAGCTGTAGCATCTGGCTGAGAAAATTACCTTGAATACTTACACTCCCTTAAATCTATAACAAGTTGCTTAGTTATGAATGTATGTGGATTCTTGAGAATACTTTGTTTTTCACCCATAATATGTATGGGTGATCATGTGAAGGTATTGAGAAACATGTTTTTTTCTTACATATACTTATTGTTCACTTAAAGAAAAAGAGATTATAACCACATTGTGATTTTTGTACTGCTTGAAATAGTTTACTGGGATATACAAGCAACTGGAGAAGAAATAAAGCTATTGGAGCTTTGTTCAACTCACAAAATGTGTGTATATGTATGTACTTATATATGTAAAGTTAGAGCTTGCTTTAACCACAAAGTGTGTGTGTGTGTGTGTGTGTGTGTGTGTGTGTGTGTGTGTGTGTGTGCATGTGTGTGTGTTGAGAGGTCCAAAGTCCTTTGATATAATATAAAAAAATTTAATTCCCTGGGAAGCATACTGGTCTCCTCAGAACAAGCTACTGACAATGGGCCTTTAGCCAATAATGGCTCTGACTTAGGAAGGATAATTCTAGAGATGAGTCAGCTCCTGGGATGCCTAACTGGAGGAGATAACAAGGCCCACACAGAGCTGGTCACTGAAACTCTTCAAGATCTCACCAAATATGTCAAAACTAACATAATAGCCAATGGAAATTGTACCAATGTCACTGCTTTACCCCTACCAATTATATTAGAGGATATCTAACCCTTTGAAAAATTCCACTAGCCTGCATATAAGGGGGCCTATGAGCCCCTCAAACAAAATCTCATGAAACTTTTAAGTAGCTATATAGCAACAAAAATTACCAATTGAGTGAACAGGCAGCCAACACAAAGAGAGAAAATGTTTGCTAGTTATATGTTGCCAATTTGATGAATAACAAAGAATACACCAATTCACTGTCTACATTGTAATAAGCAATATTAGTAGACAGACTTTTCCTTGTGTTGTAGTGTTAATTCTGTGTCTCATTTGTTTTTCTTATTAGCTTAAGTGAAAGAGAAGGTGATGCCCTATGTCTTACCCATTTCTGCTCTGTAAAATCTAGCATAGTGTGATTCCTTTAAATATATAAGGATTAGACCTTATACCTTTTATTCCCATGATGTATTGTCATAGACACTGTAGAAATAAATATAATGAAGCAGTCTTAGTAACATGTAGGGTTGTGAGGTCCCGCATCCACTTCTCCAGAGGGCACTGTTGCTCAGGAGGCAGGACTGCTGGAAGTAACTGTGCTTACCCCATGCTGGCTGGTGTCTGTCTGACTACAGGACAGCTGCTGGACACTGCTTTGGGGGGTGGGGGGAGTGCAGGTGCAGTCCGAGGCGCAGGACAGTCAGAGCTGGCTGGGTGTTCCTGAGCCTGCAACGAGTTCAGGGCTGTCTGGTTCTCAGGTTCTCAGACACCCAGGAGCTGCTGAGAGCCGCTGAAAAGGGGAGAATGGAGTGGGGGCCCACAGGCTGGAATCTAGCCCAGGGCTGAGGGGGGAAAGGGGGGAACTTTTCTGGTCCCACTGCGGGAGTGGGGGGGTGGACCTTGGCTTGATGACTGTTGGCTTGGACTTATGCTTGGCTGGGAGCACAGAGAGGCCTTCTATGGGAGATTAGACAGTGACTTTGTAGGCAAAGGCCTTCTCTATGTCTCTTCACAGTGGGTCCCCATAAAACGGAGTAGTCCATGGTATTAAGGCAGTTATTGTCATGGTGGAAAGTAGATAAGTAAAACCATGAGCCTGAGGTTAAATACCTTTATAGGAAGGAGTGTCCAGGAAGGAAAGCTTATTGGTTAAGCCCTTCAGGCCTTTAGGTACCTCATTAAAATGGAGATTTGTCTTGATCCTATGTGACCAGAGGTCACATCCTCTACATGTCAAGGGCCTTAGGGCATTGCCCTTACATGACTGATAGCCACAACCTATGAAGGGGGCTGTGGCTAGTGACATGAACCTGGTACCCTAGAATCAAGAGAAATTCCTACTATCTCTTTAAGGTCTCTGAGGTTTCAAGTCTTAGCTTAACCAGGAACCAGGCTATCTTTCACAGTTCCACAGTAACAGTGGAACTGTTAGCAGTGGTTGTCTTATATGTTTGACTTATAGAAAACACCTAGAACTAGAGACCCTTTAAAGTTGTTCCCAGAAAAGTAACTAACTATACACATTCATACACAACTTTCCTGAGATGTTTATATTACTATTTTATATCATATCTTAAGTTATTGCTAATAACTGAAACTCTATATCAAATTTATACATGGGTCGACTGAATGAAAATATTATATTTATACTCCCAGTGTAAATGCTTAAAAGTCATTGTGGTCTATAAGATATTACAAGAGGAATTCAGAAAAATATGCAGCCATAAAGACATGAATGAGCTTGTCCATTATTCAACCCTATTCTCATGTAGGGCATCTCATTTTAATTAGTGATAAAAGGAAATACAAAAGTGCATTAGACCTCCAACTGAGGTTGTCTTTTCATTTTGAAGTGCAGGCAATGCACGCTGAGAAATCTCGGGTGTGACAATGTAATCAGGGCTTCAGAAAAGCATAGCCAAATGCAGTTTATATCAGCTCTCAGAGAAAATTGATTGTGATATTATTTGTATCATTTTCCCTGGTATTGTATTTATTTCTCAATCCATGCATGTAAAAATGTTACTTTCTAATTCATGGACTATAAGCACCATAGATTACACAAAATTGGTGATACATTTAAGATTTTAGAATCTTGGAATAAAAGACGAGTTCTACATAGTGATACATCTTCAATAAAAATATTCATATAAAGGGTTCTGTGTCCTTTGTATTTCCCTAGGCAAGAATCAGCCTTCTCGTTGTACACTGGTATGGTAACCTACCCTCCTGGGCAGCAGTAGCCATTGTCACAACTATGTTGTAGCTGAAATCCATAAATGTATTAGACAACCACGTAGACTAATTCCTGTTTACATGTATGAAAAAAATATGACCAAAGAAAGCACAAAAATGGATCTTGACTAATGTCTAGGAAGGTTTACAAAGGCAAAAAACAGTGTTGTAATAGTGTACTGATCTCACAATACAAATGATCAATTTTCAGCAATTCACACCTTTATAAAATTGTGAAGTTTCCTGAAGAAAAGTGGAGATTATCACACTTATTATTATTAGTGAATGTGGCAAATAGAAAAGGCAAAAATCATATGTATTCTTTTACTTATAGAACTAAGGCTATTCAGAAAAATGCATATGACTATTACTAGGGCCAGAATTTCAGGAAACTACACTAAAACACTGATTACACAAAGAAGTACCTCTATTAACAAGTCAAAGTTTGTGAGTTTTGTTTTTGGGGCAGTCATAGTAAGGATAAGAGCTTTTAGGTGAATTTGCTCAAATTATATGGTTAAAAAATAATCTGGTAGTGAGTAATTAATTCACAACTG
Organism: Rattus norvegicus; assembly: GCF_021556685.1. Taxonomy (NCBI): domain Eukaryota; kingdom Metazoa; phylum Chordata; class Mammalia; order Rodentia; family Muridae; genus Rattus; species Rattus norvegicus. The sequence goes on along the minus strand of NC_141554.1, from coordinate 153,747,018 downwards.
CAGATTATTTGATATTTTAAAAATATTAAGCAGATTGCTTCAAAATTAGGATTCCCAATGAATAATGAGGTACTATGGAATAATGGATCTGAAATCCATATATCCTTATTTCCAGAGATGGAAAAAGTTAGGGGGCAGTCAAGATAAGCTAGAAGTTCAGTTATTGATCCATCAATATGTAAATAAACTATAAAACATTCTCTCTAATATTAAACTCTTTATATAGGTCTCGTTTACACTAGAAACATTTCTCCTATTTCATTTGACTTTGACCTGGCTATATTTAACTTCTGATACTTCATTTATCATGTATAAGTTCTTTCAAATATTGTGCTTAGGAAAATAGAGATAGATTTGCCCAATAGAGGTAAATCTATAGATCAAAAGATATTTATAATAAATGTGAATTCCACAAAGTTGTATTGTGTTTTTTTCAGCTCTGAACTAGACCTAAGTAGTACCATGTCTACAATACAACCCACAGAGTTGTTCAACTATACCTTCACATATATTATTTGTTCCCAATACACTTTAACTTAAGTAAATTGTTAATAGTACAAGTAGGCTAGTCTGTAGTTCCTTTATTGTTGTATTCAATTAAGATCCAAAAAACAGTTTGAACTAATTTTCATAATTTCATTTTTTCATATAATTATTACAGTCTTGAAGTTGATATGATGTTAGAATTTCAGTCTATCTATCCTTCTATGTCTCTGTCTCTGTCTATGTCTCTCTCTCGTTCTCTCATCTCTTACTCTTTGCACATGGCTATGAGAACCAGGCCTTTTTCCTTTTACATTTGAGTTCATCTATTTATTTTGGAGAACAATGACAAACTTTGACCATTTTTGGTACCTGATTAACATATCATATTGTTCAAATGATGATAGTCATATTTTTATTGTTACCTGTGTACCAAGTATTTTCTTAAACACATTATGTACATTTTCTTTATAATATTACTTTCTTATTATTTTTGTTTCTATGCATATTGTAATATATATATATATATATGTGTGTGTGGTATATGTACTTGCTGGAATGAGTGTACACATGTATGTGTGTGTTGATATGCATATTTGTGTGATTGGATGTTGAATGAGTGAGTTGATATACATATCTATGTGGATGTATTGAATATAGAGGTTAGATGTCTTTCCTCAATTATTTCTACCTTTATTTTTATGACAGGTTTTCTCATTGAACCCAAAGCTCATTACTTTGGACAATCTGCATAGTCAATAATTTTCAGGTATCATCTACCTGTCTCTACCCCGAACTACTGGAGTTATAGGTATATACTGCCATATCAGGCTATTTAAAGATCTGAATTATGTCCTCATACTTTTATGACAGATATTTTACTTCCTGAGCTACTCCCTACCAGCTTCATAATTTTTATGTAATTAATACATTTAATTAATTTAATAATGTATTTATTTTAAGATGTGTGTGTGTGTGTGTCTGTCTGTCTGTCTTTCTGAGTTTAAGCATACCTTTTGCATTCAGGAGACCACAGAGGCCAAAGAGGGACATAGGATCCCTTGCATCTAGAGTTATAAGAGATTGTTAGCCACCTGATGCATGTGATGAGAACTGGAATTAGGTCCTATATAATAGTAGTACGCACTCTTAACCAGTGAGCCATCTTTCCAGCCCATAATATCTTATTTTGAAGAATAAGGAGCTGTGGCTTATAGCTTTTCCCTAATTCAACCATAGGGTTGAAGGAAGGTGACTCCATAGGAAGACAAGAATCTCAACTAACTCTGACTCCTGAGATCTCTCAGATACTGAGCCACCAACCAGGCAGCATAACTTGTCTTGCCTCAGTGAGAGAAGATGAGCCTAACCCTTGATAGACTTGAGACCCCAGGGACCGGGGAGGGCTGGAGTGGGAAGGGAGGAGGATGGGGACATCTTCTTGGAGGCAGGGGGGAAGAGGAATAGGATGAGTGGAATGAGGAATTGTGGGAGGTCAGACCAGAAGATAGGCAATGACTGGACTGTAAAACAAATAAAATAATAATAATAAAAAAGCAAAATCCAAAAATAAATGACATTGAGAAAAAAGAAATTGTGTTTGAAAGAGTTAAATTGATGAAATTTAATTATTCTTATATTATAAATAGAAAATATTGAATTAAAACACAATTTTTATATGTATTTGAAATTTGACTAAATTTATACAACAATTTGTTACTGTACAAAGAAAGTATTGAGGTATACTGAGCTTTCCTTGAACTCATTATGTAATGGAGGGCTAAGGATAGTGTCAAACTTCTGGTCTTTTTTGTTTCTCAGTCAATTTGGGGTATTTTTCTCAAGAAAACCGTTCACATTGGTTTTGGAGACAGAATTTGCCTGTCACTGACCAAAGGCTTACTAAGCAAGTTAGGATGGATGTTCAATGAGTTCCAGGGTTTCTCTTTTCTTACCTTGATAGTGCTGACATTAAAAGTGTGGAGTCACATAGTAGTCTTTTAAATGTGAATTTTGAGGATTGAATTCAGGACCCTGAAGATGCAAGGCAAGAATCTTACTGACTGAGCTATTTCCCCATACCTTTTAGTTGTTCTTAATAGATAAGTGCATATCACTGTACAACAACTAAAAAAGCTTAGCCTATAGTCTGTGGCCTCTTTAGACCATTCACAATAACTTAACTGTACAAAAAGTTGCTATTAGAACACCTGAGAGTACTATTTGTCTGCAAGTTTAAAGTGAAGGTGATCCTAATGAAATCTCCTAGTGATAGTGGATACAGAGTCTCAACTGGCCATCTTTTGTAACCAGGCAAGGCTTCAGGTGGCAGGATGAGGTTACATTCAATTCAGTTGTTGACTAAGGAGCTCTCATGGAAATTCTCAAACAACCCAGACTGATGCCAAGAGAAATGGTTGCTCTCCACAAACTGACAGAGGGGATCATTGTGGAGGACAACAATCACAATTCATTTAACATGGATAAGTCAAGCTGGTGCCTATGTGGAGTCTTTGCTCCTATTTTCTAGTATCTTTGGTGTGGATAGATACTCCACAAGCTAACAGAAAGGAAATCTGTCTACCAACCCAGACACAAATGTTTTGATGTACAATTTGACTTGCTTACAAAATATGCTAAGGTAATAGTGGCCTAGAAGTTGTGGGAGTAGCTAACCAATTTCCGATTTGACTTAGACTGTAGTCTGTGGCTTCCTCTCTACAAGACAGAGCCCACATTTGATATTGCTTCTGTGCAAGAATGAGAGATTAGATAATTCAGAGATGTAAGGTAAAACCAAGCACTACTTGTACAATAAGCATCACAATGACTCCTAATGATATTCTGCTATATTCATAGATCAGTGCCTTATTTAGTCATTATCATAGAGGCTTCCTCTGGCAACAAATGGAAATAATACAGTCAGACATTATATGGAGAGAGATTCTGTATTGGAGGTTTCCATCAATCCCTCCCCTCAAAGCTCAGGAAATCAGGAAGAAGAGGAGACAGAAAGAGTATAAGAGTCAGAGGAGATGGTAGACACCCGGAAAACTAGGCACTCTGAATCAACTAAGCAAGCTGTATATGAGCTCACAGAGACTGATACAGCATGCACAGGGCCTCCATGGGTCTGTAACTGGTCCTTCACATATATATGTGTATATATAATAATTATATGTCTCATATATATATATATATATATATATATAATTATGTGATATATATGCATAACTATTAGCTTAGTATTTTTATGGGAGTCCTGACTGTGAGAAAAAGTGGGTATCTGACTCTCATATTTTCTCTTGGAATTCTTTCCCTATTGCAGGGTTGTCTGTTGTATCCAAGTTCTATATTATCTTTTTTGATTCATCTTACTATATTTTATTGGTTAAGTTCTCTCTTGGAAGCCTGTTATTTTCTAGTGAGAGACAGAAAGGACATAGATCTGGAGGGGAAGAAAGGAGTGACCTAGGAAGAGGAAAAGGGAAAACTATAATCAGAATATATTGTATGATAAAATAATCTATGTTTGATGAGAGAAAATAGTTTTTTAAAAGGCCAGGACTTGAGCTGCAGGACCAGAGGTAAGACCAACTTTTCTGCTCCAAGTGTCCTGCCTGGCGGACTCAGGACACACAGAGGCAAAATTCCTCTGGGACTGGACATTTCCAGTTTTTAGCTGGAGCCCTAACCTCACTGATCCCAGCCCACATCTCCCTGCTCCCAAACCCCTTGGGAGAGAGAGCTTACCTCCCAGACATGTAGGTACTCCTGAGACTCCAGAGCAGGAGAGACCACAAATACTGCCCACCTCTGCCCACATCCCTGGCCAAAGAGGAAATTGTACAGGGCCTCTGGGAACCTGAAGATAGGGGCACTCAAGCTGCAGGTCCCCTGTGGTCCAGAAACCACTCGAATCTGAAGGGATGTGGCCAACAGCTCCCTGCATCCAAATCCCATGGTAGGGAGAGCTAAACATTCAGAGGGGCAGACACACCTGGGAACCCAGAAGAGACTACACTCTGCCCACATTTCTGACTCCAGAGGAAAACACCTAAGGCCATGTAGGACCCCTGTGCACAGGGGCACTCCGGGAAAAAGCAGGGCAAGCCCTTCTGGTTGTCGCCCTCATGGAGAGCTCAAACACAGCCCCCCAGGAGCAACTTGAGCAATGGGACCAGAGAGGTAAGACCAACTTTTCTGCTCCAAGTGACCTGCCTGGTGGATTCGGGACACACGCCCACAGGAACAAATAAAGACCAGTAAACAGGAACCACTACACTCCTGAAAGCAAAACACTCTGTTCCCATAACTGGCTGAAAAAAAACAGGAAAAAAGTCTAAACACTCCTGACACACAGACCTATAGGACAGTCTAGCCACTGTCAGAAATAGCCGAACAAGGTAACACCAAAGACAACCTGATGGCGAGAGGCAAGCGCAGGAACCGAAGCAACAGAAATCAAGACTACATGGCATCATCTGAGGACAATTCCGCCCACCAAAGCAAACACTGAATATCCAAACACACCAGAAAAGCAAGATATAGATTTAAAATCACATTTGATCATGATGATGGAGGACTTCAAGAAAGACATAAAGAACTCCCTTAGAGAAATGCAGGAAAACATAAATAAACATGTAGAACCTATAGAGAAGAATCACAAAAATCCCTGAAAGAATTCCAGGAAAACACAATCAAACTGGTGAAGGAATTAAAAATGGAAATAGAAGCAAAAAAGAAAGCACAAAGTGAGACAACCCTGGATATAGAAAACCAAAGGAAGAGACAAGGAGCCGTAGATACAAGCATCACCAACAAAATACAAGAGATAGATGAGAGAATCTCAGGAGCAGAAGATTCCATAGAAATCATCGACACACCTGTCAAAGATAATGTAAAATGGAAAAAGCTACTGGCCCAATACAGAAAATCCAGAACACAATGAGAAGATCAAACCTAAGGATAATGGGTGTAGAAGAGAGTGAAGACTCCCAAATCAAAGGACCAGTAAATAACTTCAACAAAATCAAAGAAGAAAACTTCCCTAACCTAAAGAAAGAGATACCCATAAACATACAAGAAGCCTACAGAACTCTAAATAGATTGGACCAGAAAAGAAACTCCTCATGTCACATAATAGTCAAAACACCAAATGCACAAAGCAAAGAAAATATTAAAAGCAGTAAGGGAAAAGGTCAAGTAACATATGAAAGCAGACCTATCAGAATTATACCAGAATTCTCACCAGAAACTATGAAGGCCAGAAGATCCTGGACAGATGTCATACAGACCCTAAGAGAACACAAATGCCAGCCCAGGTTACTGTATCCTGCAAAACTCTCAATTAACATAGATGGAGAAACCAAGATATCCCATGACAAAACCAAATTTACACAATATCTTTCTACAAATCCAGCCCTACAAAAGATAATAAATGGTAAAGCCCAACACAAGGAGGCAAGGTACACCCTAGAAAAAGCAAGAAGCTAGTCGTTTTACAAAAAAACAAAGAGAAGACAAGCACACAAACATAATCTCACTTCCAAACACGAGTATAACAGGAAACAACAATCACTATTCCTTAATATCTCTCAATATCAATGGTCTCAGTTCCCCAATAAAAGAATAGATTAACAAAGTGGATACGCAATGAGGACCCTGCATTCTGTTGCCTACAGGAAACACACCTCAGAGACAAAGACAGACACTACCTCAGTGTGAAAGGCTAGAAAAGAACTTTCCAAGCAAATGGTCTGAAGAAGCAAGCTGGAGTAGCCATTCTAATATCAAATAAAGTGGATGTGCAACTAAAAGTCATCAAAAAAATAAGGAAGGACACTACATATTCATCAAAGGAAAAATCCAACGAGATGAACTCTCAAACCTAAATATCTATGCTCCAAATATAAGGGCACCTACATACATAAAAGAAACGATACTAAAGCTCAAAGCACACATTGCACCTCAAACAATAATAGTAGGTGATTTCAACAACTCAGTCTCATCCATGGACAGATCATGGAAACAGAAATTAAACAGAGACATAGACAGACAAAGAGAAGTCATGAACCAATTGGATTTAACAGATATTTATAGAACATTCTATCCTAAAAGAAAAGGATATACCTTCTTCTCACCACCTCATGGTATTTTCTCCAAAATTGACCATATAATTGGTCATAAAACAGGCCTCAATAGATACAGAAAGATAGAAATAATCCCATGTGGAGATCAGACCACCATGGGCTAAAGCTGTTGTTCAACAATAAGGGAAGAATGCCCACATATCAAAAGCAATGACTTTATGATATTCATATGCAAATGGAACTGGTAGAAATAATCCCATGTATCCTATCAGACCACCACAGGCTAAAGCTGGTCTTCAGTAACAATAAGGGAAGAATGCCCACATATACATGGAAGTTGAACAATGCTCTACTCAATGATAACCTGGTCAAGGAAGAAATAAAGTAAGAAATTAAAGACTTCTTAGAATTTAATGAAAATGATGGTACAACATACCCAAACTTATGGGACACAATGAAAGCTGTGCTAAGAGGAAAACTCATATTTCTGAGTGCCTGCATAAAGAAACAGGAGATAACATATATCAGCAGCTTGACAGCACACCTAAAAGCTCTAGAACAAAAAGAAGCCAACAAACCCAGGAGGAGTAGAAGGCAGGAGATAGTCAAACTCATAGCTGAAATCAACCTAGTAGAAACAAAAAGGACTATACAAAGAATCAACAGAACCAAAATCTGGTTCTTTGAGAAAATCAACAAGATAGATAATGCCTTAGCCAGATTAACAGGAGGACACAGAGTGTGTGTCCAAATTAACAAAATCAGAAATGAAAAGGGAGACATAACTACAGAATTAAAGGAAATAAAAAAAATCACCAGATCCTACTACAAAAGCCTATATTCAACAAAACTTGAAAATCTTCAGGAAATGGACAATTTCCTAGACAGATACCAGGTACCAAAGTTAAATCAGGAACAGATGAGCCATTAAAACAACCCCATAACTCCTAGAGGAATAGAAGCAGACAGTAAAGCTCTCCCAAGCAAAAAGAGCCCAGGTCCAGATGAGTTCAGTGCAGAATATTATCAGACCTTCATAGGAGACCTCATACCAATACTATCCAAACTGTTACAAAGAATTGAAACAGATGGAGCTCTATCGAATTCCTTCAATGAAACCACAATTACTCTTATACCTAAACTACAGCAAGACTCAACAAAGAAAGAGAACTTCAGACCAATTTCCCTTATGAATATTGATGCAAAAATACTCAATAAAATTCTGGCAAATTGAATCCAAGAGCAGATCAAAACGATTATCCACCATGATCAAGTAGGCTTCACATCAGGCATGCAGGGATGGTTTAATATATGGAAAACCATCAATGTAATCCACTATATAAACAAACTGAAAGATAAAAACCACATGATCATTTCATTAGACACTGAGAAAGCATTTGACCAAATTCAACCCCCCTTCATGATAAAAGTCCTGGAAAGAATAGTAATTCAAGGCCGATACCTAAACATAGTAAAAGCAATATATAGCAAACCAGTAGCTAATATTAAACTAAGTGGAGAGAAACTTGAAGCAATTCCACTAAAATCAGAGACCAGAAAAGGCTGCCGACTCTCTCCTTACTTATTCAATATAGTTCTTGGATTTCTAGCCAGAGCAATCAGACAACAAAGGGAGATCAAACGGATATGGACTGGAAAAGAAGAAGTCAAAACATCACTATTTGCAAATGATATGATAGTATATTTATTGCATCCCAAAAGTTCCACCAGTGAACTACGAAACCCGATGAACACCTCCAGCAAAAGTGTCTGGGAATAAAATTAACTTAAATAAATCAGTAGCATTCCTCTACTCAAAAGAGAACCAAGCCGAGAAAGAAATTAGGGAAATGACACCCTTCATAATAGTCCCAAATAATATAAAATACTTCGATGTGATTTTAACCAAGCAAGTGAAAGATCTGTATGATAAGAACTTCAAGCCTCTGAAGAAAGAAATTGAAGAAGATCTCAGAAGATGGAAAGATCTCCCATGCTCATGGATTGACAGGATTAATATAGTAAAAATGGCCATTTTACCAAAAGCGATCTACAGATTCAATGCAATCCCCATCAAAATACCAATCCAATTCTTCAGAGAGTTAGACAGAACAATTTGCAAATTCATCCAGAATAACACAAAACCCAGGATAGCTAAAACTATCCTCAACAATAAAAGGACTTCAGGGGGAATCACTATCCCTGAACTCAAGCAGTATAACAGAGCAATAGTGATAAGAACTGCATGGTATTTGTACAGAAACAGACAGATAGACCAGTGGAATAGAAGTGAAGACCCAGAAATGAACCCACACACCTATGGTCACTTGATTTTTGACAAAGGTACCAAAATCATCCAATGGAAAAAGGATAGCGTCTCTGCTCCCAGACCCCGTGAGAGAGAGACCTCACCGCCTGGTCAGGTGGGCACTCCTGAGGCTGCAGAGCGGAAGAGACCACCAACACTGCCCACCCCTGCCCACATCCCTGGCCCAAGAGGAAACTGTATAAGGCCTCTGGGCTCCCGTGGGGCAGGGCCCAGGAGCGGCAGGACCCCTGCCTGAGACACCGCCTGAACCTGAAGGAAACAGACCGGATAAACAGTTCTCTGCACCGAAATCCCGTGGGAGGGAGAGCTAAACCTTCAGAGAGGCAGACAAGCCTGGGAAACCAGGAGAGACTGCTCTCTGCACACACATCTCGGACACCAGAGGAAAAACCCAAAGGCCATCTGGAACCCTGGTGCACTGAAGCTCCGGGAAACGGAGGCACAGGTCTTCCTGGTTGCTGCTGCTGCAGAGAGCCCGTGGGCACCCCACTAGCGAACTTGAGCCTCGGGACCACAAGTAAGACCAACTTTTCTGCTGCAAGAAAGCTGCCTGGTGAGATTGGGACACATGGAAGCAGAATTCCTCTAGGACCGGGCACGTTCTGTGTTTACCGGAAGTCCCACACCCGCGGATCCCGGCCCGCAGCAGCTCTCTGCTCCCAGACCCCGTGAGAGAGAGAGACCTCACCGCCTGGTCAGGTGGGCACTCCTGAGGCTGCAGAGCGGAAGAGACCACCAACACTGCCCACCCCTGCCCACATCCCTGGCCCAAGAGGAAACTGTATAAGGCCTCTGGGCTCCCGTGGGGGAGGGCCCAGGAGCAGCAGGACCCCTGCCTGAGACACTGCCTGAACCTGAAGGAAACAGACCGGATAAACAGTTCTCTGCACCGAAATCCCGTGGGAGGGAGAGCTAAACCCTCCGAGAGGCAGACACGCCTGGGAAACCAGAAGAGACTGCACTCTGCATACACATCTCAGACTCCAGAGGAAAACACCAAAGGCCATCTGGAACCCTGGTGCACTGAAGCTCCCGGAAACGGCGGCACAGGTCTTCCTGGTTGCTGCTGCTGCAGAGAGCCCGTGGGCAGCACCCCACGAGCGAACTTGAGCCTCGGGACCACAGGTAAGACCAAATTTTCTGCTGCAAGAAAGCTGCCTGGTGAACTCAAGACACAGGCCCACAGGAACAGCTGAAGACCTGTAGAGAGGAAAAACTACACGCCCGAAAGCAGAACACTCTGTCCCCATAACTGACTGAAAGAGAGGAAAACAGGTCTACAGCACTCCTGACACACAGGCTTATAGGACAGTCTAGCCACTGTCAGAAATAGCAGAACAAAGTAACACTAGAGATAATCTGATGGCAAGAGCCAAGCGCAGGAACCCAAGCAACAGAAACCAAGAATACATGGCACCATTGGAGCCCAATTCTCCCATCAAAACAAACATGGAATATCCAAACACACCAGAAAAGCAAGATCTAGTTTCAAAATCATTTTTGATCATGATGCTGGAGGACTTCAAGAAAGACGTGAAGAACTCCCTTAGAGAACAAGTAGAAGCCTACAGAGAGGAATCGCAAAAATGCCTGAAAGAATTCCAGGAAAACATAAATAAACAAGTAGAAGCCCATAGAGGGCAGACACAAAAATCCCTGAAAGAATTCCAGGAAAACATAAATAAACAAGTAGAAGCCTATAGAGAGGAGACACAAAAATCCCTGAAAGAATTCCAAGAAAACATAAATAAACAAGTAGAAGCCCATAGAGAGGAGACACAAATATCCCTGAAAGAATTCCAGGAAAACACAATCAAACAGTTGAAGGAATTAAAAATGGAAATAGAAGCAATCCAGAAAGAACACATGGAAACAACCCTGGATATAGAAAACCAAAAGAAGAGACAAGGAGCTGTAGATACAAGCTTCACCAACAGAATACAAGAGATGGAAGAGAGAATCTCAGGAGCAGAAGATTCCATAGAAATCATTGACTCAACTGTCAAAGATAATGTAAAGCGGAAAAAGCTACTGGTCCAAAACATACAGGAAATCCAGGACGCAATGAGAAGATCAAACCTAAGGATAATAGGTATAGAAGAGAGTGAAGACTCCCAGCTCAAAGGACCAGTAAATATCTTCAACAAAATCATAGAAGAAAACTTCCCTAACCTAAAAAAGAGATACCCATAGGCATACAAGAAGCCTACAGAACTCCAAATAGATTGGACCAGAAAAGAAACACCTCCCATCACATAATTGTCAAAACACCAAACGCACAAAATAAAGAAAGAATATTAAAAGCAGTAAGGGAAAAAGGTCAAGTAACATATAAAGGCAGACCTATCAGAATCACACCAGACTTCTCGCCAGAAACTATGAAGGCCAGAAGATCCTGGACTGATGTCATACAGACCCTAAGAGAACACAAATGCCAGCCCAGGTTACTGTATCCAGCAAAACTCTCAATTAACATTGATGGAGAAACCAAGATATTCCATGACAAAACCAAATTTACACAATATCTTTCTACAAATCCAGCACTACAAAGGATAATAAATGGTAAAGCCCAACATAAGGAGGCAAGCTATACCCTAGAAGAAGCAAGAAACTAATCGCCTTGGCAACAAAACAAAGAGAATGAAAGCACACAAACATAACCTCACATCCAAATATGAATATAACGGGAAGCAATAATCACTATTCCTTAATACCTCTCAATATCAATGGCCTCAACTCCCCAATAAAAAGACATAGATTAACAAACTGGATACGCAACGAGGACCCTGCATTCTGCTGCCTACAGGAAACACACCTCAGAGACAAAGACAGACACTACCTCAGAGTGAAAGGCTGGAAAACAACTTTCCAAGCAAATGGTCAGAAGAAGCAAGCTGGAGTAGCCATTCTAATATCAAATAAAATCAATTTCCAACTAAAAGTCATCAAAAAAGATAAGGAAGGACACTTCATATTCATCAAAGGAAAAATCCACCAAGATGAACTCTCAATCCTAAATATCTATGCCCCAAATACAAGGGCACCTACATACGTAAAAGAAACCTTACTAAAGCTTAAAACACACATTGCACCTCACACAATAATAGTGGGAGATTTCAACACCCCACTCTCATCAATGGACAGATCATGGAAACAGAAATTAAACAGTGATGTCGACAGACTAAAAGAAGTCATGAGCCAAATGGACTTAACGGATGTTTATAGAACATTCTATCCTAAAGCAAAAGGATATACCTTCTTCTCAGCTCCTCATGGTACTTTCTCCAAAATTGACCATATAATTGGTCAAAAAACGGGCCTCAACAGGTACAGAAAGATAGAAATAATCCCATGCGTGCTATCGGACCACCACGGCCTAAAACTGGTCTTCAATAACAATAAGGGAAGAATGCCCATATATACGTGGAAATTGAACAATGCTCTACTCAATGATAACCTGGTCAAGGAAGAAATAAAGAAAGAAATTAAAAACTTTTTAGAATTTAATGAAAATGAAGGTACAACATACCCAAACTTATGGGACACAATGAAAGCTGTGCTAAGAGGAAAACTCATAGCGCTGAGTGCCTGCAGAAAGAAACAGGAAAGAACATATGTCAGCAGCTTGACAGCACACCTAAAAGCTCTAGAACAAAAAGAAGCAAATACACCCAGGAGGAGTAGAAGGCAGGAAATAATCAAACTCAGAGCTGAAATCAACCAAGTAGAAACCAAAAGGACCATAGAAAGAATCAACAGAACCAAAAGTTGGTTCTTTGAGAAAATCAACAAGATAGATAAACCCTTAGCCAGACTAACGAGAGGACACAGAGAGTGCGTCCAAATTAACAAAATCAGAAATGAAAAGGGAGACATAACTACAGATTCAGATGAAATTCAAAAAATCATCAGATCTTACTATAAAAACCTATATTCAACAAAACTTGAAAATCTTCAGGAAATGGACAATTTCCTAGACAGATACCAGGTATCGAAGTTAAATCAGGAACAGATAAACCAGTTAAACAACCCCATAACTCCTAAGGAAATAGAAGCAGTCATTAAAGGTCTCCCAACCAAAAAGAGCCCAGGTCCAGACGGGTTTAGTGCAGAATTCTATCAAGCCTTCATAGAAGACCTCATACCAATATTATCCAAACTATTCCACAAAATTGAAACAGATGGAGCCCTACCGAATTCCTTCTACGAAGCCACAATTACTCTTATACCTAACCCACACAAAGACACAACAAAGAAAGAGAACTTTAGACCAATTTCCCTTATGAATGTCGACGCAAAAATACTCAATAAAATTCTGGCAAACCGAATTCAAGAGCACATCAAAACAATCATCCACCATGATCAAGTAGGCTTCATCCCAGGCATGCAGGGATGGTTTAATATACGGAAAACCATCAACGTGATCCATGATATAAACAAACTGAAAGAACAGAACCACATGATCATTTCATTAGATACTGAGAAAGCATTTGACAAAATTCAACACCCCTTCATGATAAAAGTCCTGGAAAGAATAGGAATTCAAGGCCCATACCTAAATATAGTAAAAGCCATATACAGCAAACCAGTTGCTAACATTAAACTAAATGGAGAGAAACTTGAAGCAATCCCACTAAAATCAGGGACTAGACAAGGCTGCCCACTCTCTCCCTACTTATTCAATATAGTTCTTGATGTTCTAGCCAGAGCAATCAGACAACAAAAGGAGATCAAGGGGATACAGATCGGAAAAGAAGAGGTCAAAATATCACTATTTGCAGATGACATGATAGTATATTTAAGTGATCCCAAAAGTTCCACCAGAGAACTACTAAAGCTGATAAACAACTTCAGCAAAGTGGCTGGGTATAAAATTAACTCAAATAAATCAGTTGCCTTCCTCTATACAAAAGAGAAAAAAGCCGAGAAAGAAATTAGGGAAACGACACCCTTCATAATAGACCCAAGTAATATAAAGTACCTCGGTGTGACTTTAACCAAGCAAGTAAAAGATCTGTACAATAAGAACTTCAAGACACTGAGGAAAGAAATTGAAGAAGACCTCAGAAGATGGAAAGATCTCCCATGCTCATGGATTGGCAGGATTAATATAGTAAAAATGGCCATTTTACCAAAAGCAATCTACAGATTCAATGCAATCCCCATCAAAATACCAATCCAATTCTTCAAAGAGTTAGAACAATTTGCAAATTCATCTGGAATAACAAAAAACTCAGGATAACTAAAGCTATCCTCAACAATAAAAGGACTTCAGGGGGAATCACTATCCCTGAACTCAAGCAGTATTACAGAGCAATAGTGATAAAAACTGCATGGTATTGGTACAGAGACAGACAGATAGACCAATGGAATAGAATTGAAGACCCAGAAATGAACCCACACACCTATGGTCACTTGATTTTTGACAAAGGAGCCAAAACCATCCAATGGAAAAAAGATAGCATTTTCAGCAAATGGTGCTGGTTCAACTGGAGGTCAACATGTAGAAGAATGCAGATCAATCCATGCTTATCACCCTGTACAAAGCTTAAGTCCAAGTGGATCAAGGACCTCCACATCAAACCAGACACACTCAAACTAATAGAAGAAAAACTAGGGAAGCATCTGGAACACATGGGCACTGGAAAAAATTTCCTGAACAAAACACCAATGGCTTATGCTCTAAGATCAAGAATCGACAAATGGGATCTCATAAAACTGCAAAGCTTCTGTAAGGCAAAGGACACTGTGGTTAGGACAAAACGGCAACCAACAGATTGGGAAAAGATCTTTACCAATCCTACAACAGATAGAGGCCTTATATCCAAAATATACAAAGAACTCAAGAAGTTAGACCGCAGGGAAACAAATAACCCTATTAAAAATGGGGTTCAGAGCTAAACAAAGAATTCACAGCTGAGGAATGCCGAATGGCTGAGAAACACCTAAAGAAATGTTCAACATCTTTAGTCATAAGGGAAATGCAAATCAAAACAACCCTGAAATTTCACCTCACACCAGTGAGAATGGCTAAGATCAAAAAGTCAGGTGACAGCAGATGCTGTCGAGGATGTGGAGAAAGAGGAACACTCCTCCATTGTTGGTGGAATTGCAGACTGGTAAAACCATTCTGGAAATCAGTCTGGAGGTTCCTCAGAAAATTGGACATTGAACTGCCTGAGGATCCAGCTATACCTCTCTTGGGCATATACCCAAAAGAGGCCTCAACATATAAAAGAGACACGTGCTCCACTATGTTCATCGCAGCCTTATTTATAATAGCCAGAAAATGGAAAGAACCCAGATGCCCTTCAACAGAGGAATGGATACAGAAAATGTGGTACATCTACACAATGGAATATTACTCAGCTATCAAAAACAACGAGTTTATGAAATTCGTAGGCAAATGGTTGGAACTGGAAAATATCATCCTGAGTGAGCTAACCCAATCACAGAAAGACATACATGGTATGCACTCATTGATAAGTGGCTATTAGCCCAAATGCTTGAATTACCCTAGATCCCTAGAACAAACGAAACTCAAGACAGATGATCAAAATATGAATGCTTCACTCCTTCTTTAAAAGGGGAACAAGAATACCCTTGGCAGGAAATAGAGAGGCAAAGATTAAAACAGAGACTGAAGGAACACCCATTCAGAGCCTGCCCCACATGTGGCCCATACATATAGAGCCACCCAATTAGACAAGATTGATGAAGCACAGAAGTGCAGACCGACAGGAGCCGGATGTAGATTGCTCCTGAGAGACACAGCCAGAATACAGGAAATACATAGGCGAATGCCAGCAGCAAACCACTGAACTGAGAATAGGACCCCCGTTGAAGGAATCAGAGAAAGAACTGGAAGAGCTTGAAGGGGCTCGAGACCCCATATGTACAACAATGCCAAGCAACCAGAGCTTCCAGGGACTAAGCAACTACCTAAAGACTATACATGGACTGACCCTGGACTCTGACCCCATAGGTAGCCATGAATATCCTAGTAAGAGCACCATTGGAAGGGGAATCCCTGAGTCCTGGTAAGACTGAACCCCCAGTGAACTAGACTATGGGGGGAGGGCGGCAATGGGGGGAGGGTTGGGATGGGAACACCCATAAGGAAGGTGAGGGGGGAGGGGGATGTTTGCCCGGAAACCGGGAAAGGGAATAACACTTGAAATGTATATAAGAAATACTCAAGTTAATAAAAAAATACCATCTAATGTATACATTGAAAAAAAAAAGGATAACATTTTCAGCAAATGGTGCTGGTTCAACTGGAGGTCAACATGTAGAAGAATGCAGATCGATCCATGCTTATCACCCTGTACAAAGCTTAAGTCCAAGTGGATCAAGGACATCCACATCAAACCAGATACACTAACACTAACGGAAGAAAAAGTGGGCAAGAATCTCGAACACATGGGCACTGGAGAAAATTTCCTGAACAAAACACCAATGGCTTATGTTCTAAAATCAAGAATTGACAAATGGGATCTCATAAAACTGCAAAGCTTCTGTAAGGCAAAGGACACTGTGGTTAGGACAAAACAGCAACCAACAGATTGGGAAAAGATCTTTACCAATCATACAACTGATAGAGGGCTTATATCCAAAATATAGAAAGAACTCAAGAAGTTAGACCGCAGGGATACAAATAAGCCTATTAAAAATGGGGTTCAGAACTAAACAAAGAATTCACAGCTGAGGATTGCCAAATGGCTGAGAAACAGCAAAGAAATGTTCAGCATCTTTAGTCATAAGGTAAATGCAAATCAAAACATCCCTGAGATTTCTCCTCTTGCCAGTGAGAATGGCTAAGAACAAAAACACTGGTGACAGCAGATGCTAGCAAGAATGTGGAGAAAGAGGAATTCTCCTCCACTGTTGGTGGGATTGCAGACTGGTACAACCATTCTGGAAATCAGTCTGGAGGTTCCTCAGAAAATTGGACCTGAGAACCCAGCTATACCTCTCTTGGGTATATACCCAAAAATGCCCCAACATATAGCAAAGACACATGCTCCACTATGTTCATAGCAGCCTTATTTATAATAGCCAGAAGTTGGAAAGAACGCAGATGCCCTTCAACATAGGAATGGATACAGAAAATGTGGTACATCTACACAACGGAATACTACTCAGCTATCCAAAGCAATGACTTTATGATATTCATATGCAAATGGAACTGGTAGAAATAATCCCATGTGTCCTATCAGACCACCACAGGCTAAAGCTGGTCTTCAGTAACAATAAGGGAAGAATGCCCACATATACATGGAAGTTGAACAATGCTCTACTCAATGATAACCTGGTCAAGGAAGAAATAAAGTAAGAAATTAAAGACTTCTTAGAATTTAATGAAAATGATGGTACAACATACCCAAACTTATGGGACACAATGAAAGCTGTGCTAAGAGGAAAACTCATATTTCTGAGTGCCTGCATAAAGAAACAGGAGATAACATATATCAGCAGCTTGACAGCACACCTAAAAGCTCTAGAACAAAAAGAAGCCAACAAACCCAGGAGGAGTAGAAGGCAGGAGATAGTCAAACTCATAGCTGAAATCAACCTAGTAGAAACAAAAAGGACTATACAAAGAATCAACAGAACCAAAATCTGGTTCTTTGAGAAAATCAACAAGATAGATAATGCCTTAGCCAGATTAACAGGAGGACACAGAGTGTGTGTCCAAATTAACAAAATCAGAAATGAAAAGGCAGACATAACTACAGAATCAGAGGAAATTTAAAAAAATCATCAGATCCTACTACAAAAGCCTATATTCAACAAAACTTGAAAATCTTCAGGAAATGGACAATTTCCTAGACAGGCACCAGGTACTGAAGTTAAATCAGGAACAGATAAACCAGTTAAACAACCCCATAACTCCAAAAGAAATGGATTCAGTCATTAAAGGTCTCATAACCAAAAACAGCCCAGGTCCAGATGGGTTCAGTGCAGAATTTTATCAGACCATCATAGAAGACAAGTTAATAAAGATGAATAAAATAAAAAAGGCCAGGTCTTACTCCACAGGTCATATAAGAATTGTGTTATATTATCATATATTTAAATTTTATAAGCATATACAATGAAAATTTAAGGTATGTATATTACTCATTGTGATGGTGTGTTTATGCTTGGCCAGGGAGTGGCACTAAGAGGTTGGGCCTTCACATCTCCCTTCTTTCAAACCCTGTGGGAGAGAGAGCTCATCACCCAGACCTGTGGGCAATCCTGAGACTGAAGGGCAGGAGAGACAGCCACTTCTGCCCACCTTTGCCCACATCCCTGGATCAAGAGGAAACTGTATAGGGCCTCTGGGTACAGGAAGATAGGTGCAGTCAAGCTGCAGGAGCCCTGTGGCCCAGACTACACAGAAATCTGAATGGTCAAACAGCTCCCTGCACCCAAATCCTGGGAGGGAGAGCTAGACCTTCAGAGGGGCAGACATGCCTGGGAAACCAGAGGAGACTACTCTCTCTCCACATTTCTGACTCTAGAGGAAAACACCTAGCGCGATCAGGGTCTGCTGTATAGAGATGAATGACATTTGAAATGTAAACAAGAAATACCCAATTTAATAAAGAGGAAAAGAAAAAGAAGTGTGACCCTATTGGCATAGGTGTGTCATTGTGGGCATGGGCTTAAGACCCTTACCCTAGCTCCCTGGAAGTTAGCGTTCTGCTAGCAGCCTTTAGATGAAGATACAGAACTCGTAACTCCTCCTGCACCATGCCTGCCTGGATGTTGTCATGCTCCTACCTTGATGATCCTGGACTGAACCTCTGAACCTGTAAGCCAGTCCGAATTACATGTTGTCCTTTATAAGACTTGCTTTAGTCATGGTGTTTATTCCCAGCAATAATTTTCAACTGAGACAATTATGTTTCTGAAGTATTGTTATTTTCATGTGCTGAATATATTAAATAAAAACCTAGAGGCTGGCAAACTACTTAGAGAGCTATGGTAGACAGCTAGTCAAGGGTTTGGAAATTGAGTTGGGAGAGGAAACTTTGAGGCTGGTGATTGAGAATTTTTTCATGAGCACTCAGAATTTTCATATGACTGCATTTATGAACTGTATTCTAAAAAGACTGGGTGTCTTAAACAAAGTACTACCTCACAGAACAGAGGCAGAATTCCAAAAGCGTGACATCTGAAAATTTGCTTTCTTTTGAGGTCCATGATGGAGGGATATATTCCATGATTCTCTTATTGGTTTTAGGTAACTATATCTTTATATCTGTGTTTCAAATTGTCCTTCTCCAAGTTATATTAGAACCTACTCTAGTGAACTCATTTTAGTCTAATTAGTCCTGCTAAAATCTTACTTACCCATATGTTTACATTTTGGTTACTTGATAGTGATGTATTTGTGTGTAAACTTGATAAACAATCAATTGTGCTGGTTAGTTTTGTCAACTTAGCATAAATTAGAGTTATTTGAAAGTAGGGACCCATTCAGAAAGGCCTGTGCATATATCTGTGGGACATTTGCTTGATTAATGATTTATATATGAGGCCCCAGGCCATGATTGGTAGAATAAGCCTTGAGCATGTGATCCTGGGATGTAGAAGAAAACAAGTTGAGCAAGCCATGGAGATCAAGCTATTAAATAGCTTTCTTCCATGGTTCCTGCCTCTGCTTCTGCTGGAGTTCCTGCCCTAATCTTAACTTCCCTCACTGATCAACTAAGGTTATTGCATGGAAACCAAATTAACTGTTTCTACCCCAATGTATTTTTGATGTCTTGTCAGAGGTCATATCTTACTTGACAGGTTACTAAGTTGACATAGAGTGTTTTGTACTGGATAAGTCCATTCATGTCTATCCTTTTGCTCAGCAGACCCGATAACACCTTCCATCTCTATAAAAGCTTTCCAGCAGGGATGGAAGATTTGTGTGAATTTAAAACAAACACCCCCCACAAAACACTCTGAAAATTCTTTTCACAGAGATGTAATTTATTTACTGAGAAGCAAGTATATAATTTTATTATTATTATTATCATCATCATAATCATTAATGGAAACTATCACTATAATACTTTTGATATATTGAGAGTAGAAAAATATGAGATATTGTTTTTTCAGGTACTATAAATTCTTGACAATTCAAAAACAAAATTTATGATCATTTATTTTTAGTTTTTTACAATTGTAAAAGATACATTCTTTATCTGAATAAAACAGATTCATGATGTTCCTAAGACAGTAATAAAGAAAACACTGGACCTCATAAAATTGAGAAGCATCTATAAGGCAGAGGGCACTGCAAATAGGACAAAACAGCAACCTACAGATTGGGAAGAGATCTTTACCAATCCTATATCTGATAGAGGGCTAATATCCAATATGTACAAACAACTAAAGAGTTAGACCCAGAGAAACAAATAACCCTATTTAAAAAATGGATACAGAGCTAAACAAAGAACTCTCAACTGAGGAATATTGAATAGCTGAGAAGTACCTAAAGAAACATCGTTAGCCATCAGGGAAATGGAAATCAAAATGACCCTGAGATTCCACCTCACATCAGTCAGAATGGCTAAGAGCAAAAACTCAGATGCTGGTGAGGGACAAAAACCTCCTCTATTGTTGGTGGGATTACAAGCTGGTACAAGCACTCTGGAAATCAGTCTGGAGGTTCATCAGAAAATTAGACATAGTATTACCTGAGGACTCAGCTATACCTCTCTTGGGCATATACCCAAAGTATGCCCAAACATATAACAAGGGCACATGCTCTGCTATGTTTACAGACACCTTATTTTTAATAGCCAGAAGCTGGAAAGAACCCAGATGCCCTTCAACAGAGGAATGGATTCAGAAAATGTGGTACATTTACTCAATGGAGTACAATTTAGCTATTAAAAACAATGACTTTGTGAACTTCTTAGGCAAATGGATGTAACTAGAAAAGTGAGGTAAACCAATCATAAAAGAATACACATGATATGTACTCACTGATAAGTGGATATTAGCCCAAAAGCTCAGAATACCCAAGATACAATTCACAGACCACATGAAGCTCAAGAAGAAGGAAGACCAAAGTATGGATGCTTCATTACTTCTTACAAAGGGAACAAAATATTTACAGGAGGAAATACGGAGACAAAATGTGGAGCAGAGATTGAAGAAAAGGTCATCTAGAGACTGCCACACATGGGGATACATCTCAATACAGTCACCAAACCCAGTCCACTATTGGGGTTGCCAAGAGGTGCATGCTGACAGGAGACTGAAATAACTGTCTCCTGAGAGGCTCTGCTAAAGCCTGACAAATACAGAGGTAGATGCTTACAACCAACCATTGGATTGTGAACTGGGTCCTCATTGGAGGAGCTAGAGAAAGGACTGAGGTAGCTGAAGGGGTTTGCAACCCCATAGGAAGAACAATAATATTAACCAACCAGACACCCCAGCACTCCCAGGGACTAAGGCACCAACCAAAGATTATACATGGAGCATCCCATGACCCACTATAGCTGCATATGTAGCAGAGGATGTCCTTGGGTATCAATGGGAGGAGAGGACCTTGGTCCTGTGAAGGCTTGATGCCTTAGTGTAGAGGAATGCTAGGGAGAGGAAGTGGGAGGGAGTAGGTAGGTGGGAGTAGGGAGGGGGTAGCACCCTCATGAAGGCAGAGATTGGGGGAATGTAATAGGGGGTTTCTGAAAGGGAAACTGGGAACGGGGATAATATTTGAAATGTAGATAAAGAAAATATCCAATAAAAATGATTAAAAACATGGAAAATACTTGTTTTCTCCATCATTATTTTATATAGGAAGTCATAGAAAAAATTGAAGGATTAATTTCATATTTATTTCATAAATGTAACTATTTAAAAACTTGATGAATCTTAAAATGGAGGCAAGACAATATTAATGCTTCTGTTAGCTGTTTTGCTTTTTAATGACTTTTGTTTGAAGGTTGATGCTAAGCTTACAAAACAAATATTTTTATATTGTAATGCAAAACATATTTAGAAATATCAAAAGGAACAAAGTAGGCCATGGGCCAACAAGTAGGAGTGTTTCCTGTTCACTCTCCTATGCTCAGGCTGAAATGAGAGAACCAAATTCCTAGGTTTTTTTTGTTTTGTTTTGTTTTGTTTTTGTATTCACACATATACACACATTTATGCACATACACACTCGCACAAACTGGTAATAGTAAAATAAAATTATAAAACTTAAAAGATGAACAAATAATGAGTGACTTTCAGTAAATATAAATAGTATTCCTGAGTTGATTTCAAGATTAAAAATGAATGTTTATGAGTACTTTTAATCTATCACTTTCTTATGGTTTTTATTGCTAACAGCATGACCAAGGCAAATCTTACAAAGGATGACATTTAATTGGGGCTGGCTTACAGGTTCAAAGGTTCAGTCCATTATCATCATGGCAGGAGTGTGGCAACATCCAGGCAGGCATGGTGCAGGAGGAGCTGAGAGTTCTACATCTTTATCTGAAGGCTGCTAGGAGAATACTCACTTCCAGGCAGCTAAGACAGGTCTTAAAGCCCACACTCATAGTGACACACCTATTCCAACAGGGCCACAGCTTCTAATAGTGCCACTCCCTGGGCCAAGTATATGCAAACCATGAAAATCACACTCAAAATCTCAAAAAGTTAGGTTCATTAGTTTAGAAACTAAATCGAAGAAGAGATGTTATAAATAGTTAAAATCATGGCTTATTCAGGTAAAAAGTAGCCATGATAGTAAGTAGCTTTTCCAATGCTGGTTTCTAGTGGAACTTGATTCACACACACACACCACACACACCACACACACACACACACACACACACACACACACACACACACACACACACATTCTCATCCCATCTTCTTAAATTTAAATATCACTGAATGAAAAAGTATAAAGGTAAAAAATCAATAATGGGAAAATTGTGAGAATATAAAGAAATTATAAATACAACACAAATATTAAAGGTCAACATGCAGAAAATGAAGAATGTATAGAAACATACTGTAAATTTATAGACAGTTCTCACAAAATTCATTGACTAGATCAAAGGTGTATATTTTTCTATCAGAGCTGAGTTATACATTTATCTACACTTTTTATCATGTATGAATTTTGTTAAATTTGGTTTATTTGTTTTAATGGCTTTATTTCATTCATCATAAGAGTTTATTTAGAATAGATAAAATCATAGCTAAGAGTGTCTGCCACACAGCAACGTATCAACAAATGTTAAGTATCATTACTATAAAGTTGATGGTTGTCATTTTTATCAGTATTAACAAGTCTTAAGGAAAACAAATTGGAACAGCTCTATGAGAGCTGTTATGAATGCACTATAGGGTAAGTACGTCAATAAAACTAAACTGAAGTCTAATGACAAATGAAACATAGTGGCTTTCTCTCAATTTGTCTTGCATTCTTCTCTCTGTTTCTAGCCAAGCAGCAGGTTCTGTGTTAAAAGGAAGCACACAGTTTTCTTGTGGTGACCATGCATTAACAGTCAGTAGATGCAGTACTATAATTGTGTCATTTGTTTTGATAATAAATGCAGAAAATAGAGGAATTGGTCCTATATCAAGATATGTGAGATAAGTAACTTACAAAGAGAAAATGTTCATTGTAGTACCCAGTTTTGGCTTTCCAGTAAAATATCAAGATACCCCAATATTTATTCTTGATAAACAACACATTTTACTTCTCACACTTTACAATGTCTGGATTGCCAAATTCAAGATGTCCTGTGAGCTTTTACTCTTATATATACTTATGACATTTGAAGCCCTTAAAAAGTTTCACTTTCACTGAATTTTTCCTTCACATATATTTGTGATAGCTACTTGATTTTTTTCCTTTTTTATCATTGTTAATCATCTTTTCTATCACCAGCAAAAGCTTGCAACAACTTGAAGTACATCAATGAAAGAAAGTAGTTAAAAACATATTTGAAATCATAATAATGATGTATCAGCTACACAAGAGAAGGCAAATATTCTGCTTCAACCTCAAATTAATTAATTTTTCCTTTCTGGAAATCAAGTAGGCATGGCAGGCTGTCTGAAAGTGTTTCTAGTCTTACACTTTTAAAATTTCCTAGTTGTTTGAAAAGTATTACTGTATTCCAAGATACAATATAAGCTTTTTTTCTTTATTCTTTTTCACCGAGAACATTGTGATTTTTTTATTGGTTATTTTATTTTATTACATTTCGAATGTTATCCCCTTTCATGGTCTCCCCTCGGCAAACCACCTATCCCATCTCATTCCCCCTGCTTCTCGAGGGTGCTCCCTTATCCACCCATCCACTTCTACCTCCCCACTTTGGCATCCCCTACACTGAGGCATCAAGCCTTCACAGAACCAAGGGCCTCCTTTCCCATTGATGCCCAACAATGCCATCCTCTGCTCATATGAGGCTGGAGCCATGGATCGCTCCATGTAGACTCTTTGGTTGGTGGTTTAGACCCTGAGAGCTCTGGGGGATCTGATTGGTTGATATTATTGTTCCCATGGTTTTTCAAACCCCTTCAGCTCCTTCAATCCTTCCTCTACCTCCTCCATTGGGGTCCCTGTGCTCAGTCTGATGGTTGACTGCATGCATCCCCATCTGTATTGGTCAGGATTTGGTAGGACCTCTCAGGAGACAGCCATATCAGGCTTTTGTCAGCAAGCACTTTTTTTGCATGAGCAATAGTGTGTGAGTTTGGTGTATTCATATGGTATGGATCCCAAGATGGGGCAGTCTCTGGATGGTTTTTCCTTCAGTCTCTGTTTCATTCTTTGTCCCTTTATTTCCTTAAAACAGGAGCAATTCTGGTAAAATTTTGGAGATGGGTGGGCGGCCCATTCCTCAACTGGGGGCCATGCCTAACCTCTGGATATGCTCTCTACAGGTTCTCCCTCCCCTATTTTGGGTTTTTCAGCTAATGTTATCCCAGTTAGGTTTTTGGAGCCCCTTGCTTTCCTAGAATCTGAGTCTTTGTTGGGGAGGCTATGACCAATTCTCCACCCCCATTGCGAACACCCCTGTTCAATTTCCTGACCCTCTGTACATCTCCCCAGTCTCATCCCATACCTGATCCTGACCCCTTTTTTTCCTCCTCCCCCTCCTTTCTTCTTTCTAAATCCCTCCCACTCTCTACCTCCCATGTTTATTTTGTTCCCCCTTCTAGGTAGAACTGAAGCATCCATACTTTGGTTTTCCTTCATCTTGAACTTCCTAGGGTCTGTGAGTTTTATAGTAGGTATTCCTAGTTTTTGGCCTAATATCCACTTATCAGTGAGCACATACCATGTGCACTCTTTTGTACCTCACTCTGGATTATATTTTCTAGTTCCACTCATTTGCCTAAGAATTTCATGTAGTCATGGTTTTTAATAGCTGAGTAGTACCCCATTGTGTAAATGTAGCATATTTTCTGTATCCATTCCTTTGTTGAAAGGCATCTGGATTATTTTCAGCTTCTGGCTATTATAAATAAAGCTGCTATGAACGTAGTGGAGCATGTTATCCTTGTTATATGTTGGGGCATCTTTTGGGTATATGTCTAGGAGGGGTATAGCTGGGTCTTTGGGTACTATGCTCAATTGTGAGTCTTTAGTTGAAGCTGCTCTCTTCTTTTCAGAAGTTTCAGATTCCTTTAATAACCTGACAGTGGTAAGCATTTTTTCCTATCGTTTTATTTCGTTTTTCATTTCCTTGGTCCTACTTATTTACCTCAAGTAATCATGTCCTCAAATAGGTACTTTCTCTTACCATTCTTTTTCTTCAAATTCTTAGTTCAGTGTCTTCCAAGTATAAGGATGAGCTAATATTCCTTATTTTGACATGAAAACTTCTCATTATCTTAACCTTGAATCATAATTTCTAGCCTTAAATCCTAAGCATCCCTGTTATAGTGAATGTTCACTGTTTTTGGTTCTATTTAAAATAATTTATATAGTTATTTTACTTTTTGTTATAATTATACAAAACTGGACAGTCTTTAAAGCAAGTAAAAATGAAAAAATATCTAAGGTAATATTATATTGCAAAAGTCATAATAATCCCCAGCCTTTGTATCGAATTAGATCTTGCTGTTCTAACATCTATAGAAGTGAAAGATCTCTGCGGGGAGACCCTCCCTTAAGTATCGGGAAGTCGCAGGCCCCAGACAAACGAGAGACCAATCTTGATGCAATAAGCAGCAAGGTTTATTTTCAGGATTCCGGGCTGACATGTATCTCTCACAGGAGACAGGGGTATCCACCCTGAGCAGCTAGAAGAGGGACTATTTAAAGGGAACCACTACAAGACCTAGGGGAAGGGGAAGACCTCAAGGGAGATGTCAAAAATGCCACAAGGAGGAACTCCCAGAGTCACAGGACAGTCCTCATTGTTTTGATCATACTGTTTTATGATCAGCCAGCTCCACCAGGAAGGTCAGGACGTCCTCATTGTTCCTGAAGCAGGCCGCTCCTTTGTCCTCTCAGGGTTAGTGTTTGTCAGAGTTGATGAAACTCCTGCACCTGATAAACATCTGGATAGGCTTGGCTCCGGTTTCCTGGAACTCTATCTGTAGGACACAATGGCTAGAACAGCATCCTTAGAACAAAATAAAAACTTGGACAAACATCACAGGGGTAGGACTTGTTACTTATTTACTCACGTCTGGAGTCATTCGGAGGGCCCGTGAATGAGTCAGTACCAGATGCCCTGGAATTTTTTAATTTTTTCATCTGCTCTAAGACTCCATCTCTCAGAAGCATATGTTTTAATCAGCAGTTGGAATTTATCAAGAAGACAGGAACTACCACAAATTGCTATTCTATGAGTATTAAATGCCATCTCTGCCATTGGACTAACACCAGGGAAGTTCGAATTCCATACTTAAAATGGGACTCCCTTTCCAAGTTGAGCATCTGTATGAGCAGCCACAGGCAAGAAAAACAGTGAGGGTCATGAACATTTATATAACATGAATAATTATTTGCTTCTGTCTCCTGAAGAAAATGGTAATACAAATAGCTACTATTTATTTCACTCATACTGTGTACTGGGTTTTAAGTGATTTAAATAAACTGCATCACTAGATCCTCCCTAACACTTTATAATTTAGAATAGAGCCATTATCTTTCTTGTTTTATAAATGGGGAAATTTAAGATATGGACAACTACCCAAAATCACACAGCTAAAAATTTGAGTAGCCGGTATTTGAATGGAGGTAACCTAGCACTCAAGTTTACATAATTTACTAATCAAAATTAGTTTGTTCCTTGAATTTATATTATTACTACAATTGCATAAACTTAAATTGGATTTATCTTATTAACATGCTTCAGTGCATGCAAGACTATTCCAGGAGAAAGAATGAAGAAAGTATTTTTATTTCATTTTATTGATACTTTTTAGAGGATTAAAAAATGTTAACACATTCAATTTTGGTGAAAAATACACATAACATGCATTCTTATGTCTTAAGATATAGATTGAAAAATATATTAGTTCCAAAAGTGCTTCACGTAAGTTAGGAAATCTCAGGAGCAGCACTGGATTCATTTGCCAATCTGGTCAGATGATGCCAGATGTTTTTCAGTAAGTAATTCCTTTTGTTCATAACATTAGGACATTAATGCTATTTCTTGTGTAGAGATTATTCATGTGTGCCAATTATGAAGTGTCATACCTTGTACCTTTTGAAGAGTTTTTAAAAACACTTTACCAACTATCTGTTGTGGTTTGCCCTGAAGCTATCTGTATTTTGATGCTAATTCCACTGCCCCAAGGAAAGCTGCCTAGTACAGGTGAGGGGCAGGTACATGATAGAAGGAGGCCTGTCATTGGAGGAGAAGGAAGGATGGGCGGGAGAGAGAGGAAGAGAAAGGGAGACGGAGAGAGGGGAAGCCATGGCAGGTGATGTTAAGATTCTGCTCTGTGTATTTACAGGTTGTTATCAATGTTCCTAAGGGATGGATAGTACCGGGCTTTGTATGTTTAAGTGGGCAATTATATCTTACCAATTGGGTCAAAGATTACTGTGTTGTTTGTTCTTTAATGTGTAGATTTAAGTAATGTAATGGAGTGTGTGGCGGCCTGAGACACTGGGATGTGTTTCCACCAAGATATCTAGCAGATATCTTGAGACACTGCAGTACGGACCCAGTGAGGTAAAAGACATCAATACTCTTTTATTTTTATATTATTACAACAACAACTATCAATTCTACCTTACAAGTAACATAAGGCCTATATATCAATGTCGTTACGTGTACTTCAGATTTAAGACAGCTTCTTGAAATATATGCCTTGTCAGGAAACAATTGAATGTACTATGATATGTATGTGCTATATATTCCATATGGTGGTATCTTGGCAATATGTAATTAACAGAATAAAGACACAATAATGAATTTACTGTAAGAATTAATATTGGGAAATGGTAGGTTATCATTCAAATAATAAACTCATTTATCCACAGACTATATGAAATTCATCTTTTTATCTTGCAAAGGATTTAATATTCTTGGGTCATATTCCACTGGTGAGGGAAGTCAGGGCAAGATCTCAAACAGGGTAGGAACTAGAAGGCAAGAGCTAATGCAGCTTACATTCCATGGCTTGCATACCCTGGGTACTACAAAAAGCCCTACCAGCCCAGGGTAACACCTCACACACTGAATTGAGCCCTTCACATCTTCTCTTCAGTCAAGAAAATGAAGCTTTTTTTAGCTATAGGCCAATCTATTAGAGGCATTTTGCAATTGAGGTTCCTTCTACCAAAATGTCACTAGCCTATGTCAAATTGACAAAAATCTAGCTAGTACTAGTTTCATGCTGCCATGTACTCTAAAATTCTATGGGTTTGGAGTGCAAAACTAGAGTGCAGATTTTGGAATGGAAAATTTTGAATGAAGAAAGTATACTTCAAACAAATGTACTTTATTACTTAAAATTCATTCTACCATTTGCCCAATGTTTGACTAACTGTACTAAATCCACACAGAATATGAGTTGAATATTCTACAACAGGACATCATTCTTCTCTTCTTGTATCTGAGCTGAAAATTTCAAGTGTACCTACAATATGTAATTTACAATCCTGGTTTTGGTTTTTGAATTGAGAATTTGATACATGTGTACATGTATACAATGTTTAGTTGAAATATACTCCCTTTTGAAAATGAGGTTATATAAGACAGAATAACATGATGAATGGTATGATAGCTTGTATGTTTATTTTGTATGTTTTTACTGTATATTAAACTATCTCTGATGATGGTTGAGAAATTCATTAATTTATAGGTATAAAAATAAGCCATTAGGTGTTAATTTAATACTACATCCATTTAGAGAGAATAATAGTCATAGGTTCTATCCTAGGTTCTACAACTTATCTAGTCACAGGTTCTTGACCTAATAATGGTACCAGATATGGCTTTCAACTTGGGGATTGGTATTTAATCAGAAAGTAATTAGCTTTCTTAATGGAATTCATACTACTATTGTATGAGTGGATTGTGATACCAGGCCTGGAAATTATTGAATTTCTACATTAATAGATGGAACTGGAAATAGTCATCTGAGTATGGCAACCAAGACCCAGAAAAATAAATGTTACATGTTTTCTGTCACTTATAGATATTACTTTTGGGTCTTTAAGTACTTGTGATTAATTTGAAGTATTCATAGAAGTTACAAAATTAGTAAGGAATGGTTGTTCAATGGAAAATGAATAGAATGAATTTGTATAAAGGCTTAAAGTGTATTAATGGAATAGGGGGATTTAAATTGGGGAAATTTTGGGAGAACAGGGTATAGGAAAGAATATGGCTTGGGAAAATAACATTAAAAACCTATAAGTCCTACTTGTAACTTAATGGAAACACTGGAACCAGAAAATGTCCTCACAACTACTAGACTAATGAGTCACATTATTTTATTTCCAGATATGGAATGGATAGCTAAAAAAGACAAAGTTTAATGTAATAAATGTTACTTAGGCTGTTTTTTGTAGCTGTAAAAATATAAGCACTAATGGGAAATATTATACTGCACTGAGAAGTGTGTGGGTTTGACTCCAAGAATGAAAGGATCAAGTTCTATGTTCTGCCAGCCTATGAACCCTACACTGTTGTTCTATGTCGATTCTTAACTGTGCAGATTAATATATTCTTTGCAATGTATACTATTCAAGGTATACCATAAGGAAATCAGAGGATTCAGTAGTTACTTACATAACAATAGTGAATTGTTTCCCTGTGTTGGTGGTTTCCTATTTTGGCTACAGATTTCCCTAAACTAAGGAGGTTTATTATACTGTGCACAAATAGCCGCTGCTCATGAGCTCTGAGTGCATCAGAATTCCATTTAAAACTACCTATAAATCTTCCTTGGGTATAACATGTCTTTGAGGTTTTTTGTTCTCTTTTTAGAAAATAGTTTTATGTGTAGAGACAATGGGCTGACATTATATTAATAAATAGATTAAAAACAAAATCAAAGCTGCAATTTTACATATGCAGGCACCTATAGTGCAAACCTAATAACTTTCCCAAAGAGACAACTATCTCTAAGCAAGATAATTGTAAATTTGAGTCCATGAGTAGGCAAAGAATGTAGCAAATGTTCATGTATTTTGGATGGCATTTATATACCACATTAAAAAGTTCATCTTAATAGTTAACCTTTGCATTTCCTTACATCAAACTGAATGGTAAACCTACCTCAATTTTTCATCACATGAAAGAATAGTGGCCTTTAACAATGGCCTTTTGATTTGTTCTTAGCTTTAAGAAAAGTTGGATTTTTTTTCTGAAGCTAATCTTTTTTTTTTCAAAGTGCTCAATTGTCAAGGACATTGCCACTATTGTATGTCCTTGAGTACTCAATAGTGAATTTGAAGACCTTAGAAAACATACTTTACATGAAATGAAATCTTCTGACAAAAAAAAAAAAAGAGGCAGTGAGAATGGTAGTACAGACTAATGTCTTTTGAAAATATATAATAAGGATTATTTCCTTATTACTATTTTATCACATAATGCAAACATTCTGCTTTATATTCTATACCAGTAGTAGCACATATAGAGCACTTGTCAGTAATTCAGTGTATTGTTTCTTAGTTTATTCTTGAGATTAGTAAAGCTATTAACAAGGAAAGGAATTGCCAAAGATAGCACATATATTATTAAAACACTTCATTATCTCATCAACATTTTATGTCTTATTTGGGATAATTAGTGAGGTCTTGGAAGGAATTAGTGTAGTCTTTGGGAATGTGCATAGTAAGAGAATATACATGCACTGAATTGGAAAAGGAATGTACCCATTTAAGAGTGAGTGAGCAATGTGAATGGAATGCAGATAGAAATTGAACACTGAGATCATTCACACAGTCTTCCCTATAAATGGCCCATTTATTGCTCCTTGACTTTAAGTCTGGCCTAGGGTCATTATGTTTCTTATGACATACTACTGCCTGTATCAGAAGTTACATTCTCATTCATCCACCATTATTCTGCATGAACCAAAGAAAATGATTGTAGTTTTCTTCAAATGCTGAAGGATATATTAACAAGAGGGAATTTCTGTAAAAATGATTTCATTGTGTTCACATTTGCTAAAATATGTATAGGATGTGGTTAGAATCAAGAACTGTATCAAATATGTTGCCTTTAGATTGTTCTATGGATTGGCATCAAGCTGTGCCCTGTCTCAAATTGTTCTCTATTGTGCAAAACTAATTTTTTACAGTATGTTGTCCTGGTAGACTGCATTTTGCCAGCATATTTTGACTCCATTTTGAGAATGGAGGATTATTGTATCCGTGGATAACTACATGATTGGCACTATGTTGTTGTAAAATATAAAAGATAAAAAAAATGTGGGTGCCTTTTGCCTCACTAGGTTCATTACCACAGTGCCCCAAGATATCTGCTAGATATCTTGGTGGAAACACATCCCAACTCCACTGCGGCAGCCCAGTGTCTCCAGACGCCTCACACTTTCCTACACTCAAACTGTCACATAAAAGAACACACAACACAATAACCTCAGATCCAATTGATAAGATATAATTGCTCACCTAAACATACAAAGCCCAGTACCATCCACCCCTTAAAAACATTAATAACCTGTAAATACACACAGTGGAATCTTAACGTCACCTGCCATGGCTTCTTGCCCTCTCCCTCCTGTTTCTCCTCCTTTCTGTTCCAATCTCCTCCTCTTCCTTCAAACTTTTCACCCACCCATCCTTCCTTCTTGTCCAATGAGAGGTCTCCTTCTATCTTATACCCGCCTCACCTGTGACATCATCCCACAGCACTATCTGTAGTACTCTGTGCCTAAGCATGGAGTATTAAGTGTCTTATTCCATGAAATAGAATATAAATTTATGTTTGCCAACTAAGACTGCAGTGGAACATAGAAAAACAAGTGGAGAAGTAACAAGATTTATTAGACTGAAGAATGAGTGTAATGCCCTCACCTGAACCCTCACAAGTGGTGAACTCTTGGCACAGTGATAGTGAAAACACAAACTGACCACCACTATTGTGTACCAAAGGCCTGGACGCAAAGAACACTCTATTGTTGACTGTTCCCAGAACCTTTTCTTTGGGTTTGTTCTTATGGTTGAAGGCTGCTGAATTGTCTTCAGCCTGTGCTGTTTATCAGTCTGTATCTTCAGTACACCTGCCTGTCCATTAGTTCCTCTATCTAGACCCAGTTCTGACCTTTTGACTATGCAGGCAGAATCTACAACTTCTCTGTCAAACCTGTGATTTGCTGTGTCCTCTTGTAACTTCTCCAACGTCTCTACAGCTTTGTGTATTTCCTTATTTTGCCAATGCAGATTCAACTTACATTTCTACCAACTTCCTTCCTTCTGAGAAGTTTTGAAACCTCTTGAACAATCAGGTGGCTTCTTAACCCTTTATAGCCATCTAAAATCTATGTATACACAACCCACTATGTAATGGGTGATATGAAATTTCACATTGTTAGTTATAACTGGAATAAAAAACTTGTGTGTACTTCAGCCAAGGTTATCAAGGAATGTTAGGAATACCTGACAAATTTGTGCCATTGACCATGATATTTTGTGAATTTATTGAAGCTTAATAAATTTTGACATCTTAGAAAGTCACAAATATTTTCATTTGATTCTGACATACCATACTGTTTGAAGTCTGTTTTAAAACCTGGGCAGTCCAGTATTTTGTCGTTGGTATTGTAAAAACATGACCATTGATCAGTGGTACTTACTTCAAGGTGCTCCCCACCCCACCCCCAGTGAGACACCAAGATGCAGATCAATGCAAAAGCAAGAGGTTTATTTTGTTGCAGTCAACCCTCAATCAGTCCCTCGAGGTAAGTGACTAGAAGGCGACCCTGAATGGCTATTACAAGCAGTTTTTATACTTTTTAGGGGACATGGGTTACCTCAGTAAGGTTATAATTTAAATTTATTGATTAAGCATGTTGACCTTTAAATCTATTGGCTAACAAGCAGTCAGTACAGTCTCAGAATTTTCTACTCAAGAATGTTCCTGTGGGTGGCTAATGGAACTTGGTCTAGCCTTGAACCGAGGTGGTAGGTGAAAGGCTGGCGAAAGGCCCTAGGGTCCTTCAGTCTGACTGCATCAAGCTATGCTGTCTACAAAATTCTATCTTCAGATTATAGAGGTCTAGTTTAAGATGGTTTATGACAATATAGG
Source organism: Rattus norvegicus (assembly GCF_021556685.1). Lineage (NCBI taxonomy): Eukaryota > Metazoa > Chordata > Mammalia > Rodentia > Muridae > Rattus > Rattus norvegicus. The sequence continues at coordinate 153,713,407 of NC_141554.1, read as the reverse complement.
ATTTTTCATTTGATATGAGTTAGGCAATCAATAGATATGGTTTACGACAACTTGAGCAATTTTCTGTTTATGCATTATAAATTAATATTTTAGTTTCCATGAAACTGTGGTTTTCATCATTATTATAATTAAAGATCCTGTAAGGGTCCATAATTTGCTGAACAATTGTACCCTACACTCAAATAGTATGCAAACACAAATAGAGTTTTGTTCTGCAGAGTTCCAGCATGCTGTGGTCTACCATTTATTAAGATGTAGGTACCCTGGTGAACTCACAAGCCCAAATTAAAGCACATTAGGGGACTTCCAAGAATGGGTAGATGAACTTTATCTTAATTGGTTGACTTTATCTCTAGGGACATTCCAGTACCACTGCTGGGGGCTGGGGGCTGGCAACTGTTCCTGGGGAAGCTGGTAACAGTTGTTAAGGAAACCTGGAAACTGTTGATGACTCATTGCCCTTGCCTCAGGCCAGGAGGCTGGGCAGCTTCTGTTGGTGGGGGACAGTTTCTGATTGGCTGCTTGAGGCCAGGGATTTTTCAAGTAACTGACTTGCCTGGACTTGCCCAGTTGTGGGAGACCAAGATCTAGGACTCTTCTCCTGAACTGCCATTTTGAAGCCTGAATGTATTCAACCTGTCTTTAGACTTCCAAAAGACAGTCATAAATAATGTTTAAAAGAAAGGCATATTGTGTAATTCAGTTGTGGTTCAGATGTTAATGTTGTTAGAAAAAACAATGAATATACAAAGGAATATACGAATTGAAAGTAGTTCATTAAGCAGAGGGGAAAGTTCAGGAAATATGACCCCTTGTTCAATGACCTTTGATTTAAATACTTCTCTCTCTCTCTCTCTCTCTCTCTCTCTCTCTCTCTCTCTCTCTGTGTGTGTGTGTGTGTGTGTGTGTGTGTGTGTATGTGTATATGTGCTTGGTTTGCTAATTGATTCCAAATTCATTTAGTTATCTGTGGTCAATAACATAGAATAACATGCTTGTCATATGTGTTGGTTCTCTGTATATTTTGTTGGTTAAGTTATTTATTTTTTAATTGTATATTCAGTTTATGTTCTTGAAATGTCTGAACTAAAAACTATTTGTAGCATTATTTGTTCATCAAAGAAATGTGTTTATGTCTAAGAAATAAAAAAAATACAGTCCTCTGAAAACTATTTAAAAACTACCTTTTTAACCATCTTGCAGTTTTCTTTGTATAAAACTCACATTTTGCTAAGTATTAAAAAGAATGCAGTGCCAAGAGAAAGATGTTAATATGAAGCATTGTAGTTGAAATTATTCAAAATAAATGTTCTTTTAGGGTAGGAAATAGTTATAAAAGGCAAAATACTGTCTGCTTGCTCTGAGAAAATTCTAAACAAATTATCATATACCACATTTGTGATGTGGTCCCTTATATTCTAAGATATATATATATCTTAGAATTTTACTGAATTAATTTAATTAATTTAGTCAGTAGCACATTTCTTTTAGATATCCCAGGTGCTAATAAAAAGGTATGTCTCTTTGCTGTACCTATTGGAAGAAGGGAGAAGCATGGTGAGAATAAATACTGCATAAAAACCACACTGTGAACACTTTGACAAATATAAGTTCTTGTTTCTCTACATTTGTTATGATCCTTTACTTGTTAGAAATATACTGATTATAAAAGTACAGCTATACATTTGGACAGATATCTCATCAGGAATGGAAGTGCATTTCCTTTATTTGTTCCTCTTAAACCAACTATGAAAGACACATTGGATAAAATGATTGAAGGTTTCCATTTGAAATGCTCAGTGGTGTATTAGAGGAACTATCCGAGAAAGGTATATAACATCATCTATTCAGTAATAACAAGTATTGAAGTGAACAAACTATAACATTTTGAAAGGCACTGATACCTTATTTTGCATAGGAATTTTACCTGTGGTCTAATATTAAAATAAGATTCTTTGGGTTTGGATAACAGAAAAAAATCAGAGAAAGTATCTACCCTCATTTTTACACACTACTCCAGCCCTCTCTGAGACTTTTGTAATTGTTCACATAAACTTCAGTTATGTGATTGCTATGTAAATAATCTTATAGTGAAATAATCCAGAGTTTAGCTGTAATAAAATACTCAGAGGTAATTTATATAATACTCAGAGTCTCTAAATGAAAACCAGGTTGTTACAGTTTCGATCTGAAGTTTAGGAAGAAAAGGTATTAATTTGGATCTAGGAAGACCATGCTTTTAAAATGATTATTGGAGTGTGCAATGAAATAGACTTGCATGATGAGTTCTAGCTGTTAAAAAAATTATTCATTTGAGTAACAGACCAAGACAGTTAGCAGTGTGTGCTTTCTCCTTACTCCTTTCCCACAGCATGGCTAGAAAAGATGGGCCTGGATGTAGATGTTATCAACCCAATACCAAAGATAGACAGTGTTTAGAAAACAGCTTGTTCTTAGAGATTTTTGACCTGAGTAACAATTTCACTTTTATTGAGTAAAGTCACTATGGATTCAATATTGCTTACTTTTAACACCTATAGTCTTTCTGAGTATGTTTTCTGAGTTTCTCAGGGTTATCACAAGTTCCAAGAACTGCTATATCAGACAGGAGTTCACTGATCTGTAGCACATTTTGGTATATACTTACTTTCAACTCTGTGTTGTTTATCCTTACATTGATGATCAACAATTGCTCATCTCTTGCCAAATGACAACATCAAAGAAAACAATTTAGTCTAACAAAGCACATCTAGTGAATTTTCTATGAAAGATTACTTGTTTGAGACATTATTGTGTTAATGTAAAGAGAATTTCTATATTTACACTATTTAGAAAAATATGAACCCTATGGGCCACTATTGGAAAAAGAGGCATACAAAACAGGATCTGAGAAAAATGCTAATGAAGAAACTAATGCAAACAATTTCAAATATTTCTTACATTTATTTGATCAAGACTTGTATTTTACTAGCATTTTCCTAAGTAGTACTAGATGTGAAACAGTGGTTACAGGGACAGACTGAGAAAATAATCTTGTGATTATATTCATAAATTATACTTCCACCAAAAGAGCAGTGTGTCAATCTGCACTGAAAAAAAATAGGTAGAATTATTAACCATATTATTTTTCTTTGATTGTTGTAGCAAATTACCACAAGCTAGATGGAAAAAAATAACAGAATTTGCTTGTTCCTACTTCTAGAAGCATGAAGGGCAAATGAGGGTGTCAGCAAGCCCATAATTGATCAGCCTTTTCTAGGCTCCTATATTTTCTAATGTTTATTGACAATCATTAAAATCAGATTCATCTTTACGTAAGTATATCCTGTGTTCCTTGATTCAAACTTCTATTTCTTCAGCAGGACACACAGTCATTGGATTTAGAGTCCACCTTATTCTGGAATTACCCAATGTTAATGAGTGTCTTTGTGGATCCTCTATTTCTAAGTAAGGTGATGTTCATAGACAAGATCTTGTGGTACCCCTGCCAGTGGGGACCCAGTTATTCATGGGGGTTGAGGGGGACCCAAACCTGCGGGAGAACGGGCAAGAAAGAGGAGCAAGACCAAGCATGGTCCTTGCCAAGGTCTGTCTATTGAGAGGAGTTTACAGTATTTAAATCCCTGAAGCAGGAATTGAAGCAGGAACTGAAGCTTAGGGAGGAGGGAGTACTGGGAAGAGCCCAAGGACCTAGGGTAAATTGCTAAACCGCAAGATAGTCTTCTTAGACAATGAGGCAACAGTCTTCTGGGAACCTGTTCTTTCTTTGAAAAGGTCAAGCCCTTCTCAGGAATCTGCTCAGGGCAGGGCTCTAGCTTTGCCTAGTCCGGCAGTCCGGTCCTTGACATTGTGGTTAGGTTCTCAACATTTTAGAGGAATAGTCCAACCTATATGTATGTATTATAGGGGGAAAAGAAGGGATGGATAAGAAGAGGGAAAGGGAGAAGGAGAAAAAGAAAAAGAAGGAGAAGGAGGAGAGGCAGAGTAGAGCAGAGGGAGACCTTTGGATCAGGTAACTAGAGAATTTCATTAGGCAAGTGAGACATATATAAAGCTGGGAACTTTGGAGCATGGACTGGGGTTGTTATCCATAAGCAAGAATGGTTCTTGAGAGAAACTCCAGTTTTGCTATTGAAGCCAAATCACACCCTTCTGCCTGGTCCTTTCTGCTGGGACAGACTGCTAACTAGCTAGTCTGCTCCCTGGAAGAGGGTATATCTTCAGATATATCAGAGAATCTGTTTCATTTAACATTTAATAAGACTCCCCTCCCCCAAAAGTCTCACAGCAGCTGCTGGGGGCCAGTGGACTCAGGGACACACCATCCCTCAAAACCCTACAGACTGAATACCAATCCCCTTCTGTCTGGTCCTTTCTGCTGGGATAGACTGCAAGCAAGTCTGCTCCCTGGAAGAGGCTATATCCTCAGACATGCTAGAGGTATCTTGAAGCATATCAGAAGAACCACTGTACTCAAAACATTTGATACGACATCCTGAGACATCCCAGGAGATTTGCTGCACCCAGGGCATCTGACACCACAACTGGAGACATCCCACCAGATCCATGGACATCAGAGCTTGAAGGCATCCCAGGAATTCCTCTGACCACAGGGAAACTGGGCAATTGACACTACAGTCTGAAGACCCCCCAGTAGCTCTGAGGCATTCAGAGTAACTGAACCAAAAGACTGAAAGCCTTCCTGGAGTGTGGCTGCACACAAGGAAACAGAAACCACAGAACATTGACAGCCCCCTCCAAGAACAGCTTATCCCAGAACAACAGTGTGACTGTTCCTATGAAGACCCAATATTCTGAAGGCCTCCCAGGATCTACTGTAGTCAGGGCAACAAATCAGCAGCTTCCTTGCCCCACTGAATACCCTCCAGTTGGAAGGGCTCACAGGAGATTATCTACAGCCAGTGCCACAGGCCTACCAGAAGTCCTGTTGCAACCCAGGGCCAAAAGAGGCAGACTTCAGATAGAGTCATCCAGATCACCAAATACTAGGCATAACCAGATGGTGAGAGGCAAGTGCAAGACCATAAGCAACGGAAGCCAATATGCATGGGTATCAGCAGAACCCCGTTCTCCCACCACAGCAATCCCTGAGTAAGCCAACACACCTGAAAATCAAGAAGCTGACCTAAAATCCTATCTCATGAAGATCATAGAGTCCTTTAAGTAGGATATAAATAACTCAATGAAAGAAATACAAGAAAACACAGGTAAACAGGTAGAAGCCTTTAAAGAGGAAACAAATAAATCCCTTAAAGAAACATAGGAAAACACAATCAAACAGGTAAAAGAATTGCATAAAGCAATCCAAGACCTAAAAGTGGAGGTAGAAACAATAAAGAAAACACAAATGGAAGCAAACCAGGAAATAGAAAACCTAGGAAAGAGATCAGGAATTACAGATGTAAGTGTCACCAATAGAATACAAGAGATAGAAGAGAGAATTTCAGGTGTAGAAGATATGGTAGAAGAGATTGACACAACAGTCAAAGAAAATTCAAAACATAAAAAAATCTCCGAACCCAAAACCTTCAGGAAATTTAGAATACAATGAAAAGACCAAATCTAAGAATAATTGGAATGGAGGAGAATAAAGACTTCCAGCTCAAAGGACCTGAAAACGTCTTCAACAAAATCATAGAAGAAAACTTCCCCAACCTAAAGAAAGAGATGGCCACAATGGTACAAGAGGCCTATAGAACACCAAATAAATGGGACCAGAAAAGAAAATCCTCTCTTCACATAATAGTCAAAACACTAAACACACAGAACAAAGAATATTAAAAGCTGCAAGGGGAAAGGGGCAAGTAACATATAAAGGCAGACCGTCTTATCAGAATTACACCAGACTTCTCAACAAAGACTACAAAAGCCAGAAGAGCCTGGTCGGGGTTCATGCAGACTCAAAAAGAACAAAAATGCCAGCCCAGGCTACTATACCCAGCAAAACTCTATATCAACATAGATGGAGAAACCAAAATATTCCAGGACAAAACCAAATTCAAATAGTATCTATCTACCAATCCAGACCTACAGAGCAGTCTAGAAAGAAAACTCCAATGCAAGAAAGATACTTGTACCAAAGAAAGGACAAGATATTAAGTATCTCACAACAAAACCAAAAGGAGAAAACCACAAGCACATAATGTTACCTACAAAAGCAAATATAACAGGAACCAACTATCTGCCTTTAAAATCTCTTAATATTAAGGGACTCAACTCACCTATATAAAGATATAAGATGGGCATGCAAACAGGATCCAGCATTTTGCTGCATATAAGAAACATGCCTCATTAACAAAGACAGACACTATCTCAGAGTAAAAGGATGGAAAATGGTCTATCAAGCAAATTAACCAAAGAAACAAGCCGGAGTTGCCATCCTAATATCCAATAAAATAGAATTTCAATCAAAAGATATCGTGCGTGATGAGGAAGGTCACTTCATATTCATCAAAGGGAAAATACAACAAGAGAAGTCTCACTTCTGACCATCTATGCCCCAAATGCAAGGGCACCCAAACTCATAAAAGAAACTTTACTAAAGCTCAAAGTACACATTGAAAACCACACAATAATAGCAGGAGACTACAACACCCCACTCTCACCAATGGACAGGTCATTGAAACAGAAACTAAACAGGGACATAGTGAAACTACTAAAGGTTATGAACCAAATGGATTTAACAGGTATCTACAGAACATTTCACCATAAAACAAAAGAATACACCTGTTTTTCAGCACCTCATGTTACCTTCTCCAAAATCAACCATATAATTGGTCACAAAACAACCCTCAACTTACACATGAAGATTGAAATAATCTCACACAACCTATCAGACCACCATGACCTCAAGCTTGTCTTCAATTACTACAAAAGCAAAAGAAAACCTACATACATGTGGAAACTGAACAATGCTCTAATCAATGACAATTTGGTCAAGGATGAAATAAAGAAAGAAATTAAAGACTTCCTGGAATTTAATCAAAATGTTGACACATCATACCCAAACTTATGGGACACAATGAAAGCAGTGCTAAGAAGAAAATTCATAGTACTAAGTGCATTGGTAAAGAAACTGGAGAGACCTTACACTACCAACTTAGCAGCACACCTGAAAGCTTTAGAACAAAAAGAAGGAAATTCACACAAGAGGAGTAGAGGCAGGAAATAGTCGAACTCAGGGCTGAAATCAACCAAATAGAAACAAAGAGAACAATACAAATCCAGCAAAACCAACGCAACTCAAAAAAAAAAAAGTCATAAGATCCTAATAGCAAAGCCTATACTCAACAAAGCTAGAAAATCTAGATGAAATGGATGGTTTTCTAGACATATACCACATACCAAAGTTAAATCAAGAGCAAGCAAACTTTCTAAACAGGTCCATATCCCCAAAGGAAACAGAAGTCATTAAAAACCTCCAAACGAAAACAAGCCCAGGACAAGATGGATTTAATTTAGAATTCTACCAGACCTTCAAAGAAGACCTGATACCAATATTCCTTAAACTATTTCATAGAATAGAAACAGAAGGAACACTACCTAATTCATTCTATGAAGCTGCAATTACTCTGATACCTAAACTACACAAGGACCCTACAAAAAAGAGAACTTCAGACCAATGTTGTTTATGAATGTCAATGCAAAACTACTCAATAAAATTCTTGAAAACAGAATCCAAGAACACATCAAAATTGCCATTCATCACAATCAAGGAGGCTTCATCCCAGGGATGTAAGGTAAGTTCAATATATTAAAATCCATGAACGTAATCCACCATATAAACAAACTCAAAGAAAAAAAATCACATGATCATTTCCTTAGATGTAGAAAAAGCACTTGACAAAATACAGCACCCCTTCATGTTAAAAGTATTGGAGAGATCAGAAATTCAAGGCCATATCTATACATAATAGAAGCAATTTACTGCAAACCCACAGCTAATATCAAATTAAATGGAGAGCTACTTGAAGCAATCCCACTAAAATCTGGGACAAGACAAGGATGTCCACTCTCCCCATATCTATTCAATATAGCACTGGAAGTACTAGCTAAAACAATAAGACAACAAACAGAGATCAAGGGGATAAAAATTGGCAAAGAAGAATTAAAGGTATCACTATTTGCCGATGATTTGATAGCATACATAAGTGGCCCCAAAAATTCAATCAGATAACTTCACCAGATGAAAAACAACTTCAACAGTGTGGCAGAATATAAAATTAACTCATGTCAATAGCCTTCCTATATACAAATGATAAACAGGCTGAGGAAAAATTAGGGAAACAATTACCTTCACAATAGCCACAGATAATGTAAAATACCTTGGAGTAACTCTAGTGAAATAAGTGAAAGATCTTTATGATAAGAACTTCAGGACTCTCTAGAAAGAAATCTAAGATCTCAGAAAATGGAGAGAACTTCCATGCTCATGGATTGGCAGAATTAACATAGCAAAAATGACCATCTTACTGAAGGCAATCTACAGATTCAAAGCAATCCCCATCAAAATACTGAGAGATGGCATCTTAAGGCAGATAAGAAAATTAAAATTCCAGGGCATCTGGTACTGACTCATTCACCGGCCCTCCGAATGACTCGGGACATGAATGTCCAAGTCCTTATTGTATACTGCTCTTGTCATTGTGTCCTGCAGATGGAGTTCCAGGGAGAGGGAGCAAAGCCTATCCAGATGTTTATCAGGTGCAAGAGCTTCATCAACTCTAACAAACATTTACCCCAAAAGGACAAAGAAGAGGCCTGCTTTGGGAACAATGAGGATGACCTGACCTTCCTCCTGTCTCATTAGCCCTGCTCCAGGAACTAGCTGACCATAAAAAACTATCATGAGGACAATCCTGTGACTTTGAGAGTTTCCCCTTGTGACATTTTTGGTATTTCCTTCTGACATCCCCCCATCTCCTGGAACTTGTGACTTCTTCCTTTAAAAAGCCCTTCTCCCAGCCACTCGGGGTCGACACCTCTTTCTCCTGCATGGGATATGTGTCGGACCAGAGATCTCCATAATAGATCTCTGTAATAAACCTCACCTTTGTGTATTACATCCAAAATGGTCTCTCTGTGTCTGGGGTCCGCAATTTCCCGAGACTTGAGTAAGGGTCTCTCTTTGGGGATCTTTCAATACCAACAAAATTTTTCGAAGACATGGAAAGAACAATTCTCAAATTAATCTTGAAAGGCAAAAAAACAAACAAACAAACAAACCAAAAGTGGAACAGCAAAACAATTCTTAACAATAAAAAATGGCTTGGGAAATCACCATCCCTGACCTTAAGCTCTACTACAAAATAGTAGTGATTAAAACTGCATGGTACTGGTACAGAGACAAACAGGTTGATCAATGGAATAGAATTGCAGACCCTGAAATAAAACCACACACTTAAGCACACTTGATCTTTGACAAAGAAGCCAAAAATATACAGTGGAGAAAAGAAAACATCTTCAATAAATGGTGCTGGTCTAACCGGATGTCTGTATGTAGAAAAATGAAAATAAACCCATATTTGTCACCATGCACATAGCTCAAGACCAAGTGGATAAAGGACCTTAACATAAAACCAGATACACTGAATCTAATAGAAGGGAAAGTCAGAAAGAGCCTTGCCCTCATCGGCACATGGGGAAATTTCTTAAACAGAACCCTAGTGGCTCACTCTCTAAGATCAAGAATTGATAAGTGGGGCCTCATGAAACTGGAGAGATTCTGTAAGGCAAAGGATATAGTCAATAAGACAAATCAGCATCTTACAGATTGGGAAAGATGTCTTCACTAACCCCACGTCTGATATAAGGCTAATATCCAAAATATATAAAGAATTCATGTAGGTTACCACCAAAAAAACCAAACAACCAAATCAAAAAAATGGGGTATAGAACAAAATCGAGAATTCACAGTAGAGGAATCTAGAATGACTCAGAAGCACCTACAGAAATGTTCAGTCCTTAGTTATCAGAGACATGCAAATCAAAATGACCCTGAGATTCCATTTTACACCAGTTAGAATGGTTAAGATCAAAACCTCAGGTGACAGCACATGTTGCTGAAGATGTGGAGAAAGAGGAACACTCCTCCTCCATTTGTGGTGTGATTGCAAACTGGTACAACCACTCTGGAAATCAATTTGGAGTTTCCAAAAATTGGAAATAGACATACCCAAAGACCCAGCATTATCACACTTGGGAATATACCCAAAATATGTCCCACCATGCCATAGGGCACCTGTTCTGCTATGTTCATAGTAGCCTTATATGTGATCACCAGAATCTGGAAACAACTCAGATGTCCCATGGCAGAAGAATGGATACAGAAAATGTGGTTCATTTGCACAATGGAATGCTACTCAGCTATTAAGAATGTGGACATTCTGCAGTTTGCAAGCAAATGGATAGAACTAGAAAATGTCATCCTGAGTGAGGTAACTCAGACCCAAAAGGACATGCCTAGTATGTTCTCACTAATAAGTTGATATTAGAAAAACAAAGTACAGAATGCCCAAGATACAGTTCACAGAACTCAAAATGATCAACAAGCTGAAGGGCCCAAGTGAGGATGCCTCAATTCCACTTGGGAGGGAGAAGAAAGCAACCACAAGAGGGGAGAGAGGGATGGAGAAGGGAGTGAAATGGGATGGATGAGGGGAAAGAGGGGAACATGATCTGGTAATGGGTAAGGGAAAGGACTGAAGCCCTGCTGGCCATCAGGAAGAAAGGAAACAGGCAACCACAGGAGAAAGGAGGTTGGGAGGACCCTCTAGAAAGTACAAAAGACCTTGGTAGTGAGAGGCTCTCAGGACTCAAAGGGGCGGAGAAGCCTAGATGAAAGGCCCTACAGTAGAGAGAGTGAACTTATTAAATCCACCACCTCCAGCACATAGACAGTAAATCAAAAGAGGGATGGGATTGCTATCCCACAGTCGAGACTTTGACACATAATTCTTCCCATTTGAAAGAAATGCAGGAAAAGAAGGTCCAGTGACAGACCCAAAGTGGGATCCAACTCAAGGGAAGGCCCTAAGACCTGACACTATTCCTGCGGCTATGGGACGCTCACAAAAAGGGTCCTATCATGACTGCCCTCTGAAAGACCCAACAAACAACTGAAAGAGTCAGATGTAGACATGCACACCCAATCAATGGACAGAAGCTGCTGACCCCTCTGGTTGAATTAGGGAAAAGCTGGAGGAAGCTAAGGGGGAAGGCAACTCTGTAGGAGGACCAGCAGTCTCAATTAACCTGGACATCTGAGATCTCTCAGACACTGGATCACCAACCAGGCTACATTTACCAGCTGAGGTGAGGTCTCCAACACATACACAGCAGAGGACTCCTGGGTCTGGCTTCAGTCAGAGAAGATGCACCTAACCCTCAATAGACTGGAGGCCCCAGGATGTTTAGAGGTCAGGTGGGGTGGGTGGGGTAGGGACATCTTTGTGGAGATTGGGGTGGGATGGGGAGGAGGTGTGGGGTCGGGAGGATGTATGGGAAGTGGAACTCTCATGGGTGGGGGTTGACTGGTAGGGGAATAAAATTTGGAGTGAAAATATAAATAAATAAAAAGAAAAGCCAAATCACTACTTAAGATACACCCAAAAAATTTAGGGTAACTTGCTTCCTGCTTTAATAATAGTCAAATATCTCTAGTTGCTATCTAACATCAGCTACAAAAAAAGCAAAGCTTTAAAATTAACACCTATATTGCTGTTGAATTGAGTAATTGGATGTATTTCCTAGGCAAATTGATACACAAATGTTAACATAACATCAAATTTCAAGTCAGCACATTTAAAATTTTGTATAATATTTTAAAACTGCCATTATCCATGAAGTATTTCTTCTTAAAAAATGCTCTTGGATTGTGCTTGTCAGATGTTTGTCTGAATCAGTTGGTCTTGTCCATGAAAGAAGGGCACAAATGATATGCAGTTTTACTCTACTCAGATATACTTGTAAAATTCATATCAATTGCTGGACTATTTTGATAACTTTAGTTTGACATGATCTGAGATATAACCTAAGCCAATGTTTAAAATTGAAAATAGGTACACTGAGGCCAAAGTAGCTACTCTCCCCGTTCCTGTTTACCTATACCTAATCTGAGATGAAAAGCTAATGTCGTGTTCTTTCTGAAGAAATGTACTGCAACATACTAAGCAAAGAGTCAAACTGTGTGACTTGGCTCTTGTACTACATACTGAGAACATATGTGTATTGGGGCACAAAGCCCAGCAATCTGGAAAGGTCAGGCTATGCTGTTGGACAGAAAAAAAATCTCAAAATAATGCTTTTTCTGAAATCAGACATATCAGTATTATTGGTATGTATGAACTATATCTTTCATCTGCATTATATTGGGAACTCAGTTTTTGTCACTCGGAGCATTTCAATGACACTGTATATTTTGATATTTGAAATACACACTAAAATACTTTAAGACAGAACAGCAAAGAGTATAACTTTCTTTTATACTGAAGACAAAATTTAATGAGGTAGTTCACATGTTGGCTTAAGGTTGGTCAAGTAAGGGGAATGGGACTCATGTCAATTATGCTGAGCACAATTATATCCTATTCTAATAGCTGTAAATCAAAACTGCCTAAAGATTCTAACTCTAGGTAATTATTAACTAGAAGGTAGGTGAAGGGAGACCAAGCAAATTGTCAACGATTATTTAAGAGAGACAGAGCACAGAGCTTGTAGCTCTTCTGGAGTTGTGGTATTATCAGTTGCTAAGAAGGAACAGACTTCACAGTCAGAAAACCCTCTTCTTTTAGCACTGACCAAAAAATATGTGACTTCAAAGACACTTTCAAAACGTAGCTGAAATGAGACTGTCAGGAGAGGTGAACAAAGTCCTTGTCTAGTACAACTATTTCCCTGATGATTTTACAAGACTTAATAGGGTGACATTATTGATTTGCTTCCAATTTAATTGTAGGAGAATGTCACAGAAGCCCAAAATGATATAGCAAAAACATGAACAAGCAAATCTCAAAAACTGACATATTCAAATTCCTCTTCTACTTACCTTCCGGGCTATTTACAGGTCCTTTACAACGCAAGGCTAAAGAGGGCCATTGAAGGGTTTTCTAACAATTGAAGATCCTTCAGAAAAGTAGATGAAAACACTTTGAAATTTCAAAGAAACCACGATTTTCCTATGATCTCATGGATCAATTTGCACACTAGTGATTTCTGAAAGATCTTTGAGGACCCAACACATCTATTTCGCCAAGTGAAGCATGTGGGTTCTAGTTATCAGTGAGTGAATATTTTAAAATCTCCAGAGTCTAGGTTATGTTTTCCTTATGAAAACACAATTACAATTTTTGGAACTGTGAGAGCCTGACTACCAAGGCAACTGAGTGATACTCTTACATAATATGATATTTAGAAGAGAATGAACATTAAATCAATGACCTGAGCAATGTCTGTTTATTCAATTGTTCATTTCCGTGAGGCGAAAGTTTTTTTTTTTTTTAAGGTAATCACCAATATCAGGCTAGAAAGACTTCCACAAGAATTTAATACATTTAAGTATGGAAGTAATTCATGGCAGATTGGAAACAATGTAGAAAAAGGGAGTAGCTGGTATAACATGAAGGCTGGTAAAGTTCTTTTGCTATTACATGCTCTTAGATAAAGTATTGGTAATCTTACTCTTTCCATCATTAAAAAGAGAAAGGGAAAATACTTCGTAGTAATCATGTATTCATCTTTTTTCTCTTCCTAGAAACATTTCATTCCTCAAAGCCATATCTATAGTTTTCCCACACAACTTTCTAAATGGCAGTTATAGATCACTATATCATCCCAGGTCTTTCAGTATTTAGTTTGTTTAAAGCAATCGAAGGGAACAAAATAATCTGGCAGGTAGAGAGTGGTAGGGACTTGGGAGGGAGAGAGGAAGGGGAGAGGAAAAAAGGGGGACAGGATCAGCTGTGGGAGGATATGGGAGATGTGCAGAGGGTCAGGAAATTGAACACAGGTGTGTAGCAATGGGAGATGGGGAACTGGGGGTAGGCTCCAGCAAGTCCCAGACGCTAGGAAAGCAAGAAGCTCTCAGGATCCAACAAGGATGATGTTTGCTGAAATGCCCAACAGTGAGAAGGGAGAACCTATAAAGACCATATACAGAAGTTAAGCACAGCCCCCAGTTGAGGGATGGGACCAAACACCCATCTCCAAAACTTTAAGGCAGATTTTTCCCTGTCTATAGGAAATACAGGGACAAAGAGTGGAGCAGAGACTGAAGGAAAGGGCATCTAGAGACTGCCCACCTGGGGATCCAGGCCATACACATACAGCTGCCAAACACAGACAATATTGGTGATGCCAAGAAGTGCTTACTGACAAGAACCTGGCATAGCTATCCCCAGAATGGCTCTGTGAGAGCATGACCAATTCAGGCTGGATGCTTATGGCCAACCATCAGACTAAGCACAGGAACCCCAATGGAAGAGTTATGGGAAGAACTGAAGGAGCTGAAGGGGATTGCAACCCCATAGGAAGAACAACACTATCAACTAACTGGACCCCTGAGAGCTCCCAGGGACTAAACGGCCAACTAAAGAGTACCATAGCTTCAGCTGCATATGTAGCAAAGGATGGGCCTTGTTGGGCACCAATGGGAGGAGAAGCCCTTGGTCCTGCCAAGGCTGGACGCCCCAGTGTAGGGGAATGTTGGGGGAGTGGGAAGGGAGGATGGGGAGGGGAACACCCTTATAGAAGAAGGGGAGAGGGATGGGTGGGTCTTTTGTCTGGGAAACCTTATCTGGCATAAATGGGAGGGGAGGCCCTTGGTCCTGTGGAGTCCTGATGCCTTAGTATAGGGGGATTCTAAGGCAATGAAGCAGGAGTGTGTGGGTGGGGTAGCACCCTCATAGAAGCAGGGGGAGAGGAATAGGAAGGGGATTTACAGAGGGAATATGAAGAAGGGGAACTACATTTGGAATTTAAATAAATAATAATATAACCAAAAATGTATATGTGTATGGTCATTCATAGCTTGCTTACCACGTCATAGAAGTAATACACTACAAGGAAGAACAGTTAAGAGAAACCTGAGTTGCTGACGTCCTGAGTTCAATTCCCAGCAACCACATGGTGGTTCACAAACCATCTGTAATGGGACCCAATACCCTCTTCTGGTGTGTCTGAAGACAGCTACAGTGCACTACTCATATACATAAAATACATAATTAAAAAATAAAAAATGATAAATGATCACATTTCACACGTATTTTAAAACATTAAGTCCAGTTCACTTTACACATAAAAGAGGCAAACGTTTTTCCTGTCAATGACCCAATTAAAATGTATTGAAAGTGTTTTCAAAAATAGTGTAGGAAAATTCATGTTCTAGAACCTCATTTTGTAAAATTTGGTTGGTATAAGCCTCATCCATGGACTTGTTGAAAATGTAGAATCTCAAGCATCCTCTGGTGACTGCAAGGTTCTATCACATATGGTCTACATATCTTTCCTAAGCCCATCAAAACTTAAAAAGCAATGTCACAAAGTTCTGGCACCTACATTTACAATGATGTTTTTCAAAGAACACTGAAAATATTCCAATGAGGATTAGTGTCTTATTTATTAACAGTCCCATATACAGAATTATATTTGTAAAAAGGAAAGAAATGTTAAAATATTGTCATAGGTTTACCAATAAGTTTGTAGAATGATCACTAAGTTTGGGTCAAGGACAGTTGATGCTCAATTCTGACTCTTCATTAGCTGTGTGGACAACAAAAAGAAAACTGTTTTATCTCTGCAATTGACATTTATTTTCAAAACTGAGTAACCATTACGGTATTACACTTTTGTTATAGAATAGGCTACAGGAAACTAAATTTGATCTCACTTAGAATCAGTCACTCCAATATTAATTCCTCCACTATGGTTAATGTTGTTTATTGTCTCAAATGTATTGGGCACATTGAAATCATCTATATAACTATCTTTACTGTACCTGTAGGGGAATCTGACCCCTTCTTCTGGCTTATGTAGACACAAGACATGAATATGCTTTGAAAACATACATGCACAGAAAATACCCATACACATAAAAGTTTGTATCTTGACTGTAGTTACCTAAAGAACATTTATTTACATTTCCACAAATATTAGCCCTTTAATTCTTACTTACTTTGACTGGACTTTAATTCTTACTTACTCTGACTGGAGTTAGTCTCCTGAAAGGCTTGATAATAAAGAACAGATGAAATGATTCTGACAAATCACTTGGCTTTCAAAATACTCTAGGTGAAACTATTTTCTCAAGACTCACTATGATTAGAGGATTCCTAATAACTTTAGAGATCTTTTATGGCCATCTGTCAAGGTATATAGCGTACAGAATTCTGAGACTATACTGTATAAAATAAGTTGTGCAGAAGGTACTGCTCATTTGAATAGCTTGACTATTCCTCCTTTCTTGATCAATACAA
This sequence comes from Rattus norvegicus, assembly GCF_021556685.1. Classification (NCBI taxonomy): domain Eukaryota; kingdom Metazoa; phylum Chordata; class Mammalia; order Rodentia; family Muridae; genus Rattus; species Rattus norvegicus. Next base: position 153,696,917 of record NC_141554.1, on the reverse strand, counting down.
CCAAAAAACAAGTTTATTTTATTCACCCAAACCTTATTATCAATATTATCATTTTATTTTGGAAAATGTGTCCCAGTTTGTATAATATGATATGGCTATCTATAAGCAGGGAATTTGGATAGTAAACTCTACATTAAAAGTAAAAGAAATTCTGTACCAGTTTCCATGTTTTGCCCATGTAGTTATCTAATATGTCGTCTCTTATACTTAATTAACTATATACATTTCCTTGATGCTCACAGTTTTATACTGAGCCTAGTATTTCTATTGGCATTCAGGATTTTGCATTTTATCATCTACCTTATTTTCCCTAGCACTTTGGTAATTTGGATCTGTGTATGTCAGACTGCTTTGCCAGCTGAGATCCATATAGATCTTGATCACAAAATAAGGCATATGTTAGTGTGAGGTTTGGAAGACAGAAGACAAAGTTCATTCTGCTTCTAGAAAACAGGCCCAGGATTATTATTATGTACTTTTTCCCCTACAGCTTCTGCCTTTACCAACCATTTTGTCTGCTTTAAGGTAATTGGCAATGATTTCACACGGATTCCTGACCTTTGGCTGCAGTATCTCTATAAGCCTCTCTATGTGAAGATCAAAGCTAGAGGCAACCAGTCGGAATGTCATCTCTTTTATCCCTTCCAGTGCTTTGCTGTTGCTGTTTCTTTGTTGTTTATATTCTAACACCAACATTGAGCTGTAATTGGCATAATTAATTGCATATATTTAACACTCCATTTATAACTTTCTTCCCTCTTTTGCAACCACCCACAGGTCCAAGAAGCTAATGGTCTGCTTTCTGTTACTATAGATTTGTTTCCGAGTGCAAGTTCAATAAAAATGTAATCATACTTTACTCTTCTGGCTTCTTTCAGTTACCATAATTCTTTGAGATTCATTTCTCTTTTGGAAATTACTATTTGTAAAGATTCTCCAAAAAGTAAAACAAATATCTTAAATACACTATTGTGGAAGGAAGCTTGTTTGGTGCTTAATATTTACCTTTACGGTAACGTCTAACTGAAGATCTTTATGTTTGGAATCACAGCCATATATAATCACACCTTGCTCCTTCCTTAGAAATCTATCTTTTTCTTTCCTCACAAATGCAATCTGTATATTTTGAATTTAATTTATTGATTTATTTTTGAGACAAGGTCTCACTCCGTAGCTCTGGCTGTCCTGGAACTCATTATGGAGACAATATATTAATTGTAATTACTCATGAGATTAGAGTAGATGATTAAGTAAACTTAGTCAAGGTAACATATAAAATTAGCTATGACCATGTTAAGTCTTATTATCTGTACTGTTTTTTTGTATGACATTGCAAAGACTTGCTCATCTAAATACTAATTGGTGAAAATTTGGTTACATTATTTGTAGTAACTGCATTTTATACATAAAACCAATATGAATATTTTCATATAGGTCATTGTATAGCTGTGTTTTAATTACCATTAAATATATAAAATACTCTGGCTGGGCCATATGGAGGTTTGCTCAGTCTTAAAGCAAACAAATGAAAGAATAAGCAAACACCTGGCAAGCAGTTTTCCAAAGTGAATTTTAACTCCTTGTGCTTATCATTATATATGAATTCAAGTTTTTCACATCTTTGGTGTTTATTGTTTTTAAAATATTATTTTAAAAGTCATCTATGGTGCAGAGATATGGGAGAGGAGAAGGTAGAAAGTAGTTAGTATGACCCTATTGCTAAATATATCACTTGTAGGGCATAGAAAAAATCAATCTTTAACTGGGAAACTCTCCATCTGTTGGTAAGTTTTCATAGCACAGAAAGATAGAATGTACACTGCTGGAAAAAGACAATATCAATGGTCTTAGTGAGTGCTGGACCATGCATGATAAATGGCCAACCTAGCGGGCAAGATGTGTCTGCTGGTACAATAATGCTACAATGGTTATGGGGTAACCAACTGTTTCTAATTAGATTTGAGAGCTGATCGATAAAAGTGGTTTCACAGCTAGTACTGTATATACCTCTGGAAAATACCCCATTCTTAAAAAGGTGATAGGCCCGAGGGAGAAATCTACAGGCACTGTTTTGTTAAATGGTTGTGCCCTTAAACTGCCTTCTAAATTATACTTATTATGTTTATATTTGTACTAATAGATGTGTGATGCTCTTAACTTTCATTAGAGAAGCTTCTTCATGCAGTGGACAGTGGTTAAAGCAGAGACTTATTAACTAGTAAGAATCATGAGAAACAGTGACTGAGTTCCCAACAATAAATGTAGTTATCTATACCAATCTATTAATCAATGAATAGACTCAGAAGAAGTTGAGAAGCAGCTAGAAAAAATGCGGAGTCCTGTGAAATAAGATGCTCTGTACATGGCATGGCTGTTAAAGACATTTATTCACAACAGCACTGGTTATTTGCACAAAACCAAGCTGGTTAAAGTGGTACTAATTGAACTTGGTGGGTCATTAATGTAAAACAAAGTATGAAGGTCAGAGGTAGACTGACTTGTGGGGTCCAGTGCAAACTGGAGGAATATTCTGATTACCAGTTATGCTTAACATAAATTGTATACATTTATGAAATTCTCAAAGAATAAAAAATTTATATCTTGGGTCTGGAGAGATGGATCAGCCATTAAGAGCACTGATTACTTTTTCAGAGGTCCTGCGTTCAATTCCTAGCAATCACATGGTGGCTCACAACCATCTGTAATGGGATCTGATGCCCTCTTCTGGTGTGTCTAAAGAGAGTGACAGTGTAACTACATACACTAAATAAAGTAAGTCTTTAAAAAATTTACCTCTCCATCCAGATTTAAATATTGCTATATTAGCTCATACAGATTTAAAAATAAGACATGCACAATAGTAAGTAATGGTGAACATTTTTAGAGTAGAAAATGCTTTGAAAAAATTGTTTATCTCTTTGTGAGGGGACTCTAGATTTGAACCTGGAGTGATAAAGTGAGTTGGAATGTCAGTTTGGGAAAAATTTTCAAAGGGTATCAGGGAAATCTCACTTTTTCATAACCACTTATAGTACCTTTTCCTTTAAGATTCTCCATGGAGATTTCCTTTGTGATGTCAAAGACTCATAATGTCCCTGCTAGAGTCTCTACTCTTTAGAGGTGTCAGAAGTAGTGTTTTGTGATGTCTGTGGTTCCCTAAGACATTATTGGCTAGAATGAACAAGTTGCTCACCAATAAAATGGAAGGACTTGGCTTTTCATTGTGCTGAGAATGAGTTTATAGGTGTGTCAGGAGCTCCTGGGCAGACCAGTTCTTGGTTTCATCATGACTAAAGTGACCAGAAAATCACTGAAGCAAAACTGGGCTAAAGTAACATTGACTCCAAGGACTAAAAGGAGGAAGAAACGGAAGCCATTTATTCCACTAAGATGTCAATTACATTTCAAGGTAGGATGATGACAATCATTCTTCTCCATTAACTTTATCCCAAGTTTCTTCACTATTATTGTATGAATTTATATATTTTTTGTGAAGTCTGCATGCAAATCAAGTTTTTAACATTTCTTGTAAACTAATGTCTTTCTGGGCTTCCCTTATTGTTCTTCCAGGTACCAAGGACAAGAGTGAAGACAAAACGATCCCTAGGATGCACAAGGAAAAAAGTTCAAACATACAATGTTCATCCAAAAAAGCGTAAAAGATCAATAAGACCAACAATATATGTTTGTTATCATATGTTAAGTAGGAAGTGGAAAGAAAGGAGGGAAAGGAGACGAAATAAAAGACAGTATCAGTCTAAGAAAAGGAGTCAACTTAAGAGAAGATGTCAAAGTAAGAAACAAAATAAAAAATAAGACCCATATATAGCTATCTTCAGAATAAAGCCCTGGATAAGTTTGTCACTTCAAATGAAGACCAACATACCAAAAAGATAAAAGAACTTGCCAAAGTTTGTAGCATTTCTTGGAGCCTGAAAATGGTTTAGTATAAAAAGATTAAATCATATATCAACAGGGCATAATGATGATTGCGGTAAAAATAAAATGAAGTTCTAGGAAGGTAATATTAACGTTTCTGTGAATTCTGTGATGGTGGGAAGAGAAAATGCAGGTGTGAAGGATGGGTAGCTGTTAAATGCATAGTTTCTGAGACAGATTTTGAGACAAACGATAATGGAACTAGATACTAATTTTTAAAAGTATATTTCCTTCTATGACAGTCTACATACGAAAGCAAAAAGGAAAGAAGGTGGTGCAACTGCTATATGCCATAGGATTGAACATGGCATCAGTGTCTGCATTACAGATGGAACACTATTGGTGTGTGCCTAGACAAGGATTTGTGCGTGATATTTTTGGTTTAAGGAACACATCTTTTTAAAGAGCATGCAAAACAGTTTCCATTATTTAATCTTTACACATGTATCATATACATTGCTTATATTTGCCTTCCATTACCTTCTCCATTCACTCTTCTCCTATCAGTCTTCCTCTTTTATTCGAATATAAAGTTCTTGATATGGCTTGAATCTACAACATACCCCACAGAATAATGCCTCTAAGTCTTTCATGCCATTCCTACCAATATGGATAGGAATACATATTTTCTTCCCATAAATTGTTTTGTGAGGTATTTTGTCAAAGTGATGCAAATATAGTTCTCCTCTTTCCAGTCATTCACATACATATATTCTAGATCGCCCCCCTCTCTCCCCACTCCATCTAATATACAACAAAAGCACAAACAATTCTAATAAAATGGGCAAAATATCTAATGTAAACATATCTGGAAAACATCAAATGACCAATAGATACATGAAAACATGGTCAGAATCATTAATAGTTATGGAAACGTAATCCAAAAGTTTATAATGTTTACACTATTGTAGGTTGACAACTCTTGCTGCAGTCTCTTCTGAGTTTCAGTGTTTATGGTAAGAACTCTGCTGATATTTTAGCTTGCTAAACTTGTTCACCATATGACATCTTTTCCTTCCATTTTTCTCTTGTGAAATACAGTCTTGCTATGTAGGCTTGGATAATTGTGGTTCACACTATAGAGTCTAAGTTGACCCTTAGGTCACAGAAAAACTCCTGATTCAGTGTCCAAATTGCTAGAATTACAGTCAGGTACCATTACACCCACTTCAGTATGACTTTTAAACAAGTTCTAATATTCTTATTTTTATTCCATTGAATGTAGTATGACTTTTTTTTTCTTTTCTTTTTTTCGGAGCTGGGGACCGAACCCAGGGCCTTGCGCTTCCTAGGCAAGCGCTCTACCACTGAGCTAAATCCCCAACCCCGTAGTATGACTTTTTAATTCACATTTGAAAGACTTTGAACACATTGGTTAGTTTTTGCTTTAGAGTATTTTTCTTGATGCTTCCTTTGGAACTGATTGATATAACTTTTATCTTCTATGTTATATAATGTTCTTCTAAGGATCACACTTTATTATGTTGTAAGTCTTCTTTCCATCTTTTTTTAATATAGGTATTCCGAATACTCTATTAATATCTATTTTATTTGAATTTTATTTCTCCAGTTTATTGTTTGCTTCATTCCAGATGTTTTTCTCTCCTTTATTGGTTCATTAATATTTTAATCATTAATATTTAATCAACTGTTGAGAGCATTCAGTTTATCTTTGCCCAACTGCATTTTTATCTTTAGAAATTACTTTTGAGTATATTTTATACATTCTCTATTTACTTAACATGTCAAATTTTTCACTCAGATGTTTTTACGCATGAAATTCATGTTTTTAAATTATTGTACATTGTCATCTAGATAATATTTGAGTCAGTTGAAATTGTTTAATATTTAACACTCATCTATTAAATATTTTGCTGATTATGCAATTATAAATCACAAAGTGACTATTGCATAATTAAATATTAGTTAGATTTAATATTAGAGTTCATTAAAATGGAAATGCAATGATTTTTCATGGTGTAACTGTGGTGTTATCTTAAAGTCACATTGTAGAAAATAATGGTGTTATCCCTGAATGAATAAATAGACAAGTTTTAAAAATTGAAGAATTTAAACAATGGAAAATTGCCATTCAGACAAATAATCACATATTATTTAACCAGTTTGTTAAATAGTTTTGTCTTGAGTTGTCTTGAGTTTAGAATACTTTTAAAAACAACTACAGAATTGTAGAATCAGTCATGAAATGAAGTTCTTTCAAAACTTGAATTTAACTTGCAAATGCTATAAAATACATGAATTCTGCAAGGAAAAAATAAAATAACTAGCATCCCAATTATTTTATACAAAAGCTTGATAATTAATATTTTTCTCTACTCAGGAGTAAACCAAACACATCTATATTTATCTTCATGTGTGTGATTTTTACAAGTGCTCTTTATACTTGTGATCTATACTTGTAATTTTTCTATAAGAAAACATTACAACAAAGTTATATATTCTTTATATTACTTAATAGCTTCAGAGGAAATGTGATATTATTACTTATTAGCTTACAATTATGTCCAGAGATTTTCTTATTGCATATTATTATCATTTTGGTCTACAAACCTGTAATTGTTTAAAAGTTATTTTTTTTCTTTTGCATTTGGGAGAGCATGGCTCTCTCCCTTTTTTTAAAAATTGGATATTTTTTATTTACATTTCAAATGATATTCTCTTTCCCTGATTCCCTTCCATAAGCCACCTATCCCATCCCCCTCCCCTTCTAAAAAGTGTTCCCCCTCCCCAACCAACCTTCCAGCCTCTCCACCCCAACATTCCCCTACACTCGGGGTCCAGCCTTGGCAGGACAAAGGGCTTCTCCTCCCATTGGTGCCCAACAAGGCGATCCTCTGCTACATATGCAGTTGGAGCCATGTGTCTGTCCATGTGTAGTCTTTGGGTAGTGGTTTTAGTCCCTGTGAGTTCTGGTTGGTTGGTACTGTTGTTCTTATGGGGATGCAAGCCCCTTCAGTTCCTTCAATCCTTTCTGTAATTCCTCCAACAGGGACCCAGTTCTCAGTTCAATGGTTTGCTGAGACCATTCACCTCTTTATTTCTTATGCTCTGGCTGAGCCTCTCAGGAGACATCTATATAAGGCTACGTCAGCATGCACTCCTTAGCTTCATCAATCTTATTTACTTATGCTGAGTGTAATTATATGGGCTGTATCCCCAGGTGGGGCAATCTCTTAATGGTTGTTCCTTTAGACTGTGTTACAAAGTTGTCTCTATACCCCCTCCTATGGACATGTTCCCCCCTTAAGGAAGGACTGAAGCAGCCACACTTTGATTGTCCTACTTTTGAGCTTCATGTGGTCTGTGGATTTTATCTTGGTTAATTAAGCTTTTGGGCTAATAAACAGTTATCAGTGAGTGCATACAATGTGTGTGTGTGTGTGTGTGTGTGTGTGTGTGTGTGTGTGTGTGTGTGTGTTTAATGATTGGGTTACCTCACTCAGGATGATATTTTCTAGTTCCATCCATTTGCCTATGAATTTCAAGAAGTCATTGTTTTTGATAGGTGAATAGTATTCAATTGTGTAGATGTACCACATTTTCTGTATCCATTCCTCTGTTGAAGGACATCTGGATTCTCTCCAGCTTCTGGCTATTATAAATAAGGCTGCTGTGAATGTAATGGAGTATGTTTCTTTGTTGTATGTTGGAACATCATTTGCGTTTTTGCCAAGGAGAGGTATAGAAGGGTCCTCAGTTAGTATAATGTCTAATTTTCTGAGGAACCTCCAGACTGATTTCCAGAGTGGTTGTATCAGTCTGCAATCCCACTAACAATGGAGGAGTGTTCCTCTTTCTCCACATCCTCGCCAACATCTGTTGTCACCTGAGTATTTGATCTTAGACATTCTGACAGGTGTGAGGCTGAATCTCAGGGTTGTTTTAATTTGCATTTCCATGATGACTAAGGATGTTGAGCATTTCTTTAGGTGCTTCTCAGCCATTTGATATTCCTCAGCTGAGAATTCTTTGTTTAGATCTGTACCGCATTTTGTAATAGGTTTATTTGAACCTCTGGAGTTTAACTTCTTGAGTTCCTTTTATATTTTGGATATTAGCCCTCTATAGTAAAGGATTAGTAAAGATATTTTTCAAATCCGCTGGTTACTTAATGACAGTGGCCTTTGCTTTACAGAAACTTTGCAGTTTTAAGAGGTTCCATTTGTCGATTCTTGATCACAGAACATCAGCCATTGGTGTTTTGTTCACAAAATTTTCCCCAGTGCCCAGGTGTCCAAGGCTCTTCCCCACTTTTTCTTCTATTACTCTGAGTGTATCTAGTTTTATGTGGAGGTTTTTGATCCACTTGTAATTAATCTTTATACAGGTGATAAGAATGGGTCGATTTGCATTCTTTTACATGCTGACCTCCAGTTTAACCAGCAACATTTGTTGAAAATGCTATCTTTGTAAAAGTGGATAGATTTAGCTCCTTTGGCAAAGATCAAGGTACTACAAGTGTGTGAGTTCATTTCTGGTTCTTCAATGCCATTCCACTGATCTACCTGCCTATTTCTGTACCAATACTATACAGTTTTTATTAATATTGCTCTGTAATACAGCTTGAGATCAGGGATGGTGATTCCCCCAGAAGTTCTTTTATTGTTGAGGATACTTTTTGTTATTCCAAATGAATTTGTAAATTGATGTTTCTAACTCTATGAAGAAGTGAATTAGAATTTTGATGGGAATTGCATTAAATCTGTAGATTGCTTTTGGCAAAATGGCCATTTTTACTATATTAATCCTGCCATCCATGAGCATGGGAGGTCTTTCCATCTTCTGAAATCTTCAAATTCTTTCTTCAGAGGCTTGAACTTCTTGTCATACAGATCTTTCACTTGCTTGGGTAGAGTCACACCCAGCTGTTTTATGTTATTTGTGCCTATTGTGAAAGATGTCATTTCCTTAATTTCTTTCTCATTCTGTTTATCCTTTGAGTATAGGAAGGCTACTGGTTTGTTTGAGTTAATTTCATACCCATTCACTTTGCTGAAGTTGTTTATCAGGCCTAGTAGTTCTTTGGTGGAACTTTTGGGGTCACTTAAGTATACTATCATATCTTCTTCACATAGTGATATTTAGACTTCTTCCTTTCGAATTTGTATCCGTGTGACTTCTTTTTGTTGTCTGATTTCTCTGGCTAGGACTTAGAGAACTATATTGAATAACTAGGGAGAGAGTGGGCAGCCTTGTCTAGTCCCTGATTTTAGTGGGATTGCTTCAAATTTTGCTCCAGTTAGTCTAACGTTGGCTACTGGTTTACTGTATATGGCTTTTACTATGTTTAGGTATGGGCCTTGAATTCCTGTTCTTTCCAGGACTGTTATCATGAAGAGGTGTTGAATTTTGTCAAATGCTTTCTCAGCACCTAAAGAAATGACCATCAGTTCTTTTTTCCCTTTGAGTTTGTTTACAAAGCGGATTACTTTGACGAATTTCCATATATTGAATCATTCCTGCATGCCTGGGATGAAGCCTACTTGATCATGATGGATGATCGTTTTGATGTATTCTTGGATTCGGCTTGCAAGAATTTTATTGAGTATTTTTGCGTCGATATTCATAAGGAAAATTAGTCTGAAGTTCTCTTTCTTTGTTGGGTCCTTGTGTGGTTTAAGTCTAAGCATAATTGTGGATTCATAGAAGGAATTGGGTAGTCTTCTTTCTATTTCTATTTTGTGGAATAGTTCGGACAGTATTGGTATGAGGTCTTCTATGAAGGTCTGATGGAATTCTTGCTAAACCCATCTGGTCCTGGGCTCTTTTTGGTTGGGAGACTTGATAACCGCTTCTGTGTCTTGAAGAGTTATGGGGTTGTTTAGATGGTTTATCTGATCTGAATTTACCTTTGCTTCCTGGTATCTGTTTAGAAAATCTTGTTTCATCAAGATTTTCCAGTTTTGTTGAATATAGGTTTTTGTAGTAGGATCAGATGATTTTTTTAATTTCTTCAGTTTCTCTTGTTATGTCTCCCTTTTTATTTCTGATTTTGTTCATTTGGGTACATTCTCTGTGCCCTTTGGTTAGTCTGGCTAAGGGTTTATCTATCTTGTTGATTTTCACAGAGAACCAGCTCCTGGTATTGTTGACTCTTTGTATGGTCCTTGTTGTTTCAATTTGGTTGACTTCAGCCCTGAATTTGTTTATTTACTGTCTTCTACTCTTCTTGGATGTATTTGCTTCTTTTTGTTCTAGAGCTTTTAGGTGTGCTATCAAGCTGCTAGTGTTTTCTCTCTCCAGTTTCCTCTTGGAGACAATCGCAGCTATGAGTTTTCCTCTTAAACTGCATTCTTGTGTCCAATATGTTTGGGTATGTTGTGCCTTCATTTTCATTAAATTCTAAAAAGTCTTTCATTTCTTTATTTCTTCCTTGACCAAGTTATCATTGACTAGAGTGTTGTTCAACTTCCATGTATATATGAGCTTTCTGTTGCTATTTTTGTTATTGAAGACCAGCCTTAACCCATGGTGATCTAATAGGATGCATGAGATTATTTGAAACTTCTTGTATCTATTAAGGCTACTTTTGTGATCGAATATATATCAGTTCTGGAGAAGGTACCATGAGGTGAGGGGGAGAATGTATATTCTGTGTTTTAGGACAAAATTTTCTATAAATATCTGTTAAATCTATTTGGTTCATAACTTCTTTTAGTTTCTCTATGTCTGTGTTTAGTTTCTGTTTCCATGATCTGTCCACTGATGAGAGTGAGGTGTTGAAATCTCCTACTATTATTGTGTGAGGTACAATGTGTGCCTTGAGCTTTAGTAAGATTTCTTTTATGAATGCAGGTACCTTTGCCTTTGGAGCATAGATATTTAGGATTGAGAGTTCATCTTACTTATATTTACTTATATTTCCTTTGATGAATAGGAGGTGTCCTTCCATATCTTTTTTTTTTTTGATAACTTTGGTTGAAAGTCAATTTTTTTTCGGGATTTGAATGGCTAATCCAGCTTTTTCCTTCAGAACGTTTCCTTGGAAAATTGTTTTCCAGTCTTTTACTCTGAGGTAGCATCTCTCTTTGTCACTGAAGAGTGTTTCCTGTATGCAGCAAAATGCTGGGTCCTCTTTATGTATCTAGTCTGTTATCTATGTCTTTTTATTGGGGAATTGAGTCCATTGATGTTAAGAGATATTAAGGAATAGTGATCATTGCTTCCTGTTATTTTTGTTGTTAGAGGTGGAATTATGTTTGTGTGTCTCTCTTCTCTTGGTTTTGTGGCAAGGAGATTACTTTCTTGGTTTTTCTAGGGTGTAGTTTCCCTCCTTGTATTGTAGTTTTCCATCTATTATCCTTTGTAGGTTTGGATTGTAGAAATATATTGTGTAAATTTGGTTTTGTCATGGAATATCTTGGTTTCTACATCTATGTTAATTAAGAGTTTTGCTGGATATAGTAGCTTGGGCTGGCATTTGTGTTCTCTTAGAATCTGTATGCCATCTGGCCAGGTTTCCATAGTCTTTGGTGAGAAGGTTGGTATGATTCTGATAGGTCTGCCTTCATATCTTACTTTACCTTTTTCCCTTACTGGTTTTAAAATTCTTTCTTTGTTTTGTGCATTTGGGTTTTGGCTATTATATAATGGGAGGAATTTCTGGTCCAATCTATTTATGCTTATATGTTCTTTAGGTTAGGGAAGTTTTCTTCTCTAATTTCTTTGAAGACATTTAGTGGTCTGTTAAGTTGTGAGTCTTCAATCTCTTCCATACCTATCGTCCTTATGTTTGATATTCTCCTTGTGTTCTGGATTTCCTGGATGTTTTGGGTTAAAAGCTTTTTGCATTTTACATTTTCTTTCACAGGTGTGTCGATGTTTTCTATGGTATCATATTTCCCTGAGATTCTCTCTTCTATCTCCTATATTCTGTTGGTGATGCTTGCTTCTTTGACTCCTGATCTTTTTCTTACGTTTTTATCTCCAGGGTTGTCTAGCTTTCTGCTTTCTTTTGTTTCTATTTCCATTTAAAAATCCTGGATGGTTTTGTTCATTTCCTTCACATGTTTGTTTATGTTTTCCTGTAATTCTTTAAGGGATTTTTGCATTTCCTCTTTAAGGGCTTCCTCTTCTTTACCTGTGTTGTCCTGTTTTTCTTTAAGAGAGTTTTTTTTTTATGTCATTCTTAAAGTCCTCTGTCATTATTATGAGATGTGATTTTATATCCAAATCTTGCTTTTCTGGTTTGTTGGGATATCCAGTATTTGCTTTGGTGGGAGAACTGGGCTCTGATGATGCCAAGTAGTCTTCGTTTCTGTTGCTTAGATTCCTGTGCTTTCCTCTCATTATCAGGTTGTTTCTGGTGTTAGCTTGTCTTGCTTTCTCTTACAGTGGTTTGACCCTCCTGTAAGCCTTTGTGTCCTGTAAACAAGTTTCCTTCCAGCTGGATCTGGGAACAGATAGTTGTTCCTGGGTTTGTGTGGCCTGAACCATCCAGTAGGGTCACATGGAGCAGAAGAGTTGGTCTTATCTCTGCTCTCAGGTATGTCAGCGCTCCTGGTGACTGGCTTCTAGCTCTGGGCTCAGGCAGAAACTGGAAGTGTCCTCCCCTTGTCTGTTCCAAGTTCCTGTATCCAGAGGGCATTAGGCAGTTTCCTCTTGGGCCAGGAATGTAAGCAGAAGTGGAGGTTTCCCCTGAGCTTTCAGGATTGTCCGCACTTCTGAGAGTCCAACTCTCTCCCCCAAGAGATTTGGGTATAGAGAGCTGTGGGAGAGGTTCATCTCTGGCCACAGCCAGAAACTGGACATGTCTTGTCCCAGACTACTTCTGCCTTTGTGTTTCCTGAGGCTACCAGGCAGGTTGCTTGGAGCAGAGGAGGTGGTCTTACATCTTCTCTAAGGTGTGTTGCTGTTCCTGGCGTCTGGCTTTTGGCTCTTGGAGCAGATAGAAACCAGAAGGGTCCTGCCCCAGGTTGCTCCTAGGTTCCTGTGCTCAGAGGGTACAGAGGATACTGGGTGGGTTCCTCTTGGGTTAGGAATGTCAGTAGAAATAGTTGTTTCCTCTGAGCTCTCAGTGTTGTCCTTAAAAGTTTTTTGCAAAAAAAAAATCACATTCAAAATGATGCAGCTGGTGCTGTCTTATAGTCCTATAAGTATGTTTTAGAAAAGCTGTTTCTTATAATTTTTTTCTTAATTCTCTATATAGTGATATGACATGCATTGCCCAAGTTCAGAATTTGGGAGTGTTTGATGCTCAGAAATACAGAAATATTACTGATTGTGGCATTTCTTCTACAGAGACAGTAATTAGATATTTACCACTCTACATAAAGGTGAATTTCATGTATTGGAAAATTATGTATTTAAAATATTAGTAAAATGTTAAATGACAGAAAATAAATATATTAAATCTATGTTTAAGAAGTCGGCATAATATTTATTTTACATGTAAAGTAAAAAAAAAAAACATTAAGAGTAAGTTTTACCTCTGAAAATATATGACCAGGGGATTATGTGAGCAGTTTAATTTTGCACAAAAATTCACTACCATAGGTTAAATTACACATTAGCTTGATTTTTGTGATTTACATACATATTAAACCTAATTTATAACCTTTCAAGAGAACTCACTGTACACAGAGAGATATGAAGGAAATTAGACAACTACAGTGGAAAACAACTATTTACTGCTTAGAAAGGATCAGAAGCATATTTTGCCAGAGTTTTTAATCATCGAATATATTTGTTTAAGGGTTTCAAATTCCTTGAAGATGGAGTTACAGATCATGAGCTACCCTATGTAGGTGTTAATAACCAAATTTGTGTCCACTGCAACTCAACTGCAATACACATTTTTACCCACTGAGCCAATTCTTTGTCCTCTAGTTCTTGTTTACATGACTAATAAAAATGAAATAAAAAATTCCTCTTTTTATAGTTGTATCGAATCAACTGTATTAGTTGTTTGATTTTTAAAAAAAAACCCCAACAATTCTAGGTTTACTTTAAACCTTGTTAACAATCTCTAATGATTAAGAACTGATGGGCAGGGGTTGGGGATTTAGCTCAGTGGTAGAGCACTTGCCTAGCAAGTACAAGGCCCTGGGTTTGGTCCTCAGTTCTGGACCAAAAAACAAAAACAAAAAAACAAACAAAAAACAAACAAAAAACAAACAAAAAAACAAAACTGATGGACAATTAGGTGGGGACCTAACTACTTCAATACTCTATAAACTGCAGTTCCCCAAGGAAAGAAATTATTTGAATAAGTTGCCCAGCCTCTAGGTTAAATGAAACAGGAAATTATAATACTTCAGGGGATACATCTAGATCTCAGATTTTCTTTAGGCAAGTGACCTCAGGACAAAGAATCTAAATTACTTCAATAACATAACATAGAAATACACAGAGATGTGCTTCTTATTTAATAGTAAAAAATTAGGAAGTTTGATAATGTCCTATTTGACTGAGGTGATAGGATACTGTACTGTCAATAAGAATGCAGACTGCATACAGATGCAACTATTTGCAAAAGTAAATGGACAGTGATTAATCAAGCAAGTCGATGCATATCTTAAATTCTAATAATTACAATCATGGAAGTTTTGTTCCAGAGAAAATTTCCTTCAGGTTCATAAATTTTTAAACAATGTATACATTGTGAAGGAAAAATATAACAACATGACAGGAACTATAAATATTGCTGAAGTCCATACCTGAAATCATTTTTAGGTGACACTTGAAACCTCCTTCTAGTTGCACATTTTAACTGCTTACCACATAATATGTTTGGCTCCTTTTTAGTCTTAAACATGAGATATTTATATTTACTGTGAATTAGACTTCTGTAAATCACTTTAGACCATGGAATATTTAATTTAGGGATTGCATTTCTTTTGCAATGTCTTTAAAATGCTGGCAGACATTTTAGACAAAGAAACTGAAAACTTGCCCCAAAAAGATGGTTAGGGTCAGGACATCTGGCAGACTTTACTGACAAGGAGATACAGAACCCCTAAGCTTCAGGCACTCCACATGTCCTCAGCAAATATTTTGGAAACAATTAAAACATGTTTTTTTTCTCTATCCATCAGCACCACAAGAGAACTTTCATTCAGATTTTAAGTCTGATATTGTTGGTGTCTTTTATCTAGACGGTAAGTCTCTAATTAAATCTTTCTGGTGCTTTAACTACAGGGAAACACTCTTGATGATTCAAAGTCAGTCACTGAATGTGATTTAAAATCAATAAGAGTGAAAGATGCCCTGGGTGTGCTATCCTTTCAAAGCAAGAGAGAGCACTTTCATGCCTCTTTGCAGAAAATCGATTACTTCAAGTAGCTACTCACATGATGTGGACAGAGAAAACTAATGTCCTAGTGTATAACAGTGTTGTTATGCTTCCTCTGCATACATTATAACTAATTGCCACTCTTGGACTTTTATGCTGCTTTTTATGATCTACTCAAATTTTTGCTGTTTCAGGGTAAGGCTATGTATTTTTTTGGGGGGAGGTCCTGGAGAAATAACATTGTTGCTTTCAAAAGCCCTGGTATATAATTAAATATTTTAATGTTTATTGACATATATGAAAAAAATTAATGCTAACGGAAGTTCTAAAAATATTCATACTGGAGGTGAAAAACTAATATAAATGTAAATAAAATAAGCCATAAATAGAGGTAATAAATATTTAGTAGAACAATAAACATAAGATCAGTATCAAAATCATATAGTGCTTTATGACCCCTACTTGTTTCAGAGACTTCTATTTGCATTTTAACCATTACAGAACAGAGTACAGACTTTTTAACATGTTTTCTATTAGGTCTGCTACAAACTCAAACTTCCACCTTTAGTCTTATTAATAAACTTATATCCCAGCAACCTGTACTTCAGGAAAACAATGACTGTTATAACAATTTCATCGAAGACTTATCTGTTTTTTCTCATATTTATCTTATTTTGTTGTCAAGACAATAAACAGTTTCAAATTTAGTTTAAAACCTACCTGCCAGTTTTTTCTATCACCTCAAGTATTAATGTTTTATTCCGTGTACACATTTTACTACAACTTATTTGGTTCACTTCTATTATAGTTGTGTACAAGTGAAATTCATTGGAGGAGTAAATTTGAAAATCTACAGTGAAATTTCAAAATATGATGAATTTTCTGAAATAACATCACATAGGTTGAGAGGACAGCTCTTCTGCAAACTTAATTTTTTAATAAACAAGAAAAATGTAAACAACTTGCAGAGTAAAACGCAAATGGAATTAAAATCAGAGGCTTCCTTTTTCATGAATCAATGAAAGCTCCATATTCTTAGTGTTCTTTGCATGATACTATAGCAGATATAAAGAGACTATACATAGATACAGAAAAGCATCATACTCCTGATCTAGAGACCTTCACTGAAGATCAAGAGAGAATGTAAATGCTGAAAATTAGACCTTTCAACAGAAATAGACCAATCCATTATTAGGGGTCAAATAGAACTCTACATTCTCCTGGCAAGTCAACTTATCCCACTGTTCTCATATACTTATCATTCCTCCTTTATTTGAAGAAATACTTCATAAATATATTACCTTGTCATCAACAAGTGGTGCTATGGAAACTGGGTAATCACATGCAAAAGAATGAAGCTGGATATTGTATACAAAAATGAATTCAAAATATATTAAAATTTTATATGGGCTAACCAACACTACAAACCTAGAAGACAACATAAGAAAAAAAGTTTCATGTCATTGTACTTGAAAAGATTTTCTTAAGTATTAAATCCAAGACACTGGCAAAAAGTAAAACACCAATAACAATAACAAAACCATAGAAGACAATAAATTAAATACTACTATATTTAAAAAGAACAACAGCCAACAACAAAGAGAACAGTCAACAAAATAGAGGCAATATATAGAAAACATGAAAAGAATTTTGAGACTTAGAGCTGTTAGTAGACTAATTTTCAAAATATATAAGGAACACAAATGCTACTATATTTAAAAAGAACAACAGCCAACAACAAAGAGAACAGTCAACAAAATATAGGCAATCTATAGAAAACATGAAAAGAATTTTGAGACTTAGAGCTATTAGTAGACTAATTTTCAAAATATATAAGGAACACAAATGCCTCAAGACCAAAAATAATAAGCCACCTAACCATGGCTAGATCATAGATTCTAAGAGTGAATCTAGAACATTATTTTGATAAGTGGCCATGATGTCAAGATGCCTTCCAAATATTTATATCTACACAGATTAATCAGCTTTCAGCACTCACCAGAGTAACTTATTTTTGAGGTGAACAGTACTCCAGAATAATATAGGAACTCCTATCTAATCAAAGTGCAGAGAATAAATGTCTATGGGGTACTCATGCATAAATGAGACATGTATATGATAGCCAATCATCTCAAGGCTCAGGATTATCACACAAGGGCAGAAGAAAGATTGTAAACATCACAGGTCAAGGAGGACTGGTTAAAACAGTGTTCTTTTTACATGTTAGCTTTAATTTTCAACTTTACATAGCATAGAGTTAACTGAGAAGGAATTGCTCAGATCATATTGGATGATAGGAATGCCTTGGTAGTGAGTTATTTTGATTGTTATTTGACATAGGTCAGCCCAGTCCATTGTGGGTAGCATCACTCCCTAGGAAAGCATTCTTGGGATTTCTAAGAAAATAAAGTATAACAATGAAACTATGAGTGATCCAGCAAGCAGCACTCCTCCTCGGTTTGTTTCAAGTTCTTGCTTGAGTTCCTGGCCTTACTTCTCTAAAAGATAGATGAAAACTTATAAGTCCAAAATTTACCCTAACTGCTTTTGATCATGTGTTTGTCAAAACAACAGAATGCAACTAGAACAGCCTCCTCTGAAACCTCTAAACTCAGTGATGTACCGAGTCTATAAACTGCATCTGTATCTGTCACTCCACTCATATTCTCAAATCATTTCACACCCATAATACAATTCATAGTCAAGAGAACCATGGAACTATTTGTTGCAGTTATCCTGGGCCAACTTAATCAACCAAACCAAACCAGAACACATTCACAGCCATTCGGAGAAGTAGTATTAGATATTCAATATAAATAGTAACTTCAATTGTGATTAACAACAGTTATAGATCCCTAAATTTTAACTCTCTCACTCCTCCAGGTAACTATGTCAGGGTTTCTCCTTTCCCTTCAAATTTTTAATACCTCTCATATCATCCCCATTCTACCTGACCTTTTTTCCTAATTCACACAAAGATAGAAACAACTCCCAAAGTAATCATTCTTTTTTTTTTAAAGATTTATTTTATTTATTATATATAAGTACACTCTAGCTGTCTTCAGATACACCAGAAGAGGGCATCGGATCTCTTTACAGATGGTTGTGAGCCACCATGTGGTTGCTGGGAATTGAACTCATGACCTCTGGAAGAACAGTCGGGTGTTCTTAACCACTGAGCCATCTCTCCAGCCCATAGTAATCATTCTTTAACTGTATGTTTACATATCTAAACTCACTCAAACCACTTTGTGCAAAAGAATTAATTCTCCTAGTAAATCCAACCCCACTATACATTTGTTCAGATAATTTGCTTCATTTTATTTTCCATTTTTCATGAGATTTTTCTTATTAGTGAGTCATTACCAATCACTGTGAAAACATGCTGCTTTTTTTCTTCTAAACAAAAGGTGTCCTTTGACTTCTCTTACTTCCTAGCTATTATCATATTTCTTAACCTTCCCTGTTGATTTCAAAGTCCTCAAGACTTGTTTCTATTGATCTAATTTACCCTGTAATTTCCTTTTAGTTCCTACAACTTGTACATTTTCCTGCTGAATTCTTTTGTACTGCTTAAAATACTTCTACTCATTCTTCTCTCACAGAGAAATTGAGAATAATTTATCTCATCTTGAGTAGGGATAGCTTTCTTGTCTCAGTTATAATGTGGAAAAGGCCACAGAAAGAATGTGTTATTTTATTTTTAAGTATGCTCATGAGAAGTGCTACTCTCTATCTGTTTTTTTTTTTCTGACAAGTCCATTCTCCGAAGCCAGAGGCCATGCGACAAGAAACTGTGGTTTTATTAATAGTCCATTTAAAGGTATATAGTTGACAGTCTTAAGAGCTATCCAACATACTTCTCAAGCTATTAATGTAGAAGACTATGAAAGAACTTCTATCTTGTTCAACATCTGACCACAACAATATGAGTAAAGGAGGATGATTAAGTGAATATCACTGTTTTTAAAGTATTATGTTTGGAATCAATTTACTATGTGGCAACAGAAAATCAGAGAAGTACATTCATCACAGCCACCAACTACTGTATTCTGCAGGATATTTGCCTTGTCAGTATTGGTAGTTTGAACAGGAATGGCCCCCATAGACTCATGTGTTTGAATGCTTGATCCAGGGAGTGGTACTGTTAGGAGCTGTGGCCTTGTTGATATAGGTGTGGCCTTATTGGAGGAAGTGGGTCATTGTGGGGGTCGGTTTTGAGGTCTCATATGCTCAAGCTAGACCTAGTGTGACATTCTCTTCTGCTGTATGCAGATCAAGATGTAGAACTCTCAGTTCCTTCTTTAGTATCATGCCTTCTACATGCCACTATGCTTTCTTCCATGACAATAATGGCCTAAACCTCTGAAAGTCTGAAGCAGTTCAAATTAAATGTTTTCCTTTATAAGAATTGGCATTGTCATGGTGTTTCTTCACAGCAGTAGAAGCCCTAAGATAATAGTATTTTACAAAATTATTCTCCTCATTGAGATAGTTTTCCAACTATCTTTACAGAACAATGAATTTTGTAGATTAAATTTCAGTAAATCAAATCTTGGTTTCCTTCACATTTCACAGACTTATCAACATTGCTGTTTTTAAGGAATGATCTTGCACCCACTACTCATTGCTGTATACACCTTCAATACCTTCATCTAGGTTCAGGCTATAAATAACATCTAGATGCTCATAATATCTAATTTCTATTCAATAATCTCCTCTGGACTCCATAACTAGTAGTGTAGTAATTTATTTTTTTCCTTCTAAACATTTAGATGTCAAATAGCAGCACCAATTTAAAATATTCAAAAGGTGAGCTATAGGCATCCTTACGCAAATTACTCCTCTTCTAAATTTACCTGTACAGAAAGGGGTGATAAAATTCTACCAGATTCTTGTATATAGAACTGTGAAATTCACTAGACTCTGCTTTTACATACCACATGTAATTAAATTCTTGATATTGTTATGTTTATCTTTAAAATGTATCAATATCTTATATCATCTCCCTGTCTTCACTGTTTTTTCCCTAACTTATGCCATCATTCTCTACCATGTAAATTATATCCCAAACCTTCTAACTAGTCTCTTTGTTCTCTTATACTCTTGTCCTTATGATCTTGACTATGATCCTTAGGAAAGAAGTGTGATCAAGTAAAAAGGGAGAGAAAACAGAGAGATGAGGGACAGAATACAAGAAGAGATGCTTAATAATAAGACCCATTTGAGGGATCATATGAAAACCTAATACATTGAGAATCTTCCTAAAATATGTACATATATTAAATCAATCTAAATGAAATGGCCAAATAGTAGGAGAGAGAGACACAATTAGGCATCTCTTGTCATTAAATGAAGCTTCCACTATCTTGAATGGCTTACATCTAATTGAGTTGATGGCAACGAGGTCCCACGGGAACCACCAACTATAGGCTCCCCTCTAGAAATTGATGGTAAGGACACATTGTTGAGAATACTTACATAACTTATTGAACATGGAAGTCAAGCTGATTATTACATAGCCTTCAGCCCTTTGTTCTAGAGTCTTTGGTTCAGGAATGTATCCTGCATGTTACCAAAAGATTTACATAAGCAACAAGCAATCCATAAACCATATGATCTACAACCATGGCCTGTCTACAAAATCTGCTAGTGCAATGGTGCCATAAAGCTTGTGGGAGAAAGTGATCAATATCTGATTTGACTTAAGGCTCTCTCCATGAGAGGGAACCTATACAATACAATGCTTGGATAACCAAGAACCTGAGATTAGATAGCTCAGATTCCTGGGGTAAACTCAAATACTGAAAGAACATAGCAAAAAATAGAAGAAGGGGAGGTGAATGATATAGGGGGCTTATGTCCAGAAAACTGTGAAAGGGAATAACATTTGAATTATAAATAAAAATTATCCAATAAAAAAGGGAAAAATGACTCCTATTTACATTCTGCTATACTCTTCAGTCAATGCCTTGCTCAGCCATTATCAGATAAACTTCCTCTGGTTGCAGATGGCAACAAATACACAGAACTACAACTACAACCAGACAATTTAAAGAGTGAGAGAGCTTGGAACACTCAGCCATAATTGGGATGTCTCCATTAAATTGCTCCCCCCACCCCATGCTCCAGGCTCAAAGAACACTGCAGAAAAGAGGTGGGAAGGTTTAAAGAACCAGAGGGGATAGAAGACACCAAAAAAAAAACAAAAAACAAAAACAAAAACAAAAACAAAAAAACAAAAAAAAACAAAACCAGCAACAAAAAACACAAAACCAAAAGCCCTATAAATCACCAGGTTCTCTATATATCTATCTCTATCTCTATCTCTATCTCTATCTCTATCTCTATCTCTATCTCTATCTCTATCATCTCTATCTCTATCTCTATCTCTATCATCTCTATCTCTATCTCTATCTCTATCTCTATCTCTATCTATATCTATATCTATATCTATATCTATCTATATCATCTATATCTATATCATCTATATCTATATCATCTATATCTATATATTCACAGAAACTGAGGCAGAATACACAGAGTCTGCATGGGTATGCACCAGATGGAGTTCTACAACTGAGAGGAGAAATGTAAACATACCCCTATCCCTAACCTAGAAATTATTTCTAATTGATAAGAGCTTGCAAATACAATTTTCGTTTTCTCCAAAGAGTCTCACTGGGAAAATAAACTACTCTTAAAGGTAGCCTGTATGCCCACCTGTATATGGTCCCAGTAAAATGAACCCAGTGGCATCTTTGGAAGTTCCTTGTGTCATAATAGCATACCAGATTAATTTTTATTAGAGTTTATCTTATTTTTATATTATGTATTTATTTTTGTTTCTCTCTTTTTACCACCAAAGGAAAATATTTATGTTTGCATATATATTATGGCTTCCAGGTTAGTATTTTTATGGGATTCCTGAGTTTGTGAATGAGTGGGTCTCTTTTTTTTTTGTTGTTTACAAAAATATTTTAATGAGCATATCAGAATGGCAGAAGGAAATGGGAAAAAGGACATATTTTACAGTGCAAAATTACTATGCAGAAATTTAAAAACATCTAATTCATAATTTTGAATGCCTACTTAAATTACTTCAAATACCTTTTAAAGATCAAGAGATTTGTGTTGACCTGAGTTACAGATTGTGAACCTTACTGAGAATACATTATAAATGCATCATCATTGTATGTTCCAAATGAAAATGACAGGCTTGGCTAGGACCTATATAACTACCAACAGAGACATTGCTATTTGAGACAGCATTTTAAATACCAGGCTGGCCTCAAACTCACTAGGTAATTAAGGATGACCTTGAACTTCTGATTCTCCCGCCTTCACCTCCCAAGTGCTTAGGATGACAGGTGTGTGCCACCTATACCTAGTTTCTGTGGTACTGGGGGGATAGAACCCAGGTTTCATGCATGTTGGGTAAGCTTTCCAGCAACTGAGCTACATCCCTACTCATGAATGCTTATTTTCTCATCTCAATTATTTAAGTGATGAGTGGGTCTCTTGAGCTCTTTTCCTTTGCTCATTTTGTCCTATTCTGATGTGTTGGATTTTGTTTTATTATCTTTTTATTTACATTTCAAATGTTATTACCTTTCCCAGTTTCCCGGACATAAGCCTCTATCCCATTGCCCTTCCATTTTCTATAAGGAAACTTCCCCTACCCGTCCCCCTGACATTCCCCGACACAGGGAGTTCAACCTTGGCAGGACTAAGGGCTTCACCTTCCGTTAGTGACCAACAAGGCCATCCTCTGCTACATATGCAGTTGGAGCCATGGGTCAATCCATGTATAGTCTTTGTGTAGTGGTTTAGTCACTGTGAGCCCTGGTTGTTTGGCATTGTTGCTCTTATGGGGTTGTAAACACCTTCAGCTTTTTCAACCCTTTCTCTAATTCCTCCCACAAGGGTCCTGTTCTCACTTCAGGGATTTGCTGCTAGTATTTGCCTCTATATTTGACCTGCTCGGGCTGTGTCTCTCAGGAGACACCTATATCCCATTCTAGTCAGAATGCACTCCTTAGCTTCAACAATCTTATCTAATTTTGGTGGCTGTATATTTATGGGTCACATGTGGGGCAGGCTCTGTTGGCCGTTCCTTCAGTCTCTGCTCCAAACTTTGCCTGAATAACCCCACCTATGAATATTTTTGCCCCCCCCTTTTAAGAAGGAGTGAAGCATCTGCACTTTGGTCATCCCCCTTTCTAAGCTTCATGTGGCATGTGGGTTGTATCTTGGGTAATTCAAGTTTTGGATTAATATCGACTTATCAGCGAGTGCATACCATGTATTTTTCTGTGATTGGGTTGCCTCATTCAGGATGATATTTCCTAGTTCAATCCATTTTTCTATGAATTTCATGAAGTCATTGATTTTGATAGCTGAGAAGTACTCCATTGTGTAGATGTAGCACATTTTCCGTTACCATTCCTCTGTTGGAGGGCATCTGGATTATTTCCAGCTTCTGGCTATTATAAATAAGGCTGCTATGAACATAAAGGAGCATGTGTCTTTGTTTTTGTTTTTGTTTTTGTTTTTTTGAGAAACTTTTGGGTATATAACCAGGAGAAGAATAGCTGAATCCTCAGGTACTAGAATGTCCAATTTTCTGAGGAAACTCCAGACTGATTTCCAGAGTCATTGTACCAGTCTGCAATCCCACCAACAATGGAGGAGTGTTCTCTTTCTCCACATCCTCGCCAGCATCTGCTGTCACCTGCGTTTTTTATCTTAGTCATTCTGACTGGTGTGAGGTGGAATCTCAGGGTTGTTTGATTTGCACTTTCTTGTTAACTAAGGATATAAAACATTTCTTTAGGTACTTCTCAGCCATTTGATATTCCTCTGCTGAGAATTCTTTGTTTAGCTCTCTATTCCCATTTTTCAATAGGGTTATTTGGCTCTCTAGGGTCTAACTTCTTGAGTTCTTTGTATATTTTGGATATGAGCCCTCTATCAGAAGTAGGATTGGTAAAGATCTTTCCCCAATCTGATGGTTGCCATTTTGTCCTAATGACAGTGTCCTTTGCCTTGCAGAAATTTTTCAGTTTTATGAGGTTCCATTTTTTGATTCTTGATCTTATAGCATAAACCATTGGTGTTTTGTTCAGGAAATTTTTCCCACTGCACATGTGATCGAGACTCTTCCCCACTTTTTCTTCTTTTTGTTTGACTGTATCTGGTTTGATGTGGAGGTCCTTGATTTACTTAATCTTTGTGCTCTTCTACATGTTGACCTCCAGTTGAACTAGCGTCATTTGTTGAAAATGTTATCTTTTTTCCACTGAATGGTTTTAGCTACTTGTCAAAGATCAAGTGACCATAGGTGTGTGGGTTCATTTCTGGGTTGTCAGTTTTATTCCACTGATTTACCTGCCTGTCTTTGTACCAATACCATACAGTTTTTTATCACTATTGCTCTGTAAACTGTTTGAGGTCAGGGATGGTGATTTTCCCATAAGTTCTTTTATTGTTGAGTATAGTTTTCACTATCCTGTGTTTTTTGTTATTCCAAATGAATTTGCAAATTGATGTTTCTAACTCGATGAAGAATTGATTTGGAATTTTGATGGGGATTGCATTGAATCTGTACGTTGCTTTTGACAAAATGGCCATTTTTACAATATTAATCCTGCCAATCTATGAACAGGGGAGACCTTTCAATCTTCTGAGACCTTCTTCAATTTCTTTCTTCAGAGACTTGAAGTTCTTGTCATACTTATCTTTCACTTGCTTGGTTAAAGTCACACAGAGGTATTTTATATTATTTGGGACTATTGTGAAAGTTGTCATTTTTTAATTTCTTTTTCAGCCTGTTTATAATTTGAGTAGAGGAAGGCTACTGATTTATTTGAGTTAATTTTATACCCAGCCACTTTGCTGAAGATGTTTATCAGGTTTAGTAGTTCTCTGGGGGAACTTTTTTTTTTTTTTTTACTGTGTTTCTTTTTTTTTTTTCATTCTTTTTTTTTTATTAACTTGAGTATTTCTTATATACATTTCGAGTGTTATTCCCTTTCCCGGTTTCCGGGCAAACATCCCCCTCCCCCTCCCTTTCCTTATGGGTGTTCCCCTCCCAACCCTCCCCCCATTGCCGCCCTCCCCCCATAGTCTAGTTCACTGGGGGTTCAGTCTTAGCAGGACCCAGGGCTTCCCCTTCCACTGGTGCTCTTACTAGTATATTCATTGCTACCTATGGGGTCAGAGTCCAGGGTCAGTCCATGTATAGTCTTTAGGTAGTGGCTTAGTCCCTGGAAGCTCTGGTTGCTTGACATTGTTGTACTTTTGGGGTCTTGAGCCCCTTCAAGCTCTTCCACTTCTTTCTCTGATTCCTTCAATAGGGGACCTATTCTCAGTTCAGTGATTTGCTGCTGGCAATCGCCTCTGTATTTGCTGTATTCTGGCTGTGTCTCTCAGGAGCGATCTACATCCGGTTCCTGTAAGCCTGCACTTCTTTGCTTCGTCCATCTTCTCTAATTGGGTGGCTGTATATGTATGGGTCATATGTGGGGCAGGCTCTGAATGGGTGTTCCTTCAGTCTCTGTTTTAATCTTTGCCTCTCCCTTCCCTGCCAAGGGAATTTTTTTCCCTCATTTAAAGAAGGAGTGAAGCATTCACATTTTGATCATCCGTCTTGAGTTTCGTTTGTTCTAGGGATATAGGGTAATTCAAGCATTTGGGCTAATAGCCACTTATCAATGAGTGCATACCACGTATGTATTTCTGTGAATGGGTTAGCTCACTCAGGATGATATTTTCCAGTTCCAACCATTTGCCTACAAATTTCATAAACTCGTTGTTTTTGATAGCTGAGTAATATTCCATTGTGTAGATGTACCACATTTTCTGAATCCATTCCTCTGTTGAAGGGCATCTGGGTTCTTTCCAGTTTCTGGTTATTATAAATAAGGCTGCGATGAACATAGTGGAGCACGTGTCTCTTTTGTATGTTGAGGAATCTTTTCGGTATATGCCAAAGAGAGGTATAGCTGGATCCTCAGGCAGTTCAATGTCAAATTTTCTGAGGAACCTCCAGACTGATTTCCAGAATGGTTGTACCAGTTTGCAATCCCACCAACAATGGAGGAGTGTTCCTCTTTCTCCACATCCTCGCCAGCATCTGCTGTCACCTGAGTTTTTGATCTTAGCCATTCTCAATGGTGTGAGGTGAAATCTCAGGGTTGTTTTGATTTGCATTTCCCTTATGACTAAAGATGTTGAACATTTCTTTAGGTGTTTCTCAGCCATTCGGCATTCCTCAGCTGTGAATTCTTTGTTTAGCTCTGAACCCCATTTTTTAATAGGGTTATTTGTTTCCCTGCGGTCTAACTTCTTGAGTTCTTTGTATATTTTGGATATAAGGCCTCTATCTGTTGTAGGATTGGTAAAGATCTTTTCCCAATCTGTTGGTTGCCGTTTTGTCCTAACCACAGTGTCCTTTGCCTTACAGAAGCTTTGCAGTTTTATGAGAT
Source organism: Rattus norvegicus (assembly GCF_021556685.1). Taxonomy (NCBI): domain Eukaryota; kingdom Metazoa; phylum Chordata; class Mammalia; order Rodentia; family Muridae; genus Rattus; species Rattus norvegicus. The sequence goes on along the minus strand of NC_141554.1, from coordinate 153,670,235 downwards.
CCCATTTGTGGATTCTTGATCTTAGAGCGTAAGCCATTGGTGTTTTGTTCAGGAAATTTTTTCCAGTGCCCATGTGTTCCAGATGCTTCCCTAGTTTTTCTTCTATTAGTTTGAGTGTGTCTGGTTTGATGTGGAGGTCCTTGATCCACTTGGACTTAAGCTTTGTACAGGGTGATAAGCATGGATCGATCTGCATTCTTCTACATGTTGCCCTCCAGTTGAACCAGCACCATTTGCTGAAAATGCTATCTTTTTTCCATTGGATGGTTTTGGCTCCTTTGTCAAAAATCAAGTGACCATAGGTGTGTGCGTTCATTTCTGGGTCTTCAATTCTATTCTATTGGTCTATCTGTCTGTCTCTGTACCAATACCATGCAGTTTTTAATCACTATTGCTCTGTAATACTGCTTGAGTTCAGGGATAGTGATTCCCCCTGACGTCCTTTTATTGTTGAGGATAGCTTTAGCTATCCTGGGTTTTTTGTTATTCCAGATGAATTTGCAAATTGTTCTGTCTAACTCTTTGAAGAATTGGATTGGTATTTTGATGGGGATTGCATTGAATCTGTAGATTGCTTTTGGTAAAATGGCCATTTTTACTATATTAATCCTTCCAATCCATGAGCATGGGAGATCTTTCCATCTTCTGAGGTCTTCTTCAATTTCTTTCCTCAGTGTCTTGAAGTTCTTATTGTACAGATCTTTTACTTGCTTGGTTAAAGTCACACCGAGGTACTTTATATTATTTGGGTCTATTATGAAGGGTGTCATTTCCCTAATTTCTTTCTCGGCTTGTTTCTCTTTTGTATAGAGGAAGGCAACTGATTTATTTGAGTTAATTTTATACCCAGCCACTTTGCTGAAGTTGTTTATCAGCTTTAGTAGTTCTCTGGTGGAACTTTTGGGATCACTTAAATATACTATCATGTCGTCTGCAAATAGTGATATTTTGACCTCTTCTTTTCCGATCTGTATCCCCTTGATCTCCTTTTGTTGTCTGATTGCTCTGGTTAGAACTTCAAGAACTATATTGAATAAGTAGGGAGAGAGTGGGCAGCCTTGTCTAGTCCCGGATTTTAGTGGGATTGCTTCAAGTTTCTCTCCATTTAGTTTAATGTTAGCAACTGGTTTGCTGTATATGGCTTTTACTATGTTTAGGTATGGGCCTTGAATTCCTATTCTTTCCAGGACTTTTATCATGAAGGGGTGTTGAATTTGGTCAAATGCTTTCTCAGCATCTACTGAAATGATCATGTGGTTTTGTTCTTTCAGTTTGTTTATATAATGGATCACGTTGATGGTTTTCCGTATATTAAACCATCCCTGCATTCCTGGGATGAAGCCTACTTGATCATGGTGGATGATTGTTTTGATGTGCTCTTGAATTCGGTTTGCCAGAATTTTATTGAGTATTTTTGTGTCGATATTCATAAGGGAAATTGGTCTGAAGTTCTCTTTCTTTGTTGTGTCTTTGTGTGGTTTAGGTATAAGAGTAATTGTGGCTTCGTAGAAGGAATTCGGTAGTGCTCCATCTGTTTCAATTTTGTGGAATAGTTTGGATAATATTGGTATGAGGTCTTCTATGAAGGTTTGATAGAATTCTGCACTAAACCCGTCTGGACCTGGGCTCTTTTTGGTTGGGAGACCTTTAATGACTGCTTATATTTCCTTAGGAGTTATGGGGTTGTTTAACTGGTTTATCTGTTCCTGATTTAACTTCGGTACCTGGTATCTGTCTAGGAAATTGTCCATTTCCTGAAGATTTTCACGTTTTGTTGAATATAGGTTTTTATAGTAAGATCTGATGATTTTTTGAATTTCCTCTGAATCTGTAGTTATGTCTCCCTTTTCATTTCTGATTTTGTTAATTTGGACACACTCTCTGTGTCCTCTCGTTAGTCTGGCTAAGGGTTTATCTATCTTATTGATTTTCTCAAAGAACCAGCTTTTAGTTCTGTTGATTCTTTCTATGGTCCTTTTGGTTTCTACTTGGTTGATTTCAGCTCTGAGTTTGATTATTTCCTGCCTTCTACTCCTCCTGGGTGTATTTGCTTCTTTTTGTTCTAGAGCTTTTAGGTGTGCTGTCAAGCTGCTGACATATGCTCTTTCCTGTTTCTTTCTGCAGGCACTCAGCGCTATGAGTTTTCCTCTTAGCACAGCTTTCATTGTGTCCCATAAGTTTGGGTATGTTGTACCTTCATTTTCATTAAATTCTAAAAAGTTTTTAATTTCTTTCTTTATTTCTTCCTTGACCAGGTTATCATTGAGTAGAGCATTGTTCAATTTCCAAGTATATGTGGGCATTCTTCCCTTATTGTTATTGAAGACCAGTTTTAGGCCGTGGTGGTCCGATAGCACGCATGGGATTATTTCTATCTTTCTGTACCCGTTGAGGCCCGTTTTTTGACCAATTATATGGTCAATTTTGGAGAAAGTGCCATGAGGAGCTGAGAAGAAGGTATATCCTTTTGCTTTAGGATAGAATGTTCTATAAATATCCGTTAAGTCCATTTGGCTCATGACTTCTCTTAGTCTGTCGACATCACTATTTAATTTCTGTTTCCATGATCTGTCCATTGATGAGAGTGGGGTGTTGAAATCTCCCACTATTATTGTGTGAGGTGCAATGTGTGTTTTGAGCTTTAGTAAGGTTTCTTTTACGTATTTAGGTGCCCTTGTATTTGGGGCATAGATATTTAGGATTGAGAGTTCATCTTGGTGGATTTTTCCTTTGATGAATATGAAGTGTCCTTCCTTATCTTTTTTGATGACTTTTAGTTGGAAATTGATTTTATTTGATATTAGAATGGCTACTCCAGCTTGCTTCTTCTGACCATTTGCTTGGAAAGTTGTTTTCCAGCCTTTCACTCTGAGGTAGTGTCTGTCTTTGTCTCTGAGGTGTGTTTCCTGTAGGCAGCAGAATGCAGGGTCCTCGTTGCGTATCCAGTTTGTTAATCTATGTCTTTTTATTGAGGAGTTGAGGCCATTGATATTGAGAGATATTAAGGAATAGTGATTATTGCTTCCCGTTATATTCATATTTGGATGTAAGGTTATGTTTGTGTGCTTTCATTCTCTTTGTTTTGTTGCCAAGACGATTAGTTTCTTGCTTCTTCTAGGCTATAGCTTGCCTCCTTATGTTGGGCTTTACCATTTATTATCCTTTGTAGTGCTGGATTTGTAGAAAGATATTGTGTAAATTTGGTTTTGTCATGGAATATCTTGGTTTCTCCATCAATGTTAATTGAGAGTTTTGCTGGATACAGTAACCTGGGCTGGCATTTGTGTTCTCTTAGGGTCTGTATGACATCAGTCCAGGATCTTCTGGCCTTCATAGTTTCTGGCGAGAAGTCTGGTGTGATTCTGATAGGTCTGCCTTTATATGTTACTTGACCTTTTTCCCTTACTGCTCTTAATATTCTTTCTTTATTTTGTGCGTTTGGTGTTTTGACAATTGTGTGACGGGAGGTGTTTCTTTTCTGGTCCAATCTATTTGGAGTTCTGTAGGCTTCTTGTATGTCTATGGGTATCTCTTTTTTTAGGTTAGGGAAGTTTTCTTCTATGATTTTGTTGAAGATATTTACTGGTCCTTTGAGCTGGGAGTCTTCACTCTCTTCTATACCTATTATCCTTAGGTTTGATCTTCTCATTGCGTCCTGGATTTCCTGTATGTTTTGGACCAGTAGCTTTTTCCGCTTTACATTATCTTTGACAGTTGAATCAATGATCTCTATGGAATCTTCTGCTCCTGAGATTCTCTCTTCCATCTCTTGTATTCTGTTGGTGAAGCTTGTATCTACAGCTCCTTGTCTCTTCTTTTGGTTTTCTATATCCAGGGCTGTTTCCCTGTGTTCTTTCTTGATTGCTTCTATTTCCATCCTCAATTCCTTCAACTGTTTGATTGTGTTTTCCTGGAATTCTTTCAGGGATTTTTGTGTCTCCTCTCTATGGGCTTCTGCTTGTTTATTTATGTTTTCCTGGAATTCTTTCAGGCATTTTTGCGATTCCTCATTGTAGGCTTCTACTTGTTTTCTAAGGGAGTTCTTTACGTCTTTCTTGAAGTCCTCCAGCATCATGATCAAAAATGATTTTGAAACTAGATCTTGCTTTTCTGGTGTGTTTGGATATTCCATGTTTGTTTTGATGGGAGAATTGGGCTCTGATGGTGCCATGTAGTCTTGGTTTCTGTTGCTTGGGTTCCTGCGCTTGCCTCTCGCCATCAGATTATCTCTAGTGTTACTTTGTTCTGCTATTTCTGACAGTGGCTAGACTGTCCTATAAGCCTGTGTGTCAGGAGTGCTGTAGACCTGTTTTCCTCTCTTTCAGTCAGTTATGGGGACAGAGTGTTCTGCTTTCGGGCGTGTAGTTTTTCCTCTCTACAGGTCTTCAGCTGTTCCTGTGGGCCTGTGTCTTCAGTTCACCAGGCAGCTTTCTTGCAGCAGAAAATTTGGTCTTACCTGTGGTCCCGACGCTCAAGTTCGCTCGTGGGGTGCTACCCATGGGCTCTCTGCAGCGGCAGCAACCAAGAAGACCTGTGCCGCCCCTTCCGGGAGCTTCAGTGCACCAGGGTTCCAGATGGTCTTTGGCTTTTTCCTCTGGCGTCCGAGATGTGTGTGCAGGGAGCAGTCTCTTCTGGTTTCCCAGGCTTGTCTGCCTCTCTGAAGGTTTAGCTCTCCCTCCCACGGGATTTTGGTGCAGAGAACTGTTTATCCGGTCTGTTTCCTTCAGGTTCCTGCGGTGTCTCAGGCAGGGGTCCTGCGGCTCCTGGGCCCTCCCCCACGGGAGCCCAGAGGCCTTATACAGTTTCCTCTTGGGCCAGGGATTTGGGCAGGGGTGAGCAGTGTTGGTGGTCTCTTCCACTCTGCAGCCTCAGGAGGGCCCACCTGACCAGGCGGTTGGGTCTCTCTCTCACTGGGTCTGGGAGCAGAGACTCTGGTGGAACTTTTGGGGTCACTTAAGTATACTATCATATCATTTGCAAATAGTGATATTTTCATTTCTTCCTTTCCAATTTATATCACTTTGACCTCATTTCGTTGTCTGATTTCTCTGGCTAGGACTTTGAGTACTCTATTGAATATGTAGGTAGAGAGTGGGCAGCCTTGACTAAGTCCCTGAGTTCAATGGGATCACTTCTGTTCATTTAGTGTTATTTTAGCTACTGGTTTGCTCTATATTGCTTTTACTATGTTTTGGTATGGGCTTTGAATTCCTGATCTTTCCAGGTATTTATCATGAAAGGGTGTTGAATATTGGCAAATGCTTTCTCACTATCTAATGAAATGATAATGTGGTTTTTGTCTTTGAGTTTGTTTATATAGTGGATTTCACTGTTGGGTTTCTGTATATTGAATCATTCCTGCTTCTGTGCTGTGAAGCCTACTTGATCAAGATGGATGATTATTTTGATGTGTTCTTAGATTTAGTTTGTAAGAATTTTATTGCATATTTTTACATCGATATTCATAAGGAAAACTGGTCTGAATTTCTCTTTCTTTGTTGGATCTTTGTGTTGTTTAGATAAAAGAGTAATTGTGGCTTCATAGAAGGAAGTTGGCAGTGCTCCTTCTGTTTCTTTTTTGTGGAATAGTTTTGACAGAATTGGTATAAGGTCTTCTATGAAGGTCAGATAGAATTCTGCACTCAACCCTTCTGGTTCTGTGCTCTTTTTGGTTGGGGTAGTTTTAATAACTGCTTCTATTTATTTAGGAGTTATGGGATGGTTTAGATGGTTTATCTGTTCCTGATTTAACTTCGGTACCTGGTATCTGTCTAGGAAATTGTCCATTTCCTCCAGATTTTCAGTTTGTTGAATATAGTCTTTTGTAGTAGGATCTGATGAGTTTTTTTTTTTTTAATTTCTTCAGATTCTGTTGTTATGTCTCCATTTTCATTTCTGATTTTGTCAATTTGGACACACTCTCTATGCCCTCTTGTTAGTCTGGCTAAAGGTTTATCAATCTTGTTGACTTTCTCCGAGAACCAGCTCTTGGTTTTGTTGATTCTTTTCATAGTCCTTTTTGATTCAACTTGGTTGATTTCAGCTCTGAATTTGATTATTTCCGGCCTTCTACTCCTCTTGCGTGAATTTGTTTCTTTTTGTTCTAGAACTTTTAGGTGTGTTATTAAGCTGCCGATATATGCTCTCTCCTGTTTCTTTTTACAAGCACTCAGAGCTATGAGTTTACCTCTTAGCACTGCTTTCATTGTGTCCCATAAGTTTGGGTGTGTTGTGCCTTCATTTTCATTAAATTCTAAGAAGTCTTTAATTTCTTTCTTTCTTTCTTGACCCAGTTATCATTGAGTAGAGCATTGTTCAACTTCCATGTATATGTGGGCTTTGTGTTTTTAATGTTGTTATTGAACATCAGCCTTAGTCTGTGATGACCTGATAGGATGCATGGGATTATTTAGAAAGTCCTATATCTTTTGAGACCTGATTTATGACCGATTAAATGGTCAGTTTTGGAGAAGGTACCATGAGGTACTGAGAAGAAGATATATCCTTTCGTTTTAGGACAGAATGTTCTGTAAATATCTGTTAAGTCCATTTGGTTCTGTTAGTTTCTCTATATCTCTGTTTAATTTATGTTTCCACGATCTGTCCATTGATGAGAATATGGTGTTGAAATCTCCTATTATTATTGTGTGAGGTGCTTTCAGTGATTTGAGCTTTAGCTCTTTGTGCTTTCTTTATTGTTTCTATTTCCATTTTTAAATCTTGGGCATTTTTTTCAATTCCTTCACCTGTTTGGTTTTGTATTCCTGCAATTCGTTATGGGATTTTTGTGTTTCCTCTTTAAGTGTTTCTACTTGTTTACGTGTTTTCCTGTATTTCTTTAAGGGAGTCATTTATGTCCTTCTTAAATCCTCCATCATCATCATAAAATGTGATTTTATATCTAAATCTTGCTTTTTTGGTGTTTGTATATCCAGTGTTTGTTTTGGTGGGAGAACGGGGCTCTGATATTGCCAAATAGTATTTGTTGCTTAGGTTCTTGTGCTTGCCTCTCACCATCAGGTTTTCTCTGGCGTTAGCTTGTCTTGCTGTCTCTGAGAGTGGCTTTACCCTCTTTTTAGGCCTGTGTGTCAGTACTTCTGTAGACCTTTTTTCTTTCTGCCAGATCTGGGAACAGAGAGATCTGCTCTGAGGTGTGTAGGCGCTCCAGGTGACTGGATTTCAGCTCTTGACAAAGGCAGAAATGTGAAGGGCCCTACACCTGACTGCTCCAAATTCCCTATGCCCAGGGGGCAGAGATGGCACTAGGTGATTTCCTCTTGGGTCGGGTATATGGGCAGAGAATGGTCTCCTCTAAGTTCTTAGGAGTGTTCGCACTTCTGAGTGTCCAGTTCTCTCTCCAACAGGATTTCTGTGCAGGGAGCTGAGAAGCCAGTTCAATTCAGTTCCAGGCACAGGCCAGAACCAGCAGGTCCCTGCTGCTGACTGTTCCTATATTCCTATATCCAGAGGCACTATGCATTTTCCTCTTGAGTCATGGATGTGGGCAGAGGTGAGCAGAAGGGGCGGTCTGTTCTGAGGTCTCAGGATTGTCAGCACTTCTGGGTGTTTAGCTCTCTTCTTCATAGGGTTTAGGTGCAGGGAGCTGTTTGACCAATTCAGTTCAGTTTCGGGCAGAGGCCAGAACCAGCAGGTTCCTGCTGCTGACTGCTCCTATATTCCTGTATCCGGAGGCACAATGTAGTTTCCTCTTGGGTCAAGGATGTGGGCAGAGGTGGGCAGAAGGGGCAGTCTGTCCTGCAGTCTCAGTACTGTCCACACTTCTGGGTGTTCAGATCTCTCCCCCAAAGGGCTTGGGTGCAAGGAGCTATGGGCTTGTTTTATTTTATTATTTTATTTTATTATTATCCTTTAGAAGTCTGTTTGTTTTCTAACAGGAGATAGAAAGGGAATAGATCCAGATAGTAGTGGAGGTGGAGAGAAACTGGGAGGAGTAGAGGGAGGAGAAACAGTAATCAGGATATACAATATAAATATCAACCCCTAAGAGCAATTAAATGTAGCACAGTGAGCTTAAAAAATAAAGCATTAGAATTCTATGTACTCCAGGAGCATGATAGATGTCCACCAGTCTTCTCCATACTAGTGAAATTTCTAATACACAAAACACCCAATCAGGACTATCCATAGGTTAAGATAAAGCCTGAATTTCATAACCTGTGAGAAAGTTTTAAGTTGAGATAAAAAGAATATTCTTGAATTCTATGCTTAGAAATTTGAAGTTTAAGGTCATAGAGAAATGCTGACATGTCTTAAGAGAAGCATGGAAGTAACTTGCAGAATTTTTAAATGGACATTTTCATTGGAAGAAAGAATGCTAACTTGGGAGTATTTCAAAATTTTGGGTAAGCAGTGCATATTAAGTAAAGCTTTGTATTTGTGCTGGGAAGAATAATTGATTTGTTAGCAAATATTGATAGTGAGTTATTACAGATTCCATATATCTTAGGAGATAGAAGAGATGTAATATCTTCTTTAGATAAGTACAAAGAGGTGCAGACATATAGATGAAAATATTTTTGTCACACAGAAATATTATCTGTGTCTCACAGATTGAGTAGTCCATCTAGCAATTGAAAAAATAGTCTCATATATGAGAGTAAAATTCTATGATTTACTGCAGTATATTCAGATACTGTTATATTTATATATTAGCAAACAAAGAAAACATATAATACAGAAGAAAAGAAGAGAGACAGGTAGAGGAAAGATATGAATAAAATTTGCAATAGAAAGATAATTTAGTACTATTGTTCTCATTATGGAATTTTGATAATGTGCTATTATTCTTCTCAAAACCGGGATTGTAGAAATGTTTCTCCAATGACTATGTCGTTATTTTGAAATGTTAACTTTCTGTATAGTTATGATGAGATGGATAGGTTACTCTGAAAAGGTCTTAAAATGCTTTTCATTATGATTTAAGGTCCAAAATCAACATATACATTTTTGTGTTAAGATTTATATAGATAATTTCATTTCCCAAATACTAACTCTAAGTATCTTAGCTATTCTAATTCTCATAAAAACGTTGGTATCTGTCTGATGGAAGAAGGAGACACAGAAATCAATGGCTGCCCATTAAATTCTTAACAATTAAACAAGCAAGATTGGACTCAGTAGCTGGTTTTGGTCGTTTTCCAATTTGCTTTCAGTAACATTTATCACTCAAATATAGTACATAATTCCTGTAACAAGAACAATGCCATTTCCTGAAGTTATCCTGAAAGTCAAATGCAAAATTGGGTTATAAACTTGGCCCAGATTTTATTTTCATCAGTATGTGATGTTCATAAGTAACTTGATGTCACAGGAGATAAGGAATCATTCAAATATGTTGTATAGCATTTAAGATATTAGCTCTCTAGAAGGTAGTTAGATGAACAAATGGGCTGATATATTGTTAAGCCATTGTACATCACAGAATATTTAGAACAATGTGGGTATTTAATAAATACTCATGAATGAATGAATAATGAATTTGTTGTTATTTGACTTTAAAGTCATTGAAATTTTATTTTAAAATGATGAAATATGAAATTAAAAGTGAAATACCAGTTGACATTTATAAACAATGTTGTTTTCAATGACAAATATCAATCACACAAAGTAGGAAATACTGAAAGAAAAATGTGAGAAACTTTCAGTCTTATATTCATTTTATATTTAAATATACATAGAAAATAAAGTAAAATAAAACAAAGCAAAAACCTTGAAAATTATTCTTAATCAATCTTTGCATAGGCAAAATTCTGAAACTTTCTAATTAAAGTATAAATTATTTTTTTTCTTTTTTGATATGTGATATGAATAGAACAATACATTCTGGATAAATATGATCTTTTGAAACTATTAAATACTTTTAATTATATATTTCAGCTTATGGCCTTCTTAGATTCCAATATGGAATGGTAAATAATTATACCTCTAATGCAATTAAAATGTTGACATGTCACTGTTTTTCATTCCAGTGCTGATTCCTGTGTGATTAATACCTGGAAGTTGTGATCTCTACCAGTTAGCCTTTAAGACTGACCACTTTACCTACCTCTACTAGTGAAAGTACAATGTTCCATGTGTCCCCTTAAACAACAATTTCTCACTGAAACCCCCTTTAAAAGCTGTCTTTAGAATTCCATCAGAAATTTCTGGTTCTATAATTACTCTTCCTAGCATGAACTGCTCTATTACAATCTGTCCTTCACATAATATAATTTACTTCCATTATCAGAAGGTAGACATCATGTAGACAGATACTTTTATTAATATGGCCTATTGATAAAATCTCTAAAGACGGAAAGAGGTTTAGATCAGAGTAGGTAATGATAAAATACAGTCCACAACTGTAATGTATTATTCTTAAAGGGTGTCTTAATCTCTGCTTGCAAGCCTTTTAGAATTTTAATGGAGCAATTTTACAACAGGAATACAAAACCTGAGCTAATATCTTATGCTAGCACATAAAAACCTCAGTACCAGGAAGGGGTTACCTTTTTTTGAATTGTTGGCCAGTTGGGATACATAGACCTTCCATGCATTACAGATTATTGCTTTTTATTGGATATTTTCTTTATTTATATTTCAAAAGTTATCCCCTTTCCCAGTTTCCCAACTGGAAAACCCCATTCCATCTCCCCACTGCCTGCTTCCATGAGGGTGCTTCCCCATCCACTCACCCACTCCTTCCTGGCTCCCTGACCTGGCATTCCCTTACACTGGGCATTGAGCCTTCACAGGACCAAGGGCTTCTCTTCCTGTTGATGCCCAAGAGGGCCCATCATCTGCTACATATGCAGCTGGAGCCATGGGCTGCTCCATATGTATTCTTTGGTTGGTGGGTTTAGTCCCTGGGAGCTGTGGGGTGTCTGGATAGTTGATATTGTTGTTCTTCCTATGGGGTTGTGAACACCCTCAGCTACCTCAGTCCTTTCTCTAATTCCTCCATTGGGGACCCCATTCTCAGTCCAATGGTTGGCCACAAGCATTGGCCTCTGTATTTGTCAGGCTTTGGCAGAGCCTCTCAGGAGACAGCTTCTGACAGCATGCACATGTTGGCATCCCCAGTAGGGACTGGGTTTGGTGAATGCATGTGGGAAGGATCCCCATATGTGATAGTTGCTGGATAGCTTTTCCTTCAGTCTCTGCTCCACACTTTGTCTCCATATTTCCTCCTGTGAATATTTTGTTTCCCCTTCTAAGAAGTCTTGAAGCATCAATATTTTTGTCTTTCTTCTTTATCTTCATGTGGTCTGTAAATTTTATCTTGGGTATTCCGACAGCAAGGCAGTAACTAACATCAAACTAAATGGAGAGAAACTGGAAGCATCCCACTAAAATCAGGGACTAAACAAGGCTCCCCAATCTCTCCCTACTTATTCAATATAGTACTTGAAGTCCTATCCAGAGAAATTAGACAACAAAAGGACATCAAATGGATAAAAAATGAAAAAGAAGTCAAAATATCACTATTTGCAGATGATATGATAGTATAATTAGTGACCACAAAAACTCCACCAGAGAACTCTTAAACATGATAAACAACTTCAGCCAAGTGGGTAGATATAAAATTAACTCAAACAAAAGAGTAACCTTCCTCTACTCAAAGGATAAACAGGCTGAGAAAGAAATTCAGGTAATGACACCATTCATAGTAGTCACAAATAACATAAAATAAATTGGTGTGACTCTAGGCAAGCAAGGGAAAAATCGGTATGACGAGAACTTCGAGTCTCTGAAGAACAAAATGGAAGATCTCAGAAGATGGAAAGAGCTCCCATGTTCATGGATAGGCAGGTTTAATGTTGTAAAAATGGCGATCTTGCCCAAAGCAATGTACAGATTCAATGTAATAACCACCAAAATTCCAATTCAATCCTTCATTGAGTTAGAAATAGTAATTTGCAAATTCATTTGAGATAACAAAAAACCAAGGATAGCAAAAGATATCCTCAACAATAAAAGAATTTCTGGGGGAATCACCATCCCTGACCTCAAGCGGTATTACACAGCAATAGTGATAAAAACTGTAGGGTATAGAGACAGACAGGTAGATCACTGGAATAGAATTGAAGACCCAGAAATGAATCCACACACCTATGGTCACTTTATCTTTGACAAAGTAGCTAAAACTATTCAGTGGAAAAAAGATAGCATTTTCAACAAATAGTGCTGGTTCAACTGGCTGTCAGCATGTAGAAGAACGCAAGTTGATCCATTCTTACCTCCTTGTACAGAGCTCAAGTCCAAGTGGATCAAGTACCTCCACATAATACCAGATTCACAGAAACTAATAGAAGAGAAATTGGGTAAGTGCCTCGAATACATGGGCACAGGGAAAATTTTCCTGAAGAGAATACTAACGGCTTATGCTCTAAAATTAAGAATCAACAAATGGGGGGCTGGGGATTTAGCTCAGTGGTAGAGCGCTTACCTAGGAAGCGCAAGGTCCTGGGTTCGGTCCCCAGCTCCGAAAAAAAGAACCTAAAAAAAAAAAAAAAAAAAAAAAGAATTGACAAATGGGACCTCATAAAACTACAAAGCTTCTGTAAGGCAAAGGACACTGTCAATAGGACAAAACCATGACCAACAGATTGGGAAAAGATCTTTACCAATCTTACATCTTATAGAGGGTATATATATATATATATATATATATATATATATATATATAAATTAAGAAGTTAGACTGCAGGCAACCACACAATCCTATTAAAAATGGGGTACAGATCTAAACAAAGAATTCTCCAATGAGGAATATTGAATGGAGAAGAAGCACCTAAAGAAATGCTCAACATCCTTAACCATCAGTGAAATGCAAATCAAAAGAATCCTGAGATTCCACCTTACACCAGTCAGAATGGCTAAAATAAAAAACTCAGGTGACAGCACATGCTGGTGAGGATGTGGAGAAAGAGGTATACTTCTCCATTGTTGGTGGGACTGCAAGCTGGTACAAACACTCTAGAAATCAGTCTGGAGGATTCTCAGAAAATTGTGCATAGTACTATTTTAGAACCCAGCTATTCCTCTGCTGGGAATAGACCCAAAAGATGCTCTAACATACAACAAGGGGACATGCTCCATATATTCATAGCAGCCTTATTTATATAGTCAGAAGCTGGAAAGAACCCAGGTACCCTTCAACAGAAGTATGGATACAGAAAATGTGGTACATCTACATAATGGAGTACTACTCATCTATCAAAAACAATGGCCTCATGAAATTCTTAGGCAAATGCATGAAACTAGAAAATATCTTCCTTAGTGAGGTAACCCAGTCACACAAAAAAAACACCAACAACAAGCAAACAAACAAACAAAAAACCTCACACATATGTCGTCACTGGTAAGTGGATATAAATTAATTTTCTTTGTAAATATATTCAGTGTGGGGGCTTAGATACTCAGAATTTTTTCAGGATTGAATGATAAAAATCATCTTTTTTAGGTAATCTGTGAATAAAATGAGATGAATAATGCCATTCAACAATGTTCAGGCTTTTCATAAATCCATTTGTTTTCTTCTTGCTCTTGCTTGAATTACAAACAGATTCTTATTTAAAAGGTTTGTGAGTTTGTGAGTCAGATGTTTTAATTTGAACTCATTTTGATCTATCCTTATTCATTAGAATATTAAATAATTTGTCATTATCCCTTTTTATAGACAACAAGTAATTGGGCCTTATCTTTTAGAATTCAATATGGTAGTATCTGTTAGTCTCTTTAGACCAATCATAATTAATATATTATTTTTTATTATAGTGGAGTTGATAGTTACCATATTACAACTAGTTTTAATTACTTATATCTGTTGTTTTCTCTTGTACACTTTTTAAAATTAACTTGCATGAAAGTATATTTTATTTTATTTTTTCCCGTCTTTATTAATCTTGTCCAATTTTGAGTCCTTTTACGTTGTCTTCTGTGGCTTTAATTCTTCAAATTAATTAAAATATTCTCTTTTTCACAGCATAAATATTATTCTTCCCTTAAAATTCTTTTAGTGGCTTCTGCTGAGTTTGTAATATGATTTTACAAGTGAGTTTATAAAACAACATTGCGGGGGCAGAGAAACCGTGGCAGGACAAGATGGCAGGTGATGTTAAGATTCTGCTCTGTGTATTTATAGGTTGTTATTAATGTTCTCAAGGGATGGATGGTACCGGGCTTTGTATGTTTAAGTGGGCAATTATATCTTACCAATTGGATCTAAGATTATTGTGCTGTGTGTTCTTTTATGTGAGGTTTTGAATGTAGGAAAGAGTGCGGATGGGATGTGTTTCCTCCCAGATATCTAGCAGATATCTTGGGGCACTGCAGTATGGACCAAGTGGGGTAAAAGACCACAATACTATTTATTTTTATACTTTTACAACAACAGATGGCAAGCCAAGGTGATGGGCAAGAATCCACTAGTAATCCTGAGAGTTGAGAGAAAGTTTTTATTTTCTAAGAGGAGGCCAGCGCCATGTTAAGTCATGTGATATCTTAAGTGCAGGTAATTCAAACAAAGAAATGGGGAAGCCTCTTGGACTGTCAGGCTGTAGGTCCCCTGCTGTGTGATAAGTAATGGCAGATCAGAGAGTTAGAGATTAAAAGCTGCTTTTTAAAGAAAGTTGTTTAGAAAGTCTTTCAGGATACTCATATTATTTTTAACATGGGCTCCACAGGAATTTTGGGTTGAAATCCTAGTTAGACAAGCTACTTCTTAATTACAGGTCTTATTAAAAGGTGATTGAGTTTGTTTTTAGAAAGAAGAGAGTAAAGAGATTACCTGAATCAGGTGGGGATTTTCATCTACAGTTCAGAACTTAGGGAAAAATTAGTCACTAACTCCAAGTAGAGAGTTGTGATGAAATGTCTGTAACACCAGGGAGAGTGAATGCAAGCATATATTATAAAAGTTATTAAGGTTAAATAAAAATCCGTGGCTCCGGGTAGAGAGTTTAACAGATTGAGATATTTTGGGCTAAAGTCCTGGTTTGATGTGTTGCTTATTGATACTGGAATTGATAAAAGGTATTTGGTTTGTTTTATTAATTACCCTGCTAAAGGCCAAATGGCTCGTTGATGCCGGCTAGCAAGGGTTTGTGGTTACTTTTGATATTTAACACAACAGGAAGCTTGAATTCTCTTAACATGGCTCCACGGGAATTTTGGGTTAATTTCCTGATATCATAGAGTACAAAAGCCTATCAGGCTCATTGTTTAGCTTACTTCCTTTTTAAAAAATTGTTTAGTCTTCATGATGGGTGCGACTTTGAGTTTTATGGTTATATTATTACTCTGGGAGAGAGTGCAAGATACAAGCTTTTCTGGTTTCAGACTAAGGAACACAGTATTTTGGGAGAAAGATTTTGTCTTTGTGTTTTTAAAAAGTGTGATTAGGCTCTGGAAACCTCACAGAGTCATACTGATCAGATTTGATAGAGGTAGACTGCCTGAAAAATTTATTCAGGAGAATCAAACAAAAAGATATCTCTATTCTAAACTTTTGTCTTGAGAGTTGCATTTTACAGAGTGTGCCTACTTGGAATCCTGGTCTCAAGAACTTTCAGCTGGGTCCAATCAGGACACATTCTGCTATAGCATTTGCTTCATTCTTCCTACCGCCTACCCCTAAGGATATCTCAATGCCCATGTACAGCTTGTAGAGGTTATGGAGGAGTCATCACCCCAATTCCCTGGACTTTGGGGGGCTGAAAGTGGTTATTCTAAAGTTGTTTTCATGAGGTACTTAAAATTGGTTGTAATTTAACAGGGAGGAATTAGGTAGATTGAGTTATACAGTCGTAATCTTATTTGTCAACTAAACTAAAATCATATCTTTGTTTTGATATAGAATTTATTTGTTAAAAGAGATTAAAAGTACAAGGTTTAGAGCCAGTCCTTCTATTGATGTCATTACAAACTTCTGAGTTGATTACACATGTGAATTAAGAGCCAAATAGCAAACATTACTGACGTTGTGAGAGTGCTCTCAAGATATTATTAAGATATAAAGACAACAGTAGAGATTGTCTTATATATGTAGATGGTTTTCAAAAACGTCAGAAATCCACAAAATTTGAGATTTAAAGTTATTTATCTTTTGTTGAGACATATCTGCTCCTAACAGTTCCCCTTTGGTGGATTTAACGAAGGATTTGAACATCCCTACCTCCAGGTGAGGCAATACTTTGTGGCTAGACAGCCACTGGACAAAACTTCCTGTTTCAGCTGCAGACTAATACTGTCCAGAAAAGGACAAATTATGCAGAATAGTTGTCTGATAAACTCTGCCAAGACTGGGTGATCAGCCCTTCAAAATCTGCATTTCAAGAGTCTGTCAGTTGATTTTGGACCAGAAGGCTGAAGACTTGTGTGCAAATGTTGCTAACAGGGGACTGCGCTAGTGGAGATTTGTCTCTACAACCTCTCAGTTCTGGAAGTCGTGTTAGGCTTCCTATGTGTATAGATATTTGGTCATTCCCAGATTTCTGACGGGGTTGAAGACATTATAGTCTCATAGCCTATCAGGCTGTTTAACTCTAAATATACCTATTTAATTGGATAGTTATCAGATAGTATTCAAGTTAGCCAAGGTATAATACAGATTGTAAGCCTTTCTTAAGCTGGAATGGATAACTAAATGTTCTGTTTAACTGATATAGTTATGGACTGGGTGTTGAGAATATCATATGCTTTATAAATTTTAGATGGGTAATAATTGTACTCAAATTATATATAAGTGAAAAGGCTTTTTAACTGGACAAAAAGGGGGAAATGTTGTGGTTTGCCCTGAAATTATCTGTATTTTGATGCTAATTCCACTGCCCAAGGACAGCTGCCTAGTCACTACTCAGAACTCAGGTGACTTCACCAGAACCTCCCCATTGAATTTGTAAAGTATAGGTGAGGGGCAGGTTCAGGATCGAAGGAGGCCTGTTATTGGAGGAGAAGGAAGGATGGGCGGAAGAGAAGTTTGAAGGAAGAGGAGACTAGGGAGAAAGGAAGTGGAGGGAGAGAGGGGCAGAGAAGCTGTAGCAGGACAAGATGGCAGGTGATGTTAAGATTCTGCTCTGTGTATTTACAGGTTGTTATTAATGTTTTCAAGGGATGGATGGTACCGGGCTTTGTATGTTTAAGTGGGCAATTATATCTCACCAATTGGATCTTTAAAAAAAAATTGTGCCACTTCACAGCAAATGACATTAATTTATAATGGAATATTCCTTATTTTCCCCTTTTGACTTTTCTTATAGTTTAAAAACTATTTCAATGTATATTTTTCTATTTCTACTAATGGTCATAATTATAAAGAAACGTTACTCTCCCTCTTCTATCAGCCTTCAATTGTCAATACTTCCTTTGCTAGAAGGGAGTCCTTTCTTACTTTCATAATGGCATTTTAAATGGTTTGATGCTATACAGGTCATGTGTAGGTAACACAGATGCTATGAGTTCTTTTATGCAACAGAGATATCATATCCAGAGACAAGAAATTTACAACACCTCTCCCCCACTCCTCATCTCTACCTCTCTAATCCATGGTGTTCCTTGGCCTTGCTGGTATGAGTTTGATACATATGTATATATGTATAGCCTAGGTTCAGCCTGTGTATTTTCCTTGGTTGGTTGTTGAGACTCTGACAACCCAAGGGTCCAGGTTAGTTGACTCTGTCGATCTTCCTGTGGAGTTCGTATTCACTTCAGGGCCTAAAATCCTTCCCTAAGCCCCAGCCACTGTTTGGCTGTGGATGTCTGCATCTATGTGTCAATTGGTGGGTAGAAGTTCTCAGAGGACAGTTATGCTAGAGTCCTGTTTGCAATCATAACAGAGTATAATTAATAGTGTCAGGAACTGGTGCTTGTCTACGGGATATGTCTCGAGTTAAGCTAGTTATTGGTTGGCCATTCCCTCAGTCTCTGGTCCATCCCAAATCCCTGCATTTCTTGTAGACAGGATAACTTTGGAATCAAAAGTTTTGTGGGTGAGCTGATGTCATTATTGCTCCACCAAGGTTGCTGCCTGACCAGAGTAGTCAGGCTCCCTAGGCTCCATATCTCCAGTGTTGTAAGTCACATCTAAGATACCCCCATTGATTGATTCTTGGGCTCCTCCCTTATCCCAAGTCTGTCTTGTCCTGGAGATGCCCCGTATCTACTCCAATCACTTGCAGATTTCCACTTATTCTCATGGGTAACTGGCCAAACCCCTGTCTTCCCCCCCATCCTGATTCCCTCTCCCACCCAGTTCCCTCCTCATGACCATTCCATTCCCCCTTCCAAGTGAGACTCAAACATCCTTCCTTGTGACCTCCTTCCTGTCAAGACTCCTTGGGTCTGTGGAGTGTAGCATGGAGATCCTGTATTTTATAGCTAATGTCCACTTACAAGTGAATGTATACATATATGCATATATGCATATGCATATATAAATAAATTTAAATAATATATACATATATTTTAATATATTTACATAGTTTGTGGCTTATGTTTATATAGATGTTTATATAAATAGTTTCATATGGTTGAGCGCTCAAGAAGCTTATTATTAGCACTTTGAAAAGTAATGATCTCTGCATTAACCACTACCCACTGTAATAAAAAGCTTCTCTGATTAAAGTTGAAAGCAGCACAAATGTATGTTAGCACAAATGTTTAAAGGCAGTTTGGCAATATGACCATTTATATAAACAACATCTATAGTGTCTCCCTTGGGGATTATGGTTTCTCTAGCCATGGTTTTTGTGCATGTTCATAATAACAAGCACAAATTCCTTCCTATGGACTAGGCATCTAATAAAAATCAGGATAGCAGTTCATTACCCTCGTATATAAAGTTATGACACATTTGTGCCAGTGAGTGTTTCCTGACTAGCAGAATGGTATTGTAGCATGCAGGCTACACTGCTGAGTAAGAAATGACTACTGACCCTTTTTCCCCCATCACCCTCTTAGTACCTGTGAAACCTACTTAACAAGGAAGGTTTATTGATGTTTCAAGACTGTGCCCAGCAATCAAAGTATGTATCTTTATAAAAGCATAGTATTATCTAATTCTGATATGCTACTAAGTACAATAGCAATGGCACTTTCTGTGCTTCTAGTGCCTTTCTAACCAATACCCTGTAAGAAGTTAACCCATATCTTACACTGATATTTTGATATAATAACTATTGTCTTGTGGCATCATCATTATTCAGTAATGTGTATAATTTTGTTCAGACTACACACACACACACACACACACACACGTACATTTCTGTGTTAATTGACATTCACTGTACAAAGAAATTACTCTGCTGAGGTCAAAGAGCTGCACAAATCTATGGGCACAAAGACATGAATTTAGAAAGCAATTTGATTCTATGTCTACTTAACAAAATGATAATGATAGTTTTACCACAGGAACCTGTGAACTGTTCAACTATGAATTCTTGGCAAGATTTATAGGACTAGTATGCATTCTTTCCTGTGGAAAGGACTTTAAGTACAATAAAAAACCCAGTTAATTATATCTAAAATATCAATGCCACTACTACACCCATGGGAATATTTTGTGCTGTTGTCCTGTTAGTAATTTTTATGGTTCATAGGGATCAAAATTGGATAAAATCATATATGACTCATAGGAGACTCTTGAAACTCTTGGTACATGAATGCTACCCAGCAGAGAAAAAGCTTCTAGGTCAGTACCCTTGCCCTGTGACAAAATTATGTGCTGTGTTCATCAACAGGGTCTACAAATCTCTGATGGATCAATGAAGAACAATGACAATAACCTGTTTACTTTCTAGCTACCTCTGTATCTGACTTCCATCTGCTTGATTTTTCCATAGAACTTTTGAAATGTAACACACTACCTCTAGACTCCATTAACCTTAAAGGTAAGGATGTGATAAAGATAACCCTACACATATGTAGCAGATGTGTACCTTGGTCTTCATGTGAGTCCAGAACAACTGGAGCAGGGGCTATCCCAAAAGCTGTTGCCTATCTATGGGATATGTTCTACTAGCTGGGCTGCCTTGTTTAGCCTCAGTGGGAAAGGATGTGCCTACACTTACAGAGACTTGATGTGCCATGCTGGTAGGATACCCAGGGAATGTCTTATCACAGAACAGAGCTGGGGGCAAAGGATTTTTGGAAGGGGTGACTGGGAAGAATGGCAGTGAGTGGGGCTTAATTCAAATAAACAAAAATAAAATGAAAGCAAAATAACCATATCCCAAAGGTTTCCCTGCCTTGCTGTATTGACTATATGGTAATTAGTGTAACTTACATATTGAATTTTGCACCATAGTTACTAATATTTGTTTCAGAATTAACTGCTTATTTTTTTATGGTGAGTTTGTTCTTTTACACTGACAGGAGATTGTATGACAAATAACCTGTTATAAAGCAGTGGGATAAATTCATGGCATGATAAAATCATTTATAAGATTTTCATGATTATGAAATAAGATTGGCAGTAGGAGTCCGAGATTTATTGGACTGTAGTCAGTCAGCTTTGAGAAAGAATCATTAAGGAGAGAGTATTATGCCATCCAGTTCTTGTTTAAATTTAGGGTTAAGTCAGAGTTCAGGGAACCATGGGAAAGAGAGAAGCTTAACTAAATTTGTTTAAAACAAGATAATAGGCATCTTCTTGTTATCAGTAGGACAAACAATTCATCTAATTAAGTACTTGCAAGATGATGAATGGGAATTTGATGGACCTGTGACTGGCCTTGCCATAAGGAAGCTGTGAGGTCATTGGTAAGTTTTAGCTCAGACATATAGATATTGGTAATTTTTGTTGTGGTTGTAAACTGTTTCACAGAACAATTTTTGGTAGGATTTCTGTGAAGGTAACAGTGTCCTTAGGCTGACTTTGTTTAGATTAAGTTCATATTGCATGTTTTATATTAGTCATGTTAACCCTTAGGTTTGTTTAATGTTTCTTTAGCTTTTTAGGTGCTTGATATTCCATACTTGTAGTATCTGTTGTCAATTGAAAATATATTTTTAAATCTATTTTTATTTTATATATATGTATATTTTGCATTTGTGCATATCACATATATTCCTTATAACCGTGAAGGTCAGAATAGGAAATAAGACCCACAGAAATTGGAGTTTCTGATGCTAGTACCCTTCTATGAGTTCTAAAAATTTAACCTAGGCCTTCTGTAAGAATAGCAAATACTCATAAACACCAAGCAATTTCTACAGCCCTTGGATATATTCGCACATCAAATTTTATATTGAAATTTTACTCTTTAATGGAAAGATGCTGAGAGGAAGTGAGGTATAAGAAATAATGTTTAGGCAATGAGATAGAGCTTTCATGCATATATTAAAATATTTCCAAGTGAATGACACTTTGACCAGTTCTTTCCCCATATTGACTTGCCCTTCTGCTCAAATCAATGCAGCAGGAACATACTGAACATATGCTAGTATTATGATTTTGACATTCCAGTCTTTTCATAGGCCAAAATAAACCTTGCTCCTTTAGAAATTACCTAAACTCAGATATTCTGTTATAGCAATGAATTGAACTATGGCAATACTTTTAATTTTTTGTGATTTGGAAACTCTAAAAATATTTTAGGTGGAGCCTACATGCACATTGTTGCTCTTTCAAGTGAAATCAACAGTTATCTGATTAAGGCTCAATGTTATAAAAGTAAAGAGAGGATATTTGATAAAAGGAAGCAAATCAGTATAAGTGGAAACAATGGAAGTAAGTTGATAGGGTTGAACTTTCTTAAGAACTTTATATACATATATGAACATTGTTTTCTAGTTTGTTCCAGAAATGTGGTCTTTAGAAGCAATTTTATTTTTGGTTCTTCTCCACATTGAGAGACATCTGAAAACTAAAGAAGAGTAGAGTTGACATATTGGTCTATACCTGAATCTGATAAGACTAGAACAAAATATTTTTTTTTTCATTTTAGAGTAGGTCTTTCTTATACATCACTTCATATATTAATTTTTACGAACCATTGTCTGCCAGGGTATCTTTTTGCTTGTTTCTTTAAGATTACAATATAATTACATCATGTCACTCTTCCCTTTCCTTCTTCCAAACTCTCCCACATTTCACTTCTTGCTCTCTTTCAAATTCCTGCCTTCTCTTTTCATTAATGGTTATTTCATGAATATCTATGTATACACATACATTACTAACGTATATAAACACAACCTTCTCAGTCTCTATCTTACTCTTGTGTACGTGATTTCAGGACTATTTGGTGAGGTTTCTCTGGGGAAAATAATTTCTCCCACTTTCAGCATTCTATAGCTGACAGTAGTTCTTTTATAGAGTTGAGGCCCATGGGCTTTGTCTACTTTAACCTGTCTACTGCACTTGTACTTGTTCAGCCTGTATTAAGAGAATCATATTTGTGAGACATAAGTATATCTTCTGACAGTACTAGGGGACAGAACTTCACAATAACTCTTTGATCCTCTGACTCTTACAGTCTTTCCACCCCCTACTACTGCAATATTCCTTGAGTCATAGGTGAAGGAATTGTTTATAGATGTGTCTGTTGAGAATGAGCCTCCAACTTTGAATTTTGATTGGTCCTACCTTTTTGCAATGGTCTACAATTGTTGCAAAGAGAAGTTTCCTTGATAAGGGGTGAGGGCTACATATATTGTTGGGTATAAGGACAAATATGAGATCATAGTTAGGGATTATGCTTCTTTGTTTGTTGTTCAAGATAAGAGTTTCCATTTGCAGTCTTGGCTGTGCTGGAATACACTATTTTTGCCAGGTTGGCCTTGAACTCTTTCTTGAATGCTGGGAATAAAGGTGTGTGCCACTGTCCCCACCTCAGAATTATCCTATTTTAATAAAGAAGTGGTTATAGGTTACAGGTACTCCTCCAAGCTCATAATTGGACTTGATATCCTTAACAAGAGGGAAATTATGCTTGGTTTGTGTAACTTAGAAAAGTTTGGGATCTTGGACAATATGCTTAGCAAAATAGTATTCTAGGTGTTACTATAAGAGTTATAAATAACATCAGAATAATCATTTCTGGAGAAAAGATGATTTTTCCTTTTGTACATGGACTTCATCCAATCAATTAAAGTCTAGGATACAAGAAAATGATGAATAAGATAAATTCTGCTTGTCTTTGTTATTTTTGTTTTATTTTTATTTATTTATTTTTTGTCTTTTGGTGCAGAACTTTCATGTAAATCTACTATTTCTGAGTCTACAGCTTGGCAGCTTATAGGCTGAAGAAACTATCTTTACTGTGGTTGAATTGAAATTGGACACTTAGTTCTGAATTGATGGAACTATTGCAGGAAGGGACAGAATGTGTGGCCTTCCAGGAGGAAGTATGTCAAAAGTGTCAGGATAAGAGTTTGATCCTTTTTATCAAATTAATTAATTTATTCACTTTACATCCTAATATCAGCCCTCTTCCTCGAAGTCTCCCCTCTCTCAGCTCTTCCTCATTCCTCCCTCTCATTCTTTGAGAAGTTGTAACCCTCCTGGGTGTTTCCTCTTCCAGTCACTGCAGGACTAGTAACATCCTCCCTCACTGAGGCCAGACAACGTGGCCCAATAAAAGGAGTGACATCCAAAGGCAGGCAACAAATTAAGGGGCAGCCCCTGCTCCAGTTGTTGGGGGACCAAAAACAATGCACATCTGCTACATATGTACAGGAGGCCTATGTCCAGTCTATGTTCACTCTTTGGTTGGTGGTTCAGTTTCTGTGAGCACCAAGAGTCTAGATTAGTTGACTCTGTTGGTCTTCCCATGGAATATCTATCCTCATTAGTTTGGTCAATATTTCCCCCGACTCTTCCCCAAGGTTCCCCAATCTCCATCTAATATTTGGCTGTGGGTCTCTGCATCTATTTCAGTTAGCTGTTAGGTGGAGCCTCTCAGAGGACAGTTATACTAGTATCCTGTCTACAAGATAACAGAGTAGTATAAATAGTGTCAGGGATTTGTGCTTACTCATGAGATGGTTCTCAATTGGGTTAGTTATTACTTTGCCATTCCCCCAGTCTCTGCTCTATATTTCTTGTTGCACATCTTGTAGGGAGGACACATTTTAGGTCAACGTTTTTTGGGTGGGTTGGTGTTCTCATATCTATGCTAGGAGTCCTGCCTGGCTACAGAAGGTGGATACAGATCAGGATCCATATTCCCTACTGCTAGGAGTTTTTGATAGTCACCCCATAGACACCCTGCCCAACCTCTACTCCATCCTTCCACACCCTGTCACATGTCTCTGGCACATACTAGAGATGCCTCCCCTCTGCCCAACACACAGATTTCCATTTTCTCTCCCCTGTTCTCCTTACATGTGATTCCCCCCTACCTTTCTCTCCCTTCCCCATCCCCTCCCCCACCCAGTTCCCTCCCTCTATCCACCTCTGATATCTAATTTATATCCCCTTCTGAGAAAGATTCAAGCAGCATCCCTTTGACCCTTTTTGTTATTTGGGTTCCTGGGGTCTGTGAATTGTAGCATGATTATCCTGTATTTTATGGCTAAAATCCACTTATAATTGAGTACATACCATGTATGTCTTTTTTTCTGCATTACCTCTTTAGGGATGATATTATGCAGTTCTAGCTACTTGACTTAAAAATTTATAATGACCTTGTTTTTTTATAGCTGAATAGTATCCCATTATGTAAATGAACCATACTTTCTTTACTGATTCTTCAATTGAGGTAGATATAGATTGTTTCCAGTTTCAGTTCTATTATGAACAAAGCTTCTATGAAAGTAGCTGAGCAAGTGTCCTTGTAGTTGTGAACATCATTTGGGTATATGCCTAGGAGTGGTATAGCTGAGTCTTCGTCGGGGGGCCAGCCCCGACGGAGGTCTTCTTTCTTGTTGGTTCTTCTTGAGGCAGCAGAGCGGGGAGAGCATCGGTGGAGGATAAGACTTTGTCTTACAAGATATGGGGTAAGACTTGTCTTACAAGATATTTAAGGTTGCTGTATAATAATAAATTTACTTATCTAAATCTAAGTTACTATGTTACTAGAGCTGACTTACCTATGTCTAAGTCACTATGCTCTGCTACTGTAACTAATCTGCCTTCTGTGTTCCTCTTAGGCCAGAAACTACAGTCTCTGGCACTTAGCCCTTCTTCCTAAAATAACAAAGGGTCAAGCAAGTAGCCCTTGCACTATCTCATCGGGAACTTCTGGGCTCTAACTTTCAGCCTGCTAGTTAGAAGTTGCAGGAAGAATGGGGGACACTTAGAAAAGTGATTATAATGTGTATTACTAAGTTGTAAAAGGTTTTCTTATGAAAGCTAGCTAAAGGGAAAGATCCTAAGAAGAGGGAAAAAAGGTTCTAACAGGGGGAAAGAGACCCCCTTTCTCTCTTTGTCCTCAGTACTTATACATATTTCAGAGTACATGGTCATGTGTTACAAAGTTTATCACAAGTTCATACAAGAATTCAAAGCATAAATTGAAATAGAAGTTTACAACAGAGAATGATTACAACATATCCATCAGGAGTAATTATCTGGCAAAACATTCATCACCAGTGTCAGCTCTACAGGTTCACTGAAAGTCTAAAACCATACGTAAGTTGTTAGTGAAGTTTTGTATAGATAGACCCAGTCAATATCATATTCTCTGTCCTTGTACCAGTAACAAATTGTTTGTTCTCTTTTTATGACCCTTGATAATTGTTTTACAACCTCTTGGAATGTACTCTGATTAGGAGAAAGTCTGGTTACTATCTAAGAGCAATTAACTGGTGACACCTGGGAGACTGGCAGAGTTCTCACTGCAGTTTTAATTATCAGAGAAAGACTTAATAGCAGTCCCACTATAAAAGAGCTTAATAATCATTTTATAATTTTAGGAATTCTTATAGGATCATAATTAGACTTAAGAAGTTATCTATTTGTCTATATAGCATCACTATAAGACAGTACATTTTCATAGATCTGCACAGATCTGCTCCAAAGGGGTGTGCTTTTACTTAATGACTGTTATGTGTATTTAATAATAACAGGAAAAGCCTTTTAATAGCAGGAATCTTTCCTAAAATGAATCCCTTACACCCTTGCTTAATGAGGACGAACCAGTTGCAGACTAGATGATAATCACAGGCTAGCCATCTCAGGATGAACACCTGCTAGTTTTTAGCTTGTCCCATTATGGCTCCTGACAGGTCTTGTAGTAGAACTATTTCCAATTTTTTGAGAAAATTTTATCCCTTGGATGAAACCTACTTGATCATGGTGGATGATGTCTTTGATGTATGCTTGGGTTTGATTTGGGAAAATTTTATTGAGTACTTTTGCATCAATTTTCATAAGGGACATCAGTCTCTTTCTTTGTTGAGTCTGTGTGTGGTTTAGGTATAAAGATGACTGTGCCCTCATAGACTGAGTTTGACAATGTTTCTTCTGTTTCTATTTTGTGCATCCATTTGAGGAGTATTAGCTTTGCCTTGAACATCTGGTATAGATTTGCACTAAAACCACCTGGCTGGCCCTGGGCTTGTTTTGTTAGGAGGCTTTTAATGAATCCTAATATTTCCTCAAGTGTTATAGGACTATTTAAATAGTTTATCTGATCTTGGTTTAACTTTGGTAAATGGTATTTGTCTAGAAAATTATCCATTTAAGATTTTCCAATTTTGTGGAGTAAAGGCTTTTGAAGTAATGCCTAATGATTCTTGTGACTTCCCCAGTGCCTCTTGTTAGGTCTTCCATTTCATTTCTTATATTTTTAATTGAATTACTGTCTTTCTGCCTTTCAGTTAGTTTGGCTAAGATTTTCTTCCCTCTTGTTGATTTTCTCAAAGAATCACCTCTTGCTTTCATTAGTTCTCTTTTTTCTTTTTTTTTCTTTTTTTTCTTTTTTCTTTTTTTTTTTTTATTAACTTGAGTATTTCTTATATACATTTCGAGTGTTATTCCCTTTCCTGGTTTCCGGGCAAACATCCCCCTCCCCCCTCCCCTTCCTTATGGGTGTTCCCCTCCCAACCCTCCCCCCATTGCCGCCCTCCAACCATAGACTAGTTCACTGGGGGTTCAGTCTTAGCAGGACCCAGGGCTTCCTCTTCCACTGGTGCTCTTACTAGGATATTCATTGCTACCTATGGGGTCAGAGTCCAGGGTCAGTCCATGTATAGTCTTTAGGTAGTGGCTTAGTCCCTGGAAGCTCTGGTTGCTTGGCATTGTTGTACTTTTGGGGTCTCGAGCCCCTTCAAGCTCTTCCAGTTCTTTCTCTGATTCCTTCAATAGGGGACCGATTCTTAGTTCAGTGGTTTGCTGCTGGCATTTGCCTCTGTATTTGCTGTATTCTGGCTGTGTCTCTCAGGAGCGATCTACATCCGGCTCCTGTCCGTCTGCACTTCTTTGCTTCATCCATCTTGTCTAATTGGGTGGCTCTATATGTATGGGCCACATGTGGGGCAGGCTCTGAATGGGTGTTCCTTCAGTCTCTGTTTTAATCTTTGCCTCTCCCTTCCCTGCCAAGGGTATTCTTTTTCCTCATTTAAAGAAGGAGTGAAGCATTCACATTTTGATCATCCGTCTTGAGTTTCGTTTGTTCTAGGGATCTAGGGTAATTCAAGCATTTGGGCTAATAGCCACTTATCAATGAGTGCATACCATGTATGTCTTTCTGTGAATGGGTTAGCTCACTCAGGATGATATTTTCCAGTTCCAACCATTTGCCTACGAATTTCATAAACTCGTTGTTTTTGATAGCTGAGTAATATTCCATTGTGTAGATGTACCACATTTTCTGTATCCATTCCTCTGTTGAAGGGCATCTGGGTTCTTTCCAGTTTCTGGCTATTATAAATAAGGCTGCGATGAACATAGTGGAGCACGTGTCTCTTTTATATGTTGAGGCATCTTTTGGGTATATGCCCAAGAGAGGTATAGCTGGATCCTCAGGCAGTTCAATGTCCAATTTTCTGAGGAACCTCCAGACTGATTTCCAGAATGGTTTTACCAGTCTGCAATCCCACCAACAATGGAGGAGTGTTCCTCTTTCTCCACATCCTCGCCAGCATCTGCTGTCAACTGAGTTTTTGATCTTAGCCAATCGCACTGGTGTGAGGTGAAATCTCAGGGTTGTTTTGATTTGCATTTCCCTTATCACTAAAGATGTTGAACATTTCTTTAGGTGTTTCTCAGCCATTCGGCATTCCTCAGCTGTGAATTCTTTGTTTAGCTCTGAACCCCATTTTTTAATAGGGTTATTTGTTTCCCTGCGGTCTAACTTCTTGAGTTCTTTGTATATTTTGGATATAAGGCCTCTATCTGTTGTAGGATTGGTAAAGATCTTTTCCCAATCTGTTGGTTGCCGTTTTGTCCTAACCACAGTGTCCTTTGCCTTACAGAAGCTTTGCAGTTTTATGAGATCCCATTTGTCGATTCTTGATCTTAGAGCATAAGCCATTGGTGTTTTGTTCAGGAAATTTTTTCTAGTGCCCATGTGTTCCAGATGTTTCCCTAGTTTTTCTTCTATTAGTTTGAGTGTGTCTGGTTTGATGTGGAGGTCCTTGATCCACTTGGACTTAAGCTTTGTACAGGGTGATAAGCATGGATCGATATGCATTCTTCTACATGTTGCCCTCCAGTTGAACCAGCACCATTTGCTGAAAATGCTATCTTTTTTCCAAGTTCTCTTTTTTCTAATTGATTAATTTCAGTCCAGAGTTTGATTATTTCCTGCCATCTACTCTTCTTAGATATGTTTGCTTCTTTGTTTCTCTAGAGCTTTCATGTGTACTTTTAAATTGCT
The DNA here is from genome assembly GCF_021556685.1 of Rattus norvegicus. NCBI lineage: Eukaryota > Metazoa > Chordata > Mammalia > Rodentia > Muridae > Rattus > Rattus norvegicus. Next base: position 153,641,472 of record NC_141554.1, on the reverse strand, counting down.
ATTAAAAGAAGAGGTCTTCTCTTCACTGGAATAAAGGAAATATTGCTTTTAGTGTAAGACCCCATCCAGGTATGCTTCTAGCTCTTCAAAGAGAGCTTAAGGTGTTTTCTGCTCCTCCAAAGTAACAGAATAAAAAAGCTTCTTTTAATGAGATCTAAACAGGCCAGTGTATATCCTAAACTGGCAGGAGAATCTGGTACTGCATGGTTATGGCTTCAAAAGCATGAAGCATGCAAGAATAAGGAAGTTGTGCATTCTTCCTCCATCCATCCAGAGAACTAATAGGTCCAGACAGCATGCTGGAGGGCAGTCCCTGAATGATAGACCTTTATAGCCACAAAGGCCCTGAGAGACCATTGTGTGAAGCTATGTATGTGAAGCTTGAATTGCAGTGTATACTTCTAGATTTGGAGATAGAATAGTCATGGGATATCTTCCAAGAAGAACTGCAAACAGAAAATATATTCATTATTAATGAGACATGTATATTTTAGGCAGTAAAGGAGAAAAGGTAGAGGTTTAAAGGCCTCTGAAATTAAAGCCCCAGACATGGATTTTAGAGCAGCAGTTCTCAATCTGTGAGTTAAAAGAACCTTTCATAGGGGTCAACTAAGACCATCAGAAAACAAACATTTACATTATGATTCATAAAAGCAGCAAAATTACAGTTATGAAATAGCAAAAAATTAGTAATTATGTGGGTGGTGTTCACCATAACACAAGGAACTATATTACAGGGTCACAGCCTCAGGAAGGTTGGGAACCACTGATATCAAATTTCATTATTTGAATATTGCCTTGCTCAGTTTTTTTCTTGCTTTGGTTCAGTATTGCCTCACTGTGTCTTTACTCTTCCATTTTGGAATGGAAATGTATATAGTCTGTCACTATACTATAATTTCCCTTTTGAATTTGCAGGGGTTTACAGTTAAGAGATAGCATTTAGTCTCAGGAGAGACTTAGGACGCTTTAACAGTGTTGATGCCTATAAAGGCTCTGAGGTCTATTGAAATTGGACTAAATGGTTCCAAGGGTTGGCATTTGATTGTAAATGTCTTCCATAGGCTCACTGGATGATGTTTAAATGCTTCATCCTTTCTAATGGTTGTATATTACTGGAAGCTGCTTTGAGAGTTTAAATGTTTGAGGTATTTTCAGCTCCTTCTCTCTCTTTTGTGTTTGGGACTGAAGATGTGAGCTTTCAGCTTCCTGTTTCTACTATAATGCTTGTGACTTCTTGCTGCACCTTTTTTTTTTCTGCAATTTTTATCCACAAGACAAAATAACTGCTCTCTCTTCCTTAAGTTAAAATAGTCATGGTATTTTATCACAGCAACAGAAAAGTACCTAATCCAATCTTAATATTAACCGTTCTGACTGAATGGAATCACATCATTAGCTCACTATTAGGTCTCCAGCTTGTTGATTGGAGTAACTGATATAACTGAGTCTCTATTATTGTATAAAGAGATTCTTTATAATCAATCTTTCTATACATAGCAAATTCATAGCCATTATTTCTCTTCATATCCATAGTAAAAGAATATATTGGACTATTTCAAGATGGATACTTTTCTATTCTTGCTACCAGAACCATGGTAGACTTCTGGAAATCCTGAAGGTAAAGCTCCATAAACATGTAGAAACCTCCCCAGGACTACCTCTTTAATTTGTTACTCTTACCCAGTCTACGTTCTTAACCAATTCTATAGAATTATTGTTTAAATCATCTTACCGCGTCGTGTTCCTATTTCTGTTTTGTGCAAGGTCATCTCAGTGGTCACTATCTCCATTTGCTTGTTTCTGATGTAACTGCGATTTTCTGGCATGTGTAAGCAAAGGAATTTATTTTCAATTGGTTCATATTTTTCTTGTTTTAAGGGTGAGAATTATGACTTTCAAGCACTTTACATGTCAGAGCAAAAACAAAAGTACTTAATGTTGTCTCTTAGTATTCAAGGATTATTTTAAATAGTTTAAACTCTAGAAAATAAAAGGAACCACTTCATATTTCCTTCTAATTTTATCATGGTTTGTATTTATATCTGTAAATGATTTATTTGTAGTTTTACTGATAGGGAATATTCTGAGCTTGTTCATATATTCAAATGTAAAGAAAACTCTTTTTCATTTTTTCCATTTGATGATTAAGTGAACACTTTTCTCTTGCATAATTCTGCTGGTAGATTATTTTTCTTCTTGTATACACCTGTTTTTGTTTTATAATCTTTAGATATGTATAGAAAGTTGTTTCTGCAATGCATTAATATTCAACAGCTTATTTCATACTGAAAGTTAAGACATAAATTTAACTGTGGAACTAGAAGCTCTTAAAATAACACCTTTTAACTGTATACAGCTTAAAATTGGCAAAACTATATGATATACAGAATCAGTCTTCTGTTTTCCTCAACCACACAAACATGTTTCCGATGTCTCCTGTTTTTTTTTTCTCCATCTTTATTAAATTGGGTACTTCTTATTTACATTACAATTGTTATTCCCTTTCCCAGTTTCCAGGCCAATATCCCCCTAATCCCTCCCCCTCTCCTTCTATATGGCTTTTCCCCTCCCCATCCTCCCCCCCATTTCCACCCTTCCCCAACAATCCCATTCACTGGGGTTTCAGTCTTGGCAGGACCAAGGACTTCCCCTTCCACTGGTGCTCTTACTAGGCTATTCATTGCTACCTATGAGATTGGAGTGCAGGGTCAATCCATGTATAGTCTTTGGGTAGTGGCTTAGTCCCTGAAAGCTCTGGTTGGTTGGCATTGTTGTTCATATGGGGTCTCAAGCCCCTTCAGCTCTTTCAGTCCTTTCTCTGATTCCTTCAACAGGGGTCCCGTTCTCAGTTCATGGTTTTCTGCTGGCATTCGCCTATATTGCCATATTCTGACTGTGTCTTTCAGGAGAAATCTACATCCATTTTCTGTCGGCCTGCACTTCTTTGCTTCATCCATCTTATCTAGTTTGGGGGCTGTATATGTATGGGCCACATGTGGGGCAGGCTCTGAATTGGCATTCCTTCAGCCTCTGTTCTAAATTTTGCCTCCCGATCCCCTCCCAAGGCTATTCTTGTTCCCCTTTTAAAGGAGTGAAGCATACACATTTTGGTCATCCTTCTTGAGTTTCATGTGTTCTGTGCATCTAGCGAAATTCGAGCATTTGGGCTAATATCCACTTATCAATGAGTGCATATACCATGTGTGTTTTTCTGTGATTGGGTTACCTCACTCAGGATGATATTTTCCAGTTCTATCCATTTGCCTATGAATTTCATAAAGTCATTGTTTTTGTGTAGATGTACCACATTTTCTCTATCCATTCCTCTGTTGAAGGGCATCCGGGTTCTTTCCAGCTTCTGGCTATTATAAATAAGGCTGCTATGAACATAGTGGAGCATGTGTCTTTTTTATATGTTGGGGCATCTTTTGGGTATATGCCCAAGAGAGGTATAGCTGGATCCTCAGGCAGTTCAATTTCCACAATTTTCTGAGGAACCTCCAGACTGATTTCCAGAATGGTTGTACCAGTCTGCAATCCCACCAACAATGGAGGAGTGTTCCTCTTTCCCCACATCCTCGCCAGCATTTGATGTCACCCAAGTTTTTGATCTTACCCATTCTGACTAGTGTGAGGTGGAATCTCAGGGTTGTTTTGATTTGCATTTTCCTTATGATTAAAGATGTTGAATATTTCTTTAGGTGCTTCTCAGCCATTCGGCATTCCTCAGCTGTGAATTCTTTGTTTAGCTCTGAACCCCATTTTTTAAATAAGGTTATTTGCCTCCCTGCAATCTAACTTCATGAGTTCTTTGTATATTTTGGATATGAGCCCTCTATCAGTAAAGATCTTTTCCTAATCTCTTGGTTGCCATTTTGTCCTAACAACAGTGTCCTTGCCTTACAGAACCTTGTAGTTTTATGAGATCCTATTTGTCAATTCTTGATCTCAGAGCATAAGCCATTGGTGTTTGTTCAGGAAATTTTCTCCAGTCCCCATGTGTTCAATATTCTTCCCCATTTTTTCTATTAGTTTGAGTGTATCTGGTTTTATGTGGCGGTCATAGATCCACTTGGACTTAAGCTTTGTACAGGGTGATAAGAATGGATCTATCTGTATTCCTCTACATGCTGACCTCCAGTTGAAACAGCACCATTTGTTGAATATGCTATCTGTTTTCCAATTGATGGTTTTGGCACCTCTGTCAAAAGTCAAATGACCATAGGTATGTGGGTTCATTTCTGGGTCTTCAGTTCTATTCCACTGGTCTATCTGCCTGTCTCTGTACCAGTACCATACTTTTTTTTTTTAATCACTATTGCTCTGTAATACTGGTTGAGTTCATGGATAGTGATTCCCACGGATGTCCCTTTATTGTTGAGGATACTTTTAACTATCCTGGGTTTTTTGTTATTCCAGATGAATGTGCAATTGTTTTGTCTAACTCTCTGAAGAATTGGATTGGAATTTTTAATGGGATTGCATTGAATCTATAGATTGCTTTTGGTAAGATGTCCATTTTTACTATATTAATCCTGCCAATCCATGAGCATGGGAGATCTTTCCGTCTTCTGAGATCATCTTCGATTTCTTTCTTCAGAGGTTGAAGTTCTTATCATACAGATCTTTAACTTGCTTGGTAAAAGGCACACCAGGATATTTTATATTATTTGGGAATTTTATGAAGGATGTCATTTCCCAAATATCTTTCTCAGCTTGTTCTCTTTTGTGTAGAGGAAGGCTACTGATATATTTGAGTTAATTTTATACCCAGCCACTTTGCTGAAGGGGTTTATCAGGTTAGTTCTCTGGTGGAACTTTTGGGATCACTTAAATAGATAATCATATCGTCTGCAAATAGTGATATTTTGTTTTCTTACTTTCAAATCTGTATCATTTTGATCTCCTTTTGTTGTCTAATTACTCTGGCTAGGACATCAAGAAGTATATTTATTAAGTAGGGAGAGAGTGGGCAGCCTTATCTAGTCCCTGATTTTGGTGGGATTGCTCCAAGTTTCTCTCCATTTAGTTTAATATTAGCTACTGGTTTGCTGTATATGGCTTTAACTATGTTTGGATATGAGCCTTGAATTCCTGTTCTTTCCAGTACCTTCATCATGAAGGGGTGTTAAATTTTGTTAAATGCTTTCTCAGCATCTACAGAAATGATCATGTGGTTTTTTTTTTTGTATTTTTTTTTTTTATTAACTTGAGTGTTTCTTATATACATTTCGAGTGTTATTCCCTTTCCGGGTTTCCGGGCAAACATCTCCCTAATCCCTCCCCCTTCCCTTCTTTATGGGTGTTCCCCTCCCCATCCTCCCCCAATTGCCACCCTCGCCCCAACAATCTAGTTCACTGGGGGTTCAGTCTTAGCAGGACCCAGGGCTTCCCCTTCCAATGGTGCTCTTACTAGGATATTCATTGCTACCTATGAGGTCAGAGTCCAGGGTCCGTCCATGTACAGTCTTTAGGTAGTGGCTTAGTCCCTGGAAGCTCTGGTTGCTTGGCATTGATGTACATATGGGGTCTCGAGCCCCTTCAAGCTCTTCCAGTTCTTTCTCTGATTCCTTCAATGGGGGTCCTATTATCAGTTCAGTGGTTTGCTGCTGGCATTCACCTCTGTATTTGCTGTATTCTGGCTGTGTCTCTCAGGAGAGCTCTACATCCGGCTCCTGTCGGCCTGCACTTCTTTGCTTCATCCATCTTGTCTAATTGGATGGCTGTATATGTATGGGCCACATGTGGGGCAGGCTCTGAATGGGTGTTCCTTCTGTGTCTGATTTAATCTTTGCCTCTCTATTCCCTGCCAAGGGTTTTCTTGTTCCCCTTTTAAAGAAGGAGTGAAGCATTCACATTTTGATCATCTGTCTTGAGTTTCTTTTGTTCTAGGCATCTAGGGTAATTCAAGCATTTGGGCTAATAGCCACTTATCAATGAGTGCATACCATGTGTGTTTTTCTGTGATTGGGTTACCTCACTCAGGATGATATTTTCCAGTTCCAACCATTTGTCTATGAATTCCATAAAGGCATTGTTTTTGAAAGCTGAGTAATATTCCATTGTGTAGATGTACCACATTTTCTGTATCCATTCCTCTGTTGAAGGGCATCTGGGTTCTTTCCAGCTTCTGGCTATTATAAATAAGGCTGCTATGAACATAGTGGAGCATGTGTCTTTTTTATATGTTGGGGCATCTTTTGGGTATATGCCCAAGAGAGGTATGGCTGGATCCTCAGGCAGTTCAATTTCCACAATTTTCTGAGGAACCTCCAGACTGATTTCCAGAATGGTTGTACCAGTCTGCAATCCCAACAACAATGGAGGAGTGTTCCTCTTTCTCCACATCCTCGCCAGCATCTGCTGTCACCTGAGGTTTTGATCTTAGCCATTCTCACTGGTGTGAGGTGAAATCTCAGGGTTGTTTTGATTTGCATTTCCCTTATCACTAAAGATGTTGAACATTTCTTTAGGTGTTTCTCAGCCATTCAGCATTCCTCAGCTGTGAATTCTTTGTTTAGCTCTGAACCCCATTTTTTAATAGGGTTATTTGTTTCCCTGCGGTTTAACTTCTTGAGTTCTTTGTGTATTTTGGATATGAGGCCTCTGTCTGTTGTAGGATTGGTAAAGATCTTTTCCCAATCTGTTGGTTGCCATTTTGTCCTAACCACAGTGTCCTTTGCCTTACAGAAGCTTTGCAGTTTTATGAGATCCCATTTGTGGATTCTTGATCTTAGAGCATAAACCATTGGTGTTTTGTTCAGAAAATTTTTTCCAGTGCCCATGCGTTCGAGATGCTGCCCTAGTTTTTCTTCTATTAGTTTGAGTGTATCTGGTTTGATGTGGAGGTCCTTGATCCACTTGGACTTAAGCTTTGTACAGGGTGATAAGCATGGATCGATCTGCATTCTTCTACATGTTGCCCTCCAGTTGAACCAGCACCATTTGCTGAAAATGCTATCTTTTTTCCATTGGATGGTTTTGGCTCCTTTGTCAAAAATCAAGTGCCCATAGGTGTGTGGGTTCATTTTTGGGTTTTCAATTCTGTTCCATTGGTCTATCAGTCTGTCTCTGTACCAATACCATGCAGTTTTTATCACTATTGCTCTGTAATACTGCTTGAGTTCAGGGACAGTGATTCCCCCTGAAGTCCTTTTATTAATGAGGATAATTTTAGCTATCCTAGGTTTTTTGTTATTCCAGATGAATTTGTTAATTGTTCTGTCTAACTCTTTGAAGAATTGGATTGGTATTTTGATGGGGATTGCATTGAATCTGTACATTGCTTTTGGTAAAATGGCCATTTTTACTATATTAATCCTGCCAATCCATGAGCATGGGCGATCTTTCCGTCTTCTGAGGTCTTCTTCAATTTCTTTCCTCAGTGTCTTGAAGTTCTTATTGTACAAATCTTTTACTTGCTTGGTTAAAGTCATACCGAGGTACTTTATATTATTTGGGCCTATTATGAAGGGTGTCATTTCCCTAATTTCTTTCTCGGCTTGTTTCTCTTTTGTGTAGACGAAGGCTACTGATTTATTTGAGTTAATTTTATACCCAGCCACTTTGCTGAAGTTGTTTATCAGCTTTACTAATTGTCTGTTGGAACTTTTGGGATCACTTAAATATACTATCATATCATCTGCAAATAGTGATAGTTTGACTTCTTCTTTTCCGATCTGTATCCCCTTGACCTGCTTTGGTTGTCTGATTGCTCTGGCTAGAACTTCAAGAACTATATTGAATAAGGAGGGAGAGAGTGGGCAGCCTTGTCTAGTCCCTGATTTTAGTGGAATTGTTTTAAGTTTCTCTTCATTTAGTTTAACGTTAGCAACTGTTTTGCTGTATATGGCTTTTACTATGTTTAGTTATGGGCCTTGAATTCCTATTCTTTCCAGGACTTTTATCATGAAGGGGTGTTGAATTTTATCAAATGCTTTCTCAGCATCTAATGAAATGATCATGTGGTTTTGTTCTTTCAGTTTTTTTATAGAATGGATCACAATGATGGTTTTCCATATATTAAACCGTCCCTGCATGCCTGGGATGAAGCCTACTTCATCATGGTGGATGATTGTTTTGATGTGCTCTTGGATTTGGTTTGCCAGAATTTTTTTGAGTATTTTTGCATCGATATTCATAAGGGAAATTGGTCTGAAGTTCTCTTTCTTTGTTGGGTCTTTGTGTGGTTTAGGTTTAAGAGTAATTGTGGCTTCATAGAAGGAATACGGTAGTGCTCCATCTGTTTCAATTTTGTGGAATAGTTTGGATAATATTGGTATGAGGTCTTCTAGGAAGGTCTGATAGAATTCTACACTAAACGCATCTGGACCTGGGCTCTTTTTGGTTTTGGAGACCTTTAATGACTGCTTCTATTTATTTAGCAGTTATGGTTTTTAAATGGTTTATCTGTTCCTGATTTAACTTCGTTACCTGATATCTGTCTAGGAAATTGTCCATTTCCTGCAGATTTTCAAGTTTTGTTGAATATAGGCTTTTATAGTAAGATCTGATGATTTTTTGAATTTCCTCTGAATCTGTAGTTATGTCTCCCTTTTCATTTCTGTTTTTGTTAATTTGGACAAACTCTCTGTGTCCTCTAGTTAGTCTGGCTAAGGGTTTATCTATCTTGTTGATTTTCTCAAAGAATCAAGTTTTGGTTCTGTTTATTCTTTCTATGGTCCTTTTTGTTTCTACTTGGTTGATTTCAGCTCTGAGTTTGATTACTTCCTGCCCTCTACTCCTCCTGTGTGTATTTGCTTCTTTTTGTTCTAGAGCTTTTAGTTGTGTGGTCAAGCTGCTGATATATGCCCTTTCCTGTTTCTTTTTGCAGGCACTCAGCAGTATTAGTTTTCCTCTTAGCACAGCTTTCTTTGTTTCCCATAAGTTTGGGTATGTTGTACCTTCATTTTCATTAAATTCTAAAAAGTCTTTAATTTCTTTCTTTATTTCTTCCTTGACCAGGTTATCGTTGAGTAGAGCACTGTTCAATTTCCACGTATATGTGGGCATTCTTCCCTTAGTGTTATTGAAGACCAGTTTTAGGCCGTGGTGGTCTGATAGCACGCATGGGATTATTTCTATCTTTCTGTACCTGTTGAGGCCCGTTTTTTGACCAATTATATGGTCAATTTTGGAGAAAGTACCATGAGGAGCTGAGAAGAAGGTATATCCTTTCGCTTTAGGATAAAATGTTCTATAAATATCCGTTAAGTCCATTTGGCTCATGACTTCTCTTAGTCTGTCTACGTCTCTGTTTAATTTCTGTTTCCATGATCTGTCTATTGATGAGAGTGGGGTGTTGAAATCTCCCACTATTATTGTGTGAGGTGTAATGTGTGTTTTGAGCTTTAGTAAGGTTTCTTTTACGTATGTAGGTGCCCTTGTATTTGGGGCATAGATATTTAGGATTGAGAGTTCATCTTGGTGGATTTTTCCTTTGATGAATATGAAGTGTCCTTCCTTCTCTTTTTTGATGACTTTTAGTTGAAAATTGATTTATTTGATATTAGAATGGCTACTCCAGCTTGCTTCTTCTGACCATTTGCTTGGAAAGTTGTTTTCCAGCCTTTCACTCTGAGGTAGTGTCTGTCTTTGTCTCTGAGGTGTGTTTCCTGTAGGCAGCAGAATGCAGGGTCCTCATTGCGTATCCAGTTTGTTAATCTATGTCTTTTTATTGGGGAGTTGAGGCCATTCATGTTGAGAGATATTAAGGAATAGTGATTATTGCTTCCTGTTATATTCATACTTGGATGTGAGGTTATGTTTGTGTGCTTTTCGTCTCTTTGTTTTGTTGCCAAGTTTGTTAGTTTCTTGCTTCTTCTAGGGTATAGCTTGCCCCCTTATGTTGGGCTTTACCATTTATTATCCTTTGTAGTGTTGGATTTATAGAAAGATATTGGGTAAATTTGGATTTGTCATGGAATATCTTGGTTTCTCCATCTATGTTAATTGAGAGTTTTGCTGGATACAGTAACCTGGGCTGGCATTTGTGTTCTCTTAGGGTCTGTATGACATCTTTCCAGGATCTTCTGGCTTTCATAGTTTCTGGCGAAAAGTCTGGTGTGATTCTGATAGGTCTGCCTTTATATGATACTTGACCTTTTTCCCTTACTGCTTTTAATAGTCTTTCTTTATTTTGTGTGTTTGGTGTTTTGACTATTATGTGACAGGAGGTGTTTCTTTTCTGGTCCAATCTATTTGGAGTTCTGTAGGCTTCTTGTATGCTTATGGGCATCTCTTTCTTTAGGTTAGGGAAGTTTTCTTCTATGATTTTTGGAAGATATTTAGTGGTCCTTTGAGCTGGGAGTCTTCACTCTCTTCTATACCTATTATCTTTATGTTTGATCTTCTCATTGAGTCCTGGATTTCCTGTATGTTTTGGACCAGTAGCTTTTTCCGCTTTACATTATCTTTGACAGTTGAGTCAATGATTTCTATGGAATCTTCTGCTCCTGAGATTCTCTCTTGCATCTCTTGTATTCTCTTGGTGAACTCATATCTACAGCTCCTTTTCTCTTCTTTTGGTTTTCTATATCCAGGGTTGTTTCCATGTGTTCATTCTTGATTGCTTCTATTTCCATTTTTAATTCCTTCAACTGTTTGAATGTGTTTTCCTGGAATTCTTTCAGGGATTTTTGTGACTCCTCTCTATGGGCTTCCACTTGTTTATTTATTTTATCCTGGAATTCTTTCAGGGATTTTTGCGATTCCTCTCTGTAGGCTTCTATTTGTTTATTAATGTTTTCCTGTGTTTCTCTAAGGGAGTTCTTCACGTCTTTCTTGAAGTCCTCCAGCATCATGATCAAATATGATTTTGAAACTAGATCTTGCTTTTCTGGTGTGTTTGGATATTCCGTGTTTGCTTTGGTGGGAGAATTGGGCTCCGATGATGCCATGTAGTCTTGGTTTCTGTTACTTGGGTTCCTGCGCTTGCCTCTTGCCATCAGATTATCTCTAGTGTTACTTTGTTCTGCTATTTCTGACAGTGGCTAAACTGTCGTATAAGCCTGTGTGTCAGGAGTGCTGTAGACCTGTTTTCCTGTTTTCTTTCAGCCTGTTATGGGGATAGAGTGTTCTGCTTTCGGGCGTGTAGTTTTTCCTCTCTACAGGTCTTCAGCTGTTCCTGTGGGCCTGTGTCTTGAGTTCACCAGGCAGGTCACTTGCAGCAGAAAAGTTGGTCTTACCTGTGGTCCCGAGGCTTAAGTTTGCTCGTGGGGTGCTGCCTACGAGCTCTCCACAGTGGCAGCAACTAGGTAGATCTGCACCGCCCTTTCCGGGAGCTTCCGTGCACCATGGTTACAGATGGTGTTTTGTGTTTTCCTCTGGCATCCGAGATGTGTGCAGAGTGCAGACTCTTCTGTTTTCCCAGGCGTGTCTGCCTCTCTGAAGGTTTAGCTCTCCCTCCATTGGGATTTGGGTGCAGAGAACTGTTTATCCAGTAGGTCCCTTCAGGTTCTTGCGGTGTCCCAGATGCAGCAGATCTGCTGCTCCTAGGCCCTCCTCTACGGGAACCCAGAGGCCGTATACAGTTTCCTCTTGAGCCAGGTACGTGAGCAGGGGTGGGCAGTGTTGGTGGTCTCTTCCGCTCTGCAGCCTCAGGAGTGCCCACCTGACCAGGCGGTGAGGTCTCTGTCCCACGGGGTTTGGGAGCAGAGAGCTGCTGTGGGCAGGGATCCGAGAGTTTGGGATTCCCGCTAACCACCGGAAGTGCCCGGTCCTAGAGGAATTTTGCCTCTGTGTGTCCTGAGTTCACCAGGCAGGTCGCTTGTAGCAGAAAAGTTGGTCTTACCTGTGGTCCTGAGGCTCAAGTTTGCTCGTGGGGTGCTGCCTATGAGCTCTCCGCAGCAGCAGCAACTAGGAAGATCTGCGCAGCCCTTTCCTGGAGCTTCCGTGCACCAGGGTTCCAGATGGTGTTTGGTGTTTTCCTCTGGCATCAGAGATGTGTGCAGAGTGCAGACTCTTCTGGTTTCCCAGGTGTGTCTGCCTCTCTGAAGGTTTAGCTCTCCCTCCCATGGGATTTGGGTGCAGAGAACTGTTTATCTGGTCGGTCCCTTCAGGTTCTGGCGTTGTCTCAGATGCAGCAGACCTGCTGCTCCTGGGCCCTCCTCTACGGGAACCCAGAGGCCGTATCGATCATGTGGTTTTTATCTTTCGGTTTGGTCATATAGTGGATTATGTTGATGGTTTTCTGTATATTAAACCATACCTGCATCATGGGGATGAAGTCTACTTGATCATGATGAATGATTGTTTTGATGTGCTCTTGGATTTGGTTTGCAAGTATTTTATTGAGTATTTTTGCATCAATATTCATAAGGAAAATTGGTCTGAAGTTCTCTTTCTTTGTTGGGTCTTTTTGTGGTTTAGGTATAAGAGCAATTGTGGCTTCATAGACGGAATTCAGTAGCGCTCCCTATTCTTCAATTCTGTGGAATAGTTTGGATAGTATTGGTATGAGGTCTTCTGTGAAGGTATGGTAGAATTCTGCACTGTACCCATCTGGACCTGGGTTCTTTTTGGTAGGAAGACTTTTAATGACTCCTTCTATTTCTTTAGTAATTATGGGGTTGTCTAAATGTTTTTTCTGTTCCCGATTTAACTTTGGTACCTGGTATCTGTCTAGGAAATTGTCTATTTCCTCCAGATTTTCAAGTTTTGTTCAATATAGGCTTTTGTAGTAGGATCCGATGATTTTTTGAATTTCCTTTGATTCTGTTGTTATGTTCCCCTTTTCATTTCTTATTTTGTTAATTTGGATACATTCTCTGTGTCCTCTGATTAGTTTGGCTAATGGTTTATCTATCTTGTTGATTTTCTCAAAGAACAAGCTTTTGTTTCTATTAATTCTTTGTATAGTACTTTTTGTTTCTACTTGGTTGATTTCAGCTCTGAGATTATTTCCTGCCTTCTACTCCTCCTGGGTGCATTTACTTCTTTTGTTCCAGAGCTTTTAGGTATGCTGTCAAGCTGCTGATATATGCTCTCTCGTGTTTCTTTCTGCAGGCACTCAGAGCTATGAGTTTTCCTCTTAACACAGCTTTCATTGTGTCCCATAAGTTTGGGTATGTTGTACCTTCATTTTCATTAAATTCTAAGAAGTCTTTAATTTCTTTTTTTTGTTTCTTCCTTGACCAGGTTATCATTGAGTAGTGCAGTCTTCAACTTCCATGTATATGACAGTGTTATTGCCTTATTGTTATTAAAGACCAGTTTTGGCCCATGGCAGTCTCAGTCTCTCCTTCCCTGAAGTCTCAGGAGTGCCCACCTGTCTGGGCGATGAGCTCTCTCTCCCATGGAGTTTGGGAGCAGGGAGCTGTTGGCTGGGATCAGTGAGGTTCGGTCTCAAGCTAGAAACCAGAAGTGCCGGGTCCCAAAGAATTTTGACTTTGTGTGTCTTGAGTCCACCAGTCAGGTCATTTGGAGCAGAAAAGTTGGTCTTACCTCTGGTCTTGGGCCTGAAATCGCTCCTCGGGTGCTCCATTTCAGCTCTCAGTGAGGGCAGCAACTAGAAGGCAGAAGTCTCCTGTTTTAAGTATATTGTTATCACAATACAATAAAATTCAAACAATTTGAAAATGTATAAATTTATTCATAATCTGTTTTTTAATTGGGAGGTGGGAATTATATTTATTTTATTTATTTGTTAAATTGGTGGTAGTGATTTGAGATAGGGTTTCTTAGTATAGTCTTGGCTGTCCTGCAACATGTCTATAGATCAGGCTGACCTCAAACTCAAGATATGCCTCTCTCTGTCTCTCGAGTGATAGGATCAAAGGCACCACCACTGCCCAGCTGGAATTACATTTAATGAACATACAAACATATAAAATCAAATTATTATTTTTAGTTCAGCAAAATATTATTCTTTAAATTAATAACAGTTCTTATAAGTTCTTCAATGATATTTTATGTATTTTGTCTTACTTTACTTTGTTTTGACAGTTTTATACACATACACAATATGTATCTGGTGATGTTATTATTCTACTTACCTTTGTTATCCTCCTACCATTATGATATCTGTTAATTAAGAGGAAATCTCTAAATAGTAAAAAAAATGAAATAAAGACATATGTTTGTGTGTGTGTGTGTGTGTGTGTGTGTGTGTTACTTATTTTTCTGTTACTGGGATAAACACTATGACCAAGGCAATTTACAGAACAGTTTATTTGGGTTTATTTTTTCAGACTTAAAGGAGTCTATCAAAGAAGGGAGGTTTGATAGATATCCAAAAGGGAGGAATTAAGACATAGTGAAGAAAAACTGATCCAAAGCAAGTACAAAAGTGAGAACCGAGCACAGCAGACATTCAGATCCTGAAGTTCCATAATCTTCGTCTGAGGTTTTAATTTCGAAAGACTTTCATGACTCTAACTCCCATATTCATATGTGATAGTTTGTGTAAGATTGGGTCAAGGAGCAGCACTATTAAGAGATGTGACTTTGTTGGAGTAGGTGTGTTACTGTGGGCATGGGTTTGAATACCCTAGTCCTAGCTGCCTGGAAGTCAGTCTTCTGCTGGCTGTCTTTGGAATAAGTGGAACTCTCATCTCCTCCAGCCCCACTTCTGCCTGAACACTGCCTTGCTCTTGCCTTGATGATAATGCATTGAAACTCTGAACCAGTAAGCCAGCCCCAATTATATGTCATCATTATTGGAGTTGCCTTGGTCATGGTTTCTGTTAACAGCAGTAAAACTCTAACTAAGAAACCTTATCTTATCAGAAGATACCCAACACATCGTGAATCTCCAAAATCTCCATACCTATACAGGCCTCTCTTCGTGTAATGACCCACAGCTTCATGTAATGGCCATTCATGGTCTCTTATCCTCTCAGGACATTGATGCAGGTACTACACGGTCACACGCTGCCTGAACACAGAAGATCTCTTGAAATTATGGAGGAATAACCTTCTTCTTACATCCTTTGTGCCTCTGAAGCTAATACTACATGCATAATACTGTCAAGTTAAACTATCAGCTTGGGATGGATCCTGGTTCATTTTCACAAATTAGAAGCTTAGCTGTGTGTGGTCTTTCCCCAAGACCACTCTTCTCTTTATTTCTTGCAGGATGAGACCTCTCCTTAATGGTGGTAATCTTTGTATCTCTTTTAGCAAATGCCTAGTTGCAAAATTGATATTCCTTGTCATATTTCCATAGAGTTGCATGAGTTATTAATAATAACCATTCCACAGAGTCAATACTTAATATTATGTTGCTTTGAAATTGCTTCTACATAGAATTTAATTTATTACATTTCAATTATTCTCAGGTATGATCTAAGAAAATTGACAGAGGTCAGACACACTCTTTCCCAAAATATCATAAGAATGAACTCTAGCCCAGTTACTGATATTCCCTCTTTGAAGCCTCCTGAGCTGTGACTTCATGATCTACACTGCTGTGAACATTACTGTTTTCTAAGCTACTGATGGCCATTTAGTGATGGCCCTTTATTCTATGCTGACAGGATTCAACATCTTTTGTAGTTCAAAGTTCCAAAGTCTTCTAAATTCCTCTAAAAACATTATAGTGATAACTCATCTGGGTGTGTTTGAGTCAATTTATCAAAGACTTGAATAGAACAAAATTACTAACCCAGATGTGACTTTCTCTTGTTTGGCTATCATAAACAGATTTGTGAATTCTTTCTTCCTTCAGACACAAAATTGGACAAGTAAAAATTCAGAGTAACACTATACCATCAGTTATGCATTTGTTAGCCAATTCCTTATAATACAAGTGAGCATATGCATGTATCTGAATACACACAATTTGGAAATTATATCTTTGAAGTAATTTGACTGAAACAATTTTTGTGGTTTAACAATAAATATTGGTGCCTACTGACGAGTCACCATGAGCAAAGCCCACCCTCCCAAACTGAGGAAGTTTATATTCAAGAAGTTATCATTGGACCCAACCGCCAGGTCAGGTGGGCACTCCTGAGGCTGCAGAAGCCCATAGAGAGGAGACACAAAAATCCCTGAAAGAATTCCAGGAAAACACAATCAAACAGTTGAAGGAATTAAAAATGGAAATAGAAGCAATCGAGAAAGAACACATGGAAACAACCCTGGATATAGAAAAACAAAAGAAGAGACAAGGAGCTGTAGATACAAGCTTCACCAACAGAATACAAGAGATGGAAGAGAGAATCTCAGGAGCAGAAGATTCCATAGAAATCATTGACTCAACTAGATTGGACTCAAATAGATTGGACCAGAAAAGAAACACCTCCCGTCACATAATAGTCAAAACACCAAACGCACAAAATAAAGAAAGAATATTAAAAGCAGTAAGGGAAAAAGGTCAAGTAACATATAAAGGCAGACCTAACAGAATCACACCAGACTTCTCGCCAGAAACTATGAAGGCCAGAAGATCCTGGACTGATGTTATACAAACCCTAAGAGAACACAAATGCCAGCCCAGGTTACTGTATCCAGCAAAACTCTCAATTAACATTGATGGAGAAACCAAGATATTTCATGACAAAACCAAATTTACACAATATCTTTCTACGAATCCAGCACTACAAAGGATAATAAATGGTAAAGCCCAACATAAGGAGGCAAGCTATAGCCTAGAAGAAGCAAGAAACTAATCGTCTTGGCAACAAAACAAAGAGAATGAAAGCACACAAACATAACCTCACATCCAAATATGAATATAAAGGGAAGCAATAATCACTATTCCTTAATATCTCTCAATATCAATGGCCTCAACTCCCCAATAAAAAGACATAGATTAACAAACTGGATACGCAACGAGGACCCGGCATTCTGCTGCCTACAGGAAACACACCTCAGAGACAAAGACAGACACTACCTCAGAGGGAAAGGCTGGAAAACAACTTTCCAAGCAAATGGTCAGAAGAAGCAAGCTGGAGTAGCCATTCTAATATCAAATAAAATCAATTTCCAACTAAAAGTCATCAAAAAAGATAAGGAAGGACACTTCATATTCATCAAAGGAAAAATCCACCAAGATGAACTCTCAATCCTAAATATCTATGCCCCAAATACAAGGGCACCTACACACGTAAAAGAAACCTTACTAAAGCTCAAAACGCACATTGGACATCACACAATAATAGTGGGAGATTTCAACACCCCACTCTCATCAATGGACAGATCATGGAAACAGAAATTAAACAGTGATGTCGACAGACTAAGAGAAGTCATGAGCCAAATGGACTTAACGGATATTTATAGAACATTCTATCCTAAAGCAAAAGGATATACCTTCTTCTCAGCTCCTCATGGTACTTTCTCCAAAATTGACCATATAATTGGTCAAAAAACGGGCCTCAACAGGTACAGAAAGATAGAAATAATCCCATGCGTGCTATCGGACCACCACGGCCTAAAACTGGTCTTCAATAACAATAAGGGAAGAATGCCCACATATACGTGGAAATTGAACAATGCTCTACTCAATGATAACCTGGTCAAGGAAGAAATAAAGAAAGAAATTAAAAACTTTTTAGAATTTAATGAAAATGAAGGTATAACATACCAAAACTTATGGGACACAATGAAAGCTGTGCTAAGAGGAAAACTCATAGCGCTGAGTGCCTGCAGAAAGAAACAGGAAAGAGCATATGTCAGCAGCTTGACAGCACACCTAAAAGCTCTAGAACAAAAAGAAGCAAAAACACCCAGGAGGAGTAGAAGGCAGGAAATAATCAAACTCAGAGCTGTAATCAACCAAGTAGAAACAAAAAGAACCATAGAAAGAATCAACAGAACCAAAAGTTGGTTCTTTGAGAAAATCAACATGATAGATAAACCCTTAGCCAGACTAACGAGAGGACACAGAGAGTGCGTCCAAATTAACAAAATCAGAAATGAAAAGGGAGACATAACTACAGATTCAGAGGAAATTCAAAAAATCATCAGATCTTATTATAAAAACCTATATTCAACAAAACTTGAAAATCTTCAGGAAATGGACAATTTCCTAGACAGATACCAGGTATCCAAGTTAAATCAGGAACAGATAAACCAGTTAAACAACCCCATAAATCCTAAGGAAATAGAATCAGTCATTAAAGGTCTCCCAACCAAAAAGAGCCCAGGTCCAGACGGGTTTAGTGCAGAATTCTATCAAACCTTCATAGAAGACCTCATACCAATATTATCCAAACTATTCCACAAAATTGAAACAGATGGAGCACTACCGAATTCCTTCTACGAAGCCACAATTACTCTTATACCTAAACCACACAAAGACACAACAAAGAAAGAGAACTTCAGACCAATTTCCCTTATGAATATAGACGCAAAAATACTCAATAAAATTCTGGCAAACCGAATTCAAGAGCACATCAAAACAATCATCCACCATGATCAAGTAGGCTTCATCCCAGGCATGCAGGGATGGTTTAATATACGGAAAACCATCAACGAGATCCATTATATAAACAAACTGAAAGAACAGAACCACATGATCATTTCATTAGATGCTGAGAAAGCATTTGACAAAATTCAACACCCCTTCATGATAAAAGTCCTGGAAAGAATAAGAATTCAAGGCCCATACCTAAACATAGTAAAAGCCATATACAGCAAACCAATTGCTAACATTAAACTAAATGGAGAGAAACTTGAAGCAATCCCACTAAAATCAGGGACTAGACAAGGCTGCCCACTCTCTCCCTACTTATTCAATATAGTTCTTGAAGTTCAAGCCAGAGTAATTAGACAACAAAAGGAGATCAAGGGGATACAGATCTGAAAAGAAGAGGTCAAAATATCACTATTTGCAGATGACATGATAGTATATTTAAGTCATCCCAAAAGTTCCACCAGAGAACTACTAAAGCTGATAAACAACTTCAGCAAAGTAGCTGGGTATAAAATTAATTCAAATAAATCAGTTGCCTTCCTCTATACAAAAGAGAAACAAGCCAAGAAAGAAATTAGGGAAACGACACCCTTCATAATAGACCCAAATAATATAAAGTACCTCGGTGTGACTTTAACCAAGCAAGTAAAAGATCTGTACAATAAGAACTTCAAGACACTGAGGAAAGAAACTGAAGAAGACCTCAGAAGATGGAAAGATCTCCCATGCTCATGGATTGGCAGGATTAATATAGTAAAAATGGCCATTTTACCAAAAGCAATCTACAGATTCAATGCAATCCCCATCAAAATACCAATCCAATTCTTCAAAGAGTTAGACAGAACAATTTGCAAATTCATCTGGAATAACAAAAAACCCAGGATAGCTAAAGCTATCCTCAACAATAAAAGGACTTCAGGGGGAATCACTATCCCTGAACTCAAGCAGTATTACAGAGCAATAGTGATAAAAACTGCATGGTATTGGTACAGAGACAGACAGATAGACCAATGGAATAGAATTGAAGACCCAGAAATGAACCCACACACCTATGGTCACTTGATTTTTGACAAAGGAGCCAAAACCATCCAATGGAAAAAAGATAGCATTTTCAGCAAATGGTGCTGGTTCAACTGGAGGGCAACATGTAAAAGAATGCAGATCGATCCATGCTTATCACCCTGTACAAAGCTTAAGTCCAAGTGGATCAAGGACCTCCACATCAAACCAGACACACTCAAACTAATAGAAGAAAAACTAGGGAAGCATCTGGAACACATGGGCACTGGAAAAAATTTCCTGAACAAAACACCAATGGCTTATGCTCTAAGATCAATAATCGACAAATGGGATGTCATAAAACTGCAAAGCTTCTGTAAGGCAAAGGACACTGTGGTTAGGACAAAACGGCAACCAACAGATTGGGAAAAGATCTTTACCAATCCTACAACAGATAGAGGCCTTATATCCAAAATATACAAAGAACTCAAGAAGTTAGACCGCAGGGAAACAAATAACCCTATTAAAAATGGGGTTCAGAGCTAAACAAAGAATTCACAGCTGAGGAATGCCGAATGGCTGAGAAACACCTAAAGAAATGTTCAACGTCTTTAGTGATAAGGGAAATGCAAATCAAAACAACCCTGAGATTTCACCTCACACCAGTGAGAATGGCTAAGATCAAAAACTCAGGGGACAGCAGATGCTGGCGAGGATGTGGAGAAAGAGGAACACTCCTCCATTGTTGGTGGGATTGCAGACTGGTACAACCATTCTGGAAATCAGTCTGGAGGTTCCTCAGAAAATTGGACATTGAACTGCCTGAGGATCCAGCTATACCTCTCTTGGGCATATACCCAAAAGATGCCTCAACATATAAAAGAGACACGTGCTCCACTATGTTCATCGCAGCCTTATTTATAATAGCCAGAAACTGGAAAGGACCCAGATGCCCTTCAACAGAGGAATGGATACAGAAAATGTGGTACATCTACACAATGGAATATTACTCAGCTATCAAAAACAACGAGTTTATGAAATTCGTAGGCAAATGGTTGGAACTGGAAAATATCATCCTGAGTGAGCTAACCCAATCACAGAAAGACATACATGGTATGTACTCATTGATAAGTAGCTATTAGCCCAAATGCTTGAATTACCCTAGATCCCTAGAACAAACGAAACTCAAGACGGATGATCAAAATGTGAATGCTTCACTCCTTCTTTAAATGAGGAAAAAGAATACCCTTGGCAGGGAAGGGAGAGGCAAAGATTAAAACAGAGACTGAAGGAACACCCATTCAGAGCCTGCCCCACATGTGGCCCATACATATAGAGCCACCCAATTAGACAAGATGGATGAAGCAAAGAAGTGCAGACCGACAGGAGCCGGATGTAGATCGCTCCTGAGAGACACAGCCAGAATACAGCAAATACAGAGGCGAATGCCAGCAGCAAAACACTGAACTGAGAATAGGTCCCCCGTTGAAGGAATCAGAGAAAGAACTGGAAGAGATTGAAGGTGCTCGAGACCCCAAAAGTACAACAATGTCAAGGAACCAGAGCTTCCAGGGACTAAGCCACTACCTAAAGACTATACATGGACGGACCCTGGACTCTGACCTCATAGATAGCAATGAATATCCTAGTAAGAGCACCAGTGGAAGGGGAAGCCCTGGGTCCTGCTAAGACTGAACCCCCAGTGAACTAGACTATGGGGGGAGGGCGGCAATGAGGGGAAGGTTGGGAGGGGAACACCCATAAGGAAGGGGAGGGGGAGGGGGATGTTTGCCCGGAAACCGGGAAAGGGAATAACACTTGAAATGTATATAAGAAATACTCAAGTTAATAAAAACAAATAAGGAAGGAAATAACAAAAAAAAAAAAAGAAGTTATCATTGAAGTTACACGGCAGCAGGCATGTACAAGGAATACTGTGGGGCTGTGATCCCTTTATGAACCTTGTGACTGATGAGTGTGTGGAAATGGCAACTAGTGGGCAACAGAACAACATCGCGATGTTCGTCATCCGAGGAAACAGCATCATTATGTTAGAAGCCTTGGAAAGATTCTAGACAAGGTGTCCACCTTCTTCCCCAAAGGCCTGTTGCATTGTAATGGAGAATTAGGTCGTGTACATTTTCAAGTGAAACTTTTTGCTAAATAAACTTTTGTGGTGCTCAAAAAAAAAAAAAAAAAAAAAAAAGCACAGTAAATACTTTCCATACTTTGTTCAGTCTTAGGAGACAAAATACTCTGTATGGTTACCAAAAAAACTTAAGGTTATTTTTAATTATGTCCCATTTAATCCCAATAAATCTGTTAATTAGGGTTTTAAAATGCACTTAGACCCACACTAAAACTAAAAGTTAGAAATAAGATTTATTATCCTTTATATCTGTATTCTTTAGTTATCTTACCAGTTTTTCATTGTTCTTTTCTAAACACTCTCCCCAAAAAAAGGGTATCTACATAGACAGTCACCTTTGATTATAGAGACAATATGATTGATCAATAATCACCTTTATAACATGTGGACAGGAACATTAAAAACATCAGAAAACCAATAGAAAAATCTCTGGGTTACAAAGCAGTATTCTGAGGGAAGAGTAAACTTTTTATAGTAAACAGATTGATCCACACAAGCAGTAAGGATTTGAGCCATCTTGTAGAATCAAGGTAGGTTAACGATTACCTAGCCCATACTTTGACTTGAATGCTCCATTATGTGGATCTCTTAAACAGTGCCCCAATTCTTTCTCTATTTAAACTTAAATTCTTATTAGTGCCCTGAAGATCAGTGAACACTTTTTGTGTAACTTTCCCCCATGTTCTAACATTTATTAAATTTTCTTTCTGTATTTATACAATTCTTTTTCTTCTATTATTCAGGTAGATGTTTAAACACTGTCCATTGAGACATCCAGAATTGGGCCATTTGTCTTAAATGTTCACTAACTTTAATAATATGACCTATCTGGCTTAAGTTTCTCCTGTTGATTCTTGCTATATAAGGCATGCTATAATTACCCTAATTGTCTTAATATCTGTGGACAGGGGTACTATTGACCATCTTTGATCCTACTTACGTTATACTCCTTGCTTTTTAATCAGTCTATCAGAAATATCAGCTTATGGTATTTTTCCCTGGCTAATTCCTCTGCCTTATATTTGCCTACAAATTCAGTTATTCACGTGTGCTATCCTTTACTCAAAGGCCTCTGATTAAGTCTTTGTTTTGTTAACTTGTTGGACATGGATGATTTTTGATTAGCTTTAATTTTCTGTATTACATATGAGTTGTAATTTTGTTGTTGCTTACTATCATCCTTGACTACAGTGTGGATCTCAATAATGAAGGAGCTCATGTATATTTGAATAGTGCCTAGAAAACAGTAGAAATTTTATTAAAATTTGCTAAGTAGGAAATAAATATTTTCCTGGATAGTTTTGTATCATCTTGATACAAGTCACCTGAGAAATATCCCCATGAGATCTGGCTGTATGTAAGATTGTGGGACATTTTCTTAGTTAACAATTGATGGAAGAGGGCCCAGTCCATTATGGGTGTGCTACTCTATAAGATAGCAGGCTGAATCAGGAATTCAAGGTCCATACCTAAACATAATAAAAGCAATAAACAGCAAACCACTAGTCAGCATCAAAATAAATGGAAAGATAATTGAAGCAATCCTACTAAAATCAGGGACTAGACAAGTCTGCCCATTCTCACCCTATTCAGTATAGTACTTGCAGTTCTAGCCAGATCAACTAAACAAGAAAAGGACGTCAAAGGGATACAAATTGGAAAGGAAGAAGCAAATATATATATATATATATATATACACATATATATACATATATACATATATATATATATTTAAGTGACCAAAAAATTCTATCAGAGTACTCCAACACCTGCTAAACAACTTCAGCAACATGACTAGATATAAAATTAACTCAAACAAATCAGTAGCCTTCCTTTACTCAAAGGATAAACAGGAGGAGAAAGAAATTAGGGAAATGACATATTTCATATTAGTCACAAATAATATAAAATATCTTGGTGTGATTCTACCTAAACATGTGAAAGATCTATATAAAAACTTCAAGTCTCTGAAGAAAGAAATTGAAGGAAAAACTCACAGGATGGAAAGTTCTTCAATGATCATTGATCAGCAGGAATAACATAGTAAAAATGGCCATCTTTCCATAAGCAATCTACAGATTTAAGGCAATCTCCATCAAAATTCCAACTCAATTATTCATAGAGAAAAAAGAGCGGCTCTTAAATTCATCTGGAACAACAACAACAACAACAACAACAACAACAACAACAACAACCCCACTATAGGGAAAACTATTTTGAATAATAAGAGAACTTCTAGGGCAATTACCATCCCTGACCTCAAGTTGTACAACAGAGCAATAGTGATAAAATGGTATTGGTATAGAGAAAGATAGGTAGACCAATGAAATACAACTGAAGACCCAGAAAGAAATCTATACACCAATGGTCACCTGATTGTTGACAAAGAAGAAAGAATCATCCAGGGGAAATAGACAGCATACTCAACAAATGATGCTGGTTCAAGTGGAGTTGGAGAGAAGGAGTGGGAGAGGATAGGGGGTTTATGGACAGGAAGCCAGGAAAGGGAATAACATCTGAAATGTAAATAAAGGGGATTGGGGATTTAGCTCAGTGGTAGAGCACTTTCCTAGTAAGTGCAAGGCCTTGGGTTTGGTCCTCAGCTCCAGAAAAAAAAAAAGAAGTGTAAATAAAGAAATAAAGAAAAAAGAAGAGGAAGAAAATATGTGGTTGTTACACAGGAAAGACAGCCCCAACATAGTTTTAACAAATAGTGAAAGGATTGTATAAGGACCATTTTAGTGTGATTTAAGATTAATAATGTTGGATCTAGAAGACTGAGACACTTAATTTCTTGGTATGAGATAGTTTGGACAGAAGGATTAGTAGATGTCTTCTAAAAATAGCAATGCGTCATGGATAGCAATAAGTTAGAAAAGTTCCTAATAGTTTTGTGTAACTCTAATAAATATTTATGTTGATAACATTTCTTAATAAAAATTCCCATAAATAGAACTAAACATCTTTTAAAATTTGGCTGCAATTTCCATGTACTTCATAACATACTTTTAATAATTTTGCTATTAGTATCTCTTCTAACAAGGTGAAAGAACAAGTTGTTTTGATTTCCCAGGGTCACACAGAAAATTATGACAACTTTCAGATTAAAAAATAAAAGAACACTTAACATCTGATTTGGAGAGGACAAAATATCAAAAGTTGTCATAGGGTTTTAGTGCTTGGTATATGTAGGACCTTGTATTAAAAACTCACATTCATTTGTCCTACAAGAGATGGCATCATGTATATAAAATCCCAGAAGTCAAGAGGATGAAGTAGGAGGAGGCAAGCCAGAGCTATACAATAAGTTAGTTACAGTG
This sequence comes from Rattus norvegicus, assembly GCF_021556685.1. Taxonomy (NCBI): domain Eukaryota; kingdom Metazoa; phylum Chordata; class Mammalia; order Rodentia; family Muridae; genus Rattus; species Rattus norvegicus. Next base: position 153,616,643 of record NC_141554.1, on the reverse strand, counting down.
CAACACTAGCTTCCTAATAAGAACTTGTCCAAAATATGTTTATGTATTTTATTCAAAGCTGGTCAACATGTATTATTGCTCCTGGGAGAGATTTATTCATATATATCTAATATATATTTTACTCACATACTTCTATTTAACACAGTAAATGTGGAGGTGAATAGTTTTGAAACAAATGTCATACAATAGTTTTATAGTAAATTTACAAAAGTCATGAATATGTATCTTATAATATAACTTTGGAACTGAAAGAGTGAGTGAATTCCTTAATTTGAAAGAATATTTTAATGTTTTAAGATATATATCACCTTAAAATAAGAAAAATTTTGTTTTTAGTACATTATTTTATTTAGAAATGATCAGAACATTTAATAATAATAAGGTAAGTAATAAATTTAATAAATTACAACATAATATATTATATATAATAAATATAATCATAATGTTAAATAAAAATAATTATAAAATTAAAATTTGCCATATGTAATGTTTTAATTTATCTTAAAGTTTTAGAAAGGCTTTTTTCTGCATTAAAGCATGCTAATAGTGATGAAATAAAATTATTAGAATAATTATTTTATTTGGTTTCACATAATGTTAATTTTATAATATTAAATATCTAGTAGACATAAGTCTAGATAATCAATCTGAAAGTTGACATAAATTTAGAAAGATTACCTTTTTTCCTTTTTCTTTTATTGGAATTTTTTTATTTACATTTCAAATGTTATTCCTAGAAAGATTATCTTAAATTGAATAAAAATGCATATTTACGTTATATGCCTAAAACCTCAGAAAAAATAGCTGTTTTCTTAAATGGTATTGAAACTAATAACATTTTCTGTGATTTACCTTAACCATGTTTGTCATACTTTGTGCTGCCACTCCACTGCAGCAGGGGTGGGAGGTTGCCACCTGCACACAGCAGTAAGAGGCAGGGCAAAGTCTGAAATGGGGGTCCACAGACTGTGTCTTCCTTCACTGGAACAAAAGGGGAAACAGTGTAATGAGGAACACGAATGTTGTGGTTCTTGGGTCTCCTTTCTGCTTATCCAGGTGCTGCTGGTGTAGTGCTGGGGGTAAGGAAGGTCTATGCTTCCCCTCAGGGGACTGCAAGCTAGGTGGAGAGAGGAGATGGAGCATAGGACTAGCAGAACATCTTTGGAGTCTTAGAGGTGGCTCTTTTTTTCCTTCTTTTTATAATTGGTTATTTTATTTATTTACATTTCAAATGTTATCCCCTTTCCAGTTTCCCCTCCACAAGCCCCCTAGCCCCTCCTTTCTCTCCCCTGCATCTATGACGGTGCTCCCTCACCTGACCACCCACTCCTGCCTCAGCATCTTAGCATTCCACTATCCTGGGTCATCCGTAGGACTAAGGGGCTCCCCTCCCAATGATGGCTTAGAAGGCCTTCCCTGTGGTGGTGATAATTAATGAAACAACCCTATGTGATGATCCTTGCTTATTCATACAGGTTTATTTGATGGTGGATGTAAATACGTAACTTATATTCATGGCAAACAAGTAATTAAATACCTTTTGTGGGAAGGAATACTCAGGAACAGAATCCCATTGGATGATGGCTCAGCACTATCTAGATACTTCATTAGCATGGAGAAGAACTCCAGGTGTTATGCTATCTGACCCAGTGCCTATGGTCCTCAGTGGGATGTTGTGGTTATGTGTTCCAGAGCAAGTATACAGTTAGCAAGTAGGGATCATCTCTGCTCCTTCTGGTCTCAGATCTCCAAGATTCTTGGGGTTTAAGCTCACTCAAACTTTCTAGTTTTTATGCCTGTCTGGTAAAACATCCCACATGCTCTATACATGTTTCTTTATTTTAAAAATATTTGTATTAATTTTTAAAACATTACTTTGGAGCATTTTGTGTTATTTAATTTATACAACTACTTTGTCTCTGAGCCAGCCAGAAGATAGAAGTTTTATTGTTATTTCACATTCTCACATGATAATATAACCTGAAGACAAATAACATGGTTAACACATCACATCACATGTTCACTTATAAGCATCCTGACAATCCAAAATCTTAACTTTTTAAAATTTTAACAAATTGGTTTATTTCTAAGAAATATTTTTTATCACTACCTTTATTCTATATAAAATCAGCATTGTAGTTATGATATATGGAAGTGGAAGTAACCAGCTCAGTTATAAAGCTAGAAGCATCATTAACAACATATTAATACAGAAGATGCTAAATGTTTACTTTGACATAGCTGAAGTTTAACTAGAAACTTCTCTACAACTAATCTTTATATTTCCAGTGGTTCTATGCTGGTTACAGAGGGGAAAATGTCAAAACTGTCTTATCCAGCTATGAATCCTATGACTCAGAATAATGACCTACCAGGCCTAATATGCATGATAATGCATTAGTGGTATCATTGTTATATATGTAACAAACTGTTCTTTGGTTGGATTCGATGGTTACTCATCACTGAACACATGCCTAGTTCTGCAAAACTTGTCAATGGGCCATGTTTGGTTAAGTCATGGAATGGAAAAACCTACTATTTATTATTTTGTTAAATGATCATCTCACATCGTAAAATATATGGGTCTATACCTATAGATTGATATCTATAGATTACAGCAGCTTCTTACTGACGTGGTTAATGTATAAATCCATAACTAGCCAAAGTGCTGAGAATATTTGATTGTAGCATGCTGGGCTATAAATATTACAACTATATCACTCCATCCAAGGCTCAGAGAACATTTCAGAAGAGGAATAGAAGGAATGGGAGAGCTACAGAATAGAGAAATGTGCAGAATAAAGCTATCTTTTTGGTATGGCATAAACATGTTCCCATGAACTTAATGAAGCTAGGTGTACCTGTATAAGTCTTGCACAAGAAATGGCCTAAAAACTTCTTATCCTGGATGAAGGAAGGGACCATGAATCCTGATATGTTTGCAGAACTAGGCATGTGTTCAGTGATGAGTAACCATCGAATCCAACCAAAGAACAGTTTGTTACATATATAACAATGATACCACTAATGCATTATCATGCATATTAGGCCTGGTAGGTCATTATTCTGAGTCATAGGATTCATAGCTGGATAAGACAGTTTTGACATTTTTCCCTCTGTAACCAGCATAGAACCACTGGAAATATAAAGATTAGTTGTAGAGAAGTTTCTAGTTAAACTTCAGCTATGTCAAAGTAAACATTTAGCATCTTCTGTCTTATCCAGCTATGAATCCTCCTCCCTTCCAGAGGTACTATCAGCAAAAAATAGTTTATTTAATTTGTCATTAATATTATTATTTTATTGTATATTTTTAATTACATTTCAAATGTTATTCCCTTTCCCCCACCCAACCACCCACAACTTCCTGCCAACCTGCTCTGACATTCCCCTAAAGTAAGGGGATCCAACCTTGGCAGGACCAAGGGCTTCTCCTCCCTTTGGTGCCCAAGAAGGCCATCCTCTGCTACATATGCAGCTGGAGCCATGGGTTTGTCCATGTGTACTCTTTGGATGGTGGTTTAGTCCCTGGAAGCCCTGGTTGGTTAGTATTGTTGTTCTTATGGGGATGCAAACCCCTTCGGCTCCTTCAATCCTTTCTCCAACTCCTCCAATGGAGACCCTGTTCTCAGTTCAGTGGTTGGCTGTGAGCATCCACCTTTGTGTTTGTCATGTTCTGGCAGAGCCTCTCAGGAGACAGCTATATCAAGCTCCTGTCGGTATGCATTTCTTGGCATCAGCAATATTTTCCCAGTTTGGTAGTTGTATGAATATGGACTAGATCCCCAGGTGGGGCAGGCTCTGAATGGCCATTCCTTCAGTCTCTGCTCCAAACTTTGCCTCCATGTCTCTGCCTATGGTTATTTTTGTTCCCCTTTCTAAAGACTGAAGCATCCACACTTTGGTTATCCTTCTTCTTGAACTTCGTATGGATGGTGGATTATATTTTGTGTAATCCATGGTTTTGGGCTAATATCCATTTCGCAGTGAGTGCATACCATGTGTGTTTTGTGGTGTTTGGGTTACCTCACTCAGAATAATATTTTATAGATCCATCCATTTGCCTAAGAATTTCATGAACTAATTTTATTTAATAACTGATTAGTAATCCATTGTGTAGATGTACCATATTATCTGTATCCATATCTGGGGCCTTTCCAGATTCTGGCTATTATAAATAAGGCTGCTATGAACATAGTGGAGCATATTTTCTTGTTATATGTTTTGGGTATATGCCCATGACTGGTATAGCTGGGTCCTGAGGTTGTACTATGCCCAATTTCTGAGGAAACTCCAGACTGATTTCCAGAGGGGTTGTACCAGCTTACAATCCCACCAACATCTTCATCAGCATCTGTTTTCACCTGAGTTTTTTATCTTTGCCATTCTGACTGGTATCAGGAAGAATGTTTTGATTTACATTTCCCTGATGACTAATAATGTTGAACATTTCTTCAGGTGCTTCTCAACCATTCAACATTCTTCAGCTGAGAATTTTTTGTTTAGCTCTGTACTGCATTTTTAGTAGCGTTATTTGATTCTCTGGGGTCTAACTTCTTGAGTTCTTTATATATATTATCCCTCTATTAGATGTAGGATTGTTAAAGATCTTTTCCCAATCTGTTGGTTGCTGTTTTGTCCTAATGCCAGTGTCCTTTGCCTTACAGAAGCTTTGCAATTTTATGAGGTCCCATTTGTCGATATTTGATCTTAGAACATAAGCCATTGGTGTTCTGTTCAGGAAATTTTCCCTAGTGCCCATGTGTTCGAGGCTCTTCCCCACTTTTTCTTCTATTTGTTTGAGTGTATCTGGTTTGACGTGGAGGTCCTTGATCCACTTTGATTTGAGTTTTGTACAAGGAGAAAAGAATCATGGATCGATTTGCAATCTTCTACATGTTGACCTCCAGTTTAACAAGCAACATTTGTTGAAAATGCTCTTTTTTCCACTGGATGGTTTTAGTTCCTTTGTTAAGGATCAAGTAATCATAGGTGTGTGGGTTCATTTCTGGGTCTTCAATGTTATTATTATTATTATTATTATTATTATTATTATTATTATTAAGGACTGGAACTTAAAAATTGTATTATGGTTTATATAGTTATATTAATATGAGATCTTATGCATAAAAATGAAAATAAAAATATGGTATAATATTGATGTTTTTGTGTATCAAATTGAAATTGGGCACAATTGTGCTGGCTAATTTTTTTGTCAACTAGCATTAGCTGTAGTCGTATGGGCATATGACCCCAAACTGAAGGAAATACCTCCCAAAGATTGTCCAGCATTTTCTTGATTAATGATTAATGAGGAAGGGCCTGCCCCACTGTGGGCAGTGGTACCCATGGGTTCTTCTGGGTTGTATAAAAGGAGCGTGATGGGCAAACCATGAAATGCAAAGGAATATGTATTGTTCCTCTAAGATCTTTGCTTCTGTTTTGTGTTCTAGGTTCTTGCTTTAGGTTATTGCTTTGGATTCTCTTGATGATGGATTATAATCTAAAGTCAAAATAATCTTTCCTCTCTCAAGTTATGTTGGGTCAGTGTTTTGTCATAACAACTGAGAAACAAATTTTAACAGGTATGTATGTGATCCTTTGCATAGAAATAGCTCCCACAGACTTATGAATTTGAATGCTTGGTCTTTAGTGAGTGACACTACTTGACTGGGATTAGAAGGTGTGGTCTTATTGGAGCCAGTATGGTGTTGTCAGAGGAAGTGTGTGAATGGGGATGGATTTGAAGTTTCAAATGCTTACACCAGGCCTGATGTCCCTCTCTCTTCCTGCTGCCTGCTGAGCCAGATGTAGAAATCTTAGCTACCTCTGAAGAAAGATGTCTGCCTGTTTCTATGCTCCCTGCTATGATGATAATAATGGACTAAACTTCTGAGACTCAGTTCAATGTTTTCCATTATGAGAGTTGCCATAGTTATGGCATCTCTTCACAGCAATAGAACTTTTACTAAGACAATGTAGCTATTTTCATTTATTTTCCATGATGTAGCTACTACCAATAAATTCTTCCTCCTCTTGTAAATAACTTTTCACCCACGCTTGGGCAAGAAACGTGTATTAAACTCATACACATACATAAAGGTCATGAAAGTAAGGGTGTGTGTGTGTGTGTGTGTGTGTGTGTGTGTGTGTGTGTGTGTGTGTGTGTCTGTGTAAGGACTTAAGAAGAAAGGCTCCACCTAGAGAAAGAAGATAATGTTAAGTGGTATATGGGATGAAAATGGCTAAAATTTTTCATACAAAGCTATGAAACTGTCAAATGATAAAAGATATTTTGTTTTCCATGATTCATAACAGAAGTATGGATGAGAGAACATGGATGCACTAAACAGTCGTGTGACTATCTCCAGAGTTGTATTGCATTTGTCAATCTTGAGCAGTTTCCTTTGGGAGTTCTCCAAATGCTTCTAAAAGGAATAAGGAGGTCTTAGAGCTCATTAAAATATTTAATGAGAGGCTTCTATGAAATAGGAAAGATGCAACCTAAATGAATAGAAGATGTCAAATGAAGGACTGAAAAAAGAGAGAAAGGTAAGCTCGAAAATGATGACTATTGTGACAGACAATAGGAAACAATAGCTCTTTAATGAGCCCCTAGAAGGTGATTCCAAGTATCACAGATGATAATTGATTGTCTACATTTTCCTTTATATTTATTATTGTAATAGATATTGAACTAAGCTAATGCCATTAATGCACATGTTCAGCAGAACAAGAGTCAAATCATGCAACAGATTAAGTCTTAGCCATTTAATTAGTTAATTAGGTCAAATATAAAACCATAGTGGATTCAGGAAACCTATTTTTATTACTTCCTTTTACATTCACAGACTGAAGTAACAAAGATATTCCCTTATACAGCCTTTAGTAGAGGACAAACATAAAATCATACCAATAAGGGAAATATTCTTGCACCATGGGAAGGGAATAATTTCTCATTCAAAGACTCAGAGGAAAATTACTTTGGTCAGAAGAATTAAAATAACTCCTTAAGTTATTTTGGATATTTAGGACATAAAGTTATTTAGGATATAAAAAGGAGTTCACAGGATTTGCCAAGTGTGATATATATTTATTTTCAAGGCTAAAAAAGTTGTTTGACATAACTTTAGTTTAATAAGTTCATAGCAAAAACATTTATACACACCAACTTAACATATTTTCATTATCACTTATTTAATTCCCTGTATGTTAGTATGGTAAAACACTCAAATAGGAAACAACTTAAGGGAAATTTTTTTCTTTTATCTTACACTTGCATATCATAGTCCATTTTTGAGTGAACCAATGGCCCAAGGTCGACATTGAGGCAGAAACTGTAGAGGATTACTGCTTACTGATTTGCTTCCTGGTTCATGCTTTCCTAACTTCCATATACAGTCCACAATGACCCGACTAGAAGTGATGCTGCTGACAGTAGGCTTGGCCCTTTTGCATCAATTAACAATCAAGATTATCCCTTATAGACATGTCTAGGGGACAAAAAACAAACAAACAAACAAACAAAAACAAAAAAACCCAAAAAACAACCCCCCCAGGCTATTCCTTTATCCAGGCATTTTTTAGATGCCTCTAACCTCTATCAAGTTGACTATCATGATTAATTAATTAAGATAATGAACAAATGGAAGTTTCCCCTATTTTCATTAGTAACACCTTTATTAATTGAAAAATAATCATGATGTAATACATTTATTTGGTTATTTAAAAATTGACCATGGTCTAATTTTTTATTTTTAACCAAGAAATCCAAAGTTATGTTATTAGAATAACATGATATAACTTGCTAAAAATCTTATAATGAAAGTAAAGAACTCCTAAAATCTTAGTTTAGGAAGGCAATAGGGAAATTAAAATGCTTATTTACTGTTTTCTTTTTTTTTTTTTTTGTTCTTTTTTTTCGGAGCTGGGGACCGAACCCAGGGCCTTGCGCTTCCTAGGTAAGCGCTCTACCACTGAGCTAAATCCCCAGCCCTTATTTACTGTTATGGGAGTGAAAATTAGTATAACCTTTAAGAAAATCAGAATTGAGATTTCTCAAAAAAATTAAAATGGAACTACCATATGACCCAAACTTTCTTGGACATATGCCCAAAGAACTGACTATTCTACTATCTTCATTTCAGCTCTAATCACATTGTCCAGCAAAGGAAAACAGCCTTGATGTTCAACAATTGATTAATAAATAAAGAAAATGTGCTATCCATAAAAACTAGAATTTTATTCATCTCTAAAGATAATTGAAATGATTAAATTTAAAGGTAAGGTGAAGGTAATGGGAAAATTAAAAGAGACAACCCAGATTCTGCAACTTGCAAATTGAGTATTCTCTCTCACACATGGATACTGAATTTTATTGTTAATATGTTGTGTGTGTGGGTCTAGATATGAATCAAGGTAGGATGTCATAGGGTGGGAAGTGCTGGTGAGGATAGGGTATGACTGGAAAGGAGTAGTACAGAGTATATAACTGATCAAAGGCAGGGGAATTGGGAAGGAAGGCAAGAATCAAGGAAAAGAAATTTTATTTATAAAGCATTATTAAAAAACTTTATATACAGTATGTTAATAAAACTTAAAAATACATGAAACTTGATTTAACACACATTCTAGCTAATAAGATACTATTGGGTTCAGGCTGGTAGTCCTATGACCATGTATATTTGTTGCATAAAATGACACTTATGCTTCATATACAAAAGATAAATAAATACAGTATTGTATATCAAGGGGAATAAGGGACACACTGTCTCACAAGGATAAACTAAAATAGGTAGAAGAGGAAAAAATATATTGTCCCTTGAGGGAGTAATAGATATGATATTTGGGGGCTTAATGCAGAGTGACATCTGGGACAGATCAGTAACATTGGTATATTAATGTGCATGGAGAGAAATCTTCAAGACTGGGGGAAAACATGGGTTTTGTCATGTTTGTCATTTTTGTCATAGATATACTGACCACTCAATAAGTAGTATATTGGGTAAACAAAAGGAGGAACATCTTTCAGCAAGAGGCAAAATATCTTTCCCCATATAGAGCCTGCTCATACTGTCAGGGGTGGTTAAGTAGCTCAGGATATTTTTTTCAGGTCACTGTCTGACTCTAAGGTCCTTAGAATCAAACCCATAAATCAAGAACTTTCCTTGACAAAATTCTTGATAAGAAATATAAAAGAAAACAGATGACCCATGGAAACTTTAATCCTTGTACTTTACCTGTGCTCCAACTACCATATTACTGAGACAAGGCCTACTCCCACTTTTTTATTAGTATAGAGAAACAATGAGCATTTCATACCCAAGCAAACATCCTTTCTTCCAAAGTAAACAAATATAAAACAAAATGTAAACTTGCCACAAATAAATACCCATGCCAACATAAAGAACCTCACACAATCCACACAAATGCAGCACATTTTAACCCTTTTTGATTCTCTTGCAAACTATATCCACTCTGTGTATGTACTGCTCTGGAAACAACACATGAGCACATTAGATTCTTCTGTTCATGGCAGTTACAAGACTGAACAAACAGTAAATTTGCATATTTTCTACATTTTCACAGGTTAGTTAGCATAAAAGGCCAATGACCAAATTTCTTAGTCCTGAATATCAGGGTATTATATATATATATATATATATATATATATATATATATATATATATATATATTCTCTTGGATCATAAAAGGCAATGTGACAACTGGAAACTCAAAACAGATTTAGTCATAGAAAAATAGAAGTAAGCAAGAGCAAACAAAGAAAAACAAAGAATGCCTATATCTCTGATATCTATATCTTGATTATCAGAGATACAGACACTTCATAAAATACTCATGACAATAGAACTTATGAGGCTAAAGTAAATGAGTAAGAGTTTAAAGCTGGCTTGGCCAGATGCTGTATCAGTCCTACCTTCCAAAGTCAATTAATACATCATAAAACCTGTATGAAACTTTTAGATGAGAACACAAAGTTAAACTCATTATCAAATGAAGAATTACTCTAAAATGCCATGTTCAAAAGGGAGAATATATGACAAAACTGTCAGTACTGAACTTTCTCATTGTCTAGACCATGAATAGGCTGATTCAGAGATTTAAAAATGACAATAATTATCTGGGAAGAGATGAGATGAGATTTTATCAAATAAAACACATCTATAATTAGGTAAAAACAGACTGTCAGAAAAGACTGTGGCACTATGGAGATTGCTGCTACTATAAGATCTGCAAGGGTTGCAATAGTAAGCAACAAAGTCTTTATAATTTTAATAGAGAAAGGTAAGGTCAGAAGAATGGTCACTATGAACAGGCACTGGTTGGGATATTTACAAGGACACTGATCTCTTTTTGTATAGCCATTAATGAAATGGCCATTACTACCCACTTAAGCTTGGAGTTAGCTAAAATTTAAGCATTACAGAGTGGGAGAACCCTGATGTAAATTTGCCCAAATTGATGAGCAACTGATGTATAAGAACTTGACTACTGCAATTCTGAAAACACATTAAATTATTTCTCCATTTAAAAAAGATTATTTTGTATATGTACATATCTCCCCTCATTTCTCCATTCCAAATACCCCTGTATGCCCTGCAACAAGACACCCCTTTTCATAGTTTGTTGTTTTTTATTTTTATAACCCATTTAGGTCCATTTAGTGATGTTCATATATGCGTGGGTATGTGGCTATCCAATGGACCATATGAAACCTACTGGTGAGTATGCCTTCTATCAACTATCTCAATCACCCAAGAATTACTCACACCATACATCCTCAGTAAAGAATGGAACGTCAGAGGTAATCTACTCTATTTATGCCAGGATTTTATTTGACTTAATATTATATATGTATCTTGCAGGTAATCACAGCTTCTGTGAGTTCATGAATGTGATGGCTATATCATGCTCAGAACATATAATTTTACAGCATTTCTCCCCATCCTTCAGCTCTTACATTCTTTTTACTTCCTCCTCTGCAGTTTACCAAGAGAATTGGTTGAGAGGTGAGAGGTTGATAAAGATGTCTTATTTATGGTTTTAGCACTAAGTTTTATTCCCAGCACTTTGTCCCAATAAACAATTCTGTATTGATTGCTGCCTGCTGCCAAAAGAAGCCTCTCTCTGACTAAAGGAGATAGTAGCATATGTCTATAGGTGTAAGCATATGTGGTAGTTTAATAAGAATGTCCTACAATAGGCTTATATATTTGAATACTTGTTTATCAGGGAGTGACACTACTTGAGAGGGATTAGGAGGTGTGGTATTGTTGGAGTAGGTGTGCCCTTGGAAGAAGTGTGTGAGTTGCTGTGGGATCTGGGGTTTCAAAAGACCAAGGCAGCTCCAGTGTCTTTTTTTTTTCTATTGATTGTGGATCTGGATGTAGAACTCTCAAATTTGTTTTCCAGCACCATGTCTGTATATATGACACTAAACTCCTGCCGTGATAATAATAGACTAGGCATCTGAAACTGTAAGCAAACCCCAACTAAATGATTTACTTTATAAAAGTAAAGTTGCCACAATCATGGTGTCTCTTTAGAGTAATAGATCACTGACTAAGACAGCATAAATATTTAGGAGGAACTTTGACAACATGACTATCTAGCAAAATAACAATACCAGGATCCACCCTAAGGTCTATGATCTCCTCAGTCATGGACTTTTGAATAGAATTATAATGCCAGACATAACATTCCTTCCTGTAGAAGCATGTCTCAAAAGCCAGGGTGGGGAGGCAGGAGGGAGTTGGTAGGTAGGGGGTGGAGCACCCTCATGAAGGTAAAGGGTGTGGGGATTGGATGGGGTGTTTACAGAGAGGAAACTGGGAGAGGGAATAACATTTGAAATATAAATAAAGAAAATATCCAATAAAAAATTAAGCATGAAAAATATATCCATTGATTTCTGAATACAGCCATGTGACTATATTACCAATAGGCACATCTTAGGAGGAAAGTTGGTTTTGTGGTATTCAGGATCCAACAATGGGATCCAACTCATTTCAAGTCCTTTTTCCTGCTGCAGACCAACTGTGCCTTCAACCACAAGGAAGTTTTCTTGTCAGTTCAAGACTGATTCCTCTCTGTCCTCCAGCCAAAAAGTATGGTGTCTTCAGCAATAGCATACAGTTATGGTAGATAGCCAAAGTCAATGGCAATAACGTTTATTGTTTTTGGGACCCCAGGGTTCTCCCTGATCAGACTAATTTGGAGTTATCCCATGTTTTACACTACAATTTTCATGTAATAACCCATTTACTCTCAGAGATACACTATTCAGCCATGCAGAATATGCCCTTTGAACTTTTAAAAAAAGTTTTTAGTTCTATTTTGAAGTTAACTTTACTAACTAGTAGATTTTCATAAAACTTTTTTTGATATTCTTAGTTTTAAATCACTCACTACCATGATTCATATGTCTTTCAGATTGACCTGATTAGAGCTATGAGGAATGAATAAAGGGAGACAAACAGAAAAGCTGGGATCAGGTGAGCTGTGTGCTTCACATCTGCAGCTCAGAATCTTGGCACATTTCTTATTTACAGTATGGACAAAGAGTTGTAGGGCATACAGTATATATACAGTATGGACAAGGAGGAGGGGGAGGGTATACAGTATTATATACAGTATGGACAAGGAGGAGGAGGGTATACCAACCTCAATGTGGGGTCTCTGTAGAGAAGCAGGCTTGAGCTATAGTTGTCCTGGATTAGGAGGCTGCAGTGGGTTATTTTTGCACATGTGATCAACATCTATAGTTAGATTAGGAGAAGTCTTTGTCATTCCACTGGGCCTGACCAAGCAGAAGACTTGTCATTCTCATTGATCTGGGGCACTAGAGTCCTTGGCATGATCATATTTACATCAATAATTCACATTCACTCAGGATTTCATCTGCTCTTAACAACCCAAACACAAACTCCCTTTCTTCCCCATCCCCATTCCTCTATTATTACTTATTTAATACTCAACACTTCTCCATCTTCTTCCTTTTCACATGTATTGAATTAGCCCTCAGCAGCTGAGTCTTTCTTTAACTTTGACTGTGAGATGGCAGGCTTCCACTTTTCATGCCCCTCAGCGCTCGCTCTCTCTCTCTCTCTCTCTCTCTCTCTCTCTCTCTCTCTCACTGTTATTTGTTTTTTGTTTGTTTGTTTGTTTGTTGATGCAGGGTTTCTCTACATAGCCCTAGCTTTCTTGGAACTCACTGTGTAGACCAGATGGGACTTGAATTCACAGAGATCTACCACTACCCCCAGCCTTCCTTTTAGCATTTGAAATATCAAAGTCAAAGACTCAGAGTAGTTAAATTTCCAGTATACTTTTTGATCAGTTTCTCAGGTTTTGGTGTTCTCTTCTCTAAATCCAATGAAATCTTAGACATTTCCCCACCTATAGACACCTCTGTAATAATTAGTAATAGTTTTTATAAATTATAGGTATTTAACTTTTTTCTAGGCTGTGTTTTTGCAGTCACCTTTTTTCAACTTCTACAAGGACACAAGGATGGACAGGGCCTGATTAAGTATGTCACAGGCTTTTGTAATCAGTGACTGAGTCTTGCCCTAATTCATGTTCTCATTCTCATTACATCTACATTCCCGTTAGCTTATTTCTTCTATTTATTTTTCCTGAGTGGATTCCAGAAACCAACTGTTGATCACAAAATTGAGTCAAAAGAACACCCTGTTCTCAAGAATATAAAACAAGGCCATCAAGGAGGAATTTGACACCTCTGGCTGGAGCCAAAACATCAGATTGCTGGGCTCATGTTTCTGGGTAACAGATATCAGCATATGATATCTAAACCTAAAATCTCTTAGTTGCTTCAGTGTAGTAAAATGTTCAGAATTTAAGAAATATCAAACTTGTTCATTTTTTGTTGTTTTGAAAAAAGTACTGTAACTCCAATCATTTCATCGGGCAAAATCATAAATATCTTAATTTTTAATGACTTAAATGAAAAGAAAACTACCTACAAAATACAAAATAATCTTTTCATATTTTTTACACCAAGAATGATGATTTTATGGAGAGCAAAAGCTGATACTTATTATAACATTAGAAAACCATTTGGTAATAAAAACATAATTAAGATATGGATTCTATCAACCAGAGCTTCCAGCGACTAAGCCACTACCCAAAGACTATACATGGACTGACCCTGGGCTCCAACTGCATAGGTAGCAAAGAATAGCCTAGTAAGGGCACCAATGGAAGGGGAAGCCCTAGGTCCTGCCAAGGCTGGACCCCCAGTGAACGTGATTATTGGGGGAAGGGCGGTAAAGGGGGAGGATGGGAAGGGGAACACCCATATAGAAGGGGAGGGGGAGGGGTTAGGGGAATGTTTGCCTGGAAACCGGGAAAGGTAATAACAATTGAAATGTAAATAAGAAATACCCAATTTAATACAGATGGAGAAAAAAAAAGGATATGGGTTCTACTATCATGCCCATTGGACAGATAAGTACATGAAGATAGAGAAAATGAGTTTTGTGACAGATCCAGCAGTAGCGATGCACGCTTGAGCTTGAAATGTGTCTCTAATGTTCCCACTTACTAATTCCCTGCACTAGGTTAAAAATTATCATCCTAAGCTTTCTTTCTTTTTTGTACAATTTCTACTTCTCCATCTTTCTCATGCTTCTACACCTTCAACTCTGTCTGATTTTAATTGCTATTGTTACATATCTATATCTCCTGATGAGTCTAGTGTGGCTTATATGTATATGGATTTCCATATATGTATATTCTTATAAGTATATAGCTACCCATTTGGATTGGATAATACATCACAGGACTCATCTCTGGAGGCAATTGATTCTTCCTTTTTCTGTGGCTATTGGTTGTAGTTCTTAATCTAGATGTGGGGCCTTGTGAAATTTCTCCTATCAATGATGGCATGGAAACTTTATACAAGTATTGGTTAGGCAATTGTATTTTTGAGATTTCATTCTTGTAGTTTCATTGTCATGTCTAGAAGATACTTTATAGCTTTTTGTTTGCTCTTTCAGTTGAACTACTCATTTCTCTCTGGATATCATGAGTACCTAATTTAATGATGTTTGTTATCTTTCTGCTACTTGTTATTTTTCCTTTCCCTTTTATTTTGGAGAATTCCATACATGAGTACAATGAAGTTTGATCATATCCACCTTTAGCATCCCTACCCAGTCCTCTTGTGACAAATTCCCACATTTCCTGCCTTCTCCAATTTATGTTCCTTTCTCTTGCTATAATGTGCATATATATAACTCAGTTATGTATTTAGGTCTGACATCACCAGTATGGGCAACACACCAGATAGTTCCTCCAGATGAGAACTGACTCAGTAACCATATTGTACCTACAGTTCCATAATTAAGGGTGTGGTCTTGCCTTGTGAGATCTTCCCAAATCCTTGCTGGAATGTTGACTGATATTGTCTTTGGCAGGTCTTGTAGAGTTCATGGTTGTAATATCCCTTACATGTCCTGAAGCTGACTTGCAGCAACCAGTAGCAAAAGGTTTTATTAGGGAACACATCTTATATTTGAAGTATAAATATATTAAAATTTCTAGTAATAAGAATGTGTAGAAAAACAATGTCCTTTTGAATGTGAATCTCTACTAGTACAGAATTTGCAACACTAGCCAGCATAGTGTTTATTCCATTGCTATTAGAATTTGTCTACTTTTTCTACTGAGTTTACTCTTTCACTTAGTTTCAGGTTTTCCACAAATTTCACATTTTCCAGGAGTACTTTTTTGGTTGATCCATAGAAAGTTACCCTTGACTCTTCTAATCTTATCTTATTACTCACACAGAGAATTTGTTTCTTATTCATTTATTTTTAGTTCTTTGTGGATTATCACTCTAACCTCCAGAATTCATATTTACAATATCCCTAGTACCAGAGCACTTATGGACTTATTACAGGTACTCAGTAAATGATGGCGATGAAGTGGTTTTCAATTTACTCTTAAATTCAGGCCGTCTTCATCTGGAGGCTATCTGTGACCTTGTGTCTTTCCATCCCATTTTTATTCACTGCCTTCAGCCTTATTGACCTGATCATGCCAAGCTCTTCCCAGATTTTGTGTGTGTCATTCTTTCTGACTGGGATAGTGTCCCCAGACCTTTGCTTGGCTGCCCTTTCTCATCCTTCCATGAGGTGATCAAATATCCTATCTTTGGAGTGGCCTTTCCTGGCAGCTCAAACTAAAATGAGCTTTGTCTATGCTTTGCCTTGTTTTGGAATTTATTTATTTATTTATTTATTTATTTATTTATTTATCTATTTATTTATTTTCCAGAGAATTTTGTGCAATTACAAGATCAGAACTGTGGATTATATTGACCTTTACTTAATTTTAGACAATCAAGAAGAAAGTTAAAACTATAAAGAAAATAATAATAATAATAGCTACCTTCTTTTGAGCTATTAATACTCACTGAGGGGTAGCTAGTATAATTTCTGTCTTTAATTTTTGCCTCCTTAGAATTATAATCATTTAATATCCTTGCCTTACCAAATAAGGACTTAAGGCTTACAAGCTTAAAGAATATAGATTGCTACCTGCCCACGGTCACATAATTCTTAAGCAACAATACAAAAATCTAGAAACCATCAGTACCTATTCTTCATAATATTCAAATACTCAATATCCAGGATGCTGGTACAGTAAGACTTTGTGTATTGATGTCTATATGCAGGTGAGGGCAGGCACAAGATAAGGCAAGGCCTATGATTGGACAGTGAAAAAGAAAGGTGGGGATAGAGGTTTTGTAAGGTGGGAGAGGTGAGAAAGAAAGAAGAAGAACCATGATGGAGGCAGAGAATTATGACCCAGATCTGTGTGGGTTTAACTGGCTACAGGTAGTTATGAATATTTTATAAGGGATGGAATTTTATAGGACAATTTGTCTTATCTAGGTAGGCAGATTATATCAATATTAATTGGTTCAGAGTTTGTGTGGATGCTTTATGGGGTGAGGATTTACTGATATAAATCTGATTGATAAATGACAAGCTTATTGAGTTCTGATTTTAATGGGTTACTGGGAGTTGTGACTATAACCACAGGGGACAGATGCTGAGAATGTGAGCAGTGTCCACAGCAAAGGGTTGCAAGAAGGTGGCTGGCCTCTGCTGGGGCCAGAGGGTAGGCGGCCCCATTGTGGGGCTAGCAATGATGGCAAGATCTCAGCAGGGCACAGAGAGTAGCTAGTGACAGCGTGGGATGGAAATTGGAAACTTAGCGAGTTGGGTTGAGACATTTTTGCTGATTGAGATGAAAATATTCCACAGATGCCATGTGGCCTGCAGGTGCTGGCAATAGGTTGGGTTGGTGAATTTTGTTTTAATATTTACTGCAACAAGACTTAAATTCACTTTAATTTCACATGGCTGACTGACTCCCCATCAGCACACAAATTTAGAAGTAGAGAAGACATATCTAAAATTTCGAGTAAATAATAATCATTTATGGAGAGGTAGGTATATAGTGTGTTGTAGGAAGAATGAGAGGGCCTACACTGTTGTTGCTGAAGGTCTTTTCCTTTTGCTGTCTCAGAAGAGAAGAGAGTAGACATTCTGTAGGATTTTTACCCTACTCTTACTGTAGTGATAGGCAAGATTGGGAACTGTACACATAGACTATGATCCAGAGGAATCTGTCTTCAAATCTCTTCCCATTCAATGTGAGATCTCAGATATGTTAGACCGCCATGGACTGTGTTCACTGCTTGTGAGATATAGGTTATGCCAACATGTCATATGGGCCAAGCACACCAGTGTTTGCCTTCTGAACATTTTCTCTTTTAGATTCAAAATGCCCAGTGAAGTTGAACTATTATTGTTATAGATACAAAGATTGAAGCTTAAAAAGCAAAGTGACTCCTCCTATATGCAGAGCTTAGAAGGCTAAGTTCAAACCTGTGAGGCTGGCTTCAGAGCTATGGACATAGGAGCACCTTATATGTCGCATAAAATGCTTACCATGGAGATGGGCACACAGTGAAGATCAGACCCAACAGCTACTATTATTATTATTATTATTATTATTATTATTATTATTACTGTGATCCTCCCTTCTCCGCCTGATGTCCAAGATATCATGACCTCATAGGTCACATGTGTTTAGTTTTGTTTCATATCATTCTCTAAACAAGTTATGTTTACTATAGAATACCTTTTACCTTAACTCAATTCCATGATTTTTAAAAGCAGCATCTGCCTGAGTCCTGCAGCCCAATACAAAGCTATGTCCTAAGGAAGTACACAGTGAGTCAGATTTTGGGTTGTTTTGAGTCTTTTGACATGACTCACAGACTGTAATTTCATTATATGGTCATGAAGTCAACATCTCTGTTCTTTAATTTTCTACGTTAGTGATTTTTGAGAATGTGTCAGTGACTTTTACTGAGAGGATCTAGACCAAAAACATACCAGTGGGCAATGCTGCAGACCTAATATATTTGGTCTTTTGAGGGGAATTTCTCCTCTCCTCTCACAGGGAATCTGTATCTACTACTCATTCTTTCTTCTGGAACACCTAGTCCAGGAGGCACAAGAAGTTCTATTTTTCCTCTTCCTTACAATGTCTGCTTGATTAAAATTTCCTACTCTAAGCAGTTTGAGACAGTCTGTCTCTGTTCTTGCTCTTCAAAGCCCTCAGAATCCTGTACTTTTTTCTTTTAATCATTCCTTAAATTATAGACAACACATATGCAGAATCAGCCACCTCTCCCCTCTCCTTCCTACTGCTACTCCAAACTAATCTTTACCTTTCACGTTAGTGGGTGCTCCATGCTTGTATCAACCTGAGATTTGCAGCCTAGATTTCTATACAAGGAAGGCTGACTGGACCAACCTGCTTGTGCAGGAAGGCCTTCATTGTTCAGTCAGCAAAGGCTTTGGTAAGCTCTCACCAGGAAGGAAGATTATTTGGAAAGCCTTTTCCTTGTCTATCAGCTAATATATTCTGGGGGAAGAAAATCTCAGTTAATGATTACTTTCCAATTCACAGGTGCCTACACAATGGCCTCTTATTTCTTAAAGGATAGATTCTTCCTTTGTGTCTCTGAGAAATGACTATAGAAGATAACAAGTGTATCAAATGGTAGTGGTGAGTCATCTGAGAAAGCAGCTCCCTTTCCATTCTCTCTTCGGTCTCTATATTTAATATCTTAATAGCATCTGTGTTAAAGTCCTTCATGGCTTCTAGATCTAGTTTGCTAAATCATTAGTCATCCCTAGAACATGTGAAGTCTATTTTATTTAATAATTTTTATCTTCCTTTACATGTTTGCTTTTTCTCAAGGCCTTGGGTAATTCTGACCAACTTTATATAGGCTTATCATTTCACATTTAATTGTGAAAAAATTAGGTTGATACTTGTATTCTTTATAATGCTATTCTTAAGTTTTTTTCTCTTTTTATCTATTTTCTTTCCCTCAGACATGGGAGACATTCTATCATATGATATTTTCAGATTATTTAATGCCCTCTCTATTTAAAATATCCATCTCCCTTTCTCCACTGTCATTACCAGCACAGTGCTTCTTTCTGCCTTTATTTCAGCTTTTGGCTCCTTGCTCCCATATTCCTGATACCATCACTCTCATCATTTATATAGGTGACTAAACCAATGCTCTATGCCCTCAGTTACTTGAGATGCTTTATTATTTTTTTATTTTATGTAGATTTTATTATAACAACTTGCAAATAAATGTATGCATGAATGAGTTTATTACTGAATCTTTCGCATTGGACAACCAGTTGCTGTGTTCTTCCCTGGGAAAGACCACCTCTCCTATTCCCTGCTTTCCTCAGTAGTTTATAGTTCTTTGTATAGGAGTGAGTTCTTGTGAGCTTTTCCGTGTCCAGTTTGGCATGTCTATTTGTGTCTTTCTTTTTTTCAGCTTACATTTTGGCAGTGATATTGGTAAAGGTTTGTGTATAATTTTTTGACATTTCTAGGAGAAAAGTCTTATATTAAACTTCCTGATTCTCATTCTCTGGCTCTTAAAATCTTTCTGTTCAATTTTCACCAGGGTTCTCTGAGACTTTCAGCAGTTTTAAAAATTACAACAGTCATGGTGACTTCTTTTTTTTTTTTATAATCTCAGGTTATTTTATTCCTCAAACCATAAATTTACTACAAACAGACAAAGGTAATGTGCAGATATAGTTGTTGATGCCAGTGCATGAAAGACACTATGTACTTTGTTTGCTTTGAGTGTTGTGCACTGTGTCTATACCTATACATAGTCACCAGAGCATATAATTAAGTATGCAAAAACCGTTCACATAAGGGAATATTGTACTTCTTGAAGAAATATGCCTCATAGATCTGTGCATATCCCTCTTGTTGTATAATCTCTTTTTTCCCAAGTACACATTCCAAGGTTATGGATATTGAAGGTTATGGCGTGAAGGTTACAGATATTGACATTCATCCTTCTTTGCTTAGGTAGACAGTGATTAGTGATAAGCACTGTCCCATCTGTTGCTGCATTCTTGAAATATTCACTCTTGTTCAAACTTTTAGAAGAAATTCTTAATCCTTTAAGCCATGTAAGGTATTAACATATATTTCATTAAAGAACAACTGTTATCCTGAGCATCTGGTCTTTGTCAGACACTAAGCTGTGTCATAGACGGAAAGACTGTGGACTGATAATGTAGTCAAGATTCTTTGTACAAAGGATCAAAGAAGAATAAACATCTGCAAAGATTATGGTTAAAATTATTGTTTTTTTTTTGTTGTTGTTAGAAGTAGAATTATTTTGGTGTTGATATCTTCTTTTTTTTTTTTATTAACTTGAGTATTTCTTATATACATTTCGAGTGTTATTCCCTTTCCCGGTTTCCGGGCAAACATCCCCCTCCAACCTCCCCTTCCTTATGGGTGTTCCCCTCCCAACCCTCCCCCCATTACCGCCCTCCCCCCATAGACTAGTTCACTGGGGGTTCAGTCTTAGCAGGACCCAGGGCTTCCCCTTCCACTGGTGCTCTTACTAGGATATTCATTGCTACCTATGGGGTCAGAGTCCAGGGTCAGTCCATGTATAGTCTTTAGGTAGTGGCTTAGTCTCTGGAAGCTCTGGTTGCTTGGCATTGTTGTACTTTTGGGGTCTCGAGCCCCTTCAAGCTCTTCCAGTTCTTTCTCTGATTCCTTCAATAGGGGACCTATTCTCAGTTCAGTGGTTTGCTGCTGGCATTCGCCTCTGTATTTGCTGTATTCTGGCTGTGTCTCTCAGGAGCGATCTACATCCGGCTCCTGTCGGTCTGCACTTCTTTGCTTCATCCATCTTGTCTAATTGGGTGGCTGTATATGTATGGGCCACATGTGGGGCAGGCTCTGAATGGGTGTTCCTTCAGTCTCTGTTTTAATCTTTGCCTCTCCCTTCCCTGCCAAGGGTATTCTTTTTCCTCATTTAAAGAAGGAGTGAAGCATTCACATTTTGATCATCCGTCTTGAGTTTCGTTTGTTCTAGGGATCTAGGGTAATTCAAGCATTTGGGCTAATAGCCACTTATCAATGAGTGCATACCATGTATGTCTTTCTGTGATTGGGTTAGCTCACTCAGGATGATATTTTCCAGTTCCAACCATTTGCCTACGAATTTCATAAACTCGTTGTTTTTGATAGCTGAGTAATATTCCATTGTGTAGATGTACCACATTTTCTGTATCCATTCCTCTGTTGAAGGGCATCTGGGTTCTTTCCATTTTCTGGCTATTATAAATAAGGCTGCGATGAACATAGTGGAGCACGTGTCTCTTTTATATGTTGAGGCATCTTTTGGGTATATGCCCAAGAGAGGTATAGATGGATCCTCAGGCAGTTCAATGTCCAATTTTCTGAGGAACCTCCAGACTGATTTCCAGAATGGTTTTACCAGTCTGCAACCCCACCAACAATGGAGGAGTGTTCCTCTTTCTCCACATCCTCGCCAGCATCTGAAGTCACCTGAGTTTTTGATCTTAGCCAATCGCACTGGTGTGAGGTGAAATCTCAGGGTTGTTTTGATTTGCATTTCCCTCATGACTAAAGATGTTGAACATTTCTTTAGGTGTTTCTCAGCCATTCGGCATTCCTCAGCTGTGAATTCTTTGTTTAGCTCTGAACCCCATTTTTTAATAGGGTTATTTGTTTCCCTGCGGTCTAACTTCTTGAGTTCTTTGTATATTTTGGATATAAGGCCTCTATCTGTTGTAGGATTGGTAAAGATCTTTTCCCAATCTGTTGGTTGCCGTTTTGTCCTAACCACAGTGTCCTTTGCCTTACAGAAGCTTTGCAGTTTTATGAGATCCCATTTGTCGATTCTTGATCTTAGAGCATAAGCCATTGGTGTTTTGTTCAGGAAATTATTTCCAGTGCCCATGTGTTCCAGATGCTTCCCTAGTTTTTCTTCTATTAGTTTGAGTGTGTCTGGATTGATGTGGAGGTCCTTGATCCACTTGGACTTAAGCTTTGTACAGGGTGATAAGCATGGATCGATCTGCATTCTTCTACATGTTGCCCTCCAGTTGAACCAGCACCATTTGCTGAAAATGCTATCTTTTTTCCATTGGATGGTTTTGGCTCCTTTGTCAAAAATCAAGTGACCATAGGTGTGTGGGTTCATTTCTGGGTCTTCAATTCTATTCCATTGGTCTATCTGTCTGTCTCTGTACCAATACCATGCAGTTTTTATCACTAGTGCTCTGTAATACTGCTTGAGTTCAGGGATAGTGATTCCCCCTGAAGTCCTTTTATTGTTGAGGATAGCTTTAGCTATCCTGGGTTTTTTGTTATTCCAGATGAATTTGCAAATTGTTCTGTCTAACTCTGAAGAATTGGATTGGTATTTTGATGGGGATTGCATTGAATCTGTAGATTGCTTTTGGTAAAATGGCCATTTTTACTATATTAATCCTGCCAATCCATGAGCATGGGAGATCTTTCCAAATTCTGAGGTCTTCTTCAATTTCTTTCCTCAGTGTCTTGAAGTTCTTATTGTACAGATCTTTTACTTGCTTGGTTAAAGTCACACCGAGGTACTTTATATTATTTGGGTCTATTATGAAGGGTGTCGTTTCCCTAATTTCTTTCTCGGCTTGTTTCTCTTTTGTATAGAGGAAGGCAACTGATTTATTTGAGTTAATTTTATACCCAGCCACTTTGCTGAAGTTGTTTATCAGCTTTAGTAGTTCTCTGGTGGAACTTTTGGGATCACTTAAATATACTATCATGTCATCTGCAAATAGTGATATTTTGACCTCTTCTTTTCCGATCTGTATCCCTTTGATCTCCTTTTGTTGTCTGATTGCTCTGGCTAGAACTTCAAGAACTATATTGAATAAGTAGGGAGAGAGTGGGCAGCCTTGTCTAGTCCCTGATTTTAGTGGGATTGCTTCAAGTTTCTCTCCATTTAGTTTAACGTTAGCAACTGGTTTGCTGTATATGGCTTTTACTATGTTTAGGTATGGGCCTTGAATTCCTATTCTTTCCAGGACTTTTATCATGAAGGGGTGTTGAATTTTGTCAAATGCTTTCTCAGCATCTAATGAAATGATCATGTGGTTCTGTTCTTTCAGTTTGTTTATATAATGGATCACGTTGATGGTTTTCCGTATATTAAACCATCCCTGCATGCCTGGGATGAAGCCTACTTGATCATGGTGGATGATTGTTTTGATGTGCTCTTGAATTCGGTTTGCCAGAATTTTATTGAGTATTTTTGCATCGACATTCATAAGGGAAATTGGTCTGAAGTTCTCTTTCTTTGTTGTGTCTTTGTGTGGTTTAGGTATAAGAGTAATTGTGGCTTCGTAGAAGGAATTCGGTAGGGCTCCATCTGTTTCAATTTGTGGAATAGTTTGGATCATATTGGTATGAGGTCTTCTATGAAGGTTTGATAGAATTCTGCACTAAATCCGTCTGGACCTGGGCTCTTTTTGGTTGGGAGACCTTTAATGACTGCTTCTATTTCCTTAGGAGTTATGGGGTTGTTTAACTGGTTTATCTGTTCCTGATTTAACTCGATACCTGGTATCTGTCTAGGAAATTGTCCATTTCCTGAAGATTTTCAAATTTTGTTGAATATAGGTTTTTATAGTAAGATCTGATGATTTTTTGAATTTCCTCTGAATCTGTAGTTATGTCTCCCTTTTCATTTCTGATTTTGTTAATTTGGACGCACTCTCTGTGTCCTCTCGTTAGTCTGGCTAAGGGTTTATCTATCTTGTTGATTTTCTCAAAGAACCATTTTGGTTCTGTTGATTCTTTCTATGGTCCTTTTTGTTTCTACTTGGTTGATTTCAGCTCTGAGTTTGATTATTTCCTGCCTTCTACTCCTCCTGGGTGTATTTGCTTCTTTTTGTTCTAGAGCTTTTAGGTGTGCTGTCAAGCTGCTGACATATGCTCTTTCCTGTTTCTTTCTGCAGGCACTCAGCGCTATGAGTTTTCCTCTTAGCACAGCTTTCATTGTGTCCCATAAGTTTGAGTATATTGTATCTTCATTTTCATTAAATTTTAAAAAGTTTTTAATTTCTTTCTTTATTTCTTCCTTGACCAGGTTATCATTGAGTAGAGCATTGTTCAATTTCCACGTATATGTGGGCATTCTTCCCTTATTGTTATTGAAGACCAGTTTTAGGCCGTGGTGGTCCGATAGCACGCATGGGATTATTTCTATCTTTCAGTTCCTGTTGAGGCCCGTTTTTTGACCAATTATATGGTCAATTTTGGAGAAAGTACCATGAGGAGCTGAGAAGAAGGTATATCCTTTTGCTTTAGGATAGAATGTTCTATAAATATCCGTTAAGTCCATTTGGCTCATGACTTCTCTTAGTCTGTCGACATCACTGTTTAATTTCTGTTTCCATGATCTGTCTATTGATGAGAGTGGGGTGTTGAAATCTCCCACTATTATTGTGTGAGGTGCAATGTGTGTTTTGAGCTTTAGTAAGGTTTCTTTTACGTATGTAGGTGCCCTTGTATTTGGGGCATAGATATTTAGGATTGAGAGTTCATCTTGGTTGATTTTTCCTTTGATGAATATGAAGTGTCCTTCCTTATCTTTTTTGATGACTTTTAATTGAAAATTGATTTTATTTGATATTAGAATGGCTACTCCAGCTTGCTTCTTCTGACCATTTGCTTGGAAAGTTGTTTTCCAGCCTTTCACTCTGAGGTAGTGTCTGTCTTTGTCTCTGAGGTGTGTTTCCTGTAGGCAGCAGAATGCAGGGTCCTCGTTGCGTATCCAGTTTGTTAATCTATGTGTTTTTATTGGGGAGTTGAGGCCATTGATATTGAGAGATATTAAGGAATAGTGATTATTGCTTCCCGTTATATTCATATTTGGATGTGAGGTTATGTTTGTGTGCTTTCATTCTCTTTGTTTTGTTGCCAAGACGATTAGTTTCTTGCTTCTTCTAGGGTATAGCTTGCCTCCTTATGTTGGGCTTTACCATTTATTATTCTTTGTAGTGCTGGATTTGTAGAAACATATTGTGTAAATTTGGTTTTGTCATGGAATATCTTGGTCTCTAAATCAATGTTAATTGAGAGTTTTGCAGGATACAGTAACCTGGGCTGGCATTTGTGTTCTCTTAGGGTCTGTATGACATCAGTCCAGGATCTTCTGGCCTTCCTAGTTTCTGGCGAGAAGTCTGGTGTGATTCTGATAGGTCTCCCTTTATATGTTACTTGACCTTTTTCCCTTACTGCTTTTAATATTTTTTCTTTATTTTGTGCGTTTGGTGTTTTGACAATTATGTGACGGGAGGTGTTTCTTTTCTGGTCCAATCTATTTGGAGTTCTGTAGGCTTCTTGTATGTCTATGGGTATCTCTTTTTTTAGGTTAGGGAAGTTTTCTTCTATGATTTTGTTGAAGATATTTACTGGTCTTTTGAGCTGGGAGTCTTCACTCTCTTCTATACCTATTATCCTTACGTTTGATCTTCTCATTGAGTCCTGGATTTCCTGTATATTTTGGACCAGTAGCTTTTTCCGCTTTACATTATCTTTGACAGTTGAGTCAATGATTTCTATGGAATCTTCTGCTCCTGAGATTCTCTCTTCCATCTCTTGTATTCTGTTGGTGAAGCTTGTATCTACAGCTCCTTGTCTCTTCTTTTGGTTTTCTATATCCAGGGTTGTTTCCATGTGTTCTTTCTTGATTGCTTCTATTTCCATTTTTAATTCCTTCAACTGTTTGATTGTGTTTTCCTGGAATTCTTTCAGGGATTTTTGCGATTCCTCTCTGTAGGCTTCTACTTGTTTATTAATGTTTTCCTGTGTTTCCCTAAGTGTGTTCATGTCTTTCTTGAAGTCCTCCAGCATCATGATCAAATATGATTTTGAAACTAGATCTTGCTTTTCTGGTGTGTTTGGATATTCCATGTTTGTTTTGGTGGGGGAATTGGGCTCCGATGATGGCATGTAGTCTTGGTTTCTGTTGCTTGGGTTCCTGCGCTTGCCTCTCGCCATCAGATTATCTCTAGTGTTACTTTGTTCTGCTATTTCTGACAGTGGCTACACTGTCCTATAAGCCTGTGTGTCAGGAGTAGACCTGTTTTCCTCTCTTTCAGTCAGTTATGGGGACAGAGTGTTCTGCTTTCGGGCGTGTAGTTTTTCCTCTCTACAGGTCTTCAGCTGTTCCTGTGGGCCTGTGTCTTGAGTTCACCAGGCAGCTTTCTTGCAGCAGAAAATTTGGTCTTACCTGTGGTCCCGAGGCTCAGGTTCGCTCTTGGGGTGCTGCCCAGGGGCTCTCTGCAGCGGCAGCAACCAGGAAGACCTGTGCCGCCCCTTCCGGGAGCTTCAGTGCACCAGGGTTCCAGATGGTCTTTGGCTTTTTCCTCTGGCGTCCGAGATGTGTGTGCAGGGAGCAGTCTCTTCTGGTTTCCCAGGCTTGTCTGCCTCTCTGAAGGTTTAGCTCTCCCTCCCACGGGATTTGGGTGCAGAGAACTGTTTATCCGGTCTGTTTCCTTCAGGTTCAGGCGGTGTCTCTGGCAGGGGTCCTGCCGCTCCTGGGCCCTCTCCCACGGGAGCCCAGAGGCCTTATACAGTTTCCTCTTGGGCCAGGGATGTGGGCAGGGGTGAGCAGTGTTGGTGGTCTCTTCCGCTCTGCAGCCTCAGGAGTGCCCACCTGACCAGGCGGTTGGGTCTCTCTCTCACCGGGTCTGGGAGCAGAGAGCTGCTGCGGGCCGGGATCCGCGGGTGTGGGACTTCCCGTCATTGTGACTTCTAATAAGGATTTTACATTGTGATTCTGATCTTCTGGTTATTTGATGCCATAATATAAAACTAAAATTATGTTTTCCCTCTCATTTAAATCTTCAATTATTCCTGGAGCTCAGCAATGGAAGAGGAGCATTCTTTTTGTTATTTGATTTTTTTATTGGTTATTTTATTTTTTTACTGGTTATTTTATCTACTTACATTTTAAATGTTACCCCTTCCCAGTTTTTTTTTTTTTTTGAAGAAAGGGAAAACTTCTTATTTTATTCTCTTTTAAGAGCTTAACTTAGTACAGGGTTTTTTTTTTTTTCTTTTTTTTTTAATATTTTTTTTAATTAACTTGAGTATTTCTTATATACATTTTGAGTGTTATTCCCTTTCCCGGTATCCGGGCAAACATCCCCCTCCCCCCTCCCCTTCCTTATGGGTGTTCCCCTCCCAACCCTCCCCCCATTGCCGCCCTCCCCCCAACAGTCTAGTTCACTGGGGGTTCAGTCTTAGCAGGAACCAGGGCTTCCCCTTCCACTTGATCCTTTATCCACTTGGACTTAAGCTTTGTACAGGGTGATAAGCATGGATCGATCTGCATTCTTCTACATGTTGACCTCCAGTTGAACCAGCACCATTTGCTGAAAATGCTATCTTTTTTCCATTGGATGGTTTTGGCTCCTTTGTCAAAAATCAAGTGACCATAGGTGTGTGGGTTCATTTCTGGGTCTTCAATTCTATTCCATTGGTCTATCTGTCTGTCTCCGTACCAATACCATGCAGTTTTTATCACTAGTGCTCTGTAATACTGCTTGAGTTCAGGGATAGTGATTCCCCCTGAAGTCCTTTTATTGTTGAGGATAGCTTTAGCTATCCTTGGTTTTTTGTTATTCCAGATGAATTTGCAAATTGTTCTGTCTAACTCTTTGAAGAATTGGATTGGTATTTTGATGGGGATTGCATTGAATCTGTAGATTCAGGCAGCTTTCTTGCAGCAGAAAGGTTGGTCTTACCTGTGGTCCTGAGGCTCAAGTTCCTTCGTGGGGTGCTGCCCACGGCCTCTCTGCAGCGTCACCAACCAGGAAGACCTGTGCCGCCCCTTCCGGGAGCTTCAGTGCACCAGGGTTCCAGATGGCCTTTGGTGTTTTCCTCTGGCGTCCGAGATGTGTATGCAGAGTGCAGTCTCTTCTGGTTTCCCAGGCGTGTCTGCCTCTCTGAGGGTTTAGCTCTCCCTCCCACGGGATTTGGGTGCAGAAAACTGTTTCAGGTCTGTTTCCTTCAGGTTCCGGTGGTGTCTCAGGCAGGGGTCCTGCTGCTCCTGGGCCCTCCCCCACGGGAGCCCAGAGGCCTTATACAGTTTCCTCTTGGGCCAGGGATGTGGGCAGGGGTGGGCAGTGTTGGTGGTCTCTTCTGCTCTGCAGCCTTAGGAGTGCCCACCTGACCAGGCGGTGAGATCTCTTTCCCACAGTGTCTGGGAGCAGAGAGCTGCTGCGGGCCGGGATCCGCGGGTGTCACCCCTTCCCAGTTTTATCTCCACTACTCCTTATCCTCTCCCCCTCCCCCTGCCTCTATGAGGATGCTCCCCACCCACCCACTTCTGCCTCATAGCCCTAGAATTCTCCTACCCTGGGTCATGCAGTCTCCACTTGACCAAGGGGCTCCCCTCCCAGTGATGCCAGATAAGGCAATCTTCTGCTATATATCCAGCTGGAGACATAGGCCCCTCATGTATACTCTTCGGTTGGTGGTTTATTCCCTGGGAGCTCTAGGAAGACTGGATGGTTGATATTGCTGTTCTTCCTATGGGTTACAAACCCTTTCAGTTCATTTACTCCTTACCATATCTTCTCCACTGGGGTCCCAGTGCTCGTTTGATGTTAGGCTGCATGCATCCATATTTTTATTGGTCAGGCACTGGCAGAGCCTCTCAGGGAACAGGTACACCAGGCTTCTGTCAGTAAGCTCTTCTTGGCATCAGCAATAATGTCTGGGTATGGTGTCTGCAGATGTGATGGATTTCGAGGTGGGGCAGGCACTGGATGGCCTTTCTTTCGTTCTCTGCTCCACTCTTTGCCTCTGCATTTCTTTTTGACATGGGTAACTCTGGATTATTATTTTTGGGGTGGATGGGTGATTCTATTCCTCAATCAAAGGCTGTGTCTATTCACTGGATATGGTCTGTAGAGGTTCTAACTCCCCTTTTTTGGGTCCTGGAAACCTGGGGCTTTCTAATGACTACCCACAGTTCTTTCTCCCCTACTGCTACACAACTACTTTCAAATTCCTGAGCCTCTGGACTTCTTCCTGATCTCCTCTCATATGTAAACTTGCCCCCACTTTTACATCTCCCTCATCTCTCCCTCCCAGATTACTCTTTCACTCTACTTCCCAAGATTATTTTATTTCCCCTTTAGAGTAGGACTGTAGGATCAAAATACTGGTATGGTATTCTTCCTTCTTGGGTTTCATATCTTCTTTGAGTTTTATAGTGGGTATTCCAAGCTTCTTTGGGCTAATATCTACTTATCAGTGAGTATTTACCATGTGTGTTCTTTTGTAACTGGGTTACCTCACTCAGGATGATATTTTCTAGTTCCCTCCATTTGCCTGTGAATATCATGAAGTCATTGTTTTTAATAGCTGAGGCGTACTCCATTGTGTAAATATACCATATTTTCTGTATACATTCCTCTGTCGAAGGACATCTGGGTTCTTTCCAGCCTCTGACTATTATAAATAAAGCTGCTATGAACATGGTGGAGCATGTGTCCTTGTTATATATTGAACCATGTTTTGGGTATATGCCCAGGAGTGGTATAGCTGGGTTCTCAGGTAGAACTATTTCCAATTTTCTGAGGAACCACCAAATTGTTTTCCAGAATGGTTGTACCAACTTGCAATCCCACCATCAATGGAGGAGTGTTCTTCCCCTGATTTTGTGTCCCTCCATATGAACTCTTGGTTGGTGCTTTAGTCCCTGGAGCTCAGGGGTGTCTGGTTGGTTGATGTTGTTCTTCCTATGGGGTTGCAAAACCCTTCAGTTCCTTCAGTCCTTTCTCTAACTCCTCCATTGGGGTCCCTATGCTCAGTCCGATGGTTGGCTGTAAGCATCCTCATCTGTATCAGTAAGGCTCTGGCAGAGCCTCCCAGGAGACATCCGTATTAGATTTCTGTCAGCAAGCAATTTCTTGACATCAGCAATACTGACTGCATTTGATGGCTTTACTTGGGATGGATCCCCAGGTAAGGCAGTCTGTGGATGACATTTCCTTCAGTCCCTGCTCCACTCTTTGTTCCTTTATTTTCTCCTGTGAGTATTTTGATCCCTCTTCTAAGAAGTACTGAAGCATCTACATTTTGGTCTTCCTTCTTCTTGAGTTTCATATCGTCTGTGAATATTTTCTTGGGTGTTCTGAGATTTTGGCCTCATATTTATTAGTGATTACATACCATGTGTGTTCTTTTGTGACTGGGTTACCTCACTGAAGATGATATTTTCTAGTTCCATCCATTTGCCTAGAAATTTCAGGAAGTCACTGTTTTTAAAAACTGAGTTGTACTTCATTGTGTAAATGTGCCACGTTTTCTGTATCCATTTTTCTGTTGAAGCACATCTGGGTTCTTTCCAGCCTCTGACTATTATAAATAAGGCTGCTATGAACATAGTGGAGCATGTGTCCTTATTATATGTTGGAATATCTTTTGGGTATATGCCCAGGAGTGGAATAGCTGGGTCCTCAGGTAGTACTATGACCAGTTTTCTGAGGAACCTCCAGACAGTAGAGTGGTTGTACTAGTTTGCAATCCCACCAACAATGGAGGAGTGTTCCATTTTCTCCACATCCTGGACAGCATCTGTTGTTGATTTTAGCCATTCTAACTGGTGTGAGGTGGAATCTCAGGGTTGTTTTAATTTGCATTTCCCTGATGACTAAGGATGTTGAACAATTCTTTATGTGCTTCTCCGCCATTCGAGATTTCTCAGTTGAGAATTCTTTGTTTAGCTCTGTACCCCATTTTGTAATAGGGTTATTTGGTTCTCTGGAGACCAACTTCTTGAGTTCTTTGTATATATTTTTTGTGTATAACCCTCTGCAAGATGTAGAATTGGTAAGGATCTTTTCCTAATCTGTTGGTTGCTGTATTGTCCTAATGACAATGTCCTTTGCCTTACAGAAGCTTTGCAATTTTATGAGGTCCCATTTGTCAATTCTTGATCTTAGAGCATAAGCCATTGCTGTTTTGTTCAGGGAAATTTCCCCAGTGCCCATGTGTTCAAGGCTCTTCCCCACTTTCTCTTCTTTTAGTTTCACTGTATCTGTTTTTATGTGGAGGTCTTTGTTCCATGTGGATTTGAGCTTTGTACAAGGTAATATGATTGGGACAATTTGCATTCTTCTACATGCTGACATCCAGTTGAAATCAGCACCATCTGTTGGAAATGCTGTCTTTTTTCCATTGGATAATTTTTGTGCTTCGGTCAAAGATCAAGTGACCATAGGAGTATGAGTTCATTTCTGGGTCTTCAATTACATTCCATGCATTTACCTGTCTGTCTCTGTACCAATAGCATGCAGTTTTTATCAAGATTACTCTGTAATACAGCTTGAGGTCAGAGATGGTGATTCCCCTAGAAGGTCTTTTATTGTTGGGAATATTTTTTGCTATCCTGGATTTTTTGCCTTTCCAAATGAATTTGCAAATTGCTCTTTCTAATTCAAAATTTACTTTTGTAAGAATGTTTTAGGATCATTTCACAATAATGTTTTATGAGGGACAAATGTTCTACAAACTTCTTTTGTATTGTTTATTATCTATTTTCACACAATTTGTAAACTCTTCCAATTTAGTTAAACTATGGAAATTCCCCAATCTCCAGTAACTTGTATCTGAGATTTTTGTTTGAGATTTTTGTCCTCCCCACCTTACAGACTTCCTATTAATGGATTGCCAGAAGAAATGTTTATCAATCACCTGACATTCATTTTCTTACCTTATATCCTTTTCTCTACCTACCCCCAAAAATGGCAATCCCTGAGAAAAATAAACAAACACAAAACAAAAGCAGCAGCAACAATAAAAACTATCCCTTTCTCTATAATCCTTTCCAATAGCTTTGCCATTATTCTTGGACTAAAGATTTCTCCTCCACTGGTCATTTCTCCATATAAAGACTATGCTGCTGTTGAGTCAGTTTTTCACTGCCTGAATATTTTTTATCCAGTTTATATAAAGTCAAGTGAATAATTTTCATTTATATAGCTACAATTTTGTCTTTTTATTTTCTCCGCTTCTCACAAAGTTGGGTGCGGTACGTCATTGCTTTTTTTTTCTTTTAGTATTTATTTTACATTTTCTCATTTGATTTCTTCTTTTAACTATCATTTACTAGTATACTACTTAATTTTACATGTGTGAGAACTTCTCATATTTCCTTCTGTTTTTGAGGTCTAATTTAATTCCATTCTTCAATATGAAATTAAGTGATAAAATGAATTATAATTGTATGTCTTTCCATTCTCAGGAAGAGACAATATTTCTGTCTTGTAATTAGAGACAGAAAGGCCACTCTTCTGGCCACATCTGCATAATCTACAACTTTTATCAGACTCAACTGAATGAAGAAATAAGGGAGTAGTTTTTCATTGAAGTGCCATTGATTCTACAATTTTTTCTAAGTTTTACCGTAGTTTAGTTAATCAAATGTTTATTCATGACTCTAGGGTACTCTATAGAGACTTTATGTGATTTTACATATAAGGTATTTTTTACATTATGTTCACTTCTCTTAGAAAATCTTTCATATTGCTTCATATATTATGAATTTAGAAGTTGAATATCACTTTTATGTGTGAATAAACTTTTACTAGGAAAAAGAAAATTTCTTTATTGAAAACTCCATAGTAACTCTCATTTTCTAAGGCAACCTTCTCCATTTTAGAATGCAAATACCTGTTATTATCAGGAGTAAGGTAGTTTTTCTTTATTATCAAAGAATTTTATAGACAAATGAACCAATAATCTAAGTTTCTATTGTACAAACTAAATTTTATTGCACAAATCTTGGGTTAAACACAACTGCTTTAAATAATTTCATTTTAATTATACATACATTTCAGTTATACATTCAGAATAAAAAAGTAATTGCAGCTATTATATTTATGGAACCTTCAACATGGTCTTTTTTTTCTATCCATTGCTGAGATGAAATACTTTGAGAAATGCAGTTTCAGAGCACGGTTCAGTTATTTGACCTCAAAATTTTAGAGTTTGAATCATCAATGTCAAGAAGTCAAGCTGGAATTAAGTTAACTCATCAAATTGCCACATAACAATCCCAGTCAAGAGCAGAGGGAAATATATTAATGCATACATGCTAAGTAAGCTCAGCTTACTTTCTCCAGTATCACACAGTGGCCAAGGAACAGTGTCACCCACGATGGACAGTTCTCAATTTCAATCCCATAGTCCCTCAGCAGTTTGCACATAGACCAACCTAATCTAGACAATTCCTCATTAAACCTCTGTTCCTTCCTTATTCAGTATTGTGCAAAATTTATTATCAACTTAACAATCACAAGTTTGAAGAGATGACATGGAGATAAGACCACTAACTGCTTTGTAGAGGACATGGTTTTGATTTTTAACACCCACAGGGCAGCTCACTATAAGGTCAATACCTGGTAATCAGGCACCAACATTCACATGATACCTACATATATATATATATATATAGGCAAAAACTCATATGTATATAAACATATATATGGTATATATATTATAATAAAATTTTCAAAATTCAAAACCCTAGCCATACACTAATCTATTTAAAATATAGCTTTAGACCTTGTCCCCAAATAACAACCCTCAAAAAAAAAAATTCGAAAGAGCCATTTTCTAAACTTTGGATAACAGATTAGTAATCTGTTATTGCTGAGCATGTTGAGCTAATTATGCAAATCTCATCATTGGTAACACTTTAAAAGAGCTAAGTGTAGCAGAACAATAGGTCAAAAATAAAATTTTAGAGACTCTTAGCACAGAAAACAGTGGGGAAATGGAGAAAAATGTGTTAATTTGTCTGTAAATAGTATATGTCTCACCTATCAGGAGATGTGTTGATGGGTCCATCATCTTAAAATGTTGTGTGTACATGAAAACCAATAGAAATATACATTTTATCTGTCATTTTATTTATGAGTAGGTTATATGCCATCAAAGATTACAGTGCCTTGGTAATAGATTCATACACTACACAACTAATCTCTTTGTAGACAAAATAAATCAAATGAGAAAACTAAAAATATAGAGTGTAATTTAGACATTGGTCTGGAAAGCTTGTTCTGGGTTCTGTGATCACTAATATGTTGCTAAGAAGTACAAACACTAAATAAGATGAAGAGGTTTTGCAGGAATGTAAGCGACAAGAGATGGTGATTGTAGGTAAGTATGATCAAAGTTCACTACATACGCATATGAAATATCTTAATAAAACTCATTATGTGTAGCTAGCATGTGTTAATAAAAACAAAAATATGGTGTTGAAAATGGTTCAGGTGTTAAGAGCACTGTCTGCTTTTTGGTACAACCTAGGTTCAGTTTCTAGCACACATCTAATATTTCATAATAATCTGTAACTGCAATCACAGGGGATCTGATGCTCTCTTCTGCCTCCTTGAGTAACTAGTATGCACATGTTACATAGAAATACATGTAAGCAAAATGTTCATACATGTAAATAATAAAATGAGTGGATTGTATCAAGGTATCTAATACTTTATGCCATAAAGTAAGAGTCAAAGAATCTGTGTAGTGAATGACAATTTCACATTCTGTTTGCTGATCCTTGTTAGTCACTACAGATAATGAATAATGTTATGGCTGTCTTTCTTGAATAGACAATTTCCTCTATTTCTACCTTTTCTATAAAGTATTGTAAGCTTTTGTGATCATAATTTTAGTTCTAACATCTTTGTTCTAATATTCCATGAATAGATTTTATAGTTTACATCAAGTAGTTATGAGTAGTGGTTTTCCTGATATATGGAAAACTTAGGAAAATATTTTGTTCATTCAAACTTACAGTGAAAAAAAGATGTATTTGTGAGTTTATGTAATATTTTGCTAATTTCTGCTACCTAGTGAATAGGAAGTTTTTCATATACATCTATTTTAGAATAATTGAGAAGAGCCACAATTTTATATGCTATATGTATGTGTCTAGAAGGGGCAAAGGTTATCCAGAAGATGGCATGTTCCTATTGGACAGTGAAGGTTGATGACTGTGTGTAAGCCCTAATACCCACAGGGATGCTGCTGGACGTCCTTATCTAAGGCATATTGCTGTCCCAAGCTGTGTTCTGTGCAATAGGAATTGTCCCTTTGGTAATAAACACCCCAGTCTTCATACAACCAGTAACACTATTTGTAAACATTGAATTGTCCCATTCGGCAATGACTGAAATCACTATACATAATTGGATTAGAATATGTAAATCACCTTTGACAATTGCAAAACAACTTCAAATTACATTACATAAACTTAGCTGAAGCTAATGTAGACCATGCAGCATGTAATTGGTGCAGAAGGTCTTTCAAAAAGATAAGATGTAATGTCACTGCACCCTCCAAATAAGCTTGGAGCAGAAAATTGTCTTGTTTTCTCTATGTAAACCCAGATTTGTAGTCTAATGTCTTTTTGCTCTCCTTGAGGTTGCCTTTACTGCTTCAGATCTTCCAGGGAATGCCTATACCAGAGACTCAAACACTTAGGAATTTATTTATAAAGCAAACAGATTCTGAAAGACAACACTCTGAAATTAGGGAATGAAGCAAAACAACCCTGACATTTTGTGGGTTTATTCATTTCCTTTGTGAGGCAGAAATTATTCATGTGGATAATCAAGTAAAGAAGTCTATGTAATTAGTATTCTTTTCAATAGAGCTTTGGATGTGGTTTCTGTCTTGAGTTACTGAGTTAGAAAGGCCCAAACTGAGGTTCTTCTACTTGACTGTACTCAGGTACCACTCATTTAAAGAGAAAACTCCAGGAATCATGTCCCTAAATTTTGATCTGAGGTGGTTGGCAATCTGTTTCATTTAGTAAGCATTTTGGGTGATTGGTTTAACATATACTTACAAGAAAATTTTATTTTCAGAAACATTGACCTGAGTAGATATTTTTCTAGAGTTAGGAAAGACTATAGATCCTAATAGGCTAAAAGCAAACAGAAATGCTAGACAATATTTAATCAAAATGTATTCAAAATGTAGCTGAGTTCATGAGAATGAAGGAAGACTCCCTGGTCCCAAGCCAGAGACTCCATAAGTAATTGTCATGTAAACGTTTCAAGTATCTATGTAAACAGTTCCATTTAATTATTGTATTTATTTATTCTTACCACAAATATACAAAGTGGAACCACTATGAACTTACACAGCCGTTGCAGCTAGCAAGGTAAAACAGATATACAGAGGCAAGATAACTCCAAACTAAAATATGCAGTAATTTTAAAAATTTTAGTGACTTTATGTATATGGTATGCCTGTGTGTATGTGGGTGTGTGTGTGTACATATGTGCAACAGTGTATATATGGAAGGCAGAGGGCAAACCATGGAAGCCAGTTCTCTTCTTGCACACTGTGAGTTGTGGGTATCAAATTCAAGTTCTTAAGCTTAACACTGAGTGCCTTTACTGACTGAGTCATCTTGTCAGCTAATCTCATAAATTTTATAGTTACAGTTGAATCCAACAAATATACTACCAATATAATACTTTCAACTATAGCCAACTTCTTAGATAATGAGTAGTCACAAATGTCTATTGTTTAGAAGAAAAAGGTGTGTGATATCTTATACTTAATTTGATTATTATATCACAATCTGATGGTGCATCATTTTCTGAGTCATGAATTGTCCATTTAAGCACCATGGAACACTTAAGTAATTTCTGTTGTTTAAACCATCTAGACCCTGATACTTTGTTATTGTAGCTTTGGCAAGCCGTCAAATTATACATGATGTCTATTATCTCACATACAACTCCTAAGGGCTTAGACAACCTGTTCAGCTTTGAGCATACTTCATATTTGGCTATACTAGTTCTGTATGCATTCTGTGCTGCTTACATAAGTTATAATTTTCAATTCTACTTTATACCACCTTCTTTATTCTATTACATTTAAAGGTTTTCAATAAGTCCTCTTCTGCTCAGATTTTACTGTTAACTTGACATAAACTAGTGTCATAAGGGAAGAGTGAACTACAATTGAGAGATTATGTTGATTTGATTGGCCTATGGGCATGTCTGTGGGGGTATTCTCATGCTTGATAACTGATGTAGGGAATATCAGTCCAATGTGAGTGGTACATCCTTAGGCTGGTAGGTGTGGGCTACATAAGAAAGCTAGCTGAGCATGAGCCAAAGTGAAATCAAGCAAGTAAACATTTTTTTCTATTGTTTCTACAATTCCTGCCCTGATGTCTCTCAGTGATGGATTGTGATCTGGAAATGGAAGCTAAGTAAAATTGGTACTTTGGTCAGTGTTTTATTACCAGCAACAAAGAAGTAAAAGCACATACACTGAATCTATTAGAAGAGAAATTTGGAAAGAACCTCATAGGGGAAATTTTCCTGAACACCAATGGCCTAGGCTCTACGATCAACTATAGACAAATTGGATTTCATAAAATTGAAAATCTTCTGTAAGGCAAAGGACACTATCATCAAGATAAAATAGCAACCTACAGAATAGGAAAAGATCTTTATTAGAAGGCTAATGTCCAATATATAAAACGAACTCAAGAAGTTAGACTCCAGAGAACCAAATAACTCCAGTAAAACTGGGATACAGAGCTAACCAAAGAATTCCCAACCAAGAAATATCAAATGGGTGAGAAAAACCTAAAGAAATGTTCAACATCCTTAGTCATCAGGGAAATGCAAATCAAAGCGACCCTGAGATTCTACCAAACACCAGTCAGAATGGCTAAGATCAAAAACTCAGATGCCAACAGATGCTGGCCAGGATGTGGAGAAAATGGAACACTCCTCCATTATTAGTGGGATTGCAAACTGGTACAACCACTCTGGAAATCAGTCTGGCAGGTTCTCAGAAAATTGGACATAGTACTATCTGAGGACTCAGCTATACCACTCCTGGGCATATACCCAAAAGATGCTTCAACATACAACAAAGACACATGCCCCACTATGTTCATAGAAGCCTTATTATAATAGAAGCTGGAAAGAACACAGATGTCCTTCAACAGAGGAATGGATTTGAAAAATGTGGTACATCTATACAATGGAGTACTACTCAGCTCTCAAAAGCAATGGCTTCATGAAATTCATAGACAAATGGATGGAACTAGAAAACATCATTGTGAATGAAGTAACCCAGTCACAAAAGGACACTCATGGTATGTACTCACTGATAAGTGAATATTAAGCAAAAAGAAGCTTAGAATATCCATGATATAACTTAAAAGACAATATGAAACTCAAAAAGAAGGAAGACCAAAGTGTGGATGCTTCATTCCTACTTAAAAGGGGGAACAAAATAGTCACAGGAGGCAGAGTCTGGGAGGATATTGGGTGGAAAACAGGAGGCAGAGAGGGAAATGGTGGGGGGCAGAATCAGCTGTGGGAGGAGACTGGGAGATGTACAGAGGGTCAGGAAATTAACAGCTGTTTGTAGCAGTGGGGGATGGGAAACTAGGGATAGTCACCAGAAATTCCCAGATGCCAGGAAAGCAAGAGGCTCCCACAACCCAAAGAGGATGACATTAGCTGAAATACCTAACATATAGGAGAGAGAACCTTTAGAGACCATATCCAGAAGTTAGACATGGCCCCCGGTTAAGGGATGGGGCCACCCACCCTTCTCAAAAGTTTTAGTCTAGAATTGTTCCTGTCTAAAGGAAATGCAGGGACAAAGAGTAGAGCAGAGACTGAAGGAAAGGCCATCCATAAACTGCCCGACCTGGGGATCCCTCCTATATGCAGCCACCATACCCTGACTGCTGCTGATACCAAGAAGTACTTGCTGACAGGAGCCTAAAATAGCAACCTGCTGAGAGGCTCTGACTAATACAGATGGAGATGCTTGTAGTCAATCACCTGACTGAGCACAGAGACTGCAGTGGAGGAGTTAGGGGAAGGACTGAAGGAGCTGAAGGGTTTTGAAAGCCCATAGGAAGAACAACAATATCAACCAACCAGACACTCCAGAGCTCCTTGGGACTAAACCACCAAGCAAAGAGTTTACATGGAGGAACCCATGACTCCAGCTGCATACGTTGTAGAGGATGGCATTGCCTGGTATCAATGGGAGGGGAGACCCTTTGTCTTGTGACAGCTTGATGTCTTAGTATAGGGGAGTGCTAAGGCTGTGAGACAGGAGTGGGTGGGTAAGTGGGGGAGCACCCTCACAGAAGCAGGGGGAAGAGGAAGTAGGATGGGGATTTGCATAGGGGAAACTGGGAAGCAGCATAACATTTGAAATGTAAATAAATGAAATAACCAATAATAAATAAACAACTGAAAAAAGAAAGAAGCAAAATAGAATATTATGTTCATTCCAACATGTGTTTTTAGAAAATCAATATGTTTGAAAATTCTGGGGATTTTACTCTTTTTGTTTATGCTTTGTTACTGAATTTTCATGGATATAAAATTGTCTGTCTCTGTCTTATTGTTAACTTAGTGAATTTATATTATGTATGTGATGTGGGAAAAATCAGCTTTTACAGAAAAATATATAATTCATTGTAGTTGTATACTGCTGAGAAATAAGGACAAAGTTGGTAATTTATACAATACACAGTTATCATCTCTCAATATCTATGGATCACAAGTATAGGTGTGGCTTATCTCTGTTGTCTGTTTTAATTTTCATAAAGCTGCACTCAGAATATTGGTCAGCGTTTTTCTAGAGACTTGACTAAAAGCAGATTTACTTTCTTGTTTTTTTTGAGTTATCAAAATATATTTTAATTTATTTGAACAAAAAGATTTAAAATGTGATTTTACTAGCATAGTTTTATCATTTTATGCATCATCTGTACTCAATTTATTATTGTTTTCTTTTTTTTACACTTCAGATTTTATTTCCCTCTCCATCTACCCTCTGACTGTTCCACATCCTATACCTACTCCCCACCCCCTGTCTCCATGAGGATGTCTCTACCCACCCTACCCCACCAGACCTCTAAAATCCCTGGGGCTTCTACTCTCTTGAGGGTTAGGTGAAACTTCACTGACTGACTCCAGACCCAGGAGTCCTCTGCTGTATATGTGTTGGAAACCTCATCGCAGCTGGTGAATGCTGCCAGGTTGGTGATCCTGGTTGGTGATTCAGTGTCTGAAAGATCTCGGGGTCCAGGTTAATTGAGACTGCTGGTCCTCCTACAAGGTTGCCCTCCTCCTCGGTTTCTTCCAGCATTTCCTTAATTCAACCACAGGGGTCAGCAGCTTCTGTTCATTGGTTGGGTGCAAATATCTGCATCTGACTCTTTCAGCTGCTTGTTGGGTCTTTTGGAGGGCAGTCATGATAGGCCCCTTTTATGAGCACACCATAGCCTCAGTAATGGTGTCAGGTCTGGGAGCCTCCCCTTGAGCTGGATCTCACTTTGGGCCTGTTGTTGGACCCTCTTTTCTTAGACTCTTCTCCATTTCCTTCTCTGAAGTTTTTTTTAGACAGCAATTATTATGGGTCAGTTTTGACTCTTTTAGCAACACTCTCCATCCCTCACTTGATACTCTGTCTTTCTGCTGGGGGTGGGCTCTACAAGTTCCCTCTCCCCGCTGTAGGGCATTTCATCTAGGGTCTCTCCCTTTGAGTCCTGAGAGCCTCTGACCTCCCAGGTCTCTGGTACATTCTGGAGGGTCCTCCTAACCTCCTACCTCACGAGCGAGGTTGCCTGTTTCCATTCTTTCTACTGACCCTCATGGCTTCAGTCATTTTAACTTACCTAATACCAGAATATATTCCCCTCCCTCAAGTCCCCTTTCCGTCCCCTGTCTCTTCCTCCCCCTTTGTGGTTGCTTTCAACTCCTTCCCAAGTGGAACTGAAGTGTCCTCACTTGGGCCCTTCAGCTTGTTGATCTTTTTGAATTCTGTGGACTCTATCTTTGGTATTCTGTATGTTTTGGGGGTGAATATCCACTCATTAATGAGTACATACCATGCATGTACTTTGGGTCTGAGTTATGTCATTCAGGATGATATTTACTAGTTCCATCCATTTGCCTGCAAAACTCAGGATGTCCTCATTCTCAATAGCTGAGTAGTATTCCATTGTATAAATGAACCACATTTTCTGTATTTATTCTTCTGCCGTGAGACATCTGGGTTGTTTCTGGATTCTGGCTATCACAAATTAGGATGCTATGAACATAGTGGAAAACATACTCCTGTGGCATAGTGGGGCATTTTTTTTTGCTTTCAATCTACGTCATTTGTGTGTAGAATCCATTTTCTTGCCTTTATTGTATTGAAGACTGCTGACCTCTTACTGGCCATTAGCTTGAAGCATCATCTAGATTCTGGAGACACCTTACAGAGATTCTTATCACATAGCCTTACTTAAAGTATCTACTTACTTCACCAGCTCAAAGAGAGAGTCTGTTATGAAGGAACTGAAGAAAAGAATTATATAATGCAACATAGCCACAGAACATATACATCCTAACCTATGTTTTACATTCTAATTAATTTTTATTGCTTAAATAAACAGCATAACCTAAAGAAGTTTAAAGAAGAAAGGGTTTGTTTCTGCAGGAACTGAAACAGACATCTTAGAGAAACTTTACTTAATGCTTTGCTTCCTCTGTCTTAGCAGCGTGCATTCTTTTTTTTCTTTTTTTTCTTTATTAATTTCAGTATTTCTTATTTACATTTCAAATGTTATTCCCTTTCCCAGTTTCCGGGCCAAAATCCCCCTAACCCCTCCCACTCCCATTCCATATGGGTGTTCCCCTCCACATCCTCCCCCCCTTGCAGCCCTCCCCCCAACAATCACAGTCACTGGGGGTTCAGTCTTAGCAGGATCAAGGGCTTCCCCTTCCTCTGGTGATCTTACTAGGCTATTCATTGCTACCTATAAGGTTAGAGTCCAGGATCAGTCCATGTATAGTCTTTGGGTAGTGGCTTAGTCCCTGGAAGCTCTGGTTGGTTGGCATTGTTGTTCATATGGGGTCTCCAGCCCCTTCAAGCTCTTCCAGTCCTTTCTCTGATTCCTTCAACGGGGGTCCTATTCTCAGTTCAGTGGTTTGCTGCTGGCATTCGCCTCTGTATTTGCTATATTCCGGCTGTGTCTCTCAGGAGAGATCTACATCCGGTTCCTATCCGCCTGCACTTCTTTGCTTCATCCATCTTATCTAGTTTGGTGGCTGGATATGTATGGGCCACATGTGGGGCAGGCTCTGAATGGGTGTTTTTTCGGGCTCTGTTTAATCTTTGTCTCCCTATTCGCTGCAAAGGGTATTCTTGTTCCCCTTTTAAAGAAGGAGTGAAGCATTTGCATTTTGATCATCCTTCTTGAGTTTCATGTGTTCTGTACTTCTAGGGTAATTCAAGCATTTGGGCTAATAATCACTTATCAATGAATGCATATCATGTGTGTTTTTCTGCAATTGGGTTACCTCACTCAGGATGATATTTTCAAGTTCCCTCCATTTGCCTATGAATTTCATAAAGTCATTGTATTTGATAGTTGAGTAATATTCCATTGTGAGATGTACGACATTTTCTGTATTCATTCCTCTGTTGAAGGGCATCTGGGTTCTTCCCAGCTTCTGGCTATTATAAATTAGGCTGCTATGAACATAGTGGAGCATGTGTCTTTGGTATATGTTCGGGCATCTTTTGGGTATATGCCCAAGACAGGTATAGCTGGATCCTCAGGTAGTTCAATGTCCAATTTTCTGTGGAACCTCCAGCCTGATTTCCAGAATGGTTGTACCAGTCTGCAATCCCAACAACAATGAAGGAGTGTTCCTCTTTCTCCACATCCTCACCAGCATTTGCGGACACGTGAGTTTTTGATCTTAGCCATTCTCACTGGTGTGAGGTGAAATCTCAGGGTTGTTTTGATTTGCATTTCCCTTTTGCCTAAAGATGTTGAACATTTCTTTAGGTATTTCTCAGCCATTCAGCATTCCTCAGCTGTGAATTCGTTGTTTAGCTCTGAACCCTATTTTTTTAATACGGTTATTTGTCTCCCTGCAGTCTAACTTCTTGAGTTCTTTGTATATTTTGGATATAAGCCCTCTATCTGTTGTAGGGTTGGTAAAGATCTTTTCCCAATCTGTTGGTTGCCATTTTGTCCTAACCACAGTGTCCTTTGCCTTACAGAAGCTTTGCAGTTTCATGAGATCCCATTTGTCGATTCTTGATCTTAGAGCATAAGCCATTGGTGTTTTGTTCAGGAAATTTTCTCCTCTGACCATGTGTTCGAGGTGCTTCCCCATTTTTCTTTTATTAGTTTGATTGTGTCTGGTTTGATATGGAGGTCCTTCATCCACTTGAACTTAAGCTTTGTACAGGGTGATAAGCATGGATCCATCTGCATTCTTCTACATATTGACCTCCAGTTGAACCAGGACCACTTGCTGAAAATGCTATCTTTTTTCCATTGGATGGTTTTGGCTCCTTTGTCAAAAATAAAGTGACCATAGGTGTGTTGGTTCATTTCTGGGTCTTCAATTCTATTCCATTGGTCTATCTGCCAGGCTCTGTACCAATACCATGCAGTTTTTATCACTGTTGCTCTAATACTGCTTGAGTTCAGGAATACTGATTCCCCCTGAAGCCCTTTTATTGTTGAGGATAGTTTTACCTATCCTGGGTTTTTTTGTTATGCCAGATGAATTTGCAAATTGTTCTGTCTAACTTTTTGAAGAATTGGATTGGTATTTTGATGGGGATTTCATTGAATCTGTAGATCGCTTTTGGTAAAATGGCCATTTTTACTATATTAAGCCTGCCAATCCATGAACGTGGGAGATCTTTCCATCTTCTGAGGTCTTCATCAATTTCTTTCTTCAGAGGGTTGAAGTT
This sequence comes from Rattus norvegicus, assembly GCF_021556685.1. Lineage (NCBI taxonomy): Eukaryota > Metazoa > Chordata > Mammalia > Rodentia > Muridae > Rattus > Rattus norvegicus. The sequence continues at coordinate 153,572,348 of NC_141554.1, read as the reverse complement.
CTTATTGTACAGATCTTTTACTTGCTTGGTTAAAGTCACACCGAGGTACTTTATATTAATTGGGACTATTATGAAGGGTGTCGTTTCCCTAATTTCTTTCTCGGCATGTTTCACTTTTGTGTAGAGGAAGGCTACTGATTTATTTGAGTTAATTTTATACCCAGCCACTTTGCTGAAGTCGTTTATCAGCTTTAGTAGTTCTCTGGTGGAACTTTTGAGATCAATATACTATCATATCATCTGCAAATAGTGATATTTTGATTTCTTCTTTTCCAATCTGTATCCCCTTGATTTCCTTTTGTTGTCGGATTGCTCTGGCTAGAACTTCAAGAAGTATATTGAATAAGTAGGGAGAGAGTGGGCAGCCTTCTCTAGTCCCTGATTTTAGTGGGATTGCTTCAAGTTTCTCTCCATTTAGTTTAATATTAGAGACTGTTTGCTGTATATGGCTTTTACTATGTTTAGGTATGGGCCTTGAATTCCTATCCTTTCCAAGACTTTTATCATGAAGGGGTGTTGAATTTTGTCAAATGCTTTCTCAGCATCAAGTGAAATGATCATGTGGTTTCATTCTTTCAGTTTGTTTCTATAATTCATCACGTTGATGGTTTTCCGTATATTAAACCATCCCTGCATGCCTGGGATGAAGCCTACTTGATTATGGTAGATGATTGTTTTGATGTGCTGTTGGATTCGGTTTGCCAGAATCTTATTGAGTATTTTTGCGTCGATATTCATAAGGGAAATTGGTCTGAAGTTCTCTTTCTTTGTTGGGTCTTTGTGTGGTTTAGGTATAAGAGTAATTGTGGCTTCATAGAAGGAATTCGGTAGTGCTCTATCTGTTTCAATTTTGTGGAATAGTTTGGATAATATTGGTATGAGGTCTTCTAGGAAGGTCTGATAGAATTCTGCACTAAACCCATCCTGGACCTGGGCTCTTTTTGGTTGGGAGACCTTTAATGACTGCTTCTATTTCGTTAGGAGTTATGGAGTTGTTTAAATGGTTTATCTGGTCTTGATTTAACTTCGGTACCTGGTATCTGTCTAGGAAATTGTCCATTTTCTGCAGATTTTCAAGTTTAGTAGAATATAGGCTTTTTTAGTAGGATCTAAGGATTTTTTGAATTTCCTCTGATTCTGTAGTTATGTCTCCTTTTTCTTTTCTGATTTTGTTAATTTGGGCATAGTCTCTGTGTCTTCTGGTTAGTCTGGCTAAGGGTTTATCTATCTCGTGGATTTTCTCAAAGAACCAACTTTTGGTTCTGTTGATTATTTTTGTGTAGTCCTTTTTCTTTCTACTTGGTTGATTTCAGCTCTGAGTTTGATTATTTCCTGCTTTCTCCTCCTCCTGGGTCTTTTTGTTCTAGAGCTTTTAGGTGTGCAGTCCAGCTGCTGACATATGCTCTCTCCTGTTTCTTTCTTCAGGCACTCAGAGCTATGAGTTTTTCTCTTAGCATGGCTTTCATTGTGTCCCATAAGTTTGGGTATGTTGTACCTTCATTTTCATTAAATTCTTAGAAGTCTTTAATTTCTTTTTTTAGTTTTTCCTTGACTAGGTTATCGTTGAATAGACCATTGTTCAACTTCTATGTATATGTGGGCGTTCTTCCCTTATTTTTATTGAAGACAAGCTTTAGCCCATGGTGGTCTGATAGGACGCAAATGGGATTATTTCTATCTTTCTGTATCTGTTGAGGCCTGGTTTTTTTGTCCAATTATATGGTCAAATTTGGAAAAAGTACCATGAGGTGCTGAGAAGAATGTACATCCTTTTGCTTTAGGATAGAATGGTTTATAAATATCTGTTAAGTCCATTTCGTTCATGACTTCTCTTAGTCTGTCTATGTCTCTGTTTAATTTCTGTTTCCCTGACCTGTCCATTGATGAGAGTGGGGTGTTGAAATCTCCTACTATTATTGTGTGAGGTGCAATGTGTGCTTTGATCTTTAGTAAGGTTTCTTTTACGTATGTAGGTGCCCTTGTATTTGGAGCATAGATATTTAGGATTGAGAGTTCATCTTGGTGGATTTTTCCTTTGATGAATATGAAGTGTCCTTCCTTATCTTTTTTGATGACTTTTAGTTGAAAATTAATTTTATTCGATATTAGAATGGCTACTCCAGCTTGCTTCTTCTGATCATTTGCTTGGAAAGTTGTTTTCCAGCCTTTCACTCTGAGGTAGTGTCTGTCTTTGTCTCTGAGGTGTGTTTCCTGTAGGCAGCAGAATGCAGGGTCCTCATTGTGTATCTAGTTTGTTAATTTATATCTTTTTATTGGGGAGTTGAGACCATTGATGTTGAGAGATATTAAGGAATAGTGATTATTGCTTCCTGTTATATTCATATTTGGATGTGAGGTCATGTTTGTGTGCTTTTCTTCTCTTTGTTTTGTTGCCAAGATGATTAGTTTCTTGCTTCTTCTAGGGTGTAGCTTGCCTCCTTATGTTTGGTTTTGCCATTAATTATCCTTTGTAGGACTGGATTTGTAGAAAGATATTGTGTAAATTTGGTTTTGTCATGGAATATCTTGGTTTCTCCATCTATGTTAATTGAGAGTTTTGCAGGATACAGTAACATGGCCTGCCAATTGTGTTCTCTTAGGGTCTGTATGACATCTGTCCAGGACCTTCTGCCTTTCATAGTCTCTGACGAGATGTCTGGTGTGATTCTGATAGGTCTGCCTTTATATGTTACTTGACCTTTTTTCTTTACTGCTTTTAATATTCTTTCTTTATTTTGTGCATTTGCTTTGTTGACTATTATGTGATGGGAGGAGTTTCTTTTCTGGTCCAATCTATTTGGAGTTCTGTAAGCTTCTTGTATGTTTATGGACATCTCTCTCTTTAGGTTAGGAAAGTCTTCTTCTATGATTTTGTTGAAAATATTTACTGGTCCTTTGAGCTGGGAGTCTTCACTGTCTTCTATACCTATTATCCTAAGGTTTGATTCTCATTGAGTCCTGGATTTCCTGTATATTTTGGACCAGTAGCTTTTTCCGTTTTACACATTCTTATACAGCCTAATCCTACCTGCCTACGGATTGTATTGCTCAGACTGGGATTGGCCCTCTCACAGCAATCATGAATCAAGATTAGTTAATTCCCATAGATATATCCGCAAGCCAGTCTGATACAGACAATTTCAAACTCCAGGTTCTCTCTTTCCAGGTGACTCTAGTATATATCAAGTTGTCAATAAAAATCAACTAGCATACTATATAATATAGTCATAGGATTGATATCTCATGGATTTTTGCAAAAAAATATTAGAATGAATTCATTAATTCTCTACCCAGCTGGAGGAAATTGCCAAACTTCATGAATAATAGGAGGTAGATGATATTAGAGGTTATATTAAGGTGTATTTAAATATGCATTTTCCAATCATTACCTTTTACATAAGGGATCTTTACACTCCTCTTTATAGAGACAGTGCCCCATTTATCCCTACACAATCAATTTTGTAGGTTTGTTAAACAAGCATCTTACACATATTGTCAGGCATACCTAAATTCCATTTTTTTCAGGACTATAGTGTTGCAATATTTAGTTATGAATTCAAATATACAACAATTCAACTCTACTATCAGAAAGAACCCAATTAATTCTATCAAACATATTTATCTTCCTAATTTTACAGGCTTATGCAACCTCCTTGCTGGGGTTTGAACCTTTTAGTTTCATAGAGGAGATTAAAAAGGAAATAAGTGTTTTGTGCCTTTTTGGTGTTTTCTTTTTGAAACCTCTCTTACAGTGGACTTTCCTGCTCTCAATATTTTGCCTCTTCAATATGGATTAGCCAGATCAACCCTCTTTTGAGCCTCTGTCCGAGGTATTTGCAATGAAGACCACCCACTTCATGCTATCAAGGACAGGGATTTTACCGAGAGATTTAGGAAAATGGACATTAATTTCTTTATAACACTGTAAACAGTATGTTCTATTGTAAGCAACATTATTCAGTAAAGTCTTCAGGTTCTCATAAAATGATAAATTGTAGCTTTTACAAGTAAGATATTATAGCTGCTCATTCAATCCTTCTTTATATTCACATAGTCTCAAATAACATTCATATATTTCAAATGTTTTTAATTTCATTGTACTAATAAAATGGCTTGGTAGTAACAACTTAGGTATTTCTAAATCACTGAATCTTTTAAATTACATTTACAATGAAAGATGATTCACGCTAGTCATTCAGTTCTTCACAATCGAGGCAAGATACTCATTAGTTTAATGTTTCTACCCCTATTGTGACAGAAATGCATAATAGCACAGCCTAAGTAATGTGAAATTATTGAACAAAGTAGAGAAAATTCAATAAGCATTACTTACAAGTTGTAATTCTTAAGCTCATCTTCATATTTCTTTAGCTGAAAATTACATGAGAGGTTGTGAAAAGCTTGCTGCATTTTCCATTATCATCCCATACTATTTTGACTTTTCCTCAAGAAAAAGGAACAAAACTAATATTGGATATCTTAGTCCTCATGAGTTTTCAGATGAAACAGTACAGAACATGGAGGTATAAAAAGTATATGTATTGTCATCAATGCATATTGTAGTGTAACAGAGACTAGAGAATCAGAGTATATATACCTTAAAATAACATAAAGAAGTCAATGTCTGATTGCCATAGGTCCAAATTTTCTATTAGGCTTAAACATATTTAAAACACAAAAAGTATCCTGACTTTTCTTTTTAAATCAGAACAAAGATTTCTGGAAGTCTCAGTTTTACACCATTCAGTGTTTTCATTTTCTTGACTTCAGTTTTTCTTCAAGAAATTAAATGATTGTGCTCATCTAGTTACTAGATAGTAATAATAGCTTTTATGCATTCGATTTACCTTAATGTAGCCATTGAGGTAACACTTTTATTGACATTCCTATATTTTATAATTTAAATCTCATTGATATTTCAATTATGAGACCAAATAATTGAATATTATTTTATAAAGTTTTACTTACCATTCTAAGACATATATGCTATTAGATCATACTATTATGAGCATGGCATTAAATAGCATTTAATAAAATTTCTAGATATAATGGTCTTAGTTCTCTAATTATAGATACCATAGCAGTTGGAATAAACTTGGCCCATGAAAACTGGTTGTATTAAGGGTTGTGACCTACCCAGGGAGGGGGGAGGTCTGGTGGGGTAGTGGGTGAGTGGGGTGGTAGGAACATCCTTATGGAGAAGGATGAGGGAGGAGATATGGGATGTGGAACAGTCAGAAGGTGGACCTGGAGTGGGGGTAGATCTGGATTGTAAAAAAAGATGAAATGAAGTTAAAAAACATAACACCAGAATAAAAGAGGGCCATCATATAATACATATGTTTGCTTTGATGGAGATATTCTTTCAGTTGTATTTATAAGGTTGATAACAAAAATAAAGTCCGTTCTATTTGTACTTTCTGTGACTGAGGTTGTAAACCTGGACATATAATGAAAAATAAAACACGTGTCCAGACATAATAAAATAAAAAAAAGAGATGTGGGCTAATTGGAAGAAGTTCAACACTGTAGGGGTGGGCTTTGGAGTCCTATGCCCAAGCTCCACCCAGTGTGGAAGAGATTCCTCCTGCCTGCCTTAAGATCATGATGTAGAGTTCTCTGCACCCAAATCCCATGGAAGGGAGAGCTAAACCTTCAGAGAGGCAGACAAGCCTGGGAAACCAGAAGAGACTGCTCTCTGCACACACAACTCAGACACCAGAGGAAAAAGCCAAAGACCATCTGGAACCCTGGTGCACTGAAGCTCCCGGAAGGGGCAGCACAGGTCTTCCTGGCTGCTGCCGCTGCAGAGAGCCCGTGGGTAGCACCCCACGAGTGAAATTGAGCCTCGGGACCACAGGTAAGACCAACTTTTCTGCTGCAAGAAAGCTGCCTGGTGAGCTTGGGACACACGGAAGCAGAATTCCTGTAGGACCAGGCACGTTCTGTGTTTACCGGAAGTCCCACACTCGCGGATCCTGGCCCGCAGCAGCTCTCTGCTCCCAGAACCCATGAGAGAGAGACCCAACCGCCTGGTCAGGTGGGCACTCCTGAGGCTGCAGAGAGGAAGAGACCACCAACACTGCTCACCCCTGCCCACATCCCTGGCCCAAGAGGAAAATGTATAAGGCCTCTGGGCTCCCGTGGGGGAGGGCCCAGGAGCCGCAGGACCCCTGCCTGAGACACCGCCTGAACCTGAAGGAAACAGACCGGATAAACAGTTCTCTGCACCCAAATCCCGTGGGAGGGAGAGCTAAATCTTCAGAGAGGCAGACAAGCCTGGGAAACCAGAAGAGACTGCTCTCTGCACACACATCTCGGATGCCAGAGGAAAAAGCCAAAGACCATCTGGAACCCTGGTGCACTGAAGCTCCCGGAAGGGGCGGCACAGGTCTTCCGGTTTGCTGCCGCTGCAGAGAGCCCGTGGGCAGCACCCCACGAGCGAACTTGAGCCTCGGGACCACAGGTAAGACCAACTTTTCTGCTGCAAGAAAGCTGCCTGGTGAGCTCAAGACACAGGCCCACAGGAACAGCTGAAGACCTGTAGAGAGGAAAAACTACACGCCCAAAAGCAGAACACTCTGTCCCCATAACTGACTGAAAGAGAGGAAAACAGGTCTACAGCACTCCTGACACACAGGCTTATAGGACAGTCTAGCCACTGTCAGAAATAGCAGAACAAAGTAACACTAGAGATAATCTGATGGCGAGAGGCAAGCGCAGGAACCCAAGCAACAGAAACCAAGACTACATGGCACCATCGGAGCCCAATTCTCCCATCAAAACAAACATGGAATATCCAAACACACCAGAAAAGCAAGATCTAGTTTCAAAATCATTTTTGATCATGATGCTCGAGGACTTCAAGAAAGACGTGAAGAACTCCCTTAGAGAACAAGTAGAAGCCTACAGAGAGGAATCGCAAAAATGCCTGAAAGAATTCCAGGAAAACATAAATAAACAAGTAGAAGCCCATAGAGAGGAGACACAAAAATCCCTGAAAGAATTCCAGGAAAACACAATCAAACAGTTGAAGGAATTAAAAATGGAAATAGAAGCAATCAAGAAAGAACACATGGAAACAACCCTGGATATAGAAAACCAAAAGAAGAGACAAGGAGCTGTAGATACAAGCTTCACCAACAGAATACAAGAGATGGAAGAGAGAATCTCAGGAGCAGAAGATTCCATAGAAATCATTGACCCAACTGTCAAAGATAATGTAAAGCGGAAAAAGCTACTGGTCCAAAACATACAGGAAATCCAGGACTCAATGAGAAGATCAAACCTAAGGATAATAGGTATAGAAGAGAGTGAAGACTCCCAGCTCAAAGGACCAGTAAATATCTTCAACAAAATCATAGAAGAAAACTTCCCTAACCTAAAAAAAGAGATACCCATAGGCATACAAGAAGCCTACAGAACTCCAAATAGATTGGACCAGAAAAGAAACACCTCCCGTCACATAATTGTCAAAACACCAAACACACAAAATAAAGAAAGAATATTAAAAGCAGTAAGGGAAAAAGGTCAAGTAACATATAAAGGCAGACCTATCAGAATCACAGCAGACTTCTCGCCAGAAACTATGAAGGCCAGAAGATCCTGGACTGATGTCATACAGACCCTAAGAGAACACAAATGCCAGCCCAGGTTACTGTATCCAGCAAAACTCTCAATTAACATTGATGGAGAAACCAAGATATTTCATGACAAAACCAAATTTACACAATATCTTTCTACAAATCCAGCACTACAAAGGATAATAAATGGTAAAGCCCAACATAAGGAGGCAAGCTATAGCCTAGAAGAAGCAAGAAACTAATCGTCTTGGCAACAAAACAAAGAGAATGAAAGCACACAAACATAACCTCACATCCAAATATGAATATAACGGGAAGCAATAATCACTATTCCTTAATATCTCTCAATATCAATGGCCTCAACTCCCCAATAAAAACACATAGATTAACAAACTGGATACGCAACGAGGACCCTGCATTCTGCTGCCTACAGGAAACACACCTCAGAGACAAAGACAGACACTACCTCAGAGTGAAAGGCTGGAAAACAACTTTCCAAGCAAATGGTCAGAAGAAGCAAGCTGGGGTAGCCATTCTAATATCAAATAAAATCAATTTCCAACTAAAAGTCATCAAAAAAGATAAGGAAGGACGCTTCATATTCATCAAGGAAAAATCCACCAAGATGAACTCTCAATCCTAAATACCTATGCCCCAAATACAAGGGCACCTACATACGTAGAAGAAACCTTACTAAAGCTCAAAACGCACATTGCACCTCACACAATAATAGTGGGAGATTTCAACACCCCACTCTCATCAATGGACAGATCATGGAAACAGAAATTAAACAGTGATGTCGACAGACTAAGAGAAGTTATGAGCCAAATGGACTTAATGGATATTTATAGAACATCCTATCCTAAATCAAAAGGATATACCTTCTTCTCAGCTCCTCATGGTACTTTCTCCAAAATTGACCATATAATTGGTCAAAAAACGGGCCTCAACAGGTACAGAAAGATAGAAATAATCCCATGCGTGCTATCGGACCACCACGGCCTAAAACTGGTCTTCAATAACACTAAGGGAAGAATGCCCACATATACGTGGAAATTGAACAATGCTCTACTCAATGATAACCTGCTCAAGGAAGAAGTAAAGAAAGATATTAAAAACTTTTTAGAATTTAATGAAAATGAAGGTACAACATACCCAAACTTATGGGAAACAATGAAAGCTGTGCTAAGAGGAAAACTCATAGCGCTGATTGCCTGCAGAAAGAAACAGGAAAGAGCATATGTCAGCAGCTTGACAGCACACCTAAAAGCTCTAGAACAAAAAGAAGCAAATACACCCAGGAAGAGGAGAAGGCAGGAAATAATCAAACTCAGAGCTGAAATCAACCAAGTAGAAACAAAAAGGACCATAGAAATAATCAACAGAACCAAAAGTTGGTTCTTTGAGAAAATCAACAAGATAGATAAACCCTTAGCCAGACTAACGAGAGGACACAGAGAGTGCGTCCAAATTAACAAAATCAGAAATGAAAAGGGAGACATAACTACAGATTCAGAGGAAATTCAAAAAATCATCAGATCTTACTATAAAAACCTATATTCAACAAAACTTGAAAATCTTCAGGAAATGGACAATTTCCTAAACAGATACCAGGTATCGAAGTTAAATCAGGAACAGATAAATCAGTTAAACAACCCCATAATTCCTAAGGAAATAGAAGCAGTCATTAAAGGTCTCCCAACCAAAAAGAGCCCAGGTCCAGACGGGTTTAGTGCAGAATTCTATCAAACATTCATAGAAGACCTCATACCAATATTATCCAAACTATTCCATAAAATTGAAACAGATGGAGCCCTACCAAATTCCTTCTACGAAGCCACAATTACTCTTATACCTAAACCATACAAAGACCCAACAAAGAAAGAGAACTTCAGACCAATTTCCCTTATGAATGTCGACGCAAAAATACTCAATAAAATTCTGGCAAACCGAATTCAAGAGCACATCAAAACAATCATCCACCATGATCAAGTAGGCTTCATCCCAGGCATGCAGGGATGGTTTAATATCCGGAAAACCATCAACGTGATCCATTATATAAACAAACTGAAAGAACAGAACCACATGATCATTTCATTAGATGCTGAGAAAGCATTTGACAAAATTCAACACCCCTTCATGATAAAAGTCCTGGAAAGAATAGGAATTCAAGGCCCATACCTAAACATAGTAAAAGCCATATACAGCAAACCAGTTGCTAACATTAAACTAAATGGAGAGAAACTTGAAGCAATCCCACTAAAATCAGGGACTAGACAAGGCTGCCCACTCTCTCCCTACTTATTCAATATAGTTCTTGAAGTTCTAGCCAGAGCAATCAGACAACAAAAGGAGATCAAGGGGATACAGATCAGAAAAGAAGAGGTCAAAATATCACTATTTGCAGATGACATGATAGTATATTTAAGTGATCCCAAAAGTTCCACCAGAGAACTACTAAAGCTGATAAACAACTTCAGCAAAGTGGCTGGGTATAAAATTAACTCAAATAAATCAGTTGCCTTCCTTTACAAAAGAGAAAGAAGCCGAGAAAGAAATTAGGGAAACGACACCCTTCATAATAGACCCAAATAATATAAAGTACCTCGGTGTGACTTTAACCAAGCAAGTAAAAGATCTGTACAATAAGAACATGAAGACACTGAGGAAAGAAATTGAAGAAGACCTCAGAAGATGGAAAGATCTCCCATGCTCATGGATTGGCAGGATTAATATAGTAAAAATGGCCATTTTACCAAAAGCAATCTACAGATTCAATGCAATCCCCATCAAAATACCAAATCAATTCTTCAAAGAGTTAGACAGAACAATTTGCAAATTCATCTGGAATAACAAAAAACCCAGGATAGCTAAAGCTATCCTCAACAATAAAAGGACTTCAGGGGGAATCACTATCCCTGAACTCAAGCAGTATTACAGAGCAATAGTGATAAAAACTGCATGGTATTGGTACAGAGACAGACAGATAGACCAATGGAATAGAATTGAAGACCCAGAAATGAACCCACACACCTATGGTCACTTGATTTTTGACAAAGGAGCCAAAACCATCCAGTGGAAAAAAAGATAGCATTTTCAGCAAATGGTGCTGGTTCAACTGGAGGGCAACATGTAGAAGAATGCAGATCGATCCATGCTTATCACCCTGTACAAAGCTTAAGTCCAAGTGGATCAAGGACCTCCACATCAAAGCAGACACACTCAAACTAATAGAAGAAAAACTAGGGAAGCATCTGGAACACATGGGCACTGGAAAAAATTTCCTGAACAAAACACCAATGGCTTATGCTCTAAGATCAAGAAACGAAAAATGGGATCTCATAAAACTTCAAAGCTTCTGTAAGGCAAAGGACACTGTGGTTAGGACAAAACGGCAACCAACAGATTGGGAAAAGATCTTTACCAATCCTACAACAGATAGAGGCCTTATATCCAAAATATACAAAGAACTCAAGAAGTTAGACCGCAGGGAAACAAATAACCCTATTAAAAAATGGGGTTCAGAGCTAAACAAACAATTCACAGCTGAGGAATGCCGAATGGCTGAGAAACACCTAAAGAAATGTTCAACATCTTTAGTCATAAGGGAAATGCAAATCAAAACAACCTTGAGATTTCACCTCACACCAGTGAGAATGGCTAAGATCAAAAACTCAGGTGACAGCAGATGCTGGCGAGGATGTGGAGAAAGAGGAACACTCCTCCATTGTTGGTGGGATTGCAGACTGGTACAACCATTCTGGAAATCAGTCTGGAGGTTCCTCAGAAAATTGGACATTGAACTGCCTGAGGATCCAGCTATACCTCTCTTGGGCCTATACCCAAAAGATGCCTCAACATATAAAAGAGACACGTGCTCCACTATGTTCATCGCAGCCTTATTTATAATAGCCAGAAAATGGAAAGAACCCAGATGCCCTTCAACAGAGGAATGGATACAGAAAATGTGGTACATCTACACAATGGAATATTACTCAGCTATCAAAAACAACGAGTTTATGAAATTCGTAGGCAAATGGTTGGAACTGGAAAATATCATCCTGAGTGAGCTAACCCAATCACAGAAAGACATACATGGTATGCACTCATTGATAAGTGGCTATTAGCCCAAATGCTTGAATTACCCTAGATCCCTAGAACAAACGAAACTCAAGACGGATGATCAAAATGTGAATGCTTCACTCCTTCTTTAAATGAGGAAAAAGAATACCCTTGGCAGGGAAGGGAGAGGCAAAGATTAAAACAGAGACTGAAGGAACACCCATTCAGAGCCTGCCCCACATGTGGCCCATACATATACAGCCACCCAATTAGACAAGATGGATGAAGCAAAGAAGTGCAGACCGCCAGGAGCCGGATGTGGATCTCTCCTGAGAGACACAGCCAGAATACAGCAAATACAGAGGCGAATGCCAGCAGCAAAACACTGAACTGAGAATAGGTCCCCTATTGAAGGAATCAGAGAAAGAACTGGAAGAGCTTGAAGGGGCTCGAGACCCCAAAAGTACAACAATGCCAAGCAACCAGAGCTTCCAGGGACTAAGCCACTACCTAAAGACTATACATGGACTGACCCTGGAATCTGACCCCATAGGTAGCAATGAATATCCTAGTAAGAGCACCAGTGGAAGGGGAAGCCCTGGGTCCTGCTAAGACTGAACCCCCAGTGAACTAGTCTATGGGGGGAGGGCGGCAATGGGGGGAGGGTTGGGAGGGGAACACCCATAAGGAAGGGGAGGGGGGAGGGTGATGTTTGCCCGGAAACTAGGAAAGGGAATAACACTCAAAATGTATATAAGAAATACTCAAGTTAATAAAAAAAAAAAGAAAAAAGAAAAAAAATGTTAAACCAAAAAGCAATCAAGGAAATTTGGGACAATACTAAAAGCAAAATCAAAAAACAACAATAAAAACTCTATGAATAATGGGGATAGAGAGGAAGGAGAAAAAGCACAGGTCAAAGATACAAAAAATATTTTAAACAAAATCACTGATGAAAACTTATCTAATCTGAGGAAGAAGATATTTATTAAAGTACAAGAAGAATACAAAACACCAAATACACAGGACCAGAAAAGATATTCTCTGTAACAAATAAGAAATATTAAAAGATAAAAGGGAAAAAGTGAATATAACTAAGTTATATATAAAGGTAGGCACTTTAGAATGCCACTTGGTATCTTAGTAGAGACTCTTAAAGGTAGAAAGGCAAGAGCAGATGTTCTATACTCTCAGTGGCCAGATATGCCAGCATAGAGTACTGTACCCAGTAAAACTATCAATTACAATAGACAAAGAATGAGAAATATTCTGATACATACGAGCTTAAGCTATACAGAATGCACTAGAAGGAAAAATTCAGCCTAAAGAGGTTAACTACCACCCCTAAACCACAGGGAGTAAATAATTTTAGAAAAATACACCAAAATATGGTGTAACAGGAGTTGATATCATAACAACAAAACAACATGAATCAATAAACATTACTGATGGATAACTCTCAATATTAGTGTTCTTAATTTTCAAATAAAAAGACACAGATTGGATTAGAAAACTGAATCCACCTTTGAGCTGCATCTAAGAAATACACCTTACAATCAAGCATAATTATTACCTCAGGGTAAAAGGATGGAACAAAGGTATTCTAAGCAAATGGACTCATGAAGCAACTAAATGTAGAAAATTTAATATCTGACAAAATAGGCTTTAACCAAAAAAAGTCAGAAGAGAAAGAGAAGCACTATACACTCATTAAAGGAAAAATTCACTAGATGAATATTGCAATTCCAAACTTTTATGCACTAAACAGAGGGGCACCCAAGTTCATAAAAGAAACACTACTAGAATTAAAATCACATATTAACCATAACTCAATGATATTGTGTGACTTCAATACCTTGCTATCAACAATGGATAGCTCACTCAAAAACTAAACAGTTGAATAATGTCATAAGTCAAATAGATCTAGCAAATAGTTACAGAACATTTCACCTGAACAAAAAATAATGTAACTTCTTCTCAGAAGTTCATGGAACTTACTATAAAATTGACTATATACTTGGACACAAAGCAACTCTCATCAGATCTAAGTAAATTGAAATAACACCTTGCATTCCATCTGACTACCAAACATTAAAACTGTACATCTTCTACACCAGAAACATCAGAAAGTATAAACATTCATATAAACTGAACCACAACGAACAGAAAAGCAGAGACCAATATCCCTACAAACATAAATACAAGATTCGCAGTAAAATATTTGCAAACTGAATCTAAGAAGACATCTAAAATATCATCCAGCATGAACAAGTAGGCTTCATTCCAGAGATGCAGGAATGGTTCAATATAGGAAATCAGTAAATGTAATCTACCATCTAAACAAACTGAAAGTAAAAATCCTACAATAACTCCATTAGATGCAGAAAAGGCCTTTAACAGAATCATACATCCCTTCATGATAAAAGTTCTGGAGAGATTAAGAATACAAGGGACACAACTAAACATAGCAAACATAATTTACAGCAAACCTAAAGCTAACATCAAATTAAGTGGAGAGAAATTCATAGGAATGCCAGTAATATCAGAAACAAGACAAGGTTATTTATTGCCTTCAGAGCTATTCAATATAATTCTTGAAGTTATAACTAGACAATAAAATAATTGAAGAAGATCAGGAGATAAAAATAGAAAGAGAAGAAATCAGCATGTCTTTATTTGAAGATTATATGATTTTATATATAAACTTCCAAAAAAATTTGAAGGTGATAAACACATTAACAAGTACCAAGATAAAGAATTAACACTTAAAGTAAGATTATTTTTTTAAAGATTTATTTTATTTATTATATATAAGTACACTCTAGTTGTCTTCAGATACACCAGAAGAGGGCATCGGATCTCTTTACAGATGGTTGTGAGCCACCATGTGGTTGCTGGGAATTGAACTCATGACCTCTGGAAGAACAGTCGGGTGTTCTTAACCACTGAGCCATCTCTCCAGCCCTTAAAGTAAGATTATTAATATATAAAATTGCAAGCAAAGAATTCAGAGCAACAACACCTTTTACAACAAACAAACAAACAAACTCACTTTTTGGGGTAACTCTTACTAGGTAAATGAGAACTTATGTAATAAAAAATTTAAAATATTGAAGAAAAATATTGAAGACATCAAAAGATCAGAAGGATATCTCATGCTCTTGGACACCTAAGATTAATAAATAAAAATGGTCATTCTGCTAAAAGCAATCTTCATATTTGATGTAATCACTATCAAAATTATGAAATGAAACAAAACAAAAACTTCACAGAAAAATATTCAGCTTCATATAGAAACAGAAAAGAAACAGAATACATAAGACATCTCTAATAATAAAACAACTGGTGGAGGTATAACCATCTCTGATTTCAAGTTATATCACAGAGCAAAAGTGATTAAAAAAAAGAAGTCACTATTGGCATAAAAAGAGACACACTGAACAATCAAACCTCACTGAAGACACAAATATTGTATATTTTATTCATGGCTATTAAGTTTTAAGCCTTTGATATGTGTACTATAATCTGAGTAAGTGCTGAGGTGGATTATCAAGTAAGGGACAAGCAGGGGGAAGAGTATCTTCCAAGGAAGGGGTACTAGAATATACTGATAGGGAGAGACAAAAATAAGTTAGAAAAGGAGGAATAAATGGAGGGGAGGTGGAAGAGAAGGGCAAAGGAATGAATACTGGGAGGGGCAAGTATGACTAATGGCTGTTTCAAAGCTCTTATGAAATCCTACTAGTAGAGAATCTTCCATATATATTTACATATATGCATTTATTTAATACACATATAAATAAGTGTATATTAAATTAATAAATATATCTAAAAATAAATTATATAAATATATTAAAATAAATTAACTAAATATTTATAGTTAAAATACATACATGCATATATTTAAATATAAACATATCTTTAAATATAAATATTTATTTAAATACAAATATATAAATACATAAACATATGCATATATGTGCAAAATATATGTATATGAATATGCATGTGTATATATGAATATTTGTACATATACATACATACATTCATTTTGCACACACACACACACACACACACACACACACACACACATCTAAGAGGCATCATCAGAGAATAGGTAAATCTTCCCACCACCAGAAATCAGTTACATCTTCTTGAGCCATTGGCCAAAGTAGCCTCAGAGAAACCCATAATTATCACAGGCTATTTCCATGGCCATTGGTTACTATCCATAACCAGAATATCAGAATATAAGGCCTTATGACTGAAGACAATTACATATATCATCCAACGTACAGAATGTGGTACCTAACTAGAAGCTTCACTCCCAATATCTAGCTTTTATGTTATTGGAAGGTCCTCTTCAAGGTATTAGAAGATGATCTGCATACTACTGGAGGAGAAAAAAAATCATAAATATCTCCCAGATATTATACCTGTGATCTTCCAACAGTGATCTGCCTGAAGAGTATATTGCTGCAATAGTTGTATAAATGTAGAGTAACCAACTACTTTTTGATTGAATTTACGGTCCACTTCATGGGATACAGTCCTTACCTGACACTGCTGAAGTGGCCAAAAACCTGAGACTGACCTAGGTCATATTCCCAAGGGAAACATGATACTATTATTCTTCTAAAGGGATATAGCAATACAGTAAGTTCTAATGACATATCACTCTACCTGTTGATTAGTGCCTCAAACAGACCTAATCAGAGAAGTTTCTTTTTGTAGTAGATGAGAATTAATAGAGAGCTGCACACTTGGAAAATGTTCAGAGAGTGGGGAACATTTGAACACTCAGTCCTGAATATATCTTCATCAAATCCATTTCTTCAAGGTTCAGAAGAGTCAGAAAGATTGTAAAAATCAGAGGTTACAGATGACTCTAAATGTTTACATTTTGCCCATTTCTCTTTACATCCACCAAGTGCATTTTTCTTCATCTGTCAATAAGCTAAAGATAAGAACATGTGTGCACCTCATGTAGCAAAGCACTAATATTTAAGATGCATGTATAAAGACAAAGCATCTAATATAATAATTCCATGTAGTTAATTTCAAAAGTATCCCAAAATGAAAAGCAAAAAAAATACATATGCATAAATTACCAATCCTTAGCGGTAGTAAAAAACATCCATATTATTTACAAAATGTAAGAATTAAAGTAATTATGTTACAATTTAAAACTCATACTACTTTAGTATAAATTTTAGGGTAACTTTCATAAGGACACAAAAAGAGGAAGGAGTAACTTTCTTAAGTACACCCAAAGAGGCATATATAAAAGTATCAATATATATATACATATATATATCTTAATATTAAAATAGTTCTCTTGTTTTCTTTTTTAATTTTTTAATTGAATACTTTTTAATTTACATTTCAAATGTTATTCCCTTTCCTGGTAATTGAGACAAATATGTTCTTTTGCAAAAGATAGTATGATAAAGCAATGTATTCTTAACAAGCACATTCATACACACAGTTAATGTATGTAATAATTCTTATATTTATATTTCTGAAAGCACACAGAGACATTGCTTCATGAACTTAGGTTTTACATATAAATGAATGATATTTTTATAAAAATTATTCCCACATTTTTAACTATTACTTTAAAAATATATTTATATTGTATCTAAATTTTTTTTGTTGCTACTAGTTTTGAAAACTTATAATCCATAATATATACTACTTTTCTTCTACTGAGGGATTAGTGTTATTTGTAGTAAAAATATGAAATTGCCTATACCAATGGCCCCTTTTTCTTTCTATTCTTTCTTGAGTCCACTCTCATTATTCTTTTATTCCTCCTAGTCCCGTACTTGTTAAGATTATAACAGCCTCCATGTTGAAAAGTCCAATGGTGTTTTGGCTGTGTTTGTCTTAATAAGCCTCTTTTATGTGGATTTTCCAAGTTAGCTAATCTTCCTTCTTAGGCTACTTCCTCTTTTAGTAACCACTGTTATTTGTGTTTATTCAATTATTTGTATGTATTTATGTATGTATACATGCATGTAAACATTGTACACATAAAATATGTTGTTATCTATAAACTTCTATGCTTATAGTAAATCAATAATATAGCATTGTATTTGTTGTTTGTTTTAGGGATGGCACAGTTTCTTAACACTCATTTTATTTTACTCACTGTTGCTTCTCAGTTTCCCTTGTTGACTCCTGTTCTGCATTTTAATGACTTCCTTGTATTGAAGATTGGGCCCAGGACCTTGTCCTTCTATCATAAGGGTTGTATCACTAAGCTACATGCCCAGCCCTCTCAACTTGAATTCAAAACAGAGTGGATTCTGTTTTCTTTGTTAGATATGAAAAACCATCATTTGGCTTTTAGTATTGATATTTTTCTTGTAGGCACAAAATGTTTGTAGATGGGAGATTCTTCCAAAAGAATTGCTTTTGTATTATTTTGTTTTATTTTAGTATCAGACTCTAACTAATTGCCAAGGGAAAGTTTTAGAGAATTTTGTAAACATGCTGAATGCTGGGAAATAACCATTGTATTCTTTATTTCCTATGCTGTACATAATTTAGACCGCTTTCTCTGCCTTGACTTCTCTTCACATCCTTTTTGTAGGTGACCAGTTCTTACAAGGTTGAATTGCAATCAGCAGAACCAAGACAGTTTAGCCTTGTAAGGCATTTGATGTTTAATGTTTGCCTAATTACCTAATGGTAAGGACTAAAACTCGTTAAATAGCTAGTTAGTCTGTGTTTTAAATGGACACATCTGGCCCATCAATGGAGGGAAGCTTGTCCTATGTGAGGGGGACAAATGTAGTGATGGGTCCCCCTCTTCTCTCACCTAAATAATTAACAATGCACTGTTGAAGTGGTCCTAGATAAAGAGCCTCAAAGACAGATGCATGGTCTCAGAACTGACCCCCACACACATGCCTCAGCTCATTAGCCTGCTCTGTTGTTTCTTTTCTCCTCTTTGTGATGCCCATTTTTAAAATGTGCTCATGGATTTTAATTAATTAATTTATTTATTTTTATTGTATATTTTATTTATTTGCATTTTGAATGTTATTCCCTTTCCTGGTCTCACCTCTTGAAACCCCCTATCCCATCCTCCCCTCTGTTGCTGCTGTGAGATTGCTCCCCAACCCACCCACTACGGAGCCAAGACCATTGCTCTAAAACAATTGTTTCCAAAGTCCATCAGCCTATTTGGCATTTTGTATATCTAATACAAAATTGAAATTAACATATTCAAAACATAACTCTTGATTGTTTCTAACTTTACCTTTTTACAAATTTTTCCAGTCAGTGAATATTATTCTTAATCTTTGATTTTTTCTCAAATTGGAGATATATTTATTATTTTACAAAATGTCATTTATCAGCAAACTTCATCAGCTCTGCTTTAAAAATACACCCAAAAATCAAACTATTAAGACTACTCAGTTTGGTCACTTCAATTTCATCTTTTTATATCTAATATCTTCCTAATATCCAATACCTTTGCTTTTCTTGTAGTCTTTTTCTCAACACCGAAGCTATGCAAAGTTTCCATAGAATTGACATCAGCCATTTCTGTGCCCAAAATCTTCTAATAGCTTATCATCATACATAGACTATAGTTTAAAACTTAACCATGATTAACCAAGCTGTGATATTATCTGGCCTCTTGTCACCATTGGAATTCATTTGAAATTACACTTCCATTTGTTCCAAAAAACTAAATTATTTACCTCATTGCTTTCCTTCAAGTACCAGTGGATTGTACCTCTGTGATATTTCTTCTCCAATATTACACCAACTATATTATCAAGTTTTCTTCTTTACTCATCCAACATAGAGTAAAATTTTCACTGATTTCTATAGTTTTAACTACAGTTTTATCTAAATTTATTCCTTATTTTTTAAGGGATCATTTCTATAATGTGTCATATGGTTTCTTTATTTGAAACCATTAGTGATTTTAAGATCAGTCCTAAATTCATAGGAAATTTCTGTAGAAGATTACACTGATTTTAATGTCTCATCCTTCCATCCTTTCTTAGAGACATATGTCAAACATGTCAACAATTTGGAACATCTCTACATGCTGCTCTATGTTCCTGAAATGTTTCTCATCCCATCTGTTTTTTTCCTGTTCCTTGTCCAAGTAAGCACACGCATCTATCACAACTCAAATATTATCTTTTATATTTAAATCTTATGCTCTCAACTCATAAAACTTCTAACAAATTTTAATAGAAAAATAATATACATTCATGTGATTACCTTATCCTTCTCTCTTTCTCGAGTTGACTAACATTTTTCACTGCAAAGTTTATTAATTATTAAACTGCATCACAAATGTTTAGCTCAAATCCTACAATACCATTTTGTTAAGTATTGAATAAGAGAATTAAAGAAAATATAGTGAATGGTACAAATGTCTTTTGGAATGCTGTGGGTTTTGTAATTACAGGAGTTAAAATGAATATATAGTAAATCATTAGGTTGAGTCAATATTTCAGTAAAAGACAGAACAAATGAGTAATGTGGTCAAGCTTTGTACACTAAGTGACCTTGAGAACTGAGACTTGATTTGCTTGTTTGCTATTTCCTTAATGAACCCGAGCAGTTTTCTTAATTAGCAAGTGCCCATCTGTTTCAAGAACAAATGGTATTTAGTATAACAAGGGTTGAAACAGTGAGACAGCTTAATTTTGGAGTGAAAATGGCAGTACTAAGTGACCAGATTTTTATTTTGTGTTTTTCAGATACAGTTTAATAGGTTCTCTAGATTAGAGGTCAACCTGGTCTTTGTGTGGTATAATAATTCAGAATATACTAAATGTTGCTATTTCACTAAAGAAGAAAGAGTAGTCATTAGAGAAGAGAATATAAAATTTTCAGGCTTCTTGCTTTCATCAATGATTTGAAATGTACTATAAAGTCCTTAACTTGGAGGCAAGTACACTGCATGTAACTTGAATTTTCCATGTTCAGAATTTTCATAGGCCCAAGAGCTACTTTTTTATTTGGAAAATTTTCAGTATATTCATTGTGTAATGCATATTTTATGGCCCTTTACAAGTTTATTGCTGTTTTAAGCACATATAAAATCAAGAGGCAATTCATTCTCAAGTTAGATCTAGTTCTTGTATTTCCAAAATAAGCAATAAGAGAGCAATTTCCGGAAACAAGGAATATAAATCAGTCATATTCTCTACCTCTGCTTCCTTATTTTCTGACTGTGCAACATTAAGTGATATTCACCTATTAACTCCAAGAGCTTCAGGCTTCTTTCTCTGTTACTATCCTATTTTCTCAATATCTATAAAATTTTATGCACAGTAAACGGAATAAAGAAAGGTAGTAAGAGTGTGGAATATATGGGAGCAACTGGTGTAAATACGGTACCTGTTTGTCTGATCCCTGACATGATGTTTCTTCTTAAAGAAATGATTAACTGTTATATACCAAACTATAAACCACTATCTAGTTTGACTCTTTTCTAATGACATTATTTAAAAATTTTTTCTTAAATAAAAATTATGGATATGTCTTATAAGTATTGACTTCACTGCTCTGGATGTATAATTAGACAAGAGTTGTATTGAAAATTGATACAATGGCAATATAAACAGAAAATATTATGTCATACACAGTTTACAGGTGAGTGAGGGAGATACCAACAGGTAAATATAATTAAGAAATAATATCATAACATTTCACAGAATAATGCGGTATGGTACCATGAAGTAAGGTGTGGGGGAGAGCAAATTGTAGTGACAGGGCCAGTCCTATGAAATCTGTTTTGCCAATTTAAAATTAACCAGTGCCTAAACGCACATGTATCTAGTGCAGTATTAGAGAACAATGTTGTTAAGAGAATCTGAGTGTTGTGTATTCAAGAAATGGGATGATTAAGTAAAGACAGTATGAGTATCTGCTTCAAGTTTTTTAAATTGTTAAGAATTAACAGAAATATGATCATAGCTCATATTTTGAAAATCAAACGTTCAATATGATGAAAGTAGCTTGTGAACTATTACTTATAACAGTGAGAGACAAGGAACTACATGAATATACAGCAATATCAACATGCTTTCTAAATGTATGCACAAGAACAATAGAAAGCTTTAAAAAAAGGTTGCCTTTGTTACTGTGTTCTATCACAGCACTAGAAAAGACTAAGACAGGAGATGATAAGGTCAGGAAGAAGAGACCCCCATAAATAGGATTAGTGCCATTATAAAAAGAGGCAAGACAGATCATCTTATTTGTCATGTGAACAAATAGGAGAAAATGTCAGTGACAGCACAAAATATTTGTTTTTGTCACTTAATTATAAAAAGACACCATGTCTTTTATATCTTCATATTTTACATGTATAGATCTCGTAACTCAGCCTCCATACTTGAGGATCATAAACACCTGTTGGTATTAGCAACCTGGCATATATTTTGTTGTAGCAACTAATACAGACTAAGACTGAATGATTTAAAGGGGTTCATAATGGGGATGCAGAAATGATTCACTGATTAAATAGAGCACTTCTTGCTCCTTTGGAGGGCCCAGACTTAGTTCCCAGCATCCACATGGAAACTCAAAAGATGTTTGTAACTGGAGTTCCAATGGACCTGATGCTCTCTTCTGGTCTCCATAGGTATCACATGCAAACATGATATAAAGACATACATGTAGACAAAATAGCCATACATGTAAAAAATAAAATAAAATATTTTTAAAAGGCTAATAATCAGTTTTGATTGATTCTATTTTCTCATGATATTAATGTCTATGAAACTCATTGGGACATTTTTAATTGCCAAGATGCATGGTGAGTGAAAGATTCAGAAACTGGTAAGCCTGCCAGCTGGTACTTAGTATCATGCCAATGAAATAATATCAAGTTGAGACATTCATTCTAAGTTAGTTACTATTAGTTCTCATTTGCTGAAGAAAAGTATCTGAATGAATTAATGAAATGATGAATTATTAATTTTGAGGTTGAAGAGCTCAACTTTGTTTTAAAAAACTAATTGAAAAAAAGTGATGTGGGGTATTATAACATACTTTTACTATGCAGGAAAGAGATGTTTGAAGATATTAGAATTATGAAATGATAATAGGGTTCATAAAGAAGAAGTTCATGAAAATAGCAGGTGGAATGTTTGCATCCTTAAGAGACAGAGACAGGAAAGAGCCAAGTGCTAATCTTAAGAGAAATGTCTTTGCAAAATAAAGGAAGGAGTTAATAAATCTATTCAAAAAATCAGTTTTGATCAAACAAGGCAGTGTCTTAGGCATTTGTATAGGAATATCCTAGCTTTCACCTTGCTAGTTATTTGCAGCATCAAATATATGAACTTTAAGAAATACCTGAATTTATTTGCTAGATAGCCCATGGAGATACGTAAGTGTCATGGTGACTATTGACTCTTTCTTTCTCCTACCTCCTCTTCAAGTGTCACTGTAAACTGTGATTCTGGCCTCATATTTTTAATTTTATGCTTGGATTATTGATGAGTTAGCAGTGTTCACATCGGAAACCAACACATATATTTCATAAGTTGAAGACAGGACTCTTCATAGGTAACATGGAGACAAAAGCTGTTTAGAATATGTAATGTCCCCCTGTAGCCTCATGCGTTTTACCATATGGATCACAACTGGTATAGTGTTATGGAATGTTTGGAAGCTTTAGGAGGTAAAATCTCACAGGAGAAAGTGGATTACTATGAGCGGGCTATGAGACTTGCCATTCAACTTACTCATTGGGTTTTCGCTCCCAACTGAAAACACAGTGTGACCAGCCTTTTCATATTTTTCTTGCCACACCTTGCCTGTCATGGTGGACTGCATTTCATCTTCTTTTTCTTTTTTTTCTTTTTTCTTTTTTCGGAGCTGGGGACCGACTGCATTTCATCTTAAACTGGAATCTAAGCCTGTCCTTCTATCTTCTATGTAATATTTAGGTATTTTATCACAGCAACAAGAAAATTAACTAATTTATAAGTATAGATTAGCAGTCATCCCTAAGCACACACCAAAATAGTTGACTAATTAGGGTAGCTGCTGAGAAAAACTTGGCATTGTTGAGAGCTCTAGAGAAGCATGGGCTTTAGGTAAACATTGAATCAACATATGTAAACTTGTCTCAGGAATTCCATTGAAAACTGGTTTTTAGAGTCCCTCAGGCTGAGGGAATGGAGGTCATGGGAAGACCACAAGCTTAAGGCATACAGAGCAAAAGATTTTAGGTACATGCCCAAGGCAGCTATTGCAGAATGATAGTGAGTACTTGTCAGAACATGGTTCAAGAAGAGAATACTGCAAGGGACATTCTGAATGCTTGTAAAAAAAAAAAGTTCAATGAAAAAAGACAAGTGTCTTTTGACCTCAATTTCTTCAAGAACATGGAAATGTTCTGGGAATGTGTTTTCATGCCCCTCTCAAGAGTAGTAGACAGCAGGAAGTTTACTTCAGAGTATTCATAACAACTGGATTTTACAATTTATCTATATACCTATAGAAAAAAACGTGTTTTTGAAACTCATATCTTGTCCTTATGGTTGTAAAATTTACTCACATGACTTCCCTTAATCATCAAGATATAAATTGCCTGATGCTTTGAATAAAGTTGGCTACTGAGTGAAACTTTAGTCTGTCTCATTTTTATGTTCCATTATCCCAGATTTCACTTCCTTTAGAGTGGTGGACTCTGACTTGGTGTTCCAAATTACTTTGATTCCAATACCAAAATAAATACTTTCATTCTCTTAAAAAGACTGGCAAAAAAAGAGAGAGGTTAACTAAATTAATAAAAGAAGTTACATTAGCTAGAAATGATTTGATTTATTTTGGATCAGTCTGGATGGTTTTGCCACTACTGTAAATAGTAGCTTTAATTTATGTAAATAATGACTGTCTATATATCTAATATGATGGCTATGAAATTTACAAACATTAACTAGAATAAGTTTGTTTAAATCAGGTTTAGAAATTTGGATAATTTACAATCACAATCCTAGAATATTTCTTTTTTTCCATATTTTTATTGAATATTTTATTTACTTACATTTCAAATGTTATTCCCTTTCCCGATTTCTGCTCTGGAATCCCCCTCCCCCTCCCCACTCTCCCTGCCTATATGAGAGTGTTCATCCACCCACCCACCCTCCCTTCCATCTTCCCCACTCTGAAATTTCCTACATGGGGAGGGGGGGACATTGAGCCTTTACAGGGCCAAGGGCCTCTCCTCTCATTGATGTCCAACATCCTCTGCTACACATGTGTCTGGAGCCATAGGTCACTCTATGTGTACTCTTTAGATGGTGGTTTAGTCCCTGGGAGCACTGGGGGGTCTGGTTAGTTGATATTGTTCTTCTTCCTATGGGGTTGTTTACCCCTTCAGCTCCTTCAGTCCTTTCTTTAACAAAGACTTAAAGGTTATTCTATGATAAAGATTATACCATGCTCTCTTTATATTAGGCTACTTGAATGCTTTTTATAATAGTTTCTTTTCTGCTGCTATGGGGAAACATCAAGACCAGAAGCAAATTAGAGAAGGAAGAAATGAACTGGACTTACAATTCCAGAAAAATAAGAATTCCTCATAGTGGTGAAGAATAGTAGCAAGCAGCAGTCATGGCAACAGGATCAAGAAGCTGAGCACTCATCCTCAAAGGCTTGTACAAAGCAGAGAACAAACCACAAATAGGGTATACTCTCAAATCGCACCACTTGTGACATATTTCCTCCAGCAATTCTGAAATACCATGTAAGTCTAACCAAGCTGTGTCACCAACTGAGAACAAAGTGTTAATGTACCCGTCAATGGGGAACATGACCCATTCAGACTGGTGCACTTTTCAAATAAAAAGAGTTACTGCTATTAACTCGGCCCAGACATATTTAAATAGTAGCTATTACAATTAAGAATATTTTATCTGGAATTAGGCAGTTGCTTTCTACTTGACTATATGAAACTTGATTTCTACTATGAATAAATCAATTCTATATTATTTTATCTGAAAATGTAAATAATTGTGTCACAAACATATAACAGCTTAAAATATTCTAATATACTACTTAAATTAGGGATTTAATTATCTAGATATTGAGAAAAGAAGAAAATTCAGTTATAAAGACACAGCAAAAGTCCTAAGCATGCATAAAACAGAAATAAGAGAGGGACAAGGAGTATATTTGGGAGGAGGAGAAGTATCAGATGTAGTAGGACGGAGATAAGTGAAGGCAATTGGGGTTCAATATTATCAAAAACCCTTTATCAATGAAACATTATAACAACTTAAATAAGAAAAAGATAACTAATTATGTTTTACATACATAGTATGAATATCCCCCATTTTAATACACAAATGATAGCATTATTTTATTTCCTTGCCACAACCTTTCTGAATTATAAAAAGAGGCACAAAAGCTAGTTCCTTGGAGATATAGCTTAGGTTTTGTATTCCTTTAGAGATGATCTGGTGGTAGACACAATTCCATAAATGTTTAAATATCTTGTCCAAAGTATCAGACTTTGTTTTCTTCCTTAATAAAATTACAAAGTATTAGCTATTAAACAACAATAAAAACAATAATAGAAAACTAAGAAAATCAAAACCAAATAGAGATTTTATTTTGATTTCAGGAAAAGGAATATTTGTTTCTTAATAATGGAATTCATTTGTTTGAGTGGGTTAAATAAAAGTATCATGAAGGAACAAGTAATGTTAATATGTACACAGGCAGATCAAATTGCTTTAAATATACAAAAGCAAACATGCATACAGCACACACACACACACACACACACACACACACACACACTCACACGGGGCTGGCAAAAAGAGATATACTTTGCTCTATGGAATAGGAAGCTCATCTGGTAACATATATAAGACTACAAAAATGTCATTGATATTACCTAATTAAAATTTAGATTCTGTCAAGTCTTTCAAAAAGATAAATCTGACACTCTTTTCTCTTTGTTTTCTATGAGCAAGAGTGTTTAATCCTCTTTGGGGATATTTTATCTGTTCTGAGAAGAATGAAGAAATTCTGAATCAGTGCCAGAATACTAGCTTACTGCAGCCATGTATAAATCAATTGCATTAGGGTATTAATGTGTCTTGCCCTTGAAAATTCACATCTCCCATTTCACTTTATAAGTAAATGGGCTAATCCAATATACTTTTGCTTCATTAGATCAAAGGCTAGTTTCAAGTATCATTGCCATAAGTAAGCATCAGCATACATGTCTAACGGAAAGTCCAGCTTCATATATGTCAAAACAAGAATAGGATATATAAGATATAAAAGGTAAAGTAGGGTGAGTTCACTAGTTTTCTATGAATAAATATGTTTTCATTTTATTCTTTTCTGTACCCTCCCTTCTCCATCTATTTGATTCTGCTTCTTTCTATTAAGAGAGGATACAGGTTCTCATTGTGTCAATCTAGGCTGTTTTAGAATTACCAACCCTTCCACATCAACCTCACAAAGTGCTGGGATTATGTATGTACTACTAAGTTAAACTGAAATTATATTTAATGAAACAAAATAATATAGAAGGTAAAAGTTTAGACAGATAAATTCTAATTATATATTTATATAAATGTATACTATTTCCTGAAAAGAAAATACAATATCAAAGATTAAATGTGAGGACATATTCTCCCCTATAAAGAAACAAATCAGTTAATATAGCGATAAGTGATAAAGTGAGTATGTTTGTAATTGATTAAACAAAACCCACAGGTCAATTTGACTTTGATTAGTGGGAAATATATGACAGGGGATATTTTTGTGCTAACTTCAGAATACATAAGATGTCCTTTTCTACTACATGCTGAAATAAATATATTATATGGCATATGTGAAATATTATTTCCTGTTTCAAAATCAATAAATTAAAAATAACAGATAATTCTATTGTCACAGTTGGAAGGTAGCATTACAAAAAACATGTTTTATATTGAAAAACTCAGGATATTTATGCAAAGTCTATGAATCCCAAAATATCCTCTATATCAGTAGGTTTTACTTTGTTGTACATAAAAATAGTCTTATTTTCCTTAATATAAT
Organism: Rattus norvegicus; assembly: GCF_021556685.1. NCBI lineage: Eukaryota > Metazoa > Chordata > Mammalia > Rodentia > Muridae > Rattus > Rattus norvegicus. The sequence continues at coordinate 153,544,641 of NC_141554.1, read as the reverse complement.
TCTATATGAGATTTTTTTGTCAGATCAAAAATGGGTAACCTTTCTTTTGTTTCCTATTCTTATTCATTCATGTTATTCATTTAACATTCTGATATGAAAATTAAAAAATGAAATTCAGCTGCAAGGGCACAGATCTCAAACAAGACATTATAGACTCTCAGGCTGAGGTACAAAGATGTGGATAGAAATGACTGAACTATACTGACTTCAGGAATGGTTTTTCTAGTTAGACAATTTATATTCTTAAATGAAAGAAAAAGTACTAAATGAGTGAAATATTACTTGCTCTTCATTGTGGACTCTTATTAGTCTATTATAACTTGGATGCCATAAAATCCAAGAGATTTTTCTGCCAATGATAAGACAACACATCAAAAATATGAGGAAAACTTTCCTTAGCAGATATTCTACTGACAGACTGAAAGACAGCCATGAGTTTACCTTACACATGCCTGGCAATGGATTTTGACATTTAAGACCTCTGCTGCAATCACCATGTGCTGAGGGGGAGAACAGGATATGATAGTCTGTCAAGTCTTTGGTTTTCTTAACTGTCACCAAGTTTATTGTTCACTTTCTGGTCCAGATGACAGAATGATTTGATTCACTGTCACAGCATTGAAAAATCCCAATTGGTTTATGTTTCAAGCTCTGCCAGAGGCAGAGACTGAATATTATACATGACAAAATTTAGAATGCATCAAGAAAGCAAGGACTAGATAAAACATGTACATGTTTCTCTAAGCATCATGTGGTTATAGATAAATGTTGGTATTTTAATTTTTAAAATATATTTATTTACATTTAATCTTACTATATTTACAATCCACAACTTAAACTTTAGATACTTTTATAATGATATAGATTATATATTTAAACTAATCTATAGAAAAATGCGTCTGTCTTTTGATTTGTATTGGAAGACCATAAGCTAAAAAGGCAAATAAATGTGTATGATTTTTGTTTTTAACAATATAAGAGACTAAATATGAAGAATGGCTAAAGTTGAAGGCACACAGTTGAAAACTTTGCTCTCAGCTAATCCTTGTACACTGAAAGAAACCTTTATGTATAATTCCCACCACCCAGCCCATGATACATACCTTACAGTTTTGGTGAAAATGCAAATATCTAACCAGGACACATAGTATTAGAAGCTTCTACTCTCATTGAATTAAAATGACCAATATACAGAAGGAAAAGTACAGCAGGAAAAGGAAGAGTGTACAGGATAGGCTTTGCATCCTCACCAAAGAAAGTAGTGACATAGAGATATACTCCGCACTTGGGCTTATAAAAATGACTATTAAATATTAATGTTTATTCAATAGATTACTTTGTCCTGCACTATTCTTTCTTCATATCTTCCATTTTTCATTATCCTTGTTGCATCTGTCTCTCCTCTCTCTCTTTCTTTCTCTTGAAATATTATTTCAAACTTTCTCTCAATCTCTCTCTTGAAATGATATTACAAGATGTATAGGTTCTTCTTGCCACAGCCTACTGACTTGTTTTAGCTTTAACCCCCTCTACTTTATTGTTCTTCTTTTTATTTACATTTACTTCAGGTCCACATTTCTCCCTTTAGCTGTAACACCATTCACTATTATCGTGACTCTAATGATAAGCAACCACACTTTTTCATTGCCTACCTGTCTTTAGTGTGATGTTTAATCCTAATTGTCAATGTGATCAAATTTAGTCTCACCTTAAAGACACATCTGTGAATGATATTGTGTCTAGATGATGTTTTATCTAGGGAGTATTTATTGAGGAAGGAAGTCACACCTAGAGTGTGGGTGACAGCATCCCTGAGGCTGGAATCTAGAACTTAATAAAAATGAAAGCAAGCTGAGTAGCAACATTGTTCTCTGTTTCTTTGTCTTTTGATTAAATATTAATTCAGTGTAGCTAGTAACCTCATATTTTCATTACCATGTTTTCCCTTCCATGGTGTAATATATCCTCTTAAACTAGAAGACAAAATAATTCTTTCCTTATTAAATTGACTTTGATAGATTTTTATGTTACAATCAAAAAAATACTAATATACTTAGTAACTAATATCTCATTACATACTGAGTTGTCCATCTTTTTCCTTTTATGCCTAAGATTTTATTAGAGTTGAATGAGTGAAATATTTAATTGCTTATTATTGTATTTTTGTGATGGGCTTATTCATCAGTTGTGTGACCATTTTGTTTTATGGTTTAAAAAAGTTTACAGTATTTTATAAATATCCTCTGTCCCTTTAAACTCTACAGAATCTTTAAGTATATTCTCTTTCGATTTTTATTTATTTTTAAGATTTATTTATTTTATATATGAATGTTTTGCTTGCATGCGTATGTTACATCATATGTGTGCTTGATACCCACAAAGATGAGAAGAGAGTATTGGATCCCCTGGAACAGTTACAGATGATTTTAGTTCACCATATTGGTGCTGGAAACTTAGCCTGGGTCCTTTATAAGAGCAACTGGTGTTCATAACAGTTGACTCATCTCTTCAATTTTCCCTTTTAATTTTTATATTTTTGGTTGTGAGCCTAGCCTTTAATGGCTGAGCCATCTCTCCAGTCCTCCCTTTTAATTTTTAATGCTTTTGTCTTCTACTATTTCTTAATTAAGTTTGCTAGAGGCTTTTTAATTTATTTTGCTATACGATTGATTTTATTTCTTTAATTTCTATCCTTTTCTCTGTGTGTACGTGTGTATGTTTTTGCATGTGTGAGAGCGTGTGTGTGTGTGTGTGTGTGTGTGTGTGTGTGTGTTTGTGTGTGTGTGTGTGCTGGGGACTCATACAGGAGGTCAGAAGACAACCTTGAGTGAGTTCTAGTGTTTTCATTGATGTGATAAAACACCAAGGTTTATATTTTATATCATGGTTTATCACCCACAGAACTCAGCGTAAGAACTCAAAGCAGCAACTTAGAAGGAACTAAATACAGCTCATGGAGTAGTGCTGCTTCTGGCTTGCTTCCCTGGCCTCACTCAGCCTACATCAAGGGATGGCACCAATTGCAATGAGTTGGGACCTTTACAGCTATAAGTAATTAAGAAAATACACTATAGAATTGCTTGCAAGAAAATCTTATGGAAACATTCTTTTATTTTTTTTCAAGTGAGAGCTTCTCTTTCCAAATGATTCTAGCCTGTGTCAAGTTGACATAACAGTAGTCAAGACATTGGATATTAGTCCTCAACTTCTACCTTTTTCTTGGACATTGACGCTCTTTTATTGTTCATTGCTATTAATGTCAGATAACATCAAAGGACGGATTATCTTGGAAAGGGGAAGATTACATGGAGTGCCGCTCCTGTATAAAAAACTACAGGCAATTGATGACTGCAGGGAGAATTACTCTCTTCCAGGGAATGAACTCCTTTATTATTTGTCCAATGCAGTGTAATCAGCTTTGTATATCAACATATGTCATATGAACATGAACAAAATTTGTCTCAGCAGGTTGTATTTATACATATATTAATATATACACACACAATAATATGGGTAATCAAAAGAGGCTATTAACCTAAGAGTTGGGGGAATGGAAGAGATTTAAGCGACTAAATCAGGGGAGGGAACTGGAAAAAGAAAGGGAGGAGGAAAGTGATATAATTAATCTGTTTCAGTTAAAAACATTTGAAATTAAAGATAAAAAACATCTCATACAAAGGCCAGACATGGTGACATATGCTTGTAATCTTGGTACATGGTTGGCAGGGGCAAGAAAGTAAGGAAAGTTCAAGGCCATATCAGCTTTATCCTGAATTTGATGTCAGCTTCAAAAGCAAAACAAAGTAAAACGATTAAATTGGACTTGGAAACTGATAAGACAACATCCTATGGGCAATATATAAATGTCTTTCTCTGCTCTGTTTACAAACTTTGTCTCAGAGATATTTATTTTCCACTTATTTGGGGGAATATATCTCTTATTTTTATTTCTTTTAGTTTTCTCTTTTTGTAATTATTGCAATTTATAACGACTATCCAATTTCTATTCCATATACGTATTTCCTTTTAATTTTTTTTGTAAAATACAATATGATAATTTCCCTCATTTACTATTTATACTGCCTTTTTTATGTTGTGAACATGTTTTCATTGTTTATAATGTTTGATACTTGACATGATTTACTTCATTATCTTCTTATGTCATGGTTTCCTTTTGTTTGTCTTTTCAGTATCTTCACTAATATAATTATATACTGTTAGTCTCCCTCTTCTGATAGTTCACTTCTGTGGAATTCATAGATAATATTCTAGATTTTTAAAACATACTAATTAAAAATATCTTGTTACCTTTTTCCTGTGAGTTTTTCTTCATAGGAGATTTTTCTGTGACATTAAGCAATATGATATCATATTGAAACAGTACTCCTTGGAACCCAGCTGCAAAGCTGGGAGAATCCCAAGTACAGAGTGGAAATATATGGATGGAAAGGCTAAAAGATTCTTTGCCAACAACCCCAGCTGTGTTCCCAGACATCTGCCACACTCTACTGCCAGTCATGTGAATAAAGCTACTTTGGACTTTCCAGCTGCCCTAATGCCCCCGTCAACCTCACCACATTAAACAGAAGAACAGCCCAGCCAATACACAACAGATTGTTTTTAGATGTTAAATTTCAGGATGGTTAGTGATGTAGTGAAAACCCAAGCATGTGACATTTCATGCATTTGAAAGACTGTTGCTCTATAAGTTGGCTATTTGTCCTATTGACTATGCCCTTTGCCTTACAGAAGCTTTCAATTTTTATGAAGTCCCATTTTTCAATCCTTGATCTTAGAGTGTGAGCCTTTGGGGTTCAGTTTAGGAAAATTTCCCCTGTGCCATGAGTTCAAGGCTCTTTACCACTTTCTCTTCTATTAGATTCAGTGTATCTGGATTTATGTTGATGTCCTTGATCCACTTAGACTTGAGCTTTGTACATGGTGACAAATATGGGTTTATTTTCATTTTTCTACGTACAGATAGCCAGTTAGATCAGCACAATTTATTGAAAATGCTTTCTTTTATCCATTTTATAGTTTTGGCTCCTTTGTCAAAGATCAAGTGTGCATAAGTGTGTGGTTTTATTTCTGGGTCTTCAGTTCTATTCCATTGATTAACCTATCTGTCTCTGTACCAATAACCTACAGGTTTGTTTTTTTTTATCACTATAGCTCTGCAGTAGAGCTTGAGGTCAGGGATGGTGATTCCCCCAGTCGTTCTTTTATTGTTCAGAATTGTTTTCACTAGACTAGTTTTTTTTTTTTTTGCATTTCCAGATGATTTGAGAATTACTCTTTCCATGTCTTTGAAGAATTGTGTTGGTATTTTGATGGGGATTGCATTGAATCTGTAGATTGTCTTTGGTAGGATGGCCATTTTTACTATGTTAATTCTGCCAATCCATGAGCATGGGAAATCCATTTTCTGAGATCTTCAGTTTCTTTCTTGAGAGACTTGAAGATCTCATCATATAGATCTTTCACTTGTTTGGTTAGTGTTACCCCAAGATATTTTATATTATTTATGGCTTTTGTGAGGGCAGTTGTTCCTAATTTCTTTCTCAGGCTGTTTATCAGTTTTATAAAGGAAGGCTACTCGTTTATTTGAGTTAAACTTATGTCCAACCACTCTGCTGAGACTGTTTATCAGCTGAAGAAGTTCTCTGGTAGAATTTTTGAGGTCACTTATATGTTTTATCATGTCTTCTACAAATAGTGATACCTTTAATTCTACTTTGCCCATATTTATCCCCTTGATCTCCTTTTGTTATCTTATTGTTCTGACTAGGACTTCGAAAACTATATTGAATAAGTAGGGAGAGAGTGGGCATCCTTGTCTTGTCCCCCATTTTAGTGGGATTGATTCAAGTATCTCTTCATTTAATTTGATATTGGCTTTTGATTTGCAGTAAATTATTTTTATTATGTTTAGGTATGGACCTTGAATTCCTGATCCCTGCAATACATGAAGGGGTATTGTATTTTGTCAAATGCTTTCTATGCATCTAAGAGATAATCATGTGATTTTTTTCTTTCAGTTTGTTTATATGGTGGATTATGTTAATGTATTTTCATATATTTAGGGAAAATAAATGTAGGGGTCATAAAACCAGTAAAATTTCATGATGCATATAAAGTAGACATCATGCTACAACAATTGTAAAATTCAGTTGGAAAACAAATATGCAATTTTTAAAATTAAAGGATATGGAATTTCAAAGATTATTTTTATAAATTAAAGAAAATTATATATAATAATGTAATTAATGAAAGAAAAAGTTAATGATAAAAAAATATATTTTAAACATATAGAGTCCAGGTGTCATATTTGGAAAAATAAACTTAAATTACATCTTTTAAAGAAGCATCTGATAATGAATTTTAGATGTTAGAAAACAATAAAATATATTTTGAGATTGTTTAAATAAATTTCCTAAGAGAATTTTCACCTACATTCTTTCTTTTAACATTTTAAAAATTCATTCGCTCATATATTAAATTCTAGCTCCTCCTTCCAGTCCCACCTCTCCTTCCTTTCTGCCCTTCCCCATCTATTCCTCCTTCTTGTCACTTCATAAAAGGGTAGGCCTCCAAGTGATATCAACCAAAGATGGCATATCAAGTTACAATGATGCCAGCCATGCCATGTCATATTAAGGCTGGGCAAGGCAACTGAGTAGGAGAAAAGTGGTCCCAAAAGCAGGTAAAAGAGTCAAAGACAGCCCCTACTCTCACTGGTAGGAGTCACACAACAAGACCAAGCTAATATATATATATATATATATATATATAATATATATATATATATATATATATATTCAGAAAGCCTAATTCAGACTCATGCAGGCTCCCTGATTAATGGTTCAGTCTCTGTGAGACCTAAGAGCCCAGTTAGGTAAATTCTGTGGTGTTTTTTCTGATGTCTTTGACCCCTCTGGCTCCTACAATTCTTCTTTCCTCTCTTCTGCATGATTCTCTGAGCTTTCCCTAATGTTTGACTGTGGGTGTGCATCTGTTTCTATCTGGTGCTGGATGCAGCATTAATGAAGAAATTATGCTAGGTTCCTATCTATGAACATAGCAGAATATCATTAGGACTATCATTTTATTTGACTTTTTTTTTTTGGTCTGTCATTTTTGGTTCTATCCTAAGTCTCTGGGCTATTCAGGTGTCCAGTACCCTCCCAGCTCCCTGTCATTGCATGGACCACTGGTTGGCCACTCTAATAATTTCTCAACCACCTTTACCTAAGCACAGCATGCTGGCTGGACAAAGTGTGAGTCAAAGGTTTTTGTGGCTAGTGGCTAGGTTGGTGTCCCAATCCCTCCACTGGAAGTTTTGCCTGGTTACAGGAGATGGCCAGCTCATGCTCTATATTTCAATTTCTAGGAATCTTAGATCATAGAATTCTGGGAGATTCCATTGTTCTAGGTTTCTACCTCGTCCTGGGCTTGTCTCCTCAACTTCCCCAAATGTTAGTTGTCTCTACCAGTACTATCTTTATCCTCTCCCAACCCAATCCCTCCTGTTCCTGTCCCTACCTGTCCTTAGTCTACCCTCAATATCTGCTCTATTTCCTCTTCCTAAGAAGATCCATCCACCTCCCCAACCTTGAGCTCTCCTTGGTACTTAGCCTCTCTTTTTCTGATGACATTAGCAAGGTTATCCTTTACAGTTAATATCCAATTATAAGGCATACAATCCATGTTTGTGTTTCTGGGGCTCGGTTACCTCATTCAGAATAGTTTTTTTTCTAGATTTGTCTACTTGTCTGCTAATTTTATGATGTTATATTTTTAACAGCTGAGTAATACTCCATTGTGTAAATGCATCATATTTTCCTCATCCCTACTTTGGTTTAGAGACATTTAGGTAATTTCTTCTTTCTGGATATTACAAATAAAGCTGCTATGAATGTAGCTGGGCAAGTGTCCTTGTACTAGAATGGAGTGTTCTTTAGGTATATACCCAGGAGTTAGGTCTTAAGTTAGATTGAGTACCAATTTTCTGAGAACCATCATCTTAATTTCCAGAGTGGTTATACACATTTGTAATCCCAATAAAAGCAATAAAAGAGTGTTTATCTGCTGATATGTTAATTTGGAAATTCTAAAGTTGCATCTTAAATGGAGTTCACCTTAATTCTTAATTCTTTATTATAATTATGAAGAACATTTATATTATTTTTATTGAAAGCTTATTAGGTAAATATAATATATTATTAAAGAAATTTTAGAGGAATTAGTGTGGGAATTTAGAGAGCTTAATGAATTATTGACTATCATTGCTTATAGTTAGCAGAGTCATGGTTAAAATTTTTTTAAGAATTTGAGTCTATAAATTATTTCAGTATTATGTTGAAAGTTGATATTATGAAGGAATATATCATATTGTCTTAGTCTGTTTCTATTATAGTAATAAAACATTCTCAACAGGGCAGTTTATACAAAAGTTTATTTGGCTCATGGTTTTAGAGGCTTTTAAATCTGAAGATGAGTATTATTTTTATCTCCAGTTTCTCATTTTCTCTTATAAAACTGCTGCTCTGCTCATGAAGCTCTCATATTAAAGACATTCTACTTCCAGTGGCATCCCATACCCTTTATCTCTAAACACTATCAACATATAAATTTGAGACTAAATTTTGAGGACATTCAACTAGTGATTAACATGGATACAGATGAGGAACATCCACAGATAGCTTTGTGATTGAGTAAAACTTAGTAAGCCACCATTTGTTCAACTTGATTATTAGAGTGGCTTCTAGCAATTACTGGACTATTGTGTGATATTATATATGTTGCCATTTTAAAGAGTTTACTCTCCATAGACAATGAATTCCTGAACTAATAAAAGCCTAAAACAATGCCTTTCCTGTGAACTTAATTAAGAAAATTAGTCATATTTCAAGTTTTTCTTAAGTTTCAGGAATTATTGCAACCTCAGTTAACATTCATGTTGTTCAGTTATAGGAGTTAACAGATGGACTCACTGATCTTAAGTTAAACGAATTCCATCCAAGGGTTGAATACAATCATGTATGCTACTCTTGCTGTCTTCAATAAGCAACTTTATTGACTATTTTATGGTCATTTGCGAGGCACCTTTATACTTTAGCATAGTTCTGTGCCTCAGTATATTAATCTATGTGGACAATGCCAGTGGTAGTCCCTCAAGCTTTACAGTCTGAAAATAGAAAGAAATAAAAAGTAAGAAGAAAATTGAAGAAAGGGCTTATATTGTCTGTTTCCCACTCTATTGGGTGACCCTGTTTTGAGTCTGTGTATAGAAGCTTTCAGCTAGGTATTTCTTTTCACACAACTACATACTATATTTCAATAGCTATGCCTTCTTTGCCTTAAGTTTAAGAACCATAAAAGCTTCTTATTGTTAGTTTAAAATAATACACCATTTTTGTTAGTTGGTCTTTCTGAACCCTGCCTATAACTATTAAACCAAAATTGTTCCTTTGTCATCTGTTTTTATTACTCTGTTTTAGCATGTCATCAATTGCTAGCTAGGATTCTGAAAAAAAATTACTAAATGTAATCCCTAGTGTTACTCTGGAAACAGAATAAATTCCAGATAAAGTTATGTTAAAGGTGATTATCTGTCTATGAAAAATATCTTAGAGAAGATCACAATTTTTATATCAATGAACCCTGTTGAGATTCAGCAGCCAAATTCTTGGCTGAAGCCATTTCCAAAAATACAAATAAGTTTGTCAATTAGGCCAATGTGAAATCTGGTGATTTAAGTGAGAAGCACTAGAGAAATTGAAAAGCCGAGGAACTCAGGGCCCCTATGGTATATATTCAAAACACATTCACTAAATAAAATACATGATAATAAATTTGTAATAATTTATCATGGGAATTGCTAATATTTGGATAGTATGTGTGACTCTCCACAAAAGTTCATGTTTTGCCTTTTTCTTTATTATAATTATATCTAGGGAAACTTTAACTTTAATTTATACACAAAACAAAATTTATATATACTAATAGGATAGTATGAAGTCATACTTTTAATTAATTTTTTTGACAGTTTTAAATAGGTGTGAATTATGGTTACTTCCATACCTCTTACACCAGTTTACCTCTTTCTCACTTTAAAAAACTCTCTTCCTCACTTTCATTTACTTTTTCTTAATTTTGTGTTTCACAGAGTTTAACTAAAGACATCTCTCGCTGACCACTGGTTTATAATTATCTATTTTTAAAATTCATTCATTTGTTTTTTTGCAGCTCAATTCAAGCTGTACTCATATGTGAAGAAGAAACCTTAGTTAAAATGTTTTGTTGTCTAGCCTTGCAGTATCCTGAAGTGCCAGTGTGGGAGGATACCCAGGGCTTCTATGACTCTGATTCTCAACTGCAAGTCTGCATTCATCTATACCATTGCAAAAGTAGCTCCCTCGCCCCTACATTCAGTGGATCATGAATCATGGACTTCCACATAATTTCTGACAGCACAGACCAACGACATGTATCTGGCCTCCAGCATCAGCAGGAAGCATTTTATTTCTTTTTTAATTAATTAATTAAACGTATTTATTACTTATTCACATAACATTCCATCCACTGCTCTCCTCCTGGTCACCCCTTCCACAAGCTTTCCCCCATCTCACCCCATATAATGGCAACCTGACTAGTAAAAATTTGACATGCATTTCTTGCTAAATCTGGACTGGTGATCAAGGTGATGATAAAATTTTTATACCCATTTTCCCCTCTGTTTTCTGATGCAATTTTATGAATAAACATTCACCTTGAGGATTTAAAGTAGAAATGACTGGTGAGGAACAAAGTTTGATTCTCTGGGTCAGGCAAGAAAATGGGGGAAGGAAATGCCGACACACACATACACACACACACACACACACACACACACACACACACACACACACAGTGGATTAAGAAAGCTTCAGTAAGCTCCAACTTCACACATACACATACATAAACACATACATGCTTACATAATGCATACATACATGCATACATACATATATACATGCATATATATATGCACATATGTACACAAACTTTCACACACTGGGTGGATGGAACAAAGCCCCAACAATTTTACATACATGTGCATTCATGAATTTGCCAGCAAAATCTTTCAAGCAGTATAAAAGCTGCAATGTAATTACATTCTATTCTTCTTCTAGTGAATGATTACAATGAGTATATATGTAAGAAATAACATGTTCCCCTATACCCTCACACAATTAAACATTTTACATATTACAGATGAAAAAAAGGCTTTGTGTCCTCACAGGAAAGTCTGCTGAGTGATGATTCATCTACTCTATGCCCTCCCTTAGTTTAACTTTGCCTGTCCAAGCTAGACTTTGACATAGAAGAGCATTTAAGGTCATGTCAATTTAACTACAAAACAGTACAAGTTCTCCTAGGGCTTAAGATTGCCTCAGTCCCATTTTTGGATGATAAACAATAACAGGCATGAGCAGGCTTTGAATTCGATCACAGAATTGTTTGTTTTTCCTTCAACAGTTATATCACTATTTCTTCAGAGGTACATCTTACCTGGCAGGTTGGTACTATGACTTAAACCTGAATATCTTTTTATCTTCCATATATTTAGTTCTTGTGTTATAGTACTGTGTGATGAGTTTCTTTACTGGTCCTATTTGGTTTTTGTTATGTTTAGTTTTGTTTCTATTTTTTTCTTTTATTTATTTATTTATTTTTCTTTTTTTCGGAGCTGGGGACCGAAGCCAGGGCCTTGTGCTTGCTAGGCAAGCACTCTACCACTGAGCTAAATCCCCACCCCCTCTATTTTTTTTCTTGTGTGTTGTTTTTTATTTTGATTCACTTGTAGCTGAATGAAAGTTTCTTTCTCTGGATTTGGGACATATTCTATATTTTTTGTTTGTTTGTTTAAATTATTTCTGTCAATTTTGTTCTATTATGTTTATATTAAAGTATTTTCTTTGCATTTGACCTAGAAGTCACCTTCATAATTCATCTTTTGTGTTTTCCAAGCTTTTTGAATATTTTGCTTGTGAGTCTTGAAAAAATTATATACTTTGAGAGATTTCATCACTCCACCTTGTCTTCAAGCTCTGGTATTCTAATTTCTACATTATTTACTCTAATTGTTAGACATTCTGCTGAGCTTCTTATCATTCATTGAAATTTTCAGTTTCAACTACATTTCAGTTTGGGTTTTCTCTAGCTTTCTATTTTTTATTTGATTAAATTTTTATATAATGGATCAAACCAACTATTTTCATTTACCATTTATTTATATTTTCTTATAGTTAGTCAGGGTTCATATACCCTTTAATATTATTTAGGTAATTTTGTACGTTCTTTGAAATCTTGAGCTCTTTGAACATGTTTATAGTTACTTTTATGAAATTTGTGTCTTTAATTTTGTTCAAGTTTCTCTCATTGGAGATCATTACTATGGCATTACTAAGGTTGGATGTGTGGTGTTCCATACATGAATATGCACATGCACATGTGTATGTATATATATAGTCTCTTTCCCTCTCCCTCTCCCCCCCTCTCTCTGGGTGTGTGTGTGTATATATCTGTGTGTGTGTGTGTGTGTGTGTGTGTGTGTGTGTGTGTGATGTCCAGTACATATTATTGAGGGCTGGTGGCAAGCTGATTGTCTTGGAAACATCCTCAGGGCCAGAGCTGAAGAGAATGGTTTCCTATTGCAATAGCCACATGGACCACTAAAAATAGTCCTAAGGTAGGGTCCTGGGGTGAGTGGCATGAGAGAGTCACAAAGGGGAAACTTGAGGGTGACTTAGGTGAGTATTGAGGTATACGAGGAAAATCCAAGGAAGCTCAGGGCTTTGGATCAGATACTATGTCTGACTTTTAGGAAAGTCTGGGTGTCTTGAAGAGAAAGTCTAAGGTTGGTTAGAGCACAGCCATATGTGAAGCAGGCTTCTTATAGAGTATGGCCATATGGTATAGAGGGAGCTTGATTGAGAAGGTCCCAGAATAAACTGGAATTCAACTGCAGCATCTAGAGTTTGAAAAAAATGTTGATGATTAGAATTGAATATGGTCATAATATCATAGCCTATATTATTAAACTTGGTGGATTTATAAACAAGTACTGAGGATATAGAGAGGCTATAGACATAGATATCTCTTTATTATTCTTGATAATATCTCACTTTTTGCCCTTCCATAGGACTTTGTCAGCATTAATGCTGACAACTTTAAATATAGTGATACATAATTCTAATATAGTAAATGAAAAGTACATTAACACATATATTAATATTACATTCTAAAGAAGAAAAATGTTCCTGGGCACCATTAAACCACATATTGTAGGAGTAAATGTGATAAGATCTAGAGATGCTGAAATAAGATAAAATAAATAATAAATGAATAAACAAATAAATAAAAATCTCAGCATATCCTAAGATTTTCCATACTTTAAATCTGTGTCTCTAGTAGCAAGACCCCAAAGTGCTTCTGGCAATCATTAGTATCCAAAACATTTCCAAAATGATGTGCCATATAGTCAACTAAGATTTTAGGCCATCTGTAATTCTAGAAGAAAAGTCTCTCAAAGTGACATGATTATTGAATCTCTCAGTCAAATCTAAATTACAAAAACTAATACTAAGAAGCAAAAAGCTTTCAATAAAAAGCACTGTTTTAGGAAAACAGGTCTACAGCACTCCTAATACACAGGTCTATAGGACAGTCAAGCCACTGCTAGAAATAGCAGAAAAAGGTAACACCAGAGAAAACCTGATGGCGAGAGACAGGCACAGGAACCCAAGCAACAGAAACCAAGAATAAATGGCATCATCAGAACCCAATACTCCCACCAAAGCAAACACTGAATATCCAAACATACCAGAAAAGCAAGATCTGGATTTAGAATCACAATTGTTCATGATGATGGAGGACTTTAAGAAAGACATAAAGAACTCCCTTAGAGAAATGCACAAGTGAACAAGTAGAAGCCTATAGAGAGGAAACACAAAAATCCCTAAAAGAATTACAGGAAAACACAATCAAACAGGTGAAGGAATTGAAAATCGAAATAGAAACAATAAGGAAAGCACAAAAGGAGACAACCCTGGATATAGAAAACCAAAAGGAGAGACAAGGAGCTATAGATACAAGCATCACCAACAGAATAGAAGAGATAGAGGAGAGAATCTCAGTAGCAGAAGATGCCATAGAATTTATCGACACAACTGTCAAAGATAATGTAAAATGGAAAAAGCTACTGGCCTAAAACAGAGGAAATCCAGGAATAAGAAGATCAAACCTAAGGATTGTAGGTATAGAAGAGAGTGAAGACTCCCAGCTCAAAGGACCAGTAAATATCTTCAACAAAATCATAGAAGAAAACTTCCCTAACACAAAGAGATGCCCATAAACATACAAGAAGCCTACAGAACTCCAAATACATTGGACCAGAAAAGAAACTCCTCCCATCACATAATAGTCAAAACATGAAATACACAAAACAAAGAAAGAATATTAAAAGCAGTAAGGAAAAGGTCAAATAACATATAAAGGCAGACCTATCAGAATCACACAAGACTTCTCAGAGACTATGAAAGTCAGAAGATCCTGGACAGATGTGACAGAGACCCTAAGAGAACACAAATGCCAGCCCACGTTACTGTATCCAGCAAAACTCTCAATAATAGATGGAGAAACCAAGATATTCCACGATAAAACCAAATGTACACAATATCTTTCTACAAATCCAGCCCTACAAAGGATAGTAAATGGTAAAACCCAACACACGGGGCCAACCTACATGCTAGCAAAAAGCAAGAAACTAATTGTTTTGCAACAAAACAAAGAGAAAAAAATCAAACGAATATAATCTCTCATCCAAATACAAATATAACAGGAAGCAACAATCACTATTCCTTAATGTATCTCAGCATCAATGGACTCAATTCCCCAATAAAAAGATATAGATTAAGAAACTGAATCCACAACGAGGACTCAGCATTCTGCTACCTACAGAAAACACACCTCAGAGACAAAGACAGACACTACCTCAGAGTAAAAGGCTGGAAAACAATTTTCCAAGCAAATGGTCTGAAGAAGCAAGCAGGAGTAGCCATTCTGATATCGAATAAAATTGATTTTCAACCAAAAGTCATCAAAAAAGATAAGGAAGGGCACTTAATATCCATCAAAGGAAAAATCTATCAACATGAATTCTCAAAGCTAAATATCTATGCACCAAGTACAAGGGCACCTATATACATAAAAAAAATTACTAAACATCAAAGCACACATTGCACCTCACACAGTAATAGTAAAAGATTTCAACACCCCACTCTCATCAATGGACAGACAATGGAAACAGAAATTAAACAGAGACATAGATAGAGAAAGAGAAATCATGAACCAAATGGATTTATCAGGTATTTGTAGAACATGCTATAATTAAGCAAAAGGATATACCTTCTCACAACCTCATGGTACTTTCTCCAAAATTGACCATATAATTGGTCATAAAACAGGCCTCAACAGATATAGAAAGATACAAATAATCACATCCATCCTATCAGACCATCACGAGATAAAGCTGGTCTTCAATAACAATAAGGCAATAATGTCATCATATACATGGAAGTTAAACAATGCACTACTCAATGATAACCTGGTCAAGGAAGAAATTAAGAAAGAAATTAAAGACTTCTTAGAATTTAATGAAAATGAAGTTACAAAATACCCACACTTATGGGACACAATGAAAGATGTGCTAAGAGGAAAACTCATAGCCTGCAGAAAGAAACAGGCAAGAGCATATGTCAGCAGCTTGATAGCACAACTAAAAGATCTAGAACAAAAAGAAGCAAATACACCCAGGAGGAGTAGAAGGCAGGAAATAATCAAACTCAAAGCTGAAATCAACCAAGTATAAACAAAAAGGACTATACAAAGAATCAACAGAACTAAAAGCTGGTACTTTGAGAAAATCAACAAGATAGATCAACCCTGAGCCAGACTAAACAGAGGACACAGAGAATGTGGCCAAATTAACAAAATTCAAAATGAAAAAGGAGACATAACTACATAATCAGAGGAAATTCAAAAAATCATCAGATCCTACTACAAAAGCCTATATTCAACAAAACTTGAAAATCTGGAGGAAATGGGCAATTAACTAGACAGATACGAGGTACCAAACTTAAATCAGGGACAGATAAACCATTTAAATAACCGCATACCTCCTAAAGAAGTAGAAGAAGTCATCAAAAGACGCCCAACCAAAAAGAACCCAGGTCCAGACGGGTTCAGGGCAGAATTCTATCAGACCTTCTTAGAAGACCTCATACCAATACTATCCAAAATATTCCACAAAATTGAAACAGATGGAGTGCTATCGAATTTCTTCTATGAAGCCACAATTAATCTTATACCTAAACCATATAAAGACCCAACAAAGAATAAGAACTTCAAACCAATTTTCCTTACGAATATCGATGCATTAATACTAAATAAAATTCTTGCAAACAAAATCCAAGAGCACATCAAAACAATCGTTCATCATGATCAAGAAGGTTTCATCCCAGGAATGCAGGGATGGTTTGATTTGCAGAAAACCATGAATATAATCCACTATATAAACAAACTGAAAGATAAAAACCACATGATCATTTCATTAGATGATAAGAAAGCATTTGACAAAATTCAACACCACTTCATGATAAAAGTCCTGGAAAGAATAGGAATTCAAGGCCCATACCTAAACATATTAAAAGACATTTAGAGAAAACCAGTAGGTAACATTAAACTAAATGGAGAGAAAGTTGAACAATCCCAATACAATCAGGGACTAGACAAGGATGCCCACTCTCTCCCTACTTATTCAGTATATTTCTCGAAATTCTAGCCAGAGCAATCAGACAAAAAAAGGAGATCAAAGGGATACAGATTGGAAAAGAAGAAGACAAGATATCACTATTTGCAGATGATATGATAGTATATTTAAGTGATCCCAAAGATTCCACCAGAGAACTACTAAAACTGATAAACAACTTCAGCAAAGTGGCTGGGTATAACATTAACTCAAATAAATCAGTAGTCTTCCTCTACACAAAAGAGAAACAAGCTGAGAAAGAAACTAGGGAAATGACAACCTTCATAATAGTCCCAAATAACATAAAATGTCTCGGTGTGACTTTAACCAAGCAAGTGAAAGATCTGTATGATAAGAACTTCAAGGCTCTGAAGAAAAAAATTAAAGAAGATCTCAGAAGATGGAAAGATCTCCCATGCTCATGGATTGGCAGGATTAATAAAATAAAAATGGCCATTTTACCAAAAGCAATCTAGAGATTCAATGCAATCCCCATCAATATACCAATGCAGCTCTTCAGAGAGTTAGACAGAACAATTTGCAAATTCATCTGGAATAACAAAAAATGCAGGATAGCTAAAACTATCCTCAGCAATAAAAGGACATCTAGGGGAACCACTATCCCTGACTCAAGCAGTATTACAGAGCAATAATGATAAATACTCTATGGTATCAGTACTGGGTTAGGCACATAGACCAGTGGAATAGAATTGAATACCAAGAAATCAACCCACATACCTATGGACACTTGATTTTTTACAAAGGAGCCAAAACCATCCAATGGAAAAAAGATAGCATTTTCAGCAAATGGTGCTGGTTCAACTGGAGGTCAACATGTAGAAGAATGCATTTCGATCCATTCTTATCACCCTGTACAAAGCTTAAGTCCAAGTGGATCAAGGTCCTCCACATCAAACCAGATACAGTCAAACAAATAGAAGAAAAAGTGGAGAAAAGTCTTGAACACATGGGCACTGGAGAAAATTTCCTGAACAAAACACCAATGGCTTATGATCTGAGATCAAGAATCTACAAATGGGATCTCAGAAAACTACAAAGTTTCTGTAAGGCCAAGGACACTGTTGTTAGGACAAAACGGCAAATAACAGATTGGGAAAACATCTTTACTAATCTGACAACTGATAGAGGGCCCATATCCAAAGTATACAAAGATCTCATGAAGTTAGATGGCAGGGAGACAAATAACCATATTAAAAAATGGGGTTCAGAACTATACAAAGAAGTCACATCTGAGGAATGCCAAATGGCTGAGAAGCACCTAAAGAAATGTTAAACACCTTTAGTCATAAGGGAAATGCAAATCTAAACAACCCTGAGATTCCACCTCAAACCAGTCAGAATGGCTAAAATCAAAAACTCCGGGTGACAGCAGATGCTGGTGAGGATGTGGAGAAAGAGGAACACTCCTCCATTGTTGGTGGGACTGAAGACTGGTACAACCATTCTGGAAATCAGTCTGGAGGTTCCTCAGAAAATTGGACATTGAACTATGTGAAGACCCAGCTCTACCACTCTTGGGCCTATACCCAAATGATGCTCCAACATATAAGAAAGACACATGCTTTGCTATTGTTGGTAGCCACCCGTACCAGCTGTTGTCTGTTAGTACAGGGCACAGCTGTTGTCCACCCCCGAAGGACGCAGTGCGCATGTGCAAGGGTGTGTTCACGCCAAGTCTTTGCCCACCCCGGGGCGTGCCAATGAGATCACGGCTACGCGGCCAAGCAGGAAGGAACACGTTGCTTTGGGGGATATGAAGCTAACGCTCTCTGGGGCCGCGGCGTCTCTCCTCTTCAAGATGCAATAAACGCTTTGCTGCAGAAGGACCCTAGTGTCCGCGTGCATTCTTGCTGGCGAGATGATGGCGCGGGACATTTGGTGCCGAAATCCGGGAAAAAACGCCTCACCATCGCCAGCGCTGAGGAGACCCTCTGTTTGAGGAGACGATTCAGAACTGCAGGACGAAGGTAAGATCTGAGAGGCATGTTTGGTCTTGATCTCTCTCATTTCTCTCCCCCATTAGAAGATGCGGTGGAAGCTTTTGTTATTGTTTTGGCAGCACTCATTCTTTTTCTTTTGGTTTTCGATTTTGCGGCTGCCACTAGCACAGTCAGAAGTCGTGCCTAGAAGATGAGAAATGCCGTCCAATAGTAATAGCAGGACAAGGGGCGTTAGAGGAGTTACAGGACAGCATGTCAGAAACAGAGCGAGGTGAATGATTAGAAGCTTTAAGAAGGAAAGGTGCACCTAAGAAAAGAGGCCCTTCCAAGGACCTTGGATCCGAGGAAGTGAGAGATAGGGGAAAGGACGCCCTGGGAGAGAAACAGGGGAAGGAGAAGAAAACCCCGATAAAAAGCCTTTATCCGGTAGAGGAGTTAGAGGCTTTGGGCTTGATAGTTCATAAACAGACGAGCTTAGCCCCTCTGAGGAAGAGGATTTAGAAGATGAGGCTGCTCGCTATGAAGAAGAAAGATATGGGCCTAGGTGGAGAGCCACTGTGAAGAAACCGAAAGTTATGGATCTTTTGTGGGCAAGGCTGGTAATTTTGTTTATTTTTTTTTTTTGTGTGTGGGAAGCTGTTACAGCCATTAGGACAGGTCAGAGGGTCCTTGCAGAGCAACAAGAAAGTATGTCGGAGGGAGAAAAGGTCTCAAAAGAAAAAAAGAAAAGAAAAGGAGATAAAAGGAACACAGTATTTTGGGAGAAAAATTTTGTCTTTGTGCTTGTAAAAGGTGTGATTAGGCTCTGGAAACTTCACAGAGTCATACTGATCAGATTTGATAGAGGTAGACCGCCTGAAAAATTTATTCAGGAGAATCAAACAAAAAGATATCTCGATTCTAAAATTTGTCTTGAGAATTGTACAGAGTGTGCCTACTTGGATTCCTGGTCTCAAGGACTTTCAGCTGGGACCACTCAGGACACATCAGCTACAGAATTACTTTCATTTTTCCTACCCCTACCCCCAAGGACATCTCAATGCCCATGCACAGCTTGATGGAGTTAATGTAATTGGGTTGTGAGTGGAAATATTCAGGACTGTGTTTCACTTCCATACCATTTGTGAATGTCAGTCGTGCTGCTCAGATATCCCGTAATATATCTCAGTATCTTACAGGAATTTGGTTTCAACACGTTGATGGACTAGTCCAGGAATTGAGACAATCCATCATCCATATCAACTCCACTCGAGTGGATGGTCACCATGGAATTGGTGGGAAAGGGGAAATCCTACATCTCTGCTGACTCCTATTGGAATCTGGGTCCCTTTGGTGGGACACCATCTAGTTTTTCCCCTCTGTCTATTGTCTGTCCTTGGTGCACCAAGCTCTCCATGTATGTCAGTTTATGTCTGTGGTTTTTGTTTCTTGTTGCTTAAATGTTTTATGTTTCATGTTCAAAAGAGAAAATGGTAAAAAAAAAAAAACAAAAAAACAAAAAACTTTATCTGCTGGTCGTTCACACCTTGATTTGATTTTAACTCGTTTCAAAAAAGGAACAAATGAATAAAAAGCAGTTCAATCAGCCCTTGGAGCCTTGCACCTGTAGTAGGAGCCTGGGTCAGCTGGAGAAGCTGCCTGGGGATGAGCGTCTGCATGAGCTGATTATTAGACTTAGCAGGTGACAAGGTGCTTCTCTTAAAATCACAGCTAGAAAAGTCATAATGGTGTTTGGTCTAAATATTGAAGATATGTGTAGCCACTTCAATTTTGTTTCTGATTGGTTCGAAATGTATAATTATTCTCTACAAGCCTTGGTTATAGACTATTGGCTTTTATGTTATTGGATATGGTTAAAAAATGTAACATTGGTAACAGAAAGTTGAGAAAAAAAGTGTAACATTGGTAACAAAGTTGACATAAAACTTTTAATTTGGATGGAATTATTCTAGACAACGTGTGGCATGAGCCAATCTAGGGAAACAGGTCTAAATTGGGACAATATTTTTATGGAACTCTTATCTTAGAAACCAGGCTTCTAAAAGATTTTAAGGACAATGTCTCTTTGTTGAGGTATTGGAGACCACACCATCATGGGTTCATATGTAAGAATTGACAGTCGAACTTTGTATAGACTCAGTGTCTTGGAGACTGGATTTTGGAGACTAGATTGTTTGTTGGAGGTTGAGTTTTGCTTTCCAAAGTTGTTTGCCCCTTTTGCCGTTAGATAAGAATCAGACTGCAGCGTGGTTTAATTTGCCACGGGATTCATCTGGGCCCTGTAAAAGCTAAATGCCACCTGGATTTCTGGCTGGTGGCCGGCCAGACAGGAGGGGCCTACACTGTCTCGACAGCCAAAGAAATTGGACTAGTAAATTTGAAGATTTGATGGAGCAGCTGCGTGTGGCCATTGTAACCGTAAATTCCACAAGAGTTGATGCTTCTTTTGCAGAGGGACTATCTTCCTGGATCACATCTGCCATGACACACTTCAAGGAGTGGGCGGGAATAATTGGGGTTGGCATGCTTTTGTGCGGAGGGATACTGTTTATGCTATGGTTGGTGTGTAAGCTACGTGTCCAACAGCAACATGTCAAAGTGGTCATTGCGCAGGCCCTTGCAGCACTTGATGTGGGCTCATCTCCCTCAGTTTTGTTAAACATGATTAAGGACTGACAATGGGATTGTGTTCAGACAGCCCATGCACCCTGAGTCCTTTGAGACATTGTACCAGGATTGGGTGTCCTACACCTAAAGGTAGCCTTTGCACCCTGCAGGGTTAGTCCCATTGAACGCAGGAAGGTACCTTGCCCTTGTCACATCCATTCAAGGTCTCGAAACCTGAGGGTCCTACAAGAGCCCAATGGTTGATCGAACTTGTTCTTTATATTATTTGAGAGGGGGAGATGTTGGTAGCCACCCGTACCAGCTATTGTCTGTTAGTACAGGGCACAGCTGTTGTCCACCCGAAGGACGCAGTGCGTGTGCGCAAGGGTGTGTTCGCGCCAAGTCTTTGCCCACCCTGGGGCATGCCAATGAGATCACGGCTATGCGGCCAATCAGGAAGGAGCATGTTGCTTTGGGGGATATAAAGCTAACGGTCTCTGGGGCCGCAGCGTCTCTCCTCTTCAAGATGCAATAAACGCTTTGCTGCAGAAGGATCCTGGTGTCCGCGTGTGTTCTTGCTGGTGAGAGGATAGCGTGGGACACACTATGTTCATAGCAGCCTTATTTATAATATCCAGAAGCTGGAAAGAACCCAGACGCCCTTCAACGGAGGAATGGATACAGAAAATGTGGTACATCTACACAATGGAATATTACTCAGCTTTCAAAAACAATGCCTTGCTGCCGCTGCAGAGAGCCCCTGGGCAGCACCCCACGAGCAAACCTGAGCCTCAGGACCACAGGTAAGACCAAATTTTCTGCTGCAAGAAAGCTGCCTGGTGAGCTTGGGACACACGGAAGCAGAATTTCTCTAGGACCGGGCACGTTCTGTGTTTACCGGAAGTCCCACACCCGCGGATCCCGGCCCGCAGCAGCTCTCTGCTCCCAGACCCGGCGAGAGAGAGACCCAACCGCCTGGTCAGGTGGGCACTCCTGAGGCTGCAGAGCAGAAGAGACCACCAACACTGCTCACCCATGCCCACATCCCTGGCCCAAGAGGAAACTGTATAAGGCCTCTGGGCTCCCGTGGGGGAGCGGCAGGACCCCTGCCAGAGACACCGCCGGACCCTGAAGGAAACAGACCGGATAAACAGTTCTCTGCACCCAAATCCCGTGGGAGGGAGAGCTAAACCTTCAGAGAGGCAGACAAGCCTGGGAAACCAGAAGAGACTGCTCCCTGCACACACATCTCGGACGCCAGAGGAAAAAGCCAAAGACCATCTGGAACCCTGATGCACTGAAGCTCCCGGAAGGGGCGGCACAGGTCTTCCTGGTTGCTGCCGCTGAAGAGAGCCCCTGGGCAGCACCCCACGAGCAAACCTGAGCCTCGGGACCACAGGTAAGACCAAATTTTCTGCTGCAAGAAAGCTGCCTGGTGAACTCAAGACACAGGCCCACAGGAACAGCTGAAGACCTGTAGAGAGGAAAAACTACACGCCCGAAAGCAGAACACTCTGTCCCCATAACTGACTGAAAGAGAGGAAAACAGGTCTACAGCACTCCTGACACACAGGCTTATATGACAGTGTAGCCACTGTCAGAAATAGCAGAACAAAGTAACACTAGAGATAATCTGATGGCGAGAGGCAAGCGCAGGAACCCAAGCAACAGAAACCAAGACTACATGCCATCATCGGAGCCCAATTCTCCCACCAAAACAAACATGGAATATCCAAACACACCAGAAAAGCAAGATCTAGTTTCAAAATCATATTTGATCATGATGCTGGAGGACTTCAAGAAAGACATGAACACACTTAGGGAAGCACAGGAAAATATTAATAAACAAGTAAAAGCCTACAGAGAGGAATCGCAAAAATCCCTGAAAGAATTCCAGGAAAACACAATCAAACAGTTGAAGGAATTAAAAATGGAAATAGAAGCAATCAAGAAAGAACACATGGAAACAACCCTGGATATAGAAAACCAAAAGAAGAGACAAGGAGCTGTAGATACAAGCTTCACCAACAGAATACAAGAGATGGAAGAGAGAATCTCAGGAGCAGAAGATTCCATAGAAATCATTGACTCAACTGTCAAAGATAATGTAAAGCGGAAAAAGCTACTGGTCCAAAATATACAAAATCATAGAAGAAAATTCCCTAACCTAAAAAAAGAGATACCCATATACATACAAGAAGCCTACAGAACTCCAAATAGATTGGACCAGAAAATAAACACCTCCCGTCACATAATTGTCAAAACACCAAACGCACAAAATAAAGAAAGAATATTAAAAGCAGTAAGGGAAAAAGGTCAAGTAACATATAAAGGGAAACCTATCAGAATCACACCAGACTTCTCGCCAGAAACTATGAAGGCCAGAAGATCCTGGACTGATGTCATACAGATCCTAAGAGAACACAAATGCCAGCCCAGGTTACTGTATCCAGCAAAACTCTCAATTAACATTGATGGAGAAACCAAGATATTCCATGACAAAACCAAATTTACACAATATCTTTCTACAAATCCAGCACTACAAAGGATAATAAATGGTAAAGCCCAACATAAGGAGGCAAGCTATACCCTAGAAGAAGCAAGAAACTAATCGTCTTGGCAACAAAACAAAGAGAATGAAAGCACACAAACATAACCTCACATCCAAATATGAATATAACAGGAAGCAATAATCACTATTCCTTAATATCTCTCAATATCAATGGCCTCAACTCCCCAATAAAAAGACATAGATTAACAAACTGGATACGCAACGAGGACCCTGCATTCTGCTGCCTACAGGAAACACACCTCAGAGACAAAGACAGACACTACCTCAGAGTGAAAGGCTGGAAAACAACTTTCCAAGCAAATGGTCAGAAGAAGCAAGCTGGAGTAGCCATTCTAATATCCAATAAAATCAATTTCCAACTAAAAATCATCAAAAAAGATAAGGAAGGACACTTCATATTCATCAAAGGAAAAATCCACCAAGATGAACTCTCAATCCTAAATATCTATGCCCCAAATACAAGGGCACCTACATACGTAAAAGAAACCTTACTAAAGCTCAAAACACACATTGCACCTCACACAATAATAGTGGGAGATTTCAACACCCCACTCTCATCAATGGACAGATCATGGAAACAGAAATTAAACAGTGATGTCGACAGACTAAGAGAAGTCATGAGCCAAATGGACTTAACGGATATTTATAGAACATTCTATCCTAAAGCAAAAGGATATACCTTCTTCTCAGCTCCTCATGGTACTTTCTCCAAAATTGACCATATAATTGGTCAAAAAACGGGCCTCAACAGGTACAGAAAGATAGAAATAATCCCATGCGTGCTATCAGACCACCACGGCCTAAACCTGGTCTTCATAACAATAAGGGAAGAATGCCCACATATACGTGGAAATTGAACAATGCTCTACTCAATGATAACCTGGTCAAGGAAGAAATAAAGAAAGAAATTAAAAACTTTTTAAAATTTAATGAAAATGAAGATACAACATACTCAAACTTATGGGTCACAATGAAAGCTGTGCTAAGAGGAAAACTCATAGCGCAGAGTGCCTGCAGAAAGAAACAGGAAAGAGCATATGTCAGCAGCTTGACAGCACACCTAAAAGCTCTAGAACAAAAAGAAGCAAATACACCCAGGAGGAGTAGAAGGCAGGAAATAATCAAACTCAGAGCTGAAATCAACCAAGTAGAAACAAAAAGGACCATAGAAATAATCAACAGAACCAAAAGTTGGTTCTTTGAGAAAATCAACAAGATAGATAAACCCTTAGCCAGACTAACGAGAGGACACAGAGAGTGTGTGTCCAAATTAACAAAATCAGAAATGAAAAGGGAGACATAACTACAGATTCGGAGGAAATTCAAAAAATCATCAGATCTTACTATAAAAACCTATATGCAACAAAATTTGAAAATCTTCAGGAAATGGACAATTTCCTAGACAGATACCAGGTACAGAAGTTAAATCAGGAACAGATAAACCAGTTAAACAACCCCATAACTCCTAAGGAAATAGAAGCAGTCATTAAAGGTCTCCCAACCAAAAAGAGCCCAGGTCCAGACGGGTTTAGTGCAGAATTCTATCAAACCTTCATAGAAGACCTCATACCAATATTATCCAAACTATTCCACAAAATTGAAACAGATGGAGCCCTACCAAATTCCTTCTACGAAGCCAGAATTACTCTTATACCTAAACCACACAAAGACACAACAAAGAAAGAGAACTTCAGACCAATTTCCCTTATGAATATCGACGCAAAAATACTCAATAAAATTCTGGCAAACCGAATTCAAGAGCACATCAAAACAATCATCCACCATGATCAAGTAGGCTTCATCCCAGGCATGCACGGACGGTTTAATATACGGAAAACCATCAACGTGATCCATTATATGAACAAACTGAAAGAACAGAACCACATGATCATTTCATTAGATGCTGAGAAAGCATTTGACAAAATTCAACACCCCTTCATGATAAAAGTCCTGGAAAGAATAGGAATTCAAGGCCCATGCCTAAACATAGTAAAAGCCATATACAGCAAACCAGTTGCTAACATTAAACTAAATGGAGAGAAACTTGAAGCAATCCCACTAAAATCAGGGACTAGACAAGGCTGCCCACTCTCTCCCTACTTATTCAATATAGTTCTTGAAGTTCTAGCCAGAGCAATCAGACAACAAAAGGAGATCAAAGGGATACAGATCGGAAAAGAAGAGGTCAAAATATCACTATTTGCAGATGACATGATAGTATATTTAAGTGATCCCAAAAGTTCCACCAGAGAACTACTAAAGCTGATAAACAACTTCAGCAAAGTGGCTGGGTATAAAATTAACTCAAATAAATCAGTTGCCTTCCTCTATACAAAAGAGAAACAAGCCGAGAAAGAAATTAGGGAAATGACACCCTTCATAATAGACCCAAATAATATAAAGTACCTCGGTGTGACTTTAACCAAGCAAGTAAAAATCTGTACAATAAGAACTTCAAGACACTGAGGAAAGAAATTGAAGAAGACCTCAGAAGATGGAAAGATCTCCCATGCTCATGGATTGGCAGGATTAATATAGTAAAAATGGCCATTTTACCAAAAGCAATCTACAGATTCAATGCAATCCCCATCAAAATACCAATCCAATTCTTCAAAGAGTTAGACAGAACAATTTGCAAATTCATCTGGAATAACAAAAAACCCAGGATAGCTAAAGCTATCCTCAACAATAAAAGGACTTCAGGGGGAATCACTGTCCCTGAACTCAAGCAGTATTATAGAGCAATAGTGATAAAAACTGCATGGTATTGGTACAGAGACAGACAGATAGACCAATGGAATAGAATTGAAGACCCAGAAATGAACCCACACACCTATGGTCACTTGATTTTTGACAAAGGAGCCAAAACCATCCAATGGAAAAAAGATAGCATTTTCAGCAAATGGTGCTGGATCAACTGGAGGGCAACATGTAGAAGAATGCAGATCGATCCATGCTTATCACCCTGTACAAAGCTTAAGTCCAAGTGGATCAAGGACCTCCACATCAAAGCAGACACACTCAAACTAATAGAAGAAAAACTAGGGAAGCATCTGGAACACATGGGCACTGGAAAAAATTTCCTGAACAAAAAAACCAATGGCTTATGCTCTAAGATCAAGAATCGACAAATGGGATCTCATAAAACTGCAAAGCTTCTGTAAGGCAAAGGACACTGTGGTTAGGACAAAACGGCAACCAACAGATTGGGAAAAGATCTTTACCAATCCTACAACAGATAGAGGCCTTATATCCAAAATATACAAAGAACTCAAGAAGTTAGACCGCAGGGAGACAAATAACCCTATTAAAAAATGGGGTTCAGAGCTAAACAAAGAATTCACAGCTGAGGAATGCCGAATGGCTGAGAAACACCTAAAGAAATGTTCAACATCTTTAGTCATAAGGGAAATGCAAATCAAAACAACCCTGAGATTTCACCTCACACCAGTGAGAATGGCTAAGATCAAAAACTCAGGTGACAGCAGATGCTGGCGAGGATGTGGAGAAAGAGGAACACTCCTCCATTGTTGGTGGGATTGCAGACTGGTAAAACTATTCTGGAAATCAGTCTGGAGGTTCCTCAGAAAATTGGATATTGAACTGCCTGAGGATCCATCTATACCTCTCTTGGGCATATACCCAAAAGATGCCTCAACATATAAAAAAGACACGTACTCCACTATGTTCATCGCAGCCTTATTTATAATAGCCAGAAAATGGAAAGAACCCAGATGCCCTTCAACAGAGGAATGGATACAGAAAATGTGGTACATCTACACAATGGAATATTACTCAGCTATCAAAAACAACGAGTTTATGAAATTCGTAGGCAAATGGTTGGAACTGGAAAATATCATCCTGAGTGAGCTAACCCAATCACAGAAAGACATACATGGTATGCGCTCATTGATAAGTGGCTATTAGCCCAAATGCTTGAATTACCCTAGATCCCTAGAACAAACAAAACTCAAGACGGATGATCAAAATGTGAATGCTTCACTCCTTCTTTAAATGAGGAAAAAGAATACCCTTGGCAGGGAAGGGAGAGGCAAAGATTAAAACAGAGACTTAAGGAACACCCATTCAGAGCCTGCCCCACATGTGGCCCATACATATACAGCCACCCAATTAGACAAGATGGATGAAGCAAAGAAGTGCAGACCGACAGGAGCCGGATGTAGATCGCTCCTGAGAGACACAGCCAGAATACAGCAAATATAGAGGCGAATGCCAGCAGCAAACCACTGAACTGAGAATAGGTCCCCTATTGAAGGAATCAGAGAAAGAACTGGAAGAGCTTGAAGGGGCTCGAGAACCCAAAAGTACAACAATGCCAAGCAACCAGAGCTTCCAGGGACTAAGCCACTACCTAAAGACTATACATGGACTGACCCTGGACTCTGACCCCATAGGTAGCAATGAATATCCTAGTAAGAGCACCAGTGGAAGGGGAAGCCCTGGGTCCTGCTAAGACTGAACCCCCAGTGAACTAGTCTATGGGGGGAGGGCGGCAATGGGGGGAGGGTTGGGAGGGGAACACCCATAAGGAAGGGGAGGGGGGAAGGGGATGTTTGCCCGGAAACCGGGAAAGGGAATAACACTCGAAATGTATATAAGAAATACTCAAGTTAATAAAAAAAAAAAAAGAAATACTCAAGTTAATAAAAAATTAAAAAAAAAGAAATACTCAAGTTAATAAAAAATAAAAAAAAAGAACATTACTGTGCTTCACGCTTCAATTACAGGAACTTTCGAATCCTCCCAACACCCAACTATAGAAGTCCACGATGCAGCTGGCCAAACCATCAGCATCAGACAAACAGTGGTACTGCTCATCTTTCCATCAGGACAAAAGCAATGAGAATTGCCAAATTCGTTCACAAAACATTTAATTTATAACAGTTAAAATCTGGCCTCTGACCAAGTCCAAAAGAATTATGTCTTATTTCACTTGCTCTTGAATATGTCTCCTTTAGAGATAAATAGCATTGAGTACTGCCAGCTCTCTCCTCAGTTTGGTGTTTTGCTTAGTTGGGCTTGTGACAAGCCAAGAGTTGATGTATCTGCTTGAATGTGTAATTTACCTCTCTGGTCAACTTAGCTTTTTTTTCCTTGACAATATTATGTCAAACAATCACATCACAACTGGCTCTGATCTCTTTGTTGTTAGCTAATAAATTAGAGAGTATTTATTATCAAAAAAAAACAATGCCTTTATGAAATTCATAGACAAATGGTTGGAAATGGAAAATATCATCCTGAGTGAGGTAACCCAATCACAGAAAAACACACATGGTATGCACTCATTGATAAGTGGCTATTAGCCCAAATGCTTGAATTACCCTAGATGCCTAGAACAAATGAAACTCAAGACAGATGATCAAAATGTGAATGCTTCACTCCTTCTTTAAAAGAGGAACAAGAATACCCTTGGCAGGGAATAGAGAGGCAAAGATTAAAACTGAAGGAACACCTTCAGAGCCTGCCCCACATGTGGCCCATACATATACAGCCACCCAATTAGACAAGATCGATGAAGCAAAGAAGTGCAGGCTGACAGGAGTCGGATGTAGATCGCTCCTGAGAGACACAGCCAGAATACAGCAAATACAGAGGCGAATGCCAGCAGCAAACCACTGAACTGGGAATAGGACCCCCGTTGAAGGAATCAGAGAAAGAACTGGAAGAGCTTGAAGGGGCTCGAGACCCCATATGTACAACAATGTCAAGCAACCAGAGCTTCCAGGGACTAAGCCACTACCTAAAGACGATACATGGACTGACCCTGGACTCTGACCTCATAGGTAGCAATGAATATCCTAGTAAGATCACCAGAGGAAGGGGAAGTCCTTGGTCCTGCTAAGACTGAACCCCCAGTGAACTTGATTCTTGGGGGGAGGGTGGCAATGGGGGGAGGAAGACCTCATACCAATATTATCCAAACTATTCCACAAAATTGAAACAGATGGAGCACTACCGAATTCCTTCTATGAAGCCACAATTACTCTTAAACATAAACCACACAAAGACCCAACAAAGAAAGAGAACTTCAGACCAATTTCCCTTATGAATATCGACGCAAAAATACTCAAAAAAATTCTGGCAAACCGAATCCAAGAGCACATCAAAACAATCATCCACCATGATCAAGTAGGCTTCATCCCAGGCATGCACGGACGGTTTAATATACGGAAAGCCATCATTGTGATCCATTCTATGAACAAACTGAAAGAACAAAACCACATGATCACTTCATTAGATGCTGATAAAGCATTTAACAAAATTCAACACCCCTTCATGATAAAAGTCCTGGAAAGAATAGGAATTCAAGGCCCATACCTAAACATAGTAAAAGCCATATACAGCAAAACAGTTGCTAACATTAAACTAAATGGAGAGAAACTTAAAGCAATTCCACTAAAATCAGGGACTAGACAAGGCTGCCCACTCTCTCCCTCCTTATTCAATATAGTTCTGAAGTTCTAGCCAGAGCAATCAGACAACAAAAGGAGGTCAAGGGGATACAGATCAGAAAAGAAGAAGTCAAAATATCACTATTTGCAGATGATATGATAGTATATTTAAGTGATCCCAAAAGTTCCACCAGAGAACTACTAAAGCTGATAAGCAACATCAGCAAAGTGGCTGGGTATAAAATTACCTCAAATAAATCAGTAGCCTTCCTCTACACAAAAGAGAATCAAGCCGAGAAAGAAATTAGGGAAACGACACCCTTCATAATAGACCCAAATAATATAAAGTACCTCTGTGTGACTTTAACCAAGCAAGTAAAAGATCTGTACAATAAGAACTTCAAGACACTGAGGAAAGAAATTGAAGAAGACCTCAGAAGATGGAAAAATCTCCCATGCTCATGGATTGGCAGGATTAATATAGTAAAAATGGCCATTTTACCAAAAGCGATCTACAGATTCAATGCAATCCCCATCAAAATACCAATCCAATTCTTCAAAGAGTTAGACAGAACAATTTTCAAATTCATCTGGAATAATAAAAAACCCAGGATAGCTAAAACTATCCTCCACAATAAACGGACTTCTGGGGGAAATCACTATCCCTGAACTCAAGCAGTATTACAGAGCAATAGTGATAAAAACTGCATGGTATTGGTACAGAGACAGACAGATAGACCAGTGGAACAGAATTGAAGACCCAGAAATGAACCCACACACCTATGTTCACTTGATTTTTGACAAAGGAGCCAAAACCATCCAATGGAAAAAAGATAGCATTTTCAGCAAATGGTGCTGGTTCAACTGGAGGTCAGCATGTTGAAGAATGCATATCAATCCATTCTTATCACCATGTACAAAGCTTAAGTTCAACTGGATCAAGGACCTCCACATCAAACCAGATACACTCAATCTAAAAGAAGAAAACGTGGTATAGAACCTTGAACACATGGGCACTGGAGAAAATTTCCTGAATAAAACACCAATGGTTTATATTCTAAGATCGAGAATCTACAAATGAAATCTCAAAAAACTACAAATCTTCTGTAAGGCATAGGACACTGTAGTTAGGACAAAAACGCAACCAACAGATTGGGAAAAGTTCTTCACCAGTCCTACAACTAATAGAGGGCTTTTATCCAAAATATACAAAGAACTCACGAAGTTAGACTGCAGGGAGACAAATAAACCTATTAAAAAATAGGGTTCAGGGAGTTGGGGATTTAGCTCAGTGGTAGAGCGTTTGCCTAGCAAGAGCAAGGCCCTGGGTTCGGTCCTCAGCTTTGAAAAAAATGGGGTTCAGAGCTAAAGAAAGAATTCACAGCTGAGGAATGTCAAATGGCTGAGAAATGTTCAACATCTTTAGTCATAAGGGAAATGCAAATCAAACAACCCTGAGATTCTACCTCAAACCAGTCAGAATGGCTAAGATGAAAAACTCCGGCGACAGCAGATGCTGGTGAGGATGTGGAGAAAGAGGAACACTCCTCCATTGTTGGTGGGATTGCAGACTGGTACAACCACTCTGGAAATCAGTTTAGAGATTCCTCAGAAAACTGGACAATGAACTACCTGAGTACCCAGCTATACCTCTCTTGGGCATATACCCAAAAGATCTCCAACATATAAGAAAGACAGAAGCTCCACTATGTTCATAGCAGCCTTATTTATAATAGCCAGAAGCTGGAAAGAACTCAGATGCCCTACAACAGGGGAATGGGTACAGAAAATGTGGTATATCTGCACAATGGATGTTACTCAGCTATCAAAAACAATGACTTTATGAAATTCATAGGAAAATGGAATGAACTAGAAAATAGTGAGGTTACTCAATCAACTCAAATACACACATATTATGCACTCATTGATAAGTGGATATTAGCCCAAATGCTTGAATTACCCTAGATGCATAGAACACATGAAACTAAAGAATGATGACCAAAATGTTAATGCTTCACTCCTTCTTTAAAAGGGGAACAAGAATACCCTTGGCAGGGAATGGGAAGGCAAAGTTTAGAGTAGATGGAGAAGGAACACCCATTGAGAGCCTGCCCCACATGTGGTCCATACATATACAGCCACCAAACTTGATAAGATGGATGAAGCAAAGAAGTACAGGCTGACAGGAACCGGATGTAGATCTCTCAGCAAATACATAGGTGAATGCCAGTAGCAAACCACTGAACTGAGAATGGTATCCCCGTTGAAGGAATCAGAGAAAGGACTGGAAGAGCTTGAAGGGCCTTGAGACCCCATATGAACAACAATGCCAAGCAATCAGAGCTTCCAGGAACTAAGCCACTACCCAAAGACTATATATGGTCTGATCCTGGGCTCTAACTGCATAGGTAGCAATGAATAGCCTAGTAAGAGCACCAGTGGAAGGGGAAGCCCTTGGTCCTGCCAAAACTAAACCCCCAGTGAACGTGATTGTTGGGGGGAGGGTGGTAATTGGGGGAGGATTGGAAGGGGACCACTCATATAGAATGGGAAGGGGAGCGGTTAGGGTATGTTTTCGTGGAAACCGGGAAAGGGAATAACATTTGAAATTTAAATAAGAAATAACCAATTTTAAAAAGATGGAATTTAAAAAAAGCCCTGTTTCAGCTATGATGAAATCCTAATGTTCCAGTGGACATAATGGACACTTGAAAGGCAAAATCAACTGAAAAGCAAATGCCAGGCATTGCTAGAGTGTCTATATAAGGAACAATTGTACAGCCAGTAGATGCAAATAAGAATCAATCAGTCAAGCACTTAACTTTCTACTGCTGCCTAGAATTATATAACCAATGGTTTGTACCAATGAATAGTACATATTATATCCCTTCCCCATGTGTTATTCATTTATATAAACAGTCTTTCTATAAATACTGATTATAAAAATATAAACATGCAAATTTTCTATTGGATACACATAATGGATTATGGTTTTATTTTGAAGTGAAGTGCATGCAGAATTTTTCCTCACTATGAAATTTTAATTTATAACAAAATTAAAGAAAATGTAAGGTAATGACCACATGTGTTGTCATGAACTAGGAAAAGAATAGAACATTTACAGATTTAAAGGCACCTGAACTTTCTTCAAATGAGCCTCCTTTTCATGTTTTGTTTCCACCTTTCCAGTGGTACAAGCATTATGTAGCATGTTCTCTTGATTACTCATATGTGTCTTTGTGATTATATTTCTATCTGATGCTTAATAGCAAAGATTATATTTGTCATGGGAAATACAACACCAATAAGCATATTTTCTTAATGTAATACATCAGCAATTAAGCATGTTAAATAATGACAAAATCCATTTATTTTGTTGATGCAATGTTGTTATATGATTAGATAATAATTCATATATTATAATTTGCTTTTCATCAGATTCAAAGATTTGTGATTAAATGGTACATCTTGTTTGTATTAATACTTGTGAATTAAATCTTAGCACTGACTTATTAAATATTGTGCATCCAGTAACCTAAAAAATAGTCTCCTTCATGTCATCTTTCCTACATTACTAGTTATATGAATTATGTGACTAAGTTCTGGTTAATAGATTGAAAGATCAAATGATTTTTACCACTTTTTAGGTTTAGAGTGTACTACACTCCCTAAGTAAAATCCCTTCTTTTATATTAATAGATGGTCTGAGGATAAGATCTGTCAAGCCACAAATCAAATATCTTGATTTCTAGAAATGAGGGAATATAAATATGTTATGGAAGTCTTTCCTACAGTCTTTTAAGCCAAAGTAGTTGAATTAAATAAAATAGACATTTGTGTTACATGTAGAAAATTACACACATGGATCAGTCGTTTTTGTCATTAGCCTACTGTAACTAATATTTCTATATGAACTGTGAGAAGTATCTTGAAATTTGTTAAAAGCTCAACAGTCTCTTTGCCATTATTTTCTAATGTTTTACCCCTTTATGCTGTGGGAATCCAATTACTTAGTACAGGATTTGTACTTATACTTCCTAGCAGGAATAAATATTTCCTGTAAGATTTGTAATCTTTCTATGCATAATTGTTCATATATTTATATATACATACATACACAAACACACACACATATTTATATGATTCTTTCATAACTGAGATTTTATTGGTCAAGGATCAGAGTTCACATTCATTCTCATGAGCCATATATTGTGTTCACATAGCCAAACTCTGAAGAGTCCCATTGTGTTCATGTACACAAATGAAGAGCTACATATTGTTTTTCTTTGAATTTATTCCAACCTCAAACTTGACAAGTTTCCTTAAGACCTCTCATAACAACCAAAGGCTCATAATCCTCAGCTCCACTGACTCACAATTTTATGCCACACACATAACATACTCAAATTTTTCATCTTTCACAGCACATTATCACAGCTGTTAGGAAAATGGACTGCCATGACCACAGACATCACAGTTCTGAAGTTCAAGGACCAAAGACTGGCTTTCTTTCCTTTCTTTTCTTTTCTCTTCTTTTCTTTTCTTTTCTTTTCTTTCTTTCTTTCTTTCTTTCTTTTCTTTTTTCTTCTTTTTAAGTTTATACAATTTTTCTTTTATGGGATTTTTTATCTACATTTCAAATGTTATTCCCTTTCATGTTTTTCCAGAAATAAGCCCCCTATCCCATGTCCCTCCCCTTCTTCTATAAGGGTGTTCCACTCCCCATCCACCCACCTTCCCAACCTCCAACATTCCCCTACACTGGGGGTCCAACCTTGGCAGGACCAAGGGCTTCTCCTCCCATTGGTGCCCAACAAGGCCATCCTGTACTACATATGCAGCTGGAGCCATGGGTCTGCCCATGTATATTCTTTGGGTACTGGTTTAGTCCCTGGGAGCTCTGGGTGGTTGGCCTTGTTGTTCTTATAGGGTTGCAAACTCCTTCAGCTCTTTCAATCCTTTCTCTAATTCCTTCAATGGGAGTCCCATTACAAAATGGTTCTAGTAGAAACAAGGGACCGGATATAACTGAAAATATATGTATTGATAATAAATGTTTTCCTGTCTTTCTTTTAACCAAATGTAGTCTGTTAATACTTAATTGTTTAGTTATGGTTATAAATATTTTACCATGGATTCATCAGAGTATAATATTAAGAATTCAGTATTCATTAATTAATTCTGCATTGTGTTTTACCATTCAACCCTTTGATATAAACGCATCAGATGATACAGAATTTTTGTAAAATTGACTTAACAAAAACTAATCCCTCTCATTTTTCTGAAATCTTACCTTGCCCACTTCCATCAGGAGTAGGACCTTGACTCTTTATCCCTTTGTAACTGGATGATTTCAAGGTCCAATAAAATATTATCACTTGAGAAAAAGAGATAGCTTAGCAGTTAACAGCATGTATTGGCCTTGCTAGGACCTGGGTTTGATTCTCAGAAGTTATATTGATTGACTCACAACTGCCTGAGATCTGACACAGTCTTTTAGCTTCTATGGGCGGTGTAATAATATATACATAGCTAAACATAGAAATGCCTGCATAAAATTATAAATGAAAAAGCAAATTGTTCATATAATAGAAATGGCATTGAACCAGTCAGAGGCAAAGTTCCAAATGGACCTGGTAGCTTTTATACTTCATTCATGGAAGTTAGATGATAACAAAAAGTTTGAACACTCAGATAATTGCATGGTATGAGCAAGGCTTAAAACATGTGGAGAGATTGATAACCCCTTTTTCAGCATCCTTGCAAGCCTGTGAAACAATCATGGTAATGAAGAAGCCTGCTTTTATGGTACCCTAAACCACACAACTTGGTGTGAACCAAGCAACTCAATTGAGTCGACACCATGAATGCTAAGAAATAAAAAGACAATATTTTATGTTTATAACAATGAGATTTGCCTTATGCAACAATGCATAAGTAAAATATCTTTTCTATTTCTGTATATGTGAAAGGCAAAATCCATCAATTTGAGCATACCACTTTGATCTCTATTTCTCATATTGCTTATCTCAAGTAGTCAACTATGGAGATAAAATGAACACATTCCTTAAAATTTGGCCCAAAGACAGAGTACTAGTGAGCCCGTAGAAACTGGCCTGGTAGGGAAGCACAAAAACTTGAAGATTTCACTGTGTTTATAGTTTGGAGTTCGAGTAAGTCAGAGGCCTGTTTGGTTCTTGCCAGAGCAAAAGGAGGCAGCATCCAGACATTTTAGTCACTTTGTCCAAATATCTAGCAGAAAGAGGAAAGGAAGTATCAGAAAAGGAAGGCTGTTAGGGGTTAGATATGGAAACATAATCAAATTTCAAGCCCACATAGTATTGTTCTGTAAAGTTTGATCCTTTTTCATTTGATACACCAATATCTTAACCTACGCCCAACATGACTATATATTGACTTCCCCTTCATTTGTATTCTTGTCTCTGAAATCAATATATTTGTTGGTAGGAACACAGTATGGCTTTTTATTTCTTTATTTTTTAAAGTTATTTCTCCCTATGCTTTTTAATTTTAGTTTTTATTCATGCAAAATTTAGGTATTGCAAATTGTACAGATGTCAGGTATAGATGAATGAGTTTTGACAAACATCTCCCACTATTCAAACACCTCTACATGTAGCATCTCTTTCAAACCAGGATATTCCTTTTTATCCACTCTAGTCCATCCCCATTCATGCTGTTAATCACTATTCTCAATTCTCCCTCAAAGAACATATGGATTATATAATATAGAGAGTTTTGCATGTTAACATTTCATAATAGTGTTCATTTAAGAACATTTTAAATGTTATATTTTTTTCTGTATGTGGGTGTGTATGTTTGTGTGTGTGTGTGTATGTGTACACGCATGCATGTGCCGATCTCAGAGCACAATTGACATGAATCAGTCCTCTCCTTCTGCTATTCATGGAACTGGAGAAGGGCTCAAACTCACACCATGCAATTATCTGAGTCAAGCTTGGTGGCAGATACCTGCTGAGAAAACTCATAAATCCTTAAAAACACATTTAAGAATAATTTCAAGCATATTAGAATTATAAACTACTTTTGTTACTTTAGGCTGTTAAAAGAAATTGCTATGCATTGAAATTA
Organism: Rattus norvegicus; assembly: GCF_021556685.1. Taxonomy (NCBI): domain Eukaryota; kingdom Metazoa; phylum Chordata; class Mammalia; order Rodentia; family Muridae; genus Rattus; species Rattus norvegicus. The sequence goes on along the minus strand of NC_141554.1, from coordinate 153,507,120 downwards.
CTTCCATTTATTTCTGTTAGTTCTGAAGGGTTATGTTCAAATCAAAGTGTCAAGAAGTTAAGGATTTGATGGGAGGTATTGTTGGTCTGTGCTCTCATCTAGAATAAGGAGAAAGATTTTCCTGTTTCTCTTCATACAATGGCTGCAATCTCATTGATGAAGAGTCATGATGCAATTTTAAAACTGTAAAATGGATGAAGTTAGGACATTTTTTTTTTATTATTAACTTGAGTATTTCTTATATACATTTCAAGTGTTATTCCCTTTCCCGGTTTCTGGGCAAATATCCCCCTAATCCCTCCCCCTCCCCTTCTTTATGAGTGTTCCCCTCCCCATCCTCCCCCCATTGCCACCCTCCCCCCAATAATCTAGTTCACTGGGGGTTCAGTCTTAGCAGGACCCAGGGCTTCCCCTTCCACTGGTGCTCTTACTAGGATATTCATTGCTACCTATGAGGTCAGAGTCCAGGGTCAGTCCATGTATAGTCTTTAGGTAGTGGCTTAGTCCCTGGAAGCTCTGGTTGCTTGGCATTGTTGTACATATGGGGTCTCGAGCACCTTCAAGCTCTTCCAGTTCTTTCTCTGATTCCTTCAATGGGGGTCCTATTCCAAGTTCAGTGGTTTGCTGCTGGCATTCACCTCTGTATTTGCTGTATTCTGGCTGTGTCTCTCAGGAGCGATCTACATCCAGCTCCTGTCAGTCTGCACTTCTTTGCTTCATCCATCTTGTCTAATTGGGTGGCTGTATATGTATGGGCCACATGTGGGGCAGGCTCTGAATGGGTGTTCCTTCTGTGTCTGTTTTAATTTTTGCCTCTCTATTCCTTGCCAAGGGTATTCTTGTTCCCCTTTTAAAGAAGGAGTGAAGCATTCACATTTTTATCATCTGCCTTGAGTTTCATTTGTTCTAGGCATCTAGGGTAATTCAAGCATTTGGGCTAATAGCCACTTATCAATGAGTGCATACCATGTGTGTTTTTCTGTGATTGGGTTACCTCACTCAGGATGATATTTTCCAGTTCCAAACATTTGCCTACGAATTTCATAAAGTCATTGTTTTTGATAGCTGAGTAATTTTCCATTGTGTAGATGTACCACATTTTCTGTATCCATTCCTCTGTTGAAGGGCATCTGGGTTCTTTCCAGCTTCTGGCTATTATAAATAAGGCTGTGATGAACATAGTGGAGCACGTGTCTTTTTTATATGTTGGGGCATCTTTTGGGTATATGCCCAAGAGAGGTATAGTTGGATCCTCAGGCAGTTCAATGTCCAATTTTCTGAGGAACCTCTAGACTGATTTCCAGAGTGGTTGTACCAGTCTGCAATCCCACCAACGATGGAGGAGTGTTCCTCTTTCTCCGCATCCTCGCCAGCATCTGCTGTCACCTGAGTTTTTGATCTTAGCCATTCTCACTGGTGTGAGGTGAAATCTCAGGGTTGTTTTGATTTGCATTTCCCTTATGACTAAAGATGTTGAACATTTCTTTAGGTGTTTCTCAGCCATTCGGCATTCCTCAGCTGTGAATTCTTTGTTTAGCTCTGAACCCCATTTTTTAATAGGGTTATTTGTCTCCCTGCGGTCTAACTTCTTGAGTTCTTTGTATATTTTGGATATAAGGCCTCTATCTGTTGTAGGATTGGTAAAGAACTTTTCCCAATCTGTTGGTTGCCGTTTTGTCCTAACCACATTGTCCTTTGCCTTACAGAAGCTTTGAAGTTTTATGAGATCCCATTTGTTGATTCTTGATCTTAGAGCATAAGCCATTGGTGTTCTGTTCAGGAAATTTTTTCCAGTGCCCATGTGTTCCAGATGCTTCCCTAGTTTTTCTTCTATTAGTTTGAGTGTATCTGGTTTGATGTGGAGGTCCTTGATCCACTTGGACTTAAGCTTTGTGCAGGGTGATCTGCATTCTTCTACATGTTGACCTCCAGTTGAACCAGCACCATTTGCTGAAAATGCTATCTTTTTTCCATTTGATGGTTTTTGCTCCTTTGTCAAAAATCAAATGCCCATAGGTGTGTGAGTTCATTTCTGGGTCTTCAATTCTGTTCCATTGGTCTATCTGTCTGTCTCTGTACCAATACCATGCAGTTTTTATCACTATTGCTCTGTAATACTGCTTGATTTCAGGGATAGTTAGGACATTTTCAAGGCCATACATTTGACTTTATAACTAGTCTGACTGAAATAACGATGTTCTAAAAAGACATGTGTGCTCTCAATCTACCAAATTATTGAAACAAAGGGCCCCAAAGTGATGGTAATATTTATAAAAATTTACTAATGGGAAAAGGAAAAGGCCCCATCCAGAGGGAGAAATTGTCACTTGCAAAGAGATGTCACACAGTGCTAACAACTCTCACACCTTCTTACACGATGTGATATACACTCAGACAAGATTAATTCAATGATTTGCAGAGCCACACCTCAAGGACACTGCTTCAATATACATACAGTTGCCTTTCTAGTTCAATTTTATTTATAGCTCAGGCCCCATGAAAGAGGAACTTTGGGGCTTCCTTCACCCTGTTTCTCTTTCCAATGTGACCACATTGAACAAATATATTGTTTCTGCTTTCAAGTATAAATTTGATTCTTTAACTGAATATTGGAATGGTGGCTGAACCTAGTTTGCAGCACAAGTTCTGTCCACTAAGTTCAATAACAGGTTAGTCTGTGATAATTGTCACATTGTTACTGAATGGTCTACACATTTACCTTTGTTATACTAGGATATATTTATGTGAGGGGGAATATAGTTGAATGTCATAAAGCCACAAATCGCAGTAAGAATCTTGTACTCACATTGTCTAAAGAATAAATACTGTAATAAAACAGACTTAATTGCAAAACTTTTAGAATTCTATCATTTAGGATGTATACATTTCAAGTAATAAAACTTACTTTTGAACCATGATGAAGTTAGAGAAGAGGCCTGGAAAGGTAAGAGCAATTTGCTCAAAAAAAAAGAGGAAAAGAAAAGTGATTTGCTTAGGTGTCAAGTGATAGAAAGAAATAAAACTTAAAGAGAAGCATATGCCATTATTGTACCCTTAAGGATATAATGTCGTGATGGTTGTTGAAATATCTCATACATGTCAGCAGGGTGAGCAAATTGGTTGCTTCCTTCCCTTGGACTTGTATGTTGCTTCCTGGTACCATGAAAACTAGTTGTCAGTGAGAAGGCATTTAAGTGCTCATCCCTGAGAACAAGTAACATTGTACAGTCTTGACAGGTTCTATTTATATGTGTAGAAATATGTATATTCCTAATACATATAACAAGTAGAATGCCACTGCATTATCTTTTTGGGGGGGGGAGCTTGAACTTCAGTCAGTCACTCTAGTTGGGCTGACTGCCAAAGACAAATCAAAGTCCCATTCTATATTCTACCAAGGAACAACTCAGCCAAACAATTGAGCTTACTTCTAAAGCATGGAGAAGGGAATCTTAAACAACCACTCATTATAAAGTCCTATCCCATCATGGATATTGACTTCATAGGAGCTGCCCTAGGGAGCCCCTCTTCAGTTAACCTGCTATTTCTTACATTCTTTAGAATCTCCAAAGACATCTTAAAGTTGTGGAGAGCAGGAAACTATATAATTGGTGAACTCTCAGGTATGAATTTTATGATCCTCCTCATCCTCATTCTTCTAGAGTGTATTAACATCTCCATTGCCATATACCAGGATACATCTCTATTGTTGTATTCAATTATTTGCTAGTGCTGTGGCAATCTCTACCCCCACATTTCGGTTGCATGGTCATATTTTTCCTTGAGAAAAAAAAAACATACTAAGCAAAGCCTTATTAGTTACTGTAGAAGTATGGAGCTTTTCTATGCCTTCCTTTGTTCTAAACAATGTCTTGGAGAGCTTTGTGTTTTTTAATAAGCTTAATTAAGCACTATAGGTAGGCAGATAGTAATCTATTCTAACCAACTATGCTGGCTAATTTCCAGCAAATTGCCTTATAACCTGCCATCTTAGTCTTGCCCTGGCTAGTCCTGCTCTATCCATGTCCTCATGTTAACTCCCTCCTCGCCACCTACTCATGGTAACTCCTGGTCACCCCCATGGTGAATTGCTGATGGTCTCTCTCTCTCTCTCTCTCTCTCTCTCTCTCTCTCTCTCTCTCTCCTCTCTCTCCCTCTCTCTCTCTCTCTCCCTCTCTCTCTCTCTCTTTATATATATATATATATATATATATATATATATATATATATATATATATATATATATATACATACATACCTAGGACACCCTCCCTGAAATCTTAAGATTGTTTTAACTCTCTTGTCCATCTATAGGCTGATCAACTCTTTACTAACCTTTCTGAGATAGAGGACAACAATTTTTACACAACATTGAGACAGGAGATGGGTTGCTTTATGCCCTATAGTGCTCACCTCTGACAGAACTTGCCCTTGGTGGTTAAGGATTGGGTAAGCAAAAGCTACAGCAAACTCATTTATTAAATCTCAGGTAACACCCTTCATACCTTCCACCTGCATCCCATTGGTTCCAAGCAAACATGTCCTCCAAGTGGCAGTTCCCTATTGGCTGTCATTGTCTGAGTCACCAATCTCTATGCTTTTATGCAGGCTTCAGTTTGGCCCTCCTGAGGAAGTTGCATCCCTGACTGCTCTTCCTACAGAGATGCTCCAATAGAAATGGCAATGCCTGATTCTGAGGTGGAAGAGAACAACATTTACATAATATTGAGAATAGAGATACTTCAATAATGAAGACAATGCCAAGGTCTGGATAGCAACTAGTTCTCTAGGGTACAGAAATTAGCATCTGAATACACAGTACACAGCACCATCCCCCAACAAGTTACTTAGGCAAAAGTAGTTTCAATGAATCTTGACAGTACTATATTATAGAAGGTTGTGATATTCTATCATACATCTAAGCAGCACTAAACAAAGGATGTTCATGCATCCATACACACACACATACACATATACATATACTTACATATACACATAAATATATGTTTGTTGTCTATTCTATGAAGTTGTTTTCCTCGGAGTATGCATTTGTTGGTTTTTCTAAAATGCCTGTATTCTTATCACAAATGGTGAACTACCATGATTTTAGCGTTTAAGAATTGATTGGCATTTTCATCAGTGTTAAGAAATGAGATGAAAGAATCAGACAAATGTTCAAAATTCACCCTTTTTTGTTGAGGGAGTGGGTTTATTATAGAAAAGATGAGAATATTAAAATCCAGAAGGTTATTTCACACATTTTGTGTGCTATTAACAACATGGTTACAAGCATGACATACTTAAATGCAATAATAATAAAATAAAGTAAAATTAGATATAATAAAGTACCCATTTTGACATAATTTATTTTATGTATAATATGACTTTAATTTTAGTTATTTTTCTGTTTAATAAGAACCTTGCAGAATTGGGATGGAGAGAAAGCCCAGTCAGTAAAATGCTTACCTTAAAAGCATTACAATCTAAGTTATATGCCTAGAACCCATTTGTAAAAGAAGTAGGTCTGTATGGTGATGCCTACACTGGGTAGGTTGAGACAGACAGATCACTGGAATTGACTGCCCACTCAGCATAGTGACTGTGTCTCAAACAATTCATGTCTAGATTGTATGGACCAATAAGAAAAGAAAATTCAATAAATCCAAAATACAAGGGCAAACAAAAGAAGTTGGACACTGCCTGAGGAAAAAACACCTGAAATTGATCTCTACTAGGTAGACATACACACACACACACACACACACACACACACACACACACACACATTTTTCTCACAGATACATGCATATACTCACTTATACAGTAGTATAAGTATGTATCTCCATATCTGGATACATACAACTATGCACACAAATAAACGTACAAATAAATACCAAAACATAAAGTTGATTTCTCCATGCTAATGGAGGTTATATCTAATAAAAATGTATATGAAAATTAGAAGAAAAGTTTGAGACATGCATCTCATATGTGTGGCCTTCAATTGCACTCAAAGAGGAAATTTTAATTAAAAAATTATTTGAAGCTTCTGTGTCCTCTTTATATGTTGAAGAATACTGAAAGTTATTTCAGGTATTGGAAATAACAAATATGAATTAAAAACATAAGCTATTCAATATGCAGAAACTGATTATTGCTGAGAACAACTTGTTAAGAGTTCAATTGAAATTTTTATCTTTGCTGTTCAACTTATTGTGTCTAAATTTCTTGTATGAGATTCCTTGACTTGGACCAGTCTAGAAACTTGTAACAACTGTTTTTATTTATTTATTTATATTTTTATTGGGTATTTTTAATTTACATTTCAAATGGTCTCCTCTTTCATGGTTTCCTGTCTATAAACACCCTATCCCATCCATCCTCCTGCTTCTCCTATGAGGGTGTTTCCCCCACCCAACCACCCACCTCTTCCTGCCTCCCCACCCTGATATTCCCCCTATACTAGGGGAGGGGGTGTTCAGCTTTGGCAGGAACAAGGGCTTCTCCTCCTGTTGGTGCTCCAAAAGGCCATCCTTTGCTACATATGCAGCTTGAGACATGGGTCTGTCCATATGTAGTCTTTGGGTAGTGGTTTATTCCATGGAAGCTCTGGTTGATATTGTTGTTCTCATGGGGTTGCAAGGCCCTTCAGCTCCTTCAATCCTTTCTTTAATTCCTCCAATGGGGATCCCATTCTCAGTTCAATGGTTGGCTGCTATCATTCGCCTCTGTATTTGTCATGCTCTGGCAGAGCCTCTCAGGAGACAGCTATATCAGACTCCTGTCAGTATGAAATTCTTGCTTCATCAATATTGTCTAGGTTTGGTGGCTGTATGTATATGGGCTGGATCTTCAGGTGCGGCAGTATCTGAATGACTATTCCTTCAGTCTCTACTTCAAACTTTGTCTTGGTATATCCTCCTATGAATATTGTTGTTCCCTCCTTCTAAGAAGGACTGAAGCATCTGTGGTTTGGTCATACTTCCTCTTAAGCTTCCTGTGGTCTGTGAATTGTATCTTGGTTAATCCAAGCTTTTGGGCTAATATCCACTTATCAGTGAGTGCATACCATGTATGAGTTTTTTGTTTTTTGTTTTTTTTTGTTTTGTTTTTGGTTTTTGGTTTTTTTTTTTTTTTGTGATTCCATTACCTCACTCAGGATCACTTCTACTTCTATCCATTTGCCTGTGTTTCAAAAGTCATTGTTTTTAATGGCTGAATAGTACGCCATTGTGTTGATGGACCACATTTTCTGTATCCATTCCTCTGTTGAAGGGCATCTGAGTTCTTTCCAGCTTCTGGCTATTATAAATAAGGCTTCTATGAACATAGTGGAGCTTCTGTCTTGGTTATATGTTGGAGTATCTTTTGGGTATATGCCCAGGAGAGGTATAGCTTGGCCCTAAGGTAGTGGTCTATCCAATTTTCTGAGGAACTTCTAGACTGATTGCCAGTGTGGTTATACCAGCTTGCAATCCCACCAACTATGGAGGAGTGTTCTTCTTTCTCCACATCTTAGCCAGAATCTGTTGTCACCTGAGTGTTTGATCTTAGCCATTCTGACAGGTGAGAGTTAGTATTTCAGGGTGGTTTTGATTTGTATTTCGCTGATGACTAGGGATGTTGAACATTTCCTTAAGTGCTTCTCAGCCATTCAAGATTCCTCAGTTGTGAATTCTCTGTTTACCTCAATACCTCATTTTTAATAGGATTTTTTGAGTCACTGGAGTCTAACTTTTTGAGTTCTTTGTATACATTGGATATTAGCTCTCTATTGGATATAGGATTGGTAAAGATCTTTTCATAATCTGTTGGTTGCAATTATGTCCTAATGACAGTGTCCTTTGCCTTACCGAAGCTTTGCAGTTTTATGAGGTCCCATTTGTCAATTCCTGACCTTAAAGCATATGCCATTGATGTTGTGCTCAGAAATTTTCCCCAGTGCCCATATTTTCAAGACTCTTCCCCACTTTCTTTATCTATTAGTTTGAGTGTATCTGGTTTGATGTGGAGGTCCTTGATCCACTTGAACTTAAGCTTTCTACATGGTGATAAGAATGGATCAATTTGCATTCTTCTACATGCTGACCTCCAATTGAACCAGCACCATTTGTTGAAAATGCTATCTTTTTTTCCACTGGATGGTTGTAGCTCCTTTGTTCAAGATCAAGTGGCCATAGGTGTGTGAGTTCATTTCTGGGTCTTCAATTCTATTCCACTGATCTATCTGCCTGCCTCTGTACCATCACCATAGAGTTTTTATTATGATTGCTCTGTAACACTGCTTGAGATCAGTGATGGTCTTCCCCCAGAAGTTCTTTTACTGTTGAGGATAGTTTTCACTATCCTGAGTTTTTTGTTATTTCATATGAATTTGCAAATTGAGCTTTCTAACTCTATGAAGAATTGAGTTGGAATTTTAATAGGGATTACATTAACTCTGTAGATTGCTTTTAGCAAAATGGGCATTTTTACTATTAATCCTGCATATCCATGAGTATGGAAGGCCTTTCCATCTTCTGAGATCTTCACTTTCTTTCTTCAGAAACTTGAAGTTCTTGTCATACAGATCTTCCACTTGCTGGATTAGAGTCACACTGAGGTATTTCATATCATTTGTGAATATTGTGAGAGGTGGCATTTTCCTAATTTCTTTCTCAGCCTGTTTTTCCTTTGAGTAGAGGAAGGCTACTGATTTGTTTGAGTTAATTTTATATCCAACCACTTTGCTGAAGTTGTTTATCAGGCTTAGATGTTCTCTGGTAGAACTTTTGGTGTTACTTAAGTGTACTATCCTATCATCTGCAATAGTGATATTTTGACTTCTTCCTTTCCAATTTTTATCCTTTAGACCTCCTTTTGTCTAACTGCTCTGGCTAGGATTTTGAGTACTATATTGTGTAAGTCAGGAGATAGTAAGCAGCCTTGTCTAGTCCCTGATTTTAGTGGGATTGCTTCAAGTTTCTACCCATTTAATTTGATGCTGCCTACTGGTTTACTGTAGTAACAACTGTTTTTAAATGGAGCTTCTTCAGAAAAAATTTAATAACATAAAATTCTTTCCAAAATTAATTATAAATTTTTTGTTGCATGACCACTTAGGCATTTCCTTATTTGAATTCTTAGTAGAGGGGGGTGATGGGCATCATGAAGAATGATTTAATTTCAGGAGGTCCCAGAAGTGCTACTTCATTAGATAAAGATAGATGAGTAACTATTTATATAGGTCTTGGACATAGTGAAATACAAGAACTCAAACTATTCTGTCTCTAAACAAAAGCAACTCTGTTTTCTAAAATAATCATCTTTCCCTTCCTCAATTTTCTTCATTCTTTCCCATTGATGTGACATACTTGACATCATCCTGAAACAGCTATATATACTGATTATTGAATCCTAGATTAATGTCCTTGAATACTGCTTTTGAGTTTGTTAATGAATTTAAATTATTTAAACTTTTATTTTGTAAAGAAAAGTCCATTACCTTCTGAAATCATATTGATAGTTTCTCATTTATGTTATTAGATGATATTGTGACTTTTGGACTGGGTCGCTGTTCTTAGAATTGGTGAAAGCAAAATAAACTAGACAGAAGTATAGATTTCTTAACAAATAGAACTATTTTTCTCAAGGCCAAATTTTAATTCAGTGTAATAGTGTTTATATTTTACCACTGGAATTATTTTTTGTTTGAATTGTTTTTACATGAAACAAAGGAAAATATATAAAATGCCAAGTTCTATGATCCACATGATTTTTATTTTCAGTACATAATTTAAAATATAGGTTGTTGATGGAATGAGAAATCTAAATGTAGTATTATATATGCAATCTATTTTATCATGAGTTTTAAAATTCTATAAAAAATTCTGAAGTTCCAATAAGATCATTATTCCTTTAGCACCTTAATTAGGTTTCAAGACCACATTCATACACATAATTTAATTTGTGAATGAGTACATTGGTAAAAGTATGACAATACTAAAAAAATGATCATCTATCTTACAGATATCCAGATTTTGTTTAATTCTTTCCTCCCTTTCACCATAGGAAGATTGCACTTTGTGGCCCCCTTGTGGCTTGGTAGAATCATTGGGTAGTTTGAAATAAAAAGTTGTGAACAGAAATAACAAGACACATTTGGATCACCATATTTAATTACCAGGGTAAGCACTCCAAAATCACTTTCTCTCATAATAAGAATGAAATTCAGTAACTTTATCTTCAGATTTGTGAGTATTATACACTAAGTTATTTGCTTCTAAAATTTTAGAATTTCTTCAGTGGTAAAGGACTCTGACCTCATAGGTAGCAATGAATATCCTAGTAAGAGCACCAGTGGAAGGGGAAGCCCTGGGTCCTGCTAAGACTGAACCCCCAGTGAACTAGATTTTTGGGGGGAGGGCGGCAATGGGGGGAGGATGGGGAGGGGAACACCCATAAAGAAGGGGAGGGGGAGGGATTAGGGGGATGTTTGCCCAGAAACCGGGAAAGGGAATAACACTCGAAATGTATGTAAGAAATACTCAAGTTAATAAAAAAAAAGTGCCTTCATTATTAATGGGAAGCCTCTTAGACTATATTTGATAATTTATATTCATTAAACGACTCATAATGAGACTCTATTTTAAACTGGTAACTTCAAAGACAAGATGATCAAGCCATAAAGACTCACCTTGTGATTACAAAGTTATAACATGGACACAAATGACATCAGGTAAGGTAAAGATTGTCTTTAAGTGGTAGCCAATGATTTATTTAAAATGCTTATATAAAATTTCAACATAAATATCAACACCAAGGGTCCCATAAATTTCCTCAATTAAACAGTATTTTGCATTGAAAGATCATTTGTCTCTACCGGCAGAAGACACTTTATGATTTGGATATTCCTATCTTCATCCTATGTGTATTGTAATTTAAAACTTTTAACTTTTTTTCAAGTGCACTGATTGTTTTATTTTTTTATTTATTTGTTTGTTGCAGCGTTGGAATTAGAACTTCATGTCTTGCACATGGTATGGGAGTACTGTTCCCCTATGTTAACTCTCTTTAATGTTTTTCATTTTTCTAATTTTCCTTTACCTAATATTGTGACTCATATAATAAACGTAAGACAAACAACACATTTTTAGGGGTGGATAGATGTAGTTTCACATCCCCTGTTATTCTTGTTAGCTGTGCAATTTGGAACTAGTTTTACAACACTGAGCTTTAGTTTCTTCCATCACAAGTATGTTCTGAACTTGAAGGTAATTATTAGTGAACAAGGTCAACAACATAAACACATAATAATTGTTCATTATATGTACAAACACAAAATATGGATTCAGTCAGTTGTTATTTACTATATAAATATAGTTATATAATTATGTACATATAACTGTACATATACAAGCATGCATATATATATTATATACAACAATAATAATCAAATACAAATATGTTACCAAGTTGAGAGTGGAGAGATATCTGAAAGAGGTTCAAGGGAGAGTCACAAGGAAGGACCAGAGGGAGGAAACAGAAGTAAGGAAATTGATGTTTTTATATTTCAGTCAAGTGCTCGCTTCGGCAGCACATATACTAAAATTGGAACGATACAGAGAAGATTAGCATGGCCCCTGCGCAAGGGTATATTTCAGTCAAAAATATATAAAAACACAAATAACAAATTATAAATACAAAATCTGAAACACAGAAATGAAGGAGTAACACATTGTTACAATCGTACATTTTAACCTATTTATTTGCTTTCAGTTTCAAAATTAGTCTTAGTATTTCAGGAAATCAGTGAATAAAAAGCAGAAATTGGACTCCATCATTATTTAAAAGAACAGAAACATATGGCCTTTCAAAGGAGACCTATATTATTTTACTGTTTCTGTGCACTAAGAAAATCAGAGACTACATTCATATATCTGAGAAAGTTAGAGATGTCAGTGTCTTTGTATCATCTATTATAATAAGCAATATACGGTAGGTGTTTAAAAATACTTTTCTGAGTATTACATCAATACTTTATATCTGCACTCACATTGTACTAGGCACAAAGTCTCATGAGGTACATATTATAATTTCTGTAGTTTACTGAAGACAAGATGGTAGGAAGTCAGTTATAAATGGTCACATATCTAATCAAAATTCGACCCTTAATCTACTTGAATCAGTTACCCTACTAATTAGTATCTACGCCGTCCATTCCATGGCTACGGAATTTAGTTAGCAAAGCATTATCTATGTCTCTCATAATCATAGCAAGTAAGATTCGTGATCACTGCCTTTTATTATTTATTGTCAGCGTCTATCTCTCTAAAGTATGTGAAAATTGTCAGCATCTTCTCATATTGATTGGTTTCAGCATAATCAGAATCATTCTGTCAAATTTTAACACACTTTGCCTGTCTTATCCATGGTTTCATCAAGATCCTACATTCTAATGCTGGCAAGACTCCAAATGCCCATTTCATTTCCCGCATGCTTTATTCTTCTGTGCTAATCTGAGATATTGTGCAGCTCAGGTTTTTTCCCGTGATTTTCAGTGGGGCAGTCTTTATTTGTTGTCATGTTCTCATGTGTCATCTTATATTTCATCTGAATAACTTATACATCTATTAACTTATGTATACCTAGTAGGTACAAACTTCAACTCAGACTTCTTTCTATCCTTTGTTTCATTTTTCTGAATTGCATGATTGCATTTTTTAAATCATTCTATCTTGCATTCACATTCCCTTTAGATACTCCTATTTTTAACCAAAAAGAAAAAAATCTTAGCTTATTAGTTAAGACTCAAAACTTTCAATATAAGCCATCCTTCTACACTTATATTCTATATAAATCATTCCATTTGGTATTATAGCCCAACTGATTAAATATCTATTTTCACTAATACGTACACACTCCCTTCTGATTTTTTAAAAATTTGTAATAAGATTCTTCTACCATCCAGTTTTGCCTATTTCAAACAATACCATTATTCTAAGCATTATGTACAATGTAGTCTTTATTTGGCTATACCTTATGATCCAGATTAGAGGGGATTTTGCAACAACTCTAGCTCAAAGCAACCCCTAGTGATTAGACCTTCCCAGATCAGACCCTAGCAAGTATAAGCACTCTAAAGATGAAGATGCTTTTGCTCTTTGTGTAGTAAATATTATATAGTGAATTTCCAGTCAAGTTAGGCAGTTCTTTGCAGACTTTTTAAGATCGTGATTTTGTGAAGCATATGAGTAAATAGTTAACAACTTTTGTTATATACATATTATTATCATTATGAGAACTGTTTTCCTGAACAAAACAGCTATTGATTTTTTTTTTAATTCAAGAGTGGTGTGTATCTTCAAGGAGACTTGGTTGGAAAAAATTAATATTTAATTTGTTAATATTTATCAATTGGGCATAGTTTCTGGGTTAGGAATGAGGACTTATATACACTTCTCTTAGTTCAGGGACCTCATCAGGCACAGACATATCCAGGCATGGCCAACACAAAATAAATACAATGCATCGCTGGAGGTTCTATGTCTCATAAACTTTAACAGGGCTGTATTTCTTAATCTTAAAGATCCTTTCTGTATATATTATAGCTTTCTGTTGTTGTTTGTGTTGGGAGATTTCTGTGTGTATGAACATGTTTGTCTTTGAGTCTAAAAATATATCTTATGCTTTTCTTTGCCTCTTTATTTCCCTTCCCCTCTATTTCATATTTTATTTTATTATTATACTTCAAATGCCTCATTTTGCTATTAAGAGGCCAAAAGTATGTGTATTCTAATGGGAGAGAAGACGGGGAGAAACTTGAAGCAATTGCGTTTTGGGAATCTGTGATCAGAATATACTTTATAAAAGAAAAAAATTAATGAAAAAGTTTAAAACATATACTTTAATAAATCACACTATCTTCAATTATTTCATGTACCACATTGATCAGATTTACAGAATTGTACTTTAATAAAATAATGACATAAATAAACATTTTACCGTACTTACTTCTAATGTCTATAAGCTCTATGAAGACTGTGGGTTTGTTTGATTTATTAATTTAGCACATTACCATGTATATCACATACATATTTACTCTATGAATGACCCTTTAGAAATGGCAAGGATACACAGATATTTTTCTAATGAGCAAACTTTATTTTTCACCCTAATTTCATTCACTTTCTTAATGTTTGAAAGAAAATCCATGCTTTATGTCTGTGTTCTGCTTTCTAACATAGTTACATCATGTTACTTAATATTTTATTTTCTTACTTTGGCCTCAGTCTTCTCATTCAAACTTTCCAACAAGGCTTCTAGTAATTGTAATTCCAATGAAAAAGTAAATGTAACTTTAAAAAAAATCTCATATGATCATGTTTCTTTAATAACCAAAGCAACATCTTCAATGAAATAGAGTAGTAGTATTATATTGTTAAGATACTCATTTAAAAAATAAGTTTTGAGGCTTGTAAAATATAGTTAAACCAATTTAAATCTGTAAATTGAAGAATAATTTCTCATTATTTTGCATTATCTTTCTTTCTTTTACTTTCACTCACTGTTCAGAGTAAGGAGATTTTAACCATACCTCATCATGTTTGAAATACAACATGTGTTGTTTTTATCCTCTTAATAAGAAACACTATAGCCTTAAAGTTTGAAAAATTCTCTTAAATGAATCACAGCAATACACATAAATATTGGTTTGGGGTTGATACTCAGTTTTAGCTGCTTTTTACTAAAGACAAAGATTAGGGATTTTAAACTCAAAAACTCACAATGTGTTTGAGGAATGCATTAGTTACACTTTTCACATATTAAAATTATGGTGATAGATGAAGAGCAATATAAGCAAGTTCACAAGAAATATCTAAGCTTGGAACACAGATTGGGCTGTGTCCAGAAGTTTATATTCCTTTCATTATAGAGTGGTCCTTCAAAATTGCATTGTCTAATACAAACTCAGAATCCGTACTTCATTAGCACTACCACACATTGAAGTTTATCATATCCAGCATATGCCATCAAAGAAGTGTGTCTTAGTTTGCATTCACAAATTGGCTATGGAATAGATATATTCTAAGCAACAATAAGAAAGAATCTTCAGCCTCTGCTCCACCCTTTGTCCCTGCATTTCCTTCTGACAGGAGCATTTCTGGATTAATAATTTGGGACAGGTGGGTGGCTGCATCCCTCAACCAGGGGCTGTGCCTATCCACTTGATATGGTCTCTACAGGTCATATCTCCCTTTTGTTGGGTATTTCAGCTAATGACAACCCTGTTGGGTCCTGGGAAACTTTTGCCTCCCTGTCAACTGGGACTTTCTAGTGGCTACTCTCAGTTCTCCATCCCCCTACTGCCACACACCTCTATTCAATTTCCTGTCCCTCTGTACTTCTCCTGTCTCCTCCCAACTTAATCCTGTCCCCCTTTCCCCTCCTCTCCTCCCTCCCTCCCAGGACCCTCCCTCTCTCTACCTCTCATGATTACTTTCTACCACTTCTAAGTAGAACTGAAGGAAAGGCCATCCAGAGACTGCCCCACTTAGGGATCCATCCCATTTTCAGAATCAAACTCAGACACTATTGCTGACACCAAGAAGTGCTTGCTGGTAGGAGCCTGGTATAGCTATCCCCTAAGAGACTGTGCCAGAGTCTGACCAATACAGATGCAGATGCAGATGCAGATTCAGACTCAGATTTAGACTCAGATTCAGATGCAGATGCAGATGCAGATACAGATGAAAAATATCTAAATGAGCACAAGGTTCCTTATAGAGGACTTAGGGGAAGAAATGAAGGAACTGAAGGGGCTAGCAATCCCACAGGAAGAACAACAATATTAATCAGACCCCCAAGTCTCCCCGGGACTGAACCAGCAACCAAAGAGTACATATGGAGAGACCCATGGATCCAGCTGTATATATAGCAGAAGATGCCCTTGTTGGGCGTCAGTGGGAGGGGAGGCCCTTGGTCCTGTGGAGGCTTGATGCCTCAGTGTAGGGGAATGCCAGAGCAGGGAGGCAGGAGTGGGTGGATGGGTGGGGGAGCAACCTCATAGAAGCAGGGAGGATGGGGGAAGCGATAGGGGGTTTTACTGGGAAGGGAGATAACATTTAAGATGTAAATAAATAAAATAACCAATAAAAAAAGTTAAAAAAGAAGAGAAAGAATCTTGTGGTTGATTTCAGTGTTCCACTTGCTTTTGTCATACCTCTTTGCTCCCAAGTGGCTGTTAATAGTTTCATCTATGATTCAAATGTCAGAGCGAAGCATAAGGTAGCATTTTATGAGTTACCAGTCAGGGAAACTCCAGTGATACCTAAAACAATACATAAAATTATTGTCTTTGTTCTTGGTTGTTCACCATACCTAGATGACAAGACCCTACTGTTGAAGACATCACACACTTTGGTTGAAGGACATAAAGTATAGATTTTGAACTAAAAAGAAACTCTCTTTCTCCCCCGCCGCCCCGCCCCATCTCTCTGTCTCACCAACTCCACCCTACCCTCTGTCTGTGGATAGCTTTTATAGTGATGTAAAATGGCTTAAGTAGAAACTACATAAGTGGTCTTCTCAAAGGCTGGAGCATGTATACTGTAACTACCATCTGCCAGGAAATATGTGCCCACTAGTAGCAAGATTGTTTATGGGGTGTAGCCAACTTGGCTATATCTGGAATGAACTACAATCTAGAATTGGAAGGCTCACCTTGATCCTGATCTTGAGGCTAGGAGATACCAATTTCTGACCTGAACCTTGGCATGAAGATATTGAGGCAAATTGGCTATCAATCTCAGGAGACTAACACAAGGAGATCTCTAAATTCAAGGTCACCTGGGACAAAGCAGTCCCAGACCCAGGGGTGGTGGTACACACCTTTATTCTGGGGCACATCTTCTGCTAGAGACCTACATAAGAACATTGGAAGAAGGAAGAGTCTCTCTTTTAAACCCGTATGCCTTGAGGGACTAAGCATCTGCTAGATCCTTGGAGTTCCACTCACAGCTGTTGCTGATCATTGTTGGGGAGTAAGACTACAGACTGTAAGTCATCAACAAATTCCCTTACTATATAGAAACTACCTATAAGTTCTGTGACTCAAGAAAACCCTGACCAATACATGTGGTTACAGATTTCTTTCTTGATTGGACATGATACCTGTTTCATAGGAGGAAATTCATGCCTACTGCCATGAACTCAAAGCCTATAGGTAAGAAAGCCATCACTGTTAGGGAAGAAACTATTGACATTTTTACTCTAAATCTTCATGTCGAATTGCCTTTTAAAAATGTATGTTTATATTCACAGGATTTTGATGCAGTCAACCAAGGATAGATACGTTTCTCATTGCAATGGGCAATGGTTAATGCAGAGATTTACATGTGTTCAAAGTGCTGAGATAAATGACTGTGAGTACTCAGCCATAGATAGGACACATTTTATTTGATTCCTGATGAACTATTAAAGTGTCTTTGTATCAGGATCTCAAGTAGAATATTATCACAAAGGAAAGTAGTAATCTCTGGAGAAAGATACATTTCTACAAACTTAGCCCTCTTGATTCTATCACAATTATATCATTAAAATGTTTTAGATTCTTTTACAATTTCTTCTCCACCTCTCTCTTCCTTTTCTTTTCAGGCAAGATTTCACTAGGTAGCCAGTATTGCCTATGTAAACCAAGCTGTCCTCAAATTGGTAGCAATACTCCTTATTCGGTCTTCAGAATATTAAGATTATAGACCTGTATCATCTTATCTATCAGCTTCTACTAAGTTTTATAAACATAAAAACATTTCAGTATTTGAGCAAAACTGCTCATTATAGAGAAGACCAAAAACACATACTTTTTCATTCTGAAGTTTACTCATGTCTTTGACATTAATAAAGCACATTCATGTGGTAAATGAGAAAGAATGGGTGACTGAAGATGTGATTATGAAAATGTACTAGGGGACTAAAGTAAATCTAAGTCTACTCCTTAATTCTATTTATTGTATTTGTTCAAAAAATCCTATCACAAAGCTTTAAGTATTCATGCTTTATTGTGATATTGCTAATTTCCACTTCACTTCATGCCATAATATTCAGTCAAACTCCAGTCTATCAAATGCATATTCACATTTGTCATGTGAGTTAACATTTTAATTCTGCAGCCAATAAGATTATTTTTGCAGCTTGTTGTCATCTTGTATCATCATAGATAGTATTCAGAAAGTAAAATGCTCAGTTCCAACGTACTAGTTCCCCTTGCCTTATCCAATATTCACCCCCCACTCTATAAATTCAGTATTGATGTTCCAGTAATGTCTATGTAAGTAAAACAAGGAAAAACAAACAAATGAACAGGTGGGCAACAGACACAGAAAATCTGTAAGAATCTCATTTCCAGTTACAAAGGGCTTCCATAATTATTGTAGAAAGTTTAAAACCATAGATAAATGTACATACACAATCCAGGTGTATAAATCATAGACATGTATTATGTTGATATCTATATGACCAAACTAATACATATGTAAAGGCTTAAATGTATTTGTACATTTCACTCTACTTATCTCTATATATCATACACATGAAAGCACATCCTATATTCTTTTGTAGACATGTTCATGTATGAACCAGGACCCTATTAATTTTGGCTTTGTGAAAGAATCAAATAGTCTAAAACATGCCACATATGAAAGCCTCAAGTAATTTAAATCAAAAGAGTAACGTTATCTTATCATATTTTAAAAATCAACATAATACATAGCACCGAGCTGAAAAAATAGGGTTTAAAGCATTGCTAAACATCCCACTCTGTGTTTTCTAAATAGAACATATATCTATTCTTCGGAAAATCTGTTCAAATAAAAGCCAAAATGGGTGACAATAAATCTTTGGTCTTAGTAGAAGTTGTCATTCTGAGTAGAGAAAGATGATTTGTTGATCAGAATAGGCCAAACAGGATCCTGTAGTATCTGGAGAGTAGTTTTGGCCTATTTCCCAATTAGCTGTATCACTATTCTATAGCTTGTTCCTTAAAATACTGAGTTTTATAGTCTACCATAAAATTAACCATAGCCACATAAACAGATAGACATGAAATCAATCTTGTTTTAAGAAAGTTCTTACTCCATAATTGTATATACTACATTTATATGTATACATACATGTGTATACTTATGCATGTATATGTGTGCATATACTATATGACAAATTACTATAGTATGCTATAACAGTGTACTAAGCCATATTATGATATGGCCTACTTTACTGGTTTTTATTTTATTTTATTTTGTTTTTGTTGTTTTATTGTTGTTGTTGAAATTGTTACTTTGCCTGTCAGTAAGATTAAAATTTCAACCGTGGTTATTAGTATGTCCCCAGCATATTAGTTTCACTCATGTCAGGCAGTTATTTCTCTCTATAATCTTTAAAATCTCATCTGATTATTTGTCCTGCCATTTGTCTCTACATGTAATTTTAAAATTGATTATTTACTCTCTGATAGTCTCTGAATAAAGATAAATTAAAATTAGGTAAATCATATACTTCAGAGTAATTTTTAAAAATTCCAAATGGACACCATGACTCTATAACCACAGAGAATGTAATTTCACCAAAATCCAACAATCTGCACTTCAATTTCAAATCCTTTTATCCCCATGATATTTTGCTATTTGGATTCAATATGTTTCTGCTTTTTATAAGTTTAGTGAGTTCCATATTCAAACATGTGATTACCCAGAATTGAGAATTTTAATTCTGACCTCTGTGAACATGTATATATGCAAGCTTTATAAGTCTTTTTATAGCTCATAATCTGGAGTCTACCTAGGTTCTTAATTTTAGACAGAGTTGCCCAAAATAAAAAAAAACAATCAAAAGATACTTCTATTAAATCATAGTATTTCCAACTGATACTACATTTTTTATTTTATTTGCTTGTTTCCTGATCTTAAAAGAATGACCATGTTGAGCAATATTAAAGGGCATGTAAGTGTTTGGAAAGTAGCCGCTATTTTTTTTCTTCTTGTGTTATAGTAACAAAGCCCTACCATAGCAACTTGTTTGATGCTAAAATCAATAGAATATTCCCAAATATCTTTGACTGATTAATTAGAAGTTGTTTTTCTTACTAGCAAACTAATTTAAGAAAGCTGTTCTTTTCTGTTAATAATAACTGTAACTTATCAATCTGTGTTTTAAAACACCAAATGAGTTGTATAGATATTAGTCCATTAAGACTTCAAGATCAATATGCAAATTACACTGGATTGTATAAGAAGTATTTTGATATTCCCCAAACACTAAATTCATTAAGAGTGTTTTTCTATAGCTGACAATTTGGAATCTATTTGATATGAACATTCTGATATGAATCTAGTTTTTCTAAATATTCCTTTCTTTGCACTAAGCATACCTAATGAATCATTTAGATAAATTAATGATTCTCCATAGTTTACTAGAATAGTCTTTGTAAGGTTAATTAAGTAAAAGTCTCCTCTTGTTTTCCACACTTCCAACTACTCTTATCATCTAAGTCAAATTATGCCCTTCTGACAAGCCAATTTCATACAACTATGCTACTATTTTTATATGATCAGCTGTGATCGTAAATTTGTTCATTTTTCTGTTACTTCATGGAAGAAATCACTAGACATATGTGGTAGTTTAAGAGGTGTGGACTTCTTGAAGGAAATGTATCATAGAGCATGGCTTTGAGGTTTAAAACTTATGTTAAGCCCCCCAGATTATCTCTCTCTCTCTCTCTCTCTCTCTCTCTCTCTCTCTCTCCCTCTCTCTCTCTCAGGAGTAGACCAAGATGTATATCTCCAGCACCATTTTTTGCCTCTTTGCCACTAGGCTGATAATGATCTAGAACTCTGAAACTGTAAGCAAGTTCCATTTTTTTTAACATGTCGGCATGGCCATGGGGTCTCAATACAGCAATAGAACACTGACCAAGACAGTATATTAATTAATGATTAAAATGAAGGCTAACTGATATTACAGAGGCCTAGTTATATTTCCTTTTCTTTTGTTAACTGTAATACATAGGCTAAAATAGAGTGGTGAATTATTTTAACTTTCTATTTTTACACTTTGTGTTCATGTTAAAATTGCTTAATTAGTTTATCTTCATTCTTCCTTGTACTCATGACCTAAGTGCTAGGGAGGTAGTTATAAATATAATATTTATAAACTTTTACTTTTAAATATAATACTACAGTGGAAAGTATAGTATTTGAAGGATATGAATAAAATATGTAATGTAGTAAATTCTAGTAAGTAATCCAAATGAGAAAATAGAAAATGATAATATGAGTGCATTGAATGTCATTTGGCCAAGATGGATTAAAATATTTTCATTGAAATGATAGTATTGGAGCTCATACCTGAAAAAAATGAGGGCTTACACCAGTTATTCATTGAAATGAAAAAATTATTCCTGGTAGACTAAACTATACAAACATTAATGAAGATTTATGCCATGTTTCAAGATTAGGCAGTAGGACAGTGAGCCTATTTCAGAATCACCAAGTAGTTGAAGATACAGAGTACAGTAAAGAAAAAAATAGTAACTGTGCCTTTGAAAGATGGTCACTATTTTTGTAGTATATATAAGGTGACATTGTAAACATTTTGTTTTTTAAAATTATGTATATGAATACTTTGCTTTGATGTATGTCTGTTCATCCTATGTGTGCTTTGGTGCCTGCAAACATCAGAAGATGCTGTAAGATACTCTGGGAAAGGAGTTACAGAGGTTTGTATGCTGTCATGTAGGTTCTGGGAATCAAATCTTAGTTCTCTGCAAGAGCAGTCAGTACTCTTACTCTAAGAGCCATCTCTCCAGCAATCCCCATTTTTCCTTTTGATTAGGATAGTGGTATTTTATAACTTATACTTTAAAATAATAGTTCAGGTTCTATATTGATATGCTTAAGGCAGTTAGGAAGATATTAATGAAACCAGTTTAGTAGACTAATGATTTATACAGATGACTATAAATAGTTGCTAGAAGTCTAGTCATGGGGGCACTGAAGCTGACAAATGGAAGAATTCTGGGTATATGTTTTCATGATTTTTTGAGTGACACAGAGTTTGAGGTGAACAGAGAAATTGAGAATGATCTCTGAGTATGTGCCCTAAAGTACACAAAGAATAGAGCTCCACTTTCCTGGATATGAAAGGTTGTGAATTGTAGATTTAATAAAGCAAAACAAAATTTTAGTGTTATAGAATATTAAGTTAATGTTGCCTTTTGTCATATGTGGTAACTCATAATCCTAAAAGTTTGGAGGATAAGACAAGAGTACTTTCTTTTTTAAAAATTAATGAATTAATTTAATTTACATTCCAGATTTTCTTTCCCTCCCAGTCCACCCTCTGACTGTTCCACATCCCATACCTCTCCCCACCCCAGGTCTCCACAAGGATGTCCAAACCCCACCCACCCCACCAGACTTCTAAACTTCCTGGGGCCTCCACTCTCTTGAGGGTTAGGTGCATCTTCTCTGACTCAACCCAGACGTGGGAGTCCTCTCCTGTATAAGTGTAGGAGGCTTCACCTCAGCTGGCATATGCTGCCTGGTTGGTGATTCAGTGTCTGAGAGATCTTGGGGGTCCAGATTAATTGAGACTGTGGTCCTCCTACAGGGCCATCCTCAACTTCCTCCATCTTTTCCCTAATTCAACCAGAGGAGTCAGCAGCTTCTGTTCATTGGTTGGGTGCACATAGCAGCATTTGACTCTTTCAATTGCTTGTTGGGTGCTTTGGAGAGCAGTCATGATAGGTTCCTTTTTTGTGAATGTCCCATAGCCTCGGTAAAGTTGTCAGGTCTTGGGCTTTCCCCTCGAGCTAGATCCCACTTTGGGTCTGTCACTGAACCTCCTTTCCCTCAGGCTCTTCTCCATTTTCATCCTTGGATTTCTTTCAGATAGGAAGAATTATGGTTCAGAGCTTTGACTGTGGGAGACCAACCCCATTCCTCACTTGATGCCCTGTCTTTCTGCTTGTGGTGGGTTCAATAAGTTCCCCTTTCCCACTGTAGGGCATTCATCTAGGGTCCTTCCTTTTGAGTCCCGAGGATTTCTCACTTCCCAGGTCTGGTGCTTTCTAGAGCGTCCTCCTAACCTCCTTCCTCCTGTGGTTTCCTGTTTCCATTCTTTCTACTGGCCTTCAGAGCTTCAGTCCTTTCCCCCTACCCAATACCATTTCATGTTCCCCTCTCACTCCACCCTCTCCCCTTTCCCTCCCCTGTCTCCCCTCCCCATTTGGTCGCTTTCTTCTCCTTCCCAAGTGGGAATGAGGTGTTCTCACTTAGGTCAAGACAAGTATTTTCATTAATTTGAGACCAGCCTATGATAATGCCAGTCTAGCATGATTAAAGTGGGAAACCCTACTTCAAAGTAAAGCATGTAAGCCACTACACATCTGGGTTCATATTGTAAGAAGTTGAGTACATACATCTGAATTTTATATGTAAGATGAAGATAAGAAATATAAATTTGATAACCATAAAAATAAAGGTAACATGAGATTGTAATTTACCACCATACTAGTTACCAGAGTCTAACACTTAAGGCTCAGCCTTGAAACACTATTACTTTGAAGAGAAGTGAATGTTCCAATATAGCAGACAGTGAAAGAGCAACAAGTGTTGTACTAAAAACTATATTGTATATCAAAATATACTGAAGCTAAAGTGAAGATAGTGTGTTATAGTGGAGATAAATCAAGTCAAATGATGATGAACAATGGAAGGTAAAAATGAGACATTACCAGTGACTTTAGAATTTTTGACATTGTTAGAGTACTAATTGACACTAAGACATAGTAAAGGAAAAAGATAAGACATAGTGCATAATGACTTCTGTTATATATGCGACTATAGGAGAAATTTATCATAGAAATGAACAATTTGCCTTGAATTTTAATAGGAGAGTGCTATGTGGAAAACAGATCAAATGGTATCAAAAGTGGAGAAAAATGTCAAGATGGGGAAATGGCTCAGTGGATGCAAGGGTTGTTGTACAAGCATAATTAACAGAATTAGGATTCTTGAACATGAATAAAAATTTGGGTATTGGCAGTTGGTAATGCTAGGTATATGGGGTGATAGAGATAGAAAGGTCATTATGATTTTTTTTGACCACAGCCTAGTTTCAGGTTCAGTAAGAAAGCTTGTCTCAAAGGAAGAAGCTAGGATGATGGAAAAGGAAACTCAATCTGTAATTGCAACTGAAATGGGAAGAAACCATGACATTGTGAAGATGTTTTATCATTCAAGATGGCAGGACCTGGTAGTGGATTGAGATGTAGAATGAGAAAGAAACAATGAATCATTTGGAATGATGAAGTTTGTATTAATGGAGTTAAGAAATATTTAGTCTTAAGACATGGGGAAAGGTCAGCATGTGTGTAAACATGTTAAACAGAGAAGTATAGATATGAATGAAAAAGAATAATTAATGCATAGCAAATTACAAGCATCAGTGATAGTATTAGAGAAGTGATGAATAATAATATTCAGACTGAGTAAAAATGGATTCAAATTTCAGCTGGATATTGTTTTGTTTAATTACGTGACACATGTTCCGTGCAAAAGAAGCAGAAAATGTAAGGTATATTTCTGGTGTTTTGGAATAGGGTAAGAAATTTTTATTGCTGAAATAAATTGAACAAAATTCAGAAGATTAATAGCTGGTATCAAGAAATCTGTTCTATAAAGCAAAAGTTCTAATGTGTCTGATACATTTCATTCAGCATGTGGAAGAGCATGAGATTATGTTTGTAAATCCCCATGATTTTAGTAGCTATCATAAGCTTGCTTTAGGTTAGACATAGAATTAAATTTATTTTTTTTGGATGCTCTAATACACACACACACGCACACACATACACACACACACAGAGTCACACATAAACACACACACACACACACACAATTAGGAGGAAAATAAATTCCAAAAACCCACATTCAGATTCCGTTTTAACACTGATTTGCTGTATTGTTGTTTCTAGTTGTTATTTTCTCATACATATTTTATCTTGAAAATAGGCCTGCAAGCTATATGTTCTTTTTTTTCCCTTTAACCATCTTTGAAAGTTGTATCTCAGTAAAACAATTAATTCTTAGCTCCTATATTCTCAGTCAAATTCTCATCTCCTACTTTCATAATCTGCTATTGTGTGGTCCTCAATGAATCACTTTTCTTTCCCTCACACTGTAACCATTCAGTGAGCATACTGTGAAATGTTACATCTCACTTTTAGTCATGTTCATTCTCTTTGAAATGTGCAGAGGATGGTTTCAGCTAGGTATGGTAAGACCCATACATGTGACTCCCTCTAAAGGAGAAGGTTTTACTAACACTTTGTAAGAAGTAGGAGGCATATTAGTTTCATTATGTAGGACACATGAGTAGCAGTCCAGTGTCAGTCAAAAGGCAGAGGTGGCATGGTGTCTTAGTTCCTGTTCTGTTGCTGTGAAGATACACCACCACCAAGAAAACTTAAAGATAACAATTCATTGTGGGATTGCTTAAAATTTCAGTGTTAGTCCACAATCCTCATAGCATCAAGCATAGTGGCAGGCAGGCAGGCAGGCAGGCAGGCAGGCAAGCAGGCAGGCAGGCAGACAGAACAAGATTGGGAATGGCACTAGCTCCTTGCAACCTCAAAGAGCATTCCAACTTCCTCCCACCGTTTCAACATGGCTATACATCCTTCAACAATACCACACATCCAAATTCTTCCTCAGCAGTGCCACTGAGTGTGAACCAAGCATTCAAAAATATGAGCCCATGGAGATCATTCTCATTCAATCTACCTCAGAGGAAAATGGAGGAAAAAGTCTTTTTAAAAATATTTTTATGCAGGAAAAAAGAAAATGGTGGTAAACATACTAATGAACCAATAATTTTACTGCTCTGTGAGGTACAAAATCTTTTCAGGCTGTCAGGTAACTGAACCTGGAATGAGTAAAGTGTATGATTAAGGCAGAGATGAGTGACAAAATGTTTGCCGAGTTTGATCCCAGATTGCTCTATACAGGAGAAACAAATAAGAAATTGGAATTAACACAATTTCCTCAGACACTTTACTATGAATGAATTGAGTCATGATGTAAAGTTCAATTCAAATGTGGCTTCTGTCAAGTGCTCTCTAATTACTATATCAAAATTAATCATGCTCTCCTCTTTGCTGACAAATCTTTTGTTTAATGTCCCCCTTAATTACATACCATGATCATGACCTAATAATTAATGTCTGTGTGAGTTACTAACTACAGTATTTTAAAAATAGAAATGTTATCTTTGGTAACAAATATTTTTGGTTGGGACATAAATGACATAATGTGACATCATAAGGACCACAAAAGTATTATTAAAATAACATTGAAATAAGAATTTCTGACATTTTCTATTAATGAATCAAGATACATGGGATATATACAAAGAAATAATATTAATTTCTTTCTCTCTGAGTATAAATTGAAGAATGTAAGCAACTACTGGTGCAATAAAAAAAGTGTTTTCACTGAACTGAGAATAGGTCCCCTATTGAAGGAATCAGAGAAAGAACTGGAAGAGCTTGAAGGGGCTCGAGACCCCAAAAGTACAACAATGCCAAGCAACCAGAGCTTCCAGGGACTAAGCCACTACCTAAAGACTATACATGGACTGACCCTGGACTCTGACCCCATAGGTAGCAATGAATATCCTAGTAAGAGCACCAGTGGAAGGGGAAGCCCTGGGTCCTGCTAAGACTGAACCCACAGTGAACTAGTCTATGGGGGGAGGGCGGCAATGGGGGGAGGGTTGGGAGGGAAACACCCATAAGGAAGGGGAGGGGGGAGGGGGATGTTTGCCCGGAAACCGGGAAAGGGAATAACACTCGAAATGTATATAAGAAATACTCAAGTTAATAAAAAAAAAAAAAAGTGTTTTAACAGCAACACAATTCCTGGGACTCAGAAGATGACTCAATCAGTAAGAAATGTGTATAAGCAGGAGGACCTGAGTTTTATCTCAATACACCCATATATAAGCTATTGTAGTAGGGCACACCTGGAGATGTTGTGATATCAGTCTAGCTTAAGTGGTGAGCTCTTGGTTCAGGAAAAGACCTTGTTTCAAAAATAAGTTGGATAACAATTGAGTAGGACACCTGGCATTACCCTCTTGCCCCGACGCCATGCATGGGCACACAGATATGAACATGCATACATACATGCATTTACACCAAAATACAATTCTTAATAAACAAACAACACAATGGCTAAATACGGTTTTAGCATAAACTACCATTAAGTTACTACCTCAAATTTTCTACTTGATTGTTGTTTGTCAATTACTGGACTAAATGGTTTTGGCAATATTGAGATACATATTCTAATTTGGGGGCCACATTACACTTTGTTTTTACCAATATTCACAGTAAAAATTGTAAAATCCTTTGATTTGATGAATGGTAAGAGAATTTGTTAGTTAAAAATCACATCTATTTGCATTCTCTTAATTAAGAAATATTCTTCAGTTTTGGGGATCTGTTGAACTTTGTGATAATATAGTTTTGGAATGGGGTATAAAGTATATTTCTCACCAGCATTAAAAATGGGTAACACATCTCCATTCCTAGTATTTGGATAATACTGTCTGTTGATATGGTTTACATGATAATCATAGTAGTAACAACAACAAACATCAAAGAACAATGTGTCATGTACACCATTGTGGTAATTTGTAAACATTTCAATAAATATTGATGATGCATTAGATATCTTAGAAATACTTATATTTGATCAGAAAATCATTATTACAAGTATTCATTGATTTGCAATGCATCATTTAATGTTTACATTCATTTCTATCTTCCATTTTTCCTTTCAGTTACTTCTCAACAGCAGTTTATAATTCATACCATCGTCATAGCTATGGCATGCATAGGGGTCTTTATGTTTGTGTCTGCCATGCATGACATACTTCCTGAGTTACATTTTATCAAAATATTATATGCCATTGTGGCAATGGTTTCTTTTTGGTAAAGAGAGAGAAACGTCCACATTGCTTTCTTAATGAATGTCAGTATATAGCATACTGCTAAGGGACAGACGTAATGAATAAACATGTTCCAGACTAAGAAAAAAAGAAGCTACTCATTTTTTCTGTGACTAGGATAAAACACACACACACACACACACACACACACACACACACACACACACACACACGAGGTCTTGGTCTGAAGTTAAGTAACAGATGGGCAAGTCTCAGCTGGCATGTGAGGATTCAGAATTGAATCAGCTTACCCAGTGAGATATCAAAGTGCATCTTGGCTAAAAAAAAAAAAAAAAGAAGGAAAGAAAGAAGTAAAGCAGGAAGGAAGGAAAGAAGGAAGGAAGGAAGGAAGAAAGAAAGAAAGAAATGAAACAGAAGAAAGAAAGAAAGAAAGAAAGAAAGGAAGGAAGGAAGGAAGGAAGGAAGGAAGGAAACGAAAGAAAGAAAAGAAACTGTATGTAAGGTCACTACACAAAACCTTTGCCTAAACCTCCATCTGGTTTCTATGTCAAATCATATTAATTCAGCTTCTATTGGTCTGATTCTCAACCAGTTCAAAAGGAACGAATGTCTCGAATATATATTGTGACATTTGTATTCACGTGTTCTAGTGTGTACATAATCAGTTCTTTTTTTTTTTATTAACTTGAGTATTTCTTATATACATTTCAAGTGTTATTCCCTTTCCCGGTTTCCGGGCAAACATCCCCCTCCCTCTCCCCTTCCTTATGGGTGTTCCCTCCCAACCCTCCCCCCATTGCCGCCCTCCCCCCATAGTCTAGTTCACTGGGGGTTCAGTCTTAGCAGGACCCAGGGCTTCCCCTTCCACTGGTGCTCTTACTAGGATATTCATTGCTACCTTATGGAGTCAGAGTCCAGGGTCAGTCCATGTATAGTCTTTAGGTAGTGGCTTAGTCCCTGGAAGCTCTGGTTGCTTGACATTGTTGTACTTTTGGAGTCTCGAGCCCCTTCAAGCTCTTCCAGTTCTTTCTCTGATTCCTCCAACGGGGGACCTATTCTCAGTTCAGTGGTTTGCTGCTGGCATTCGCCTCTGTATTTGCTGTATTCTGGCTGTGTCTCTCAGGAGCGATCTACATCCGGCTCCTGTCGGTCTGCACTTCTTTGCTTCATCCATCTTGTCTAATTGGGTGGCTGTATATGTATGGGCCACATGTGGGGCAGGCTCTGAATGGGTGTTCCTTCAGTCTCTGTTTTAATCTTTGCCTCTCCCTTCCCTGCCAAGGGTATTCTTTTTCCTCATTTAAAGAAGGAGTGAAGCATTCACAATTTGATCATCCGACTTGAGTTTCGTTTGTTCTAGGGATCTAGGGTAGTTCAAGCATTTGGGCTAATAGCCACTTATCAATGAGTGCATACCATGTATGTCTTTCTGTGATTGGGTTAGCTCACTCAGGATGATATTTTCCAGTTCCAACCATTTGCCTACGAATTTCATAAAGTCGTTGTTTTTGATAGCTGAGTAATATTCCATTGTGTAGATGTACCACATTTTCTGTATCCATTCCTCTGTTGAAGGGCATCTGAGTTCTTTCCAGTTTCTGGCTATTATAAATAAGGCTGCGAAGAACATAGTGGAGCACATGTCTCTTTTATATGTTGAGGCATCTTTTGGGTATATGCCCAAGAGAGGTATAGCTGGATCCTCAGGCAGTTCAATGTCCAATTTTCTGAGGAACCTCCAGACTGATTTCCAGAATGGTTGTACCAGTCTGCAATCCCACCAACAATGGAGGAGTGTTCCTCTTTCTCCACATCCTCACCAGCATCTGCTGTCACCTGAGTTTTTGATCTTAGCCATTCTCACTGGCGTGAGGTGAAATCTCAGGGTTGTTTTGATTTGCATTTCCCTTATGACTAAAGATGTTGAACATTTCTTTAGGTGTTTCTCAGCCATTCGGCATTCCTCAGCTGTGAATTCTTTGTTTAGCTCTGAACCCCATCTTTTAATAGGGTTATTTGTCTCCCTGCGGTCTAACTTATTGGGTTCTTTGTATATTTTGGATATAAGGCCTCTATCTGTTGTAGGATTGGTACAGATCTTTTCCCAATCTGTTGGTTGCCTTTTTGTCCTAACCACATTGTCCTTTGCCTTACAGAAGCTTTGCAGTTTTATGAGATCCCATTTGTCGATTCTTGATCTTAGAGCGTAAGCCATTGGTGTTTTGTTCAGGAAATTTTTTCCAGTGCCCATGTGTTCCAGATGCTTCCCTAGTTTTTCTTCTATTAGTTTGAGTGTGTCTGGCTTGATGTGGAGGTCCTTGATCTACTTGGACTTAAGCTTTGTACAGGGTGATAAGGATGAATCGATTTGCATTCTTCTACATGTTGCCCTCCAGTTGAACCAGCACCATTTGCTGAAAATGCTATCTTTTTTCCATTGGATGGTTTTGGCTCCTTTGTCAAAAATCAAGTGACCATAGGTGTGTGGGTTCATTTCTGGGTCTTCAATTCTATTCCATTGGTCTATCTGTCTGTCTCTGTACCAATACCATGCAGTTTTTATCACTATTGCTCTGTAATACTGCTTGAGTTCAGGGATAGTGATTTCCCCTGAAGTCCTTTTATTGTTGAGGATAGCTTTAGCTATTCTGGGTTTTTTGTTATTCCAGATGAATTTGCAAATTGTTCTGTCTACCTCTTTGAAGAATTGGATTGGTATTTTGATGGGGATTGCATTGAATCTGTAGATTGCTTTTGGTAAAATGGCCATTTTTACTATATTAATCCTGCCAATCCAAGAGCATGGGAGATCTTTCCATCTTCTGAGGTCTTCTTCAATTTCTTTCCTCAGTGTCTTGAAGTTCTTATTGTACAGATCTTTTACTTGCTTGGTTAAAGTCACACCGAGGTACTTTATATTATTTGGGTCTATTATGAAGGGTGTCGTTTCCCTAATTTCTTTCTCGGCTTGTTTCTCTTTTATATAGAGGAAGGCAACTCATTTATTTGAGTTAATTTTATACCCAGCCACTTTGCTGAAGTTGTTTATCAGCTTTAGTAGTTCTCTGGTGGAACTTTTGGGATCACTTAAATATACTATAATGTCATCTGCAAATAGTGATATTTTGACCTCTTCTTTTCTGATCTGTATCCCCTTGATCTCCTTTTGTTGTCTGATTGCTCTGGCTAGAACTTCAAGAACTATATTGAATAAGTAGGGAGAGAGTGGGCAGCCTTGTCTAGTCCCTGATTTTAGTGGGATTGCTTCAAGTTTCTCTCCATTTAGTTTAATGTTAGCAACTGGTTTGCTGTATATGGCTTTTACTATGTTTAGGTATGGGCCTTGAATTCCTATTCTTTCCAGGACTTTTATCATGAAGGGGTGTTGAATTTTGTCAAATGCTTTCTCAGCATCTAATGAAATGATCATGTGGTTCTGTTCTTTCAGTTTGTTTATATAATGGATCACGTTGATGGTTTTCCGTATATTAAACCATCCCTGCATGCCTGGGATGAAGCCTACTTGATCATGGTGGATGATTGTTTTGATGTGCTCTTGAATTCGGTTTGCCAGAATTTTATTGAGTATTTTTGCGTCGATATTCATAAGGGAAATTGGTCTGAAGTTCTCTTTCTTTGTTGGGTCTTTGTGTGGTTTAGGTATAAGAGTAATTTTGGCTTCTTAGAAGGAATTCGGTAGTGCTCCATCTGTTTCAATTTTGTGGAATAGTTTGGATAGTATTGGTTTGAGGTCTTCTATGAAGTTCTGATAGAATTCTGCACTGAATCCATCTGGACCTGGGCTCTTTTTGGTTGGGAGACCTTTAATACTTGCTTCTATTTCGTTATGCATTATGGGGTTGTTTAAATGGTTTATCTGTTCCTGATTTAACTTCGGTACCTGGTATTTTTCTAGGAAATTGTCCATTTCCTGCAGATTGTCAAATTTTGTTGAATATAGGCTTTTGTAGTAGGATCTGAAGTTTTTTTGAATTTCCTCTGATTCTGTTGTTATGCCTCCCTTTTCATTTCTGATTTTGTTAATTTGGGCACACACTCTGTGTTCTCTCCTTAGTCTGGCTAAGGGTTTATCTATCTTGTTGACTTTCTCAAAGAACCAACTTTTGGTTCTGTTGATTCTTTCTATGGTCCTTTTTGTTTCTACTTTGTTGATTTCAGTTTTGAGTTTGATTATTTCCTGCCTTCTATTCTTCTTGGGTGTATTTGCTTCTTTCTTTCTAGAGCTTTTAGGTGTGCTGTCAAGCTGCTGACATATGCTCTCTCCTGTTTCTTTCTGCAGGCACTCAGAGCTATGAGTTTTCCTCTTAGCACAGCTTTCATTGTGTCCCATAAGTTTCAGTATGTTGTACCTTCATTTTCATTAAATTCTAAGAAGTCTTTAATTTCTTTCTTTATTTCTTCCTTGACCAGGTTATCATTGAGTAGTGTATTGTTTAACTTCCATGTATATGTGGGTGTTCTTCCCTTATTGTTATTTAAGACCAGCTTTAGCCCATGGGGTTCTGATAGGATGCATGGGATTATTTCTATCTTTCTGTATCTGTTGAGGCCTGTTTTTTGACCAAGTATATGGTCAATTTTGGAGAAAGTACCATGAGGTGGTGAGAAATAGGTATATCCTTTTGTTTTAGGATAGAATGTTCTATAAATATCTGTTAAGTCCATTTGGTCCATGACTTCTCTTAGTCTGTCTATGCCTCTGTTATTTTCTGTTTCCATGTTCTGTCCATTGATGAGAGTGGGGTGTTGAAATCTCCTACTATTATTGTGTGAGGTACAATGTGTGCTTTGATCTTTAGTAAAGTTTCTTTTATATATGTAGGTGCCCTTGTATTTGAAGCATAGCTATTTAGGATTGAGAGTTCATCTTGGTGGATTTTTCCTTTGATGAATATGAAGTGTCCTTCTTTATCTTTTTTGATGACTTTTGGCTGAAAATCGATTTCATTCGATATTAGAATGGCTACTCCAGCTTGCTTCTTCAGACCATTTGCTTGAAAATTGTTTTCCAGCCTTTTACTCTGAGGTAGTGTTTGTCTTTGTCTCTGAGGTGTGTTTCCTGTAAGCAGCAGAATGCAGGGTCTTCATTCCGTATCCAGTTTGATAATCTATGTCTTTTCATTGGAGAGTTGAGACCATTGATGTTGAGAGATAGTGATTATTGCTTCCTGGCATATTCATATTTGGATGTGAGATTATTATGCTTGTGTGCTTTTCTTCTCTTTGTTTTGTTGCCAAGATGATTAGTTCCTTGCTTTTTCTAGGGTGTAGCTTGATTCCTAATATTGGGCTTTACCATTTATTATCCTTTGTAATCCTGGATTTGTAGAAAGATAGTGTATAAAGTTGGTTTTGTCATGGAATATCTTGGTTTCTGCATCCATGTTAATTGAGAGTTTTGCAGGATACAGAAACCTGGGCTGGCATTTGTGTTCTCTTAGGGTCTGTATGACCTCTGTCCAGGATCTTCTGGCTTTCATAGTCTCTGGTGAGAAGTCTGGTGTGATTCTGATAGGTCTGCCTTTATATGTTTCTTGAACTTTTTCCCCTTACTGCTTTTAATATTCTTTCTTTATTTTGTGCATTTGGTGTTTTGACTATTATGTGAGGGGAGGTGTTTCTTTTTTGGTCCAATCTATTTGGTGTTCTGCAGTTTTTTTGTATGTTTATGGGCATCCCTTTCTTTAGGTTAGGGAAATTTTCTTCTACGATTTTGTTGAAGATATTTACTGGTCCTTTGAGTTGGGAGTCTTCACTCTCTTCTATACCTATTATCCTTAGGTTTGATCTCATTGAGTCCTGGATTTCCTGTTTGTTTTGGGGCAGTAGCTTTTTCCGTTTTACAATATCTTTAACAGTTGTGTCGATCATTTCTATGGAATCTTCTGCTCCTGAGATTCTCTCTTCTATCTCTTGTATTCTGTTGGTGATGCTTGTATCTACGGCTCCTTGTCTCTTCCTTTGGTTTTCTATATCCAGGGTTGTTTCACTGTGTCCTTTCTTTTTTGCTTCTATTTCTGTTTTTAACTCCTTCACCTGTTTGATTTTCTTTTCCTGGAATTTTTTCAGGGATTTTTGTGATTCCTCTCTATAGACTTCTACATGTTTATTTACGTTTTCCTGCGTTTCTCTAAAGGAGTTCTTCATGTATTTCTTGAAGTCCTCCAGCATCATGATCAAATATGATTTTAAATCTAGATCTTGCTTTTCTGGTGTGTTTGGATTTTCAGTGTTTTCTTTGGTGGGAGAATTGGGCTCCAATGATGCCATGTTGTTTTGGTGTCTGTTGCTTGGGTTCCTGTGCTTGCCTTTCGCCATCAGGGTGTCTCCTGTGTTACCTTGCTCTGCTATTTCTGACAGTGACTAGATCGTCCTACAGGCCTGTGTGTCAGGAGTGCTGTAGACCTGTTTTCCTGTTTTCTTTCAGCCAGTTATGGGAACAGAGTGTTCTGCTTTCGTGCCTGTAGTCTTTCCTGTCTACTGGTCTTCATCTGTTTCTGTGGGCCTGTGTCCTGAGTCCACCAGGCAGGTCGCTTGGAGCAGAAAAGTTGGTCTTACCTGCGGTTCCGCAGCTCAAGTTGCTCCTGGAGGGCTGCTTCTGAGCTCTGGGTGAGGCCAGAAACCAGGAGGGTCTGTGCCACCTTCTTTGGGAGCCCTGGTTCACCGGGGTCCCAGAAGGCGTTAAGATGGAGTCAGAAATGTGGCAGAGTATAGTCTCTTCTGGCTTCCCAGGCATGTCTTCCCCTCTGATGGTTTAGCTCTCCCTCCCTCGGGATTTGGGTACAGAAAACTGTTGACCTATTCCCTTCAGGTCCAGGAAGTGTCTGGACTGCAGGGGGTCTGCAGTAAGAGTGCCTCTATCTTCAGATTCCCAGAGGCTGTATACAGTTACTTCTTGGGCCAGGGATGTGGGCAGAGGTGGGCAGTATTGATGGTCTCTCCTGCTCTGCAGTCTCAGGAGTGCCCACCTGTCTGGGCGGCTAGCTCTCTCTTTCAAGTGGTTTGGGAGCAGTGAGCTGTGGGCCTGGATCAGCAATGCTGGGGCCCCAGCTAAAAACCTGAAATGTTTTCATTATTCTTATTTTATCTTTGTTATTGAACTCTTGTCATGGAAAGAATTACAAACCTTACAGAAAATGCCTACATATAAAGTAAAATTAAGAAAGGATTCATTGTTACCAGAAAGGACTGAAAGAGCTTGAAGGGGCTTGAGACCCCATATGAACAACAATGCCAACCAACCAGAGCCTCCAGGGTCTAAGCCACTACCCCAAGACTATACATAGATTGACCCTGGGCTCCAACTGCATAGGTAGCAAGGATTAGCCTCGTAAGAGAACCAGTGAAATGGGAAGCCCTTCGTCCTGCCAAGGCTGAACCCCCCAGTGAACGTGATTGTTGTGGGGAGGGCAGTAATGGGGGGAGAATGGGGAGGGGAACACCCATATAGAAGGGGAGAGGGTGGGTTTAGGGGGATGTTGGCCTGGAAACCAGGAAAGGGAATAACAATCGAAATGTAAATAAGAAATAACCATTTTAATAAAGATGGGGAAAAAAAAGAAAATATTGGCAGATTTTTCTATTTCATTTAAAGAAATAAAAGCATGATTTACTTTCCTTAAAGAGAAAAACCATCCAGATCTTAGTGGTAGGGATACTTTCTGCTCTCTAGATTGTGTAACAATTCACAGCCATTATAACCAATTAGTGTTACTAAGACCATGTTCCCACATCCTCCCAGTATCACTAAAGAATTAAAGCAATTAAGTCAAATAATTTAGTTTACTGATTTGTTTTCAAACTCTGCTCATCTTTGTACTCCATTGCTGAATTAATTTTAAATAAAGCATAAATCCACTGACCTCATTTGTTTAACAGAGGACTCTGTCAAATTAAGTTAGCAGGTACTTTACATGTTTATCAATATGAAGAATAAAAGTAGCCAGCAAGACTTTGCAAGCTATAATTTTGTTTTTGAAATTTTAGACACAATCTAATAATTGCACAATTATAAACATGTCAATTAGCTGACTACTAGAAGATTTCTTTTCCATGATATCTCAATGCCCTAAAGAAAATATCCTCTGATACAAGTATAGTAGTTAGAGACCATGCATATTTTGGGAAAATTGGGTTATACGATGCATTATTTTTCAACATTTTGCAGAGTAACAGTCTGCATTTGATTAACTATATTGCATACCAGTCCTTGCACTATGTATTTTGGAGAGGCACATGTATTAAGAGAAGACATTTATTAAAATTTTCACTTTCACCACGCTTTATGAGAGACAGAAAGAGACAGGTGAGAGATTGAGAAAGTGTGTGTGTGTGTGTGTGTGTGTGTGTGTGTGTGTGTGTGTGTGTGAAAATTAGACTCTGAGGTTAGTATCAAGTACAATATTTTAAAATGTATAATAGGTTGTTTTCACAATGAACGGGGAACATTAGATACTAAATTTAAGAATGAAAGAAGTTAACTTTGTAAAAACAAAGAAAGAAAAAAGAGAGGACAGTAAAGTGTCATTAATACTTTTATACTAATGGGAAGGAACACCAGAGAACTGAACTGGCAATGCTTCAAATAAAACTATGTTCACTCATGACATGGTCCACCTCATATTTACTGTGAACAGATTGTGAAAGGCCAGACAGAAAAAATAATAGCAAATAACTTAGGGATGAAACCAGCTAGACATCTTAGTTGAGACATGGCATTTGATTATCTGCAAACACCAACTAGAAAAAAATAGCCATAAAATGGAAAGAAAATTTGTTCTACAATTATCGAACAGTCTGTTTAAAAATAAAAACTTTACCAAGAATGTAATATAACATTAAGCTAAGAGCATAGAATTTTGTCATCCAACAGTACATCCTTAACAACAGTTTTATTGAGAGACATGCTCATTTTGTGCTACCAAATGCAAATAATGACAAGCTTAATGTTCTTTTGTAGTTGGTAATGTACTGAATAAAATACACTTGGTCACTCATTCTTCTTTGTTAGTGTCATATTTCTGAATATAGACAATTGAAAGTAGATGTAATTACAAACTATTTGAAATTAGTAGCTCCAATGATTTATTTTTAAGATGTTATATTTCAATCAATTATGCAGAAATGAATTATGGTATAAATATTTTATAGTCTGACTGTATTTACATATTTCTGTCGGTTTCCTAATTCAAGCCAATTAGGTCACAGTTATCAATGAAAAACATATGGTGCACAAATAAAACATACAGACAAGTTAAACATAAAAATATATCATTTTATGCTTAGAAATGAATGCTTACAGAAAACTTTCTATCATCCAAATTATATACTACCTAAAATATTGTTATCTTTACATTTTAAATCTATGGGACTGAAACAAATGGTTACCTCCAGTATGTGTCAGTGCTGTAAAAACAGTGGAAAGAGAATAGAAAATGAATGATGTAAACAACAGAATTCAGACTATTATTTTTAAAAGCCTTTAAAAATTGTGAAAATCAATGACAGAATGACCTTTTAACATTTTATTAGAATTTCTAATTTGAAATTCTCTAATAGATCACAGCCATCACTAAACACACTTTTCTTATAACATATATCTTTTTAAAATAACCTAAGGTAAGTACACAAAATTGTAACTTTCTTTCTTGGGAAAACCATGTACTTTTAGGAATACATCTTAAACATTAAAATTATCTAACCCTTCGCATGCACAAAGTTATATGACTGACAGAATATTAACCTTTAAAAGTTGTATACTGACCAACTCCCAGATCATGCAAATTTGGGTATTTTCATGGTAAAAATGACTAGGCTGTTGTACATAAGAATATTGAGATGAGTGGAGTATTCTACATTATTCTTGTAGTTGAAGTGCAGTCACAGGATAATCATAAAACAGAGTATGTGTCTCATAGTAGAATAGAGATCAGAGAAATAGAAGTGTGTGTGTGTGTGTGTGTGTGTGTGTGTGTGTGTGTTAGTTTTTATTATTAACTTGTCACAATCTAAAATCATTTGGGAAGGCAACCTCAATGAAAGGCCACTTATAGTATGTTGGCAAAGGGGCATGTCTTTAAAAATTGAGTTAGGAAACTTCACGCTGTGTATGAAAGGCACCATTTCAAAGGTGTTCTAATACAGTTATATTGTGAAATAAGAAACTATGAACAAGTCAACTAATAGAAGAAAAAAAAAGTTGAGGGAATTACATTTGAGTTAGAGTACATAACCATCATAACAAGGAGTATACAAACATGACACTGGAGCAGTAGGTAAAAGCTTTTATCTTGATCTAGAAGCACAAAGTAGGAAGCACTAACTGGGAATTGCCTTGGCTTTGTAAACTTCAAAGCCTGCCCCTCAGAGACATACCTCCTTCAACATGGTCATGCCTCCTAATACTTCCAAAATAATCTCACCAACTAGGAAAAAAGTATTCCAATATATGGATCTATAATGGCTATTCTCATTCAAACTACCATAATGGACTAAGCCATAAAGTGTATGTATGTGTGTGTGTGCAAAAAATGAACTGCATTCATTTCTCCTGTTATTGTCTGTATTTGATGTGATGTAACTAGATATTTGAACTCCTTAAAACTTTTATTTCCCTTCTATGAGGAGCTTTAATATGGAATTGTGAACCAAAATAATCATTCCCCTAAGTTGCTTTCTGTCAGGAAATTTTGTCTCAGTGAAAGAAATTATCTAGAATGATGTGAGCACATAAGATATTTTTTATTGCATATAGATAATTGCATTTTTATTAATCATTTATTCATTTTATTTCAAAAGATACCCCCTTCAGGTGTGTGGGTACATATCTGGGCCTCAAATTCTATTCTATTTATCTACATGCCTGTTTCTGTTTCATGTAGTTTTTATCACTCTTGCTCTGTAGTACAGCTTGAAGTCAGGGATGGTGATTCCTCCAAAGGTTCTTTAAGTGTTGAGAATGGTTTTTGCTATCTTAGATTTTTTGTTATTCCAGATAAATTTGAGAATTTCCCTTTCTTTCTTTGTGAAGGATTTAGTTGGAAATTTGATGGAGATTGCATATAATCTGTACATTGCTTTTGGTAAGATGGTCATTTTTACTGTTATTCCTGCCTCTGGAAAACAAAACAAAACAAACAAACAAAAAAACCTCTTGGGAATTGGTTCTAATGCTTTGTCTTAATTCAGCCCTCCAAATCACAGGGGGATTTATGTGTCCAGATGCTGAGAATCCCTATTCCCAATTGATTTTTGATTGATCAATAAAGAGCCAGTGGCCAGTCATCAGGCAGTGGGACAGAGGCAGGATATTTTAGGATTCTTTATGGGCAAGAAACACAGAGGAGAGAAAAAGAGATTTTGCAATGAGATGGGTATAGGACAGACCATGCCATCAATGAGCAGGATGGTAAGACAGCTGAACTATAGATGCAAATGGTAAGTGGCCCCGTGGGAGGGCTGCCCATAATGAAATAGGGCAGCAAAAATAATATATAGGTTTAGAAAGTGTTAACTCAGGAATACCCGAGGAGAGTGTGTACTAGACAGAGGTTGGGAAATGTCCAGCAATTGAGCAAGTTAAGGCTTATTAAATACAGAGGTTGCTTGTGTGTGTCTTTTCATTTGAAAATCCAGGGAACTCCTGGAGGTGGCCAGAAATGCCATCACCTTCTGGGAACTCAAATGTATTGACAATTCACCTATACAACAAAAATGAAGAAACAAACAAAACAAAGCTCAGTGAATCTCATCATTGAGAGAAGTGAAAGAAAACCTTTATTCAATGTGCCAACCATGTTGAAAAAGTAACGTCTGAATTAGAAATGTGACGGAATTAGCAATAACCTCTACGGTTTTGTTCATATTGAAGTGTGTGATTATCCATAGAACACAACAATCATCTCAGAGGGATCTGTCCTTTGTACTCTTCACTTTGGCAGAAACTTTTCTGCACCATCTTTTCAGTGTATTCATATAGTCAGTCTTGCAGGGGAAGTAGTCTTAACATTCACATTCTATA
Source organism: Rattus norvegicus (assembly GCF_021556685.1). Taxonomy (NCBI): domain Eukaryota; kingdom Metazoa; phylum Chordata; class Mammalia; order Rodentia; family Muridae; genus Rattus; species Rattus norvegicus. Next base: position 153,467,072 of record NC_141554.1, on the reverse strand, counting down.
CTGAATGGATTTAATACCACTTGTTTTAAAGCTTTTATAAGACAAGTTTAGTTTATGAAATTCATCTTGTGCCAAGAAGAGAATGAAGAAAATAGAGGTCATTGCTGTGTGGGGGAATGGGGCTTAGAAAAAGCTACAGAGTATGTAAATTGATCTGTCATCCCCTCTGGCCTCTTACCCTCAAGAACATTTCTCACAGAACATGTCATTCACAGACAATGTATCATTCTAAAATCACAGATTCATAAAAAGCTGCTGGATTATCTTCAGTTAAAAATGCAGTAATTTCCTTTTTTCTTTAGTGATAGAAATTTACAACAAATATTTATTCACAAAGTACATATAATCTGCATTTAAAAGAAAGATTTACAACATATTTGAATTTATGTTCAATCTCGAAATAGGCCCTGACTAAAGATGGTTTGTTTCTCAATCGAAAACTTTGATACGATTTCCAGTTTCTTCAGAAGAGATATTTTGTGTTTGTATGTGTGTTAGCGTGTGCATCTCTACATGCCTCTCTCTCTCTCTCTCTCTCTCTCTCTCTCTCTCTGTGTGTGTGTGTGTGTGTGTGCGTGTGCGCGCGTGTGTGTGTGTGTGTGTGTGTGTGTGTGTAGTGATTTCCATGAGAAATACCCCTTCATAGGTTCATGTGTTTGAAAACAGTCTCTGGTTATTGGTGCTGTTTCAGAAAGATATGGAACTCTTAGGACATAAAACCTTCAAGAATTTAAGTTACTGGAGGCAGGCTTTTAGAAGCCTCATTCCATTTCCACTTCATTATCTACACTTTTCCTATAGCTAAGATGTGATCTCTCAACTTCATACTCTTGCTGCTTGCTGTCATACCCTCCCTCACACTGATCATGATTGGTTCTTATCCACTTGAAACTAAAGTCAAAATAAATGCTTTCATCTATAAGTTGCTTTCAGCAATGGTATTTTATCACAGTATCTGAAAAGTGGCTGATATAATATATATATGAATATATTACTGTAATCTCTCTATATATACATATATATACGCACTATATATATTTACACATACATACATACACATGCATATATATCAGGAATATAAATTAAAAAAGCTGAAAAAGAGTTCTAAAAGTCTCAAATCAGGCTAATAAAGAGCTTGTATCCATAAGATAAAGCACCAGAGGGGTGATGGGAGGGAAGTGTTCTTCCAGGAAGGGCTTGATGTTTCAGCTGCAAGGTAAAAGATTAAGCTGGGGTCCCAGAGCAAGAAATGTTAGGTTTGGGTCTAGGTTTAAATGGGTAAATAGGTAGATAGGAAGGTAGTCAGGTAGACCATATTCATTTTAAGTAATAGAGCCAGCTGACATTCCTGGGATAGTTAGCGAGTCCTTTGCTTGTTGAACCTCAACAATCAGTTATTAAATAATGGTTTGGTTTGGAGCTGTACAATCATTATTTTAGGTGTCCATCACTTTATAGGATCCAGATGAGAGAGTTACATGTTTTCCTCAATGGGTTCTCTCCAATAATTTCTTAGGCCTATTTTCCTAAATTCGATTTTAATGCACCCATATGTCCTATATTTTAATCCACTCAAATAATTTTAAATTCTAACTTTCTTTCTCTTTTTAAATAAGTCATTTATCCATTTATGCTGGATGTGTGGCACCTGGCAGATGAAGGCATTTTTTGTGTCCACTCAGCAGCTAAAGTCATCCATCTCCTACAAAATGGAGTAAAAACGTCTCTTTGTAAATTTTTGCAATGTACAATAATGTATAACCTGAAAACTTTGCAGTTTTATACAATGTGAACTAACAGAATGATGCAGCCTGATCTCAACAATGACTTACTTGACAAACTAAGTGCAGAACAATTAAAACCCTGTAATTATCTCTTTCCTAAGGCGTCCAAAAACAAATACCAAAAAAATTTATTCTCATGAAAGATTAAATTTGCAATTTGTAGTCATCCAAAACTCATTGATAACAAGGGAAAAATAATACAATCAAAAGATAATTTGAGGAGTGGGAATGTAGTTGAATGGAAAAGTATTTCCTGTCATAGATGAGGCCCTGGACTGAGTCCCAAATACCGGTGAAAAATGAATAAAAACGTTTTTTGATCATAAGGGTAGGCAGAGTCATTTAGAGAACTCTTTTGTTTCACGAAAAAGTTGCCAACAATTTATTTTATGTGTGTTTTATGTACATATATCACATCAGATATAATGTCATGCAATTATAATTATCAGGGTGTTCAAGAAATATGTCAGGCATCAATGGGAGGAGAGGTCCTTGTCCTATAAAGCGTTGATGGCTCAGTGTATGGGAATTCCAGGGTAGGTAGGTAGGAGGGAGTGGGTTGGTGGGAGGGGGAGCACCCTCATAGAAGCAGGGGAAGGTGGATGGGGTAGGGGGTTTCCGGAGGGAAAACCAGGAAAGGGGATAACATTTGAAATATAAATAAAGAAAATATCCAATTAAAACAAGTAATTTGTTGTTTTAAATTTTTAATGTAGCATTTCTGAGCATTTCATTATGAAATGAATAATTGAGTACTATTTCATGAGTACACAAGATTTTTATGTAAAATTATATATCAAGGATAAATTTATGGGGTTTTGGCTTTTCGTTTTGATTTTGTTTCTGATTTATTTTAGGAAGGATCTCAATGTGTATCCCTGTGTGTCCTCGAATTGACTAGACCAATTTGACCTTAAATTCATAAAGATCTATCTGTCATCCCAGTATTAGAATTGCAAAAACAAAGGCCTGTTCCTCCAAGCCTGGTAATGAACTATTTTCATCAGGAAGGAAAGGTTTTATTTGTTTTACATTCCACACTGTTTTTCATTATTGAAGGGAGTCAGAACAGGAACTCAGATAGTGCTGGAACCTGGAATCAGGAGCTGATGCAGATGCCACAGTGGAGGAGGGCTGCTTAATGGCTTGCACATCTTGCTTTCTTATAGAACCCAGGATCACCAACAGCCCAGGAGTCAGACCACCCACAATGCACTGGGCTTTTCTCCCATCAATCACTAATTAAAAAAATGCTCTACAGACTTGCCTCCAGCTCAATATTATGAAGACATTTTTCCCAGTAGGGCTTTCCTCCTCTCAGATAATTTTAGCCTATGTCAAGTTAACATAAAAGTAGCCAGCATATATACACATTCAGTATTAAATGCCAGTCAGTTCTATGTGTCACAAAATTTAATATCTTTAATCTCATGACTTCACAAGGCAGACAACACCATAATTTCTACTCACAGAAGAAAGAACTGACACAGAAAATACACAACAGAAAATTAAAACTAGACAAGAGACTGGGAAAATGGTAATCTCATTGATAGACATTTTCAGAAGTTAGAGGGATAATGTGTACCTCTCTGACTCTTTCTAGCTCTTATTAGTTTACATTTCTGTGCTTTTCAATTATTTTACTTATTCACTTTAATGTGGATTTTATTTCACAAATTTTAATGAAAAGTCTCCCAGAAAAATAGGAATTCATTGAAATATTATTCTATTAGTCATATTTGTAGCAGACAGAAAAGGATGTGACAAAATTTTTTTTGTAATTACTATATACCTAGCACTGATGCAAGCCACCATGTTTAGCAAAATCCCATTGGAGAAATCTATGTATCCAGAAAATCTCCCCCCTTCCCTCTCCCATTCCCTCCCCTCCTCTCTCCTCTTTCTCATCTTTTCTTTAAAAGAGATCCATTTATTTTTATTTTATGTGTATGAGTATTGACTTGCATGTTGTATGTTAATCCTGTTTATTCATAAAGATTGCAAAATCCAGAAAAGGGAATCACATCCCTTCTATATTGAATTACAGAAAGATGTGAGCCACCATGTGAGTGTTGGAAATGGACCCTCTCTGAACTCTAGAAGGGTTGAGCCATCTCACAGGCCTGCCATATAAAAATTTAAATTGGTGTAGAAAATGAACCCATAATTTCTCCCTTTAATGGCATCATCAGGATACCATCACTATTTTACCTAAATTTTCATAATATAAACCTTATGGTATATTTAAAAATGTATAACATCTAGAGCAAATTGGAGATTATGATGATTCCATTACTAATCCCCATACAGAAAAATTTACTGTATAAGGATTATGCATTTTATCAAATTCATACTTCCATGTAAACATAACCAGAACAAAAGTAGAAAAGTTTTTCCTAGTCTCCAAAGTTATCTTGTGATTCTTTTATAAGTATACATTTTTCTACATATACACTGGCAAGAAGAAGCAAAGAAAGAGGGATTGTTCTCTACTCCCTACATCTCAGATGGGTTTCTTTGTCTCAGTCTGCAGGCCATAATAAATCATTGTCTAGAGAACTATTTGCTTTCTATAGATTGTGATGATTTCACTGAAAGCTATGAGTAACATACAACAAAAGGAAAACAGAAAACCAGAAAGCATCGAATTACTTGTCCTTCACATTTTGAATTCCTTCTCTAGGCTTCTCATTATTCGTTAATTTTCAAAGTTCTCCAATGTTTTCCTTTTGTATTTATTCCCTACTTCTTTGTGTTACTCATTTCTGAGAAAGAGATTATAATGGGTCTTGTCTAACTTAACTGCCACAGGAAGTTCGGTTTGAATTTAATAAGGGCATATAGATGTCTTTATGGAAGAAAAGGGCAAAAATAGGATTTTAATATCATTTAGTCTAAGATAATACCAATGTTCCATTAAGAAGCCAAACACTAATTAAGCTGGTAGAAATAACAGGGCTAAAAATGTGAGCAAATTAACCTTTGCTCTCCAGCTTAATTTTAACAAAGTTATGTTAGATTAGTTTGGATAGCTCTTAGAATTCTTATTTGATTAGAGGTATAAATCACAATGGAAAAGAATACAACTTTCTACCATGTTTATGAGGATTAGGATACCAACTGGTCTTGTTGGTTTATAGTAAACATCGAACTTTTGGTTGGTTCAATTGCTTTTGAAGGTTAACTTGATACTTGTGTCATCAAGCTAAGACTATTTTACTAATAAGACAGCAAACAAAGAAGCAAACCCTAAAAATCAAACAAAAAATATGGTTTAGTGAAAATGTGTTCTCTAGTGGAAAACACTCAGATTCTATTCTTCAACTGCTATTTTCTACAGAGGTCCTGAGGAATAACTTTGCAAAACTAATTATATAAAGTAGACACCAACTATTTGTTCTAATGTCATGACATTATGGTAAGTTTCTTAATTTTTAAGATTTAAATTATTAACAAAATACTTTTAGAATACTGTCATTTCAATTATGAATTTGTATAATTTATATTTTATGATATATGTTATAAATAATATTATAAATATATTATAATATATATAAATGTATATTATAAATATATATTATAAATAATATATATTTTACAACTCATGTTGTAAAACATGGATTTTGACTAGCCATACACCAAGTGCTTAATAATGGTATGTGACTTATTTATACCAAGTTGGAAAGTATGATTTATTCAGTTATAGCTACTTGCATATTTATTGTTGAAATCTTTTACTTGTTTGTGAAGTTCTTTGTTCTGTAGTTTTATATATTAACATATATTCACATTTAGAAGAAGTTTTACTTCTTTACTTTAGATATTTGAAAATATACTGTGTTCTAATTGGTTGTATTGGAAATGAACAATGCAAAAGATTATTTAATGTCATTTTGATTTTTTTTGCCATAAGAATACTTTAGGTGGAGCATATCCTCTTAGCCAGTCTTAAGTGTGTGATACAATATTATTAACTATAAACACTATTATATAGCATATTTCCAAAATGTATTTATCTAGAATTTTTTGCATAAATTGAACATCAAATCCCTAATTTCTATCCACCATGTGTTCTGGTAATAACTATTTTATTGTCTACTTATATGAATTGACATAATTTAGATAGATGGATTAACTAGATTATGTACAATATCTGTCCTGCAGAAACAAGTTGACTTTATTAAAATAATTTCTCACCTCTATATATGAGAATATGTCCTTTTCAGAATGATATTTGTATAAAGCATTTATTTAATTTACTCATTTTACAGGTCAGTTTTCTGTTGTTGTGATAAAACACCATAACTGGAGTGATCTATTTAACAAAGTGTATGGTGAGGCACACCACAGAAACAGTCAACTTTCTGGTATCATCTTACATATTAGTTACTTTTCACAACATGTGCTAAAACACCATAACCAAAGTTAGTTTAAGAAAAATATGGTTTATTTTGGTTTATCATTCCAGGGGAATAAAATCTATGATGGCATAAAATCACGGCAATAATTGACAGGTATGATACAAGTGTGTTGAGAGCTCACACATTAAACTACCAGCATATAGATGATAGAACAAACTAAAAATGGCAGAAAGATTTAATTTAATTTCAAAACCTCCCTCCAATGACATATTCTTTACACAAAGATCACCCCCCCAAACCTCCCCAAGAGTTTTACCCACTGATCACTCAATATTTAAATGCTCAAAATAAATAGGGATATTTTTAACATAAAACCACTGTATTCATTCATCAGTGGATACCTTAATTACTTTGAAAGATGGGCATTTATTGAGAAATTTCATTATAGTGTAGGTTAATCTGATATGAAACACTTTAAACCCAGATCTGGCCTCATATTTTTGCCAATCCTCAGGTCTCAGGCTCTGAGTGTTGAGAGTACAGGCATGAGCCATAATGCTCAGCTCAGAGTGGATATTTATGTTACTGCAAATAATGTCATTGTCAACATGGGAGCTCAGACATCTCATCTCAAAATCAGTCCTTTTGCATAAATATCACCATGTACAGCACTTAGCATATATAAAAATTTTGAAATTGTCAATAATAACTAATAGAGATCACATATCTAGATCATATAATTTCATAGCAAAATGCTAAAAATATTCTAACTTTGGTGAAAGTGTGTCAATAAATAATTCAGAAAAAAGTACGCAACTGGACAACAATCACAAAATACATATGTAGAAAGTACAAGTAATCAGAGATTTGTAAGTTAAATTATTAAGTGAAATTATACATGTTTGACTGAATAATATTAAAATTGCTGATAGAAGAAAACCTTGTCAGTTCTCTGAATAAACTAGATGTCTAACAAAAGTGATTTAAATCTATAAAAGTATCACCATCTTGAAAAAAAGCGTATAAAGAGAAGGATATATATATATATATATATATCCTACACTATTTATAAATAAAATTTATATTCTGATAGTAAGATTTATATGTCAATTTGAATAATAGTTTTATTTCATTATAGTAGCAATCAGAAAGAACTCAAATGTCTAATAACAGGAGAATGGGAGAATGGAAGAATGGAAATGGATAGAAGGTCTAGCATACCTCCTTTCAAATTCTTTGGAAGTGTCAGAGATCCCTCTCCAATGTACCAGAGCTTATTAACACTGCTCTTTGTTAAACACTTTAAAAAGATAGTAAGACCCTGTTGTTGTAGACACCACACACTTCAGTTAAGAATCTGAGTAAATCAAGCTGGTGTTTATCTGGTGGTTTCCTCCTACTGGCTATGAAGGCTTCTGGGATAAAGAGTCAACAGCACTCTTGTCCAACTATGACTTTTTAATGCTACAATAAGAATGGTCCTGTCTAGACATGTCCATGGGCGCAGCAGTGGGATGAATACATTATTGAATTTAAGTACTCCACAGGAGGGAATTTATAATTGGTAATGAGGGGCTTGCCATATGAAAATCATGCAAAAATAGCCTACTATTATTTTACTGAATTGGAATACTATAAAACTGTCCTCTAAATATATTTTGTTAAATAAATATAGAGTGGTGCAGTTTTCAATCTTAATTCAAGCAGTTTATTTGGTCAGTGGTGTATGGTAAATACAGAGATTTTGAAGTGGTCAAAATTCATAGAGTAAGTGTCTATAGAATTCTCAGTCATGCATGGGACACAATATAATGCTTTGTCTTACATTTATATTACTTGTATAGAACACCATGACTTTCAAGACATTTTAGAAAATACAGTAGTTTATTGCTCAGCCTGATGGCCCCATCCTATGTATTCAATAAAATATTTTTGTTCTAGTCTAAAAGAAACAATGACATTTTATAACAATTTAATGTATACTATAAATTATGCACTAATATTATATCTGTGATAAACAGCTGGACTTTAATAGCATTGCTGTGATTATAGTGATTATGTGAGTGGTATCTTAGAGAAGAGATACTTAAATATTTAGAGACAAATCAACATCAACATATGTACAACATATTCTCACATAATAAGGATATGCAGAGAAAAAGGAAGGGAGGAAGGGAAGAGAAATGAGAGAATATTTGCATATCCATAGATAAGTGGAGAACTGAAGTAAAATATATTCAGAATTTTGGTGTACTAGTCAGACAACTAGTTTTTTTTTAATAAAATTGAAATGATATAAAAATAAAATTTTATAAAAATATATTGTGCTACGATTATATATAATAGGGAAATACCTAATAGCCTAAACTAAGTAATTGTCATAATCTTGTCCTTTGGGGGTTACATATGTATGTTCCTCATTTTATATTTCTAAAATATTCCAGAAGTATTCTAACATTTAGTATGTTGCCAATATTTGTGGTATCAATGTGGGATGATTATTTCTAGGATGGATAATTGCAAGTTACTAATGATTCTAAATTGAGACTTCTTCTATGACAGTAAACATTTATTCAGAGAACACTATGTAACTATATTATAAGCAATAAAAAAGTAGTTTGATGGACTTAATAGATTACTATATTCCTTTCTCTTATTTTGATTTTCTATTTGATGAGCTTTCTCACCACAGTATGGCTATAGGCTAAGCCTCAACAGTAGATGAGAAGACAACAAGAATCCAGTTGATGTAAGGGGAAGAACCTACCAAGTTGTCCTATCTAATGACATATATATATATATATATATATATATATATATATATATATATAGCAAGGGATAAAGGAAATTATTAAATAATATATATATATCAATACAAGTATACAATAAATATGAAGTCCAATTAGAGCAATGTGTGTGCATTCACAAATGTATAGGCATATGTCTCTCTCTGTGTGTGTCTCTGTGTTTGTATATCACTCTCTCTGTGTATGCGTGCTTGTTTGAAATTAAAAGCATTCAAAGAGAAGGCAAATTAGTATTCCTATTATAGGTCAAAGTGTGCATGAACATCAGCTCTGCGCATTTGTTCTACAAAAGGCAATGCTGACTTGCCTATGATCCTGGCAATAGGAACAATTTAATGGAATGTAGGAGCAATTCAGAAGTATGCCATTAAAAGAATTCTGTTCTACTTATCAAAAATACTTACCATCATAAACTATGTCAAATTTTCAGTCTGAGATAATCTGAAAAAGGAAGCACATTTGGATGGTGGGAGGAATTTTGTCAGAATTTGAAAAGAAACTAAAAATTACTTCCAGACTAGCTCAAACAATATTTTAATGTTATAAAAGTTTAAATATAAATTATTTCTCAAATTTTTGTTACAAATGTCAAAAAAGGAATTAGAACAAACATTTCTGAAGTAAATTCTGCCTATATAATACATATATATAATATATAATATTTATATATTATATATAAAACCATAAGCTATCTTATAAGAATATTAAGACTGAAGAACAGTATATGTTCTAAAAATATTCTAATCTGATATGTTCAACAATGAGGTGCTAAAATAATTTATTATATTTAAAAAATTAAAAATGAACAAAAATATTCATAGGAGGGAATAGGCAGGCAACATTTAGAGCAGAGACTGAAGCAACGCCCATTCAGAGCCTGCCCCACATGTGGCCCATACATATACAGCCACCAAACTAGATAAGATGGATGAAGCTAAGAAGTGTAGGCCAACAGGCACAGATGTATATTTGTCCTGAGAGACACAGCCAGAATACAGCAAATACATAGTCGAATGCCAGCAGCAAACCAGTGAACGGAGAACAGGACCCCCGTTGGAGGAATTAGAGAAAGGACTGAAAAAGCTGAAGTGGCTTGCAACCCCATAAGAACAGAAATGTCCAACAATCAGATCTTCCAGGGACTAAACCACTACCCAACAATTATACATGGACTGATCCATGCCTCCAACTGCATATGTAGCAAAGGATAGCCTTGCTAGGCACCAATGGAAGGAGAAGCCCTTGGTCCTTCCAAGGTTGGGCCGCCAGTGTACAGGATTGTCGCGGGAGGTGATGTTGGTGGTAAGAGAGGGTAGATCGGGAGGGGAACACCCTTATAGAAGGGGATCAGGAGGGGTCAGGGGGCTGATGGACAGGAAACTGGGAAAGGGAATAACATTTGAAATGTAAATAAGAAATACCCAAATAAAAAAGAAAGCAAAAAATTAAAAATGAAACAAAAATAACTGATTCATGTTTTTTTAATATTCAGGTTTAAATCACATTAAATGATTTTGTCAGAGGCTTTAATAAATAATCAAGCCTATTCATTGTAGCAATTCCATAAGGATATATTAGTATCTCCTTTATACTGACAAACAGCCTGATATACAATTTGATAAATAAGTTTTTGATATACACTATAGTTATCTATCTATTTATCTGTCTATCTATCTATCTATCTATCTATCTATCTATCTATCTATCTATCTATCTATCTACAACTATCTACCTATCTATCTATCTATCTATCTATCTATCTGTCGTATATCTATTCATCTACCTACCTATATTCTTATCTACCCGTGTATTTATGTGTATACATTTAGTCTAGAAAATAGCCTTATATTTAAAAAAAATATTGTTCCTTGAGGATTTTTATCAGAGGACATTTTTCCACTGATAGATTAAATATTTTTATAGTAAAGTAGAATACTATGACATATAATTTCTATTTCTTTCTACAGAATTTGTGATTATGTTCTTTTATTTCTGCAATGAATATTCTGAGAAATCCATTGCTTTGAAATTTTAGTTTTTTTTTCAATTTTTTGAAATGATAAGTTGCAATCTGGCTTATTGAAAGAACGTAAAGATTTTCAAGCCATCCTCAGAAATCTTAAAGAATCACAAAAGATAAGAAAAACAATGGGAAAATTATGTCATGATTTTCATAAAGAACTAGGAAAATTTTGTATAATATCATTGTACAGTGTATTTGAATATGCTTAATGGGTTGTTAAGATACGTTTTAACTGTGTTTGGAAAGATATGCAATAAGCACTAGAGGGTTGTCCTAACAAATTATGACAAACTCATTTCCTTTTTTAGGAAGGTAACTGACTATATTGATTGGCAGGGATTGGTTGCAGACTTCTACTACAGAGCACAGTCAAGTACTTGTCATTAGTACCTTATCTGTTTTAGGTATTGCTGTAAAATTTGACGTTCAGATAATTTTTAGACTTCAGCTTGCTATTGTGAGGAATGCTTATAATCTTAGCACTCTGGAGGCTAAGAGGCAGGAGAATCTAATCTCTAAGCCTGCAATTATGGAAGATTTTGTCACAAGAATAATTTTTAAAAACTCACATAATTACACTATTAACAACAAAACAGGAGCGATGCACCACCTGTATTCCAAAGGAATAATGTCCAATTACTCAATGATAATCTCAAAGGGGCTCATTAAGTATAACAAAAATTTTACTATTCCTTTGCTCTGTGCACATAAGGACTGGGCAGTACTAATTTCACAAGTAATTTTTAACTCAAGATACTTTGGGAACTTTTACTTAGCTTTGAATATGGGATAAATTTGATCAAAAATTTTTGAATCTCAATGATTTATACTTGTTTTTGCTAGTGCAGTAACATTTTAAAGTGATGATTTGATTGTTAACTAATGTGGGAACCAGAACATTATGCTTTGTGTATTCAAATTATTTTTTTGTAGTGAGTGTTGCAATTCTACTTGAGAAAGGATTTGAAACATCCATGAATGTCTTTAAGGCTTGCAAGCAACTGGTTATTTTCATACTGTGGAAAATGTAAATGTAAAATTCTAAATCTGTAACTTCATTTTAGGACCTTGTCAACTTCCTCCAAGATATTATAGAATTACTGACAAATCCCTATGAAAGCAATTTCTATTATTGCAGCATTAAAGTATTCCACTGGCAGAGAACCTCATTATAAAACTAGCAGTGAACATTGTGGAAAAGGGATCAAAATTTCTTTATAGTAATCTATTATATCAAGGTTTTTAAAAATATAATTGTTACTTTAAAATATTAACCTCCAGTAACAAACTTTAAAGAAGACATAATAGTTAAGTATATTAAAACAAGGAAAATCCCTATAGTTCAGTTATCTAAAGTTAAAATTGACATCACTGTTAGTTGTTAGTTGTCTACCATTCTTTCTATTTGACTACGTGATATAGGAACAAATTACTCATATACTTACAGTACTTTATTAGAACTTAACAACTCACTATCATCTGTTGTCAGGAGCCAAGTTAATAATTAGTAAGTTATTTTTCTGAGATCACTGCCTCAGATTAAAATCTATGACAGAACTCCAGTAGGCAAGGCCCAGGAGAAAAACATTTTAGAAACGATTCAAGCTATTATGCTGTTCCTGCTATTATTAAGTATAAATGACAATCACTCAGTATTAGCCCACCCTTTTGAGCAGATCTCTGAAGATGTACTGTCTTTTAGTGATGGTATATAGACAAATAGATGACTTCTCAGTTATTTATGATGATCCTACAAGAATTCTCAAAATTAAATCAGTGATTATTAAGCTCTTTTATAGTGGGACTACTATAAGATTCTTTTCTGATAGTCAAAACAGCAAAGAGACCTCTGTCTCCCATGTGTCACCAGTTAATTGCTTCTAGACTTTCTACTACTCAGAGCACATTTCAAGAGGTTGTAAAACAATTAACCAAAGAACATAAAAAAGGAACTAATGATTTATTATAGGTGCTATGACAATAGATAAAATTCTTACTGGGTTTATCTGTATAAAACTTCACTAACAATTTAGTTTTTTTTTTTTTAATTTTCAGTGAACCTGTGAAGCTGTGACAGGTGACAGATGTTTAGCCAGATAATTACTCCTAATGGATATGCAGGTAAACATTCTCTGTTGTAAACTTCTATTTCAATTTATGATTTGATTTTTGTGTGAACTTGTGATGAATGTTTTAATATTTAATCATGCATTCTTAGATTGTTCTTGGATTTGGTTTGTTGGAATTTTATTGAGTAATTTTTTGCATAGATATTCATAAGGTAAATTGGTCTGAAGTTCTCTTTATAGGGTCTTTATGTGACTTAGGAATAAGTATTTCCTTTGTTTCTATTTTGTGAAATAGTTGGAAGACTATTGGTATTAGCACTTCTTTGAAGGTATGATAGAATTCTGTACTAAACACACATGGTCCTGTTTCTTTTTTCTTTCTTTCTTCCTTCCTTCCTTCCTTCCTTCCTTCCTTCCTTCCTTCCTTCCTTTCTTTCTTTCTTTCTTTTTGGTGGGGGACATTTAATGACTGCTTCTATTTAGGGGTTATGGGACTCTTTAGATGGTTTATCTCATCCTGATTTAACTTTGGTACCTGATAACTGTCTAGAAAATTGTCAATTTCATCCAGATTTTCCAGTTTTGTTGAGCATACTCTTGTAGTAGAATCTGATGATGTTTTTGATTTCCTGGGTTTCAGTTATGTCTTCCTTTTTATTTCTGATTTCCTAATTTGAACTCTGTCTCTGTGCCCTCTGTTTAATCTGGCTAAGGGTTTTTCTATCTTGTTGATTTTCTCAAAGAACCCAGGTCCTGGTTGTGTTGATTCTTTGAATAGTTCTTTTTTATTCTACTTTGCTGATTTCAGCCCTGAGTTGGATTATTTCCTAATATCTACTCCCTTTTGGTGTATTTGCTTCTTTTTGCTCTGGAGATTTCAGGTGTGCTGCCAAACTGCTAGAGCAAGCTTTCTCCAGTTTCTTTATGGAGGCACTCAAAGCTATGAGTTTTCCTCTTAGTACTGCTTTCATTGTGTCACATAAGTTTGGGTATGTTGACTATTCTTTTTTATTAAATTCTAAAACATCTTTTATTTCTTTATTTCTTCCTTGATCAAGTTATAATTGAAGTGTTGTTCAGCTTCCATGTGTATGTGGGTTTTCTGTTGTTTTCGTTGTTATTGAAGACCAGCCTTAATCCACAGTGATCTGATAGACTGGACAGAATTTTTTCAGTCTTCTTGTATTTGTTAAGGACTGTTTTGTGACTGATTATATTGTCAGTTTTGGAGAGAGTACCCTGCCTGAGGTGCTGATAAGAAGGTATATTCTTTTGTTTTAGGATGAAATATTCTATACATATCTGTTAAACCCATTTGGTTCATAACTTCTGTTAGATGTATTGTGTCTATGTTTATTTTCTGTTTCCATGATCTGTGTATTGATGAGAGTGGGGTGTTGAAGTCTCCCACTATTATTAGGCAAGGTTCATCAATGTATGCTTTGAGCTTTAGTAAAGCCTCTTTTATTAATGTGGGTGCCTATGCATTTGGAGCATAGATGCTCAGAATTGAGATTTCACCATAATATAATTTTTCTTTCATGAGTATGATGATTCCAGCAACTTTTTAAATAACTTTTGGTTGAAATTTAATTTTATTCGATATTATAATGGCTTCTCCAGCTAGTTTCTTGGGGCCATTTGCTTGGAAAAAAATTTTTTCCAGCCTTTTACACTCGGGCAGTGTCTATCTTTGTTACTGAGGTGTGTTTCCTGAATGCAGCAGAATTCTGGGTCCTGTGTACCTATCCAGTCTGTTAGACTATGTCTTTTTTTGGGAAATTGAGTCCATTGATGTAAATGGCTATTTGATTGTTTCTTCCTGTTACTTTTTGTTGTTAGAGGTGGAAATATGTCTTTGTGGCTATCTTCTTTTGTGTTTGTTGCAAGAAGATTACATTCTTTCCTTCTCTAGGGTATAGTTTCCCTCCTTCTGTTGAAGTTTTCAGTCTATTTTCCTTTGTAGGGATGGATTGTTGAAAGATAATGTGTAAATTTGTTTTTGTCATAGAATACGTGGTTTCTCCATCTATGGTAATTGAGAGTTTTGCAGGGTATATTAGCCTGGGCTGGCATATGTGTTCTCTTAGTGTCTGTATGACATCTGCCAAGGATCTTCTACCTTTCATAGTCTCTGGTGAGAAGTCTGGTGTAATTATGATAGGTCTGCCTTTATATATTACTTGATCTTTTTCCTTTACTACTTTTAATATTCTTCATTTTGTGTATTTAGTGTTTGACTATTATGTGACAGGAGGAATTTCTTTTCTGATCCAATCTATTTGGAGTTCTGTAGGCTTCTTGTATGATTAAGGGCACCACTTTCTTTAGGTTATGGAAGTTTTCTTGTTTAATTTTGTTGAAGGCTTTTACTGGCCCTTTAAGTTGGGAGTCTTCACTCTCTTCAATACCTATTATACTTAGGTTTGATTTTCTCATTGTGTCCTGGATTTCCTGGATGTTTTGGGTTAGGAACTTTTTGTGTTTTACATCATCTTTGATGGTTGTGTCAATGTTTTCTAAAGTATCCTCTGATCTGAGATTCTCTCTTCTATCTCTTGTACTCTGTTGGTGATGCTTGAGTCTATGACTCCTGATCTCCTTCCTAGGTTTTCTATCACCATAGTTGTCTTCCTTTGTGATTTCT
Source organism: Rattus norvegicus (assembly GCF_021556685.1). NCBI lineage: Eukaryota > Metazoa > Chordata > Mammalia > Rodentia > Muridae > Rattus > Rattus norvegicus. The sequence goes on along the minus strand of NC_141554.1, from coordinate 153,451,381 downwards.
TTATTGTTTCTGTTTCCATTTTTAGATCCTGAATGGTTTTGTTCAAGTCCTTCACCTGTTTTGTTTTCCTGTAATTCTTTCTGTAAGGCATTTTTTTTTTTTGCGTGTGTTTCCTCTTTAAGGGTTTCTACTTGTTTACCTGTGTTGTTCTGTATTTCTTTAAGGGAGTTATTTTTGTCCTTCTATCCTCATCATGACATGTGATTTTAAATCTGATCTGAATCTTGCTTTTTTTTTTTTTTTGGTGTTTTGGGGTATCCAGGACTTGCTGTGATGGGAGAACTGGATTCTGATCATGCCAAGTAGCCTTGGTTTCTGTTGCTTAGTTTCTTGTGCTTGCCTCTTGCCATCTACTTATCTGTGGTGTTAGTTGATCTTGCTGTCTCTGACTGGAGCTTATCCCTCCGGTGAACCTGTGAGCCTATGATCTTAGGTGTATCAGCACTCCTGGGAGAGCAGTTCTTTCTGGGTGGGATATCAGTGTAAAGAGCAGTTTCACAGGGTAAGCTCTGGGGAGTAGAGGGGAATATATGGGAGAGGAGGGGAATAGATCCTGTCCCATCCTACTCAGTGGTTCCTGTACCCTGTAATCTCCTGGAAGGTCTGTCTTTGGCCAGTTATTGGATCAATAGTGGTGGTCTCACCTGTGTACTTAGGAATGGCAGCACTTCTGGGAGACCAGCTCTCTCTGGGTGGTTGAGAGAGCTGTTGCACAGCCTTGGATCTGGGGCACGGATGGAGACCTGAAACACATGGACTCTTTTTATGTGTCAAAATGAAACAAAATATTCGATTTGTCAAGCATTATAATTGAATATATATGAAATCATTTGTGCAAATTTATAAATTAAAATTAAATTCAATGAATTAGTGTAGATATAAATTCATTTCAGAAACTTAATAGTTTTCCTACAAGATATTATAGATTGACATTTATTTCCACAAGTATAATTTGAAAAGCAAAAGTACATTATTTAAAAAAATACTGTTTGCTTGGCATTTCTAACCAATGTGCTTGGCTGCATATGAGCAATGCACTTATTGACATTTATTTCCACAAGTATAATTTGAAAAGCAAAAGTACATTATTTAAAAAAATACTGTTTGCTTGGCATTTCTAACCAATGTGCTTGGCTGCATATGAGCAATGCACTTAAATATGGTTGCATATATTCAACACAGTGTAGGACTGTGGGTGATCTGTAAAATATCATCTGCATAAGTATTCTGTTATCATTTTGAAATTGGAAATATATATTTATAATGTTCTGGCAATCTTCACTTTGAGAATAATGCTCTACCATAGACTGAGGAAGATCACAAAAGCTAGTAAAACAACTTCCATTGGAGTTTGTGCTGAATCTGAGCATGAAGCAATACAAAGACACCTACCCATGACTTTAACAAAGAAACTATGTTGTAATTAAGTTTCCTAAGAAATCGCTAGTAGTAGCAGTAATGGCAACTGACATTTACTGTTTGGTAACTATGTAAGGGAACAACTTGAGACATTTTAGATTGAACTTTAAATGACCTTCTTACAATAAGAATTGAGATCAAGGGACAGACAGTTACACAGTTTCTAATAGCTTTTTTATATTTACTTATTTTATTTAATATGTTTGAGTGTTTTGCCTGTGTGTATGTATGTGAATAATATCTATGCCTCACACCTGTTGAGGCTAAAAAAGGGCACTGAATTTCCTGGACCTTGAGTTACAAATAGTTATAGTCACCATGGAGATTTTGGGAACCAAACCTGAGACTTCTGCAAGAGCCACAGGTGGTAGCATTGAACAATCTCTTCTGCATTATTACATATAACATTTTTAAGAGCAGAGCAAGATGGTAACAAAGTAAGTTCCTCTATCAACTGTCAGATTGTGGAAATAAAAATTATAACACCTATTCATATACTAAATTATGTTCACAAGAGCCAAAGAATCCAAGTAAAAGCCCATAATGCCTTCTTTTAGTGTAATAAAGGTAATTAGAGAGTGAAAAGTGCAGCATTTGCCAGTGTTACTTGTTGTACAACTTTAAGGATTTCATCATGTGGGTAGACACATGGCATGTAGCAAAAGGAGGTAGAATTGAGAATAAGTTTTAGATTTGAAAGTTGGTTCTAGGGGCTGGGGATTTAGCTCAGTGGTAGAGCGCTTACCTAGGAAGCGCAAGGCCCTGGGTTCGGTCCCCAGCTCTGAAAAAAAGAACCAAAAAAAAAAAAAAAAAAAAAAGAAAGTTGGTTCTAAGCTGTGCTTAGAAACCCAGTACTTGGGCCCACACCCGAGGATCCCGGCCCGCAGCAGCTCTCTGCTCCCAGACCCAGTGAGAGAGAGACCCAACCGCCTGGTCAGGTGGGCACTCCTGAGGCTGCAGAGCGGAAGAGACCACCAACACTGCTCACCCCTGCCCACATCCCTGGCCCAAGAGGAAACTGTATAAGGCCTCTGGGCTCCCGTGGGGGAGGGCCCAGGAGCGGCAGGACACCTGCCAGAGACAGCGCCAGACCCTGAAGGAAACAGACCAGATAAACAGTTCTCTGCACCCAAATCCCATGCGAGGGAGAGCTAAACCTTCAGAGAGGCAGACAAGCCTGGGAAACCAGAAGAGACTGCTCCCTACACACACATCTCGGACGCCAGAGGAAAAAGCCAAAGACCATCTGGAACCCTGGTGCACTGAAGCTCCCGGAAGGGGCAGCACAGGTCTTCCTGGTTGCTGCCTCTGCAGAGAGCCCCTGGGCAGCACCCCACGAGCGAACCTGAGCCTCGGGACCACAGGTAAGACCAAATTTTCTGCTGCAAGAAAGCTGCCTGGTGAACTCAAGACACAGGCCCACAGGAACAGCTGAAGACCTGTAGAGAGGAAAAACTACACGCCCGAAAGCAGAACACTCTGTCCCCATAACTGACTGAAAGAGAGGAAAACAGGTCTACAGCACTCCTGACGCACAGGCTTATAGGACAGTCTAGCCACTGTCAGAAATAGCAGAACAAAGTAACACTAGAGATAATCTGATGGCGAGAGGCAAGCGCAGGAACCCAAGCAACAGAAACCAAGACTACATGCCATCATCGGAGCCCAATTCTCCCACCAAAACAAACATGGAATATCCAAACACACCAGAAAAGCAAGATCTAGTTTCAAAATCATATTTGATCATGATGCTGGAGGACTTCAAGAAAGACATGAACACACTTAGGGAAGCACAGGAAAACATTAATAAACAAGTAAAAGCCTACAGAGAGGAATCGCAAAAATCCCTGAAAGAATTCCAGGAAAACACAATCAAACAGTTGAAGGAATTAAAAATGGAAATAGAAGCAATCAAGAAAGAACACATGGAAACAACCCTGGATATAGAAAACCAAAAGAAGAGACAAGGAGCTGTAGATACAAGCTTCACCAACAGAATACAAGAGATGGAAGAGAGAATCTCAGGAGCAGAAGATTCCATAGAAATCATTGACTCAACTGTCAAAGATAATGTAAAGCGGAAAAAGCTACTGGTCCAAAACATACAGGAAATCCAGGACTCAATGAGAAGATCAAACCTCAGGATAATAGGTATAGAAGAGAGTGAAGACTACCAGCTCAAAGGACCAGTAAATATCTTCAACAAAATCATAGAAGAAAACTTCCCTAACCTAAAAAAAGAGATACCCATAGACATACAAGAAGCCTACAGAACTCCAAACAGATTGGACCAGAAAAGAAACACCTCCCGTCACATAATTGTCAAAACACCAAACGCACAAAATAAAGAAAGAATATTAAAAGCAGTAAGGGAAAAAGGTCAAGTAACATATAAAGAGAGACCTATCAGAATCACACCAGACTTCTCGCCAGAAAGTATGAAGGCCAGAAGATCCTGGACTGATGTTATACAGACCCTAAGAGAACACAAATGCCAGCCCAGGTTACTGTATCCAGCAAAACTCTCAATTAACATTGATGGAGAAACCAAGATATTCCATGACAAAACCAAATTTACACAATATCTTTCTACAAATCCAGCACTACAAAGGATAATAAATGGTAAAGCCCAACATAAGGAGGCAAGCTATACCCTAGAAGAAGCAAGAAACTAATCGTCTTGGCAACAAAACAAAGAGAATGAAAGCACACAAACATAACCTCACATCCAAATATGAATATAACGGGAAGCAATAATCACTATTCCTTAATATCTCTCAACATCAATGGCCTCAACTCCCCAATAAAAAGACATAGATTAACAAACTGGATACGCAACGAGGACCCGGCATTCTGCTGCCTACAGGAAACACACCTCAGAGACAAAGACAGACACTACCTCAGAGTGAAAGGCTGGAAAACAACTTTCCAAGCAAATGGTCAGAAGAAGCAAGCTGGAGTAGCCATTCTAATATCAAATAAAATCAATTTCCAACTAAAAGTCATCAAAAAAGATACGGAAGGACACTTCATATTCATCAAAGGAAAAATCCACCAAGATGAACTCTCAATCCTAAATATCTATGCCCCAAATACAAGGGCACCTACATACGTAAAAGAAACCTTACTAAAGCTCAAAACACACATTGCACCTCACACAATAATAGTGGGAGATTTCAACACCCCACTCTCATCAATGGACAGATCATGGAAACAGAAATTAAACAGTGATGTGGACAGACTAAGAGAAGTCATGAGCCAAATGGACTTAACGGATATTTATAGAACATTCTATCCTAAAGCAAAAGGATATACCTTCTTCTCAGCTCCTCATGGTACTTTCTCCAAAATTGACCATATAATTGGTCAAAAAACGGGCCTCAACAGGTACAGAAAGATAGAGATAATCCCATGCGTGCTATCGGACCACCACGGCCTAAAACTGGTCTTCAATAACAATAAGGGAAGAATGCCCACATATACGTGGAAATTGAACAATGCTCTACTCAATGATAACCTGGTCAAGGAAGAAATAAAGAAAGAAATTAAAAACTTTTTAGAATTTAATGAAAATGAAGATACAACATACCCAAACTTATGGGACACAATGAAAGCTGTGCTAAGAGGAAAACTCATAGCGCTGAGTGCCTGCAGAAAGAAACAGGAAAGAGCATATGTCAGCAGCTTGACAGCACACCTAAAAGCTCTAGAACAAAAAGAAGCAAATACACCCAGGAGGAGTAGAAGGCAGGAAATAATCAAACTCAGAGCTGAAATCAACCAAGTAGAAACAAAAAGGACCATAGAAAGAATCAACAGAACCAAAAGTTGGTTCTTTGAGAAAATCAACAAGATAGATAAACCCTTAGCCAGACTAACGAGAGGACACAGAGAGTGCGTCCAAATTAACAAAATTAGAAATGAAAAGGGAGACATAACTACAGATTCAGAGGAAATTCAAAAAATCATCAGATCTTACTATAAAAACCTATATTCAACAAAATTTGAAAATCTTCAGGAAATGGACAATTTCCTAGACAGATACCAGGTATCAAAGTTAAATCAGGAACAGATAAACCAGTTAAACAACCCCATAACTCCTAAGGAAATAGAAGCAGTCATTAAAGGTCTCCCAACCAAAAAGAGCCCAGGTCCAGACGGGTTTAGTGCAGAATTCTATCAAACCTTCATAGAAGACCTCATACCAATATTATCCAAATTATTCCACAAAATTGAAACAGATGGAGCACTACCGAATTCCTTCTACGAAGCCACAATTACTCTTATACCTAAACCACACAAAGACACAACAAAGAAAGAGAACTTCAGACCAATTTCCCTTATGAATATCGACGCAAAAATACTCAATAAAATTCTGGCAAACCGAATTCAAGAGCACATCAAAACAATCATCCACCATGATCAAGTAGGCTTCATCCCAGGCATGCAGGGATGGTTTAATATACGGAAAACCATCAACGTGATCCATCATATAAACAAACTGAAAGAACAAAACCACATGATCATTTCATTAGATGCTGAGAAAGCATTTGACAAAATTCAACACCCCTTCATGATAAAAGTCCTGGAAAGAATAGGAATTCAAGGCCCATACCTAAACATAGTAAAAGCCATATACAGCAAACCAGTTGCTAACATTAAACTAAATGGAGAGAAACTTGAAGCAATCCCACTAAAATCAGGGACTAGACAAGGCTGCCCACTCTCTCCCTACTTATTCAATATAGTTCTTGAAGTTCTAGCCAGAGCAATCAGACAACAAAAGGAGATCAAGGGGATACAGATCGGAAAAGAAGAAGTCAAAATATCACTATTTGCAGATGACATGATAGTATATTTAAGTGATCCCAAAAGTTCCACCAGAGAACTACTAAAGCTGATAAACAACTTCAGCAAAGTGGCTGGGTATAAAATTAACTCAAATAAATCAGTTGCCTTCCTCTATACAAAAGAGAAACAAGCCGAGAAAGAAATTAGGGAAACGACACCCTTCATAATAGACCCAAATAATATAAAGTACCTCGGTGTGACTTTAACCAAGCAAGTAAAAGATCTGTACAATAAGAACTTCAAGACACTGAGGAAAGAAATTGAAGAAGACCTCAGAAGATGGAAAGATCTCCCATGCTCATGGATTGGCAGGATTAATTTAGTAAAAATGGCCATTTTACCAAAAGCAATCTACAGATTCAATGCAATCCCCATCAAAATACCAATCCAATTCTTCAAAGAGGTAGACAGAACAATTTGCAAATTCATCTGGAATAACAAAAAACCCAGGATAGCTAAAGCTATCCTCAACAATAAAAGGACTTCAGGGGGAATCACTATCCCTGAACTCAAGCAGTATTACAGAGCAATAGTGATAAAAACTGCATGTTATTGGTACAGAGACAGACAGATAGACCAATGGAATAGAATTGAAGACCCAGAAATGAACCCACACACCTATGGTCACTTGATTTTTGACAAAGGAGCCAAAACCATCCAATGGAAAAAAGATAGCATTTTCAGCAAATGGTGCTGGTTCAACTGGAGGGCAACATGTAGAAGAATGCAGATCGATCCATGCTTATCACCCTGTACAAAGCTTAAGTCCAAGTGGATCAAGGACCTCCACATCAAACCAGACACACTCAAACTAATAGAAGAAAAACTAGGGAAGCATCTGGAACACATGGGCACTGGAAAAAATTTCCTGAACAAAACACCAATGGCTTATGCTCTAAGATCAAGAATCAACAAATGGGATCTCATAAAACTGCAAAGCTTCTGTAAGGCAAAGGACATGGTGGTTAGGACAAAACGGCAACCAACAGATTGGGAAAAGATCTTTACCAATCCTACAACAGATAGAGGCCTTATATCCAAAATATACAAAGAACTCAAGAAGTTAGACCGCAGGGAAACAAATAACCCTATTAAAAAATGGGGTTCAGAGCTAAACAAAGAATTCACAGCTGAGGAATGCCGAATGGCTGAGAAACACCTAAAGAAATGTTCAACATCTTTAGTCATAAGGGAAATGCAAATCAAAACAACCCTGAGATTTCACCTCACACCAGTGAGAATGGCTAAGATCAAAAACTCAGGTGACAGCAGATGCTGGCGAGGATGTGGAGAAAGAGGAACACTCCTCCATTGTTGGTGGGATTGCAGACTGGTACAACCATTCTGGAAATCAGTCTGGAGGTTCCTCAGAAAATTGGACATTGAACTGCCTGAGGATCCAGCTATACCTCTCTTGGGCATATACCCAAAAGATGCCTCAACATATAAAAGAGACACGTGCTCCACTATGTTCATCGCAGCCTTATTTATAATAGCCAGAAAATGGAAAGAACCCAGATGCCCTTCAACAGAGGAATGGATACAGAAAATGTGGTACATCTACACAATGGAATATTACTCAGCTATCAAAAACAACGAGTTTATGAAATTCGTAGGCAAATGGTTGGAACTGGAAAATATCATCCTGAGTGAGCTAACCCAATCACAGAAAGACATACATGGTATGCACTCATTGATAAGTGGCTATTAGCCCAAATGCTTGAATTACCCTAGATCCCTAGAACAAAGGAAACTCAAGATGGATGATCAAAATGTGAATGCTTCACTCCTTCTTTAAATGAGGAAAAAGAATACCCTTGGCAGGGAAGGGAGAGGCAAAGATTAAAACAGAGACTGAAGGAACACCCATTCAGAGCCTGCCCCACATGTGGCCCATACATATACAGCCACCCAATTAGACAAGATGGATGAAGCAAAGAAGTGCAGACCGACAGGAGCCGGATGTAGATCGCTCCTGAGAGACACAGCCAGAATACAGCAAATACAGAGGCGAATGCCAGCAGCAAACCACTGAACTGAGAATAGGTCCCCCGTTGAAGGAAGCAGAGAAAGAACTGGAAGAGCTTGAAGGGGCTCGAGACCCCAAAAGTACAACAATGCCAAGCAACCAGAGCTTCCAGGGACTAAGCCACTACCTAAAGACTATACATGGACTGACCCTGGACTCTGACCCCATAGGTAGCAATGAATATCCTAGTAAGAGCACCAGTGGAAGGGGAAGCCCTGGGTCCTGCTAAGACTGAACCCCCAGTGAACTAGTCTATGGGGGGAGGGCGGCAATGGGGGGAGGGTTGGGAGGGGAACACCCATAAGGAAGGGGAGGGGGGAGGGGGATGTTTGCCCGGAAACCGGGAAAGGGAATAACACTCGAAATGTATATAAGAAATACTCAAGTTAATAAAAAAAAAAAAAAAAAAGGAAGAAGCAAAAAAAAGAAACCCAGTACTTGGAATAACTCCACAACAGATTTCTATAGGCAATACCTACAGACTGATCTTCTGCAACTGAATTAGCCAGATTAGCCTACTTTTACCATTTTCCCTTAAATTCAGTCAAGAGGGGAGGGACAATATCTCTAATGAAAATCGCAACTAATATCTCCAATAAAATGATAAACCAAATTCAATAGCATATTTAAATGTACATGTGCCATAATCAAGTGAAAATCATCCTTAGGGATGCAAGGATAACTGACGATATTAAAAAATCAACAAGTGTTTTGAAACACTAATACAATGAAACACATGAAAATGATAATCTGAATAGATTCCAAAAAGGTAGTAATAGACATTGATGTCCTACGTGAGAAAAAGTTTCTCATGAAGAAGATATATATATATATATATATATATATATATATATATATATATTCAGTAAAGAGATTGTTTGCTTTCCATGTATAATATCCTATGTCTGATCTCCAACACTATCTAAACTCACTCTAACACAGCATTCCTATAACCTCAGCTCTGTGAAGATGCTGGTAGCATCCTGACTTCTTGGCTATGTAATGAGTTAGATACCCACTTGAGATACATAACACCCTGTCTGAGAAAGCAAGCCAAACCAAAATAAGAACTCCTTATCAAATTAAATATAGGAAACATGTTTCAACATAATAAAGACTGTGCACAAAACCCAGTGCCTAATTTCATTTTGATAGCCATTTCTTTTTGTTTTATATTTTCTCTGAGACAAAAAAACAAAGTTACTCTTATTCACCAGTTTTATTCAACATAGTACTAGAGAGCCCTTTGAGAGCTACGGAACCATTCGAGGAAAAGGAAAACACAGGATGAAGATTTTGGACATTAGAATTGGCAGGGGCATTATGGACAGAATCCCAAAAACACATGTATGAAAAGAAGATGTGAGCATGTGGGATTACAGGGGGGAAAAAAGCTTCTAAACAGCATTTGAAATAGTTCACACAGTGAAAAGATTAGCTGAAAGGAGGGGATATTTGTAACATATATAACTGACAGATTTTGATATCTAGAGTATGTAAAGGACTAAGGAGCCTCCGTAGCAAGGAAAGAAAATTATTGATTGAGTAAAATATAAGAAACAAACACGAATAAAAATTTACCCCAGAATAGCAAAAGGTACTTGAAAATCATCTTCATTTCACTATACAAGGAGAATGCAAATTTAAAGTATAGTAAATTATTATGGCACTCTAGAATAAAGAGCTACTTAAAACAAAACAAACAAGCAAACAAAAAATAAACACAAGTTCTGGAGAGGATTTGGAGGATAGTAAATTAATACAAATTGGAAGAATTTTGGATGTTCTTCATAATTTTGAAATGAGAACTAACATAAGATTTAGCAATCACACTGCTGGCTTTGTATTTACAGAAAAGTATATCAGTGTACTCAAGAAATTTCTGCACTTCAACATTAACTGCAGCACTATACAAGAGAGCCAAGGAATGAAAACAACTTAAGTGTCTATCTAAAAAAAGTGGTTTGTATATACAATGTAATACAGTTCAGAGAAATCTTCAAGTTCAGTCCTGTAATTTGCTACAACATAGTTAGATTGATATATGCTAAGTAAAATAAACAGACTTTGAAAGAAAAAATACTAAACAATCTTACTCATATTTGGTATTTGAAAATCTATTTCATAAAAGTTGAGAGTGATTATAGGAGACCATGGACACAAAAAGGGAAAGTAGTGATGGAAAACTGTTGATCAATAGATGCACACTTGTAACCATAGATTCAATATTGTTCTACACATTTACAAGAAAAGCTAGATATAATATGGGTGTTTCAGTACAAAGAAATGATAAAAATCTGAGTAGGAATTTTAATTTATTTATAAGAATGTAAATTATTGAATTAAATAAAATGATTATCACCAGAAAAGAAATACTGTGACACACTATTTTAAAACCCAGATACTGATTCTACATATTTCCTAAACCTCACTTTTCCTTATTTCTCATCATCTCTGTTCTATAGAGAATAGACATCAGTTTATAATTTTATTGCAGTATTGTGTGATTTTGTAAGCCTATTTTTCTATAAAGCTGAGACATTTTAACATACATTATCAATGACCCACCTGAACCATTTTCTAGAATCACATTTAACCCAATAACTTTTGTAGCACTTCCGCAACCCACTTAACTTCAAATCAAGTCAGAACTCTTAAGTTTAAACATCATGTTCCATGACCTTAAGTTCATTACCTATTTTCTCTGCCCCTGTTTCACCACAAAGACATCTTCAGCCTCTTTCTGAGCTTTGCATTCTCTCATGTGCTAAGTTTGCCTGTATGCTTCTTACTGTCTCCATTATCTTCCAGGGCTTGCATGCCCTCCTCAATCCAAATCCTAAGAATTTTCATACCATTTCTTACTTTCTGATGTGTTTTTTAATGATATATTTCTCTTCTTTCTAGATAATTTCTATTACATTGCCTTGCTAAAGAAAGGTAACATTTGGGTGTAGGATTTGAGAATATGTAGACTCATCCCACCTTCTGGTTATTTCTTTGGCTCTGTTGTCTTTTATGTACATGATCTTAGTACCTATTCAACTCCTCCAAAATGACTAATGAATTCACTTGAAAATTAACTAAATTTCAGAGATCAAATGAATATCTAACATCTTAGAGCTAGTATGTCCTATTACGAATTTGTACATGCCTGTCAATTATTTCTATCCACTAAGTATAAGAGTTTGAATGACTCTTTTATGACTTAGGGAAAGAAAATATTTGGGAAATAAAACTGCTAATTATTTCTAAGTCTTTAGCAGATAGCTTTTCCATATTAACATTTTACAATATACTTAAAATTAATTTAAATTTCTGAAATTAAGTGATCTTATATTTACTCAGAACAAATATTCTAGTATGCTTTTTGTGTAACCTTTCTGTTTTTACACTCAAAATTACAGAATATTAATTTTTAAAGTAACATAATTATTGTACTTCGGCATTTTTTCTTTTTATCTACTCTTCTGTTACATATTGTATACTAATGGCAGTTTTCTCTTCTTCCCCTCCCCTTGGTTTCTCTCCCCTCATCCACCTTCCATTTTATGCAGATTCCCTCCATTTCCTGCTTTACCTCCTCTCAGAAAAGAGCAGGATATCCAGGTACAGCAACCAAATATGGAATAACAAGCCACAATAAGACCAGGCACATTTTCTCATATCAAGAATTGATAAGGCAGTCAATAGGAGGAAAAGCATCCTAAAGGCAGTCTAAAGAGTCAAAGACAGACCCCACACCATTATTAGGAATCCCACAAGAATACCAAGCTATCCAACCATAATATATATACAGAAGACCAAGGTGAGACCCATACAGGTTACTTGTTTTTTTTTTTTTTTGTTTGTTTTTTGTTTTTGTTTTTTTTTGTTTTTTTTTTTTTTGTTTGTTTTGTGAGCCTACTGAGTCCTGGTCAATTGATTCTGTGGGCCAAGTTTTTGTGGTATTCTTGATCCCTCTGACTCCTCTAATCCTTCCTTCCCCTCCTCCATGGAACTCAAGAGCTCTGCCTAATTTTTGGCTGTGGAAACCTCTACTTGTTCCCACCAGCCATAGGATGAAGTCTCTCTGGTCTCTCTAATGATGATTATGCTAAGTCTCCAGTCTGAGGCCTTCATGAAAGCAGGACAATATGTAGGTTGGAGGTTTTGTGGTTGGTTTGGTGTCCTAAATGCTCTACTTGAGGCCTTGCTGGTTCAGGCCATTTCTTTTTACCTATGGTTAACATTTCTGTCTTTTTAAATTTTAAATTAATTTACATTTAAAAACAACTATATTATCATACTTATTAACATGCTGGATAAGTAACATGTGAAACTATTTCAGAATTGGTATTTTATGGTTTATTATCAATAAATAAAATAATACTAATAAAATAATCATTTTTTAATCCAGAAACACCTCTGATTGACAACTACTAGAAAATTTAAAAAATTAGTTTTTTTCTCTCTTTTTTAATTATTTCATTTGTTTACATTTCACATGTTATCTCCCTTCCTGCTAATGAAGTCTCACTTGCTATACAAACCATTCTTAAGGCCAGGCCCCATGCCCAGCAGGAGATGACTAACAAAAATAAGCTCTATTTTATATTTGAAGGGATTTTTGTTCCCATAAGGCTTTTTCTCGACATTTTCTTTCATTTTTTATCTTATAAGACCTTTGTTTATATATTATGGTATCTGATTTTGTGAACTTAGGGTATTTCTGTGCATGCCAATGTATGTCTCGCTACATCTAGGTGAGTTTCTTGTACTTTTTCTTTGCTCATTGTTTTTCTGTTGATCTGTTTGTTTTGTCCTACCCAGATTTGTTTGTTTTGAGTTCATTTTATTTTACTCTTTTTTTCTCTTTTTATACCTGTTTGTTTTGTGATGAGAGAGTAAGAAAAAAAGTGAATTTGGGTAGGTACGGAGAATCTGGGAAAAGTTAGGGAGTGAAAAACCATACTCAAAATGTACCATATTAAAAATACCTAATTTCAATTAAAATGATAATTGTTTGCATGACATAACCAAACAAAATTACTCAATATTCTTCATTCCTTAGCTAGACTAGACATAGAAATAATTAATTTTTTCTAGTTTGTTATTATAGGGTTAAACCTAGAGAACTTGTTAAGACCTTGTTGTCTTATTTAAATGAAGAAATGTTAGTCTTAAGAAATGACCAAATTTAGACAATATCTTTCCACAAATCCAGCCTTACAAAGATTGGATGGAAAAGTGCAACAAAAGGATGGAAACTATACCCTAGGAAAAGCAAGAAATATTATTCTTGCAACAAACCCCAAAGAACATAGCCACACAAACATAATAAGACCTCTAACAACAAAAATAAAAGGAAACAACAGTCACTAATCTTTAACATCTCTTAATATCAATGAACTCAATTCACAATAAAAAGACAAAGACTAACAGACTGCATATGGAAAGAGGACCTAACATTTTGTGCATACAGGAAACACACCATAGTAACAAAGACAGAAACTACCTCAGAGTAAAAAGAGGGAAAGCATTTTTCAAGCAAATGGCTTCGAAAACTATGACTGGTGTAGCCATTCTAATATCAAATAAAATCAAATTTCAACCAAAAGTTATCAAAACAGATAAAGAAGAATACTTCATATTCATCAAAGAAAAAAATCCACCAAGGAACTCTCAATACTGAATATCTATGCTCCAAATGCAAGGGCACCTATGTTATTAAAAGAAACTGTACTAAAGCTCAAAACACACATTGCACCTCACACAATAATAATAGGAGATTTCAATACCACACTCTCATCAATGGACAGATCATGGAAAGAGAAGTTAAACAGAGACATAGTGAAACTAAATAAGTCATGAAACAAATGGTTTGAACAGACACCTATAGAACATTTCGTCCTCATCACATCATGGTAACTTCTCAAAAACTGACCGTATAATTTGTCACAAAACAGGTCTCAGTAGATACAAGGAGATTGACCTAACCCCATGCATCCTATCAGATCACTATACAATAGGGCTGTTCTTTAATAATATCAAAAACAACAAAATGCCCCCATATACATGGAAGCTGAACTATGATCTACTCAATTATAACTTGGACAAGGAAGAAATAAAGAAAAAATTTAAAGATTTTTTAGAATTTAATGAAAATGAAAAGACAACATACCCAAACTTATTGGATACAAAGAAAGCACTGCTATGAGGAAAACTCATAGTTCTGAGTGCCTCCAAAAAGAATGTGTAGAAAGCTTACATTAGCAGGTTGACAGCATACCTAAAAGCTCTAGAACAAAAAGAAGCAAACACACCCAAGAGGAATAGATGACAGGAAATAATCAAACTCAGGGCTGAAAACAATCAAGTAGAAACAAAAAGAACTATACAAAGAATCAACAAAACCAGGAAGTGATATGAGGCTAATCAGAGGGCAGAGAAGCAGTATCCAAACTAACAAAATCAGAAATGAAAAGGGAGACATAACAAGAGAAACTGAGGAAATTAAAAATATTATCAGATCCTACTATAAAGTTTATACTCGACAAAACTGGGAAATCTGTAGGAAATGGACATTTTTGTAGACAGATACCAGGTAGCAAAGTTAAATCAAGATCTGATAAAGCATCTAAACAGTCCTATAATGCCTAAAGAAATAGAAGCCGTCATCAAAAGGTTCCTAACTAAAAGAATTCCAGGACGAGATATGGTTAGTGCAGAATTCTATCAGATCTTCAAAGAAGTCCTAATACCAATACTCTTCAAACTATTCCACAAAATAAAAACAGAAGGAATTCTAACCAATTCATCTTGAAGCCACAATTACACTTATATCCAAACAACACAAAGACCCTGTAAGGAAAGAGAACTTCAGACCAATTTCCCTCATGAATATCAATGCAAAAATACTCAATAAATTCTCCCAAACCAAACCCAAGAACACACCAAAACAATTATCCATCATGATCAAGTAGGCTTCATCCCAGGGTTGCTGGGATGGTTCAATATATGGAAATCCATCAACATAATCCACTATACAAACAAACTTAAAGGAAAAAACATGATCATTTCCTTAGAGGAGGAGAAAGCATTTGACATAATTCAACAATACATCATGCGGAATGTCTTGGAGAATAAAATTCTAGGCTCATCCTAACACACTAAAAGCAATATATAGCAAACCAGGAACCAACATCAAACTAAATGGAGAGAAACTTGTAGCAAACCCACTAAAATCAGAAACTAGACAAGGCTGCCTACTCTCTCCCTACCTATTCAACATAGTACTTGAAGGAAGTGTTAGCCCTGGCAATTAGACAACAAAAAGAAGTATAAGGGATAGAAATTGGAAAGGAAGAAGTCAGAATATCACTATTTGCAGATGATATGATAGTATACTTACATGACCCCAAAATTCCACCACAGAAATCCTATAGATGATAAATAACTTCTGCAAAGTGACTGGATATAAAATTAACTCAAACAAATCAGTAGCATTCCTCTACTCAAAGGATAAACAGGCTGATAAAGAAATTAGGGAAATGACTCCCTTCACAATAGCCACAAATAATATAAAATACCTTAATTTGATTCTAACAAAGCAAGTGAAAGATCTATATGACAAGAACTTCAAGTCTCTGAAGAAAGACATCAAAGAAGACCTCAGAAGAGGGAAAGATCTTCCATGCTCATGGATTGACAGGATTAATATAGTAAAAATAGGCATCTCAAAAAAAGCAATCTACATATTCTGGGTGTACGCAGAAACTGGAAGGGTCCTGCCCCTGACTGATCCTAGGTTCCTGTGCCCAGGGGGCACAGAGGGCACTAGGCAGGTTCCTCTTTGGCCAGGAATGTAGGCAGAAGTAGTTGTCTCCTCTAAGCTCTCAAGATTGTCCACATTTCTGAGTCCAACTCTCTTCCAAATGGGATTTGGGTATAGAGCTTTGTTTATTTTTAATTATGGCCTGTTTTTTTGAAAGCACGTACATACACTATGATATTTTTAAATGCTTTCCCTTCATGTTTTGCTTTAATTAAAATTCCAAGAAGGTCACATAATGGTGATTACATCAAACAGGACTGCAACTGAGAAATTGGTTGGGGATTTACTCCTATGACTATGTTAGAAGTCTTAGTTGAACTTGTAAAATTAAGGTTATTAGCATGAATTTGATGTAGTGACAGTACTTCTAACATATTGGTCTAGATTTTCAGCTTTTCAAGATGAACCAGTTCTAGATATATTGTCAAACTTTTTACATAGGAACAAGAATGTGGTGCTTATCTTAATACTCTATTAATACTATGGTTATATATGGAATATTTCCTGAGCTTTCGTGCGTTTTGATACATGGCTCCTCAGCTTGCAATATTAATTTTGAAATTTGCAGAAACTTTGTGATATAGGGCTACCTGGCAGACATGAGGCACTAGGGTTGAACCTTGAAAGTTATTCACACTACTGGATCAAAGCTGAAATTTCTGCTTCTTCATCCATAGCTACCATACGATCTTCAGTCTAGTAAACCCTGTACTGCCATCGACCTGCTTTGTCCTGCTCTCCTACCATAAAGAACTAGATACGCTGTGAATTTGTCATCAAAAAGGACACATCCATTAAATCTCTACAGCAGGAACATAAATAACTATGGAAACCTAATACCATCAAATAGGGGCATTGGTATTAAAAATATGACATTTTACCTGGTAGAGCTTCAAATTTGTTTGTAGAAGAAATAGAAGAAATAGGAGGAATGGACTAAAGATGTCCTAGAAGACTATAAGCAGAGATGAATGGACTATTCTAGTGGATTGTAGAACCTGAAGACAGAAAATTGTTGAAAAAAAGACTTTATTTATGTCATTTTATAGGATCCTTCCCTCAGGGAAAATTGGACTACATACCATTTACATTACATTCTTGCATAGAATCTTACTAAATTTTAACAATCTCCAAAATTTTTGAGTAAGGCTGAATATAGTAGAAGTAGAATATTTTCCATTTTCCCAATGGAAGACTCCATGACAGCATGATATGCTGGGCATGCCATGATCATCAAAAGTTCATTGTAGTCAATGAAGAGTAAGGATTTGGATAAAATAATATAGAGACAATTACATGAAAATCATGAATGTGAACTCAAAATATGAGGAGAGGAGGAGCATTATTCATTCTTAGAAGGGAGACCAAAATAATCAAGGGAGGAAATACATGGACAAAGAGTGGAGCAGGGACTGAAGAAAAGGTCATCCATAAACTGCCCCACCTGGGGATCCATCTCATATGCAGCCACCAAACCCAGTCACTATTTCACTATTACTGATACCAAGAAGTGTTTGCTGCCAGGAGCCAGATATGGATGTCTCCTGAGAGACTCTGCCAGAGCCTTACTGATCCAGATGAGGATGCTTGTAGTGGGAGTGAGAACATCCTCATAGAAGCAGAGTGGGGGGAGGTTGTATGGGAAAGGTGGTAAAGGTGATAACATTTGAAATGTAAATACATAAAATATCCAGGAAAAATAAAACTAAAAAAGAAATACATAAATAAGCATAATCCATGTAAAGCACACATGTGATGTAGGCAAACATCACTGAATGGAAATACAGCGCATTTCTCAATAGTAACCATGGGGGAAAACACCTTTCAAACAACTAGGAAATATCAAATTCACTCTCTTTTCAATAGTAAAGTAAGTCTTTCTAGCTGCCCACTCTTTCTTTGTTTAACATTATTTTACTATTTCTGGTATCTATATTTTTAAATACCATATATGAATGAACTCACGTGGTGTTTGTTTTCCAGTGTCCGACTTATTTTACTTAGCTCGAAACTCTTCTAAGGATATTTCCTTACTTTTTATTTTTTCCCAGTTAGAAACAGATACCTTTTACTGGCAGTAAACTCAGCCTCACTCATTATCCTCTCCTCAATGTTTAAGAAGAGTATTTGTCATTTCTTCAGTCAGCCAGATTTCTTTCTATACAAAGAGGGTTCATCGATCAGCACTGAGAGTATTTATAACCTAACTAACTTTAATGGGCCTATTAATACTCCTGATGTTTCAACAAACAGTATTAATCGGTCTAATGCTGACATATTGACAGATGATTTGGTATGTAGAAAAGAAAAATAAAATCAAAGACAGTCACATTATAGCCTTCAGCTGCTCACAGGAGAAAATGTTGCTAATACAATTGAAACTTTCAAAGAGGATTAACAACCACACTGGTGAAATAGTAGCAAACAAAAGCAATCTAGCAAAAGTGAATGCTAGTTAGTGGCATTAAAACTTGATGTGACAATTAAGAAGATTCTTCTATACCTAGATAAAACATCAATCTTAAATTTGTGGAATTATAAGAATATTATGAATGTCTACTTATCACACTGCTTCAGTTTGCAAGGTTATATACACAGCTTGACAGAGAAATACTTTACAAATGTTTTAAGAGCTAGGGGGTCTTAAACAAATGATTGTATCTCTTAGTGTAGTATAATGTGGCTTATTTTCTCACAGAATGGACAATCAAAATAAATGGTATTGGTTTTCATAAAGCATTGGTAGAATATAACCATAGAATTTAAAATAACTTAATAGTCATACGTAGACATACAAGAATTTATATCTTTCAATAAATTTAGGCATTTTAATTGTGATACATACTGTTAGGCAGTGACTTTGCTCTTTAGTTGTATCCCTAGCTTTGTAATGTGTACTGTTACATAGTTAATGAAACTGTTGACTCAAAGTAAAACCCTGATGTCACTGCCAGTTGTCCAAAGAAGTATGAAATTTGCTGTTTAGATTTTTACTAAAAGCTTGTATAAAGCCACTTGGAAAACTATGTCTCAAGTTATTATATCTTATTAGAAATCAAAATGTTTGCAAATTTCACTTTTATTTAAGTAATCTCAATGAACTTTTAGGTTTTAATTATAACCTATTTCCTGATCATACAATAAAACTTTTATTGGACCATAGAATATGTTGAGTTACTGTTTTATTTTATAAAAACATGAATGAATGATTCACAAGCTTCATAGAGATTTGAGGAGTAAAGTTTTCTGGTTTTATGAGCAGTAGCTTCCTCACAGAAGTAATTTATATTCTCCCATGTGCATTACTTAGCAGAGGGTGGTACTTTGTGGATGGATGTGTTCATCTGCACATAATAAAATCAATCATATTATTTTTGTCACACATTATATATCCATACAGAATTTGAATTTATTCAGACTTATTTTAAACTCAATAAGGCAATTCAGAATCTATTCACTGCCTCATAAATAATGCATAGGTAGTACAAATAGATTATTGTAGTATTAATTTGAACTATTACAATGTTTTTTGATTCTTTTTTTTGGAGCTGACAATTTTTTAAGAAATGTGTTTGTATAAAATGTGTGTGTGTGTATGTGTGTGTGTGTGAGAGAGAGAGAGAGAGAGAGAGAGAGAGAGAGAGAGAGAGAGAATGAGCACATGGAAACAACAGCCTTCATAATATCCTCAAATTATAAAATATTTTGGAGTAACAGTAACCAAGCAAATGAAAGACTTGTATGATTAAAAATCATTCAATCATTGAAGAAAAAAATCAAAGACAATTATCAGAAGATGGAATGACTTTTCATACTCATGGATTAGTATTAATATAGTGAAAGTGACATTCTTTCTGATAGAAATTAATAAATTCAATACAGTCCATGTAAAATTCCAAAACAAATTTTCACAGAACTTGAAAATACAATTTTCAATTTCATATGGAAACACAAAAAATTGGGAAAATATACAATAGTGAGTAGTAAAAGAATGGCTGGAGGCACCACCATCAAACATCTTAAATTCTACATTGATCAATGGAATAAAATCAAAGACCCAGATGTAAATCCAAACATGAATGAACCCCAGATTTTTTTATGAAGAAGCTAGAATTATACAATAGAGAAAAGAAAGCATATTTAACAAATTGTTCTGGTCTAACTGAATGTTTGCATGTAAAAGAATTCAAATAGCTTTGTGTTTATCACCCTTTAAAAACTAATCTCCAAAATGAAGTACTAGCTTCAATATAAAACCAGGTATACTAAACCTGATAGAAGAGAAGGTGGGAAATAACCTTGAACTCATCGACAGAGGAAAGTAGTTTCTGAACTATTAACACTGTTAGCATAAGCCCTAAGAGCATCAACTAATAAATGGTACGTCATGAAACTGAAAAAAAAAAAAAAAACTTCTGTATGGTAAAGGACAATGTCATTAGGATAAAGCACCAAGTTACAGAATGGGAATTTTTTAAACTATATATCAGACAGAGGGCTAATATTCAAAACCTATAAAGAACTCAAAATACTTTTATAAAGAAAAATCTAACCCAATTAAAGTGAGATAAATGTGGGGTGGTGGTGGGGACATCCTCTTGGAGACTGTGGGGGCTATATGGAACAGTCAGAGGGTAGACTAGGAGAGCAATAAAATCTGGGCTGTAAAAAAATGATTAAAGAATAAAAAATAAAGTGGGATAAAGTTCCAAACTGAAAATTTTCAGAAGAGGAAATTTAAATAATTCAGAAATGAAGAAATGTTCAGCACTCTTAGTCAACTAGAAAATGGAATTCAAAACCACATTTAGAGTTCATCTAATGTCCATCAGACTGTCTAAGATCATTAAGGCAAATGCCCACTCAATCTGAGGAGGATATGGAATGAGGGGAACACTACACCATTGCTGATGGGAGTGCATGTTTGTAGAGCCACTGTGGGCATCAATATAGTGTTTCCTCAGGAATATGGGAATCAACCTACCTCAATATTCACCTATACTGCTGTTGGGTATATGCCCGAAGGAAGCTTCATTTATCACAAGAACAGTTGCTCAACAATGTTCATTGATACTCTATTTATAATAACTAGAAATTGTAAACAACCAAGCAATTACTCAATGGGTAAATAGATAAAGAATAGGTGGCATATTTACACAATAAATAGTACTTCACTATTAAGAAAATGAAATGATGATATTGATGGAACAAGAAAAATACCTGAATTAGGTAAAGACAGAAAGACAGAGAGAGAGAGAGAGAGAGAGAGAGAGAGAGAGAGAGAGAGAGAGAGAGAGAGAGAAACAGAGAAACAGAGAAACTGAGAAACAGAGAAACAGAGAAACAGAGAAACAGAGAAACAGAGAAACAGAGAAACAGAGAAACAGAGAAACAGAGAGAGACAGATAGACATTGGAATTCTCAACCCTAAATAGACCATCTTTATAAAATTCTGCCCCCATCAGGGTTTAGGAAACCCTGTGGAAGGGGAGACAGAAAGAGTGTAAGAACCAGAGGGAATGGTAGTTTTCTCCAGTGGAGTTTCACTGGAGAAACAAAACCAGTCTTAACCAGAGGCTGTATGCTTTTCTCTAGATGGTCATCAGAAAACGAACATCAAGAAAACAATGTTGTTGAAAGAAAACAGGTCTGATGAATACATGATCTCATAGAAACTGAGGCAGTTAAGGTCTGCACTAGATTGGATTCTAGAGCTGAAGGAATTAATGGATGCACTGTCCTGACCCCATCCCTAATCCGGAAGCTCTCTCCAATTGATAATCACTCAAAGGTAGTTTTCTCCAATGAAGTCTCACTGGGGAAACAAAACCAATCTTTTTTTTTCAAAGATTTATTTATTCATTTATTATATATAAGTACACTGTAGCTATCTTCAGATACACCAGAAGAGGGAATCGGATCTGTTTACAGATGGTTGTGAGCCACCATGTGGTCGCTGGAAATTGAACTCAGGACCTCTGGAAGAGCAGTCGGGTGCTCTTAACCGCTGAGCCATCTCTCCAGCCCCACAAAACCAATCTTAACCATAGGCTGTATGCTTTTCTGTAGATGGTCATCAGAAAATAAACATATTTCAAGAATATTTTTGCCATATTGTTTCTTGTGCCATAATATCTTTTCAGAGCACCATGCTTTATTTTGTATTTTATTCTTTTACCTTACAGATACTTTTTGTATATATTATGACTTTCAGTTTTGTGTTTTTATGGGATTCCTGAGTGTTTGAACAAGTAGGTCTATATCCATATCTGTTGGTTGTGCCTTGTTTTTAGGCTTTTTTCTTCTGTTAGTTTGTTTGTAGATGTGTTTGTTTTATCTTATTTTATTACTATGCCTTAGATGCTTGCTTACTTTCTAATGATAAACAGAAAAGAGGTAGATGTAGATGTGGAGATAGGGCAGGAGGAGCTTGGAAAGGTAGAAGAAATGGAAATCAGGATATATTATATGAGAACACAATTATTTTTAATAAAAGGAAAAAATAAGTTCAAGGTAAAGGAGAGAGACAGAGAGAAGGACAGAGACAGAGAGACACTAGGGTTTCCACTAACATGAATACAATATAATAGATATTTTTGCAATATAATGGATATTTTTTGCTCAAGGGAATTTTAAAGTTGGCTGCAAATTCTATGTTTTATTTTAAAAATAAAATATAATTATTACTTCTATAGTTGAAGAATACACAGATGGTAAAGCAGGAAATATTAAGTTGCCACAAGTTCAATAAAGAAATTAAATGGTGATGAACATGCCTAACAAAATAGCCTTCTAAATTCTAAGTAGATTGAATTAAAAGCAGGGTGCTGGAAAACATGAGTCCTATTTTTTTTCCTGCAAGGCAGAAGAATCACATCAGAAAGGACAGAGAAAAATTTCACTAAGATAGTAAATTATTAAAGATATCTTAGATGAAATATCACCCAAACTCTTGCTTTGAATTTGATAGTAGATTTTAAAAACTGTTAGGAAGGCTGGCTCACGCATCCCCTTATATTCATCATTATAGTCTCTTCTTGCTGTCTTTTAAGTCACCTAAGGTTTCATCATTCTTCCTTGAGCATTAAAAGATTAGATGAATTAATATATGTAAAATGCTTAGTATAGTGTCTGGCACATCGTAACTCAACTGAGTGAAGATTCACTATGTGCATTACAGGAACATAAGAGATAAATAAAAGAAAATGTCCCAGTCTTTCAATTACCCAGAAGCAAGGGAAAAGACAGAATCATAAATATATGTATTGTGTGGCAGATTACAGCAAGTGAAATAATAAAGGCACAAATGAGGATGAGAAGAAAAGAAATGGTTTCCCTCTTTATAGTTGACTCATTCATTAATTCATTACTTCAGTGCCATAAATTTTAAATATCTTGTCAAGTAAGCTAAGTAAAATTTCCTTTTAGCATTCAAATGGTGATTTATAGTTTAGAACACTCTAGTTATCATAACCATTGCAGGAGCTTAATTATAGAGAAGGTTGCACTATTTATTTACATTTAATTTTATTTTTATTTTTGGCTTCATCTGGTAAATAACCTTACATATTTTTCCTTTTAATGTGAAATGTGATAGTTTAATCACATGTATAATATATATATATATATATATATGGTTTGTAACATTGTAAAATATCTCCATCCTTATGAGTGAGTATGTCTATATGAGTATGTGTGTGTGTGTGTGTTTGTGAGTGTGTGTGTGTGTAAGAGAGAGAGAGAGAGACAGACAGACAGACAGATAGAGAGAGAGAAGAGTGAGAGAGCTCTTTTTCCATTTTTTTTATTAACTTGAGTATTTCTTATATACATTTCGAGTGTTATTCCCTTTCCCGGTTTCCGGGCAAACATCCCCCTCCCCCCTCCCCTTCCTTATGGGTGTTCCTCTCCCCACCTTCCCCCCAGAAAATGATAGTAACATCAGTATTCTGAAGACTTCTGTATACTCTATGTTCTTGACCTTGTTATTCACAATAACCATGGAAAAGAAACAGTATTGTAAGTGTTCATATCATTTTCTGGTAATGTACAGAAGAGTGAACATGTAGCAACTCTTTTGTCTATATTTTCCTTAACGTCTCTAGTCATTTATTTTCTTCAGAAAAATGAGTTCCCCTTGGCATATTCTTACCTATTAGCACTTATACTTTGAATAAGTCATTCTTACTATAGTAAGACAAGATTTTAATGTGGTTTTCAAGTTTAATTTCTTTTTTTTTTATTAATAGTTTTTTTTTTATTAACTTGAGTATTTCTTATATACATTTCAAGTGTTATTCCCTTTCCCGGTTTCCGGGCAAAATCCCCCTCCCCCCTCCCCTTCCTTATGGGTGTTCCCCTCCCAACCCTCCCCCCATTGCCGCCCTCCCCCCATAGACTAGTTCACTGGGGGTTCAGTCTTAGCAGGACCCAGGGCTTCCCCTTCCACTGGTGCTCTTACTAGGATATTCATTGCTACCTATGGGGTCAGAGTCCAGGGTCAGTCCATGTATAGTCTTTAGGTAGTGGCTTAGTCCCTGGAAGCTCTGGTTGCTTGACATTGTTGTACTTTTGGGGTCTCGAGCCCCTTCAAGCTCTTCCAGTTCTTTCTCTGCTTCCTTCAACGGGGGACCTATTCTCAGTTCAGTGGTTTGCTGCTGGCATTCGCCTCTGTATTTGCTGTATTCTGGCTGTGTCTCTCAGGAGCGATCTACATCCGGCTCCTGTCGGTCTGCACTTCTTTGCTTCATCCATCTTGTCTAATTGGGTGGCTGTATATGTATGGGCCACATGTGGGGCAGGCTCTGAATGGGTGTTCCTTCAGTCTCTGTTTTAATCTTTGCCTCTCCCTTCCCTGCCAAGGGTATTCTTTTTCCTCATTTAAAGAAGGAGTGAAGCATTCACATTTTGATCATCCGTCTTGAGTTTCGTTTGTTCTAGGGATCTAGGGTAATTCAAGCATTTGGGCTAATAGCCACTTATCAATGAGTGCATACCATGTATGTCTTTCTGTGATTGGGTTAGCTCACTCAGGATGATATTTTCCAGTTCCAACCATTTGCCTACGAATTTCATAAACTCGTTGTTTTTGATAGCTGAGTAATATTCCATTGTGTAGATGTACCACATTTTCTGTATCCATTCCTCTGTTGAAGGGCATCTGGGTTCTTTCCATTTTCTGGCTATTATAAATAAGGCTGCGATGAACATAGTGGAGCACGTGTCTCTTTTATATGTTGAGGCATCTTTTGGGTATATGCCCAAGAGAGGTATAGCTGGATCCTCAGGCAGTTCAATGTCCAATTTTCTGAGGAACCTCCAGACTGATTTCCAGAATGGTTGTACCAGTCTGCAATCCCACCAACAATGGAGGAGTGTTCCTCTTTCTCCACATCCTCGCCAGCATCTGCTGTCACCTGAGTTTTTGATCTTAGCCATTCTCACTGGTGTGAGGTGAAATCTCAGGGTTGTTTTGATTTGCATTTCCCTTATGACTAAAGATGTTGAACATTTCTTTAGGTGTTTCTCAGCCATTCGGCATTCCTCAGCTGTGAATTCTTTGTTTAGCTCTGAACCCCATTTTTTAATAGGGTTATTTGTTTCCCTGCGGTCTAACTTCTTGAGTTCTTTGTATATTTTGGATATAAGGCCTCTATCTGTTGTAGGATTGGTAAAGATCTTTTCCCAATCTGTTGGTTGCCGTTTTGTCCTAACCACCGTGTCCTTTGCCTTACAGAAGCTTTGCAGTTTTATGAGATCCCATTTGTCGATTCTTGATCTTAGAGCATAAGCCATTGGTGTTTTGTTCAGGAAATTTTTTCCAGTGCCCATGTGTTCCAGATGCTTCCCTAGTTTTTCTTCTATTAGTTTGAGTGTGTCTGGTTTGATGTGGAGGTCCTTGATCCACTTGGACTTAAGCTTTGTACAGGGTGATAAGCATGGATCGATCTGCATTCTTCTACATGTTGCCCTCCAGTTGAACCAGCACCATTTGCTGAAAATGCTATCTTTTTTCCATTGGATGGTTTTGGCTCCTTTGTCAAAAATCAAGTGACCATAGGTGTGTGGGTTCATTTCTGGGTCTTCAATTCTATTCCATTGGTCTATCTGTCTGTCTCTGTACCAATACCATGCAGTTTTTATCACTATTGCTCTGTAATACTGCTTGAGTTCAGGGATAGTGATTCCCCCTGAAGTCCTTTTATTGTTGAGGATAGCTTTAGCTATGCTGGGTTTTTTGTTATTCCAGATGAATTTGCAAATTGTTCTGTCTACCTCTTTGAAGAATTGGATTGGTATTTTGATGGGGATTGCATTGAATCTGTAGATTGCTTTTGGTAAAATGGCCATTTTTACTAAATTAATCCTGCCAATCCATGAGCATGGGAGATCTTTCCATCTTCTGAGGTCTTCTTCAATTTCTTTCCTCAGTGTCTTGAAGTTCTTATTGTACAGATCTTTTACTTGCTTGGTTAAAGTCACACCGAGGTACTTTATATTATTTGGGTCTATTATGAAGGGTGTCGTTTCCCTAATTTCTTTCTCGGCTTGTTTCTCTTTTGTATAGAGGAAGGCAACTGATTTATTTGAGTTAATTTTATACCCAGCCACTTTGCTGAAGTTGTTTATCAGCTTTAGTAGTTCTCTGGTGGAACTTTTGGGATCACTTAAATATACTATCATGTCATCTGCAAATAGTGATATTTTGACTTCTTCTTTTCCGATCTGTATCCCCTTGATCTCCTTTTGTTGTCTGATTGCTCTGGCTAGAACTTCAAGAACTATATTGAATAAGTAGGGAGAGAGTGGGCAGCCTTGTCTAGTCCCTGATTTTAGTGGGATTGCTTCAAGTTTCTCTCCATTTAGTTTAATGTTAGCAACTGGTTTGCTGTATATGGCTTTTACTATGTTTAGGTATGGGCCTTGAATTCCTATTCTTTCCAGGACTTTTATCATGAAGGGGTGTTGAATTTTGTCAAATGCTTTCTCAGCATCTAATGAAATGATCATGTGGTTTTGTTCTTTCAGTTTGTTTATATGATGGATCACGTTGATGGTTTTCCGTATATTAAACCATCCCTGCATGCCTGGGATGAAGCCTACTTGATCATGGTGGATGATTGTTTTGATGTGCTCTTGAATTCGGTTTGCCAGAATTTTATTGAGTATTTTTGCGTCGATATTCATAAGGGAAATTGGTCTGAAGTTCTCTTTCTTTGTTGTGTCTTTGTGTGGTTTAGGTATAAGAGTAATTGTGGCTTCGTAGAAGGAATTCGGTAGTGCTCCATCTGTTTCAATTTTGTGGAATAGTTTGGATAATATTGGTATGAGGTCTTCTATGAAGGTTTGATAGAATTCTGCACTAAACCCGTCTGGACCTGGGCTCTTTTTGGTTGGGAGACCTTTAATGACTGCTTCTATTTCCTTAGGAGTTATGGGGTTGTTTAACTGGTTTATCTGTTCCTGATTTAACTTCGATACCTGGTATCTGTCTAGGAAATTGTCCATTTCCTGAAGATTTTCAAATTTTGTTGAATATAGGTTTTTATAGTAAGATCTGATGATTTTTTGAATTTCCTCTGAATCTGTAGTTATGTCTCCCTTTTCATTTCTGATTTTGTTAATTTGGACGCACTCTCTGTGTCCTCTCGTTAGTCTGGCTAAGGGTTTATCTATCTTGTTGATTTTCTCAAAGAACCAACTTTTGGTTCTGTTGATTCTTCCTATGGTCCTTTTTGTTTCTACTTGGTTGATTTCAGCTCTGAGTTTGATTATTTCCTGCCTTCTACTCCTCCTGGGTGTATTTGCTTCTTTTTGTTCTAGAGCTTTTAGGTGTGCTGTCAAGCTGCTGACATATGCTCTTTCCTGTTTCTTTCTGCAGGCACTCAGCGCTATGAGTTTTCCTCTTAGCACAGCTTTCATTGTGTCCCATAAGTTTGGGTATGTTGTATCTTCATTTTCATTAAATTCTAAAAAGTTTTTAATTTCTTTCTTTATTTCTTCCTTGACCAGGTTATCATTGAGTAGAGCATTGTTCAATTTCCACGTATATGTGGGCATTCTTCCCTTATTGTTATTGAAGACCAGTTTTAGGCCGTGGTGGTCCGATAGCACACATGGGATTATCTCTATCTTTCTGTACCTGTTGAGGCCCGTTTTTTGACCAATTATATGGTCAATTTTGGAGAAAGTACCATGAGGAGCTGAGAAGAAGGTATATCCTTTTGCTTTAGGATAGAATGTTCTATAAATATCCGTTAAGTCCATTTGGCTCATGACTTCTCTTAGTCTGTCGACATCACTGTTTAATTTCTGTTTCCATGATCTGTCCATTGATGAGAGTGGGGTGTTGAAGTCTCCCACTATTATTGTGTGAGGTGCAATGTGTGTTTTGAGCTTTAGTAAGGTTTCTTTTACGTATGTAGGTGCCCTTGTATTTGGGGCATAGATATTTAGGATTGAGAGTTCATCTTGGTGGATTTTTCCTTTGATGAATATGAAGTGTCCTTCCTTATCTTTTTTGATGACTTTTAGTTGGAAATTGATTTTATTTGATATTAGAATGGCTACTCCAGCTTGCTTCTTCTGACCATTTGCTTGGAAAGTTGTTTTCCAACCTTTCACTCTGAGGTAGTGTCTGTCTTTGTCTCTGAGGTGTGTTTCCTGTAGGCAGCAGAATGCAGGGTCCTCATTGCGTATCCAGTTTGTTAATCTATGTCTTTTTATTGGGGAGTTGAGGCCATTGATATTGAGAGATATTAAGGAATAGTGATTATTGCTTCCCTTTATATTCATATTTGGATGTGAGGTTATGTTTGTGTGCTTTCATTCTCTTTGTTTTGTTGCCAAGACGATTAGTTTCTTGCTTCTTCTAGGGTATAGCTTGCCTCCTTATGTTGGGCTTTACCATTTATTATCCTTTGTAGTGCTGGATTTGTAGAAAGATATTGTGTAAATTTGGTTTTGTCATGGAATATCTTGGTTTCTCCATCAATGTTAATTGAGAGTTTTGCTGGATACAGTAACCTGGGCTGGCATTTGTGTTCTCTTAGGGTCTGTATGACATCAGTCCAGGATCTTCTGGCCTTCATAGTTTCTGGTGAGAAGTCTGGTGTGATTCTGATAGGTCTCCCTTTATATGTTACTTGACCTTTTTCCCTTACTGCTTTTAATATTCTTTCTTTATTTTGTGCGTTTGGTGTTTTGACAATTATGTGACGGGAGGTGTTTCTTTTCTGGTCCAATCTATTTGGACTTCTGTAGGCTTCTTGTATGTGTATGGGTATCTCTTTTTTTAGGTTAGGGAAGTTTTCTTCTATGATTTTGTTGAAGATATTTACTGGTCCTTTGAGCTGGGAGTCTTCACTCTCTTCTATACCTATTGTCCTTAGGTTTGATCTTCTCATTGAGTCCTGGATTTCCTGTATGTTTTGGACCAGTAGCTTTTTCCACTTTACATTATCTTTGACAGTTGAGTCAATGATTTCTATGGAATCTTCTGCTCCTGAGATTCTCTCTTCCATCTCTTGAATTCTGTTGGTGAGGCTTGTATCTACAGCTCCTTGTCTCTTCTTTTGGTTTTCTATATCCAGGGTTGTTTCCATGTGTTCTTTCTTGATTGTTTTTATTTCCATTTTTAATTCCTTCAACTGTTTGATTGTGTTTTCCTGGAATTCTTTCAGGGATTTTTGCGATTCCTCTCTGTAGGCTTCTACTTGTTCTCTAAGGGAGTTCTTCATGTCTTTCTTGAAGTCCTCCAGCATCATGATCAAATATGATTTTGAAAATAGATCTTGCTTTTCTGGTGTGTTTGGATATTCCATGTTTGTTTTGATGGGAGAATTGGGCTCCAATGGTGCCATGTAGTCTTGGTTTCTGTTGCTTGGGTTCCTGCGCTTGCCTCTCGCCATCAGATTATCTCTAGTGTTACTTTGTTCTGCTATTTCTGACAGTGGCTAGACTGTCCTATAAGCCTGTGTGACAGGAGTGCTGTAGACCTGTTTTCCTCTCTTTCAGTCAGTTATGGGGACAGAGTGTTCTGCTTTCTGGCGTGTAGTTTTTCCTCTCTACAGGTCTTCAGCTGTTCCTGTGGGCCTGTGTCTTGAGTTCACCAGGCAGCTTTCTTGCAGCAGAAAATTTGGTCTTACCTGTGGTCCCGAGGCTCAGGTTCGCTCGTGGGATGCTGACCACGGGCTCTCTGCAGGGGCAGCAACCAGGAAGACCTGTGCTGCCCCTTCCGGGAACTTCAGTGCACCAGGGTTCCAGATGGTCTTTGGCTTTTTCCTCTGGCGTCCGAGATGTGTGTGCAGGGAGCAGTCACTTCTGGTTTCCCAGGCTTGTCTGCCTCTCTGAAGGTTTAGCTCTCCCTCCCACGGGATTTGGGTGCAGAGAACTGTTTATCCGGTCTGTTTCTTTCAGGTTCCGGAGGTGTCTCAGGCACAGGGGTCCTGCCGCTCCTGGGCCCTCCCCCACGGGAGCCCAGAGGCCTTATACAGTTTCCTCTTGGGCCAGGGATGTGGGCAGGGGTGAGCAGAGTTGGTGGTCTCTTCCGCTCTGCAGCCTCTGGAGTGCCCACCTGACCAGGCGGTCAAGTTTAATTTCTTTAAGGGTTAATATTATTGATGTTCCTGTACCTAACTGTGGATATTAAGATAGTATAATTTTTGAGAAATGTTAATTAATTCTTTAACATTTTTAATTGGGTTATTTGGGGTTTGGGGCTGATAACATTTTTTAAAAATATTCTTTATATATTATGGATGTTACATGTATACTTTGCACACGTAAAATCTGGCACCAAAAATTGGAAATCTGCTTTACAAAAGCTGAAAGTCCTTGTCTGCAATTGTTTTTTATTTGTTTATTTATTTACATTTGCATTTCAAATGCTGTCCACCTTCCTGGTCTCTCCTCTGCAACACAATTAGTTTGTGAGACAACTGAAAATAATGAGGCAATGGCCAATGGTTGGACAGACAGACTTAGGTCATACCTTCAGATTTGTGTGGATTAGGAAGTAGGAGAAAGGAAGATGGGAAA
This sequence comes from Rattus norvegicus, assembly GCF_021556685.1. NCBI lineage: Eukaryota > Metazoa > Chordata > Mammalia > Rodentia > Muridae > Rattus > Rattus norvegicus. Next base: position 153,420,227 of record NC_141554.1, on the reverse strand, counting down.
GCACCATTATTGTGGAAGATGATGGGACATACGAGTTGCAATAGAGAAAGCCAATGAGTGATATAAGAATTTGGGCAAGATCCTACTACAAAAACCTATATTCAAAAAATCTGGAGGAAATGGACAATTTCCTAGACAGATACCAGGTACCAAATTTAAATCAGGAACAGATAAACCATTCAAACAACTCTATAAATCCTAAAGAAATGGAAGCAGTCATTAAAAGTCTCCCAACCAAAAAGAGCCCAGGTCCAGATGGGTTCAGTGCAGAATTCTATCAGACCTTCGTAGAAGACCTCATACCAATACTATCCAAACTATTTCACAAAATTGAAACAGAGGGAGTGTTAGAAATTCCTTCTATGAAGCCACAATTATTCTTATACCTAAACCACACAAATACCCAACAAAGAAAGACAATTTCAGACCAATATCCCTTAAGAATATCGATGCAAAAATACTCAATAAAATTCTGGCAAACCGAATCCAAGAGCACATCAAATCAATCATCTATCATGATCAAGTAGGCTTCATCCCAGGCATGCAGGGATGGTGTAATATACGGAAAACCATCAACATAATCCACTATATAAATAAACTGGAAGATAAAAACCAAATGCTCATTTCATTAGATTCTGAGAAAGCATTTGACAAAATCTAATACCCCATCATGATAAAAGTCCTGGAAAGAACAGGAATTCAAGGTTCACACATAAACATAGTAAAAGCCATATACAGCAAACCAGTAGCTAACATTAAACTAAATGGAGAGAAATGTGAAGCAGTCCCACTAAAAAGAGGGACTAGACAAGTCTGCCCATTCTCTTCTTACTTATTCAATATAGTTCTCAAAGTCCTAGCCAGAGCAATCAGACAACAAAAGGAGATCAAAGGGATACAGATTGGAAAGGAAGATGTCAAAATATCACTATTTGCAGATGATAGGATTGTGGATTTAAGTGATCTCAAAAGTTTCATCAGAGAACTACTAAACCTGATAAACACATTCACCAAAGTGACTGGGTATAAAATTAATTCAAATAAATCAGTAGTCTTCCTCTACACAAAAGAGAAACAAGACGAGAAAGAAATTAGGGAAACGACACCCTTCATAATAGTCACAAATAATATAAAATACCTCAGTGTGACTTTAACCAAGCAAGTGAAAGATATGTATGATAAGAACTTCAGGGGTTGGGGATTTGGCTCAGTGGTAGAGCGCTTGCCTAGCAAGCACAAGGCCCTGGGTTTGGTCCCCAGCTCCAAAAAAAAAAAAAAAAAAAAAAAGAACTTCAAGCCTTTGAAGAAAGAAATTGAAGATCTCAGAAGATGGAAAGATCTCCCATGCTCATGGATTGGCAGGATTAATATAGTAAAAATGGCCATTTTTCCAAAAGCGATCTACAGATTCAATGCAATCCCCATCAAAATTCCAATCCAATTCTTCAGAGAGTTAGAACAATTTGCAAATTCATCTGGAATAAAAAAAAAGAACCTAGGATAACTAAAACTATTCTCAACAATAAAAGGACTTCCGGGGGAATCACTATTCCTGAATTCAAGCAGTATAACAGAGAAATAGTGGTTAAAAACTGTAGGGTATTGGTACAGTGACAGGCAGATACAGCACTGGAATAGAATTGAAGACTCAGACATGAACACACACACCTATGGTCACTTGAGTTTTTACAAAGGAGCCAAAACCATACAATGGAAAAAAGACTGCATTTTCAGCAAATGGTGCTGATTCAACTGGAGGTCAGCATGTAGAAGAATGCTGATCAATCCATTCTTATCACCCTGTACAAGCTTAAATCCAAGTGGATCAAATGCTTGAATTGCCCTACATGCATAGAACACATGAAACTCAAGATGGATGATCAAAATGCGAATGCTTCACTCCTTCTTTAAAAGGGGAACAAGAATACCCTTGGCAGTGAATAGGGAGGCAAATTTTAAACCATAGGCAGAAGGAACACCCATTCAGAGCCTGCCGCACATGTGACCCATACATATACAGTCACCCAGTTAGACAAGGTGGATGAAGAAAAGAAGTGCAGGCCGACAGGAACCGGATGTAAATCTCTCCTGAGAGACACAGCCAGAATTCAACAAATACATAGGCGAATGCCAGCAGCAAATCACTGAACTGAGAATGGGACCCCCATTGAAGGAATCAGAGAAAGACCTGGAAGGAAGAGCTTGAAGGGGCTCGAGACCCCATATGAACAACAATGCCAAGCAACCAGAGCTTCCAGGGACTAAGCCACTACCCAAAGACTATACATGGACTGACCCTGGGCTCCAACTTCATAGGTAGCAATAAATCACCTTGTAAGGGCACCAGTGGAAGGGTAAGCCCTTGGTCTTGCCATGGCTGGACCCCCAGTGAATGTGATTGTTGGGGGAGGGCGGTAATGGGGGGAGGATGGTGAGGGGAACACCCATATAGAAGGGAAGGGGGAGGGGTTAGGGGATGTTGGCCTGGAAAGAGGGAAAGGGAATAACAATCGAAATGTAATAAGAAATACTCAAGTTAATAAAGAAAAAAAACAAAAAGTGGTAATTCATTTGAGCATGTCATTCCATGTAATACTCTTGGCAGTAGCAGTGCTGTCTTGTATTTGTAGCTGTGCTTAAGGGTAACATTAACCTCTTTATCAATTACATTGGCGGTGAAGTGATTTTTAATTTTATTTTTCATGGATATTCTATGTATTAACTTTGCAAGTGTTTTCCACTTTCACTATTCTCCCATATCACCCTCTCCTCCCCACACTTCTGTGAGGATGCTCCCCCTCTTAAACACCCACTCCCACCCCAATGCCCTGACATTTCCCTACCTTCACAGGACCAAGAGTTTTTCCTCCTATTGATTCAAGACTATGCCACCCTAGGCTACATATGTGTCTGGAGCCATGGGTCCCTCCATGTGTACTTAATGGTTGGTGGCTTATTTCCTGAGAGTTCTGGTGGGTCTGGTTGGTTGATATTTTTGTTCTTCTTATGGACTTGCAACCCCCTCAGCTGCCTCAGTCTTTTCTATAACTGCTCCATTCGAGTTTCCTTGATCAGTCCAATGGTTAGCTGCAATCATCCTCATCTGTATGAGTAGGGCTCTAGCAGAGCATCTCAGGAGACACCCATGTCTGGTTCCTGTCAGCAGCCAATTCGTGGCATCAGGCATAGTGACTGGGTTTGGTGCCCTGCATGTTGAATGGATCCCCAGGCAGGGAAGGCTCTGAATGACCTCTTCTTCAGTTCCTGCTCTACTCTTTGTCCTTGTCTTTCTTCCTGCGAGTGTGAATATTTTGTTCTCACTTCTAAAAAGGACTGAGTCATACACAATTTGAACTTTTGTCTTCTCTAGCTTCATTTGGTAACGAAGATTTAGGGCTAATATCCACTTATGAGTGAGTGCATACCATGTGAGTTCTTTTGTGACTGAGTTTCCTCACTAATGATGATATTTTCTAGTTCCATACATTTGCATAAGATTTCATGAAGTCATTGTTTTCAATAACTGAGTAGTACACCATTGTGTAAATATACCACATTTTCTGTATCAATTCCTCTGCTGAAGAATATCTGGGTTCTTTCCAGCTTCTAGCTACTATAAATGAGGCTGCTATGAACATAATGGAGCATGTATATTTGTTATACTTTGGAGCATCTTTTGGGTGTATGCCCAGGACTGCTGTAGCTGTGTCCTCAGGTAGGGCAATTTTCTGAGTGACTGCCAGACTGCTTTCCAAAGTGGTTGTAACACCTTTCAATCCCACCAGCAATGGAAGAGTGTTCCTATTTTTCTACATCTTTGACAATGTCTGCTGTCACCTGAATTTTTGATCTTTGCCATTCTGACTGGTGTGAGGTAGAAGCTTAGGGTTGTTTTGATTTGCATTTTCCTGATGACTAAGGATGTTGATCATTTCTTTAGGTGTTTCTCAGCAATTCTGTAGTCCTCAGTTGAGAATTCTTTTTTTTAGCTCTGTATCACATTTTTATTAGGATTAGTTGATTCTCCGGTGTCTACCTTCTTAAGTTGCTTATATATATTGGATATTAGCCCTCTATCAGATGCAGGCATGGTAAAGATCTTTTCCAAATGTGTTGGTTGTCATTTTGTCCTCATGAAAGTGCCCTATGCCTTACAGAAGCTTTGCAATTTTTGGAGATCCAATTTGACGATTTTTGATCTTAGAGCATAAGCCATTCGTGTTCTGCTCAGGACATTTTCCCTTGTGCCTATGTGTTCCAGACATTTCCCAATTTTCTCTTCTATTAGTTTGAGTGTATTTTTTTATTTTGATGTCTTTGATTCACTTAGACTTGAGATTTGTACAAGAGATAAGAATGGGTCAATTTGCCTTCTTGTACATGCTGACCTCCATTTGAACCAGCACCATTTGTTGAAAAGGCTGTCTTTTTTTCCAATTGGATAGTTTTAGCTCCTTTGTCAATGATCAAGTGACCATAGGTTTGTGGATTAATTTCTGGGTCTTCAATTCTATTCCAATGATCTACCTGCCTGTCTCTGTACCAATACCATACAGTTTTTACCACTATTGCTCTGTAATAGAGCTTGAGGTCAGAGGTGGTGATTCTCTCAGAAATTCTTTCAGTTTTGAGAATAGTTTTTGCTGTCTTGGCTTTTATGTTATTCCAAATAAATTTGCAAATTGCTTTTTCTTACTCTATGAGGAATTGAGATGGAATTTTGATGGTTATTGCATTGAATCTGTAGATTGCCTTTGTCAAGATGGTCATTTTTACTATATAGTCCTGCCAGTCCATGAGCATGTAAGTTCTTTCCATCTTCTGAGAACTTCTTTGATGTTTTTCTAAAGAGACATGAAGTTCTTGTCATACAGATATTTCACTTGCTTGGTTAGAGCCACACCAAGTTATTTGTTATTTGTGGCTATTGTGATGTATGTCATTTCCATAATTTCTTTCTCAGCCTGTTTAACCTTTGAGTGGAGAAAGGCTACTGATTTGTTTGAGTTAATTTTATATTCAGCCACTTTGCAGAAGTTGTTTATCATCTATAGGAGTTCTGTGGTGGAATTTGGGGGTCATGTCAGTATACTATCATATCATCTGCAAATAGTGATATTTTGATTTCTACCTTTCCAATTTCTATCCCTTATACCTCTTTTTGTTTTCTAATTGCTCTAAGACTTCATTCATGTATTATAGGAAGGGAAAGAGTAGGCAACCTTGTCTAGTTTCTGATTTTAGTGGGATTACTTCAATTTTCTATGTCATAGGATATTGGCTACTGATTTGCTGTATATTGCTTTTATTATATTTATATATGGGCTTTGAATTTCTGATCTTTCCAAGACTTTTACCATGACCATGTGTTGAATTTTGTCAAATACTTTCTCAACATCTAGCAAGATAATCAGGTGGTTTTTAATCCTTTAGTTTCTTAATATAATGTGTTACATTGATAAATTTCTATATACTGAACCATCCCTGCATCCCTGGGATGAAGTCTACTTGATCATGGTGAATGATTGTTTTGATGAGTTCTTGGATTTTGAGGGAACTGTATTAAGTATTTTTCACTGTTATTCATGGGAGGAATTGGTCGAAAGCTCTCTTTCTTTATAGGGTCTTTGTGTATTTAGGTATATGTGTAATTGTGGCTTGAAGGTATGAATTGGGTAGTGTTCCTTCTGTTTCTATTTTGTGGAATAGTTTGAATAGTATTGTTATTAAGTCTTTTGTGAATGTCTGATAGAATTCTGCACTAAACCCATCTGGTCCTGGGCTTTGTTGTTGTTGTTGTTGTTGTTGTTGTTGGGATTTTAATGACTGTTTCTATTTCCTTAACAGTTCTGGGACTGTTTAGATGGCTTATCTGATCCTGATTTAACTTTGGTACCTAGTATCTGTCTGAAAAATTGTCCATTTCCTCCAGATTTTCCAGTGTTGTTGAGTATAGGCTTCTGTAGTAGGATCTGATAATTTTTTTAATTTCTTCATTTTCTGTTATGTTTCCCTCTTCATTTCTAATTTTGTTAATTTGGATACTATCTCTGTGTGCCCAGTGTAGTCGTGCTAAGGATTTATTTATCTTGTTGATTTTTTTGAGGAACCATCTCCTGGTTTTCTTGATTGTCTTTATAGTTCATTTTTTTCTACTTTGTTGATTCCAGCTCCAAATTTGATTATTTCCCATTGTCTACTCCTCTTGTTTGAATATGCTTCTTTCTGTTCTCGAGTTTTCAGGTGTGCTGTCAAACTGTTAGTGTATGCTTTCTCCATTTTCTTTTTGCAGGCACTCAGAGCTGTGAATTTTCATGTTAGCACTGCTTTCTTTGTATCCAATAAGTTTGTGTATGTCGTTCCTTCCTTTTCATTAAATTCTAAAAAGTCTTGAATTTCTTTCTTTATTTCTTCCTTGCCCAAGGTTTCATTGAGCAGATCGTTGTTCAGTTTCCATATGTATGTTGTGTTTCTTTCTTCTTCTTCTTCTTCTTCTTCTTCTTCTTCTTCTTCTTCTTCTTCTTCTTCTTCTTCTTCTTCTTCTTCTTCTTCTTTTTTTTTGTTATTGAAATCCAAATCTTAGTTCATGGTCATATGATAGGATGCATGGGATTATTTCAATTCCCTTGTAGCTATTGAGGCCTGTTTTGTGACCAAATTTATGGTCATATTTAAAAAATGTATCATGAGGTGCTGAGAAGGGATATTCTTTTGTTTTAGGATGAAATGTTCTATAGGTGTCTTTTAAATCTATTTGGAACATAACTTCCGTTAGTTTTACTGTTTCTCCATTTAATTCCTGCTTCCATGCCCTGACTCTTGATGAGTGTGTACTGTTGAAATATCCCACTATTATTGTGTGTAGTGCGATGTGTACTTTCATTTTTATTAAGTTTCTTTTATGAGTGTTTGTGCCCTTGCATTTGGAGCATAGATGTTCAGAACTGAGAGTTCATCTTGGTAGATTTTTCCTTTGATGATGTATGAAGTGTCCTTCCTTGTTATTTTTCGATAACTTTTGGTTGAAGATCGATTTTATTCGATATTAGAATGGCTACTCCAGATTGTGTTTTGAACCATTTGGTATGTTTCTTGTATGCAGCAAAATGTTGGGTCTGTTTATGTACTCAGTCTGTTAATCTATGTCTTTTTATTGGGGAATTGAGTGCATTGATGTTAAGAGATGTTAAGAAATAGTGATTGTTGTTTCCTGTTATTTTCATTGTTAGAGGTGTAATTATATTTGTGTGACTATCTTTTACTGGGTTTGTTGCAAGAAGATTCCTTTCTTGCTTTTTTATAGTGTAGTTTCCTTCTTTATGTTGGAGTTTTCCATCTATTATCCTTTCTAGAGCTGGGTTTGTGGAAAGATATTATTTAAATTTGATTTTGTCATGGAAAATCCATCTACGGTAATTGAGAATTTTCCTGGGTATAGTAGTCTAGGCTGGCTTTGGGAGGAGCTTGGGTCTGTATGACATCTGCCCAGGATCTTCTGGTCTTCATTGTCTCTGTTGAGAAGTTTGGTGTAATTCTGATAGGTCTGCCTTTATATGTTACTTGACCTTTTTCCCTTACTGCTTTTAATAGTCTTTCTTTGTTTTTTTTTTTTTGTCTTTGTGTATTTGTTGTTTTGACTATTATGTGATGGGAGGAATTTATTTTCTGGTTGAGTATGCTTCTGTATGCTTCTTGTATGTTCAGGAGAATCTATTTCTTTAGGTTAGGGAAGTTTATTTCTATAATTTTGTGAAGATATTGTTGGTCCTTTAAGTTGGGAAGCTTCATTATCTTCTATACCTATTATCTTTAGGTTTGATCTTCTCATTGTGTCCTGGAATCCCTAGATGTTTTGAGTTAGGAGCTTTTTACCCATTGCATTTTCTTTGACTTTTGTTATTGTTTTCTATGGTATCTTCTGCTCCTGAGATTTTCTCTTCTATCTTTTGTATTGTGTTGGTGATACTTTTGTCTATGACTCCTGATCTCTTTCCTAGGATTTCTATCTCCCAGGGTGCCTCTCTTTGTGATTTCTTTATTGTTTCTATTTTAATTTTTAAATCCTGGATTTTTTTTCAATTCCTTTACCTGTTTGGCTGTGCTTTTCTATAATTCTTTAGGGCATTTTTGTGTTCCTCTTAAAAGCTTCTACTTGTTTACCTGTGTTCTCCTGTATTTCATTAAGGAGCTTATTAATTTCCCTCTTAAAGTCCTCTATCATTATCATGAGATGTGATTTTAAATCCAAATCTTACTTTTCTTGTGTGTTGGGATATGCAGTATTTGCTGCGGTGGGAGAACTGGGTTCTGATGATCCCAAGTAGTCTTAGTTTCTGTTGCTTAGGTTCTTGTGCTTACCTTTTGTCATCTAGTTATCTCTGATGTTATTTGGTCTTGTTGTCTGTGACTGGATCTTTTACCCCTTGTGCACCTGTGAGCCTATGATTTTAGGAGTGAGAGCAGTCCTGGGAGATCACCTCTCTCAGGGCAGTTTTTGGGTCTGGAGAGCAGTAGGAAAGCCTTAGCTCTGGGCACAGATGCAAATTGGAAGTGTCTGGTTGCAGGCCGCCCTGGCCTTGTGACTCTTGTGCTCTTTGTGCTCCCAGCGAGTTTCTCTTTGGACAGTTAGTTGAGTGAAAGTGGAGTCCCACATGTGGGCTGTGATCTTAGGTGTGAGAATGCTCCTGGCATACCAGAGCTCTTTAGGCAGGTTTTGGATCTGAGATTGATGGGACAGCCCCAGGTCTGGGCACAGAAGTAGATTGGAAGGGGAAGTTTGTATTTTTTCAAATAGTCAAATAAATTAAGATTAAAGAAAAGATTACTGAGAATATAGAATATCTTAAAATTGTCTCTAATTTATGATATTCCATATCATTTGCGTTGTATATAAATTTGTGGATAAAAATAATGTTTTTAATAAAACTGGAGACTTAGTTTTTGAACTGAGGTGAATTCATATGAATTTGAAGTAGAGAGATGGGACTTATACCATTCTTCAAAATACATTTTGAGGGCCAGAAAAAAAATGAATTAGCAGTTAATCATACATACTGAGTTTACAGAAGGCATCAGTTCATTTCCCTCATGCTTCTCACAACTATCTGTCATTGTGGCATCTAATGATCCTTTTGGGGTCTGAGGGCAAAAGGTACACACATATTTCACATCCATGTATAAACACAAAATACTGATATATATAAAATAAAATTAAATATATTTTCAAGTCTGTAATTCAAATATAAAATTGAATAAAGGTTATATGTAAAAAACCCTCAGTGTAGGGGAATGTCATCGGGCAGTAGGGGGTGGTGGATGGAGAGGGGAACACCCTTATAGAAGAAGGGGAAGGGGATGGGATAGTGGGCTTATCTCCAGGAAACCTGGAAATGTAAATAAAAAAAATCCAATAAAATAAAAGACAAAGGCAAAAAATTTTATAAATTTTAAATCTATTTTTGTTTGTGTGTGTATGTGTTTACTGAATATGTCTGTGCAGCATTTATGTACTTGAAGCCTATGAAGACCAAATAGCATTGGATCTCTGAAATCAGAGTTACAGACAGTTATGGCCCACCATATAAATGCAGGGAATGGAAGAGAAGCCTGTGCTCTTAAACCCTGAACTATCTCTCCAGCCTCACAAAATAGTTATATTTTAAGATTTCCTTAAGAGAACTATATCTCTACTTAAAATTATTTATTCCCTTCCCAACATAACAAGAGCTTCCTTATAACTGAAATATGTTCCTCTACCTCACTACTTTTGGTCTTAAACCTGAGATTTTTGAAAACCATGGAATTAGTGTAGTGATTTTAGTATAATAATTCAAAATAAGGGCTGTGAGAGTCACATCTTTTTGGTCACCAGTCTCAATATAACAATATTCAAAAGGTGATTTAAAATGTCATCAAAAGGTGATTTAAAATATCATCAGAATCATATAGCTGAGGAGACAAAATAAGAGGGATCAAAGTAGCACTTTTTATATATAATTATCCTGGTGTCTCATAATTGTGTGTGAATACAATCTGCTGCTGAAGCACAAATATGTCAAATAAAATGGGGTTTTCATATATCTTTGTATATAAACACTATTTTTGCCATACAATTACTTTTAGGAAACATGCAAAGTAAATAAGATTAGAAAGTAGTGTGAACTTTGGTCCTTTGATCAATGTATTTCCCTGGTCATTTGTCAAATATATACCTCTCTTTTCTATCTCTACTTTGGTCTGTTTCTTTTTTATAATTCTAAAATAATAAGTTCAGAATTTTTACCACTGCTCATGGCTTCCATGTTTGCCTCAGATTATCCTTAAGGTAACTGAAGGAAATTTCTTAAATTATCTATGTTGGATAAAATTATTTCCGTGAAAAGTCAACTTGATGGTTTTCATTTATAAACTAGTTTGCCTTTGAATGTAGAATTTCTTTATGTTATATCAACTTTTATCCCCTAAATTATATCTACAGGGAGTTACCATTTTAAATAGTTTATCTGGGAATTACTTATTATTGAAAAATATGAATAGAGAACAAAAACTTGCACAGCTCTTGATATTGTTATGAGCTGTCTAAAACAATTGGGTGGAGTAGTTGCACAAAAACTATTTCATAAAAAAACTATTCTTGATATGGCAACTGTGACAAGAATAAGACATGATTTTGTCATTGTAATAGTGTCTGCCTCATCTGAAAAAACAATGATTCTATGATGAAAAGGCAGCAAGTAAAAGTGGGCATTTATTTACTTTACACTTTGCACATTTGCTAAATTCAGACAATGCTGAGCCCAACCTCGACCAGCAAGGAAGACACGACCAGCGAAGATCTTCTTCAAGCAGTTTTACTCAGGAACCTTGATACAATCTTCTGACCCCGGGGAGCCCCCGCACCACACTAAAATAGCTAGTGCTGGCCAATCCTAGCAAGCCACGTGGGTCATGCAGATAGGCTGTCACTATGCAGAAGCTAGCAGGCCAGGCAGGCATAGCCAAATAAGGACTTGTTTACTACAAGGAGTGCTCACCTTGGGAGGGTGGAAAGCAGAAACCAGCGCCATCTTTGAGGCGTGGCATGTCGCAGCTCCCTACAAGACAACTCACATCATCATCATGTAAGGATAGAGATTACAATTAAAAGTTGTGTTTGTAAGGACATGACAACACACACCATAATTCTACCTCTCTGTAGGCTGATGCAGGAAGTTTATGAGTTTGATTGCAGCCTAATCTATACTAGAAAGACCTTCACACAAAACAAAACAGAATAAAACAAAAAATTTAAATATGACACAAAAACATCACAAGCCTGTCCTGCTTCAACAGACTTTATTTTAATTATCTTTTTGACATGGTAAAATGGTATCTTTAAACATTTTATCATTATTACCAGCATTCATCTTTAAACTGGACACATTTAGGTTTTGATCCTATTTGTAACTATGAAATCTGAGACAACCAACTTAATTCTCTGCTCTACAATGATTAATTTTATCTTCTATTCTGAATTTGTATGAATAAGTATAATCAGCAATGCAATACTATTTGGAGGTTAGTCTTTGAAAGGAAGCTAGATGACAAGGAGTCAATTTCATGAATAGAAATTAACTCCCTTATAAAAACAATGCCAGATTTCTCCCTTACCCACTTTTATGCATGAGACCATAATCAGAGGAGAGCCACCTTTGAACCAAGACTAGTCATGTTCATATTTAAGATTTGTAAACAATAAATGTATGGTTTTGCTATTGTAGTTCAAACAGAATAAAATGCTTTCTAAGCATAACTTTTCATATATGTGAATCATGAATATTTTGTATTTTTTGAATCTGAGCAAATTCATGCTGCTATCTGTATTTCTATTTATTTGCAACATTTATTCTTATGCAATATGATATATAGTACATGATCTTCAATTCCAAATATTTATCAACAAACCATCATATCACTAGTCGACAACATGCTCATTGACCTTGAAAACTGTACAGCTTAGTTGGTTAGATAAAACATAAAATAAGAATGCCTGTAAGGAAATAGAAGGAAGATTTAGATTATTTTGATTTTTTGGCTAAGGATAGAGAAAAGATGATATATCAAAGCAACATGACCTCATTATCTTGGCACAAAACTAACTATAAAACTGAGAGATTTAAGCAATTATGAATTTACTGTCTTCATTATAGCAATTCTATATAACAGGGAAAATGCTCATTAAGGGCAAATAAATAGAAATGATGCCATGTAAAGAACAAATAATAAAAATATGTTTTCATTCAACACACATTATCTACTTCATTTTCCACTTATTTTAAAATCCAGACTTATTAAAAACAAGAAAATAAATACTTGTAATCATTACAATTATTACAATTACAATCACAAAATATTGGCAATGTTGAAAAGAGAAAGAAGTATGACACCACTACCCATGATGTTTTTTGTTTTTTGTTTTTTGGTTAGTTCTCATAAATCTACATGACTTGGTCACTCTATACTGGCTCTCTAGACGTGGTAGAAGGATAATATACTGTACATCATTGGGGGGTGGTGGTGGTAATTTTATCCATCCAAATCCTAAAACCTCACTTAAAGTGACACACACAGATTATTTCTCTCTCACATTTAGATTAATAACATTATTGTTATATTTTACATTGGGCTTCTTTAGGGCATAAAATGATAAATAAGACAAAGCAATTGCTCCTTAGCATAATAGAACATTTGTGAGCCTTTCTTTTACCATCCCCACATTATCCTCATGAAGCCCCCTCTGCCACCCACCTGAGAAGCTAATCTCTTTTCCCTTCTCACTGAGATTCAAGCACCTTTCCTTGTTACTTAGTTTCTTTGAGTCTATGGATTTTAACACAGTTATCCTGTACTTAGTAACATGTTTATGTGAGTGCCCCAGCCAGCAAGGCAGTTAACAGAGGTTGGAGACTACCTAGGAGAGAATGGGGGAAAAGAGATATGAAAAAGGATACCAAAACAAGAGTATGATCAAGGCAAAAATTTTATTTTTTCTCAAGGATGAATTTATAACATAGCATGGGTAACAGAGGGAGGGGGGATTTGGAAACATTTATGCAGGCCAAAGGACACAGTTCTCTTGAGGTCAGTTGATGTCAACAGGATGTTGGTTTCTCAGAAAAGTCACAAGTTTGTTATATCTTCAGGTAACCTGACCACCAGATGTATTTTTCTTAAAGGTCACAAGTTTGTCATATCACTAGTTATCTTTACCACCAGATTTGTATTAGTCTTCTGCAGCTAGCTGGGGATTTTCCATGAACCCAATCACAGTTAACTTTAACTATAATATTAACATCAATAATGGAGGGTTTCAAGGGCATTGCTCCCAACATCTTCCCCTTCCTTATAATCAAATGAAAGGATGACCAATGGTCATGCTGTCCTGGAATGAGCCCCTTGGGAAGTGTGTCTGTTTTAGGTTCGAGCAATATTTGTCACATGGCCAAGAGAATCTCATGGCCAGGGTCTGTCATGGGATAAGGCAGCAGCTAATGGCAGCCCTCCTGTCTTAGGTCCTTTATTCATGCATATATCGCTCTCTTACCCATCATTGACTGTCCAGCTCAGCACGCAGGAGTGACGATTCATTGATGTTTCAGCAAAGGCATCAGGACAGCAGGCAAGAAAAAGAATATTAGCCTCATTTGGCCCAAGGACAAAAGGTCCTTTCCTGGACTGGAAGGAGATGTGTAGGCGAGCTCGGCCCGCATCAAAGGCAACCTCCATAGCAAGCCTACGATAATATACCTGAATAGGTTTTGCTGCCATATTATCTACCTGATGTTTAACAAAGCTGATTAAATGATTAAATGCCCAAGGGCCAAAAGATATAAGCAAAAGAATGTCTAGTAGGGGGGCCCAATAGGGAGGGAAGCAGGGTGGACAACCAAGGAGACATGGAAAATATGTTTTTCTGTTTCTTTTTCTCTTTTCTCTCTTTTCAGCCTTTTCTCTTTCTCTTTTTCTCTTTTCTAAGCATTCTCTGACCTTTTCATGCTGTCTTTAATCCTATTCTAATACACAGGAAGTATCCAAGCACTGCCTTTCTCTCACAAACCGGAATTCATTGTGAGGGCTCAAAGTTAGGAAACTAAAGGTAAAAAGCCATTCAGGAGTAAGTACACTTATTAGCATGTATAGTTTATGTAAAAGGGGACAGACAATTGTGCCCCGACAGTGGGGACTCAGTTATTCGTGGGGGTTGAGGGGGACCCATACCTGCGGGAGAATGGGTGAGAAAGAGGAGTGAGACCAAGCAGTGTCCTTGTCAAGGTCTGTTTATTGAGAGGAGTATACAGCATTTAAAGCTCTGAAGCAGGAATTGAAGCAGGAACTGAAGCTTAGGGCAGGGGGAGTACTGGGAAGTGCCCAAGGACATAAAGTGAATCATTAAACTGCAAGATGTTCTCCTTAGACAATGAGGTAACAGTCTTCTGGGGACATGTTCTTTCTTTGAAAAGGTCAAGCCCTTCCCAGGAATCTGCTCAGGGCAGGGCTCTAGCTTTGCCTAGTCCTGCAGTGCAGTCCGGTCCCGACACAATTGTTCTTTCTAATTAACCTCTGACTCTTAAAGACAGTGTGGATCAAAATTAAAATAGTCAGATATACTTAAAATACTGCTCCATTTTGGATCGATGTGGAAGTTTAAAAATTGAATGAATTTATATGATTGTAAATGTTTACTGTGAAATATCACAGAAGGAATGCCACCAGGCAGGGAGTTACAATTTTAACTGACATTAAACATCTTAAATAATTTGGAGAAACCTCAGCATTGAATTATAACCATCAGAAAAAAATAAAGATATAAATAGGTATCCTGTGCATGTTATATAAGAATTCAATACAGTACAGTATCGATGACTGAAAGTTTAATATGTTCATACACAGAAGGAAAAGATAACATGGTGACTGCCATTGTTGAAACTCCCAAAATAATTCCAATAGACAATCCAATTTGGGTTCCTGCAACAGTCATATTTGTGTTTCCCCAAAATCCAAACCTTACGAAAATATCACATTGTGGAAAAATACATATCTCAGCTGTTCTAGAGTGGGTGGTAGAGCTTCCAATTTTTCTTTTGCAATAGCAATGGACTTGAAGTGGTGCAGTTTTTTGAGCAAGCAGCTCCTTTCAGTGGAATGTAGTCTGTAGATGAAGTTGTGTGTGCCCTGCGCTGTGTTCAGCACCTCCATGGGCTCCTTCTTGAAGTGAGTGTCCAGAAGATGGGGAGTAGGAATGCACAGGCTCTTTCAACAATTTTATGGTAAATATAATCCCTATATTGGCACCTGACTGAAACATACTAAGGCCCAGAGTATATCCGCGTGTCCAACTGGTTTCAACCCGCGGAGGTAAATTTAATATTTAGTGGGATGCACCATCCCCTTGTTTTAGAATTAGAACCTTCACAACGCGAATCTGGAACATGCATATTAGTAGGACAGGAGGTATTATAAGTCAAACAATGCATTGAATTATATTGTCAATAATTGAATTATATAAGTCAAACAATGCAGTATACTAGGTGATAAAATTCTTAAGAACAAGGGAAAGGAGCCAGGCAAGAAAGCTAGGGGGTGGCCTGATGAGAACTGGTGGAACAACCAGAACAGGTGACAAATAGTATTCAGTCACACAGCTAAACAAGGACGCTTTCTTGGGATGAAAAGGCCAGGCAAAAAACGAATGCAAGCTTTGTGCCTGTGAAACAGAAAAGCAACCAGAGGGGCAGCTGGAGTCTGTTACCAGCTGTTTCTCTGGACTTAGATTCCCCCTTAAGGAGCACCTCCCCTCAGGGTCAGCTCCGTGGCTCCTCTCAAGAGATCCTGCCTCTGAAGGACACTAGGCTTCCAGTAAGAACTAATAACAAAAGGATGGAGAGATGGTTAGGACCTGGGTGCTAGATGCTAAGTAGCTGACAAAAGAATTGTATGGTTCATCACCTCCCTGGAGCACCTTGATGAGCGTGGAAGAAAAACCAGCTTTAAGAGGCAGTCTCTTCCAGGCTAGCAGGCCTGCCTGATGGACCTGAGCCAAGAGACCAGGAGAAAATAGCATCTTAGCCTCTAGAGAATTGAAGGGAGTCTCACCCAGGGTGAGGGGGTGAGCTGATTGAAGCCTTGGGTATCAGAGAGTAAGTTATAGTCAGAGATAACTGGCTCACCTGGGACTATAAGGACTCTTTCGCCTGCCATTCCTGAGGCAGGAGTCACAGTTGAGCTGGGCTTCCTGCCTCCTACATCCAATGAAGAGATTACTGAAACTGGATTACTGACGTCTAATAGAACTGCAGTCCTCCCCATTTGCCATGGACCACTCAGACGGAGGACACCGTGGGAGAAGCAGTGCTCTGGTATTCAGGAAAGCACAGGTTCGGTGAAATTACAGACAGACACAACACACTCAGGGTGGTTTGACTCTGCTACAATTTTACTTAAATCTGCTTTGTGGTTATATACAATATTGAACAGAAGCTAATTTTTTGGCCCCTTGCTAGGGTACACTCAAACAATAACCAAGAAAATGTTTAACAGTTTACATGAAGTTCAGAACAGAAAGCAAGACAGAAAATAAATTTTCCTGAGAATCGGACTGGTGCCAGATAGTGATCATATACCTCATTTACCTCAATCTCTAAATATCATCTCTCGGATAACAACCGGACAGCCAGCTATAAGGAATCTTTAGTCTTTTACTCTCTGTTACCCAAAATTCATGTAATTGTCTTTTTAAAGATAGTCTAGTTCCTTTTGATAATAGGCAAGCATGGGGACGTGATCTGGCCAAGCATTCTATAAAATTTAAAGAATAATATAATACTCTCTTTCCATCAATATTAACTCACCTATCGCCTTCTTTATTATATGTCCCTATGTAGGGCAATGGCTCCACAGTGGTCCTGTATCTACTCATGCAGTTTTTACCTAAAGGAGGGGCCCACCACCTTCCTCTAATTAAATAATGTTTTCTTCCATGTAACTACTTGATAGGAATTCCTAAATGTTTGGATTTTTATAATTGACCGGACTTTCCCCTCTAACAGCTAGCACCTTAATTCTTATACTATCTAGGAGGTCTGGATTTTCCACAGTTAATTTTTCCTGTTATAAGTTATTAATCACAACTCTTAGAGTTTCATTCTGATTCTACTTATTTTTTTGTTAGTGCTTTCAAAAGAGGCATGGTCCATAAAGACCAAATCAGGTCTTGATGTTCCTGTTAGTAGAAAAAAGAAACAAAAGAACCAGTATGTAGCTCCCAATCTTACCTATTCTAATCAGCTAGGCAGAAAGTCTATTCCAGTCAGCTAGGCAGAAATTTGAGGAGGAAGTGGACAAGTGTCTGCAGGAGACCAAGTTCTGAGGAACACATATCTCTGGCCTGCTGACCACCATTGTTTCATGTCAGACAGGCTCCACTGGAGCTGGCACAGCACCCTTGCCTCTGAATTCCAGGACTCCAGTAGTAGTACCATCCCTTCACCAAGCTGTCTCACTGGGTTAGAGGCCCATGGAAAAGAAAACACTGATCCTGACCTTGGCCACAGCCTCCAGTTGGAGTAGGCTGAAAAGCCCATTCCAAGACTTCCTTCTGATATCATCCTAGGGTTAACATAGCCAAAACCAGTTCCAAATTCTGTCTGGCAAAACAAAGTTCCTTTCAGTCTGCTGCAGACTCTTTCTAGAACTACTTTAGGGGCTCCCCTGCCCCCCAACCTGGGGCATTTGACCACGAGGGCAGGAACTGGCTGCTGTGGGATAGTCCTAAGGTTAGCATTAATAAGAAACCAGTAACTGAAGGCAGTGACTGGAACTTTTACAGGACCAAAAGTCTCCTAATAGTCTTTAAAACAATCACTAACTCTGCCCTATCTTTTTGCATCAGTTGTTCCGTCATGGGGGAATCATGGACAAATATTTCTCACAAAGTCTAAGGATTTCTTTATATCTTTTTTTTAACCTTAAATACTCACATCTTGAGTTATTCCTTGAGTCCTGTCACAAAAGGTGACTGTAGAATGCTTGTCCCATCACTTAAACTTACCTTCAAGTCTTACCTTCTCTATAATCTTCCAGACTGTTTCACAGTGTGTACCATGGCATCATATCATGCTGAAGTCACACTCTGGTGCTTCTGTGATAAACAGATAGGCCTATCCTTCCGTGTTGAGTGGCGTTCTCTCCTTTGTGACCTCCAAAAGCCTCATATCTGGGTGCCAGTTTGCCCCGGTAGGGCAGTCAGTAGAGGATGGGGACCACCTAGGAGAGAATGGGGGACAAGAAAAATGAGAGGATGCCAAGACAAGAGTCTGATCAAGTCAAAAAATTTTATTTTTCCCAAGGATGAATTTATAACATAGCAGAAGTAACAGAGGGAGGGGGAAAGTGGGAAACATTTATACAGGCCAAGGACACAGTACTCTTATGGTCAGCTGATGTCAACAGGATGTTGGTTTCTCAGAAAGGTCACAAGTTTGTCATATCATTAGGCAACCTGCCCAACAGAAGTTTGTCATATCATCAGGCAACCTGACCACCAGAAGTATTTCTCTGAAAGGTCACACATTTGTCATATCAGTAGTCATACTGACCATCAGATTTGTATTAGTCTTCTGCAGGTGGTTGGGGATTTTCCATGAACCCAGTCAGACTTAACTCTAACTATACATATTAACATCAATAATGGAGGGTTTTAAGGGCATCGTTCCCAACAAGTGAGTACCTACCAAGTGTGTCCTTCTTGGTCTCTGTTACCTCACTCAGCATGATTCTTCTACTTTCATCCATTTTCCTGCAAATTTCATGATGTCAGTGTTTTTAATAGCTGAGTAGTATTCCATTATGTAAGTGTACCTCATTTTCTTGTGTAGCTTGCTGTGCATGTGTTACCCCTAACAGCAGGATGAGGGGCTTTCTCTGATTCTGTAGCATGCCTTTCCCCTACAAGGCCACCTAATCTAACATCAGTAAGAGCCGATGCATCTACTGTTACTGAAACTTGATATGCCAAGGCTAGTTTATATCCATGGGAAGCCTCCCCTTTTCTGAAGAGAAAGAGAGGAAGGTTGCATTGGAGGAAAGGGGAGGTGTGAGTGTATAGGGGTAGAAGAGTAGGAGAGGAAGGAGGGCAAAATGATATTAGGATGTAAATTAAAAATAAGCTAAAATTCCTTATTAGGCTAACCATAGTCATGAGCCCACCAATGGCATAACCAAGTCCTCTAGTATCTCCAACATCCCCAAAATTTCTTCTACAGCTTCTTCAGCTACCTCCTTCCTCTCTTCCTCCCTTTTCATAATGTCCTCTGTACTCTGTCCTCCCATCTGAACCTCCACAGGCACAGGCATCTCTCTCACCTGCAGTGCTTTGACCTGTCTAATCACCCCCCACCTCCCTCACCTACTGCCCACAACCTTCTCCACCTCTCCAAGTGGCATCATCTCTCATTCCCACAAGTGACTCCCACCAAGACTTACACTGATGGAATTCACCCCCTCTGCAGTGACAAGTTTTTAAGGACCTCTCTTTGTATTTGATTCTTTCTCTTTCTCTTTCACAATAGAGAAATGTCTGGGCTTTCTCAAACAACTCTCCTAATTTAAATAAGGAATTTAGATACTTTACCTTATCTGTTAGTATGCATGTAACCTTATCTGTTAGTATTCTCTCTCTCTCTCTCTCTCTCTCTCTCTCT
This sequence comes from Rattus norvegicus, assembly GCF_021556685.1. Lineage (NCBI taxonomy): Eukaryota > Metazoa > Chordata > Mammalia > Rodentia > Muridae > Rattus > Rattus norvegicus. The sequence continues at coordinate 153,400,491 of NC_141554.1, read as the reverse complement.
CTCTCTCTCTCTCTCTCTTCTCTCTCATATGCATGTGCCACTTAGCTTAATATTCCTACAAAAATGGTTTCCAAGTCCTTTCTTACTATTCAGGACAATGGTAGTTTTGCTTTATTATTTTTGTTAGGATGTTTACTTATTTATTATTGTGTTTGAGTGTATTTTGTGCATCTTTGCATTCATATGTGTCTTTATATGTATGAGTGTGTATGTGCACATAGAGATCAAAAGACAATTTGTGGGAGTTGGTTCTCTCTTTCCAGCATGTGGACAGTAGAGATCGAACTCTGGTCTTGAGACTACAGCATTGTCAGAGCCTCTTGGATCCCCTGCAGTGTTTCACCCCCCTTGTCTACCCTTCTGGGTTCCTTGCAGGGTTTGACCCTTGCTGAGCCCTGCTGATGCATGTGGAAGCCTTTTGTTCCTAACAAAGGAGCACCTGGGCAATGGTCAATTCGTTCCTGTCTTTTGTCTACCCAGTCTTTTGTTTTTGATATTTAGGCTGGTCTTCCTGGATTTCTCCCTAGTAAATTCAGGGCACATATTCGGTCTTTTGTTACTGAAGCCTTGAGCTGGGGTTTCCCACTGTGCTTCCCAGATTTTTCCACCTGGTCAACTTGGGGTATATATTCAGTGAATAAAGCTACAGGAGCCCCCTTCCTTTTCTTGCTTAACACGAATAACCTGTGTGTGTGTGTGTGTGTGTGTGTGTGTGTGTGTGTGTGTGTGTGTGTGTGTGTTCTTTTAATCCCGCAGGTTTATGCCTGATTCTCGGTGCCTTGTAGGTGCGGGCATCGACAAAGCATGTGTTTTACCTGCTCAGTCATCTCACCAGCATGATGATGGCAAATGTGATAACTATGCGTTAGATATTTTATAGGCTATTCTTTAATTTAATTTTATTTGATACTTTCTCTCCTCCAATAAAGCAAAAGCCTTTAACAAGTACCCCATAAATAATATCAACCTGGGCCCAAATATTCACATGCCCAAGTTATGGGGGAATCTCATTCAAACTACAACACAATATGTCAGCAGCTATTCTGGAACTACTGATCTTCCCTTTCTACCTTAACTTTTTACTGTTAGGACATGACTACCATGTCAAATCATTCAAAAATGACTATGATCGCTTTGGTGTTTTAATAGCATGCTCACTACAAACTTACAAGTCATACAGATTTTGTTTTATTATTTCTTGATGTTTCAGTTTTTTCATATATTCTAATATTATAAAAATAAATTTTATATCTGGGAGTATATTTAGATAGCAAAATTCATTTATTCTAAGAATATTTGATTGAATTGTCTTTTGCCTTTTCCAAAGAACAGTTGATTGTGTTTATATACAGTTGTTTATGAGCAGTTCATTACTTTTAAAAGAATGCTCCAAGTAGAAGGTTTCACTTTAGGCCCATTATAAATTTTAAATTGAGTTCAGTCTAGGGTACAAGTTATGAATTGGTTTTTCTGATTCAGTTGTCCTAGATTTATTTAAAGTTTATTTTTTTAAGATTGAATAGATCATACTTCTTTTTTTAGATCATACTTCTACAAAAAAAGTCAATTTACTATATGTCTGGTCCTGGGCATTCAATTATGTATCATTTATTCTGAATGTTTCTCCTTTTCACAATACTAGATTTATCTCTCCATATAGTATTTAAATCAAGTAGTGTGATTATTCCAGTTTTGTTCCTTTCATTTATTATTAAGATATTCTAATTTCCTTAGTTTTGAAAAAATTAGACTAAGCTTATTGCTTTAAAAATGAAATTCTACTGGGATTTTGGATTTTTTGCTCAATCGAACTATCAGATTGGTGACAGTCTAGGAACTTGATATAATCACTTTTTAGTTTTAACTTTTTATAATTTTATTTTTCTTGGATATTTTATGTATTTACATTTCAAATGTTATCCCCTTTACTTCCTCTCCCATACAACTTCCCCCTTCTGTGGAATGCTCTCACTCTCACCCACCTACTCCAACCACAATGCCCTGTCGTATATTGGGGAAACAAACCCACACAGGACCAAGGGCTTTTCCTCCTTTTGATGCTGGACAAGGCCATCTTCTGCTATATATGTGGCTAGAGTGGTTTAGTTCCTGAGAGCTCTGGTGGGTACTGATTGGTTGATATTTTTGTTCTTCTTCCTATGGAATTGCAAACCCCTTCAGCTTCTTCAGTCTTTTCTCTAACTCCTCCATTGGAGTCCCCTTGTGCAATCCAATGTTTAGTTGCAAGCATCCTTATCTATACGAGTAGGGCTCTGGCAGAGCCTCTCAGGAGGCACCGATATCTTGCTCCTGTCAACAAGAAATTCTTGGTATCAACAATAGTGACTGGGTTTGATGGTTGCATATGAGATGAATCCCCTATTTGGGCAGTTTCTGGATGACCTTTTCTTCAGTCACTGCTTCATTCTTTGTCCCTGTATTTCCTCCCATGAGTATTTTGTTCTACCTTCTAAGAATGAATGAAGCATCCACATTCTGGTCTTCCTTCTTCTTGGGCTTCATATAATCTGTGATATTTTTCTTAGGTATTCCAAGATTTTAATTTAATATCTTTTTTTGTGATTGGGTCACCTCACTCAGGATTGATATATTCTAGTTCAAAATAATTTCTTGTAGTCATTGTTTTTGATAGCTGAGTAGTACTCACTTGTACAAATATATCACATTTTTGGTGTCCATTTCTTTGTTAAAGAACATCTGGGTTCTTTCCAACTTCTGGCTGTTATAAATAAGGCTGCTATGAACATAGTGGAGTATGTGTCCTTGTGATATACTAGGAGCATTTTTTGGGTGTATGCACAGGACTGGTATAGCTGGGTCCTGAGGTAATACTATATCCAATTTTCTAAAGATCTGCCAGACTGATTTCTAGGTTGGTTGTAATCAGCTTGCAATCCAACCAAAAAATGGAGGAGTGTTCCTCTTTCTCCACATCCTCCCCAGCATCTGTTTTCACCTGACTTTTTGAACACAGCCATTCTAACTGGTATGAGGTGGAATCTCAGGGTTGTTTTGATTTGCATTTTCCTGATGACTAAGGATGTTGAACATTTATTTATTTAGGTGCTTCTCAGCGATTCCGTATTTCTCAGTTGAGAATTCTTTGTTTAGCTCTATACCCCATTTTTTAATAGGATTATTTGATTCTCTGCAGTCTAACTTCTTGATCCCTTTGTATATTTTTGGCACTACCTCTGAGTGGCAAGGAATTGAGAGCTAAGTTATGGGATCATGTTAAGGAAGGCTACTATCCTGGGATATGGGAAATGACAACTCCAGCTTAGCTCATTGTGCAAGGTAGCAGAGGTTGTCTGGGGGTGCAGAGAGTCCTTCTACAGGAGACTTAAGTTGCAGCTTTGTAAGGTCTTTTCCAGGCTCCCCATGGCAGTTCTCGATGAAAGAGTCAGTATTTGTTTCCAAATTGTTTATTGATTGTTCATTGTAGAAGGTAGATGTGTACCAACCTCTCACAGTGAACCAGAGATTTGCTGGAAGGAATGTCTGGGAAGGGAAACTTATTGTCTAAACCCTCAAGGCCTTTTGGCACCTTATCAACATGGAGAACTCTGTTTTGTGTTACATGATCCACCTGGGGAGTGTGGCATGTGTTCCAGGCCAGGAATCTGTCAGAGAGCAGGGAGGCCCCTTCTCAGGTGTGAGTATCTGGGGTCTCACACCTGATCTACTTTACCACTGCCACACACATCTAATATCACTCTTTCATTGTCTCAGACTTTGATTTCGTTACTTGTAAATTAAAACATGATGCTATGTATTGAATTATAATCTCTATGGTCTCAATTTGCATTTACCTAAAGACAAAAGAGTTACAATTTTTTTCATGTTCTTATTTGCTCCCCCTCCATAATGTCTCTGCTCAGTTTATTTCAAGTGTCTGATTATTTTCCTAATTGTTCTTTTTACTTTATTTCTGAATTTAGATAGTCTTATTAGTTTTATACTTTACATTTATATATAATATATAATACATAATATACAATATACAATATATATATTGCACAGGTGGTTTGGACATTCAGAAAAATTTAGTTCAACTGCAGCACCCTAAATACATAGTTTTATGACTTATAGATATATTTAGGTTTCCATAAATAGTCCTATATAAATATATAAGCATGCATGTAAGTTACAATTATAATTTTGCATATAAAATAGTGTTTGGTTTGTTCTTTCTATAGCACACTGTCAATTATAACTGATTATATTCATATACTACAAGAAAACTGACTATTAATTTATGCACTACAGATGGTTTATTGGTTAAACAAACAATAGAAAATTCTGTCATTATTGGCATGGTTTTGTAGCTGAATCTATACAGTCCAAGATTTTGCTAATGTTTAATTATGAAATGCATAGGAACAATAAGATAACTGTTTTATATTACAAGGTTACAAGTGCATTTAGAAAATCACACAATATACTGATGATAAAGCTGTAATTGCATATTTTAGCAAACATCAAAAATACATGGCACCACTGTGTCAAAAATGTTTGGAGATAAGATTATGAAGAAAATTGATCTCATTCTTACTATTTGCCTACATAGAGCAAATTATGCAGTGTTTTGTGCATCTCTGTAATTAATCAATGACTGAAGTCTGTAGAAAAATAATATTGATGTCTATATTATATATTTCAAACTTAAAATCTGTCTTCCAGTTCAGTTATATTAGATCTTCAGAACTTAACAACATTTCCATGACAAAGTAGAATTAATAACTAGTTAAATGATTGAATGTTTTCCTTTACCTTGGCTAAAGTCAATTCCTGAACTCTAATGTAAGAATAAGACACAACAAATCCAGTATTTATAAAATGTTAAATCAGAATTTCAGGTTATATGACTGGGCATTTTAATGTGTTAACTTCAGTTCACTCACAAGATTCCTGGAAAAATATTGAAATATGATTGAGACATTAATGTTTTGTGCACGTTTATTTTTATTTTATTTATTTATTTATTTATTTATTTAATTTTCCTCCATCTTTATTAAATTGGGTATTTCTTATTTACATTACAATTGTTATTCCCTGTCCCCATTTCCAGGTCAACATCCCCCCAACCCCTCCCCCTCCCTTTCTATATGGGTGTTCCCCTCCCCATCCTCCCCCCATTACTGCCCTCCCCCCAGCAATCCCATTCACTGGGGGTTTAGTCTTGGCAGGACAAAATATGTTGTAAGTCTAGTTATTTCTTAACTATTATGCAATATATTCATGTTAAGAAAAATTCAATGTTCTTACCTATTCTTGTGTTGATAGTCATTTAACTGAATTGGGCAGGTAAGATGAGTTTGTTTAAAACTTCATTTCATAACAATATTCGAAAATATGCAAAAAATGTTATAGTGATTTTTATATTAATTCTTGTTAGCTTTTAACTTTTAGGAATTTCCCATTAGTACTTTTTGTATACCTTTTCATTCTAATTCTTAACAACATTTGTCATATATATACATATATATATGTATATATATACACATATATTATTGTTTGCTGATAATTTTGAGCATCTTTTATATATGTATACTTGGTAGCTTTTGCCAAATATACATATATAAAATTTCATGTTTCCTGGTTGTTTAACTACAATACTGCCTTCCTAGCTACACTTTTGTCATATGTACAAATACTACACGTCTAGATGTATATGTGTGTCTATGGACACATACTTCTTACACATTTATCAGATGCAGTGTGACATTTTGTTACTTGGACATGATATATAAGGATCAGATCAGGGTAACAGTGTATTTGTCATGTGAAAAACCTACTTGTTTTCGTTATGAACATTCAAAATTCACTCTGCTATTTGAAAATGTACATTCAATTATTGTTAGTTATAGTAATCCTACAGTATACCCAAATATTGTATCAGCACCAACTTGTATCTTGTTACATTCAATGACCCTTTTCTCTGTCACTTTTCCAGCTGTTGTAATTACTATTTCATCATCTACTCCATTTTTGCACCTCACATATATAAGAGAACATGTGACACCTCTTTCTCTAAGAGCTTAGACTTAGAGTGCTGTTTTCTTTTTCAACAAAAATGTTATTCAGATTTATATATTGCAAACTATATGGTGTGTGACTTATAACATCTGCTTCTATTGAATCTTTTAATACATGGCAAATGTGTCTGTGTATTTTATAGTTCATTTTGTAATGATCTCTTTTTCCAATACCTTGTCTCTAATCAGTGAGAAAATTCAATTGGTTTTAGTTTAAATATAATTCACAGTTTTATACAATTTTGACTTTGTATTTTTATCATTCTAGTCCACATCTCAATCTTCTCTAAGATGAATCACTGGGAGAATTTTTTATTTAGCTAATTTTTTCTATTGTCAATTTTATTCTGTTAAGCAAATAGCAAGTAGCTTTTCACTATTTAACTGAAATATTTCATATTTGTATTTTATCAATTTTTAGAATTCATTTGTCAATACTTGACTATAGATTATTTTAGTTAACCCATATCAATATCCCATAATCAATAGTCACAAAATTTTCAGTATTATAAAATGATTTAATTCCAATACAACATACAAATGATAATTGCATATAGAGGAAAAATTTCATCCGTAAATGTAAAGGTACAAAAATCACACATATCAATAATTTATCTTTTATAATATTAGAAAAATTGCTGATGGTTTATAGGAGTTAACAATGATCATTCTTCTGTTCTTCATCAAAGTAAACCAAGATACTGAATGGTAATGCCATAGAAGGACTTTTTTCTTTTTACAAATTAATATCTAATAATGTAGCATGGCTACCATTTTTTAATATAAATCTACATTGTTGTATATAATAATATGTTTTCCTTCTAATGTTACATTGTATGATATTACAATATTATATTTGTATTTTTTCACTATATTCATATTACTGTGTATGAGTCATTTATACATTTCAATGCTTATACATTCTTGAACAAAAGATACATATGTATCTTTTGTGTTACTGCACTTTTACTTTATATATGCACATATTGACTCAATTGTATTGTGTCAGATATCTGCATATTCTTCAAGGTAATGCCAGGGTTTGAGGTGGGACTGGGTAGGAGAAGAAGAGGGAGAATCTTCACAGAAGTGGGAGAGGGGATGGAAGAGGGAGGAAACAGGAAAGGGGATATCATGTGAAATATTAATACATAAAATATCCAATAAAAAGAAAGAAAGGAAGGAAGAAAGAAAAGAAAGAAAGAGAGAAAGAAGCTTAAAATGTAAATATTCTCAAACGGTGAATAAGAGAATAAAGCTCTTTATGGAGCTACAAGTGAAATCAAGGATCATGTTTGACAGTTTCATTCTGTGTTTAGTGCAGTAACTCCTAACAAAGACCATGGTTTACTATGCCACATTGATTCTGAATGTCTTACAAAGGAAATCATTATACAAACAAAATGGGAAAAACATGATAGTATTAAGTTTATCACAAACACATAAAGATAAGTTTTTGTTTAGTGACTGGTGCCTTATCTTTTTGCTGTCAACACTGAATTTAACCTTCTAGACTTGTTAATTTCTTTTCTTTTTACTTACTTCATTTAGCTTATGTGTTTTTATTTTAATTGTTTAAAATTTTATTTTTCTTGGATGCTTTATGTATTTACACTTCATATGTTATCCCCTTTCTCTCCTCTCTCAAACCACCTCTGCCATCCCCCTGCTTCTATGAGGATGCTGCCACTCCCACCCACCCACTCCAACCTCAATGTTATACATGTTGGCTTTATGAAAAGAATATGAATTAGAGGGAAGAGTCAATGAAACAAAGAATAGAGTTTTTAACTATAATATATTTTCTAAGGTCTTGGAATAGAAACAAAGTACTTCCAACAATTACCTTTCTGAATTTCATGTGAAGAGATACAAGGCTGTGCTTCCTAAATGACTGCCATTTTCCACTTTTAAACTAGAATATCTACAGATGTCTTATAGATATTTCAAAATTGGATGTGTTTAAGACAGATAATTTGTCTCTTTAATTTTTCAGTGTCATAAGAAAAAACTATGCCTTAATTAGTTTCTCCCAGTTTCTCCATACCTGTTACTCTCTCTGGCTCCATTATCTTTCTGTCTCTCACTAGAAAAGAAAAGGCTTGGTCTGGAGAGATGGCTTAGAAGTTAAGAATACTGACTGCTCCTCCAGAGGTCCTGAGTTCAATTCCCAGTAACCTCATGGTGGCTCACAACCATCTATAATGGGATCCGATGCTCTCTCCTTGTTTGAAGACAACAACAGTGTACTCATATACATAAAATGAAAAAAAATCTTAAAAAAGAAAAGAAGAGATGTATAAAAGATAAGGACTTAATAGCATACCTTGACAGCTCCAGAACAAAAAAAAAAAAAAAAAAAAAAAAAAAAAGCAAATATATCCATCCAATGGGAATAGATGACTGAAAACAATCAAATGCACATCTGAAATCTATCAATTAGAAACTAAGAGAATAATAAAAGAATCAATGAAACCATGACTTGGTTTTTTGAGAAACTCAACAAGATAGAGAAACCATTAGACAAACAACCCAAAAGGCAGAGAAACAGAAGGAACATTGCCAAATTCATTCTATGATGTTACTAGGCCACAGTCATTCTGATACTAAAACACATATAGATAACAACAATAGTGATAATAGTAAAGAAAGAGAATTTCAGATGAACTTTTCTTGTGAACATTGATACAAAAATAAATTACTTACAAACTAAATCCAAGAACACATCAAAAACATCATTCACCATAATCAACTGGGCTTCATCCTAGGATCACAGGCATGGTTCAACATATGAAAATCCATCAATATAGTCTACCCCAACAAACAGAAGACAAAATCCACATGATAATGTCATTATATGCTGACAAAATAATGCCAACCCTTTGATAAAATTCAGTATTTCTTACTGATAAAATTCTTGAAAAAAAAAAAAAACAGGAATACGAATTGCATACCTAAACACAATCAAGGCAATGTACAGAAGCCAATAGCCAACATCAAATTAAATGGAGGGAAACTCAAAGAAATTCCATTAAATCAGGGACTAGACAAGGCTGCTTACACTTTCCATATCTATTCAATATAGTACTTAAAGTTTTAGGTAGAGACGACTAAAAGGATAAAATTGGAAATGAAGGAGTCAAATTATCACTATTTGCAGATGGTATGCCAGTATAATTAACACAGTAGTTTTCCCATAGAACTGCTACAAATTATAATAAACACCTTCATGAAAATGGTGGATACAAAACTAATTCAAAAATATCAGTAAAAAAAAATCAGTAGCCCTCATTTATACAAACAATAAAGGGGATGAGAAAGGAATTAAGGAAACAATACCCTTCACAATAGCCACAAATAATATAAAATATCTCTGTATAACTCTGATCAAGTAAGTGGAAGACCTGTATGACAAGTATTTAAAGCCTTAAGAAATAAATTGAAGAAGATATCAGAAGATTGAAGAGTACACATGCTAATGAATAGGTAAGATAAATATAGTAAAAATGGCCATCTTACCAAAAGCAATCTACAGATTCAATAAAATACCTCTCAAAGTTCCAACTCCTTTCTTTACAGAACTTGAATGAACAATACCAAAGCTCATATAGTAAAACAAAAAACTCAGGATAATTAAAACAATCTTGTACAATAAAAGAACTTCTAGTGGTATTGCTATCCCAAATTTCAATCTGTGTTGCAGAATTAGGGTAATAAAAAATACACGGTATTGACATAAACACAGGCAGGTTGATCAATGGAATCCAATCAAAGGTCTAGAAGTAAACCCACACACTTGCAGACACTTGATGTTTGATGAAGACACCAAAACTATACAATATAAAAAGAAATATCGTCTTCAAATGGTGCTGGATGGATAGCTGGATGTCTGCATGTAGAAGAATACAATAGATCCATAGCTATCACCCTGCATAAAACTCAAGATCACGTGGATCAAAGCCCTCAACATAAAACCAGATACACTAAATCTTATAGAATAGAATGTGAGGAATAGCTTTGAACACATTTGCACAGGAGACAACTTCCTGAACATAACATCAACAGCTTGAGCGCCAAGATCAACAATTAATAAATGGGACTTCATAAAACTGAAAAGCTTCTATAAGACAAAGAAAACTATTAACGGGAAAAATGATAGCCTACAGAATGGGAAAAGATCTTTATCAACTCTACATCTGACAGTGAGCTAACATCTAAAATATATAAAGAGCTCAAGAAGTTAGACGACAACATCCCAAATAGAGAACACAACTAAACAGAGAATTCTTGAGTGAGGAATCTCTCATAGCTGAGAAGCACTTAAAGAAACATTAAACACAATGCAACACACAGACACACACACACACACACACACACACACACACACACACACACAGAGAGAGAGAGAGAGAGAGAGAGAGAGAGAGAGAGAGAGAGAGCGAGAGAGAGAAACATTAAACATTCTGAGTCATCAGGGAAATGCAGCTCAAAATGACCCTGAGATTCCATCTTTCACCAATCAGAATGGCTAAGATAAAAAAACTCAAGGGACAGCTCATGTTGATCAGGATGTGGAGTAAGGGAACACTCATCCAACTGCTTGTAAGAGTGTAAATTATATAGCCGTTTTGGAATCAATTTGTTGGTTTCCCAGAAAATTGGAAAGAGTTTGCTCTACCTCAAGATCCAGATTGTGGGCATACACCCAAAGCATACTCCTCCCTTTATAGCATCTTTACTCATAATAGCCATAAAATAGAAGCAATCAAGATGTTCCTCAACAAAAGAATGGATATAGAAAATGTGCATTTACACAATGGAATATTACTCAGCTACTAAAAATGATGACATTGTGAAGTTTGTAGGCCAATGGATGGAGATAGATTATATCATCCTGAATGAGATAACCTTTTGTAAGACTCTGCTATTAAGTAGCAGTCTACCAGGTCAGGATAACTCTCTGAGATCATTGCAAAATGGAAGAATCTCTTTCTCAGCATGGCTTCACTTTCTCCACTGACCTTATTTGAAAGTGTCTCTAAGCACAGGTACCTGACCTTATCTGGAGGTTGAACCTGCACAGAACTTTCTGCAAGTTGTGCATGATTCAGCATTAAGTCCAGGTCAGTACTTCCTGCTATATGATTAGGTACTGTGTTATGACCAGTCAACCCCCCCTTGTACCCTACTTTTGGAGCAATAAATCAGAGCTATCTCACTGAAACTGTCTTCCCAGAAGTCCTTTCATCAGACTGAAGGCTGTCTGAACCTCACTCTCCAATTCTGATCCTTCTGCTCTCCATTCCCCAGAAAAGGGAGACCCATATAGATCCAGAAAGACAAACACGTTATGTAGTTATTTTAGAAAACAGTCATCTCCTGTAACCATGCAAGACTTCCGATGGAGGAATGAGGGACTAGCCACAAAACCTTTGATCCACAATTTGTCCTGACTACAAGACATTCAAGGATAAAGATGAAGCATACATTGAAGAATGGCTAACCAGTGACTGGCTCAACTTGAGACCCATGCTATGAAAGAGATGCCTGACATTATTAATTATATTCTGCTGTACTTGCAGACAAGAGCCTAGCATAACTCCCATATGAGAGGCTTTACCCAGCAGCTGATAAATACAGATGCTGAGAACCGCAGCCAAATACAAGGATGAGCTTCAAGAATCCTGTGGAAGAGTGAGAGGAGACATTGAAAGACCCAGAAAATTCAAGGATACCACAAAATAAACTTTTAGAATCAACTAATCTACATCCATAAGTGCTCACAGAGACTGAAACAGAGAGCATCCATAGGACATACTTAGTTCCATACATATATGTAACAGACATGCAGCTTGGTCTTCATGTGGGATCCCAGCAGCAGAATCAGGTGCTACCTGCCTCTGAATCCCATTAACTCAACTAGGCTGCCTTGTCTAGCCACAATAGGAAAGATGCACTTGCCCCTAATGCAACTTGATATGCCAAGGTAGGAATATATACATGGGAGGCTCTCCTTCTCTGAGTAGAAAGGGAGGAGGGATGGGAGGAGCAGAGGTCAAAGGGTGGAACTGGGAGAAGCTATGATCAGGATATAAAATAAGTAAATCAATTAATGTAAACAAAACCAAAACCTCTAATTAAGATAAATGCAAACAAATTTCAGAAACCGTTTAAGAAGATAGTAAAAACAATTTTGGTTCAACATATGCAAATAAATAAGTGTATATAACCTGTAGATATAAGGACAGATATCATAGGAACATCACTAGGACAAATAAATAAATAAAGGAATAAATAAATAAATGGAATTTGGCTAACCATCATCCTTTCATGATTAAAGGCCAGGAATATAAGGAACATATAAATATAATAAAACTACCTACACATGATCACATTAAGAAAAAAAAAGATGCAGAGTAAATGTATAAATTTAGTAGCATTTCCACAAACCAATAATAAATTTACCAAGAAAGAAATCAGATAAAATATCTCATATGTAGTAACTTCCACAAGTAACTTGCCTACTAATCAATGTAACCAAGGAAATGGAAGGTCTTTCACAACGTGAAATTCCATAATGTTGGAGGAAGCATGACAGCAGGCTTCTAGAACAGGAAGATAAGAGACCATAGCCCTATACATGTACAGAAAACAGAGAGCAAGAACTGGAAGTGAATAAGCTATAAATTCTGTAAGCCTACCAAATAAGAATATATATATACTTCTCAGAAAAGCTCCTATCATAAAAGTTCTGTAACCTCCTCTAACAGCACCACAAACTGCAGATCAACTATTTGCTTGAGCCTGTGAGGGAGAAACCACATTCAAACAACTACATTTTACTTCCCAATTACCGTAGATTCATGTCCATCTTGTGACATAAAATGGAATTAAGCTAGCTTTAAATTTTCCATAGCCTTGAACAATTTTAAGACTGCTTAAAAGTTTGAATTATCTATTGAAACTCAAAGCAGTAACTGTGATGCCCTTGCAAAATAAAAATTATATTACATTTTGCTACTAAATAATAATCCATTTTTCTAATATACAATGGAAAAGAATATATATTATGTTCTACCTTAGTTTGCCTTTTTGCATTAAAAATGACCTAAAATTAGGGAAGTTAGAGAAGGAGATCAAGGGCAGAAACTGGGAGGCATGAAATGAAGTAGAGATCATGGAAAAGTGCTGCGTATTGACTAGTTTCCAGGTTTACAACAACTGATACACACCAAGGATGACCCTACCTTCAGTGGGCTGGACCATCCTATATCAATTAACAATCAATTAGTGAAAATTGCCTCACAGACATGCCAATAAGTCACTGGATTGAAGAACTTCTTCAATTTGCTTCCCTCCCTCTGGATATTTCTAGATCATGTCAAGTTAATAAGAAAACTAACCAGTATACATTATGATTTCAAATGAAGAAATGGCTGAATGGGAAAGAAAGAGTGCACAAAAGGAATACAAACGCAAAGTCCTTTAGCTCTAGTAATGTTATCTAGGACTTTAGTTTCAAAAGCCTTATATGTCTCAGCCCCTCCAGATTTACTACCTGCAACATACATCTTTCACTTGAGCTGGTTCCACTCCTGTATGCAGCTTTCCTTATCATATCTCTTATATTTATGGCATATACAACATCTTGGGACCTTTCCCTGCAACCCACACTTTCATAATTTCATGCAATTTCCTCTTATAGACTTTTCACTGTAACTGCCTTGAAACACATTTCTTGGTCTTTGCAACCATAGAGAAAGAATCCAGGAGCCCCTCAGGGATTCTAGGGGAGCCTAGGTCGAGTCCATGTATGGTTTTTGGTTGGTGGTTCAGTCTCTGTGAGTCCCCATGGGCCCAAGTTAGTTTATTCTGTAGGTCTTCTTGTGGTGACCTTGACCCTTCTGGCTTGCCCAATACATATCCCTTGAGTCTTCCACAAGATTCCCTGAGATTCACCTAATGTTTGGCTGTGGGTCTCTGCATCTGTTTCTATTACTGCTGGATAAAGTCTCTTAGATGACAGTTGTGCTAGGCTCCAGTCTGCAAGTATATCAGAGTATCATTAATAATGTCAGGGGTTTTGTCTCCCCTAATCTCAAGATGGTCTAGTTATTGGTTAGCCATTTTCAGTCTCTGCTTTATCTTTGTCCTTGTACATCTTGGAGAAAGGGCAATTTTGGGTTGAAGATTTTGTGGGTGGGTTGGTGCCCCCTTTCTCTACTGGAAATCCTTCCTGGGTACAGGAGGTGGCAACTTCAGGCTCCATATCCTCCACTGCTAGGAGTCTCAGCTAGGGTGGGCCCATATCCTCCCAGGAGCATCCCTTAACTAATCCCCTGCTTGCTGGGTCTGCTTGGGACACAGCAGAGGTGAGGTGCTAGCTGTCATCTCATCAGCTTCATCACCTTCCCTCCTGAGGATATCTGCCATGCCCCAGGAAAATTCAGGCTTCCAGGGCCTGAGGAACACACAGACTAGACCCTGCCTACCTGTCACCTTCCCTCTGGGTACACCCTGGGTCACAGCCACAGAGGTGAATGATGCTCTGTCCCTGAAGCTCCATCAGCAAGCCTAGAACTATGCGTCCCATTTCAAGGAGGCCTGCAGGACCCCAGGGACATTTAGTTTCACCCGTGGGCACATCCAGCTTTCTGTTCCCTGAGCTCCATTGTCAGGCCCAAGGTTTGCCTTGCCTCTCCTAGGAGTCCTATGGGTCTCAGGAATATCCAGACAACACAAGAGGTCAACCAGCTGATGTCTGGAAAACTTTGTTTTCATAAGACTGAACAGGATGAGGTAATGATGGGGATTATTTATATTTGTTTAGGGAATTGAATATTTATTAATAAGCTGGTCTGATACTAGACCTCCAAGAAATATCAGTCATAAACCCTTGATGAATTATATTAAAAGCATCATATTTAATTCCTCAAGGCTTTAACATTGGCAGTGAAATTTAGAGGCAGAAAGCAAGTAGTTGACATGGGATAGATTCCTTAGTATATATTTTAGCAAACATATACATTTCTCTAAGGCAAGTACAAATAATAAAACTAAAAAAAAATTAAAAAGATATAGTTTGTCTAGAGAAAAAAAATAGAGGAAGGAACCTGGGACAAGCAGAGTAAGAATACTTGAAAGTAACACCTACAGAGTTAACTAACCTGTATCCTTGGGGATCTCAATGTGTGAACCAAAGAACATAACCATTCTGGACATAAGCTTCCTCACACATATGTAGCAGGTATGCAACTTGGTCTGCATGTGGGTCCCAAACAACTGGAGCTAGGGTTATCCTGTATGTGAGATATGTTCTAGCTAGGCTGCCTTGTCTGGAAGAGAAGCATCTAGCGTCTCAGACATTTGAAGTGCCAAGGTGGGAGAACACCTGGCAGGGCACCTTTTCAGAGGAGAAGGTATAGGGGATGGGAGAAGGATTTTGGGAGTGGTGATGAAGAGGGAGGCATCAGAGTAGGATGCAAATTGAATAAGTGAAATATCATAAATAAATAAATTTGTAAAAAGGTATATGCTGAAATGATCATTTCAATCTATATAACAGTAGGCTTAAGTTTCCACAGTAATTATCAGAGTAAACACTGCATAATGGAGTGCAGTATTTTATGAATCAGGAGGAATTTACGTTAGACTATGTGCAAATACATATATAATCACTGGAGATATAAAATATGTTTCCTACTACCAATCAGGGTTATGGAAAGTAGAAACAGTACAGCTAGATAAACTCAAAGAAATATCATACCCCAAAATTCATGTTGCTCACCTGTTTCTGTGTAGAAAATAAAGCTCTTATAAGAAATATTTCTGAGTTCTGAATCTGGCTGGTGAGAAAACCCCTTGGGAAAACATACTTCCCCAAATCGATCAATACATATCTTATACTCACCTGTCCCCCCTTCTCTCCCTCCCTCCCTCCTTCTCTCCCTCTCCCTCTCCCTCTCCTCTCCTCTCTGCCTTCCTCCCTTTCTTTATCTTATTCTTATTCCTTCCTTTAAAAGGTTCTTGCTGTGTACTGTGTGCATTAATAGGCTTGTCTAATACTATGTAGCCAGGTCTGTTCTCCTGTCTCAATCTTCCCAGTAGCTTATCTGATTTTATTCAATTTGTATCTTATTTAACATCTAGCTCAAGAACTCAAACCTCTTTCTCTACAAGTGTTGCAATTTTGTGTATGTTCTGAGTCAGCAGAAAGTAGGTGATTTATCAGCGAACCGTTGAAGGACTCAACCAGTGAAATGAAGATCTAACTACCTCAAACCATTGTGGCAACCACATAATCAAAGCCCACCTGTTATTTCAGCATAGAAAACTCCCTGAAGGGGTGTCAGTATCTCCATTACATATATTTATACTTCCTGAAACTCAGTGGGGCCTGGATCAGATTTGACTCAGTTCTTCAGTGAAAGAACTTGGTCAGTTTCAGGAGGCAAAGTGATGATTCTGAGGGAGACATTTCCCAATTAAAAAAAAAAAGGAAGAACCTCTGATTAGTTTAAACCCTATTTCATCCCTGGGAGATATAGACAGGCACTTTGGGTATAGTGATTTAAAACATTTCCTTTGTAATATGCAGCAGCTGAGGTTGAATTTCAGTTAATCATATTCAAATTTGTAGGCTCATCCAGTAGGCACAGTAAGGACCTCTAACGCACAGACACATGCTTTTCATTTCCCTCCTGGGAAATTCCAGGCATAGTTGTCAAAGTACTCCCATCCTCAGGTATGCATGCCATTTCATGGAAATCATGGCTTTGGCTTTCAGGACATAAATGTGCAGTGCTGTCCTTCAAGCTTGATAAAAGTTACTATCTTGAAATCAGAGTAGTTGTGTTTACTAGCAAGACAACCCCCATCAGATAATGACTATTGACAGTCCCTTGTGGTTCAAGTAAGGGGTTGTCATTAAATTTGAAATTAAAACCTTAGTGTGTCATGTCTTTTATCTCAGATATTCATAATTATTACCTGTATTCATATAATCTCAGGAGGAACTATAGTATGTATAGGTGACAAAGGTAAACTGGCAGAGCTGGTGATGTCTCTGTCTATGATCCTTTCAGGAGTTTGTTACCCATGTGTGGTGTTTTTATAGGAATGGCTCCCAGATTTTCATGTGTGCTAATGGTTGATCCATAGGCAGTGGCACTATTTGTAGGTATGGCCTTGTTGTAGTAGGTGTGACCTTGTAAAAAGAAGTGTGTCACTGTGGGGACAGACTTGGAGTTCTCAAAAGCTAAAGCTAGGCTTTGTGTAGCATTCATATCTGTTGCCTTGATATCAAGATTTAGAACTCTCAGCTCCTTCTCTAGAACCATGTGTGCCTGCATGCCACCAGACTTCATGCTATGATAGTTGACTAAACCTCTGGAATGTAAACCAGCCCCAATTGTTTTCTTTTATAAGAGTTGGCATGGCTATGGTGTCTCTTTAAAGAAATAGAACATTGACTAAGACACCATTCTATCATGGCAGAAGTTTAGGGCACAGATAAAAATATATTGAGATTACTCATGCACACACACACATATACACACACACATACACACACACATGTACACACACACACATACACACATGCGTGCACATGCTCACACACGCACATGCACAGGCACATGCAGGCACACACGTTACAGGTAGTATAAGACTGGAACCTCCACACCATCAGGACTACCAGCAAGGATACATAGTATGGTGTTGAAATTGAGACATGCAAACTCTCTAGCCCACCATAATTAATTCTGAGAGTGCATCTATCCTTCTTACTAATCTATTATGGTCCAGGTATTTCTGTTCTGACTATTTTTCTAGGTCACAAGTACCAGAAATATCAGTAGATGTCATATGGATACAGATGCCTATAACACTAGAGTAGGATGCATAATGATGAAGATGTTGGATGTTATTAACATTCTTGTAAGTAACATCCTATCTACACCCATGCAAGTAAGCCCAGTAAACTTATTTAGGTCATAAAGATGGACTTAGATGGAATCATTATTTTATTTTTATAACTGCTTAGGCATTGCTAGGCTTAAACACACACACACACACACACACACACACACACACACACACACACCACCACCACCACCACCACCACCAACAACAACAACAACAACAATAACAAAAGAATCAACTAAGCAACTAAGAACTCAAAGCTGAAATAGGTAGCCTCTTGTCAGCTATGTAAAATCCATAAGCTATGCCCGGGAAAGAGTGTCCTATTACACTGTAATTTAACTCAGTATCCACTGAGCACACCAAAGGTTCATTATCTGTTTAATGAGGGCATTGGAGATTCTACATAGTGCAGAGACAGTGTAGAGTTGGAGTGAAGACATACATGGAGGATGCCCATGCTCTTCATGAATGAATGAGATCTATTTAAAAAACATATTTCAAGTGTTTTTATAATAGAAACATTAATTTCAAAGTCTAAGTTTTTAATGAGAAAGTATAATAAATGTGCCTCTTACTATATCTAAGTATAGGGATGTTGGAGTTCTTTCCTCCAACAACTACTGCAGGCCCTGGCTCAACTAAGTTGCTTATGTGTTCTCTTAAGACCCTTACCCTATAATATCATACCTATCCACTCTGGCCCACCAGAACCAGATGCATATGTGAGCTGTATTTTTATAATCTATAGGCCAATTTGACCTAAAACCCTCAACAAGCTCCTACTGACACTCCTTGACATGCCTCTAGAATCACATGGATAGGCACTGCTATGAGCTACTAGGGAAGAATGACTTAGTTTACTCTTCTCAATCTTTGCCCCAGGGCAAAACCCAGGCAGACACTGCACCTGTACAATTCTTACTCAGGATGATTATACTACTCTGTCTCTCCATTCCACTCCTTTAGGCCAAGATAGGAGCCACTTATTTGTGGTCTCTTGGCTCAAGTCCATGTGGAATGTGTGAACTCACTTGCTTTGTGTGGTACAGGCATTTCAACCTGTGATAAAAGCCAGGCTGGCACCTAAACTACAGCCATGTTTATATTTTTTTCAGATAATGTGACTATTCTATTATCATCTTCTAAATGTCCATGCCAAAAGTCATATGGAAGCTGCACCAGGGAACTTTTTCTTATTTTGCCCAAACAACTTCACACCACCCTTAAGAACTCTCCATCATACCAGTTAACCATATATTGGAACTTCCCTTGTCTTTCCAAACCAATAAGCAGCATTAAGTATCTAAAGGACTGATCTACTCACTCCTCATATCTGGACTAAAATTAGCAAAGTGGGAAGAACAGCAAAAATACAGCCAAATGTACACTGGACACAGACAATGTTAGATCTCAAATAATACACAAAAACAATGATGAAATGAATTTTTATGCCCAGGTTCTTCTGTAAAAACACAAACAACATTGAAGACCAAGATAATAGTCTGACCCTGAATGAGCACTAGCCTGATAGAAATGTTCTCTAGTGATGATTACATACATAACCACTAGACACAGTTTTTTTTTACAAAACAATTACACAATTAAAATATAGATAATTTAAATAGATTACGTAATAAGAATATTTACTGTCAAGTGCCATCTGGGCCCCCTGTATGTAGGGAACCAGGAGATGGAGGGGCAGGCCCTTCTGCTTGCTGCCCTCATGGAGAGCTGAAACATAGACCCGAGGAGTGACTTCAGGCCCGAGACCAGAGGTAAGACCAACTTTTCTGCTCCAAGTGACCTGCCTGGTGGACTCAGGACACACAAAGACAAAATTCCTCTGGGACCTCTAGACACGTCCAGTTTCTAGCTGGCGCCCGAACCTCACTGATCCCGGCCCACAACTCCCTCCTGCCTAACACCCTGGGAGAGAGAGAGAGCTCATCGCCCAGAAGTGTGGGCAATCCTGAGACTGCAGGGCAGGAGAGACTGCCATTTCTGCCCCCCTTTGCCCACATCCCTGGCCCAAGAGGAAACTGTATAGGGCCGCCGGGAACAGGAAGATAGGGGCAGACAAGCTGCAGGAGCCCTGCAGTCCAGACTGCCCCTGGATCTGAACAGACCCAGTCAAACAACTTCCTGTACCTAAATCCTGTGGGAGGGAGAGCTAGAACTTCAGAGGGACAGGCATGCCTGGGAAACCAGAAAAGATTACACTCTGCCTACATTTCTGACTTTAGAGGAAAACACCTAGTGCCACCAGGGCCACCTGCACACAGGAAGCCAGAAATAGGGGCAGACCCTTCTGGTTGCTGCACTCATGGAGAGCTAAAACTCAGCCCTGAGGAGCAACTTCAGGACCAAGGCCAGAGGTAAGACCAACTTTTCTGCTCCAAATAACGTGCCTGTTGTATTCAGGACACACGCCCACAGGAATAGCTGAAAGCCAGTGGACAGGAATTACTACACGCCTGAAAGCAGAACATTATGTCCCCATAACTGGCTGAAAGAAATCAGGAAAACAGGTCTATAGCACTTCTGACACACAGGCCTATAGGACGGTCAAGCCACAGTCAGAAACAGCAGAATGAGGTAACACCAGATACAGCCTGACGGCAAGAGGCAAGTACAGGAACCCAAGAAACAGAAACCAAGACTAGATGGCATTTTCAGAGCCCAATTCTCCCACCAAAGCAAACACTGAATATCCAAACACCCAGAAAATCAAAATCAAAATTTCAAATCACATTTGATCATGATGATGGAGGACTTCAAAAAAAACATAAAGAACTCCCTTAGAGAAATGCAGGAAAGCACAAAAAACAAGTAGAAGCCCTTAGAGAACAAATCCAAAAGTCCCTAAAAGAATTACAGGTAAATGCAATCAAACAGGTGAAGAAATTGAAAATGGAAAAAGAAGAAATAAAGAAAGCACAAAGGGAGAGGACCCTGGATATAGAAAACCAAAGGAAGAGCAAAGGAGCTGTAGATACAAGCATCACCAACAGAATACAACAGATAGAAGAGAGAATCTCAGAAGCAGAAGATTCCATAAAAATCATTGAAACAATGGTCAAAGATAAAGTAAAACAAAAAAAGCTACTGGACCTAAACATACAGGAAATCCAAGACAAAATGAGAAGATCAAATCTAAGGATAATAGGTAAAGAAGAGAGTGAAGACTCCCAACTCAAAGGACCAGTAAATATCTTCAAGAAAATCATAGAAGAAAACTTCTCTAACCTAAAGAAAAAGATTTCCATAAACATACAAAAAACCAACAGAACTCCAAATATATTGGACCAGAAAAGAAACTCCTTCCGTAACATAATAATCAAAACACCAAATGCACAAAACAGAGAAAGAATATTAAGAACAGTAAGGGAAAAAGTCAAGTAACATATAAAGGCAGAACTATCAGAATTATACCAGATTTCTCACCAGAGACTATGAACGTCAGAAGATCCTGGACAGATGTCATACAGACCCTAAGAGAACACAAATGCCTGCCCAGGTTACTATATACAGCAGAACTCTCAATTAACATAGATGGAGAAACCAAGATATTCCATGACAAAACCAAATTTACACAATATGTTTCTACAAATCCAGTCCTACAAAGGATAATAAATGGTAAAGCCCAACACATGGGGGCAAGCTACACCCTAGAAAAAGCAAGAAACTAATCGTTTTGCAACAAAAGAAAGAGAAGACAAGCACACAAACATAATCTCACCTCCAAATAGGAAGATAATAGGAAGCAACAACCACTAATCCTTAATATCTCTCAACATCAATGGACTCAATTCCCCCAACAAAAAGACTTATATTAACAAACTGGATAAGCAATGAGGACCCAGCATTTTACTGAGTATAGGAAACATGCCTCAGAGACAAAGACAGACTACCTCAGAGTAAAAGACTGGAAAACAACTTTCCAAGAAAATGGTCTGAAGAAGCAAGCTAGAGTAGCTCTCTCAATATCGAATAAAATTGATTTTCAACTAAAAGTCATCAAAAAAAGATAAGGAAGGACACTTCCTATTCTCATCAAAGGAAAAATCCACCAAGATGAACTCTCAATCCTAAATATCTATGCTCCAAATACAAGGGCACCTATATACATAATAGAAACCTTACTAAAGCTCAAAGAATACATTGCACCTCACACAATAAGAGTAGGAGATTTCAACACCCCACTCTCATCAATGGACAGATCATGGCACATGATATTAAAGAGAGACATAGAAAGACTAACAGAAATTATAAACCAAATGAACATAACAGATATTTATAGAACATTGTATCCTAAAACAAAAGGGTATATATACCTTCTTCTCACCACCTCATGTTACTTTCTCCAAAATTGACCATATACTTTGTCATAAAGCAGGCCTCAACAGATACAGAAAGATAGAAATAATCTCATGCTCCCTATCAGACTAGCACAGACTAAAACTGGTCTTCAATAACAATAAGGAAATAATGCACACATATACATGGAAGTTGAACAATGCTCTGCTCAATGATATCCTGGTAAAGGAAGAAATAAAGAAAGAAATAAAAGACTTCTTAGAATTTAATGAAACAAAGTTACAACACACCCACACTTATGGGACACAATGAAAGCTGTGCTGAGAGGAAAACTCATAGCTCTGAGGGCCTGCAGAAAAAAACAGGAGAGAGCCTATATCAGCAGCTTGACAGCACACCTAAAAGCTCTAGAACAAAAAGAAGCAAATACACCCAGGAGGAGTAGAAGGCAGGAAATAATCAAATTCAGGGATGAAATCAACCAAGTAGAAAGAAAAAGGACTACACAAAGAATCAGCAGAACCAAAAGTTGGTTCTTTGAGAAAATCAACAAGATTCGGAGGGCTACCAAATTACTTCTGTGAAGCCACAATTCCTCTTATACCTAAACCACACAAAGACCCAACAAAGAAAGAGAACATCAGACCAATTTCCCTTAATAAGATCGATGCAAAAATAATCAATAAAATTCTTGCAAACCAAATCCAAGAACACATAAAAACAATCATCCATCATGATCAAGTAGGCTTCATCCCAGGTATGCAGGATGGTTTAATATATGAAAAACCATCAACACAACCTACTGTATAACCAAACTGAATTTCAAAAAACACATGATTGTTTCATTAGATGCTGAGAAAGTATTTGACAAAATTCAACACCCCTTCATGATAAAATCCCGGAACAAACAGGAATTCAAGGCCCATACTTAAGCATAGTAAAAGCCATATACAGCAAACCAGTTGCTAACATTAAACTAAATGGAGAGAAACTTGAAGCAATCCCACTAAAATCAGGGACTAGACAAGGCTGCCCACTCTCTCCCTACTTATTCAATATAGTTCTTGAAGTCCTAGCCAGAGCAATGAGACAACAAAAGGAGATCAAAGGTATACAGATTGGAAAGGAAGAAGTCAAAGTATCACCATTTGCAGATGATGAGATAGTATATTTAAGTGATCCCAAAAGTTCCAACAGAGAACTACTAAACCTGATAAACCCCTTCAACAAAGTGGCTGAGTATAAAATTAACTCAAATAAATCAGTAACCTTCCTCTACACAAAAGAGAAACAAGCTGAGAAAGAAATTAGGGAAATGACTCCCTTCATAATAGTCCTAAATAATATAAAATACCTCAGTGTGACTTTAACCAAGAAGTGAAAGATCTGTATGATAAGAACTTCAAGCCTCTGAAGAAAGAAATTGAAGATCTCAGAAGATGGAAAGATCTCCCATGCTCATGGGTTGGTAGAATTATAATATTAAAAATGGCCATTTTACCAAAAGCGATCTAAAGATTCAGTGCAATCCCCATCAAAATTCCAATCCAATTCTTCATAGGGTTAGACAGAACAATTTGCAAATTAATCTGGAATAACAAAAAACCCAGGATAGCTAAAACTGTCCTCAAAAATAAAAGGACTTCTGGGGGGAATCACTATCCCTGGACTCAAGCAGTATTACAGAGCAATAGTGATTTAAACTGTATGGTATTGGCACAGAGACAGGCACTTAGACCAATGGAATAGAATGAAGATCCAGAAGTGAACCCACATACCTATATTCACTTGATTTTTGACAAAGGAGGCAAAACCATCCAATGGAAAAAAGATTACATTTTCAGCAAATGGTGCTGGTTCAAGTGGAGGTCAGCATGTAGAAGAATGCAGATCAATCCATTCTTATCACCCTGCACAAAGCTTAAGTCCAAGTTGATCAAGGACCTCTACATCAAACCAGATACACTCAAACTAATAGAAGAAAAAGTGGGAAAGAATCTTAAACACATGGGCACTGGAGAAAATTTCCTGAACAAAACACCAATGGCTTATGCTCTAACATCAGGAATTGACAAATGAGATCTCATAATATTACAATGCTTCTGTAAGGCAGAGGACACTGTTGTTAGGACAAAACAGCAACCAACAGATTGGGAAAAGATCTTTACCAATTGTACAACTGATAGAGGGCTTATATAGAAAATCTACAAAGAACTCACACAGTTAGACTGCAGGGAGACAAAGAACCCTATTTAAAATGTGGTTCAGAGCTGAACAAAGAATTCTCTGCTGAGGAATGCCAAATGGCCTAGAAGTACCTGAAGGAATGTTCAACATCTACCATCATAAGGGAAATGCAAATCAAAACAACCCTGAGATTCCACCTTATACCAGTCAGAATGGACAATATTAAAAACTTTGGGGACAGCAGATGCTGTAGAGGATGTAGAGAAAGAAGAACGCTCCTCCATTTTTGTTGGGATTGCCATCTGGTACAACCATTCTGGAAATAAGTCTGGAGGTTGCTAAGAAAATTGGACATTGCACTACCTGAGGACCCAGCTATACCTCACCTGGGCTTATACCCAAAATATGTTCCAACATATAAGAAAAACACAAGCTCCACTATTTTCATAGCAGCCTTATTTATAATAGCCAGAAACTGGAAAGAACCCAGATGCCCTTCAACAGAGGAATGGATACAGAAATTGTGGTACATCTATACAATGGAATACTACTCAGCTATCAAAAACAATGAGTTTTTGAAATTCATAGGCAAATGGATGGAACTGGAAAATATTCTGAGTGAAGTATCTCAATCACAGAAAAACACACATGGTATGCACTCATTGATAAGTGGATATTAGCCCAAATGCTCGAATTACCCTAGATGCACAGAACACATGAAACTCAAGAAGGATGACCAAAATGCAGATACTACACTCCTTCTTTAAAAGGAGGACAAGAATACCCTTGGGAGGGAATAGGGAGGCAAAGTTTAGAACAGAGACTGAAGCAAAGCCCATTCAGAGCCTGCCCCACATGTGGCCCATACATATACAGCCACCAAACTAGATAAGATAGATGAATCAAAGAAGTGCAGGTTGACAGGAACCTGATGTAGATCTCTCCTGAGACAAACAGCCAAAATACGGCAGATACATAGGGGAACACTGTTATGAAGGGGAGTGGGAGGGGTTGGGGGATGTTGGCCTGGAAACTGGGAAAGGGAATAACATTTGAAATGTAAATAAGTAATACCCAATTTAGTAAAGATGGAAAAAAAGAATATTTATTGTCTACAAGAGATATAACTTTTCTCCAAGAATAGGTATCACCCTTGAGTGAAAGGTTGAAAAATAGAACTGTTCTCAGCAAGTGGAAAAAAAGACACAAAGTGTTATTGAGGAACAAACATGTGATAAACTGAAAACCAAGGTTCATCAGAGATAAAGAAGTGTAGTTCATTCTTATCAAGAAAGTAATTACCCAAGATGATTTTAAAATCATAAACATATACATCAAATTCTTGTTCATCTAATTTCATAAAACTCATTATGAATTTCTATAATCAATAAAAATACAAATAGGAATGTTGTTACTTTGAAACAATATTGAAAAGGCTTTTGAGCAGTTTTGGCCATCTGGAAAAAACAAGATGAATTTTGAATAGTAATTTCATTGGAATATTGACAAACATTAACCAATAAAATAGAATAGTGGTTTTATTCTATAAATAAGATCATAGAATTATGAAGTATAGGGTGATAATGAGGATTGTGAAAAGACATCTAAAAAAGGGAAAAGTTACAAGAAAGCCTGCAGAGATGGAAGTCTAGATTTGAAGATTTGCAAAGGTGTGACTCTTCACATTATTTTTTTTCACTTTATTTTAAGTTGTGCTTCACAGTGGCTAGGACCAGACTCTTTCTAGATTTTATAGTTGTGAGAAAATCATAGCAGGGCAAATTGCTCTTAACAATTCTTTTTTGGTTAGGACCAAAGTAGAAAGGAATAATCAGCTTGAAAATTTGGGGACGGTATCCTGCTTTCTTTCACCACCTAGTGCAGTTAAATTCAGTGAAGAACTAAATGTTTTTGATAGACATCAGTAACAAAGAATAATACTGTGGCAGACAAGATGAGACTTGAAATGATGCTCAGAAATCCCTATGATAATACTTCTTTCTCTGGTCTTTAATAGCAACAGAGCACTCTATGAGTACATTATAATGTAGGTTGCATTGAGTGCAATTGGGCGGACCTTAAACAGGAACAAATGTTTTGATGGAGTGAAAGGAATTGAAATAGTGTTTCCATTGGAAGAGCAGCATAATAAGCAGGAAAAGCCCATCTTTGACTTGAATATATGAGTTTTGTCTTGACTCCACCAGAGGAAAAATATCCACAGTTTAGAAAAAGTATCCTTTTGCATAACAATTGAATTACTTTTACTTACAAAGCATCATTTTCTGCTCTGATTTGGTATTGTAGCACCATATATTTTCTGAGATGTCCTAGGTTACAAAACAAATTCTGTGAAGTGAGTAATATGTTACATGATTTAAATAACACTCAGAGCAGCTTATATTATTACAATCTGCATTCATCTGGAGCAAGAAGAGGTGCAGCAATCAAAAAAATTATTCAAGCCTTTCAAAAATGAGTGTCAAGTGTTTCAATAATGAAGTAGCAGCAAACCCCAACTCCAAGGATAGTAGAAATACTAATTTCCCACTCATTCCAATTCCCTGAATAAACAGTACACAGATGAAGAGTCAGAGACAGTAGCACAGAAGGCACATTTTTCCTCACTAAAGGAGACCAAAGAAAAGGTTGAACAAAAGCAGGGGTTTTCTTATGGATAGAGTGAGATATTAAAAATAACTGGAAAAGTTAGTGGAAATGCTCAGATAATGTATATAAAGACAGCCCCAGTCTCAGACAGATCCACTTAGGGTTTGTATACTGAGGTTAGGAATGAAAATACAAGAAGTGAAATGCCTGTTTGCTGTCCCTGAGTCTTGGACTACAACTCTCTCCAAAAGCTATAACTATGTTGGTTCTAACCCAATTCATCATGATGTCAGCTAAGTTCTGCCTTATGTAATGGCCTGGAAAATAATTTGTGGTGTTATCTAGTAGCCAGACCTTTCAATATTTACTAGGGATCCAGTGTAAGCTCAACACTGGATCACATGCTTGTTATATAGGACACAGATCCCTGTGGTTCTGCAGCAGAGATTGCCAGAGCTGCTACACTGATTAAGAACCTAAACTACAGAGCATTTGGCTATTTGCCTAAGATCACATAGCTATTACATGACAGAGCTGAACATAGATTACACTTTTGAACTCACTGAGAGTCCAGACATCACACACCCCCTAATTTCAGGCCAGTATTGTTATTAATTTCTATTGAGTAGTTCAAAATGTTTATTCCATAACAAACAGATGGATCATGCATCAGAATACTGAAAGGCCTAAAGAAGGGGGTTTATTATGTGAAGGATATATTTGGGGAAGATACAATGTGGACTTCCTGAATGTAAGTCCACTTATTTCAGTTCCAGTGCTCATTGAAAGCTGTATCTCCCCAGCAACTGGAAATTTTCTCCAGCCTTCCACTTTCCGGCATTGTAACAAGCATCTGTGTTTTTACTCCTTATATCTGGGAAACATGTTCAGAGGTATAGCTTGTCACTAAGGCCTTTTCTATAAACTGCTTTTTGGTCCTATAAGAACATCCCATAATTATTGGGAAAGGCATCTGAGCATGTCTCTTCCCTGAGGATGACTCTAGTAGCACCATGGTTCACCCTGAAGTTTCTTTAGTAGCAGAAAAACTGCTCAGTTAAAGTTCACTTTGGATACTAGCAGTGAGTTTTTTGTTTGTCCTACCTTGTTCTCCTTAATACATTCTCAGCGTGTACTAGATGGGATATTAATAGACTCTTGATCTGTACATAATCTTCTGCTATCTATGCTGGAGACTATAACCTTGAAGATAAAGAGAAAATTATTAAGTCACCTTCATGGTTTTAACATAATCTTAATATGATATCTGTTTGATAATGGGCTAGTGAATACATATACAGTCAAATGAGCATTTTTTTGCAGTTAACAAAACAAAACAAAACAAAAAACAATGCCTCCCCTAACAAACAAAACAAAACAAAACACCCTTTAAAAGTAAGTGGTAGTTAAGGAAAGACCATAGAACTCCTTATACAATCTACCTCTAAGCCTGAATTCCATAAAATCCTAGACTTCCTCTCAGAGATAAAAAATAGTTCTTTTATATAAAGTCTAGCTCTAATTCAGAAAGAAAAACACATTTAATCATTCCTCCATTGCATCTGCTCTACATGCACAACTAGAAAATTAGCATTTTATTTAATGGTACCTGCACAGTTGTTCACGCAAACTCAAACATGGAAAATGTAGCACATTTTCAATTTAAAACTGTAAACAAATATAAAAGGAAAGGGAAAATTATCAGCTCACGAGACTGTTCAGATTATTGCAAAGATTGGTGAACAAAAGTGGTCCATGTAAAAGGGAATGCATGATCTGCTAACACTTAATGGGAATCTTTGATAATTAGTGCACAGGTTATAGATGCTATTTGTTAGTTATTGGGAATAATGATGAAATTTTACTTCAAAACCCCTGTTATATCTTATATATAATTTGACCTTTAGAGGTCAAATTTCAAAGACAAGCTATCCATTTCTGAAAGTTTTATAAGAAATCAAAAATTTATTATAAAAATTATGCAACTTGCTTTATATTGAGCATCTACTATATGATAGCTTATGACAAAGACTATGGCCTTTTCTCCACAGCCTGAAACTCTCAGCTTCCTAGGTGGTACAGTTGAAACTATGAGTTTGCATTTCTTTCTTATGTTTGACCTCATATAACTCTGGAGACTCTACAGAGTAGAGTCATCCTGCATTCCCCAGTCTTCTGAAAGTTAAGTCTGTATCCATCAAAATGTATGTGCCGAAAACAACTTTTGGTCTGCTATCCAGTCAATTTCACATTTGCCTGCTAATCAGTTAGCTGTTACTTTAATTGAATAATACATAATTGCTTCTTCAGTTATAAAGGAATATTAAAATATTTTAATTGAAAATTCAGTAGTGCATTTATTCTTATTGCAAAATGCTCTAAAATATGAATAAATCATACAGCTCTTCCCTTTCTGAAGTTCTTCCAACATCTATCCCCCAACGTACATAAGTAACTATAACCACCAATTTGGTACATGTTGTTCTAGGACTTATTCTGTCCTTTCCAGAGACAGATGTAGCACAAAATACATTGGAATATACATGAGTAATTATGAACATATTGATCTACAACTTGCCTTTACCAAGTACTAAGATGGATGCTTGCCCTTTGTAGGCCAGCACATAATAGGCAAGCTTACTTTTGTAAGTACACACTAGAATTTTAACTGTGGATTTACTTTATCAATTAAATTAATCTCTTTGATAGTTATAACATTGTCTTCCATTTGCTGTTATGAGTAATAAAAATGAAGAAAATATAAGTAATTTAAGTCATAATTTTATCTATAAAAGGCATATTAATAAGAAAAGTGTCTCAAGTGGATATAATATACAAATATTAAGTTTATATATATTACTTAATTTTTATTTTTAAAACCTTGTATGAATTCATTGTTCCATAATAATAGCAAAATATTGGTGAATGTTTTATACTTTTACAATCATTTTATTAACCTTTTAAATTTTTTTCACAATACCTCCTCCCCTATCTTACCCACTCTTAACCTCTGAGAAGGGGAAGGTCACCCCTAAGTACCAACCCATCCTGGCACCTCAAGACGTTGCAGGACGAGGTATATCTTCTCTCACTGAGGCCAGTAAATACAATCCAGTTAGGAAAGCAGGATCCACAGGCAGGCAACAAAATCAGGACAAGTCACCTCATGAAGACTAAGCTTTATATCTGCTACATATGTACACGAGACCTAGGTTCAGCCCTTGTCTGTTCTTTGAATATTGGTTTAGTCTCTTGGAGCCACAAAGGATTCATGTTAGTTGCCTCTGTTGGTCTTCCTGTGAAATTCCTATCCCTTCTGGGTTCCTCAATCCCCCCATCAACTCTTCTATGAGATTCCAGAGCTCCATCTCATGTTTGGTTATGTCTCTGCATATGTTTCAGTCAGCTGCTAGGTGAAGCCTCTCAGAGGACACCTATCCTAGGCTCCAATTTGTGAATCTAGTCAGACAGATATACACATAGCCTGAGGCTACAAGGAAGTTGAATGAGGAAGGAAGGGCAACAATGCATTCATATAGATCTTCTGAAGACAGATTGTCACTTTCTCCTCCTCTCCCACTCAGTTTACTCCCTTCATCCACCTCCAAAGTCAAGTGAGGATGTTTGAGTACCATTTAAAAGGGGAAATAAGACAACTTTTAAATATTTAATCAAGATTATAGGTGAAAATTATTGTTTCTGTTGTTTTAATTAAGAATAAAATTAGCTTACTATTTCACTTATATTAGGCTGGATTTATGCAGCAGTATTATTCAGAGTGGGACTCGTAATAGCATGATTTAAATTCTGACACATGAGCATGACTCCACATATGTACTGAAAAGTAAGGATATAATCAATTGAGAAATGTGAGAATTATCCAGGGAAAGATGTTGTCCAGTATTCATGAAATAGTTTACAAGAGAAAAAACAAACAAAGCAAGCCAGAGATCCCCAGAGTGGCACACAAACCTTTGATTCTAGAACTCAGTGTAGCAGGAAGGAAGGAGAAGTTTAGATGGTAGAAATTCTGAGAGGTGATGGGATTGATAAGAGCAAATTACAAAAATGGGTTTAAGAAACCTTTGAATCATCATTACCAGGTGGCAGCTATATGATGTGTTGAGTGGGCATGGCTACTGAAATGAAGTGGTAGCTAGACATTCCACCTTCACTTAGAATTACTCTAACAGGGAAATAACAGGGTACCCATATCATTCTGATTGAGTTTTGTCTCTTGACTAATTTAGTAGTGCAGTATGACCTTGCCAGTGCCCCAGAAATGAAAGATGGCTTTACTTAGCATTTGCTCTCTTTTGCACAAAGGAAACCAACAATAGAGAATGGAGTTGTAAGAATGAAAAGGGTTGGTAAGCCAGGAGAGATCTGGTCTCCCAGGAGTGCTTTCACTCCTATGTCCACAGGTGAGTCTAACACTTTTGCTCCAACAATGGTCCAAAGAGGGTCCTGACAGGAGCATACACGGAACAGAAACTGTAGAGCAGCCTGAGACAGGATCATTCTGCTTTCAATCTGAACCTGAAGCTAAGGTTGTCCCATAACCCTTCATATACAAATCCCTCACAGAGAGAGCTGGTATTCCAGGAGTGCTCTCAATCCTAAACCCATAGGTGAGACCACCATTTTTACTCAATAAATGTCCAAAGAGGGTCTTGCCAGTAGTACAAGGGAACAGGAACTGCAGAGCAGCCAGGGACAAGATCCTTCCAGTCTCCATCTGTGCCCTAGAACTAAGGCTATCCCATGGACCTTCCATATATAAATCCTGCCCAGAGAGAGCTGGTCTCCCAGGAGTGCTTTCATTCTTAAGATCATAGGCTCACAGGACCACAGGAGGGACAAGCTCCAGTTAGAGATGGCAAGACCAACTAACAGCAGAGAGAAGGCAAGAGGCAAGCACAAGAAACCAAGACTACTTGGCATTATCAGAACCCAGTTCTCCCATAACAGTAAGCCCTGGATACATAAACACACCAAAAAAGCGAGATTCAGATTTAAAATCACATCTCATGATGATGACAGAGGACATTAAGATGGACATAAGTTACTCCCTTAAAGAAATAAAGAACACAGGTAAACAACTAGAAGCCCTTAAAGAGGAAGCACAAAAATCCCTTAAAGAATTACAGGAAAAAAAAACAACCAAACAGGTGAAGGAATTGAACAAAAACATCCAGGATCTAAAAATGAAAATAAAAACAATAAAGAAATCACAAAGGGAGAAAGCCTGGAGATAGAAACCATAGGAAAGAGATCAGGAGTCATAGATACAAGCATCACTAACAGAATAGAAGACATTGAAGAGAGAATCTCAGGGATAGATGATATCATAGAAAACATAGACACAATAGTCAATGAAAATGCCAAATGCAAAAAGCTCCTAACCCAAAGTATCCAGGAAATTTAGGACACAATTAGAAGACAGTATGTAAATTAACAAAATCAGAAAGGAAAAGGGAGACATAACAACAGAAACAGGAAATTCAAAGAATTATCAGATCCTACTTCAAAATCATATACTCAAAAAACTGGAAAATCTGGAGGAAATGGATAATTTTCTAGACAGATAATAGGTACCAAGGTTAAATCTGGATCAGATAAACCATCTAAACAATCCCATAACCCCTAAAGAAAGAAGTAGTCATAAAAGTCTCTCAACCAAAAAAAACCCCAGGACCAGATGGGTTTAGTGCAGAATTCTATTAGAACTTCAAAGACGTAATACCAATATTCTTCAAACTGTTCTACAAAATAGAAACATAAGAAACACTACCCAATTTGTTCTTTGAAGCCACAATTATGCTTACACCTAAAAAATACAAAGACCTTACAAAGAAATCGAAATTCCCACCAATTTCTCTGATGAATATCGATGCAAAAGTACTCAATAAAATTCTCCCAAACAGAATCCAAGAACCCTTCAAAACAATCATTTACCATGATCCAGGAAGCTTCATCCCAGGAATACAGTGATGGGGTGGTAAAATATATGGAAATACATCAATGTAAAACACTAAATAAACAAACTTGAAGGGAAAAAAACGATGATCATCACATGAGATGCTGAGTAATCATTTGAGAAAATTCAACAATCCTTCATGTTAAAAGACTTGGAAAGATCAGGAACTCGAGGCCCATAGAGAAACATAGTAAATACAATATACAGCAAACCTGTAGCCAATATCAAACTAAATGAAGAGAAACTTGAAGCAATCCCACTTAAATCAGGGATTGGTCCAGGCTGCCCACTCTCTCCCTAACTATTCAATACAGTACTTGAAGTCCTAACCAGAGCAATTAGACAACAAAAGGAGGTTAGAGGGATATAAATGGGAGAGGAAGAAGTCAAAATATCACTATTTGCAGATGATATATACTTAAGTAAACCCAAAAATTCCACCAGAGAACACATCCATCTGATAAACAACTTCAGCAAAATGGTAGGGTATAAAATTAACTAAACAAATCAGTAGCCTTCCTCTACTCGAAGAATAAACAGACTGAGAAAGAAATTAGGGAAATGACACCATTCATAATAGTCACAAATTATATGAAATATCTTGGTGTGAGGCTAACAAAGCAAGTGAAATATCTGTATGAGGAGAACTTCAAGTCCCTGAAGAAAGAAATCAAAGGAGATCCCAGAAGTTGGAAAAAAATCCCCATGTCCATGGATTGGCAGGATTAATATATTAAAAATGGCCATCTTGCTGAAAACAATCTATTCAGTGCAATCCCAGTCAAAAAACACCCCCAACTCTTCATAGAGTTTGAAAGAGCAATTTGCAAATTCATTTGGAATAACAAAATCCCAGGAGAGCAAAACCTATTTTCAACAATAAAAGAACTTCTGGGAGAATCACCATCCCTGCATCAAGATGTATTACAGAGCCAAAAGTGATAAAAACTGTCTGGTCTTAATACATTGACAGGCAGGTAGATAAATGGGATTGAATTCAAGACTCAGAAATGAACCCACACACGTATGGTCTCTTGATCTTTGACAAAGGTGCTAAAGCCATCCAGTGGAAAAAAGATAGCATTTTCAAATAATTGTGCTGGATCAACTGGCACTCAGTATGTAGAATATACATAGATATGTTCTTATCTCCACGTAGAAAGCTCAAGTCCAAGTAGATCAAAGACCTCCACTTCAAAGAAGATACACTAAAACTAATAGAAGACAAAGTGGGGAAGAGCCTCTAATACATGGGCAGAGGAGAAAATTCTCCTGAACTTAACACCAATGGCTTGTGCTCTAAGTTCACGAATCAACAAATGGGACCACATAAAATTGCAGTTTTTGTAAGACAAAAGACACTGCCAATATGACAAAACAGCAACCAACAGACTGTGAAAAGATCTTTACCAATCCTACTTCTAATAGAGGGCTACTATCTAATATATAAAAAGAAGTTAGATTCCAGAAAACCAAATAAACCTATTAAAAATGGGGTATAGGGTGTTTACCAGGAGTCCCACACCCGCGGATCCTGGCCCGCAGCAGCTCTCTGCTCCCAGACCCCGTGAGAGAGAGACCTCACCGCCTGGTCAGGTGGGCACTCCTGAGGCTGCAGAGCGGAGGAGACCACCAACACTGCCCACCCCTGCCCACATCCCTGGCCCAAGAGGAAGATGTATAAGGCCTCTGGGTTCCCGTGGGGGAGGGCCCAGGTGCGGCAGGACCCCTGCGCCTGAGACACCGCCAGAACCTGAAGGAACAGACTGGATAAACAGTTCTCTGCACCCAAATCCCGTGGGAGGGAGAGCTAAACCTTCAGAGAGGCAGACACGCCTGGGAAACAAGAAGAGACTACGCTCTGCATACATTACTGATTCCAGAGGAAAACACCAAACTCCATCTGGAACCCTGGTGCACTGAAGCTCCCGGAAACGGCGGCACAGATCTTCCTGGTTGCTGCCGCCACAGAGAGCTCGTGGGCAGCACCCCGCGAGCAAACTTGAGCCTTGGGACCACAGGTAAGACCAACTTTTCTGATGCAAGTGACCTGCCTGGTGAACTCAAGACACAGGCCCACAGGAACAGCTGAAGACCTGTAGAGAGGAAAAACTACATGCCCGAAAGCAGAACACTCTGTCCCCATAACAGGCTGAAAGAAAACAGGAAAACAGGTCTACAGCACTCCTGACACACAGGCTTATAGGACATTCTAGCCACAGTCAGAAATAGCAGAACAAAGTAACACTGGAGATAATCTGATGGCGAGAGGCAAGCGCAGGAACCCAAGCAACAGAAACCAAGACTACATGCCATCATCGGAGCCCAATTCTCCCACCAAAACAAACATGGAATATCCAAACACACCAGAAAAGCAAGATCTAGTTTCAAAATCATATTTGATCATGATGCTGGAGGACTTCAAGTAGGACGTGAAGAACTCCCTTAGAGAACAAGTAGAAGCCTACAGAGAGGAATCGCAAAAATCCCTGAAAGAATTCCAGGAAATCATAAATAAACAAGTAGAAGCCCATAGAGAGGAAACACAAAAATTCCTAAAAGAATTACAGGAAAACACAATCAAACAGTTGAAGGATTTAAAAATGGAAATAGAAGCAATCAAGAAAGCACAAAGGGAGACAACCTTGGACATAGAAAACCAAAGGAAGAGACAAGGAGCCTTAGATTCAAGCATCACCAACAAAATATAAGAGATAGAAGAGAGAAACTCAGGAGCAGAAGATTCCATAGAAATCATCGACACGACTGTCAAAGATAATGTAAAATGGAAAAAGGTACTGGTCCAAAACATACAGGAAATCCAGGACTCAATGAGAAGATCAAACCTAAGGATAATAGGTATAGAAGAGAGGGAAGACTCCCAGCTCAAAGGACCAGTAAATATCTTCAACAAAATCATAGAAGAAAACTTCCCTAACTTAAAGAAAGAGATGCCCATAAACATACAAGAAGCCAACAGAACTCGAAATAGATTGGACCAGAAGAGAAACTCCTCCCATCACATAATAGTCAAAACAACAAATGCACAAAACAAAGAATATTAAGAGCAGTAAGGGAAAAATGTCAAGTAACGTAAAAAGGCAGACCTATCAGAATCACACCAGACTTCTCACCACAGTCTGTGAAAGCCAGAATATCCTGGACAGAGGTCATACAGACCCTAAGAGAACACAAATACCAGCCCAGGTTACTGTATCCTGCAAAACTCTCAATTAACATAGATGGAGAAACCAAGACATTCCATGACAAAACCAAATTTTCACAATATCTTTCTACAAATCCAGTGCTACAAAGAATAATAAATGTAAAGCCCAACATAAGGAGGCAAGCTACACCCTAGAAAAAGCAAGAAACTAATCGTCTTGGCAACAAAACAAAGAGAAGAAAAGCATACAAACATAACCTCACATCCAAATATGAATGTACCAGGAAGCAATAATCTTAATATCTCTCAACATCAATGGACTCAACTACCCTATAAAAAGACATAGATTAACAAATTGGATACACAATAAGGACCCTGTATTCTGCTGCCTACAGGAAACACACCTCAGAGACAAAGACAGACACTACCTCAGAGTGAAAGGCTGGAAAACAACACGGCCCTTACATAAACAGAGTAAAAGCCATATACAGCAACCAATAGCTAACATTAAACTAAATGGAGAGAAACTTGAAGCAATCCCACTAAAATCAGGGACTACACAAGGCTGCCCACTCCCTACTTATTCAATATAGTTCTCAACGTCCTAGCCAGAGCAATCAGACAACAAAAGGAGACCAAAGGGATACAGATTGGAAAAGAAGAAGTCAAAATATCACTATTTGCAGATGATATGATAGTATATTTAAGTGATCCCAAAAGTTCCAACAGACAACTACTAAACACTTTCAGCAAAGTGGCTGGGTATAAAATTAGCTCAAATAAATGAGTAGCCTTCCTCTACACAAAAGAGAAACAAGCTGAGAAAGAAATTAGGGAAACGACACCCTTCATAATAGTCCCAAATAATATAAAACACCTCGCTGTGACTTTAACCAAGCAAGTGAAAGATCTGTATGATAAGAACTTCAAACCTCTGAAGAAAGAAATGGAAGAAGATCTCAGAAGATAGAAACATCTCCCGTGCTCATGGATTGGGAGGATTAATATAGTAAAAATGTCCATTATACCGAAAGTGATCTACAGATTCAATGCACTCCCCATCAAAATACCAATCCAGTTCTTCAGAGAGTTAGACAGAACAATTTTCAAATTCATCTGGAATAACAAAAAATCCAGGACAGCTAAAATTATCCTCAACAATAAAAGGACTTCTGGGGCAATCACTATCCTTGAACTCAAGCAGTATTACAGAGCAATAGTGATAAAACTGCATGGTGTTGGTATAGAGACAGACAGATATACCAGTTGAATAGAATTGAAGACTCAGAAATGAACCCACACACCTATGGGCACTTGATTTTTGGCAAAGTAGCCAAAACCATCCAATGGAAAAAAGATTGCATTTTCAGCAAATGGTGCTGGTTCAACTGTAGGTCAACATGTAGAAGAATGCAGATTGATCCATGCTTATCACCCTGTAGAAAGCTTAAGTCCAAGTGGATCAAGAACCTCCACATCTAACCAGATAAACTCAAACTAATAGAAGAAAAAGTGGGGAAGAATCTCGAACACATGCGTATCTCGAACATGTGAGTACTGGAGAACATTTCCTGAACAAAACACCAATGGCTTGTGCTCTAAGATGAGGAATAGACAAATGGGATAAAACTGCAGAGCTTAGGGCAAAGGACACTGTTGTTAGGAAAAAGAGGCAACCAACAGATTGGGAAAATATCTTTACCAATCCTATAACTGATAGAGGCCTTATATCCAAAATATACAAAGAAATCTAGAAGTTAGACTGCAGGGAGACAAATAACCCTATTAAAAAATGGGGTTCAGACCTAAACAACAATTCACAGCTGAGAAATGCCGAATGGCTGAGAAACACCTAAAGAAATGTTCAACATCTTTAGTCATAAGGGAAATGCAAATCAAGACAACCCTGAGATTTCACCTCTCACAAGTGAGAATGGCTAAGATAAAAAACTCAGGTGACAGGAGATGCTGGTGAGGATGTGGAGAAAGAGGAACACTCCTCCATTGGTGGTGGGATTGCAGACTGGGACTACCATTCTGGAAATCAGTCTGGAAGTTCCTCAGAAAATTGTACATCGAACTGTCTGAGGACCCAGCTATACCACTCTTGGGCATATACCCAAAAGATGCCCCAACATATAAAAAAGATACGTGCTCCACTATGTTCATCGCAGCCTTATTTATAATAGACAGAAGCTGGAAAGAACCCAGATGCCCTTCAACAGAGGAATGGATACAGAAAATGTGGAACATCTACACAATAGAATATTACTCAGCTATCAAAAACAATGACTATGAAATTCATAGGCAAATGGATGGAACTGGAAACTATCATCCTGAGTGAGGCAACCCAATCACAGAAAAACTCACATGGTATGCACTCATTGATAAGTGGCTATTAGCCCAAATGCTTGAATTACCCTAGATGCCTAGAACACATGAAACTCAAGACAGATGATCAAAATGTGAATGCTTCACTCCTTCTTTAAAAGGGGAACAAGAATACCCTTGGGAGGGAATAGGTAGGGAAAGTTTAGAACAGAGGCAAAAGGAACACCCATTCAGAGCCTGCCCCACATGTGGCCCATACATATACAGTCACCAAACTAGATAAGATGATGAAGCAAAGAAGTGCACGCTGCCAGTACCCAGACGTAGATGTCTCCTGAGAGCCACAGCCAGAATACAGCAAATACATAAGCGAATGCCAGCAGCAAACCACTGAACTGAGATCGGGACCTCCATTGATGGAATCTTAGAAAGGACTGAAAGAGCTTGAAGGAGCTTGAGACCCCATATGAACAACAATGCCAACCAACCAGAGCTTCCAGGGACTAAGTCACTACCCAAAAACTATACATGTACTGACCCTGGGCTCCAAACTCATAGTTAGCAATGAATAGCCTAGTAAGAGCACCAGTGGAAGGGGAAGCCCTTGGTCCTGCGAAGACTGAACCCCCAGTGTACGTGATTGTTTTGGGGAGGGCGGTAATGGGGGCAGGATGGGGAGGGGAACACCCCTAGAGAAAAGGAGGGGGAGAGGTTAGGGTGATGTTGACCTGGAAACCTGGAAAGGAATAACAATCGAAATGTAAATGAGAAATACCCTAGTTAGTAAAGATGAAAAAGAAATAAATGTATATAAATATTTATAAAAAATATATAGTTCCACATTTGAAATATTTGATTTTCTCGGGTCTTTTCATCCTTATATAGCCTGTCTTGATTTGTATTTTGACTAATTTTTTGGTAAGGAGTGAATAATGTTTCCACCCTTTTTATATGGCTTTCTTAAAAGGTATCTGCTTCAGAAAATTTTTTCAATTCCTTAAAGAAGTAATTTTAGTTTCATGGTTATCTACATTTATTTGAAAAATAAAAGAGTGATCTGAAAAGGACAGTGGTTTAGAGAAAGTGGAAGGACTGAAGAGGCAGAGATGTTTTATGTTTAATGCCAGAATCAAGTTACTCACATTTCAATATATATGGTAAATGGGGCTCATTTTCTGGACTTAGATATTGAATTCTTAAGTCTGCATTTCTAGATTTCATGGAATCAGTGGCATCTCAGCTACAACAGACTTTAGTTTTGCAGAGTTTTCTTGAACACTGACTAATTGCAGAGTAATTGATATACCTAAAATATTTTGTGATTATTAAAAGCACAAATACAGGAGAGAAATGTAAAAACTCAACAAAAGAACATAAATTTCAATATGAAAGAATTACAAATGGCCAAAGTTGGAATCAACTCATTCATAGAAGCTGATGATTTTGGATTAAAAGACAATAACTTCAAATTCTATCATTTATTTCATAGCAAGATAC
Organism: Rattus norvegicus; assembly: GCF_021556685.1. Classification (NCBI taxonomy): domain Eukaryota; kingdom Metazoa; phylum Chordata; class Mammalia; order Rodentia; family Muridae; genus Rattus; species Rattus norvegicus. The sequence goes on along the minus strand of NC_141554.1, from coordinate 153,360,419 downwards.
TAAACAATAAATATTAATATATAAGCTAATGAGAGTTAAATAAAAATTCTACGTTATAAAAGAATTCCAATGAAAAATTAAGAGGTAGTAAGGAAATGAATATTACTCTATTAGAATACACATTCCACAGTAAAAGTTAATTTAAAACAATTTATTTCAATAAACTAAAGCGTTTCCTCTTAAATGTTTATTCATACTATTTTTAAGAGTAGACTACAGAATAATCAAGGAAAAGTATGAATTAAGGTTTGTTCTATAACTATTTGAGCAGTGTTAGTTTACAGTTAAAAAAGACACACACACACACACACATGAAACTCAAAGAACAATTCAACCAACTTGTAAACAAAAGAAAAAAAAAGAGAAATCTTGGATTGGGTCCTATATCTAAAAGGAATAGTAATTGAAAAACTGGTGAACTCTAAATAGGTTCCTAGTTTACTCTATTTGCAATCTTGGTTTAGAGGTATACCCTTAGCTGATTTTACTACAGTTATTGTTTCAAGAATAGTAATTTTTGATTTATTTGTTTTATTTTATGAGTATGAGAAGTTTGACTCTATGCACATCTGTGTACCATGTGTCTGCCTGGTGCCCACAGAGGCCAAAAGAGGGGTTTGGCTTCCTTTAAACTAGAGTTATGAATAGTTGTAAGCTGTCATGTGGGTTCTGATAATAGAACTCCAGTCTCAGTGTTAACAATAACAACTCTTAACAGGTGAGCCATCATCTTTCCAGTTCCATGAAGAGTAATTATTGAATTTTTGTTGGTACATGAATTTACATGTCCAGCCTGTCTGTAGGTTCTTATCAAATATTTAACCAATTCAATTATGCAAGAAAAGGAAATAAAACAAACCAAATATCAGAACCTTGGATTTTGAGAAAATAATTTATGATTTGTGACTAAAGTAATTATGAAATTAAAAAGAGATATTTTGGGACCATGTGTATAATATAGATTATGAAATTCTATTAAAATTTAGTAATTGTTTATTTTAGAACAATTGTTAGCATTTTATACAATTAGGATTAGATAAACTTATGTTGTTCAACCAAATAATACCTAAAGTCATCTAGAATCTATTAAATATTTAATGGTTCTCTAGAATAATTGTTGCTACAATTGATAAAATGGAAATACATATTAATAGACTTCAATTGTAAACACATTTATAATATTTTGATTTATCAGGTTTATGTTGTTGATGCATTTTTGATCCTCCTGGTTGGAGATGTAACAAATTTCATATTTATATTCAATACATGCATGAAATCAGACATTTTGAGGATTTTAGAAATCATTGGGCAATGTCTTAAAATACATGAATGTTAAATGTTTATAAAAATTAACTGATGGTATATGCTAGACATTTTGAGTACCCCAACCCAGCTACAGGTAGTGGCATACTAAAGAAAATTAAAAATTATTATATGCAAAAAAGCAATAATGTGTGTAAGCATATAAACACTTAAAAAGTAAATTCTAAAACAAGTGATTAGTAATAATTTATGCCTTTTGACTTGTTAATCTTACTGAGTTTTGTGGATTGTATCCTGGGTATTTTGTACTTTTTTGGCTAATCTCCATTTACTAGTGGGTATATACCATGCATGTACTTTTGGGTCTGAGTTACCTCACTCAGGAAATTTTCTAGTTTCATTTATTTGCCTGCAAAACTCATGATATCCTCATTCTTAATAGCTGAGTAGTACTCCATTGTGTAAATGAACCACATTTTCTGTATCCATTCTTCTGTTGTGGGATATCTGGCTTGTTTCCAACTTGTAGGATGGAGAGTTAAGCAATCACAAGGACAGGAAGGGAGGGACCTTGGTGGGGTGGGGTCAGGGAGGTAAAAGTGGAACATGATTAGGCACTGGGTAGGTTGAACAAGGCTGAAGTCCCAAGGGCCAGAAGAAAGAAGGGAAACAGGCAACCTCTAGAGGTAGGAGGTAGGGGGACCCTCTAGAATGTACCAATTATTTGGGAGATGAGAGACTCTCAGGACTCAAAGGGAGGGATCTTAGATGAAATTCCCTACAGTGGGGAGAGGGAACTTGAGGAGTCCATCTACAGTAGAAAGACAGGGTGTCAAGTGGAGAGATGGGGTTGACATCACATGGTCAAAAACTCTGACCCATCATTGTGCCTATCTGAAAGAACTGCAGGGAAAAAATGGAAAAGAGCCCAAGGAAAAGGAGGTCCAGTGACAGGCAGATACAGATCAAGGAGAGGCCCTAAGGCCTGACATTATTACTGGTGTAGTTGTTGGTGTGCTTACAAAAAGGGGTCTATCATAACTGACCTCAATAAGGTCCAACAAACAGATGTGTGATATTTATACTCAACCAATGGACAGAAGCTGTTATGACCTATGGTTGAATTAGGGAAATGCTTGAAGAAACTGAGGAGGTGACCCTATAGGAAGACCAGCAATCTCAACTAACCTGGACCGTGAGATCTCTCAAACACTGAACCACCAAACAGGCAGCATACACCAGCTGATATGAGGCCCCTAACACATATACAGCAGAGGACTGACTGGTCTGGCCTCAGTGAAAGAAGATGTACCTAACCCTTGAGAGAGTTGAGGTCCCAGGGAGTGGGGAGGTCTGGTGGGGGTAAGAGGGGACATCCTCTTGGAGATGGACTTGTGGCGAGGAGGTATGGGATGTGGAACAGTTACAGTATGGACCAGGAAGGAGATAAAGTCTGAACTGTAAAAAAAGATAAAAGAATATATTTAAACATGAACAAATAAATTAATTTAAATTTATATTCGACTTAATTCATTTTTTAGTCTGAAAGTTTATTATTTCATTTTTAATTAACTTTATTTTTTTTTTTTACACTCCAGGCATTATCTCCCTCCTGGTCTATCCTCTAACAGTTCCGCATCCCATTCCTCCTCTCCTGTCTCCAAGAGGATAGCCTTATTTTTTTTTTTATTAACTTGAGTATTTCTTATTTACATTTCGAGTGTTATTCCCTTTCCCGGTCTCCAGGCAAACATCCCCCTAATCCCTCCCCCTCCCCTTCTTTATGGGTGTTCCCCTCCCCATCCTCCCCCCACTGCCGCCCTCCCCCCAACAATCTAGTTCACTGGGGGTTCAGTCTTAGCAGGACCCAGGGCTTCCCCTTCCACTGGTGCTCTTACTAGGATATTCATTGCTACCTATGAGGTCAGAGTCCAGGGTCAGTCCATGTATAGTCTTTAGGTAGTGGCTTAGTCCCTGGAAGCTCTGGTTGCTTGGCATTGTTGTTCATAAGGGGTCTCGAGCCCCTTCAAGCTCTTCCAGTTCTTTCTCTGATTCCTTCAACGGGGGTCCTATTCCCAGTTCAGTGGTTTGCTGCTGGCATTCACCTCTGTATTTGCTGTATTCTGGCTGTGTCTCTCAGGAGAGCTCTACATCCGGCTCCTGTCGGCCTGCACTTCTTTGCTTCATCCATCTTGTCTAATTGGATGGCTGTATATGTGTGGGCCACATGTGGGGCAGGCTCTGAATGGGTGTTCCTTCTGTGTCTGTTTTAATCTTTGCCTCTCTATTCCCTGCCAAGGGTATTCTTGTTCCCCTTTTAAAGAAGGAGTGAAGCATTCACATTTTGATCATCTGTCTTGAGTTTCATGTGTTCTATGCATCTAGGGTAATTCAAGCATTTGGGCTAATAGCCACTTATCAATGAGTGCATACCATGTGTGTTTTTCTGTGATTGGGTTACCTCACTCAGGATGATATTTTCCAGTTCCAACTATTTGCCTACAAATTTCATAAAGTCATTGTTTTTGATAGCTGAGTAATATTCCATTGTGTAGTGCCGTGCCCAACCTTGACTAGCAAGGAAGACATGACCACAGGAGATCTTCTTCAAGCAGTTTTATTCAGGAACCTTGATTCAATCTTCTGACCTCTCTCTCTTCTGGCTCTCTCTCCCCGGGGAATGCCCTGCACCACACTTAAATAGCTAGCACTGGCCAGTCCTAGCAAGCCATGTGGGTCATGTAGATAGGTTGTCACTATGCGGAAGCTAGCGGGCCAGGCAGACATAGCCAAATAAGGACTTGTTTACTGCAAGGAGCGCTCACCATTGGGAGGGTGGAAGGCGGAAACCAGCACCATCTTTGAGGCGCAGAACATCGCAGCTCTCTACAGTGTAGATGTACCACATTTTCTGTATCCATTCCTTTGTTGAAGGGCATCTGGGTCCTTTCATTGTCTGATTGCTCTGGCTAGAACTTCAAGAACTATATTGAATAAGTAGGGAGAGAGTGGGCAGCCTTGTCTAGTCCATGATTTTAGTGGGATTGCTTCAAGTTTGAGGATAGCCTTATCACACCTCACCCAGCCATGCCTCTACACTTCCTGGGGCCTCATGTGTTTCAACAATTAGGTTCGTTTTCTCATACTGCGGCAGTCCTTTGCTGTATATGCGTCAGTAAGCTTGTATCAGCTAGTGTAGAACTCTGGGGGTTACTTATATATACTATCATATCATCTGCAAATGGGGACAACTTTACTTCTTTTCCAATTTGCATCCCTTTGATTTCCTTTTATTGTCTTATTGTTCTAGATAGAACTATATGTATTATATTGAATAGATATGGAGAGAGTGGACAGCCTTGACTAGTCCCTGATTTTAGTGGGACTTTTTAAATAATTATTATTTTGTAATTGATCATTCCATTCATTTACAACTGAAATGATATCCAACTTTCCAGTTACCCCTCCACAAGACCGCCATCCCACAACCTCCCTCTCCTCCCTTCCCTTTGCCTCTATGAGGGTGCTCCCCCATCCACCCACTCTCTCCTGTCCCACCCCTCCAGCATCCCTCTATGCTGGGATATCAAACCTTCACGGGCCAAGGGCCTCCCTTCCCATTGATGTCAGACAAGGCCATTCTCTGCTCCCTATGTATCTGGGTCCATGGATCCTTCCTTGTACACTTATTAGTTGGTAGTCTAGTCCCTGGGAGCACTGGGTGGTTAATCCAGCTGATGTTCTTCCTATGGGGTTGCAATCCCCCTCAGCTCCTCCAGTCCTTCTCTGTGCTCACCAACAAGGGTCCCTGAGTTCAGTCTGATGGTTGGCTTCAAACATCCACATCTGTAGTGGTCAGTTGCTAGCTGAACCTCTGAAGGAGCAGTCATACCAATGGCCCTTCGTTCATTCTCTGTTCTATTATTTTGTTCCTGTTCTTCCTTTGGACAGGAACATTTCTGGGTTAAAAATTTTGATATGGGTGTGTGGCCCCATCCTGCCACACAGAGCCATGCCTATCTATTGGAGGTATGTAGGATGATGTCACAGGTGAGGCAGGCACAAGATAGAAGGAGGCCTGTCATTGGATGAGAAGGAAGGATGGGCGAGAGAGAAGTTTGAAGGAAGAGGAGGAGACTAGGACAGAAAGGTAGGACAGAGGAGAGGGTGAGAAGCCATGGCAGGTTACATTAAGATTCTGCTCTGTGTATTTACAGGTTGTTATTAATATTCTCAAGGGATAGATGGTACCGGGCTTTGTATGTTTAAGTGGGCAGTTATAACTTACCAAATGGGTCAAAGACTATTGTGTTGTGTGTTCTTTTATGTGAGGGTTTGAGTATAGGAAAGTGTGCGGTGGTTGGGGATACTGGGCTGCCGCAGCGAATTCTGGATGTATTTCTGACCAGATATCTAGCAGATATCTTGGGGCACCATGGTGCCAGACCTAGCGAGGTAAAAGACAACAATACTTATATTATTTTTATATTTTTACAACAGAGGTATTATCTACAGGTTCTATCTCACCTTCCCTGCTAAAGTCATCCCTGTTGGATCTTGGGAACCTCTTGTTTCCCTGGCATCTGGGACCCTCTAGTGGCTATCCCCAGTTCCTCATCCTCCCTGCTATTTATTTTTATTTTATTTCATGACCCTCTGTACCTCTCTCCTGTCCCCTTACAGTACCTGATACTGCTACCCCCATCATGCTTATTTCTCCTCTACCTCCTGTGATCATCCTGTCCCCTCCTCCCCGTCAATGCAGGAATGAAGCATCCCTACCCTGGTCTTCCTTCCTCTTAAGCACCATATGATCTGTGGGTTGTACCATGGGCATTGTGAGTTTTGAGGTTAATGTTCACTTATCAGTGAGTACATAGTATGTGTGTTCTTTGGTGTCTAGGTTACCTCACTCAGGATATTCTCTCATTCTATCCACTTGCCTGAAAATTTCATGAAGTCATTGTTTTTACTAGCTGATTAATAATCCATTGTATAAATATATCACATTTTCTGTATCCAATCTTCAGTTGAGGGACATCTGTGTTGTTTTTAGCTTTTAGCTATTAACAATGAGGCTGCTATAAACATGGAGGAGCATGTGTCTTTGTTATATGTTGGAGCAGCTTTTGAGTATAGGCCCACTGGGTCTTCAGATAAAAGTATTTTCCATTTTCTGAGAAACTACCAGATTGATTTCCAGCTTACAGTCCCACCAGCAATGGAAGAGTGCTCCTCTTTATCCACATCCTTACCAACATCTGCTGTTACCTGAGTTTTTGATCATAGCTATTCTGACTGGTGTGAGGTGGAATCTCAGGGTAGTTTCAATTTTCATTTTCTATGATGACTAAAGATGTTGAACATTTCTTTAAGTGATTCTCAGTCATGAGAGTTTCCTCAGTTGAGAATTCTGTTTAGCTCTGTAACCCAACACCTAGGACCACTAGATCTTTGACAAAGTAGCTAAAACCCTTCAGTGGAAAAAAAAGCATTTTCAACTAAATTTTCAACTAATGGTGCTGGGTCAACTCAACTGGCAGTCTGCTCAGAGAAGAATTAAAAATTAATTCATTCTTATCTTCTTGTACAAGCCTCAAGCCCAAGTGGATCAAGGACCTCCACAGAAAACCAGATACAGTGAATCTAGAAATGAAAGATGGGATGAGCCTTGAACAAATGAGCACAGGAGAAAATTTCCTTAACCAATGGCTTATCTCCTAAGATCAACAAATGGGACCTCATAAAATTGCAAAGCTTCTGTAAGGCAAAGGACACTGTCAATAGGAAAAAAATAGCAACCTACAGATAGGGAAAAGGTCTTTACCACCTCTATTTCCAGTAAGGGGCTAATATCCAAAATATACAATGAACTCAAAAAGTTAGATTCCAGGGAACCAAATAAACTTATTTTACTGGAATTCCTTCAAGTATCTCTCCATTTAATTTGATGTTGACTGCTGATTTGCTGAATATTGATTTTATTATGTTTAGATATAGGCATTGAACTCCTGATCGTCATTCCTGTTAAATTTTATCTGAAAAGAAATTATTACTGTGAAAAATACCCTCAAACTTGTGGTTGGTTGAAGACTTTTGTTCCCTTAAACTCTATACAGTGCAATGGATTTTTTCTAGTCTTTATCATAACAATAATTAGTATAAAATATTATTTAATGAATATGTTATACTCTACAGTAAATATTATAAAGCAACAGAGGTTGGGCCAGCAGAATGTCCCATATCACCAATAGCAACTGCTGCTAAATTAACAACTTTCACTCTTTGCTCTCTACACAGTGGAGAACAGAAGAACAAGCTCCATCAATTTTTCTTCTGACTTCCTCATGTATGCCATGGTACACATGCATAGGAAATAAACAAATGAATAAAAATAATGTTGTGAAGAGCAGGGATTGTGTTTGGTATGCATATTAGATGTTGATACAAAAAAGGAGTAAGTATAATTACGTTGATGCATTCTTTTCTTTCTATTGGCTCTTGTAGAAATCCTTCAAAAGGATTCATTTTATCATGTTTACTTTTGTTAATTGACTAACTTGATGCTATATTTTTATTTTGTAATATATTATTCAGGCTAATAGCATGATACATCAATTTGAGTTGATTTTCCCTAGAGTTTTTATTGATGTGGTTCTTGACCTTAATAACTTGCAATCTAACTGATAAGTATAAAATTCTGTATAAAAGAGGAGGCACTATAACAAGTGATGAGATATATAAGAATTTGGAAAGCTTATGAAATCAACTAAAATATTATAGCATCAAATTTTTCTGGGGTTTATATACAGAGTTTTAAAAATCATTGAATGGTTCTATCCATAATCATGATGAAAGAGTAAAATGCTGTACGGAGCACTTATTTTTACCTATGGTTGCTTTCTTTAAAATAATTTCTTACTAGCCTAATGCTTCCTTCCTCAGGAAACTGAAATGGTTCAGAAAGCGTATATTTTACTGGTTTTATTCTTGCATTACTTAAGCTCAAATTTCTACCTTGGCAGGAAGAAACTGGTTGTTTGCAAAAACAAAAGAGGAACTGGTGTTTTCTCAAACATAATATCAATTTAAAAATAGAAAGTGACTATTTTTTGTAGCTCACATCTACCTACCATTATTCTTATTTGCTAAGTCCTATTTGACCTCTTTTATGCAGTTGAGAACATTTCTAGGTGAGTGAAGACAAATCCATAAAGCTGTTAAACACTCCTACATCCCTCTTCAGCACTGTCAATTGGTCCACAGGAGACACAACAGTTTCTCAACAAATGCCAGCCCCAGGTAATGAAGACCCCCTCATGATGGGGGCTCAATTCTGATCCAAATTAGGCACAAATCACATGGAAACACCTGCTTTTATAGAGAAATCCTTTATTAAGTTGGGTTTAAAAGTTAAATTGGCTGCTTTCTGACCCAGGTAGAAAAACAGCAACCAATGACCTTGCAGACATAATTTTTAGGAAGAAAAAAAGGAAGTCTGTGTTAGAATGGGCTAGGATGCAGTAGTATATTTTGATTGAACCGGTTAATTAGGTGAAATAAAGGGAGCTTTAAATGCTGGATTTTGGTAGTTATCCTCAGGAGTGAAGAATGAATCTGGCATAAGAAAATGTCCAAATAAAGGAACAGATCTTAATGGCTAGCTTGAGGAATGTAATCTGTGGTTTACAAGGGAGAGCAAAGAGGGAAGGGCAAGACTGACAGTGTCATGTGTAAATGTATCTTTTATTCACTAGATGTGATCTAGGAGGCTTAATATTGAATAAGCTCACTCCTTCTAGTTATTTCTTAACTCTAACTAGAAGTATGAACTCAGCTATTCTGGTTCAAAACTCCTCTCTAAGCTAATTGATTCAATCTGGTTTCTCTCAGCTTTTCACTGAATTGCTCTGTTTGGCCTAATACAAACTCAGGCTATTTGTTCTCATCTTCTGGCTTCTTCTTATTTTATGACTTCAACTGCCTCTGCTGCACGAACTAACTGAATCGACATGAACCAAGCTAAACTGAACTGAACTAAAGTCAATTCAACTCACCTCAACTCAAGTCAACTCTGTGCTGACTGATGAATTGAATTCAACTGAGTGACCAGAAATGACTGTTTCTTCCTGCGCTTATCTTTAAAAAGCCTTCATTCCCTGCCTGTTCTCCTGAACGTTGTGCTTAATCTATCTCTGATACATTCTGTCAAATTTTTCTCTGATTGGTCATTTCTCTGCCCCTCAATTAGACATTTTCAAATATGGTTGCTTCCTTCTACAAACTAACCTTAACTATATTGTTTAGCACTAAGGATGCGTACTAAGTGCATGTCTGTACTCCAGCAGAGCAGCCTTGTTGCTGGTTTATAATTCCTCCAAAGCCATATTTGTAAAGCCCTGCTAGGGCCCTTCACCAGACCCTCGAGGATTCTCCCTTACCCTCAAAAGTCATTGTTATTGGTTGATAAAACCATTGAGTAGGTATTTATTCATCTTTTCAGTATTCCAAATAAACTCAGAGCAACTAAGTCCTGGTTGCCAACAATTTTAAAGTCTACAGTTGTTGAATGTTTTATTATACTTAACAGTATTCAATCTTTCTTTTGCTGCTGCTAGAGAACAAATACTTCATTATTATAATGTGAAATAAAATTTGCTCTGTTAAAAATGTCTGTCAACAGCATAGCATTTCAGCTTCACAAAAATCCTAGGAGTAAAATATGGCAATGGTATGGACTGATATTATGTATGATGATATGGAAGCCCAGGGAGTAGTTAGAGCCAACTTATATTTACCTTTTTTAGCAAAGAAAGTGTTTGACTATGCTTATTTTAACTTATCATAACTTGCCACTTATTCTTTCTACTGTTACTCTGAAAAACGTATTTTCTATAACAATAATTCCAGCCTTTGTGTTTGATTTTCAGTTTTATGGTGGTATATGACAAAATTCTTACCTGCAAAGCTGCAAAGAATCTCTTCTAACTGGATTGATTTGTCTGAGAGTATCTCTCCTCCATCTTTACTTTTTGTTGTCCTTGAAAATAAAGAAGCCTAGTGAATTTGATCAGTTTTAGGGAATTTCTGAAGCTATTTTTGTTTGTAGAGGCTGTCTTAAGAAGCTTCCCTGAAGGATGGAATTTTTCAGTGTTTGAGGAAACTGCTACACAACCTAACTTTCTCAGAATTGAGAAGATGTCTGTGACCAAACACAAATCATTTGTTTTGATGACTATGAAATTCTATTATTTTATATTATTCATTCTATTTACACCTGAGAAAGATCTAGTTCACATAAGTCTACAGGGTTGTTTTGAACAATTATCAATGTTAAATTGATGGTGATTCCTCCACACTAGTGATCACACATGCAAGGAGACCCTATAGTGTCTTTTCTTCAGAAATTCACTGTGGTGTTAGTGATGTTAAGAAAGGAATATTGTATTATCCAGATTCTTATATACAGGTAAATATATCTAGTAATTGAGGGCTTACTGAAGTATGCCATTAATATTTGACGGTGGTCAAAACTGCATTATATAATATATGTGACAATATCATGGTTATGCCAAAATTATATAGTTTTTATTTCAACCCATCCCAGGAAAGAAGGCTTAAAACCAGCAGTCAGGCTATTCAGCAACTACAAAGGAAAATCAGCACATTTTCTTCATTCTTCTTTAAAATATTTTTGTATAAATATGCTGTTTGAGTCACAATTGGAAGCATTTTAAGCTTTCCACATGAGAGATGATTTAATAAAGTATTTTGTGAATAAAATAATTAAAATAATTCCATGTTGGCATAATACTCATCAATGTAATAACTGCAATTTCTTCCCTCTTCAAAATCTACTATGTCAAAAAAGTAAGAATTAAAGACATACGATGGAGGTTCTATTTTCCATATTTCCATCTGGCTTATGGATCCCATTTCTACAGAAGAATAAAGAATTTACTAAGAGTCATCTTTGTATCCAGGACTGTAATTTGTGCTAAGCCTAAACAGTTAACAAAATTGACAGAAGTATTTGTCTTTCAAGAATTGATGTCTTAGACCAAGAAGGAAGTCAATAAATATAAGTGTATGAAATACATTTATTTAAATGTTAATATGCTTCATAAATAAGAATACACTAAAGAAATGAGCAGATCATGCTTAAAGGTTGTCATCTATGTTGCACAGAGTTGTACTGATAAATTCACAAAGAAGGCATATATTGTCCGAATTGCTTAGGGTGATGTGTGAAATTTTTTAAGCTATGCATTCTTGGGCAACTTACTTTTTTACTTTTTCTAGCCACAGTTTTTTGTTTCTGATTTTATAATAATTTTCATTGCTAGATCTCATTTTAGTATTAAATGATCTGGTGTTAGTGTCACATGTATTACTAAAAGATTGTTAATAAATCATAGCTTTATTGAGAATATATTATTTTTATTGACTTGTTTGTTTGTTTCTTAGAGTAGAATATGTGTACAGTATTTGCATGCAGGTTAGAGAAAAACCCACAGGACTCAGATCTTTCCTTCTACCATGTGGGTCTTGGAATAGAATTAAGACTACCATGTTTGTGTAGAAGAATGCAGATGGATCCATGCTTATAAGCTTAAGTCCAAGTGGATGAAGGACCTCCACATCAAACCAGATGCACTCAAACTAATAGAAGAAAATGTGGGGGAGAATCTCGAACACATGGGCACTGGAGAAAATTTCCTGAACAAAACACCAATGACTTATGCTCTAAGATCAAGAATCAACAAATGGGATCTCTTAAAACTGCAAAGCTTCTGTAAGGCAAAGGAAACTGTGGTTAGGACAAAACGGCAACCAACAGATTGGGAAAAGATCTTTACCAATCCTACAACTGATAGAGGGCTTATATCCAAAATATACAAAGAACTCAAGAAGTTAGACCGCAGGGAGACAAATAACCCTATTAAAAAATGGGGTTCAGAGCTAAACAAAGAATTCACAGCTGAGGAATGCCGGACGGCTGAGAAACACCTAAAAAAAAAATGTTCAACATCTTTAGTCATAAGGGAAATGCAAATCAAAACAACCCTGAGATTTCACCTCACACCAGTGAGAATGGCTAAGATCAAAACTCAGGTGACAGCAGATGCTGGCAAGGATGTGGAGAAAGAGTAACACTCCTCTATTGTGGGTGGGATTGCAGACTGGTACAACCATTCTGGAAATCAGTCTGGAAGTTCCTCAGAAATTGTACTTTGAACTAACTGAGGACCCAGCTATACCTCACTTGGGCATGTACCCAAAAGAAGCCCCAACATATAACAAAGACACATGCTCCACTATGTTCATAACAGCCTTATTTATGATAGCCAGAAGCTGAAAAGAACCCAGATGCCCTTCAACAGAGGAATGGATACAGAAAATGTGGTACGTCTACACAATGGAATATTATTCAGCTATCAAAAACAATGACTTTATGAAATTCATAGGCAAATGGATGGAACTGGAAACTATCATCCTGAGTGAGGTAACCCAATCACAGAAAAACACACATGGTATGCACTCAATGATAAGTGGCTATTAGCCCAAATGCTCGAATTACAGACCACATGAAACTCAAGACGGATGACCAAAATGCGAATGCCTCATTCCTTCTTTAAAAGGGGAACAAGAATACCCTTGGGAGGAAATAGGGAGGCAAAGTTTAGAACAGAGGCAGAAGGAACACCTATTCAGAGCCTGCCCCACATGTGGCCCATACATATACAGCCACCAAACTAGATAAGATGGATGAAGCAAAGAAGTGCAGGCCGACAGGAATGGGATGTAGATCTCTCCTGAGAGACACAGCCAGAATACAGCAGATACATAGGTGAATGCCAGCAGCAAACCACTGAACTGAGAATGGGACCCCCATTGAAGGAATTAGAGAAAGGACTGGAAGAGCCTGAAGGGGCTCAAGACCCCATATGAACAACAATTCCAACCAACCAGAGCTTCCAGGGACTAAGCCATTACCCAAAGACTATACATGGACTGACCCTGGGCTTCAACCCCTTAGGTAGCAATGAATAGCCTAGTAAGAGCAAAAGTGGAAGGGGAAGCCCTTGGCCCTGCCAAAACTGCACGCCCAGTGAACGTGATTGTTGGGAGGAGGGTGGTAATGGTGGGGAGGAACTAGGGAAGTAAGAACCCCCAGCAAGGGCCACTGGTTCCTTGTGGTTTTTACATGTGGTCAGAGCAGACAAAGAGCACTGGCTCTCTACCCACTCCTGGAGCATCCAGAGAAAGGTTGACTCCCAGAGCTCTGCTGCAACAGGATCTCAGAGTCACAGGATCACAGAACACAGCATCACATAGATAGCTAGACACCCAGGAAATCTGACACAACCAGGCTCACAGGAAGGACAGGCTATCAGATAGACACAGAAAGGATAGTTAATACTAGAGATAGCCAAATGGCAAGGGGCAAGTGCAAGACCATAACAAACAGAAACAAATGCTACTTGACATTAGAACCCAGTCCTCCCAACACTCCCAGCTGTGGATACCTCAACACACCTGAAAAGCACGATTCAGATCTAAAGTCCCATCTCATGAATATGATAGAGGGCTTTAAGAAGGACATAAATAACAACCTTAAAAAATCCAGGAGAATACCAGTAAACAATAAGAAGCCCTGAAAGAGGCAACACATAAAACTCTTAAAGAAATACAGGAAAACACAAACAGGTAAAGGAATTGAAAAAAAACATTGATGATCTATAAATGGAAATAGAAACATTAAAGAAACACAAAGGGAACAACCCTGGAGATGGAAAGCCTAGGAAAGAGAACAAGAAACGTAGATACAAGCATCACCTACACAGTACAAGAGATAGAAGATCTCAGCCATAGAAGATACTACAGAAGATATGGAACAACAGTCAAAGAAATTGCAAAAAGCAAAAAGCTCCTAACTCAAAATATTCAAGATATCCAGGATACAATGAAAAGATCAAACCTAAGAATAATAGGTATAGGAGAGAGTGAAGACTCTCAGCTGAAAAGGTCAGTAAACAATTTCAACAAAATTATAGAAGAAAATCTTCACTACCCTAAAGAAAGAGATGCCTATAAACATACAAGAAGCTTACAGAACACCGAACAGATTGGAACAGAAAATAAATTCTTCCTGTCATATAATAATCAAAACACCAAATACATAGAAAAAAGAAAGAATATTAAAATCAGTAAAGAAAAATAGTCAAGTAACATATAAAGGGAGACCAATCAGTATTACACCAGACTTCTCAACAGAGACTCTAAAAGCCAAAGGATTTTAGGCAGATGTCATAAAGACCCTAAGAGAACAAAAATGCCAGTCCAGATTACTATACTCACCAATACTTTCCATTACCAAATAGGGAGAAACTAAAATATTCCATGACAAAACCAAATTTACACAATATCTTCCCACCAATCTATCCCTAAAGAGGATAACAGAAGGAAAACTCCAACATAAGGATGGAAACCACACCCAAGAAAAAGCAAGATACTAATCTTCTCAAAACAACACCAAAAGCAGAGAACCACATAAACATCATTCCACCTCTAACAACAAAAATAATAGAGAGCAACAGTCATTGGTCCTTTAGTGTCTCAACATCAATGGACTCAATTCCACCATAAAATGACATAGATGAACAGGCTGAATATGTAAACAGGATCCAGCATCTTGCTGCATACAGGAAACACACCTCAGTGACAAAGACAGCCACTCCCTCAACATAAAAGGTTGGAAAAAATTATTCAAAGTAAATGGTGCCAAGCTACATTCTAGAGTAGAAATTCTAGTGTATAGTAAAATAGACTTTCAGCCAAAAGTTATCAAAACGATGGGGAAGGATATTACATTCTCACCAAAGGAGAACTCCACCAAACTCTTGATTCCAAACATCTATGACTGAAAATCAAGGGCAACCACATTTGTAAAAGAAACTTACTGACATGCAAAGTACACATTGAAGCTCACACAATAATATTAAGTGATGTCAAAACCAATGGACAGATCATAGAATCAGAAACAGAGACATGGTGAAACTAACAGAAGTTATGAACCAAATGGATTTAACAGATATCTATAGAACATTTCATCATAAAACACAATAATATATCTTCTTCACATCACCTCATGGTAGTTTCTTCAAAATTGTCCACATAATTGGGTACAAAACAAGCCTTCACCAATAAAATAGATTGAAATAATTCTATGCATTCTGTCAGATTACAATGGACAAAGATTGGTCTTTAACAAAAACAAGAGAAAGCCCACATACACATGGAAGCTGAACAACTCTTTACTGTATGGTCAGGAAAGAAATAACTAAAGAAATTAAAGACTTTTTAGAATTTAAGAAGAATGAAGGCACAGCATACCCAAACATATGGGACAAGGTGAAAGAGCGGTAAGAAGAAAATTCATAGCTCTGACTGCCTCCAAAAAGAAACTGGAGAGACCATACACTTGCAGCTTAACAGCACATCTGAAAGCTCTAGAACAAAAAGAAGCAAATACACCTAAGAAGAATAGACTGCAGGAAATAATCAAACTTGGGGCTGAAATCAACCAAGTAGAAACAGAGAACTATACAAATAATTAGCAAAACCAGGAGCTGGTTCTTTGGGAAAATAAACAAGATGGATAAACCTTTAAAGAGACTAACCAGAGGGCACAGAAACAGGATTCAAAGTAAGAAAATCAGAAATAAAAAGGGAGATATAAAAACTGAAACTGAAGAAATTAAAAGAATTATCAGATCTTACTGCAAAAGAATATACTCAGAAAACTGGAAAATCTAGATGAAATGCTTGATATTCTACACAGATATGAGGTACTCAATCAGGATCAGATAATAACAGTCCCATATCTCCTAAAAATTAGAATCAGCCATTAAAAGTTTCCCAACTAAAACATCCAACCAAAAACATCCACAGGACCAGATGGTTTTAGTACAGAATTCTATCAAACCTTTAAAGAAGACCTAATACCAATACTTCTCAAACTATTTTATAAAATAGAAAAAGAAGGACCACTACCCAACATATTCTATGAAGCCATAGTTATGCTGATACCAAAACCACACAAAGACACAACAAAAAAGAGAAATTCTGCCCAATTTCCCTTATTAATATTGATGTAAAAATAATCAATAAAATTTTTGTAAACTGATTAATGAACACATCAAAATGATCATTCAACATGGTCAAGTATGCTTCATCCTAGGATGCAGGTTTGGGTAAGTATATGGAAGTCCATCTACATAATCCACTATATAGACAAACTCAAAGAAAAAACTATATGGTCATCTCATTAGATGCTGAAAAAGACTTTGACAAAATACAATGCCCCTTCATGTTAAAAAGTATTGAAGAGATCAGGAATTCAAGGTCCATTCCTAATCATAATAAAAGCAACACACAGCAAACCAACAGCCAACATTAAACTAAATGTAGAGAAACTTGAAGGAATCCCAGTATAATCAGGGACAAGATAAGGCTTCCCACTCTCCACCATAAATTCAACATAGTCCTGAAAGTTCTAGTCAGAGCAATCAGACAACAAAAGGAAGTCAAAGAGATATAAATAGGAAAGGAGGAAGTCAAGATGTCACTATTTGTGGATGATGTGATAGTATACATAGTGACCCAAAAAGTCCATGAGAGTACTCCTACAACTAAAAAATAACTTCAGCTAAATGGATATATATAAAACAAATATATATATATATATATATATATATATATATAAACTAAAGCAATAAGTAGCCTTTCTCTACTCAGGATAAAAAATTAGTGAAAGAATCCCTTTCTCAATAGTCAGAAATAATACAAAATACCTTGTTGTGACTCTAACCAAGCGAGAGAAAGATCTGTATGACAAGAACATCAAGTCTCTGAAGAAAGAAATGGAAGATCTCACAAGATGGAATTATCTCCTATGCTCTTTGGATTGGCAAGATTACCATAGTAAAAATGGCCATTTTACCAAAAAGCAATCTACAGACTCCAAGCAACACCCATCAAAGTTCCAACTGAATTGTTCACAGAGATAGAAAGAGCAATTCTCAAATTTATCTGGAATAACTAAAACCCCAGAATAGCAAAAACATTCTGAATAATAAAAGAACTTCTGGTGGATTCACCAACCCTGACCTCAAGCTATAATTCAGAGCAATAGTGATAAAAAACTTCATGGTCTTAGTACAGAGACAGGCATGTAGTTCACTGGAATATAATTGAAGACCCAGAAACGAACCCACACACCCATGTTTACTTATCTTTGACAAAGAAGCCAAAACCATTCAGTGAAAAAATAATAGTCTTTTCAACAAATGGTGCTGGTTCACCTGGAAGTCAGCATGTAGAAGAATGCAAGTCAATCAACTTTTATTTCCTTGTACAAAGCTCAAGTCAAAGTGGATCAAGGTCCTTCAGATAAAACAAGATACATTGAATCTAATAGAAGATAAGGTAGGAAAGAACCCCTAAAACTTTGGCACAAGGGACAATTTCCTGAACAGAACAGCAATGTCTCATGCTCTAAAATCAATAATCAACAAATGGGACCCCATAAAATTGAAAAGCTCATTAGGAAAAGATGTTTATGAACCCTACATCCAATAGAGGGCTAACATCCAAAATATACAAAGAACTCAATAAGTTAGACTCCAGAGAATCAAATAACCCTATTAAAATGTGATACAAAGCTAAACAGAGAATTCTCAACTGAGTAATCTTGAATGGCTGTGAAGCACCTAGAGAAATGTTCAACATCCTTAGTTATCAGGGAAATACAAACAAAAACAATCCTGAGATTCCATCTCACACCAGTCAGAATGGCTAAGATCAAAGACTCAGGTAACAGCAGATGCTGGTGAGGATGTGGAGAATGAGGAACATTTTTCCTTTGCTGGTGGCATAGGAAGCTCATACAACCACTCTGGAAATTAGTCTGGAGGTTCCTCAGAAAATTGGAAATAGTTATACTTGAGGACCCAGCAATACTACTCCTGGACATATACCCCAAAGATGGTCCAACGTATAACAAAGATATGTGCTCTACTATGTTCATAACAGACGTATTTATAATAGCCAGAAGCTGGAAACAATGAAGATGTCCCTCAATTGAGGAATGGATATAGAAAATGTGGTACAGTCACACAATAGATATTATTTATATATTTAATAGCTGATTAGCTATTAAAAATAACGACTTCATGAAACTCTTAGGCAAATAGATAGAACTTAGCCAGAAGAAATTTTTCTACACTCCTGGATTGTTTGATTGAGTCCATTTTGCAGAAGCCACTGTGCTCCTAAATATGCTGATGAATTTCAAAGTATAGGAACTAGTACAAGGGAGCATGTTCGTAATAAGACAACAGATATGTGTCTTCATTGAAGGTAGTACTGGTAGATTACCTTCCACGATATGTCAATAACTCAGAAAAAGATGAAAACTATTAGTAATATATATTTTAACAACTTATACTAATTTACAATAATAGTCTTTATATATGTGGCTTCATGGATGTTGCCATATCTAGGGATCCATCCCACCTGCAGACACTAAACCCTGACACTATTGTCGATGCCAAGAAGTGCTTGCTGACAGAAGTCTGGTACAGCTGTACCCTGAGTGGTTTTGCCAGAACCTGACCAATACACATGCAGATACTCACAGTCAACCAATGGACTGAGCATAGGGACCCCAATGGATGAGTTAGGGGAAGGACTGAAGGAGATTAAACATCAACCAACCAGATCCCCGAGAACTCCCGGGGATTAAACCACCAACAAAGAGTACACATCGAGGGACCCATGGTTCTAACTGCATATCCAACAAATAATTGGCTTATCTGGCATGAATGGGAGGGGAAACTTGGTCCTGAGAAAGCTTGATACCCCAGCTATTTCACTAGCATCAGAGGAAGCAGTTGCACAAGGGCAGAGTGAAGGCAGCCTGATAACACAGAGAGCAGTAACAAAGGAACAGATTCAGGAGAACATCAAGTACATGGTTTAGGAAACCATACTTCAAATGATCCTCCCACTTTCTCCAGTTCAGCACTTGCTTCAGGTTGTGATAAGTTGTCCCAATAATTTGGCTTGTTAATCTGGAAATGCATTCACCTTCTGCTTTTTAGTCTTGTATAGGGCCCTACATGTTGTTAGTGACTTTAACAATAGCAGTCCCCAGTCCTTATGCTGCAAATAGCAAAGGTGGGCAAACACATGGAGATGTTATCTTTTCTGCATTTTAAACTTCTAAAGAAGGATGAAAGCATATAAGAAATACTACTTTATAAGATGCAGTAGATGAGAACAAAGCCTTTTGAAAAAAAAGTCTACATTTATTCCTCTTTCTCATTTTAAAATAAAAACAAAATTAAACGAACTTGAGCCTCGGGACCACAGGTAAGACCAACTTTTCTGCTGCAAGAGACCTGCCTGGTGAACTCGGGACACACAGAGGCAGAATTCCTCTAGGACCAGGCACCTCCTGTGTTTACCGGGAGTCCCACACCTGCGGATCCCGGCCCGCAGCAGCTCTCTGCTCCCAGACCCCATGGGAGAGAGACCCCACCGCCTGGTCAGGTGGGCACTCCTGAGGCTGCAGAGCGGAAGAGACCACCAACACCGCCCACCCCTGCCCACATGCCTGGCCCAAGAGGAAACTGTATAAGGCCTCTGGGTTCCCGTGGGGGAGGGCCCAGGAGCAGCAGGACCACTGCGTCTGAGACACTGCCGGAACCTGAAGGAAACAGACCGGATAAACAGCTCTCTGTTAAAAGCACACAAACATAACCTCACATCAAATGTGAATATAACAGGAAGCAATAATCACTATTCCTTAATATCTCTCAACATCAATGGCCTCAACTCCCCAATAAAAAGACATAGATTAACAAACTGGATACGCAACGAGGACCCTGCATTCTGGTGCTTAAAGAAACACACCTCAGAGACAAAGACAGACACTACCTCAGAGTGAAAGGCTGGAAAACAACTTTCCAAGCAAATGGTCAGAAGAAGCAAGCTGGAGTAGCCATTCTAATATCAGATAAAATCAATTTTCAACTAAAAGTCATCAAAAACGATAAGGAAGGACACTTCATATTCATCAAAGGAAAAATCCACCAAGATGAACTCTCAATCCTAAATATCTATGCCCCAAATACAAGGGCACCTACATACGTAAAAGAAACCTTACTAAAGCTCAAAACACACATTGCACCTCACACAATAATAGTAGGAGATTGCAACACCCCACTCTCATCAATGGACAGATCATGGAAACAGAAATTAAACAGAGACGTAGACAGACTAAGAGAAGTCATGAGCCAAATGGACTTAACAGATATTTATAGAACATTCTATCCTAAAGCAAAAGGATATAATTTCTTCTCAGCTCCTCATGGTACTTTCTCCAAAATTGACCATATAATTAGTCAAAAAACGGGCCTCAACAGGTACAGAAAGTTAGAAATAATCCAATGCGTGCTATCGGACCACCACGGCCTAAAACTGGTCTTCAATAACAATAAGGGAAGAATGCCCACATATACGTGGAAATTGAACAATGTTCTACTCAATGATAACCTGGTCAAGGAAGAAATAAAGAAAGAAATTAAAGACTTTTTAGAATTTAATGAAAATGAAGGTACAACATACCCAAACTTATGGGACACAATGAAAGCTGTGCTAAGAGGAAAACTCATAGCGCTGAGTGCCTGCAGAAAGAAACAGGAAAGAGCATATGTCAGCAGCTTGACAGCACACCTAAAAGCTCTAGAACAAAAAGAAGCAAATACACCCAGGAGGAGTAGAAGGCAGGAAATAATCAAACTCAGAGCTGAAATGAACCAAGTAGAAACAAAAAGGACCATAGAAAGAATTAACAGAACCAAAAGTGGGTTCTTTGAGAAAATCAAGATAGATAAACCCTTAGCCAGACTAACGAGAGGACACAGAGAGTGCGTCCAAATTAACAAAATCAGAAATGAAAAGGGAGACATAACTACAGATTCAGAGGAAATTCAAAAAATCATCAGATCTTACTATAAAAACCTATATTCAACAAAACTTGAAAATCTACAGGAAATGGACAATTTCCTAGACAGATATCAGGTACAGAAGTTAAATCAGGAACAGATAAACCAGTTAAACAACCCCACAACTCCTAAGGAAATAGAAGCAGTCATTAAAGGTCTCCCAACCAAAAAGAGCCCAGGTCCAGACGGGTTTAGTGCAGAATTCTATCAGACCTTCATAGAAGACCTCATACCAATATTATCCAAACTTTTCCACAAAATTGAAACAGATGGATCAATACCGGATTCCTTCTATGAAGCCACAATTACTCTTATACCTAAACCACACAAAGACCCAACAAAGAAAGAGAACTTCAGACCAATTTCCCTTATGAATATCGACGCAAAAATACTCAATAAAATTCTGGCAAACCGAATCCAAGAGCACATCAAAACAATCATCCACCATGATCAAGTAGGCTGTTATGTTGTTATTAGTAATTGGATGTTTCCAATAAAATTTTGATTTTAATTGTCTTGAAAATATATGTGGGATTTTTAGGGGAATTGATAAAGATTTTTCAGAGCCACATATATTATAAATAACATATTTTTATGAAAAAGTTATATTCTCACCTATTAATCTCTACTGACATTTCATAAAGTTAATTTTAAATCTATTGGAAGAAGAAACCCTGTTGGTTTCTACTTGTTAGCTCCTTTTAAACATATTTTAGTCAATGGTACAAAGATTTTCCTTATTCTGTATTAGAGAACTCCATTTTCACCTCAGTTTTGTCAGCAGTAGTGGAGGATCAAGAATTACATATTCTTTTTGACATATGCTCTTTTTGTTAGAGCAATCCTTGCTGTTTTTCATTCTGATGCCTACTGTAAAAAGACTCCAATTTTAACCAGTGGAAAATTATATGTTTTTATTTCCAAAAATTTAGGCTTAGCCATCACTACATGGAATGCTTGTCATTGTAGGCACTTAAATTCTTTTAATTTTTTTTCTTCTTTTTTTTTTTTATTAACTTGAGTATTTCTTATATACATTTCGAGTGTTATTCCCTTTCCGGGTTTCCGGGCAAACATCCCCCTCCCCCCTCCCCTTCCTTATGGGTGTTCCCCTCCCAACCCTCCCCCCATTGCCGCCCTCCCCCCATAGACTAGTTCACTGGAGGTTCAGTCTTAGCAGGACCCAGGGCTTCCCCTTCCACTGGTGCTCTTACTAGGATATTCATTGCTACCTATGGGGTCAGAGTCCAGGGTCAGTCCATGTATAGTCTTTAGGTAGTGACTTAGTCCCTGGAAGCTCTGGTTGCTTGGCATTGTTGTACTTTTGGGGTCTCGAGCCCCTTCAAGCTCTTCCAGTTCTTTCTCTGATTCCTTCAATAGGGGACCTATTCTCATTTCAGTGGTTTGCTGCTGGCATTCGCCTCTATATTTGCTGTATTCTGGCTGTGTCTCTCAGGAGCGATCTACATCCGGCTCCTGTCGGTCTGCACTTCTTTGCTTCATCCATCTTGTCTAATTGGGTGGCTGTATATGTATGGGCCACATGTGGGGCAGGCTCTGAATGGGTGTTCCTTCAGTCTCTGTTTTAATCTTTGCCTCTCACTTCCCTGCCAAGGGTATTCTTTTTCCTCATTTAAAGAAGGAGTGAAGCATTCACATTTTGATCATCCGTCTTGAGTTTCGTTTGTTCTAGGGATCTAGGGTAATTCAAGCATTTGGGCTAATAGACACTTATCAATGAGTGCATACCATGTATGTCTTTCTGTGATTGGGTTAGCTCACTCAGGATGATATTTTCCAGTTCCAACCATTTGCCTACGAATTTCATAAACTCGTTGTTTTTGATAGCTGAGTAATATTCCATTGTGTAGATGTACCACATTTTCTGTTTCCATTCCTCTGTTGAAGGGCATCTGGGTTCTTTCCATTTTCTGGCTATTATAAATAAGGCTGCGATGAACATAGTGGAGCACGTGTCTCTTTTATATGTTGAGGCATCTTTTGGGTATATGCCCAAGAGAGGTATAGCTGGATCCTCAGGCAGTTCAATGTCCAATTTTCTGAGGAACCTCCAGACTGATTTCCAGAATGGTTGTACCAGTCTGCAATCCCACCAACAATGGAGGAGTGTTCCTCTTTCTCCACATCCTCGCCAGCATCTGCTGTCACCTGAGTTTTTGATCTTAGCCAATCGCACTGGTGTGAGGTGAAATCTCAGGGTTGTTTTGATTTGCATTTCCCTTATGACTAAAGATGTTGAACATTTCTTTAGGTGTTTCTCAGCCATTCGGCATTCCTCAGCTGTGAATTCTTTGTTTAGCTCTGAACCCCATTTATTAATAGGGTTATTTGTTTCCCTGCGGTCTAACTTCTTGAGTTCTTTGTATATTTTGGATATAAGGCCTCTATCTGTTGTAGGATTGGTAAAGATCTTTTCCCAATCTGTTGGTTGCCGTTTTGTCCTAACCACAGTGTCCTTTGCCTTACAGAAGCTTTGCAGTTTTATGAGATCCCATTTGTCGATTCTTGATCTTAGAGCATAAGCCATTGGTGTTTTGTTCAGGAAATTTTTTCCAGTGCCCATGTGTTCCAGATGCTTCCCTAGTTTTTCTTCTATTACTTTGAGTGTGTCTGGTTTGATGTGGAGGTCCTTGATCCACTTGGACTTAAGCTTTGTACAGGGTGATAAGCATGGATCGATCTGCATTCTTCTACATATTGCCCTCCAGTTGAACCAGCACCATTTGCTGAAAATGCTATCTTTTTTCCATTGGATGGTTTTGGCTCCTTTGTCAAAAATCAAGTGACCATAGGTGTGTGGGTTCATTTCTGGGTCTTCAATTCTATTCCATTGGTCTATCTGTCTGTCTCTGTACCAATACCATGCAGTTTTTATCACTATTGCTCTGTAATACTGCTTGAGTTCAGGGATAGTGATTCCCCCTGAAGTCCTTTTATTGTTGAGGATAGCTTTAGCTATCCTGGGTTTTTTGTTATTCCAGATGAATTTGCAAATTGTTCTGTCTAACTCTTTGAAGAATTGGATTGGTATTTTGATGGGGATTGCATTGAATCTGTAGATTGCTTTTGGTAAAATGGCCATTTTTACTATATTAATCCTGCCAATCCATGAGCATGGGAGATCTTTCCATCTTCTGAGGTCTTCTTCAATTTCTTTCCTCAGTGTCTTGAAGTTCTCATTGTACAGATCTTTTACTTGCTTGGTTAAAGTCACACCGAGGTACTTTATATTATTTGGGTCTATTATGAAGGGTGTTGTTTCCCTAATTTCTTTCTCGGCTTGTTTCTCTTTTGTATAGAGGAAGGCAAATGATTTATTTGAGTTAATTTTATACCCAGCCACTTTGCTGAAGTTGTTTATCAGCTTTAGTAGTTCTCTGGTGGAACTTTAGGGATCACTTAAATATACTATCATGTCATCTGCAAATAGTGATATTTTGACCTCTTCCGATCTGTATCCCTTTGATCTCCTTTTGTTGTCTGATTGCTCTGGCTAGAACTTCAAGAACTACATTGAATAAGTAGGGAGAGAGTGGGCAGCCTTGTCTAATCCCTGATTTTAGTGGGATTGTTTCAAGTTTCTCTCCATTTAGTTTAATGTTAGCAACTGGTTTGCTGTATATGGCTTTTACTATGTTTAGGTATGGGCCTTGAATTCCTATTCTTTCCAGGACTTTTATCATGAAGGGGTGTTGAATTTTGTCAAGTGCTTTCTCAGCATCTAATGAAATGATCATGTGGTTCTGTTCTTTCAGTTTGTTTATATAATGGATCACGTTGATGGTTTTCCGTATATTAAACCATCCCTGCATGCCTGGGATGAAGCCTACTTGATCATGGTGGATGATTGTTTTGATGTGCTCTTGAATTCGGTTTGCCAGAATTTTATTGAGTATTTTTGCGTCGATATTCATAAGGGAAATTGGTCTGAAGTTCTCTTTCTTTGTTGTGTCTTTGTGTGGTTTAGGTATAAGAGTAATTGTGGCTTCGTAGAAGGAATTCGGTAGGGCTCCATCTGTTTCAATTTTGTGGAATAGTTTAGATAATATTGGTATGAGGTCTTCTATGAAGGTTTGATAGAATTCTGCACTAAACCCATCTGGACCTGGGCTCTTTTTGGTTGGGAGACCTTTAATGACTGCTTCTATTTCCTTAGGAGTTATGGGGTTGTTTAACTGGTTTATCTGTTCCTGATTTAACTTCGATACCTGGTATCTGTCTAGGAAATTGTCCATTTCCTGAAGATTATCAAGTTTTGTTGAATATAGGTTTTTATAGTAAGATCTGATGATTTTTTGAATTTCCTCCGAATCTGTAGTTATGTCTCCCTTTTCATTTCTGATTTTGTTAATTTGGACACACTCTCTGTGTCCTCTTGTTAGTCTGGCTAAGGGTTTATCTATCTTGTTGATTTTCTCAAAGAACCAACTTTTGGTTCTGTTGATTCTTTCTATGGTCCTTTTTGTTTCTACTTGGTTGATTTCAGCTCTGAGTTTGATTATTTCCTGCCTTCTACTCCTCCTGGGTGTATTTGCTTCTTTTTGTTCTAGAGCTTTTAGGTGTGCTGTCAAGCTGCTGACATATGCTCTTTCCTGTTTCTTTCTGCAGGCACTCAGCGCTATGAGTTTTCCTCTTAGCACAGCTTTCATTGTGTCCCATAAGTTTGAGTATGTTGTATCTTCATTTTCGTTAAATTCTAAAAAGTTTTTAATTTCTTTCTTTATTTCTTCCTTGACCAGGTTATCATTGAGTAGAGCATTGTTCAATTTCCACGTATATGTGGGCATTCTTCCCTTATTGTTATTGAAGACCAGTTTTAGGCCGTGGTGGTCCGATAGCACGCATGGGATTATTTCTATCTTTCTGTACCTGTTGAGGCCCGTTTTTTGACCAATTATATGGTCAATTTTGGAGAAAGTACCATGAGGAGCTGAGAAGAAGGTATATCCTTTTGCTTTAGGATAGAATGTTCTATAAATATCCGTTAAGTCCATTTGGCTCATGACTTCTCTTAGTCTGTCGACATCACTGTTTAATTTCTGTTTCCATGATCTGTCCATTGATGAGAGTGGGGTGTTGAAATCTCCCACTATTATTGTGTGAGGTGCAATGTGTGTTTTGAGCTTTAGTAAGGTTTCTTTTACATATGTAGGTGCCCTTGTATTTGGGGCATAGATATTTAGGATTGAGAGTTCATCTTGGTTGTTTTTTCCTTTGATGAATATGAAGTGTCCTTCCTTATCGTTTTTGATGACTTTTAATTGAAAATTGATTTTATTTGATATTAGAATGGCTACTCCAGCTTGCTTCTTCTGACCATTTGCTTGGAAAGTTGTTTTCCAGCCTTTCACTCTGAGGTAGTGTCTGTCTTTGTCTCTGAGGTGTGTTTCCTGTAGGCAGCAGCATGCAGGGTCCTCGTTACGTATCCAGTTTGTTAATCTATGTCTTTTTATTGGGGAGTTGAGGCCATTGATATTGAGAGATATTAAGGAATAGTGATTATTGCTTCCCGTTATATTCATATTTGGATGTGAGGTTATGTTTGTGTGCTTTCATTCTCTTTTTTTTGTTGCCAAGACGAGTAGTTTCTTGCTTCTTCTAGGGTATAACTTGCCTCCTTATGTTGGGCTTTACCATTTATTATCCTTTGTAGTGCTGGATTTGTAGAAAGATATTGTGTAAATTTGGTTTTGTCATGGAATATCTTGGTTTCTCCATCAATGTTAATTGAGAGTTTTGCTGGATACAGTAACCTGGGCTGGCATTTGTGTTCTCTTAGGGTCTGTATGACATCAGTCCACGATCTTCTGGCCTTCATAGTTTCTGGCGAGAAGTCTGGTGTGATTCTGATAGGTCTCCCTTTATATGTTACTTGACCTTTTTCCCTTACTGCTTTTAATATTCTTTCTTTATTTTGTGCGTTTGGTGTTTTGACAATTATGTGACGGGAGGTGTTTCTTTTCTGGTCCAATCTATTTGGAGTTCGGTAGGCTTCTTGTATGTCTATGGGTATCTCTTTTTTTAGGTTAGGGAAGTTTTCTTCTATGATTTTGTTGAAGATATTTACTGGTCCTTTGAGCTGGGAGTCTTCACTCTCTTCTGTACCTATTATCCTTAGGTTTGATCTTCTCATTGAGTCCTGGATTTCCTGTATGTTTTGGACCAATAGCTTTTTCCGCTTTACATTATCTTTGACAGTTGAGTCAATGATTTCTATGGAATCTTCTGCTCCTGAGATTCTCTCTTCCATCTCTTGTATTCTGTTGGTGAAGCTTGTATCTACAGCTCCTTGTCTCTTCTTTTGGTTTTCTATATCCAGGGTTGTTTCCATGTGTTCTTTCGTGATTGTTTCTATTTCCATTTTTAATTCCTTCAACTGTTTGATTGTGTTTTCCTGGAATTCTTTCAGGGATTTTTGCGATTCCTCTCTGTAGGCTTTTACTTGTTTATTAATGTTTTCCTGTGCTTCCCTAAGTGTGTTCATGTCTTTCTTGAAGTCCTCCAGCATCATGATCAAATATGATTTTGAAACTAGATCTTGCTTTTCTGGTGTGTTTGGATATTCCATGTTTGTTTTGGTGGGAGAATTGGGCTCCGATGATGGCATGTAGTCTTGGTTTCTGTTGCTTGGGTTCCTGCGCTTGCCTCTCGCCATCAGATTATCTCTAGTGTTACTTTGTTCTGCTATTTCTGACAGTGGCTAGACTGTCCTATAAGCCTGTGTGTCAGGAGTGCTGTAGACCTGTTTTCCTCTCTTTCAGTCAGTTATGGGGACAGAGTGTTCTGCTTTCGGGCGTGTAGTTTTTCCTCTCTACAGGTCTTCAGCTGTTCCTGTGGGCCTGTGTCTTGAGTTCACCAGGCAGCTTTCTTGCAGCAGAAAATTTGATCTTACCTGTGGTCCCGAGGCTCAGGTTTGCTCGTGGGGTGCTGCCCAGGGGCTCTCTGCAGCGGCAGCAACCAGGAAGACCTGTGCCACCCCTTCCGGGAGCTTCAGTGCACCAGGGTTCCAGATGGTCTTTGGCTTTTTCCTCTGGCGTCCGAGATGTGTGTGCAGGGAGCAGTCTCTTCTGGTTTCCCAGGCTTGTCTGCCTCTCTGAAGGTTTAGCTCTCCCTCCCACGGGATTTGGGTGCAGAGAACTGTTTATCCGGTCTGTTTCCTTCAGGGTCCGGTGGTGTCTCTGGCAGGGGTCCTGCAGCTCCCCCACGGGAGCCCAGAGGCCTTATACAGTTTCCTCTTGGGCCAGGGATGTGGGCAGGGGTGAGCAGTGTTGGTGGTCTCTCCCGCTCTGCAGCCTCAGGAGTGCCCACCTGACCAGGCGGTTGGGTCTCTCTCTCACTGGGTCTGGGAGCAGAGAGCTGCTGCGGGCCGGGATCCGCGGGTGTGGGACTTCCGGTAAACACAGAACGTGCCCGGTCCTAGAGAAATTCTGCTTTCGTGTGTCCCAAGCTCACCAGGCAGCTTTCTTGCAGCAGAAAATTTGGTCTTACCTGTGGTCCCGAGGCTCAGGTTCGCTCGTGGGGTGCTGCCCAGGGGCTCTCTGCAGCAGCAGCAACCAGGAAGACCTGTGCCGCCCCTTCCGGGAGCTTCAGTGCACCAGGGTTCCAGATGGTCTTTGGCTTTTTCCTCTGGCGTCCGAGATGTGTGTGCAGGGAGCAGTCTCTTCTGGTTTCCCAGGCTTGTCTGCCTCTCTGAAGGTTTAGCTCTCCCTCCCACGGGATTTGGGTGCAGAGAACTGTTTATCCGGTCTGTTTCCTTCAGGGTCCGGCGGTGACTCTGGCAGGGGTCCTGCCGCTCCTGGGCCCTCCCCCACGGGAGCCCAGAGGCCTTATACAGTTTCCTCTTGGGCCAGGGATGTGGGCAGGGGTGAGCAGTGTTGGTGGTCTCTTCCGCTCTGCATCCTCAGGAGTGCCCACCTGACCAGGCGGTTGGGTCTCTCTCTCACCGGGTCTGGGAGCAGAGAGCTGCTGCGGGCCGGGATCCGCGGGTGTGGGACTTCCCTTAATTTTTAATTTAGTGGAAAAGTAGAAAATAAATCTGATTTCTTGTTGTATGTTATTATAAACTAAACAAAAGTAGAACCAGCAAGATAACCAGCAAGTAAAATTAATTCCCATTAAATCTGATTGTGGGACTTTGTGTCTGCTTCAACACCAGGGTGCCCTGAGCATGCTTCTCAATACAGGCACAATACAGTCTGTAATAGGAATCCTCAGTTCATGTTTTCCTGGAGAGAGTATAAGCACAGTTTGACTCTAATATTGTGTTCCTAGTCTTCTGTGTACCCAGGCACAGCTGGTGAACTTCTGGGAATTAGGAAAGCAGGTCATTGGTCCAAACTTTCCCTCAGAGTGCCCATGTACCAGACAAGAAGGGGAAGACAGGACAGGGGATTGAACCTGGTTTGGTTCCCAGTAAATGTTGAGAGTAAGGAGTGGTTAGAAGAGAGAAGGTCTTCTCTGGAAGATTTAGGCATGGCTCTTTATGACAATGCCTCTCATCCTAAGGCAATCCTTGATGAAGAGATGGTCCTTGCTAGTTCAAACTGCTTTATTTGAGAGTAGATGTGAATGCATATACTTTACTCAGGGTGAGCCAGGGATTAAATACCTTTTGCAAGAAGAATTGTCTAGGAAGAGAAGCTCATTGACTTAACTCTCAGGACCTATCATTAATATGGAGAACTCTAGGATTTTTTGCTATGTGTCTGATTGTCTTGGTTCTCTCAGAGAGGTGTTGTGGTTACGTGATACAGAGCAGGTATAGTTAGGCAAGGAGTTGGACACATTCTTACTGTTCTCAATTCTGAGATTGTTTGGGTCTGAGCTCACTCAACCTTACCAGGTCTTCTGTTTGGGGGCACGGTCCAATTATCCTACATCTGAATCCAGGGATTAGTATGAAGTGAGAGATGTGATGCCTGCATGCTCTCTTCTTACTTCCACCTATGTGGTGCAATATATACATCTACTCCCACACACCTCCACACAAATAAATAAATGTAATATTTTAATATTTTTAATTAAACAAAAATAGTTTAACCGTGTGTTTATTTCTCCTAAACTTCTGTCGATTAATAGAAAAGATAAAGAGCAAGTTAACTGTGAAGTAGATTTAAGAGAACTAATATCCTATAATTAATTATGTAAGGTAAAAATATAATATATGTAAATTTATGCTGTTTAAATCAGTAATGTATAGCAATGATACATAATAAGATATCCAATATTCATAAAATGGTAGACATTTAAATATAGTTCTTAATAATTATAACTACAAATATTCATTATTGATATGGTAACAAATAAAAATAGAATATTCATTAAACATTGAAAAGGTAAAATATCTACTTATCTTTTCATGAATTCAACCAATTAAGTGTGCTTGTAAATTAATGTTTATTGTTTTGCACTTTGTTTTCCATTTGTCTGACCTTTGTTGTTGAAAACAAATGTACCATGCATTTTCTTCTCATTATAAAACCTCACCAGCAGTAAAAGTACAAATAAATTTATGGCAGGGATAAGTAGGTCAGTATTTGAGAAATTGTAATGATATTTAAAGTTAACCTAATTCTTCTAATATATAGAACAAAATATGTTCATTTTACATATAGCTAAATACCTTTTCCAAAAATCATTCTTCTAAGTAATCTCACTTCTTTCTCAATACACAATCTTTCAAATAATTTTATACATATATATGCTAAAACATAGAGTATGTGGTTTTTTACAAAGTTATTATTTTGTTTCTACTTATATACCTTTTCATTGTGTTTTTCCACCACATAGTAAATTTCAAATAACAGCATGGTTGTTAACTTTCTCTTCAGTATGAGCTCATCCTCAAAGAAACAATTTTTGATACAATTGCCTAACAGTTAATATGTGATTAAAATTAAAGTTAGCTTTGTTAGTCAGTTTTCTTGTTTGAAAACAAAGGCCTGTGATAATCAACTTATAAAGCAAAATAAAACAGGACCATATTTTCAAAGATTTCAGTCCATTCTCAATTGGCCCAATTTTTTAGATGCGTAGCAAAGTAGGCCGTCATCACAGGGAAAGCATATGTAGATCAAAGTAGTGCCTGTCATGAGTACAATGTGATATATTAAGAAGGAGAATATCTCCTTCAAAGTTGCATTGGTAATGAGCCAAGGAGCTCCTCAAACATGAATTATCTTTTTTATGGTGAAAACTTTCAAAATAATTTATTATAGCTTCATGATAAGTAGAGTACATTATCATTATCTATAATCACTCTCCTGTGCAATAGCACAGCAGAGTTTCTTGCTCCTATTATGTTCTATTTGTCTGTGTGTCTGATTTTATGCTGTTAAATGCTATATTTATTAGCTTATGCTATTTGAAGAAAATAATGGGCTTCATTTACTTCCATGTCTATACTGAATGTCATGCTGGCTATGCAGCAATACAAGGCAAAAAAAATATGTCTATTCTATTGAAGTAATGCTATCTGCCTGGTGCTAGAGAAGGTCTAGGGTCCTAATATTAGCACTGGTCTGACAATAACACAATAACTGTGCTGTTTAGATGGATAGATTATGACAATAGCCCCTTGAACACAAAAGCTACTGACAAATTGACCACATCTGACTTCCCCAGTTATAATCGTCTTCTCCAAAAGATAGATATACCTGAATGTATTCTAAGGGTAGAGTTGATAGGGCTAAAATTCAGTCCTGCCCCAAATGTACACTCAATATTAACATTTTCTAAAGGTCTGCCCGAGGGAACTTCCATTTCTACTAGGGTACTTGGTTTCACCCAGAAAGGCCTGTGATTATTCTATGATCCAAGAAGATAGAGTCCTATAAACTTCATTGCCAGGGTTAGAATAAGGGATGTTAGAGGTAATAACCTTGTTGTCATTTATTAAGTATGCAAAATCTAGTATACATAGTTTCAGTCAATGAATTTTGAGTAGGGGTCATGAAAGAATAAAAAATGCAGCTAAGAAGTCAGAAGTTTAAAAAAGCCCCAAATACCTCAAATTCCAGACCCTGCCCTCTACCTGTACTAGCTGAACATAAAGTTAGATTAAAATCTTAGAGAATAATCGTGAGAAACAGGAAGCTCCTCCCAGGAACTGATGGACCATAAAGTTTAACAATCTTGAGAAACATAAAGCTCTTCCTTGTGATTTTTCATTAGTATTCTCGACACTTTCCAATGACACCATCCCTGCCCCCTTTAAATACCCTTTCTCCCAGCCTTTCGGGGTCGAACTCCACTGCCCCTGCGTGGGATATGAGTCTCGACCCCAGTGCACTGGTTCCTATCAATAAACCTCATGTTTATTACAGCAAGGACAGTCGGTCTCACGTGAATTCATCCCAAGACTTGAGTGAGGGTCTCCCCACTCCGGGGGTCTTTCAGTCACAGTGGTTTGTCTAGCACTGGATTTCTTTGTAGGTGATCTGATACTGTGATTTTAAGTGTAGGTCTTGAACTTAATTTTTTTTTCTTAACCAGTAATCATCTGTGTGCTGAGTTTTAGGGAGTTTGAAAACTTTGTTAGGATTATATTATTCTGACAGAGTACTTATGACAATCAATTTAAAGGCAAAAAGATTTACTTTTGCTTGTAGTTATGGAGCTGTCAGTTATTAAGCTTGTTCTATTGCTTTTAGGCTTGTGGCAAGTAAGAAACATCAGGATAGAAACAACTGGAAAAGATAAGTTTCTCATTTTATGGCAGCCAACAAACAGAAGAGGAAATAAGAAGGGTCTACAACACAGAGGGAAAGGATCTGATGATGAGATTGATCTCCATTGTACATGTCTTCAGGGACGTGTTTTCTCTAACCATGCTTCAACTAATAACTCATTTCAATGTGAATTAATCCATGGCTTAAAGATTAATGCTTTCATGACCTCTCACTGAGCATCTAACTAAGGATAAGTCTTTTTAAATTTTAGTATATTTCAAAATTACAACAGGGAAGAAAGTGCATTGGGAACTCCTTTTCTTTCACCTTGTTCAATGATCCTTTTAAAAACAAGTAGTATCATCTTTTACTTGACCTTTATATGCTGACAAATTTGTATGTAGATGGCCACTTTTGACATGTCCCTGGTAAGAAATTGTCCATTCTGATTCCTCTTCGTTTTTCATAATCTGTTCATATTCTTCATTTGATTTTTATTCAAAACTATTTTTCTTTCTTAATATTGAATTGTAATATTTATTTCTTTTGAACACTTAACTCCTAGTGATATTTAGATTGGAAATATTTTCTGCCACTGTATACACAATGTCTTCATTCTACTGTTTGTTGTTCATGGTTGTCTAAAATTTTCTAGTTTGATATGTATTCCAGTTCTCAGTTTTAGCTTACATTTCCTGTGCTATGGGGGTCAAATCTAAATTTCTTTGCAAAGTCAAATTAAAGCATTTTATATTTCTCCTAATTATTTTTAGAATATTGGATCATAATTTTAAGTAGTACATTTTATATTCATTCTGACATATGAAGCAATTTGTGTTTCATTTCATTCTTTTATATTTTGTATACACAATCTTCTAACATTGCTTACTGAAGAGATATTTATTTATTTATTTATTTATTTATTTATTTATTTATTTATTTATTTATATGTTGTACCATTGGTATCTTTGTTGACTGTAAGTGGCTGAGTGTATTGATTAATTCTGTATTCTACTTCTGATCTATGAATGGATTTTCATGCTACGCTGATTTGGTTTGGTTTATACAGTTTGTAATCAGCATAATGCCATGTCTGTTTTGTTTTCAAGATTGCTTTTGTTTTGGGCATTTCTTGTGGTTCTGCTTACACTTTAGTACTTTTTTTTTTACTTCTGTAAAACACCAATTAAAATTTTAATAGGGATTATATTGAACTTTTAGACTGTTCTTGGTAATATAGGCATCTCAGCAATATGATTTCCAATGTAAAAACATTGGCAAATTTTGATATATGCTTTCAATTATATTGTGTTTTATACTTTTTTTAAACATTTTTTAAAGATTTATTTATTTATTATATATAAGTACACTGTAGCTGTCTTCAGACACACCAGAAGAGGGCATCGGATCTCTTTACAGATGGTTGTGAGCCACCATGTGGTTGCTGGGATTGAACTCATGACCTCTGGAAGAGCAGTTGGGTGCTCTTAACCGCTGAGCCATCTCTCCAGCCCGTGTTTTATACTTTTATTTATAAAATTTTACTACTTTGATTAGATACATCATATCTATTTTCATCTTTTTATGCTATAAAAAGTTATATTGTTTAATTTCTTTTTCTATTTAAACAATTGCTATTTGGCATCTTTCTGACAGAAGAATAATGAAATTTGAGAACAATTGGAAAAATTGATGCTATAATAAGTGTTTGTCCTTGCAAAATCTATGGATAGAGCTATTATTAATTAAAATGAAAATGTCTATTGAAAAAGTATGTTTATGGGAAAAGAAGCAATCTTATTTCCATATTAATAAGTATTCAAGTGAAATTATTAAATAGGGCATTAGATAAATGTATGTCAAGAGTTCAATTGAGTTATTAAGGCTGAGGATAATTGACATTACAGCTATTGCAATATCTGACAAAATAGAAATCAAACCAATATTGATCTAAAGAGATATGGAGGCCACAACATACCCATCAAAGAAAAAAATCCTTCAAGAGAATATCGCAATTGTAAATATTTAAGCATCAAAGATAAGTGCACCCATGTTCACAAAAGGTAAAGATTTTACCTTAAATCATATATTCAACTCTCTTACACACTGATAGTGGGACACTTCAATTCCACACTTTCACCAATAGACAAGTCATCCAGACAAAACCTAGATATACAAATGCTAGAGCTAACTCATGTTATAAAACAAATGGACTTCATAAATATTTACAGAATATTTTGTCAAACAGAAGAGAATACAACTTTGCACCACATAGAACTCTCTTTTGTTATCTTTCTTTGGTAGTAAGCCTATAAATACAGAAACATATAATATAGCTATAAGGATATGCATATTTTACAGCCTAAAATACAACATATGTAGAAATAGAAATTTAAGAAATAAGTTTATTTAACTTTGGTATGTGGTATCTGTAGAAAATCATCCATTTCATCTAGATTTTCCAGGTCTGTTTTGTATAGGCTTTTGCAGTAGTATCTGATGATTTTTTGAATTTCCTCAATTTCTGTTGTTATGTCTCTCTTTTGTAAGACTCGAGAAAAGCCCACTGAGTCCTGAGTCTGGGATGTCCCACTCAGAGAGACACAGAAACAGAGAACGATGTAATAAACAAGAGGTTTTACTAATCCAGTGCACTAGGGTCATTCTGCAATCGGGAGAGAGGTGACCCCCAGGAAAAAAGGCACACAATTTTTATACCGTTTTGGGTGTACAAATTACATCAGCAAGGTTACAGTTTAAACTTATTAGCTAAGCATATTGTCCTTTAAATCTATTGGCTAGTAAGCATGATATACATTCAAGCTCTGGCAGGGAGATATCTTTGTCCCTGTAGAGGACTCCTATTGCAGTTGTGACACTTCTAGAATGGGATGTTTACTCAGCAAATTCTTGTGGAGTTCTCTGGCAGCAAGTTTTTGAAACATGATGTTTTCTAAGATAGCTTTTGTCTGCTTGATCCCCACATTTCACATTTTCATTTCTGATTTTGTTGATTTAGATATTGTTTCTGTGCCCTTTAGTTAGTTTGGCTAGGGGGTTATTTGTCTTCTTGATTTTCTCAAAGAACTAGCTATTGGTTTTGTTGAAATTTTGTATCATTCTCTTCATTTCTATTTGGTTGATTTCCATCCTGAGTTTGACTATTTCCAGCCATCTACTTCTCCTGCATGTGTGACCAAGCCAGCTCAGTCAGTCAATGAAGAAGTAAGTTTCATAGATGCAAGAAACAAAGCTATAAGAACGAAGTTCTGGGAATACAGGAGAAAGGTCTTGGTGGTCAGAGTGACCAGGCTTAATGAAAACTAGCCAAAAGATAAACAACTGTTCCCCCTACCCCTCCCTGTGGTAAATTCCAGGAACAACCATAGGGTGTCATCCTGACACTGCCCAACTACCCAGTTAACCCCCCTCTAACAGACGTGCCAACTTAGCCCTTTCCCAGTGATTCTCCAAGGACATGTGCCAGGCTGGATGAGGAAAGTATCTAACTGAGCCAAGAACAGCCTCTTGAGCCAGCCAGCCAATACCTGACCAGATCCTTTGTCCTGTGTATCACCAATGAGAATAGGCCAGCTAGCCCAGTTGCTGAAGTCTGCCCTCTGTAATGAATAAAAGTTGTGTGCTTTTTTGGGTTTGAGGTTGCCTCTTCCTGCGTGGATTAAAAAACCTCTTGCCATTGTAGCAGTCACCTAGTCAATCTGTGCTCTGTGGGTGGTGCTCCTGATGTAGGGCAATTTTGAGGGTCTTACAACATCAACAGGTTCTACAGGGCAGGAGTGAGGATTGAAAAGAAAAAAGATAATTAGACAACATTTAACATGACTCCAGTCAGTTCTTACGCTGAAGCAGATGTTTTATTTTTCCAATCTGCTTTTATACAACTTTAATTATATGCAGAATGATAAGATCTGTTCTGAGTCAAAGAATAAGCCAAGCTGATAAAAAAAAAAAAACAACCCTGTAAACACCTTTCTGGGGGCTAATCAGGATGACCAAGACAAAAGGACTGCCCCATGTGTTTCCAGTGGCCTTGCTCTGAGCTTTGCATTAACTCAAATGTAAATGTTCTTAATCAGGGCCCATTTCCTGATCCCAAGCCCAAAGCCAGATTCCTGCCATGGGCTTATTTCTTTTATCTTGATAGGTCAGATTCCAGGAAAGTGTCTAGAAGCAAAGCAAGTGCCCCCAAAAGGCTCTCTACAAGTGTGTTTGCTTCTTTTTGTTCAGGATCTCTCCAATTTCTTTATGAGGGCACTTAGTGCTGTAAATTTTCCTTTTAGCACTACTTTCATTGTGTCTCATAAGTTTGGGTATGCTGTAGCATCATTTTCATTGAATTCCAGAAAGTCTTTATTTCTTCCCTGACCAAGTTATTATTGAGTAGAGTTGTTCAGTTTTCTGGATATGTGGATTTTTGGTTGTTTTTATTGTTATTGAATGTTAAATCAAGAGCGGCTAAGTTATCTAAACAGACTCATATCCCCTAAGGGAATAGAAGTCATTAAAAATCTTCCAACCATAAAAAGCCCATGATCAGATTGCTTTAGTTGCATAATTCTACCAGATCTTCAAAGAAAACCTAATACCAACACTCTTCAAACTATTCCATAAAAGAGAAACAGAAGGAGCACTACCTAATTCATTCTATGAAACCACGATTACTCTGATACCTAAACCATAACTAATGAAGAAAGAGAACCTCAGACCAATTTCCCTTATGAATATTGATACAAAAATACCCAATAAAATTTTCACAAAATGAATCCAAGAACAAAATCAAAACCATTATTCATCAAGATCAAGTAGGCCTCATCCCAGGGATGAAAGATTGGTTCTATGTATGAAAATCCATTAAGGAAATCCACTATATTAACAAATTCAGAAAAAAAAATCACATGATCAGCTCATTAGATACTGAAAAAGCATTTGAAAAAATACAACTGTTGGGGTTTAAATCTTGGCTCGAACCCAGGCAGAACACACCAAAACAATGTGGTTCCATGTGGAGAGGTTTGATGAAAGAAGTGTAGAAGAAGGGAGAAGAAAAGGCCGGCCATGAGCATGTGGAGGGAAGGGGGATGGGGAGAGAAGGGACAAAGAGGAAGAGCAGAGAAGAGAAGAGAGCAAAAAGCAAGAGTAAGAGAAAAAGAGAGAGCAAGGAGGGGCCAAGCAGCCCCTTATATAGTGTCAGGCAGCTTATATGTTGCCAGGTAGCTGTGGGGATGGAGCTTAGACAGAATACTAACATTCCCCCATTTTGGTTTAATTTAAAAAGAAAAATTAGAGGCGATGGTGGAATAGGGTCATCATGATCTCTGACTATTTTCTGCTTGTTTTAGGATGTCATGTCTCTAGGGAGCCTAGAAAAGTGTGTTTGGGATGTTTGTCTGAAACACCCCTGAAGCGGGGAGACCCTCACGCAAATCTCGGGATGACGAAACCCCCCAAGAACTCACGAGAGACCTTCCTTGCTGTAATCACACGAGGATTGTTGATAGGAACCAGTGTACTGGGGTCGAGACTAGTATCCCACGCAGGGGTAGAGGAGTTCAACCCTGAGTAACTGGGAGAAGGGGTATTTAAAAGAAGAAACCACAACCTAAGGGGGTAGTGATAGTCTTAGTGGAAAATGTGAAAAATCACAAGGAGAAGTTTCCTGTTTCTCAAGATTGTTTTTAAGATTGTAATTTAACTTTTATGGTCAGTCAGTTCCTGGAGCAGAGTTGCTGAACCAGCCAGTGTAATCATCAGTTCTATAGTCAGTCAAGTTCCTGGAAGAGAGTCACTGAACTGGCTAACCTACATTTTTGGCTCTACTCTTTTTGCTTGGGGGTCTGAATTTTT
Organism: Rattus norvegicus; assembly: GCF_021556685.1. NCBI lineage: Eukaryota > Metazoa > Chordata > Mammalia > Rodentia > Muridae > Rattus > Rattus norvegicus. The sequence goes on along the minus strand of NC_141554.1, from coordinate 153,321,526 downwards.
TTTGGTCCTTCAGTCCAGTCTTAGAGTTGGCTGTTTCCTTGTTGTCCTGGGTCTGTGGAACCATCTGAGGATAGATCTGAAGGAACAGGTCCAAAAGACGTGTCTGTGTCTGTGAGAGGAGATTGAATATCTGAAGGTGGCTTCTCTGGAGCTCTCTAGGTACTGCCTCAGATCCAATTGGGTTTACTTTTCTGCATCTATTCTTGTTTATTCCCAAACTTGCTGGCATTCTTCAGGAAGTAAATTATTAGTAAGGATCATACGTCAAGACAGGGTAGGAATGAAAAATCTGCAGAGGATGGGAGAGGGGCGAGCACATGTGCACTCACATGTGCAGTTCAGGCACTGGCATGCGGATGGCGGTATGAGCACACTGGAAAGGACAGTGTGTAAGCTGTTTTTCTCGAGGCTGTCACAGGCTGAGTACAGGAGCAAAGATCCAAACAGAAAGAGAGCTTGCTTGCACAATGGTCTTGGCAAGCAGAATCCCTGGCAGTGAGCAAAGGACAGGGCCAGGCAGAGATACTGTTTTACACTTAGTGTAAATTAGACCAAAACATCCCAGGAAATAGGGACAGATGGTGAAGACCAATAGACCTGTGGGTGAGACTAGGGATTATTAATTGCCCCTACCAGTGCTGGGGCTACATTTACCAGTGCTCCTGAGCCAGAGAACAGCTTATCCAGGCATGGCCTTGCATTAAACTGTCTCAGAAAAAGGGGGGGCAGGGGGAGGAAAAATCTCACCCAAGGGTAAAGGTCCTAGAACGAGGGTCAGTGAAAGGATCCATCCCCAGGGGCTGCATAGCAGTACCTTCAAGCTCAAGAATGCTCCCCTGAGACCATATGTACATCATGGAAAGCCAAACTATGAGGTAAAGAAAGCCCACAGAGTTCGTGTAGGTCACCGCTCACCAGCATGTGCTTGAAGAGGACGGGCTCCTTGGCAGGCAGCTACAAACAGGGCATCATAGTGATGGGGAGGCCTGCTGGACTGACCAGACAGTACCTGGGACACAGGTTACCTTAGTGGGATGCCACAGGAAGTGAAACACAAAGAGGGGTTAGAGTGAAGGTAGATGAATGTTTGGGCATAAAGAACCTCCTTCTATTTACCACACAGGTTACCTCAATGGGATGTCACAGGAAGCAAAACACAAGAGAGTGGTTAGAGCAAAGGTATATGAATATTTGGACATAAAGAACCTCCTTCCAGGGCTGGAGAGATGGCTCAGCGGTTAAGAGCACTGACTGCTCTTCCAGAGGTCCTGAGTTCAATTCCCAGCAACCACATGGTGGCTCACAACCATCTGTAATGGAATCTGATGCCCTCTTCTGGTGTCTGAAGACAGCTACAGTGTACTCATATAAATAAAATAAATCTTAAAAACAAAAACAAACAAACAAAAAACCCTCCTTCCATTTACCAGACTGTCCACAGTAATTGTGAAGATCCCATAAAATTGAGGAATTTCTGGTAGCAGGAGAAGAGGGACCATGTGGTTGATGAGGGCCTGTCTAAGTGACCCATGTGGCAAGAACTGGCATCTTCTGGTGAACCATGGTGGGCAGCGGTTCACTCAGAATTCTGTATGTGCCAACTGCAGTAGCAACTCACTTAGTGAAGTCCTTAGTCCCAGAGCATCCAGCAGGAGGCAACGTCTAATGGCGGCAATCTAATTCTGGTGGTGTGCAAACTGTATTGTCAGCAGACACAATGGTTGGATGTGCAGCAGCGATCAGATGGTGTTTAGAGGTAGCAGTGTGCATCTGCATCCATCCTCACCACAGGCCCATGACAGCACACCACAGTCCACGGTGAGTGACGGTGACTGCGACCATGCCCCGAGGTCCCAGAGCAGGCTGTGTGGGCTGTTGAGGCGGAAGGTGGGAGGGGGTGCAGATCACACGGTGGGAAGGGCCTATTCTCTGCCTCAAGGACCTCCTTGCAGCTGTTGCATAGTGGCAGGGTGGTGGGGCGCCAGGTCATTCAGTCACAGGGAGATCAAATACTGCATACTGGTCACCAAGGTCGGGGTTTAAATCTTGGTTCGAGTCCAGACAGAACACACAAAACCAATATGGTTCCACGTGGAGAGGTTTAATGAGAGAAAAAGAGTAGAGGGCAGGAACAGAGGCTGGCCATGAGCACGTGGTGGGAAGGGGGGTTAGGGAGAGAAGGGACAAAGGGAAAGAGCAGGGAAGAGAGGAAAGAACAAGAGGAAGAGGAAGAGAGAGCGAAGAGGGGCCAGGCAGCCCCTTATATGTCAGGCACAGTTGGCTGTGCCAGATAGCTGTGGGAGTGGAGCTTAGACAGAATACCAACAAGAACACCCCTTCATGCTAAAAATATTGATGAGATGAGGAATTCAAGGCCCATATCTAAACATAATAAAATCAATATACAGAAAATCAACAGCCAGTATTAAATTAAATGGAGAGATACTTGAAGCAATCCCACTAAAATCTGGGACAAGACAAGGACGTCCACTCTCCCCATATCTATTCAATATAGTACTCAAAGTTTTAGCTAGCGATATAAGACAACAAAAGGAGGTCAAGGGATACAAATTGCCAAAGAAGAATTAAAGGTAACACTATTTTCAGATGATATGATAGTATGCACAAGTGACCACAAAAATTCTACCAGAGAACTTCTACAACTGAAGATCAACTTCAGCAAAGTGGCTGGATATAAAATTAACTCAACTTAAAAAGTATTTATTGGCATTCCCGGCCCGCAGCAGCTCTCTGCCCCCAGACCCTGTGAGAGAGAGACCCAACCGCCAGGTCAGGTGGGCACTCCTGAGGCTGCAGAGCGGAAGAGACCACCAACACTGCTCACCCCTGCCCACATCCCTGGCCCAAGAGGAAACTGTATAAGGCCTCTGGGCTCCCGTGGGGGAAGGCCCAGGAGCGGCAGGACCCCTGCCTGAGACACCGCCGGAACCTGAGGGAAACAGACCTGATAAACAGTTCTCTGCACCCAAATCCCGTGGGAGGGAGAGCTGAACCTTCAGAGAGGCAGACAAGCCTGGGAAACCAGAAGAGACTGCTCTCTGCACACACATCTCGGACGCCAGAGGAAAAAGCCAAAGACCATCTGGAACCCTGGTGCACTGAAGCTCCCGGAAGGGGCGGCACAGGTCTTCCTGGTTGCTGCCACTGCAGAGAGCCCGTGGGCAGCACCCCACGAGTGAACTTGAGCCCCGGGACCACAGGGAAGACCAACTTTTCTGCTGCAAGAAAGCTGCCTGGTGAACTCAAGACACAGGCCCACAGGAACAGCTGAAGACCTGTAGAGAGGAAAAACTACACACCCGAAAGCAGAACACTCTGTCCCCATAACTGACTGAAAGACAGGAAAACAGGTCTACAGCACTCCTGACACACAGGCTTATAGGACAGTCTAGCCACTGTCAGAAATAGCAGAACAAAATAACACTAGAGATAATCTGATGGCGAGAGGCAAGCGCAGGAACCCAAGCAACAGAAACCAAGACTACATGCCATCATCGGAGCCCAATTCTCCCACCAAAACAAACATGGAATATCCAAACACACCAGAAAAGCAAGATCTAGTTTCAAAATCATATCTGATCATGATGCTGGAGGACTTCAAGAAAGACATGAAGAACTCCCTTAGAGAACAAGTAGAAGCCTACAGAGAGGAATCGCAAAAATGCCTGAAAGAATCGCAAAAATCCCTGAAAGAATTCCAGGAAAACATAAATAAACAAGTAGAAGCTCAGAGAGAGGAGACACAAAATTCCCTGAAAGAATTCCAGGAAAACATAAATAAACAAGTAGAAGCCCATAGAGAGGAGACACAAAAATCCCTGAAAGAATTCCAGGAAAACACAATCAAACAGTTGAAGGAATTAAAAATAGAAATAGAAGCAATCAAGAAAGAACACATGGAAACAACCCTGGATATAGAAAAACAAAAGAAGAGACAAGGAGCTGTAGATACAAGCTTCACCAACAGAATACAAGAGATGGAAGAGAGAATCTCAGGAGCAGAAGATTCCATAGAAATCATTGACTCAACTGTCAAAGATAATGTAAAGTGGAAAAAGCTACTGGTCCAAAACATACAGGAAATCCAGGACTCAATGAGAAGATCAAACCTAAGGATAATAGGTATAGAAGAGAGTGAAGACTCCCAGCTCAAAGGACCAGTAAATATCTTCAACAAAATCATAGAAGAAAACTTCCCTAACCTAAAAAAAGAGATACCCATAGACATACAAGAAGCCTACAGAACTCCAAATAGATTGGACCAGAAAAGAAACACCTCCCGTCACATAATTGTCAAAACACCAAACGCACAAAATAAAGAAAGAATATTAAAAGCAGTAAGGGAAAAAGGTCAAGTAACATATAAAGGGAGACCTATCAGAATCACGCCAGACTTCTCGTCAGAAATTATGAAGGCCAGAAGATCCTGGACTGATGTCATACAGACCCTAAGAGAACACAAATGCCAGCCCAGGTTACTGTATCCTGCAAAACTCTCAATTAACATTGATGGAGAGACCAAGATATTCCATGACAAAACCAAATTTACACAATATGTTTCTACAAATCCAGCACTACAAAGGATAATAAATGGTAAAGCCCAACATAAGGAGGCAAGCTATACCCTAGAAGAAGCAAGAAACTAATCGTCTTGGCAACAAAACAAAGAGAATGAAAGCACACAAACATAACCTCACATCCAAATATGAATATAACGGGAAGCAATAATCACTATTCCTTAATATCTCTCAATATCAATGGCCTCAACTCCCCAATAAAAAGACATAGATTAACAAACTGGATACGCAACGAGGACCCTGCATTCTGCTGCCTACAGGAAACACACCTCAGAGACAAAGACAGACACTACCTCAGAGTGAAAGGCTGGAAAACAACTTTCCAAGCAAATGGTCAGAAGAAGCAAGCTGGAGTAGCCATTCTAATATCCAATAAAATCAATTTCCAACTAAAAGTCATCAAAAAAGATAAGGAAGGACACTTCATATTCATCAAAGGAAAAATCCACCAAGATGAACTCTCAATCCTAAATATCTATGCCCCAAATACAAGGGCACCTACATACGTAAAAGAAACCTTACTAAAGCTCAAAACACACATTGGACCTCATACAATAATAGTGCGAGATTTCAACACCCCACTCTCATCAATGGACAGATCATGGAAACAGAAATTAAACAGTGATGTTGACAGACTAAGAGAAGTCATGAGCCAAATGGACTTAACGGATATTTATAGAACATTCTATCCTAAAGCAAAAGGATATACCTTCTTCTCAGCTCCTCATGGTACTTTCTCCAAAATTGACCATATAATTGGTCAAAAAACGGGCCTCAACAGGTACAGAAAGATAGAAATAATCCCATGCGCGCTATCGGACCACCACGGCCTAAAACTGGTCTTCAATAACAATCAAGGAAGAATGTCCACATATACTTGGAAATTGAACAATGCTCTACTCAATGATAACCTGGTCAAGGAAGAAATAAAGAAAGAAATTAAAAACTTTTTAGAATTTAATGAAAATGAGGGTACAACATACCCAAACTTATGGGACACAATGAAAGCTGTGCTAAGAGGAAAACTCATAGCGCTGAGTGCCTGCAGAAAGAAACAGAAAAGAGCATATGTCAGCAGCTTGACACCACACCTAAAAGCTCTAGAACAAAAAGAAGCAAATACACCCAGGAGGAGTAGAAGGCAGGAAATAATCAAACTCAGAGCTGAAATCAACCAAGTAGAAACAAAAAGGACCATAGAAAGAATCAACAGAACCAAAAGTTGGTTCTTTGAGAAAATCAACAAGATAGATAAACCCTTAGCCAGACTAACGAGAGGACACAGAGAGTGCGTCCAAATTAACAAAATCAGAAATGAAAAGGGAGACATAACAACAGATTCAGAGGAAATTCAAAAAATCATCAGATCTTACTACAAAAACCTATATTCAACAAAACTTGAAAATCTTCAGGAAATGGACAATTTCCTAGAGAGATACCAGGTACGGAAGTTAAATCAGGAACAGATAAACCAGTTAAACAACCCCATAACTCCTAAGGAAATAGAAGCAGTCATTAAAGGTCTCCCAACCAAAAAGAGCCCAGGTCCAGACGGGTTTAGTGCAGAATTCTATCAAACATTCATAGAAGACCTCATACCAATATTATCCAAACTATTCCACAAAATTGAAACAGATGGAGCCCTACCGAATTCCTTCTACGAAGCTACAATTACTCTTATACCTAAACCACACAAAGACACAACAAAGAAAGAGAACTTCAGACCAATTTCCCTTATGAATATCGACGCAAAAATACTCAATAAAATTCTGGCAAACCGAATTCAAGAGCACATCAAAACAATCATCCACCATGATCAAGTAGGTTTCATCCCAGGCATGCAGGGATGGTTTAATATACGGAAAACCATCAACGTGATCCATTATATAAACAAACTGAAAGAACAGAAACACATGATTATTTCATTAGATGCTGAGAAAGCACTTGACAAAATTCAACACCCCTTCATGATAAAAGTCCTGGAAAGAATAGGAATTCAAGGCCCATACCTAAACATAGTAAAAGCCATATACAGCAAACCAGTTGCTAACATTAAACTAAATGGAGAGAAACTTGAAGCAATCCCACTAAAATCAGGGACTAGACAAGGCTGCCCACTCTCTCCCTACTTATTCAATACAGTTCTTGAAGTTCTAGCCAGAGCAATCAGACAACAAAAGGAGGTCAAGGGGATACAGATCAGAAAAGAAGAGGTCAAAATATCACTATTTGCAGATGACATGATAGTATATTTAAGTGATTCCCAAAGTTCCACCAGTGAACTACTGAAGCTGATAAACAACTTCAGCAAAGTGGCTGGGTATAAAATTAACTCAAATAAATCAGTTGCCTTCCTCTATACAAAAGAGAAACAAGCCGAGAGAGAAATTAGGGAAACGACACCCTTCATAATAGACCCAAATAATATAAAGTACCTCGGTGTGACTTTAACCAAGCAAGTAAAACATCTGTACAATAAGAACTTCAAGACACTGAGGAAAGAAATTGAAGAAGACCTCAGAAGATGGAAAGATCTCCCATGCTCATGGATTGGCAGGATTAATTTAGTAAAAATGGCCATTTTACCAAAAGCAATCTACAGATTCAATGCAATCCCCATCAAAATACCAATCCAATTCTTCAAAGAGTTAGACAGAACAATTTGCAAATTCATCTGGAATAACAAAAAACCCAGGATAGCTAAAGCTATCCTCAACAATAAAAGGACTTCAGGGGGAATCACTATCCCTGAACTCAAGCAGTATTACAGAGCAATAGTGATAAAATAGTGCATGGTATTGGTACAGAGACAGACAGATAGACCAATGGAATAGAATTGAAGACCCAGAAATGAACCCACACACATATGGTCACTTGATTTTTGACAAAGGAGCCAAAACCATCCAATGGAGAAAAGATAGCATTTTCAGCAAATGGTGCTGGTTCAACTGGAGGTCAACATGTAGAAGAATGCAGATCGATCCATGCTTATCACCCTGTACAAAGCTTAAGTCCAAGTGGATCAAGGACCTCCACATCAAAGCAGACACACTCAAACTAATACAAGAAAACCTTGGGAAGCATCTGGAACACATGGGCACTGGAAAAAATTTCCTGAACAAAACACCAATGGCTTATGCTCTAAGATCAAGAATCGACAAATGGGATCTCATAAAACTGCAAAGCTTCTGTAAGGCAAAGGATACTGTGGTTAGGACAAAACGGCAACCAATAGATTGGGAAAAGATCTTTACCAATCCTACAACAGATAGAGGCCTTATATCCAAAATATACAAAGAACTCAAGAAGTTAGATCGCAGGGAAACAAATAACCCTATTAATAAATGGGGTTCAGAGCTAAACAAAGAATTCACAGCTGAGGAATGCCGAATGGCTGAGAAACACCTAAAGAAATGTTTAACATCTTTTGTCATAAGGGTAATGCAAATCAAAACAACCCTGAGATTTCACCTCACACCAGTGAGAATGGCTAAGATCAAAAACTCAGGTGACAGCAGATGCTGGCGAGGATGTGGAGAAAGAGGAACACTCCTCCATTGTTGGTGGGATTGCAAACTGGTACAACCATTCTGGAAATCAGTCTGGAGGATCCTCAGAAAATCGGACATTGAACTGCCTGAGGATCCAGCTATACCTCTCTTGGGCATGTACCCAAAAGATGCCCCAACATATAAAAAAGAGACGTGTTCCACTATGTTCATTGCAGCCTTATTTATAATAGCCAGAAGCTGGAAAGATCCCAGATGCCCTTCAACAGAGGAATGGATACAGAAAATGTGGTACATCTACACAATGGAATATTACTCAGGTATCAAAAACAACGACTTTATGAAATTCGTAGGCAAATGGCTGGAACTGGAAAATATCATCCTGAGTGAGCTAACCCAAACACAGAAAGACATACATGGTATGCACTCACTGATAAGTGGCTATTAGCCCAAATGCTTGAATTACCTTAAATGCCTAAAACAAATGAAACTCAAGACAGATGATCAAAATGTGAATGATTCACTCCTTCTTTAAAAGGGGAACAAGAATACCCTTGGCAGGGAAGAGAGAGGCAAAGATTAAAACAGAGACTGAAGGAACACCCATTCAGAGTCTGCCCCACATGTGGCCCATGCATATACAGCCATCCAAGTAGACAAGATGGATGAAGCAAAGAAGTGCAGATCGACAGGAGCCGGATGTAGATCGCTCCTGAGAGACACAGCCAGAATACAGCAAATACAGAGGCGAATACCAGCAGCAAAACACTGAACTGAGAATAGGTCCCCTATTGAAGGAATCAGAGAAAGAACTGGAAGAGCTTGAAGGGGCTCGAGACCCCATATGTACAACAATGCCAAGCATCCAGAGCTTCTAGGGACTAAGCCACTACCTAAAGACTATACATGGACTGACCCTGGACTCTGACCTCATAGGTAGCAATGAATATCCTAGTAAGAGCACCAGTGGAAGGGGAAGCCCTGGGTCCTGCTAAGACTGAACCCCCAGTGAACTAGACTGTTGGGGGGAGGGGGACAATGGGGGGAGGGTGGGGAGGGGAACACCGATAAGAAAGGGGAGGGGGGAGGGGGATGTTTGCCCGGAAACTGGGAAAGGGAATAACACTCGAAATGTATATAAGAAATACTCAAGTAATAATAATAATAAAAAAAAAACAAAAACAAAAAAAAAACGAGTTTATGAAATTCGTAGGCAAATGGTTGGAACTGGAAAATATCATACTGAGTGAGCTAACCCAATCACAGAAAGACATACATGGTATGCACTCATTGATAAGTGGCTATTAGCCCAAATGCTTGAATTACCCTAGATCCCTAGAACAAACGAAACTCAAGACGGATGATCAAAATGTGAATGCTTCACTCCTTCTTTAAATGAGGAAAAAGAATACCCTTGGCAGGGAAGGGTGAGGCAAAGATTAAAACAGAGACTGAAGGAACACCCATTCAGAGCCTGCCCCACATGTGGCCCATACATATACAGCCACCCAATTAGACATGATGGATGAAGCAAAGAAGTGCAGGCTGACAGGAGCCGGATGTGGATCGCTCCTGAGAGACACAGCCAGAATACAGCAAATATAGAGGCGAATGCCAGCAGCAAAACACTGAACTGAGAATAGGTCCCCTATTGAAGGAATCAGAGAAAGAACTGGAAGAGCTTGAAGGGGCTTGAGACCCCAAAAGTACAACAATGCCAAGCAACCAGAGCTTCCAGGGACTAAGCCACTACCTAAAGACTATACATGGACTGACCCTGGAATCTGACCCCATAGGTAGCAATGAATATCCTAGTAAGAGCACCAGTGGAAGGGGAAGTCCTGGGTCCTGCTAAGACTGAACCCCCAGTGAACTAGACTATGGGGGGAGGGCGGCAATGGGGGGAGGGTTGGGTTGGGAACACCCATAAGGAAGGGGAGAGGGGAGGGTGATGTTTGCCCGGAAACCAGGAAAGGGAAGAACACTTGAAATGTATATAAGAAATACTCAAGTTAATAAAAAAAAAGTATTTATTTATTTTATGTATGTGAGTACACTGTCACTGTCTTCAGACACACCAGAAAAGGGCTTTGTAGCCCATTCGAGACGATTGTGAGCTACCATGTGCTTGCTAGAAATTGAAATCAGGACCTCTGGAAGATCAGCCTATGCTCTTAACCACTGAGCCAGCTCCCAGGACCCAATGGGGATGACTTTAGCAAAATATACAGTAAAAGTGAGATAGAACCTATAGGGGTCACCTTTAGTAGATAGGCATGACATCCAGTTGAGGGATGGGATGACCTACCCATCTCAGAATTGCTAACACTGTCCAAAGGAAAGACAGGGACAAAAAAAAAATGGAAAAAAGACTGTAGGAAAAGCTATCCAGAGACTGTCCCACCTAGGGATCTATCTTTTTCACAGACACCAACCCCTGACACCATTGCTGATGCCAAGAAGTGCTTGCTGATAGGAGTCTGGTATATCTGTTCGTTTAGAAGTTCTACAAGGACCTGACCAAAACAGATGCACATATTCACTGCCAACCATTGAAATGAGTCTGGGGACTCCAATAGAAGAGCTAGGCAAAGAATTAAAGGAGCTGAAGAGGATTGCAACCCCACAGGAAGAATAATATCAACTAACCAAATCACCCAAGGGTCCCAGATAATTAACTACAAAGCAAAAAATATACATGGAGGGATCCATGGCTCCAGATACATAGGTAGAAGAGGATGGCATTATCTTACATCCATGGGAGGAAAGCCAGTGGTTCTGTAGAGGCTTGATGCCTCAGGATAGGGACACGCTAGAATGGTGAGGTGGGAGGTAGGAAGTGGGTAGAGGAGCACCCTCACAGAGGCAAAAGGGAGAGGGGAGAGGGGAATGGGATTAGGGTTTATGGAGGGGTAACCTGGAAGGGAGATACCATTTAAAATGTAAACAAATAAAATGATTAATTAAAAAAATGAAAAAATAATTCAAACAAATGAGTAGCTCTCCTTTATACAAATGATAAACAGGCTGAGAAATAAAATAAGGAAACAAACCCTTCAAAATAGTCACAAATAATATAAAATGGGTTGCGGTAACTCTAACCAAACAAATAAATCTCTGTAGAAGAACTTCAAGTATCTCAAGAAATGGAGGAAAACCTCAGAAAATGGATAGATCTCCCATGCTCATTGATCTATAGGATTAACATAGTAAAAATGGCCATCCTACCAAAAGCAATGCACAGATTCAGTGCAATCCCTATCAAAACCCCAACACAATTCTTTAAAGACATGGAAAGAGCAACTCTCAAATATATGTGGAAAAACAAAAAACTCAGGATAGCCAAAACAATTCTTAACAATAAAAGAGCTGGGGGAATCACCATCCCTCACCTCAAGCTCTACTACAGAGCAATAGTGATTTAAAAAAGTGCATGGTATTAGTGCAGAGACAGATAGGTTGATCAATGGAACAGAATTGAAGAGCCAGAAATAAAACCACATACTTAAGGATGCTTCATCTTGCAATCAAGCCAAATTTATGCGATGGAGAAAAAATAACTTCAATAAATGGTGCTGGTCAAACTTGTAGTCAGTATGTAGAAAAATGAAAATAGACCCATATTTTTCATCTTGCAAAAAGCTCAAGTCCAAGTGTATCCACGACCTCAACATAAAACTATATATAATAAACCTAATAGAAGAGAAAGTGGGAATAAGGCTTGAACTCATTGGTACCATGAGAAATTTCATGAACTGAACTGCAATGGCTCAGGCTTTAAGATCAGGAATTGATAAATGGGACCTAATGAAACTGAAGAGCTTCTATAAGGCAAAGGACATAGTTAATAGGACAAATCAGTAATCTACAGACTGGGAAAAAACTTCACTAACTCCACATCTGACAGCTGGCTTACATCCAAGGTATGTATGAAGAACTCCAGAAGCTACCATCCAAAAAAACCAAACTACCCAATCAAAAATGGAATATAGAGATAAAAAGAAAATTCAAAACAGAGAAATCTAGAATGGCAGAGAAACACTTACAAAAATGTTCAAAGCTCTTAGCTATCAGAGAAATGCAAATCAAAATGACCATGAAATTTGACCTTACACCAATCAGAATGGCCTAGATAAAAAAAATCAACTGACAGCACATGTTGGGAAAGATATGGAAAAAGTGGAGCACTCCCTTGTTGCTGGTTGTATTGCAAACTGGTACAACCACTCTGGAAATCAGCCTGGAGGTACCTCAGAAAATTGGAAATAGTACTACCTGAACACCCAGCTATATAACTCTTGCACATATGCCCAAGAGGTGTCCCACCATGCCATAGGGGCACATGCTGCACTGTGTTCATAGCAGCCAGAAGCTGGAAACAATACAGATGTCCCACAACTGAAGAATGGATTCAGAAAATGTGGTTCATTTACACAATGGAATACTATTCCGCTATTAAAAATGAGGACATCTTGAGTTTTGCAGACAAATGAATGGAACTAGAAAATATCTTTTTGTGTGAGGTAACTCAGACCCAAAAAGACCTGCATAGTATACACTCATTATTAAGTTTATACCAGCCAAAAATGTACAGAATACCCAGGATACAATCCACAGACCTCAATAAGGTTAACATTCAGAAAAGCCTAAGTGAGGATGCTTCAGTCCCACTTGGGAAGGTGACCTGGGTGGGAGAATGGAGGGGTAGAGGAAAATGGGAACATTATGAGAAGTTGGGAGGTGAGGAGACTAGAGTGAAGTCTTGAGGACGAGCAGAATGAATGAAAATATCCAACATGGGGGTCGGGGGAGGTGGGTTGAGATGTTTGGGGACTGTCTAGAGAGTATCAGAGACAGGGGAGGTAAGAGACTCATTACTCAAAGGGAGAGACCTTAGATGAAATGCCAAAATGTTGGCAGGGAGAACTCATAGAATCTACCTACAGTACAGATACAGGGCATCAAATGGAGGGATAGGGTTGCCAACCTACAGTCACAGTCAAAACTTCTGACCCAGAATTCTTTCTTCCTATAAGAACTAGGGGGACAAAAATGGAGATGAGACTGAGGGAAAGGCCATCCATTGTCTGATCCAACTGGGTATCCATCTCATGAGGACGCTCTGGGGCCTGACACTATTCCTTATGCTATGGTGTGCTTACAGACAGGAGCCTAGTGTGGCTGTCCTCCGAGAGGCCAAACCACCAGTTTACTGAGAAAGATGCAGATATTACACCCGACCATTGGACTGAAGCCAGGTATGGTTAAATTAGGGAAAGGCTGGAAGAAGTTGAGGAGGAGGGTGATTCCATAGGAAGACCAGCATTCTCAACTAAGCTGGAACCCTGAGATCTCTCAGACACTAAGCCTCCCACAAGGCATACATGAGCTGGTCTGAGGGCCCATATACGTATACAACAGAGGACTGCTTGGTCTGGCCTCTGTGGAAGAAGATGTGCCTAACCCTCTAGAAACTTGAGGCCCCAGGGAGCGAGGAGGGCTGGTGTTGTGGGAAACATCTTCTTGAAGACAGGGGTAAGGAGTAATGGGATGAGAAATTGTGGGAGGCTGGACTGGGAGAGGGGGCAATGGCTGGATTATTAATAAATAAGTAAATAAATAAATAATGCTAATTGTATCAATATACAGAGTAAATCAAGTAGATTATGCTCCTAACATGTAATGTGGTTATAAATAGAATCTTTTATACTTTAAAACTTGGCCACTGATACATATGTATATTAATAAATACAATTATATGCTTCATATCTCAATACTTTTAATGATAAATGCTTTAATGTAATAATAGTGTGATTTAGGGCATCTGAATGAAAGATCAAAATTATTTTGGGACCATGAGGAGAGACAGTTTTGGTAAACATTGTAGATAACAGTATCTTATTCTATGGTGAAAACATGAGACTAATTTGTACTTCCAATTTAGAAATAGGAAAAAATTTAACTCTAATAAAGCTACCTCAAGGTAAATGCATAAGTGAGTGAACAGATAAAAATGTGGTCACAAATGAATGATGAAAAACATATCCCATGAGATATGTAATAAAATTTTAAGGTAAATGCTAATTGTTACAGGTAGTAGGAGAAATTAAAATGTGAGCTACTAATAGTGTATTCATTAAAAACTTTATCATACTATACACATTCATTCAGGGTCCAGTCATAACCTTTTTTATTTCCTTTTCCTGCTAATCAATTTTGTTCTAACATAATTTTTCTAACACAATTGTTTTGAAAAAAGATCTGTGAATATTAATAGGTACAACCATATCTATCCAAGAGAATGACATTTTTAAATATACACCAACAATGATTGTCACAGCAAAGTTTTGAAAAGACAATATTATTACATTGATAAAACTAAATATATGCTTACATATCTATGATTTTGTGTGAATACTTACTAGCGCCTTAGAAAATTTAAAGACAAGTCTAAATCCTGTCTTACTACTAATTTCTTTAACATTATAGTCTTTGTGAGAGTTGAATTCAAACCTAGGTAAGCATCTGTGTCTAATCTTCATATCCAGAAGAATGAGTAGATAGATGAGTAAGAAGGAATAAAAAACAAGGAATGGCGTAGAGATACAAAGATAACATACGGTTTTGAAAACAGGATTTCTTGGTTATTAAAGAAAGTAATGTGAAAGATTTTTTTTCTAAACATAACGTTAAGTGGAAATTTAGTTGGAAGAAAAAATGAGTCTGAAGGGAGTCACAAGCAATATGTTCACAGATCTTAATAGTAATGAGTTAGAGTATATGAGAGGATTTTAGGTAAAACTTGAAAAGTACACGTCTGAGAAGTTGCTTGTTTGATAAAGATAGGAGAGCTGAATACCCAGTTATGCACACCTGAGCAGATAATTAGTCTTTGCGACTGTTAACATTGACTCAATCAAGACCATTATGTCAGTTATGGCTATAGAATATAGAGTCATATGTCTAGATTATAGACCTCAAACAAGGTTTTCAAACTCTTTTGTTATCAGATTGATTATAAAATGGAGGACTGAAATAGTGCCTCTAACCTAAGTTAGTTTGATTAGTCTTCATTTTGCTATGCAACACACACAAAGAGCAGTGCCTATAGAACTCAAATTATGAAATAAATATTAGTTGCTATTAATTTTAAACATATTAGTTGTGATGGTAAGAACAAAGTGTTACATTATTATTCAATTAGTACTAATTTAAAGAAATATTTGTAAATTTTTACAAACTTGACTCACATAGGAGAAAAGGGTTCCATGTCCAGAGAAAATGCTGCAGCATAGTGTTTTAGAAACTGGTGACAGGCAAGATTCATTTTTGTGTGCTACTTAAAGCACTAAGGACCCATAGACTAGAAAGGGAGATAAAAATATAAATCAAATAAATAGGTTATATCATAGTTTAGAAGAAAGAAATTTCTCCTCCGTAGCTTATTTAGAAAATGTTTTATTCCATCCATTAGTTGTCAGACTGTAACAGACATAAAAGACCTTTTTTAAAAAAAAGTCATCTCACCTTCTCCAGCACATTATTTTCTGATTGATAATACTGATTCCAAAAATGAGTGCTCACTATTCATGTATACATGCAGAAGTGCTTTGATTCTTATATAAGGAAGAGGAACTGAATCTTCCCTCATCTGAGGTTTTAATCATGCTAAGAAACCTGAAGCATAAGATAAAATGATGTGCTTAAAAAGTCACCAGATATTTGTTTGTTCATGCTATTTTGTGACAAATGTATTATAAGAGTATTTTAAATATAAAATTGTAAAATCTTGATACCACAATCCTATACACTGTTTTATATCAGTCATCAAGTTTCTTATTCTTCCATCAAAAAACTTTAGCATGTGATAAATATATCAACCTGCTGATTTTTACATATTTGTTTAAAACTTCAAACTTTTATTCTTTACTATGTATTTGATTTGATATAAGTTTTTATTCGACTGAGAACCACTGAGTAGTTTCTTGACTCTTGCTAAAGCTGAAATGTGTCCCTGTATTTTAACAAAAGTTTGAGCATGCAAAAACTACTCTTTAAGTGTATATACAAATGAACTGATGAATGAACTTCATTTCAGTCACTAAGCAAGGAAAATGAGCATCAGTAGAAATTTTATGCATCAAGCATTAGAACCCTTGCATTATATACTACACTCAGATTTAAATATTGCCTCAGAAACATGGGGCATTTTAACATATTTTTACAGCATCTATTGTTTTGTGTATTCAATATTAAAATGTTGGGAGACTGTTCTATACAACAGGGGAATAAGAAGTTGTATTAATTGTTGACAATCTTGAGATAAGAAAGATCATTTTAGAACCACATTATTGAGTTATTGTTCTTGATATTGATGATTTCTGACAATTTCTGATCATTACACTTAGCCATTAAGACCAATTCTGTTATATTAATATTAAAATATATACAGTATCAATTAAAAACTTAGTATGAGGTACTCATGTATTAAATGATTTAAGTTTTTAATAATTTGGCCCCATGATAATCTATGAAATAACCTATATTTCTAGCATTACAAAATTCCCAAAATGAAAACCAATTAAACAGTAAATGTTTCAGCTGTTAAGTACTATGATAAAATTATAACTCCCGGTAAAAAACTGTGTCAATTGAAAGAATAAATAGGATAAACAGCTTGGGGACCTCTCTGGAGTCCGTAGTAACTGCTTAAACTTAGGATAACTTAGTTCACACTGGAAAGTTAAGATTAAAGGATAAAATCAAGTGAGACAAGATTCAGAAGACCAGTCTTCTCAAACATAGAAACCCATATGTTCTTAGAAGTTTGCAAGAAGTAAACAATTAATTGATATTTTAGAGCTTCAAATGCAAAGAAGAGAATATATTACTGACTACTGTTTCCTTTAAGTGGCTAAAGAATTTAGGAAAGGTCATCCAGAGTCTGTTTAACCTGGGAATCCACCTCATATGCAGCCACCAAGCCCAAATACTTGGTGATGCCAAGAAGTGTTTGCTGACAGGAACCTGATATGGATGTCTCCTGAGAGACTCTGTCAAAGCCTTACCAATACAGATGTGGATGCTTGCAGTCAACAAGACTAAGCACGGGAACCCCAATGGATGAGTTAGGGGAAGGACTGAAGGACCATAAGGGGTTTGCAACCCCATAGAAAGAATAACATTATCAAACCACTAGCCTCCCTCAAAGCTCCCAGGGACTAAACCACCAACCAAAGAGTACACATGGAGAAATCCATGGTTCCAGCTTTATATGAAGGAGAGAATGGCCTTATCTGGAATTACTGGGAGATAAAGCCCTCGGTTCTGTGAAGGCTTGATGCCCCAGTGGTGGGTTGGGAAGGGGTGGGTGGGTGGAGGAGCACCTTGTAGAGGCAGGGGGAAGGAGATGAGATAGGGGTTTTTCACACTGGAAACAAGGAAGGGGGATATTTGGAATGTAAATAAACAAAATAACCAATATTTTTTTTAAAAAGCCAAAAAGCAAATAATGTGATGAGCTGAACACAAACATTTATCAAGGCAAGGATAAAATATAATCAAAAGAAGCATCCAGAAAGTGGAGAGGAATGTGTGAAGGAAGGTTGAAAAACTCCAAAGAAACTTCAACTCAGAAGACAAAAGGCAACTTTTAATTGGTGAAAGATATAGTACATATGTGACCCATCAAAGAACATATAGCAGATAACATGTTTTTACTTCTATTTCATTTCATTCACAGTACTCTAACACTTGTAGGACCAGAATTAGTGGTCAAGA
Source organism: Rattus norvegicus (assembly GCF_021556685.1). NCBI lineage: Eukaryota > Metazoa > Chordata > Mammalia > Rodentia > Muridae > Rattus > Rattus norvegicus. The sequence goes on along the minus strand of NC_141554.1, from coordinate 153,303,639 downwards.
AGGGGCTAAAAGAACAGAAGCTATATCTGGGAAAAAGTCATTTAAAAAGCTGTTATTCAAGCCAGGTATGATGGGCCAGTTATCCTAGATCATGGATGGTATAGGCATGAAGACCAGGGGTTCATAGGCATTGGAACATTTAGCCAGAAAAACCCATCACAACTCTCATAGCATTTATAGGAAACAAGGTGTCATATAATATCCTGATTAGAGAATAATTACAGGGTTCCAATTGTATAGGTAGCAATAAATAGGCTAGTAAGGGCACCAGTGGAAGGGGAAGCCCTTGGTCCTACCAAGGCTGGAGCCCAGTGAAAGGGATTCTTGTAGGGAGGATGGTAATGTGGGGAGGAAGGGGAGGGGAACACCCATATAGAATGGGAGGGGGAGGAGTTAGGGGGATGTTGGCATGGAAACTGGGAAAGGGAATAACATTTGAAATGTAAATAAGAAATACCCAATTTAAGAAGGATGGGGAAAAAAAGAAAAAATGTTATAACAAACCAAAAAAAAAAAAAGAATAATTTCAGGAATGATGTTAGTTGACGGAGTTAGAGATTCTAAATTATTGAGTGTTGCATTTTAGATGATAAGATAGTCATTAATTATCCACATCTATATTTTGCATTATGATTGCATGATGTTTCTTTCTTGTAACTGGGCTTTCTATGCATGTGGTAAAGTACGTAATGGCATGAATATATTATTTTGGTATATTACTAAGTTGCATAACTTTCCTAAAAATTACCTATGTTATCTCTATTCATTTTTCCCCTTCCACAGTCATTTATCACTTTATTCCATCTGTGGTTCTCTTTTCTAAAATGCAAGAGAGCATATATTTCAGATTGTCTTCTTTCACTATGTAAGAATACATATTTGAGGTTTATCATTTTACATCAATTCCTTTACTTCTTGACACAGGTTAATTAGTACTCTGTTATTACCATGTTTCATATTTTATTCATAATCATTTCTTTTAAAATGTTTCAAGTATTGTGTTGCAGAAGCTTTCCAGTTTCATGTGGTCCCATTAATCAATTCTTGAACTTAGAGCATGAGCCATTGGAGTTCTGTTTGGGAAATTTCCTCCTGTGCCAATGAGTTCAAGTTTCCTCCCACTATTTCTCCTATTAGTTTGAGTGTATCTGGTTTTATGTTGAAGTACTTGATCCACTTGGACTTGAGCTTTGTGCATGGTGACAAAAATATGGGTCTATTTTCATTTTTCTAAATACAGTCAATAGACCAGCACCATTTATTGAAGATGCTTTCTTTTCTCTATTGTATGTTTTCGGCTTTTTTGTCAAAGATATAGTATGCATAAGTGTGGGGTTTTATTTCTGGGTCTTCACTTCTATTCCATTGATCAACATGTCTGTCTCTGTACTAATACCATGCAGCCTATATCACTATTTCTTTGTAGTATATATTGATGTCAGAGATGGTGATTCCTACAGCTGTTCTTTTATTTTTAAGAATTATTTTCACCTGTGTTTCTTCTGCTTCTTTTATTTTTTTGCCTTTACAGAATAATTTGAAAATTGCTCTTTCCATGTCTTTGAAGAATTATGTTGGCATTTTGATGGGGATTGCATTGAATCTGTAGATTGCCTTTTTTACTAAATTAATTCTGCCAATCCATGAGCATGGGAGATCTCTCAATTATGTTGAGAGTTTTATAAAGTGAATTTTGATCATATTTACCTCTATTAATTTTCTATCTCAACCCAGATATGTCTCCACCTCTCTAAACCCCAAACTTCAAGCTTTTTTGGGCCCAATCGATGCTGTCCATATACTTCAGTGTGTGAAGTCATCCCCTTAGCATGATCAACCTACTGCGAGTCACTTTCTTCTTTCCCCATAAGCAGCCATCAATTTTCAGATAGCTCCTTAGTTAGCATTGGAGTCCTGAATCCTTCCACCCTTTATGCTTGATTATAGACTGGCTTAATCTTGTGAAGTTTTTGTGCAGGCAGTCACATTTTCTGTGAATTTATGAAAGCAGCAGGCTTAGACCATTTTCACCTGCCCCTCACCTCAGTTGCCCTTGAACCTTGGAGAAGAGGAATAATATAGAAGTAGTCCATGTGGCTGAGCATTTTCATTTAATTTTTTTCCTAGTATGTTGACCAGTTGTGAAGTTTTGTGTTATCATCATGCACTGCTGTAGAAACAATCTCCGTGCACTATGTGGAAGCAACCTCTCAATAAAAATCTGATGGCCAATGAGATTAGGCAGGATTAGAAGATGGGACATCCATCAGAAAGAGAAAAATTTTGAGAATGAGTCAAGAGTAGATTTCTCCAAGGACTCAGAGGAAACAGATAAATGACACTGAGGAGAGGTAACTAACCATGTGATAGACAGAGTCTAGAATAAGCAGATTATAAAAGTTATTAGCTATTTGGGGAACAAGTCAAAGCTTATGAATTAGAAATTTAATCATAAATAATTAAGTCTCAGAGTCATTCAGGGAATAAAGAGGCCAGGTAGAAAAGCTTGTGGCTACATACTCCACAGTGAAATTTCTCTATTGAGCTACAGAACTGCACTAATCTATAGACAGAGAAATAAGAATTTAGAAGAAATTTTGGTACCATGTATATTTAGCTAAATAATACCAATAACTTTGTCCATTATACCTGGCATTAGCTTTAATTTATCTATTCACTCACTGGAACATAGATTTTGCTGGTTTAAACTTAAATAATTATTGCATAAAGGATGCTATAAGTATTTGTGTTTAAGCTTCTATGTGAACATAAAGTTCTATCTTCCTTGATAGCATTAAAACTGAAATGTGTGTTTAGGATGTTTTGATTTATAAGAAAATATGCAACTTTCCTGTAAAATAGATGCATTATTTTGTATTTATAAAATTACTAAATGAGAGATACTGTTCCATATACTTGAATGTACATGGGGGTATCAGGTTTATTGGTTTTGGACACTATACTGATAATCTACTATCATGTTAATTTCCATTTCCTGATTGATGCTTAACAAGCAGAGAACCATTTTTTTCTTATACCAATTATTTGTTTATTGAAAAAAAATTCACTCAGAGGTCTTATTCATTATATCCTTACTGTTGTTTCCCTCTTAAGCATTCTCACTTGGCATTCTTTATTTTTTAACTTCCTAGGATCTGTTGGGTGCATCATGGGTATCATGTACTTTTGGCTAGTGTCCACATAGCAGTAAGTACATACCATTTGTGTCCCTTTGGGTCCATGTTACCTCAGTCAGGATGATATTTTCTAATTCCATCCATTTGCCTGCAAAATTCAGGATGCCCTTGTTCTTAATATCTGCATAGTATTCCAATGTGTAAGTGTCAGATTTTATTTAATCAGTGAAAGTAAAAGAGGCAGAACAGGTTGTTTTTATATGATTTTTCTGTTTTGAGTAAAGTGGGAGTCTAGATTGATTTATGAAAGTGTTTTCTTCAGATTATACAATAAAAACTTTAGTATATTATAGAAAATATTATTAAATTTGAACTGTTTTTATACATTTTAGAAATTTTTATTTTCAACTTAACTTATTTTTGCTGGTAAGAAATATTGCTATGCATGGGGACTTATTATAATTTATTTTAAGAAAATACTGCCTCTGTGAAAACATTCATTACAATATTTCCCCTGTTAAAAGATTTTGCCCTAATTTCTACTGTATAAAATTTAGCAGGTTACTTAATATAAACATCTATTATAGTTTCTTAATCTAATAATTCCACATTAGCATTATGTTTAAGGTACTGTATAGAAAGCAACTGCCCGGGAATAAAATGCTGTCAACACATCACACTAAATGAAATACTCAGATGTTATCCTTTTAACCACAGTCCTGGTAATATATCTGTCTTGTGGAACCAACTTATCCAGTTTATAAATCAGTCATTAAAATCACTCTAAGATTTCGATATTATTTTTATTGGTGGAAAGCATGAAAAGAAAATTTATTTTATGTGAACACACTGGAAAACAAAAGGACAAAGTGATCCAGTGAACCTGTTTCCATCTGCAGGGTACTCAGTTGAGATTAAATTTTGTTGGGAGCAATGCCATTAAAACCCTCCATTTTTGATGTTAATATTATAGTTAGAGTCAAGTATGACTTGGTTCATGGAAAATCCCCAGCCAGCTGCAGAAGACTAATACAAATCTGGTGGTCAGGGTGACTAATGATATGACAAACTTGTGACCTTTCTGAGAAATACATCTAATGGTCAGGATGCCTAATGATATGACAAACTTGTGTCCTTTCTGAGAAACCAACATCCTGTTGACTAATGATATGACAAACTTGTGGCCTTTCTGACATCCTGTTGATATCAGCTGATTGCCTGACCACAGGGGCCAGTGTCCTTGGCCTGAGTAAATGTTTCCCAGTGCCCCCTCCCTCTGTTACCCCTGCTCTGGTAGAAATTCATCCTTGGGAAAAAAATAAGTTTGTCACCTTGATCAAACTCCTGTCTTGGAGTCCTTCTTCAAGTCTCTTGTCCCCATTCTCTGGACCCTAGTTGACTGTCCAGCAGGACAGGACAAACGGAGCCCAATGTGGGGCAGTTTGGGGTTTTCCTGGTGGAGAATGTTGTCCCCTAAGAACAGACACACCTGTCTTCCTTCTTCCTCCGAGCTTTTGCTCCCCATTTGGAGTCTTTGTTCTTCCCCAAACCCAGCTACTGTGAACTACCTGACCTCGGTTCAGCTGCTTAGTGTGTTTATCCCTGGACGATGAAGATCTCAGTGGTGACTGATGGTAAAAGCTTTCTAAAGTCACCTTTTGTGACAGAACTCAAATGACTCACTCAAGATTCGAGGAATAGGGTTAAGACACAAAAGAAATCTAAAGAAATTCTTAGACTTTGTAGGAAATATTTGTCCGTGATTCCCCTAGGAGGGAACAATTGATGAAAAAAGATAGCATAGAGGTAGTGATTATTTTTAAAGACTATTATGAGACTTTTGGCCCTGAGAAACTTCCGGTCACTGCCTTCAGTTATTGGTCTCTTATTAATGATATCCTTAGGACTATCCCCACTGTAGCAAGTTCCTGCCCCTGTGGTCAAAATACCCCAGGTTAGGGTGCAGGGGAGTCCCTAAAGTAGTTCTAGAAAGAGTCTGCAGCAAACTGAGAGGAACTTTTGTTTTGCCAGACAGAATTCGGAATAGGCTTTGGCTGTGTTTACCCTAGGATGATATCAGGAGGAAGTCTTGGAATGGGCTCTTCAGCCTACACCAACTGGAGGCTGTGGTCAAGGTCAGGATCAGTGTTTTATTTTCCATGGGCCTTTAACCCAGTGAGACAGCTTGGTGAAGGGCTGGGGACTGCTACTGGAGTCCTGGAATTCAGAGGCACAGGGAAGGCTGTAGTTCTATTAAAGGTCAGTACTTCAGTGTTAGCAATCTCTTTATTAGATGTAGGAGGCAGGAAGCCCAGCTCAACTGTGACTCCTGCCTCAGGAATGGCAGTGGAAAGAGTCCTTATAGCCCCAAGTGAACCAGTTATCTCTGACTATAACTTACTCTCTGATACCTGAGGCTTCAATTGGATCACACAACCCCAGGGCAAGCCTCCCTTCAATACTCCAGAGGGTCAGATGCTATTTTCTCCTGGTCTCTTGGCTCAAGACTGTCAGGCATGTGTAGCAGCCTGGAAGAGACTTCCTCCTAAATCTGTTTTTTTCTTCTGCGCTCACCAAGGTGCTACAGGGAGCTGATGAACCATACAATTCTTTTGTCAGCCACTTGGCATCTAGCACTCAGGTCCTAAACATATCTCCACAATTTTGTTAACAGTTCTTACTGAAAACCTAGTGTTGTTTAGAGACTGGGTCTCTTAAGAGGCAGAGCCACCGAGCTGACACTGAAGGGGGAATCTAAGTCCAGAGAGACAGCCTGTAACAGACTCCAGCTGTGCCTCTGCCTGTTTCACAGGCACAAAGCTTGCCCTTGTTTTTTGCACTGGTCTTTTTGTCCCAAGAAAGCTTCCTCATTTAGCTGTGACTGAATGCTATTTCTCATCTGATCTGGTTGTTCCATCAGCTTTCACTGGGCCACCCCCTAACTTTCTTGCCTGGCCCCTTTCCCCTGTTCTTGAGAATTATATCACCTAATACACAGCGTTGTTCGACTGATAATACCTCCCATTATACTAATATGCATGTTCCAGATTCCTGTTTTAAAGGTTCTAATTCTAAAACAAGGGGATGGTGTATCCCCCTAAATATTAAATTTATCTCCACGTGTTGAAACCAGGATTGGACACGTGGATATACTTGAGGCCTTAGAATGTTTCAATCAGGTGCAAAGCACACCCGACTTCATCTACAGCCTGCACTCCACCAAGGGGAGCTGCTTGTGCAAAGAACTGTACTGCTTCAATTCCATTGCCATCACACAAGAAAAATTGGAAGCTCTACCACCCACTTCAAGACTGTTGAGATATGTATTCTTCCACAGTCCGACAACTTTCGTAGGGTTTGGCTTTTTGGATAACGTAATTATGATTGTTGCAGGAACCCAAATTGAATTGTCTATTGGAATTATTTTGGGTATTTCAACAATGGAAGTCAATATGTTATCTTTTGCTTCTATGTATCAACGTATTATTTAACTTTCAGTCATTAAAACTGTACTGTACTGATTTGGGCTTTGCTTATTTCTTATATAACATGCACGGGGTACCTATTTATGTCTATTTTTTCTTTCTCCTGGTGGTTATAATTCAATGCTGAGGTTTCTCCAAATTATTTAAGATGTTTAATATCAGTTAAAATTGCAATTCCCTGCTTGGTGGCATTCCTTCTGTGATATCACATGGTAAACATTTGCAATCATATACATTCATTCAATTTTTAAATTTCCACATCTATGCAAAATGGAGCAGTGTTTTAAATATATCTGACTATTTTAATTTTGACCCACACTGTCTTTAAGAGTCAGAGGTTAATCAAAAAGAACAACTGTCTGCCTCCCCCACCTTTGACATAAACCTTATATGCTTACAAGTGTACTTATTTTTGATTGGCTGTTTACCTTTAATTTCCCATCTTTGAGCAATCACAGCGAATTATGGTTTTTGAGAGAAAGGCAGTGATTGGATACTTCCTGTTTTTAGAATATCATTAAAGATAGCATGAAAAAGGTCAGAGAAGGCTTGGAAAAGAGAAAACTAGAAAGCGAAAAAGCTGAGAGTTGGTATCAAAATTGGTTTTCCACCTCTCCTTGGTTGTCCACCCTGCTTCCCTCCCTGTTGGGCCCCCTGGTAGGCTTTCTTTTGCTTATATCTTTTGCCCCTTGTGCATTTAATCATTTAACTAGCTTTATTAAACACCAGGTAGATAATAAGGCAGCAAAACCTATTCAGGTATAATATCATAGGCTAGCTATCGAGGATGACTTTGATGAGGGCTGAGCTCGCCTACACATATCCTCCCAGCCCAGACAAGGACCTTTTTATTCTTGAGCCAAATGAAGCCAGTATTCTTTTCTTGCTTGCTGTCCTGATGCCTTTTCTGAAACATCAACAAGTCATCACCCCTGCATGCTAAGCTGGACTTTCAATGATGGGTGAGAGAGTGATATACTCATGAATGAAGGGCCTAAGACAGGAGGGCTGCCATTAGCTGCTGCCTTATCCCATGATGGACCCTGGCCATGAGATTCTCTTGGCCATGTGACAAATACTGCTCCAACCTAAGACACAGTTCCCAGAGGGCTTATTCCAGGACAGCATGGCCATTGGTCACCTTTCCATTTGATTATAAGGAAGGGAGTGATGTTGGAAGCCATCCCCTTAAAACCTTCCATTATTGATGTTAATATTATAGAGTTAAGTATGACTGAGTCCATGGAAAATCCCCAGCCAACTGCAGAAGACAAATACAAATCTGGTGGTCAGGGTGACTAATGATATGGCAAACTTTTGACCTTTCTGAGAAATACATCTAGTGGTCAGGTTGCCTAATTATAGGACAAACTGTGTCCTTTCTGAGAAACCAATATCCTGTTGACTAATAATATGATAAACTTTTGACCTTTCTGACATCCTGCTGACATCAGTTGATTGCCTGACCATATGAGCCAGTGTCCTTGGCCTGTGTAAATGTTTCCCAGTCCCCACTCCCCCTGTTACCCCTGCTATGGTAGAAATTCAGTCTTGGGAAAAATACATTTGTTGCCTTGATAAGACTATTATCTTGGTGTCCTTCTTTGCATCTCTCATTTCCCATTCTTTTCAGGGTACCCTCTGGACCCTAGTTGACTGTCCTGAAGGATGGGACAAAATTTTAATAGATAACCTAGGATAGGATACATGAACATCTAAGCAGTCTCCCTCTCTATGTTGTCCAGCCGACTATCAACTCAGTTTTGTTTGAGTTTTAATCTCATCCTGTAAAGCCTACCTGGTAAGATTTCAAAACTTGTCAGACCACCTCTAGCTGGAGCATTTTCCTTCTCTCAGTATTAAATTCCTGAGTAAATTTCCATTTCATTGAGATTTATTATTTCAGTAATCTCTGAATCAGATTAAGAGACTCAGATGTGTAAATTTAATTTTTTCAAACCTTATTTTTGATGTTGGTTCTTAAATACTTTAACGTGCCTTTTAGCCCACCACCAACCAAAGGTAATAGGAAAGAAAGTATAAAGAAGAAGTGGACCTGTTAAGAAAGGTTTTTTTGGAGCAACAGCCATCTAGGTTGTCTGGAAATTGGCAGTTTATTTCACAGGTTAGTAGGCAGCAGAAATTTGATCCACTTGTAAACAGTTCATGGATATACCAGAAGCATGTGACACACATGCCTGCATACATTGCATACATATATTTATATTGTGTCAAACCATGAAAATTTATTCAGTCATTACCATCACTAGGCTTCAGATTTTTTTCACTATCCCAAAACAAAATCATGGTACAGCATTGAGATTTCAAGTGTTTTTTTAATGTTGTTGCATTATGTTGTACCGAATGGTATTTCAGTTCAATATGATGATTTTTATTTTATTTTTTAAAATTATCAGTACACTTGTATGTGCATGCACTTGCATATGCTTTCAGACTGCTGGTATTAATATTTACTATCAGAACAAGCTTTGCAAGATCTATGTAAGCAGTGTGAAGAATGTACATATTGTTTTCTCTTTTGAATGTGCTCATTGCATTCTTTAATTTATTATAATGCTTTCAAGGTTCGTTTGAACTATAGCATACCTTAGAAATTATCATCCCTATATTTTATAGCTGAATAATATTCTACTATAAAAATGGCCATTTTGCCAAAAGCAATCTGCTGATTCAATGCAATCCATATCAAAATTCCAACTCAATTCTACATAGAGTTAGAAAGAGCAATTTGGAAATTCATTTGGAATAACAAAAGAAATCAGGATAGCTAAAACTATCCTCAACAATAAAGAAACTTCTGGAGGAATCACCATCCCTTATTTCAAGCTGTATTACAGAGCAATAGTGATAAAAACTGTATGGTACTTGTATAGAGCATGGCAGGTAGATGAATGGGATAGAATTGAAGACCCAGAAATGAACCACACACCTATGGTCACTTGATCTTTGAAGAGGAGTTAAAACCATCCAGTGGAAAAAAGGATAGCATTTTCAACAAATGGTGCTGGTTCAACTGGTAGTCAGCATGTAGAAGAGTGCAAATTGACCCATTCTTATTGCTCTGTACAAAGCTTAAGTCCAACTGGATCAGGGACCTGCATTTTAAACCAGATACACTCAAACTAATAGAAGAAAAAGTGGGGAAGATCCTCGAACACATGAGCACTGGGGAAAATTTCCTGAACAAAACACCAATGTCTTATGCTCTAAGATCAAGAATCGACAAATGGAATCTCATAAAACTGCAAAGCATCTGTGAGGCAAAGGACACTGCCATTAGAATAAAATGACAACCAGCAGATTGGGAAAAGATCCTTACCAATCTAATAGAGGGCTAATATTGAATATATACAAAGAACTCAAGAAGTTAGACCCAAGGAGTCAAATAACCCTATTTAAAAATAGGGTACAGAACTAAACAAAGAATTCTCAGCTGAGGACTATCAAATGGCTGAGAAGTACCTAAAGAAATGCTCAACACTCTTAGTCATCAGGGAAGTGCAAATCAAAACAACCCTGAGATTCCACCTCACACCAGTCAGAATAGCTGAGAACGAAAACTCAGATAACAGCAGATGCTGGCAAGGATATGGAGAAAGAGGAAAACTCCTCCATTGTTGGTGGGATTGCAGACTGGTACAACCATTCTGGAAATCAGTCTGGAGGTTCCTCAGAAAATTGGACATTGCAGTCCCTGAGGACCCAGCTATACCTCTCTTGAGCATATACCCAAAAGATGCTCCAACGTATAGCAAAGACACATGCTCGACTATGTTCATAGCAGCCTTGTTTATAATAGCCAGAAGGTGGAAAGACCACAGATGCCATTCAACAGAGGAATGGATCCAGAAATTGTGGTACATCTACACAGTGGAGTACTACTCAGCTATCAAAAATAATGACTTCATGAAATTCATAGGCAAATGGATTGAATTAGAAAATATCATCCTGAGTGAGGTAAGCCAATCACAGAAAAACACATATCATATGCACTCACTGATAAGTGGATATTATCCCAAAAGCTCGAATTACCCAAGATGCAACCCACAGACGACATGGATCTCAAAAAGAAGGATGACCAAAGTGGGGATTCTTCAGTCCTTCTTATAAGGGAGAACAACAATATTTATAGGAGGAGATATGGAGACAAAGTTTGAGACAGAGACTGAAATAATGGCCATTCAGAGCCTGCCCCACCTGATGATATATATATATATATATATATATATATATATATATATATACATACATACATACATACATGAAAGTAGACAATGTTGACAAAGCCAAAAAGTGCATTCTGACAGGAGCCTGATATATCTGTCTCCTGAGGGGCTCAGCTAAAGCATGACAAATACAGAAATGAATGCTAGCACAAACCATTGAACTGAGAAAGGGTTCCCTGTTGGAGGACTTAGTGAAAGGAGTCTTGCAAGGAGACGAAGGGGATTGCCACCCCATGAGAACAACAATACCAACCAACCAAAGCTCCCAGGGACTCAACCACTAAGCAAAGAGTACACATGGACAGACCCATGTCTTCAGCTGTATATGTATCAGAGGACGGCCTTGTTGGGCACCAATGGAAGGAGAAGCCCTGGGCCAAAGCTGAACCTCCCAGTGTAGGGGAATGTCAGGGTAGGGTGATGCGAAGGGTGGATATTTGGTGGGCGGAAACACCCTTATAGAAGAAGGAGTAGAGGAATGATATTGGAGGCTTATGGCTGGGAAACCAGGAAAGGGAATAACATTTGAAATGTAAATAGCATAATCCAATAAAACAATATTCTGACTTTGTGCATAGTTCTAATTACATTGGGCACGGCAGGACCATTGCACACAGGAACTCACAGTGTCAGCTACTAGAGACACACAAGATCTTTATTGAATCAGTAGATACAAAACCCCAGCTGAGATTAGGAAGAAGTTAGGAAGTCCTATGAGAAGCATTTAATAGTTTCTTAGAGAGGAACAATCAATTTTCTTCGGGCTATGGCTCCTCAGATCCTATGCGAGGCACTTTGCCTATTCAAATACTATCCAAAAAATCTGTACTCTGCAGGAGAATGAGAAGGAGTAGAATGATGGGAAGAGGAGAAGGAGAAGAAAAGAAGGAAGAGAAGGAAGAGGATAAAGAGGAAGAAAAAGAGGATGGCAAGCAGCAGTAGCAACAATGGCAGCAGCAGCAGCAACAATGGCAACAGCAGCAGAAGGACAATGAGAAGGAGGAGAAGGCAAAGAAAAGAAAAACAGAAGCAATGAACAAAAAGAATTAGTAGGGACTAGTGGTGGTAGAGAGAGGGAAATGTATGAGGTTTGGGGATTGTTCCAATTAAATTATATTTATGTTTATAATTCTACTTAATGTATTTGCATGTGAAAGTCTTAATAAAAATAAAAACCTAAAAGAACAAATTTATTCTCTTCTCAATGAATACACTTCTTATGCTTATCAAATATAAAGCTTGAATAAGTTAAGATACTATATAGCTGAAACCTTAGAACTCAGGAAAGTGAGACAGGAGGATCACGAAATTAAAACCAGCCTGACATATATAGAAAGATTCTAACCTAAAATATAAATGCACACACACAAAAAAACAAAAACAAAACTTAAATTGAATTCCCATGTTCATCCAACTGACTTATACATAAACTTTTATGCATGTGTTTCTGCCTATAAAGCTTGGCATTCTATTGAAATATGAAGTACATGTCTTCCAAATATGTATACATGGTAGTGTTTCTTCCTCCCATTTGGCAACTCTTCTACTGACATGTGAATTTAAGATTCAGTTTTTATTTCTTATTGGCTATTTTCTTTATTTACATTTCTAATGTTATCCCTGTTCCAGGTCTCTTCTGCAGCAAACTCCTCCCTCATCCTCCTCCCTCTGCTTCTATGAGGGGGCTCCCGACCCCACCTATCCACTCACCTACTCTCACCTCCCTGCCTTGGCATTCTCCTACACTGGAGCATCGATTCCTCACAGGACCAAGGGCCTCTCCTCCAACTGATGTCTGACAAAGCCATCTTCTGCTACATATGTGTCTGGAGCCATGGGTCACTCCATGTGTACTCTTTTGTTGGTGATTTAATCCCTGGGAGCTCCGTGGTGTCTGGATGGTGGATATTGTTCTTCCTATGGGATTGCAAACCCCTATAGGTCCTTCAGTCTTTTCTCTTAATTCCTCCACTGGGGACCAATCCAATTGTTGGTTGCAAATACCTGCCTCTGTATTTGTTAGGCTCTGGCAGAACCTTTTAGGTGACAACTATATCAGGCTCCTATCAGCATTCAAGTCTTGGCATCGACAATAGTATCTGGGTTTTGTGATTGTATATGAGATGGATACCCAGGTGGGGCAGTCTCTGAATGGACTTTCCTTTAGTCTTCTCAACATTTTGTATCTTGGTTGTCTCCTATGAGTATTTTGTTCCCCCTTCTAAGAAGGACTGAAGCATTCACACTTTGGTCTTCCTTCTTCTTGAGCTTCAGGTGGTCTGTAAATTATATCTTGAGTATTCCAAGCTTTTGGGCTCAAATCAATTTATCAGTGAGTACATACTATGTGTGTTCTTTTGTGACTTGTTTACCTCATTCCGCATGGTATTTTCTAGTTCCATCCATTTGCCTATGAATTTCATGAAGTCATTGTTTTGAATAGCTGAGTAGTACTCCATTTTGCAGATGTACCATATTTTCTGTATCCATTCCTCTGTTGGAGGGCATCTGGGCTCTTTCCAGCTTCTGGTTATTATAAATAAGGCTGCTATGAACGTAATGGAGCACGTGTCCTTATTATGTTGGAGCACCTTTTGGTTATATGCCCAGGAGTGGTATAACTGGGACCTAAGGTCCAGTTTTCACCATGATGCAGTAAAAATAAAAAGGCACACAATTCAACTGGTACCTGGGCATACTGCTCCATGCTCTCTCAAGGGCTCCCTCAGACACCGGTGGTCTGAGAGGCATTCACTCACAGTTCCCTTGGTGGATTGATACAATGCCAGGCCTACACATCCCAATTCTGTGGCAGGCTTGGTGTATCCTGACACCACACATTCTCTTGAAATCAATTAAGTCCTCACATGAAAGAACATACCACACAATAACCTCTGATCCAATTGTTCAGTGCTGTAGCCCATTTTTTTAATACTGGAGTTTAACTTCTTGAGTTCTTTTTATATATTGAATACTAGCCCTCTCTCAGATGTAGGGTTAGTAAAGATCACTTCCAAATCTGTTGGTTGCCAGTTTGTCCTAATGACAGTGTCCTTTGCCTTATGGAAGCTTTGCAATTATATGAGGTCTCATTTGTCAATTCTTGATCTTATAGCATAAGCCATTGGACCTTTGTTCAGGAAAATTTCCCCTGAACAAAGTGTTCAAGGCTCTTTCCACTTATTCTTCTATTAGTTTCAGTGTGTCTTGTTTTATGTGGAGGTCCTTGATCCAGTTGGACTTCAGCTTTGTATGGGGTGATAAGAATGGATCAATTTGCATTCTACTACATGCTGACTGCCAGTTGAACCAGCAACATTTGGGGAAAATGCTGTCTTTTTTCCACTGGATGGTTTTAGCCTCTTTGTAAAAGATCAACTGACCATAGGTGTGTGGGTTCATTTTTTTTTTATTCTAAAAGGGACTTTATTTCTCTCCACAATTAATTTCATTCAGGATGTTTTTAGGATATTTGTATATATTCATCTAAAATTCTATCTTAATAAGAACCACTTTTCAATGAGCAGGTATACACCACCATGCTCATATGAATATGTTTCTCATCACTCCCCTTTTCAAGATGATGTCTAACTATTATGAAACTTCTTGTGCCCCTATTCCTCAGTATTCAATAAATTTGTATCCAGTGGTCGTTCGCTTGCTCTTTGGCTATAAATCAATTCCCAACATCCAGTGCTGTTCTCCAAAATGTCTCAGACAGACGACTATGTTGAACTCTCTTAGATTACCACAACTAAGAGCTTTAGTGACAGTCTAAAAGTATTAATGAATATTAAAAAAAACAAAAATAATTGATAACAAACATTCAAACAGAAGATAAATGTCGTAATAACTGAAGATGTATTATGTGGCACTAAAGTAAATATATATTATTGAAATTTGTCTCTCATATTTTGTTCTAGAGTCATTTTGGAAGAAATATTAAAGCAATGTAGGGGTCAAATATCCTGTATTAAACATTCACATTGTATTAGAAGAATCAGATAGCAATTAACGCTTTAGAAAAGTTTACAAAGCTTTTAAAATTTCCATGGAAAAACTTCATTTTAAACTTGTGCCAACTGACTCATAATTTCTTTTTTTTTCTTTTTTTCTTTTGGAGCTGGGGACGGAACCCAGGGCCTTGCTCTTGCTAGCTAAGCGCTCTAGTGTGGGTTCATTTCTGTATCTTTAATTCTATTCCATTGATCTACTTGCCTCTCTCTGTACCAATACCATGCAGTTTTTTTATCACTATTGCTCTCTAATACAGCTTGAAGTCAGGGATAGTGATTCCCCCAGAAGTTCTTTTACTGTTGAGCATAGTTTGATACACAAAGGCAATTTCATCCTGATTGTGCAAGGAATGTAAAAATTGATCACCAGGAATGGCTAAGATCAATAATACAAGTAACAGCTCATGCTGGTGTACATGTGGAACAGGAACACCACTCCTCCATTACTGAGGGAATACACACTTCTAGTGCCACTATGGAAATCAATATAATGATTCCTCAGACAACTGGGAATCAGTTGACCTAGCTCTACTACTATTGGCCATATATCCAAAGGTAGTTTCATCTTACTACAAGGAAAATTGTTCATCTATGTTTATTGCAGCTTATTCATAATAGTCAGAAACTGGAAACAAGCCAGATATCCCTCAACAGAAGATGTTCCTCAACAGAAGAATGACTAAATAAAATGTGGTTCATTTACACAATGAAGCATTACTCAGCTGTTAAATCATAACATAATGAAATTTGTATGCATATAAATACTAGAAAAAAGTCATCCTCAGTGAGGTAACTCAAAGACAGGAAGACAAATATGATATGTATTCACTTATGAGTAGATATTAACTGCTAAGTAAATTGTAATCAAGCTACAATCCACAGACCCATAGAAGTTCAGTAAAGAGGAAGGCTCCAAGGAAGGATATGTGGGCTTCTGTGAGAAGGGAAAAGCAAATAAATTTGTGGGTGTATTGGGGCCAGGTGAGAATGAGATCAGGAGATCATGTCAGGAGGGCACTGAGGAAGAGAGTTCTAGTATAGATAGCTGGAATTGCGGGGCATTTCAAGATGTATTGTGAAAACCGAGGATAGTGGGAATTGCCAGGAATCTCTGAGAGTGACCCTAGTGAGTATTCTTAGTAATAAAGAATAAGGAGTTTAAACTATCCATCTTTTGTAGCAAAACAAGACTTCCAATGATGGGACTATTTTTCATCTTATAGAGTTTATGGCCAAGGGAATCCCATGAAGATCCTTAAATCATTCAGTCTGAAGCTAAGATGGAAGATTGCTCTCTGAAATTTGACAGTGGGATCCCATTTCAATGGCAACATCCACAAAGCTCATTTGATATAGAAAGGATGAGCTGATAACTTCTTGGTGCCTTCCCACCTAAGTTCAATTCCTTTTGAAAAGGATAGGTATTCTGTAGGCTATGGAAAGAGAAACACTGACACCAAGCCAGCCACAAAGCCCTCCACCTAAATTTGGTCCTGCCTCCAAGATGTGCAGGGGCAATAGTGATGCTGAACTTGTGGAAATGGCCAACCAATGCCTAGTTTAACTTGTGACTTATTCTTGGAACTCATGCTCTATACTACCTGAGTGTCCAACAATCAGAGACTAGATAGCCCAAAGAGCCTGGGTAAAACCAATATGACTGCCAAAGAATCAATAGAATCATTCATAATTATAATATGCTATAATCACATATCAATACCTTGCTATGTTGTCATTAGAGAGACTTCTTCCAACAGAAGATCAGAGTAGAAAACTGCAGCCATACATTATTTGGGGAGTCTGAATTGTAGGTATCCATTGGATCTCTCATCTTGAAGTTCAGGAAATGTTATGGAACAAAGGAAAGAAAGATTGTGGGAATTAGAGGGTATGGAGGACACCAAGAAAACTTGGTCCATTGAATCTACTAAGCAGGGCTAATATGGGCTCATGGAGATTGAAATGACAACAAACAGGCCTGTATGGGTCTGACCTAGGTTGTCTGCATATATGTTATCATTGCCTCCTCTTAGGACTTGTTTCTTCCTATTAGGTTGCCTTATCCAGCCTCAATCTGAGGGCTTTTGCATTGTCTTGCATCTTATTTTGTCATGTTTGGATATTATCTCTTAGAGGACTATTTTTTGTTAAGAGGATGTGGAGGGGCAGTATATTTAGGGGAAAGGAGAGGTAGGGGAACAAGGAAGAGTGAAGGAAGGAAACTTGTGATAGATGGTATGAAAGTACTACTCAGGAAAAGGTACAGAGAAATTGAGCAATAATGAATAAATTGTAGTAAGAAGTTATAGTGTGATATTGCCCAGGACGATGAATATAGACAAAAGTATACTCTGTTTCAAAAAGTTCTGAAGAAAGAATTTTAAATTTCTTTTTAAAAATTGGTATTTGAAGAAGTATTATTATTTTATTGTTGTACAATGTATCTATCAAATCATCACACAGTTTTCATAACTATGTATAATATTATAATTTATAGATTATCTAAAATAAGTTTAATTTTGTATTAGAAATATTGATATAATTAATATATTTAAATACATTATAATTCTATTACTTAAATAATTCATTTGACTATGAAAATATAAACAATTTCTAGGCTGTGGTGTTGCATGACTTTAATGCCAGTACACAGAGGCAGATCTTTCTAAAATTGGGCTAGTCTGGTCTATAGAGTGAGTTCCAGGACAGTTAGGACTACATACAGTGAAACCATGTGTCAAAACACACAGACAGACAGACGGACAGACAGACACACACACACACACACAAAACCAAAAACCACATAAAAAAATAAACAAGAAAACAATTTTGATTTTTTTCACCTTCATACTTCTATTGCCTATAAGCACAAAACTTTGTCTTCTAATGAATATTTGAGTAAAATGCTCAATAAATATCCCAATCTGTTCTCTGTAGAAAATCATCATGTGGTTCTAATGTTTCTTAGGTTTATGCATCCTTATTCTCACCATCTAAAGAAAATAAAAGAAACTATCTTCTGTTCATGGACCTTACCTCTTCTAAGAACACAGTTACTACACACAAAATATTCATGTGTGGATTTTTGCCTTATACTTTCTGTCTCTGTGAAGATCTGCTTTCAAAGACTTTGGAAATAAATGATATGTCTCAGCAAATATCCTTTTGTGGAAAGGCAACGTTGTAAGAATAACTAAATGTCTGTATCCTAGCAATCCTGTTTCTTTTTTATTTATTTATTTTTTTTTATTAACTTGAGTATTTCTTATATACATTTCAAGTGTTATTCCCTTTCCCGGTTTCCGGGCAAAATCCCCCTCCCCCCTCCCCTTCCTTATGGGTGTTCCCCTCCCAACCCTCCCCCCATTGCCGCCCTCCCCCCATACTCTAGTTCACTGGGGGTTCAGTCTTAGCAGGACCCAGGGCTTCCCCTTCCACTGGTGCTCTTACTAGGATATTCATTGCTACCTATGGGGTCAGAGTCCAGGGTCAGTCCATATATAGTCTTTAGGTAGTGGCTTAGTCCCTGGAAGCTCTGGTTGCTTGACATTGTTGTACTTTTGGGGTCTCGAGCCCCTTCAAGCTCTTCCAGTTCTTTCTCTGATTCCTTCAACGGGGGACCTATTCTCAGCTCAGTGGTTTGCTGCTGGCATTCGCCTCTGTATTTGCTGTATTCTGGCTGTGTCTCTCAGGAGCGATCTACATCCGGCTCCTGTCAGTCTGCACTTCTTTGCTTCATCCATCTTGTCCAATTGGGTGGCTGTATATGTATGGGCCACATGTGGGGCAGGCTCTGAATGGGTGTTCCTTCAGTCTCTGTTTTAATCTTTGCCTCTCCCTTCCCTGCCAAGGGTATTCTTTTTCCTCATTTAAAGAAGGAGTGAAGCATTCACATTTTGATCATCCGTCTTGAGTTTCGTTTGTTCTAGGGATCTAGGGTAATTCAAGCATTTGGGCTAATAGCCACTTATCAATGAGTGCATACCATGTATGTCTTTCTGTGATTGGGTTAGCTCACTCAGGATGATATTTTCCAGTTCCAACCATTTGCCTACGAATTTCATAGACTCGTTGTTTTTGATAGCTAAGTAATATTCCATTGTGTAGATGTACCACATTTTCTGTATCCATTCCTCTGTTGAAGGGCATCTCGGTTCTTTCCATTTTCTGGCTATTATAAATAAGGCTGCGATGAACATAGTGGAGCACGTGTCTCTTTTATATGTTGAGGCATCTTTTGGGTATATGCCCAAGAGAGGTATAGCTGGATCCTCAGGCAGTTCAATGTCCAATTTTCTGAGGAACCTCCAGACTGATTTCCAGAATGGTTTTACCAGTCTGCAATCCCACCAACAATGGAGGAGTGTTCCTCTTTCTCCACATCCTCGCCAGCATCTGCTGTCACCTGAGTTTTTGATCTTAGCCATTCTCACTGGTGTGAGGTGAAATCTCAGGGTTGTTTTGATTTGCATTTCCCTTATGACTAAAGATGTTGAACATTTCTTTAGGTGTTTCTCAGCCATTCGGCATTCCTCAGCTGTGAATTCTTTGTTTAGCTCTGAACCCCATTTTTTAATAGGGTTATTTGTTTCCCTGCGGTCTAACTTCTTGAGTTCTTTGTATATTTTGGATATAAGACCTCTATCTGTTGTAGGATTGGTAAAGATCTTTTCCCAATCTGTTGGTTGCCGTTTTGTCCTAACCACCGTGCCCTTTGCCTTACAGAAGCTTTGCAGTTTTATGAGATCCCATTTGCAATCCTGTTTCAAAGAAGTCTTTATAACTTTACTAGCTATTAGTATTTTTGATAACATGAAGACTCTTACAAATAATGTGCCATGTAGCTCACTAAGTCTGGATTGCATTCATTATTTTATAACAGCCTTTAGAACCCACCAAAATGATGATCAATTTTTTATATAATTTAACATTAGTGTATTTCTACTAAGTATATTAGATTTTATATGTGTGGACATTTATAGCTATCACAATCCATTAAAATATCTACAAATGAAAATGAAAAATAGTGTAAAAATATAGATACTAGATATAAAAGAATTTGCATAATAAAAATGTGATTAGAATCTGGTCTACTGCCAAAGCAATATGTCTGACACAATTTGAACAACTTCTCTCTCTCTTCCAAAAATATAGTTTAATTTTTATGGTCACTTGTAACTGTTTAGTGTATTATTATAAATTTAATACTGGGATAAAATTCATGAAATAAATGTATTGCCACCTTACAAAGCTTAATGAAGAGGACTATAATCATCAATGTTTCAAAATAAATGCGGTCATCTATGAAAACTCTTATTTTCCTATTGAGTCAAATCTATGACTGTAGAGGAGAATATTGCTGAACCAAGAAGTAAAAAAAATTAGTGTCAAAAGAAGATAAAGTTGAAGGAATTTAAGAAGTAGAGGATAAAGAGAGAATTTTTCTGATGACTAACATGTCAATTCAGAAAGAAGATATAATAATCCTTAACGTGTAAGAACTTAAAATAAATCTTAAAAGCACAAGAAGTAACATCCAATGTAAGACCCAACTATGCTCTAGAATGCTCCAAACAATCTTGATAAATGGGAAGAAAATGTAAAATATTAGCTGTCTATTCCAAACTTATTACAGAAATAGACTAATCAACGCAGTATAGTTCTGACATGAAGACAGAAACACAGATTGACAGAAGTAATCTATCATTCAAAATTAAACCTGTGTGACATTTATCAACTGAATTTCAAGAAAAGTAATAGCATTAGTGTGTGGGTGTCCATATGTGCATGCATGTGTGTGTGCTTGTGCATGTGTGTGTATAATCAGGGATGCATTTTTTCTATAAATAATGTTAATATTTGGATAGTCATATTAAAAAGAATGAAGATGGGCCTTTTCCTTATACTATACAAAATGCTATCTCAAAAAGAATAAACATCATGAAGAAGACAGCTGAAACCATAATTGTTTATTGAAAATATAAGATGAAATTTTCACAACCTCAAGTACAGTAGATTATCCAAGGTATAAAATAAAAACAATATGAAAAGTAAACTAAAGTAATTAATGAGTTTCTTTATTGTAAGTCTTTAGTGTTTGTGCCCCAGTGGACACTATCATGTCAAAAACTGATGCAAAAAGATGAACAATTTACAAAGCAAAAGAAGACTTCAAATCACAATGTAAAAAGAAATATAAATGGAAATGTGGCACAGTGCTAAGAAAGATAACATGTTAACATAAAAATTTTCCATTAATAACCCACATTTGTTATTTTAAGCAAATCTGTAATCAAGAAATTAACAGAAAGCAATTTAAAAGATGAAGTGTTTTGGCTCACAATTCAGAGGAATGCAATCTGTCATATCAGAAAAACCATGACACTGGGATTGTCTTGGTCCACAGGTTCAATAAGAAAGTCCAGCGGGGGATGCTGATGCTAAACAGGCTTTATCTGTTCCTCCTCTTTATTCAATCTTAGGTACAAGTCCATGGAATAATACTAACCACATTCAAAGTAGGCCTACTCTCATCAATTAGACTTTTCTAGGAATGGCTTCACAGACATAAATAGAGATAGATTTATTAAAGTCATACATGATTCTAAATCTAATCATGCCTAGAGGTTGGTTTAATGCCTTAGGAGCTTCTTAACTAAGCAAAATGACAGGTAAAATTAGCCACCACATATTTATAGAATCATTACACGAAATTTCAAAAAGCAGATATTACAGGACACAGACTTCCTTCATGGAGAGACAGGATAATGCAGGGTGATAGTTGTGAGGCACGGAGCTTCTTTAGGAGATATTTTTTTTAATTAGATGGTGGTGAATGTTACATAAGCTTATATATATATATATATATATATATATATAACACATTATTATACAACTTAAATGAAATTTATACTATAAAAGCTACACTGTGGTAAACTGACCACATTAAAAATAATGTTTAGTTATAAAATTGTGAACCAGTGGAAATCATTAGGACCATATCAAAAAATATAACTAAAATTACTAAGTCATGAAGCAGTAACTGTAAAGTAATTATTTTCCATATAAAACCAACATCAATTTGGAAATATTAATTATATTCTTTTCTAATATACTTAAATAAAATGGCTTAGCCCATATTTATTAATATTTATTTAATAAGCTTGAATAATATGTTGAATCTTAAAACTACAAAGGATCATTGCACAGTATTCAAAAAGTTCTGATCACATGGAAAATTATTTCATATTGATGTATTTGGTAACATAATTATGGTGGTTTGAATTAAAATGGTCCCTATAAGCTTATAGGGTTTAGCATAATTAGGAAATGTGGCCTTGGAGTAATTGTGGCCTTGTTGGAGTATGTATGGACTTGTTGGAAGAAATGTGTCCCTGAGGATGGATTTTGAATTTTGAGGGCTCAAGTTAGGCCCAGTGTTGCTCTTTCCTCTGTGGATTCTAGTTCCATGTGTAGAA
This sequence comes from Rattus norvegicus, assembly GCF_021556685.1. NCBI lineage: Eukaryota > Metazoa > Chordata > Mammalia > Rodentia > Muridae > Rattus > Rattus norvegicus. The sequence goes on along the minus strand of NC_141554.1, from coordinate 153,281,276 downwards.
CTCTGAGGTCCTTCTGCATGTCTGCCTGCATGTTGCCATGCTTCCTGCCCTGATGATAATGGACTAAACCTCTGAAACTGTAAGTCAGCGCCAATTAAATGTTTTCTATTATAAGATTTTCTGAGAGGCTGCATGTTTCCATTCATTCTGCTGGCCCTAAGGGCTTTAGTTTTGTCCCTCAATAACTGATTCTGACTCCCTTTTCTTCTTCCTCTTCCCTCTTCCATCCAAATCCCTTTGCCTTTCATGATTAGTTTCTTCCTCCTACTAAGTGGAAGTGAAGCATCCTCAGTTGGTATTTCTGCTTGCTAAACTTCTTAAATTCTGTGGGTTTAATACTAGGTATTCTGTAAATTTGGCTAATATCCACTTATCAGTGAGTACATACCATGTATGCGCTTTTAGATGTGGGTTACTTCACTCAGGATGATATTTACTAGTTCCACTCACTTATCTGCAAAACTCATGATGTCCTTGTTCTTGATAGCTGTATAGTATTCCATTGTGTAAATCAACACCATTTTTTGTAGGTGGGAGGAGGTATGGAGACCATCTAGAAAGTACCAGAGACCTGGGTGGTGACAGACTCTCATGATCAATGAGAGTAAGCTCAGATGAAATGTCCAATAGTGTGGAAAGGAAACATGAAGAGTCCATCTCCTGTAGACAGACAAGACCTGAAGAGGAGGGATGGTGTTATCAACCCATAGTCAATATTTCTGACCCAGAATTGTTCCTGTCTCAAAGAACTGCAGGACAAAAATGGAGAAGAGACTGAGGGAAAGATGTTCTATTGATAGGCTCAAATGGGTATCCACCTCACGGGGAGACACCAAGGCCTGAAATGAATACTGATAATACAGTGTGCTTACAGACAGGTGTCTAAGCTTGGCTGACATCTGGAGGTCCAATTAGCAACTAAATGAGACAGATGCAGAGACTTACACCCAACTATAGGACTGAAGTTGGGGACCCCTATGGTTGAATTATGGAAAGGATGAAAGAACCAGAAGATGAGTGTAACTCCATAGGAAGACTAGCAGTCTCAACAATTCTGGAATCCTGAGAACTCCCAGACACTGAGTCACCCACCAGGAAGCATATAGGAACTGGTTCAATGTCTTCTAAACATATATAGCAGAGGACTTCCTAGTCTGACTTCGGTCGGAGAAGATGTTTCCAATCGAAAAGAGACTAGAGAAACCAGGGAGGAATGGAAGTTGAGGGAGTATCCTCTTTGAGACAGGAATGAAACAGAATAGGATGAGGAACTATAGGTGGGACTGGGGAGGGGGACAAGGGCTGGATTATAAATAAATAAATTAAATTAACTAAAGAAAGTGTTGCTGTGGTCGTGGTGTCTTTTTCACAGAGATAGAAACTATGAAACAAAAGTTGGTACCAGGGACTGGAATGTTGCTGTGGTAGGCCTAACCATGCTTTTGTTTGGAAGAATGTGAACTTTGGAACTTTGAATTAGAAAAGCAGTTGAATGCTTTAAACAGAACTTAATGAACCATACTAATGGCAATCTGAAAGACAGTGATGCTGAGAGTGAATTATAGGGGCCTAGTTCAAGAGGTTTCAGAGGAAAACAATTTTTAATGTGTGGTCTAAACTTTGTTCCTCTGGTATTTGGTGAAGAATATGGCTGCTTTCTGTTTTTATTAAAAACAAAATCTGCCTGAGGCTAAATTGAATAGTTATGGATTAACAGATTTGGCAGAGGAGATTTTAAAACAGTATAGTGTTGGTGTGTCACACAGTTTTTAGTGGCTAATTTAGTTAAATCTAAAATGAAAAGGAGCAAACTGAATAAGGCTAAATACAAAATGTAAGGTTGTAGAAAAAAGGCAGTACCAGGAACTGTAAACAGATTAAGGAAAAGCCTAATGATAACTGGAATAAATGGAATGTGGATCTCATTAAATACTCCACTCAGCTAAGCTTCCAACTTGTAAAAAGAAATTAAAGAAACATTTAGAGATAGACGTGGAAGTATACAACTCTGGAATGCTAGAGTCAGTGGCAGTTAGAACTTGGAGTTTGAGGCCACCCTGTTCTATAGAGCAAGTTCCAGGACAGCCAGCACAGTTGACCTTAGGCAGTGAAGTAAAACATTGAAAATACAAAGCAGGAGAAAATATATTTTAGCAAGAGGGCACCATTTCAACCCCAGCAAGCAGGAGAACTTGAAAGCTTTGGCTACTTGATTTCGGCTTTAGAGTCAATAAGAAAGGAGTTATGGAATCTACCTAAAAGGCTAAGGAAATCTGTTGAAGCCAGACTTGTGTCAAGATGTCTCAGCATGCAGGCCTAGAGAGGCCACTGTAAGAAGCTATTAAGGTGAATCCTGGATTGCCTTAGAGACCACCAGATGTTGGAGATCCCATAGTCATGGGATACTTGCTTAGGAAAGTTGCTAATAGGGAGTTGAACAAGCCCAAGAGAAAGAAATGTATTACAATCAAAAAGCTGAAAGGAGTTGGAAATTTGAAGAGTACTTTGATATCTGATATGGACATGCAGAGTTTGAAGCTTGCCCAGCTTGTTTTCAGTCTTGCTTTGGTTCAGTATTTCCTCACTATCTTACCTTTCCTATGATTTGAAATGATAATGTATGTCATGTGTCATTATATGTTGAAAGTATGTGATTTGCTTTTCGATTTTCATTTTATAAAAGATAAAATGAAATTCTATAGAAGATAAAGAAATTATGTGCGTCTCAGAAGATTTTTTGGATTTTCAAACAAGGTTAAGACTGATAGACTGTTGAGATTTCTATTGTTGGATTGAATACATTGCCGCAGTATAATATGGCTACAAGTCTATGGGGCCCAGGTACTGGAATGTGATGGTGTCCAGGAAAATGGCCCCCATAATGTCATATGGAAAGGCACAATTACAAGAAGAAGTCTAGTTAGAGTAGGTGTGTCACTGGGGTGGGTGGGTTTGAAGATTCCACTGTTCAAGACCAGACTTAGTGTCACTTTTGCTTCTGACTGTCTAATGATCCAAATTATAAACTCTTAGCTATCCCCAAGCAACCTGTCTGCATGCATGAAACCAGTCTTCCTTCCATAACATTAATGGACTAATCTTCTGAATCTGTAGGTCAGCTCTAATTAAATGTTTTATTTTTTAAGGGTTGCTGTGGTCATAGTGTCTCCTCACAACAATAGAAACCCTAAGACAAAATTGTTAAGATACCCATCCTCTAAATTTCTCTGTACATTTAATGGAATTCCATTATAAGTTTTACCAAGTTCTCTGTACAAAAATATTTCCAACCTGATGCAACTCAATCAAAACATAACAGGGACACCTAACCAAAGCATACTTGAAAAGAAAAGAAAAAAGAGAAGCAAGAGCAAAGACTGATTTTATTCATGTGAAAATGTTTGCTAAAGTCAATTTCTTTAAGACAGTTGGGTGCTATAGAAAATGGACTGAAAAAGTCACAAGGAACAAGTCAGGAAGCTACACTTCTTCATGCTTTCTTCTTTAGTTCCTGCTTACAGATTCCTAACATTAGCTGCTACTCTGACTTCTAGAAGTATAACATGAAATAAAACTTTTCCTTCCTAAATTGCTTTTGTTCATGGTATTTTATCACAGCAATAAAGACCCAACTCAGGTATAAATTGAGAGCAGATGTAGAAAATTGCTGTGAAAGACTTGCTTATTTTCTTGGGAGGATTATTGAAGGACATTGGAGCTATGGGCTAGAAAAAGCATTGAGTCGTCAGAACTTAATGAGCAACATGAGAACTCAGAAAATAATGCTTAGAGCAGTGTAGATGGTCAAGTTCTGGCTTGAGAAGTTTCAGAAGGAAGGTTGAGAATTCCTCAAAGCCTATCTGGACTGTCTATGTGATATTTTGAATTTAAGAATCTTTAAAGGAAAACCCTTCTTTTGCTGAGACAATTGATACAAACCAGCTGTGGCTGAAAATTCAGTTATGATTAAGAAGTTACCATAATTACTGAAGCAAAATCTTCTTGGAGTATTTCTTCAGGGTCAGCATACAAAAGTTCTGATACAGAGATGGCTAAGGTTGCATATCATGCTGGCAACCAAACTTGGTGATCTGTAAATGTCCCCCAAATGATCCTACTTTTGAAGATATAAGTCAGAGAGAGCAACTGAGGCTGGCATTGTGTTGCAAGACTGAAGTCCAGAAAGAGAGGCCATTAATAAAGGTACAACCTAAGTTGCAATGGATGACCCATGATTGTGTGTCATGTTTAACAGTGACATAGTTCTTGAAGAAAGACAAGCAGAGTTTATTGGAAGAGATGCAGCTCAGTTGCGGCAGAGAGTCCAGCACTGTTGAGGAGCCAGCATCATTGGATAAGTACCAAAGATGGCAGAAACTATAGAGCAGAACTGGACAGAGTTTAGAAGATAGTCTGAGTGTTATGAATTTCAATGCCTGAGAAATGCTTCTGCCAAGGACCTCTGGAATCCAGAGTACTGTGGATGATCCTAGACATCAAACACTGAATACTATTGGGCTTGATTGTGATTCTGCCCTGGATCTTTTCTGTCCTAGAATAATAAATCACACACACACACACACACACACACACACACACACACACACACACACACACACCACACTCAATTGTGAGAGTTTGGAGTTTTGTAGAGCTTTGGAATTTTAGAGAGTCTTTTGACATTTAGAGAGGCTTTGATCTTTGAAAGACACTTTGAATGTTTTAAAGATACTGAAATTTTAACGTGTTTGAATTTTTAAAGTATAGGATTTTCAAACTTTCAATTGTTTGAAATTTCTATATTAGTATGAATAGAAGATCTTGGGAGTTAATAAGTAGAGAAAGTTGTAGTTTCTCAGTGATGTATTTGTGTCACATTGATAAAGAGTTAGAGTTTTATGTCAATTGACACACAAAATAGAGTCATTTTGAAAGAAGGAACCTCAATTGAGAAAATACCCCTATCAAATATGTCTATGGACAAACCTTTGGTATGTATTTGTGTGGTTATTGATATGAGAAGACACAGTGCACTGTGAATAGTGTTCCTTCTGAGCTGGTGGTCTTGGGTGCTATTAGAAAGTAGACTGGGCAAGTCATGGAAACCAAATCAGTATTACTTTTGCATTGTTTCTGCTTCGATTTTTGCCTCCAATTCCTGCCTTGTGTTCCTACCTTGGCTTCCCTCAGGGATAAGATCAAGATATCTTGAGCAACATAAGATGAAATAAGCACCTTTTCCCTAAGTGACCTTTTGACATGATGTTTTAACATAAAAATAGAAATACTAAGTAAGATAGTAAAACACACAAAATAAAAATAAAGGAAAATTGTAAGTGAGCTGTGGAACTGAACTAAATGTTCTCAAAAACAAAACAAACAAACAAAATGGCTAGTAAACACCTTAAGAAATACTCAACAACCAGGTGCATTCCCCAAGCCCCAAACTCCATCTATCAGTCCATCCCGCTAACCTAAATCCTAGATACCTGCAGCCATCAGGGACTCCTAAGTAAGACCCTTAGCCCAATTCCCTGCCTTCCAGCTTCTTTGTGAAAACCCGGCAATGGCAATCTCTGTCATGTTCCCTCTGTACTCCATTTTCTAGGCCATAAGGCCCCCCTACATCCATGGAGGTCAGCTTCTGCCAAGGAAAAACAAAGGACTGCAGCCATCAGGGCCCTGAGCTCTACTTACATCCCTAGAAGACTAGCCCCAAGTGGGACAACAAGAACTCTGAAGCCATTAGAATCTACCAGCTCTAGCTGCAACAATTAAGGCCTGCTGCCACTAGGAGCAACCAGCTCTACTTACAATCCCAGAGGCTTGCTGATATCAGGGCCTACCAGTTCTAGCTGCAGTTCCAGAGACCAACGCCATAATGGACTACCAGGCATGCTGACACTAAGGACAACCAGATGGCTAAGGACAGCCTAAGAACACAATCAAAAAAGCCTGGAAACATGATACATAAGAATCCAGCTGTCTTACTACAGCAAGCCTTGAATATCCTAACATACATGAATTGCAAAAAAATTTTTTTTCAATTTAATCTTATAAAGTTTATAAAGGTCTTTAAAGAGAAAATGTTAAATCTCTTGAAGGAATACAAGAAAATATAACCAAACATGTATAGTCACTTAAATAGGAAATGAATAAATACAAAGAAGTGTTAGAGACAGGCAGTTAGATCAATGGAATAGAATTGAAGACCCAGAAATGAACCCCCACACCTATGTCACTTGATCTTTGACAAAGGAGCTAAAAATATCCAGTGGGAAAAAAAGCATTTTCTACAAATGCTGCTGGTTTAACTGGCAGTCAGCATGTAGAACCATGCAAATTGACCCATTCTTATCACCTGGTACAAGGCTCAAGACCAAGTGAATCAAGGAGCTCCACATAAAACCAGATACACTCAAACAAATAGAAGAGTAAATGGGCACAAGCCTGGATCACATGGGAACACGGGAAAATTTCCTGAACAGAACATCAGTGGCTTATGCTCTATGATCAAGAATCGACAAATAGGACCTCATACAATTATATAGCTTCTCTAAGGCAAAGGACACTGTCATTAGGACAAAATGACAACCAACAGATTGGGAAAAGATCTTTACCAGTTCTACATTTAGACTCCAGAGAATCAAATAACCCTATTAAAATATGGGGAACAGAGCTAAGCAAAGAATGCTCAGCTAAGGAATATTGAACGACTGAGAAGCACCTAAAGAAATGTTCAAAATCCTTAGTCATCAGGGAAATGCAAATCAAAACTACCCTGAGATTCCACCTCATAGCACTCAGGATGGTAAAGTTTAAAATCTCAGGTGACAGCAGATGCTGGTGAGAATGTGGAGAAATAGGAAACTCCTCCATTTTTGGTGGGATTGCAAGCTGGTACAATCACTCTGTAAATCAGTCTGGAGTTTCCTCAGAAAATTGATCTTAATACTACCTGAGAACCCAGCTATACAACTCCTGGGCATATATCCAAAAGATGCTCCAACATGTAACAAGGACACATGCTCCACTGTGTTCAGAGCAGCCTTATTTATAATAGCCAAAAACTGGAAAAAAAAAACAGATGTCCTTCAACAGAGGAATGGATACAGAAAATATGGTACATTTACACAATGGAATACTACTCGGGTATTAAAAACAATGACTTAATGAAATTCTTAGGCAAATGGACAGATTTAGAAAATATCTGGAATGAAATAACAAAATCACAAAAGAACACACATGATATGCACTCACTGATAAGTAGTTGTTAGCCCAAAATTTCTGAATTCCCAAGATACAATTACAGACCATGTGAAGCTCAAGAAGGGAGAACTATGTTTGGATGCTTCAGTTCTTAGAAGGGGGAACAAAAATTCTCCCAGGAGGAAATATGGAGACAAAGTGTGGAGCAGAGACTAAAGGGAAGGCCATCCATTGTCTTCCCCTCCTGGGGATCCATTCCACATACAAAATCCATACAATTTTGCAGATGTTAAGAAGTGCAGGCTGACAGGAGCCTGATATAGCTATTTCCTGAGAGGATGTACCGGACTAGACAATTAGAGAGGCAGATGATTGCAGCCAACTATTGAGCTGAAATTGGGGTTCCTAATGGAGGAGTTAGAGAAAGACTGAAGGAGCTGTGAAGAGGTTTGCAACACCATAACAAAATAAACTATCAACCAACAAGACCCCCAGAGCTCCCAGGGACTAAACCACCATCCCAAGAGTACACATGGATGGACCCATGGCTCCAGCTGCATGTGTAGAAGAGGATGGCATTTTTGGGCTTCAATGCTAGCATAGGCCCTTGGACCTGTGAAGACTTGATGCACCATCAATGTCAGAACAGGAAGTTGGGAGAGATCGGTTGGGTGGTTGGGTGGGTGTGGGGGATGGGATAGGGTGATTCTAGAGGGGAAACTGGAAGGGGATAGCATTTGAAATGTAAATAAAGAAAATATCCAATGAAAAAAAAAGGGAAAAATAGCTCTCCCTGTATAGTCCAGGCTACCCTGGAAGTCAAAGAGATCCAACTTCCTCTGCCTCCTGAATGTTGGGATTAGAGGAGTGAACCACAACACCCCAGACTGCTCCAAATGTAATCAAGGATGACCTTGAGTTTGTGCTTCTCTTGCCTCCTTTCAAAAGAGGAGGAATTGTTTGTACCTAGGTCTCCTATACATTTGTAGCAGATGTACAGGTTGGTCTTAATACAGGTCCCCTAACAATTAGACCAGTGGCTTTCTCTGACTCTGTTGCCTGCCATTAGATCCCCTTTCCATAGCTGGACTGTCTGGTCAGGCCTAAGAGAATGAGCTTAGTCCTGCTGTAACTTCATATCCCAGGTTGAGGTGCTACCCAAAGTGATGGGGTAATGGGAAAGGGATTTGTGAGGGTGTGCCTGGAATCAGAGAAGGAGGGGAAGCTATGACTGGTATGTAAGGTGAATAAATAAAGCAGTGAAAAATGGGCTACAGAGCTAAACAGAATTTTTTCCATCTTTATTAAATTTGTTATTTCTTATTTACATTTCAAATGTTATTCCATTTCCCGGTTTCCAGGCCAACAGCCCCCTAACTCTTCCCCCTCTCCTTATATATGGGTATGCCCCTCCCTGTCCTCCCCCCATTACCACCCTCCCGCCAACAATCATGTTCACTGGGGGTCTGGCCTTGGCAGGATCAAGGGCTTCCCCTTCCACTGGTGCTCCTTACAAGGCTATTTATTGCTACCTATGCAGTTGGAGCCCAGGGTCAATCCATGTATAGTCTTTGGGTAGTGGCTTAGTCCCTGGAAGCTCTGGTTGGTTGGCATTGTTGTTTATATGGGATCTCAAGCACCTTCAGTTCTTTCGGTCCTTTCTCTATTCCTTCAACAGGGGCCCTGTTCTTAGTTCAGTGGTTTGCTGCTGGCATTCACCTATGTATTTTCAGTATTCTGGCTGTGTCGCTCAGGAGAGATCTACATCAGATTCCAGTCAGCATGCACTTCTTTGATTCATCCATCTATCTAGTTTTGTGACTGTATCTGTATGGGCCACATGTGGGGCAGGCTCTGAATGGGTGGTTCTTCAGTCTCTGTTCTAAAATTTGCCTCCCTATGCCCTCCTAAGGATATTCTTGTTCCCCTTTTAAAAAAGGAGTGAAGCAATGGCATTTTTGGTCATCCTTGAGTGTTCTGTGTTCTGTGCATCTAGGGTAATTTGAGCATTTGGGCTAATATCGATTTATCACTGAGTGCATACCATGGGTGTTTCTCTCTGATTGGGTTACTGCACTCAGGATATTTTCCAGTTCCATCTATTTGCTTAGGAATTTCATAAAGTCATTGTTTTTGATAGCTGAGTATTATTCCATTGTGTAGATGTACCACATTTTCTGTATCCATTCTTCTGTTGAAGGGCATCTGGGTTCTTTCCAGCTTCTGGCTATTATAAATAAGGCTGCTATGAACATAGTGGAGCATGTGCCTTTGTTATATGTTGGGGCATCTTTTGGGTATATGCCCAAGAGGGGTATAGCTGGGTCCTCAGGTAGTGCAATGTCCAACTTTCTGAGGAACCTCCAGACTAATTTCCAGAATGGTTGTACCAGTCTGCAATCCCACCAACAATGGAGGAGTGTTCCTCTTTCTCCACATCCTGGACAGCATCTGTTATCACTAGAGTTTTTGATCTTAGCCATTCTGACTGGTGTGAGGTGGAATCTCAGGGTTGTTTCGATTTGCATTTTCCTTATGAATAAAGATGTTGAACATTTTTTTTTTAGTGCTTCTCAGCCATCCAATATTCCTCAGCTGTGAATACTCTGTTTAGCTCTGAATCCCGTTTTTAATAGGGTTATTTGTCTTCCTGCAGTCTAACTTCAATCTTTTCCCAATCTCTTACTTGCTGTTTGGTCCTAACAATAGTGTCCTTTGCTTTACAGAAGCTTTGCAGTTTTATGAGATCCCATTTGTCGATTCTTGATCATAGAGCATAAGTCATTGGTGTTTTGTTCAGGAAACTTTTTCCAGTAGCCATGTGTTTGAGATTCTCCCCCACTTTTTCTTTTCTTTCTTTCTTTTTTTTTTTTTATTAACTTGAGTATTTCTTATATACATTTCGAGTGTAATTCCCTTTCCGGGCAAACATCCCCCTAATCCCTCCCCCTCTCCTTCTTTATGGGTGTTCCCCTCCCCATCCTCCCCCCATTGCCGCCCTCCCCCCAACAATCTAGTTCACTGGGGGTTCAGTCTTAGCAGGACCCAGGGCTTCCCCTTCCACTGGCTCGTACTAAGATATTCATTGCTACCTATGAGGTCAGAGTCCAGGGTCAGTCCATGTATAGTCTTTAGGTAGTGGCTTAGTCCCTGGAAGCTCTGGTTGGTTGGCATTGTTGTACATATGGGGTCTCGAGCCCCTTCAAGCTCTTCCAGTTCTTTCTCTGATTCCTTCAACGGGGGTCCTATTCTCAGTTCAGTGGTTTGCTGCTGGCATTCACCTCTGTATTTGCTGTATTCTGGCTGTGTCTCTCAGGAGCGATCTACATCCGGCTCCTGTCGGTCTGCACTTCTTTGCTTCATCCATCTTGTCTAATTGGATGGCCCCCCACTTTTTCTTCTATTAGTTTGAGTTTATCTTGTTTGATGTGAAGGTTCTTGATCCACTTGGACTTGAGCTTTGTACAGGGTGATAAGAATGGATCGATCTGCATTCTTCTACATGCAGATCTCCAGTTGAACCAGCACCATTTGCTGAAAATGCTTATTTTTCCAGTGGATGATTTGGGTTCCTTTGTTAAAAATCACATGGCCATAGGTGTGTGGGTTCATTTCTGGGATGTCAATTCAATTCCACTGGTCTATCTGCCTGTCTCTGTACAAATACCATACAGTTTGCATCACTATTGCTCCGTAATACTGCTTGAGTTCAGGGATAGTGATTCCCCCAGAAGTCCTTTTATTGTTGAGGATAGTTTTAGCTCTCCTAGGTTTTTTGTTATTCCAGATGAATTTGCAAATTGTTCTGTCTAATTCTATGAAGAATTGTACTGGAATATTGATGGGGATTGCATTGAATCTGTAGATCGCTTTTGGTAAAATGGCCATTTTTACTATATTAATCCTGCCAATCCATGAGCATGGGAGATCTTTCCATCTTCTGAGATCTTCTTCAATTTCTTTTTCAATTTCTGAGGCTTGAAGGTCTTATAATACAGATCATTCACTTGTTTGGTTAAAGTCACACCGAGGTATTTTATATTATTTGGGTCTATTATGAAGGGTGTCGTTTCCCTAATTTCTTTCTAGGCTTGTTTCTCTTTTGTGTAGAGGAAGGCTACTGATTTATTTGAGTTAATTTTATACCCAGCCACTTTTTGAAGGTGTTTATCAGGTTTAGTAGTTCTCTGGTCGAACTTTTGGGATCAATTAAGTATACAATCATATTGTCTGCAAATAGTGGTATTTCGACTTTTTCTTTTCCAATCTGTATCCCTTTGATCTCCTTTTGTTGTCTGATTGCTCTTGCCTGGACTTCAAGAACTATATTGAATAAGTAAGGAGAGAGTGGGCAGCCTTGTCTAGTCCCTGATTTTAGTGGGATTGCTTCTAGTTTCTCTCCATTTAGTTGAATATTAGCTACTGGTTTGCTGTATATGGCTTTTACTAAGTTTAGGTAAGGGCCTTGAATTCCTATTCTTTCCAGGACTTTTATTATGAAGGGTTGTTGAATTTTGTCAAATGCTTTCTCAGCATCTAATGAAATGATCATGTGGTCTTTATCTTTAAGTTTGTTTATATAGTAGATTCTGTTGATGGTTTTCTGTATATTAAACCATCCCTGCATCCCTGGGATGAAGCCTACTTGATCATGATGGATGATTGTTTTGATGTGCTCTTGGATTCGGTTTGCAAGAATTTTATTGAGTTCTTTTGCATCAATATTCATAAAGGAAATTGGTCTGAAGTTCTGTTTCTCTGTTGGGTCTTTGTGTGGTTTAGGTATAAGGGTAATTTTAGCTTCATAGAAGGAATTTGGTAGTACCCCATCTGTTCAAATTTTGTGAAATAATATGGATAGTATTGGTATGAGGTCTTCTATGAACGTCTGATAGAATTCTGCACTGAACCTGTCTGGACCTGGGCTCTTTTTGGATGGGAGAGTTATAATGACTGCTTCTATTTCTTTAAGAGTTATGGGGTTGTTCAAATGGTTTATTTCTTCCTGTTTTAACTTTGAAAGAATAAAGATTTTAAACTATCCCCCACTGACCCTGCTGTGAGGACAAGTGCACCTCACAGCTGAGAATAACATAAAATGTCTTGGGGATGTAGCCTGGCTATAGCCACCACAAGCCATCTGGCCTCGATAAGGCCTGACTCAACACTCCTGAGAAAAACGAGAATTAGGGTCAGCTTGCTCCAGAAGCAGGGTGGCCTAGAGTTGAACTGAGCCCAAGTTACAAACCAATGAAATTGCTTTGTGTGACTGTTGCCAACTGCCTATGTAATTTTCCCTATAAATACCTTCCCCTAATTGGGCTCGGGTTGACCTCTCTGACTCCTGTGTGAGATATGTGTCATCCCCAGAGCTCTGGTTCCTCAAATACACCTCTTGTTTATTACATCAAAACCAGTTTCTCGTGAGTTCTTTGGGGGTTGCGTAGTCTCGAGATTTGAGTGGGCGTCTTCCCCACCCCAGTGGTCTTTCAACTTCAGTACCTGATATCTCTCTAGGAAATTGTCCATTTCCTCCAGATTTTCAAGTTTTGTTGAGTGTAGGCTTTTGTAGTAGGATCTGATGATTTTTGAATTTCCTCTGATTCTGTTATTATGTCTCCCTTTTCATTTCTGATTTTGTTAATTTGGACACACTCTTTTTGTCCTCTTGTTAGTCTGGCTAAGGGTTTATCTATCTTGTTGATTTTCTCAAAAAACCAGCTTTTGGTTTTGCTGATTCTTTGCATAGTCCTTTTTGTTTCTACTTTGTTGATTTCAGCTCTGAATTTAGAGAATTCTTAATAGAGGAATAGTGAATGGCCAAGAAGCACTTAAAGAAATGTTCCATTTCCTTTGTCATCAGGGAAATGACAATCAAAGTGACCCTAACTTTACATCTTATTTCCGTAAGAATAATTAAGATCAAAACCTCAAATTTAGAGTACCCATGATACAACTCACAGACTATATGAAGCTTAAGCAGATGGAAGGCCCAAGTTTGGATATCTGAATCTCACTTAAAAAGTGAACAAAATAATGATGGTAGGCAGAGGGATGGAGGAACCTCAGTGGGAGTGGGGATGGAGGATGGGAAAAAGAGGGACAGGATGAGAAATCCAGTATCAAGTTGGACAACAGAGATGCCCAGGGGGACAGGAGAGTGAACTGAAATTGGCAGCAGTGGGGATGGGGGCATGTAAGGGCAGAGAGAACCTCTAGAAAGTCCCAGAGATCTTGGATGTAAGAGGCTATATGGCTCAATGGGGATGACATTAGTTGAAATACCCAACAGTAGGGAGATGGAATGGGAAGAGACCACCTCCAGTAGATAGTCATGGCTCCCAGTCAAGGTAGGGGGACACCCACCCATCTTCAAAACTTTTAACCCAAAATTCTTCTAGTCTACAGGATATACAGGGACAGAAAAATGGAGCAGAGACTCAGTGACCTACCCAACTTGGGATCCATCCCATGCATGCACAGTGAATTCGGACACTATTACTGAGGCCATATTGTGCATGCAGACAGGATCCTTTCATAGATGTCCTCTGAGGAAGCAACTGACTTAGACAAATGCAGAGATATATATATATATATATATATATATATATATATATATATATATATATATATATCCAACCATTGAATTGATGTTGGGGAGCCATAAGGAAGAGTTAGAGCAAGAATTGAGGGAGCTGAATGAGATTGCAACAACCCCATTTGAAGAGCAACTTTGTCAAGTAACCTGGACCACTCAGAGATCCCAGAGATGAAACCAAAGACCAGGGAATATACATGGGCTGGTTTTTGGCTACAGGCACATGTGTACCAGATTACTGCCTTATAGGGTCTCAGTGAGAAAGGATATGCTTAAACCTGCTGAAACTTTATGCCCCAGGGAAGAGGGGTTCTGGTGGGGGTGAGGTACGGGTGGACAGGTTTGGGAGCACACTCAGAGCTAGGGGGATGGAAGTAAGGAGCAAAGAACTCTGGGAGGAGGAAGCAGGAATCGGAACAACTTTTGGGATGTAAATAAAGTAATTTGGTAATAATAATGATAATAATAACAAGAACAATAGTTATATTTGTATTAGTAGTAGTAGTAGTAGTAGTAGTAGTAGTAGTAGTAGTAGTAGCTAATGGCAGCACATTCTGGTGAGGATGAGGAGGAATTAGAACACACTTGCATTGCTGATAGTCGTGCTAATTTCTATAACCACTTTGGAAATCAATCTGGTGGTCCCTTAGAAAATTAGAAATAGTTCTATCTCAATAACCAACTATACCACTCCTGGGCATATACCTGAAAGTTGCTTCCCCATAACACAAGGACACGTGCTCCATTATGTTCATAGGAACTTTTTTCATAATAGTGAGAATCTGGAAACAACCCAGATGCCCCTCAAATGAAAACTGGGTAAAGAAAATGTGGTTTATTTACATAATGGAATGCTACTCACCTATTAAAAACAAGGACATCATGAGTTTTGCAGGCAAGTGGATGAAACTAGAAAATATCATCCTGAGTGATGTAATCTAGACCCAAAAGGACATGTATGGGATGTACTCGAGTGAATATTAGCCAATAAAGTACAGGTTGACAATGCTACAATCGACAGACCCAAAGAAGCCAAATAATGAGGTTCCAAGGGAGAATGGTTGAATCTTTTTCTATGTGGAAATAAAATGGTATCAGAGGTGGATTGTAGGAGGGAATTGGGTAGAAGAGGGCATAGGGAAGAGAACAGTGGAGTTGGATCAATTGTAGGGAGAGTAGAGGAGAGAGAAATCTGTGGTGGGCAGTGAGCAAATCTCAAGGTTGTGCCAGAGACCTGGGACATGGGGGAGGACCTAAGTTGTTTATAGGGGTGACTCTAGCTGAGATTCTTAGTAGTGGGAAATATGGATCCTGAAGTGGCCACTTCCTATAGACAGGCAGGTCTCCCAAAGGAGAGATATGGACAGCAACTCATCCAAAAAAACCTTCCACCCAAACTATGCCCTGCCTACAAGATGTAGAGGGACAAAGCTATAGAAGACACTGAGGGAAAGGGCCATCAATGACTGGTTCAAACTGAGACCCATCGCACGGACAAGAAACAATCCCTGACACTATTAATGATAGTTATACTTGTAGGCAGGAACCTAGCATTACTGTACTCTGAGAGGCTCCACCCAGCAGCCAATAGAAACAGATACAGAGATGCACAGCCAAACATTATTTGGAGCTTGAGTGGCCCTGAGGAAGAATCAAGGAATAACTGAGGGACCAAAGAAGAGAGGGACTCTTCAGGAAGACTAACAGAGTCAACTAAATTGAACCACTGGGGACTCCTAGACACCACACCACCAACCAAAGTTTGAGCACTGGCTGGACCTGGACCCTATCACACATATGTAGCAGATGTTCAGGTTGGTCTTCCTGCTTGTACCCCAGTAATTGGAGTGAGGGCTGTCATTGAATCTGTTACCTGCCTGTGGATCCTGTTCCTTTACCTGGGGTGACTTGTTTAGCATCAGTGGGAGAGGATGCACCTAGTCCTATAATGACTTGTGTGTGTGTTGGGGGGGGGTGGTGACCCTCAGGAGCAGGGCTCTACTTGCACAGAGAAGAAGAGGAGCGGGGAGGACCTGTGTGATAAATTAATGGGAAAAAAGAAGATTCTATTTCATTCCAGTCAGAATGCAAGCATCAATAATACAAGTGATAAATGCCGGTATGGATATTGGAAAATGGGAAAAATATACAATTTTGTGGTGTGTGTGTGTGTGTGTGTGTGTGTGTGTGTGTGTGTGTGTGTGTGTAACCTAGTCCAGCCAGTCTAATATTAGGAGATTCTTAAACAATAAATTGGTCTACCTTACAATCCTTCTATACCACTTACTTGTTGTATTAGCTACTTTTCTGTTGCCATAAAAACACCAACAAACAAATGTAAATAAAAGAAGCGGTTGCTTTGCCTTATGTTTCAAGAGGAAATAAACTTACATCATGGCAGGAAAGCCTGTAGCAACCATCATACATGCACAAGGAGCAGGAATCTCTTCAAATACAAGTATGAAACAAAGAGCTCTCTCTATAAGCAAAGTATACAAGCTTAGTGTCCTTGCCCTGTGAAGTACTTCCTCCAACAAGACTTTGCCATCTACACCTCCCCAAAAAGCACAACCAGGTGTGGAAACGTGTTGAAATACCTGAGCTTGTGGTAAAATAGACACTTCAAATTCAAACCACCACAGTCTACTCCTTCATTCCTATAGCTTTACGTAGGATGATATCATCACGCAGGTTTAGGCAGGAACAAGATAGAACAAGGCCTGTCATTGGATGAGGAGGAAGGATGGGCAGGAGAAAACTTTTAGAGAGAGGAGGAGACTAGAAGCAAGGCAGAGGAAGTGGCAGAGAGAACATGGAGGCTGAGGTTAAGATTTCTCTTTGCACATTTATAGGTTGTTATGAATACTCTTAAGGGATGGATGTGTACGGAGCTTTTATGTGTTTAGGTGGGCAATTATAGCATATCAATTGGAAAAAGGGGGGCACTATGGTGCCGGACTTAGTGCAGGATAAAAGACAGCCATTATTTTAATTTTACAGCAACAGATGGTGAACTAATGTGTGGGTGAGAATCCACTACTAATCCTAACAGTTGAGAGAAAGGTTTTGTTTTCTAAGTAAGAGGAGGCCAGCAAGGCATTGAAGAAAGAAACAGAAACAGCCTAGGCTGGCAGGCTGTAGGTCCCCTGCTGTGTGACAAGTAGTTACAGCTAAGAGACTTAGAGATAAAAGTTGCTTCTTAAAGAAAGTCTTTCAGGATACTCCTATTCCTTCTAACATGGGCTCCACGGGAATTTTGGGTTAAAATCCTAGTTAGACAATCTTCGTCTTAATGACAGGTGTTATTAGAAGGTGATTAAGTTTCTTTTAAAGAAGAGAGTACAGAGATTACCCAAATCACATGGGGATTTTCACCCACAGTTTGAAACTTAGGGAGAATAAGTCACTGACTCCAGGTAGAGAATTGTGATATTTACAAGTTGTTACGGTTAAATAAAAATCTAAGTCTCCAGGTAGAGAGCTTAACAGATCAATATATTTTGGGTATTAAGGTTAAATAAAAATCTGAGTCTCCGAGTACAGAACTTGACAGAGTGATATGCTTTAGGCTAAAGTCCTGGTTTGATAAGTTGCTTATTGGTATTAGAATTGATTAAAGGTGTTTAATTTGTTTTATGCTAAAGGCCATATGGCTCTTGAGGCAGTCTACTGAGGGTTTGTGGTTATTTTTGATATTTACTACAACAGGAATCTGAGAATCTCTTAAAGTGGGCTCCACAGGAATTTGGGGTTAATTTTCTGATATGACAGATTAGAAAAGCTTAACAGGCTCATTGTTTAGCACTATTGTTTATCTTACTTCCTTTTTCCAAATTGTTTAATCTTCATAATGGGTGTGACTTTGAGTTATATGGCTAAATTATTACTCTGGGAAAGAGAGCAAGATACAAGCTTTTCTGGTTACAGACTAAGGAACACAGTATTTTTGGAGAAAGTTTTTGTTTTTGTGTTTGTAAAATCTGTAATTAGGCTCTGGAAACCTCACAGAGTCATACTGATCAGATTTCAAAGAGGGAGACTGCCTGAAAAACTAGATTCAAGAGAATCAAACAAAAAATATCTCTATTGCAAATTTTTGTCTTGAGAATTATATTTTACAGAATGTACCTACTTGGATTCCTGGTCTTAAGGACATTCAACTGGGTCCAGTCAAGACATACCTCTGGCTCCAACATTTGCTTCATGCTTCCTAGCCCCTACCCCCAAGGACACAATTCCCACATACAGCTTGAAGAAGTTATAAAGAGTCATCCCCACCCCCCCAATTCCCTGGACTTTGGGGGGGGCTAAAAGTAGTAATTCTAAGGTTGTTTTATGAGGAATTTAGAAATGGTTGTAATTTAACAGGGAGGAATTAGCTAGATTGAGTTGTACATCCATAATCTCATTTGATAACTAAGCTAAAATCATATCTTTGCTTTGGTATAGAATATATGTGTCAAAAGGCTTAAAAGTACAAGGTTTAGGGGGTTGGGGATTTAGCTCAATGGTAGAGCGCTTGCCTAGCAAGCACAAGGCCCTGGGTTCGGTCCCCAGCTCCAAAAAAAAAAAAAAAAAAAAAAGAAAAAGAAAAAAAGTACAAGGTTTAGAACCAGTACTTCTATTGATGACATTAAAAACTTCTAAGATGTTCGCACATGTGAGTTAACGGGCAAATAACAAATTTATGGCTCTACAACCTCTCTGAGTTCTGGAAGCCATGATAGGCTTCACATGTACATAGATAATTGGTCATTCCCAGATTTCTGATGGAATTGAAGACTGATTATAGTCTCATAACCTATCAGGCTGTTTAACTCTGAAAATACATATTTTATTAGATAGTTTTCACATAGTATACAAGCAAACCAGAACATAATATAGATTTTAAGCCTTTCTTCAGGGGGATTGGATAACTAAATGTTCTGTTTACCTGATAAAGTGTTAAACTGGGTGTTGCATATATTTTATGCTTTTAATTATAACATGATAATAGTTGTGCTCAGCTTATATTTGAGAGAAAAGTTTTTTTTGAATTAGATAAAAAGGGTGAAATGTAGGATGATGTCATCATGCAGGTGTAGGCAGGTACAAGATAGAACAAGGTCTGTCGCTGGACAAAAAGGAAGGATGTGCGGGAGAAAAGTTTTACAGAAAGGAGGACACTGGAAACAAGGCAGAGGAAGCAGTAGAAAGAACATGGAGGCTGATGTTAAGATACCTCTCTGCACATTTACAGGTTGTTATGGATACTCTTAAGGGATGGATGTGTACAGGCCTTTATATGTTCAGGTGGGCAATTGTATCTTATCAATTGGATCAAAGGTTATTGCGTGTTCTTTCATGTGGCAATTTAAGTTTATGAGAGTATGTGGCAGCTGGAACAGTGGGCTGCCATGGAATCAGGATGTATATTTCTGGCATGGTGGCAACCTGCCTTGGGAACTAGATGGATAGAAAGATTGTTGTGAGGCTCAGAGAAAAGCCTTTGGCAGTGGGAAATGGGATGGAGCAAAGTGGGTGAGAAGTTTTGCTGACTGAGATGAAGATATCCACAAGATCTATCTTGGGGCACTGTGGTCCTGGACCTAATGGGGGTAAAAAAAAGCTTTTTTTTATAAATTTATACCAACAGTTTTATGACCATATCATATTTAACTGCAATTGGTCCAACTTTGATTGTTCTCATAATCTCTGTCTCAAAACATTTTAGGTCTAATGTGTCTTTGAGACTCAAAGCAATATAAGTCTAAATTGCAATCCCCATTAATTGTAATGACAAAAGAAAATTACATACTTCCAACACATAATAGCAGAGTATATACATTCAGATTTTAAAAGGGAGGGGTGGGAACATCGTGAGGAAATGCTGGAATAAAGTAAGACAACAACCTAGGAGGTCAAACATTTAAATCCTGAAGTTCTATTTCTGAAGTCTTAGATTTTTCAGTTTAAAGATAGCTCAGCCCTTGCTTTGTTGTATACAATACACATCTCTTTATTAGATGGGCTCTGCCATATGTATGCAGATTTCCTGTGGAGCTGTCTCACAGCTTTAACATCTCCAACAAGTTGGGGTCTCCACTTTTAGAGCTTTATGCAGTGTCCTTTCAGGACTTTCTGCCCGTTTAGTGAATTTATGTAAAGACTCCCATGCTACATACTGCCTGGCCTCGATGGCTCTCTAAATTCTTAGAAGAAAAATCCATATACCCTCACTCTTGAATTGTTCATGGCTCTGAAACCAGTGTCACTATTATATGGACTATGGTGCCTAATTTGTTTTCCAACTTTGGGTGGGAACTGGTTGCCTTGAGTCATATTAAGAGAATAACGTTTTGGTTTTTAGTTGATTCAAGGAACAGAAATTAATTAGGCTCTCTTTTACATGTTGAAAGTTTTATACAGTAGGATCTTGGCCTGATGGCCTTATCCTTTCTTTTACTTTAGAGTTGAGGGTTAGAAATCTAATGGACACATAGTTTTAAAAACTATTGCAGTTCTTCTAACACAAGCCTATTCTGTAACATTATGCTTCTTGGTACTATATTTTCTTTCCAAACAGTACATCTTATATTTCTTTCTGCCCCAATTGCTCTTTTTCATTGTAGATCGGTATAAGAATTATTGACATTAAACATATGGCAGACTCAGTATTATGTTGCCTTGGAATTGCCTCTGTCAAAGAAATTAGTTCATTAGTTTTAATTTAGCCTCAGGAAAGTTCCTAGATTATGGTAAAAGGTAATCAGTGACTTTCCAAAAATATCAGAGGAATGGCCTCTAGACTATCAAAAAGTCATATCTTGACCTTTGTCATTAAAACATTTTTTTTATTCAAAAAGTCATTAAGAACAAAAAGATCAATTCACTAAATGGGAAAAATATGGTAAATATATTTTTCAAAAGCTATGTCTATAATGACTTACAAAAATAGTTTAACCTGAAAAGAGGTATCCCAAGTTAATGAGTGAGAAAAACCCAATTAAAATGAGGATTTTTTTAAACAGATGTTTTTGGAAAAGAAATATAAATAAATAAGTCACTAGTCATCAGATCCATCTAAATAGACAAACTACAAATAGATATCTCTGGTTACTCAATATAATAGCTAAGGTGGAACAAACTTAGGAAATTAAATATTAATAACAATTTGAAGTACTTAAATTCTCATGCATTGTTGGTGGATGTTAAATAGTTCAATTACATTGGAAACTAGAGCTAGAGAGATGGCACAGCATTAAGAGATGACACAACTAGCTATTCTTCTTGAGGTTCTGGGCTCGATTTCAGCACCAACCTGACTGCTCATAACCCTAGTAAATTCCAGTTCCAGAGAATATGATGACTTCTACTAAAGCCTGTGTTAGCATTGCACACAGATGTTCCATAGATATGTATGTAGGCAAAAATACTTGTGCACATAAAAAATTTAAAGCTTCAAATATTCCATAGACTTTTAGACAAAACCTGTCATATTTTTGTGTTCCTGTTGCTGTTATTTAAATGTGTGAGATGTATTTACAATGAATTTTAATTATTACCATAAGTAAAATACATGTTAGTTTCATGAAACTTCCGAATAGTTATATGAAATTATTTATAACTATTTGGTGTTAAAATTAAGGACCTAATCCCTAAATGTCCTAATAAAATCCATATGTAAATTGGTAATCTAATTGGAGTATATTCAAAACTTGGAAACTGTCAAAAATATCGAACAAGGAGCTGATGAAAGTTATGAATAAATCTCAAGAGCATTATCCTCAATAATCTAGATATGAATATTTCTAAGACTCTAAATAAAAATCAAGCAAATATGATTTAATTTATGATGGTAATGGTAGAAAAAATTAATGTTTGCCTTAGGTGGAGGGATTTAGGTTCTGATTCTTTTTTTTTTTTTTTTTCAGTGAAGGCCTCCTGTTCAGAAGTAGTTGAACACAAATAGGACTCCATGGTTGTTTGTGTGTGTGTGTGTGTGTGTGTGTGTGTGTGTGTGTGTGTGTGTGTTTTGACTGTTTTGTTTTCACCTTGTTTTATGTTTTCAAGAGAAAGAAATAACAGAGTTGGGTAGGTGAGGGTATGAGATCTAGGAAAATCTTTTTTTTTTTTTTTTTTTTTTTTTTTTATTAACTTGAGTATTTCTTATATACATTTCGAGTGTTATTCCCTTTCCCGGTTTCCGGGCAAACATCCCCCTCCCCCCTCCCCTTCCTTATGGGTGTTCCCCTCCCAACCCTCCCCCCATTGCCGCCCTCCCCCCATAGACTAGTTCACTGGGGATTCAGTCTTAGCAGGACCCAGGGCTTCCCCTTCCACTGGTGCTCTTACTAGGATATTCATTGCTACCTATGGGGTCAGAGTCCAGGGTCAGTCCATGTATAGTCTTTAGGTAGTGGCTTAGTCCCTGGAAGCTCTGGTTGCTTGGCATTGTTGTACTTTTGGGGTCTCGAGCCCCTTCAAGCTCTTCCAGTTCTTTCTCTGATTCCTTCAATAGGGAACCTATTCTCAGTTCAGTGGTTTGCTGCTGGCATTCGCCTCTATATTTGCTGTATTCTGGCTGTGTCTCTCAGGAGCGATCTACATCCGGCTCCTGTCGCTCTGCACTTCTCTGCTTCATCCATCTTGTCTAATTGGGTGGCTGTATATGTATGGGCCACATGTGGGGCAGGCTCTGAATGGGTGTTCCTTCAGTCTCTGTTTTAATCTTTGCCTCTCCCTTCCCTGCCAAGGGTATTCTTTTTCCTCATTTAAAGAAGGAGTGAAGCATTCACATTTTGATCATCCGTCTTGAGTTTCGTTTGTTCTAGGGATCTAGGGTAATTCAAGCATTTGGGCTAATAGCCACTTATCAATGAGTGCATACCATGTATGTCTTTCTGTGATTGGGTTAGCTCACTCAGGATGATATTTTCCAGTTCCAACCATTTGCCTACGAATTTCATAAAGTCGTTGTTTTGATAGCTGAGTAATATTCCATTGTGTAGATGTACCACATTTTCTGTATCCATTCCTCTGTTGAAGGGCATCTGGGTTCTTTCCATTTTCTGGCTATTATAAATAAGGCTGCGATGAACATAGTGGAGCACGTGTCTCTTTTATATGTTGAGGCATCTTTTGGGTATATGCCCAAGAGAGGTATAGCTGGATCCTCAGGCAGTTCAATGTCCAATTTTCTGAGGAACCTCCAGACTGATTTCCAGAATGGTTTTACCAGTCTGCAATCCCACCAACAATGGAGGAGTGTTCCTCTTTCTCCACATCCTCGCCAGCATCTGCTGTCACCTGAGTTTTTGATCTTAGCCAATCGCACTGGTGTGAGGTGAAATCTCAGGGTTGTTTTGATTTGCATTTCCCTTATGACTAAAGATGTTGAACATTTCTTTAGGTGTTTCTCAGCCATTCGGCATTCCTCAGCTGTGAATTCTTTGTTTAGCTCTGAACCCCATTTTTAATAGGGTTATTTGTTTCCCTGCGGTCTAACTTCTTGAGTTCTTTGTATATTTTGGAAATAAGGCCTCTATCTGTTGTAGGATTGGTAAAGATCTTTTCCCAATCTGTTGGTTGCCGTTTTGTCCTAACCACAGTGTCCTTTGCCTTACAGAAGCTTTGCAGTTTTATGAGATCCCATTTGTCGATTCTTGATCTTAGAGCATAAGCCATTGGTGTTTTGTTCAGGAAATTTTTTCCAGTGCCCATGTGTTCCAGATGCTTCCCTAGTTTTTCTTCTATTAGTTTGAGTGTGTCTGGTTTGATGTGGAGGTCCTTGATCCACTTGGACTTAAGCTTTGTACGGGGTGATAAGGATGGATCGATCTGCATTCTTCTACATGTTGCCCTCCAGTTGAACCAGCACCATTTGCTGAAAATGCTATCTTTTTTCCATTGGATGGTTTTGGCTCCTTTGTCAAAAATCAAGTGACCATAGGTGTGTGGGTTCATTTCTGGGTCTTCAATTCTATTCCATTGGTCTATCTGTCTGTCTCTGTACCAATACCATGCAGTTTTATTCACTATTGCTCTGTAATACTGCTTGAGTTCAGGGATAGTGATTCCCCCTGAAGTCCTTTTATTGTTGAGGATAGCTTTAGCTATCCTGGGTTTTTTGTTATTCCAGATGAATTTGCAAATTGTTCTGTCTAACTCTTTGAAGAATTGGATTGGTATTTTGATGGGGATTGCATTGAATCTGTAGATTGCTTTTGGTAAAATGGCCATTTTTACCATATTAATCCTGCCAATCCATGAGCATGGGAGATCTTTCCATCCTCTGAGGTCTTCTTCAATTTCTTTCCTCAGTGTCTTGAAGTTCTTATTGTACAGATCTTTTACTTGCTTGGTTAAAGTCACACCGAGGTACTTTATATTATTTGGGTCTATTATGAAGGGTGTCGTTTCCCTAATTTCTTTCTCGGCTTGTTTCTCTTTTGTATAGAGGAAGGCAACTGATTTATTTGAGTTAATTTTATACCCAGCCACATTGCTGAAGTTGTTTATCAGCTTTAGTAGTTCTCTGGTGGAACTTTTGGGATCACTTAAATATACTATCATGTCATCTGCAAATAGTGATATTTTGACCTCTTCTTTTCCGATCTGTATCCCTTTGATCTCCTTTTGTTGTCTGATTGCTCTGGCTAGAACTTCAAGAACTATATTGAATAAGTAGGGAGAGAGTGGGCAGCCTTGTCTAGTCCCTGATTTTAGTGGGATTGCTTCAAGTTTCTCTCCATTTAGTTTAATGTTAGCAACTGGTTTGCTGTATATGGCTTTTACTATGTTTAGGTATGGGCCTTGAATTCCTATTCTTTCCAGGACTTTTATCATGAAGGGGTGTTGAATTTTTTCAAATGCTTTCTCAGCATCTAATGAAATGATCATGTGGTTCTGTTCTTTCAGTTTGTTTATATAATGGATCACGTTGATGGTTTTCAGTATATTAAACCATCCCTGCATGCCTGGGATGAAGCCTACTTGATCATGGTGGATGATTGTTTTGATGTGCTCTTGAATTCGGTTTGCCAGAATTTTATTGAGTATTTTTGCGTCGATATTCATAAGGGAAATTGGTCTGAAGTTCTCTTTCTTTGTTGTGTCTTTGTGTGGTTTAGGTATAAGAGTAATTGTGGCTTCGTAGAAGGAATTCGGTAGGGCTCCATCTGTTTCAATTTTGTGGAATAGTTTGGATAATATTGGTATGAGGTCTTCTATGAAGGTTTGATAGAATTCTGCACTAAACCCGTCTGGACCTGGGCTCTTTTTGGTTGGGAGACCTTTAATGACTGCTTCTATTTCCTTAGGAGTTATGGGGTTGTTTAACTGGTTTATCTGTTCCTGATTTAACTTCGATACCTGGTATCTGTCTAGGAAATTGTCCATTTCCTGAAGATTTTCAAATTTTGTTGAATATAGGTTTTTATAGTAAGATCTGATGATTTTTTGAATTTCCTCCGAATCTGTAGTTATGTCTCCCTTTTCATTTCTGATTTTGTTAATTTGGACACACTCTCTGTGTCCTCTCGTTAGTCTGGCTAAGGGTTTATCTATCTTGTTGATTTTCTCAAAGAACCAACTTTTGGTTCTGTTGATTCTTTCTATGGTCCTTTTTGTTTCTACTTGGTTGATTTCAGCTCTGAGTTTGATTATTTCCTGCCTTCTACTCCTCCTGGGTGTATTTGCTTCTTTTTGTTCTAGAGCTTTTAGGTGTGCTGTCAAGCTGCTGACATATGCTCTTTCCTGTTTCTTTCTGCAGGCACTCAGCGCTATGAGTTTTCCTCTTAGCACAGCTTTCATTGTGTCCCATAAGTTTGAGTATGTTGTATCTTCATTTTCATTAAATTCTAAAAAGTTTTTAATTTCTTTCTTTATTTCTTCCTTGACCAGGTTATCATTGAGTAGAGCATTGTTCAATTTCCACGTATTTGTGGGCATTCTTCCCTTCTTGTTATTGAAGACCAACTTTAGGTCATGGTGGTCTATTAGCACGCATGGGATTATTTCTATCTTTCTGTACCTGTTGAGGCCCGTTTTTTGACCAATTATATGGTCAATTTTGGAGAAAGTACCATGAGGAGCTGAGAAGAAGGTATATCCTTTTGCTTTAGGATAGAATGTTCTATAAATATCCGTTAAGTCCATTTGGCTCATGACTTCTCTTAGTCTGTCGACATCACTGTTTAATTTCTGTTTCCATGATCTGTCCATTGATGAGAGTGGGGTGTTGAAATCTCCCACTATTATTGTGTGAGTTGCAATGTGTGTTTTGAGCTTTAGTAAGGTTTCTTTTACGTATGTAGGTGCCCTTGTATTTGGGGCATAGATATTTAGGATTGAGAGTTCATCTTGGTTGATTTTTCCTTTGATGAATATGAAGTGTCCTTCCTTATCTTTTTTGATGACTTTTAGTTGGAAATTGATTTTATTTGATATTAGAATGGCTACTCCAGCTTGCTTCTTCTGACCATTTGCTTGGAAAGTTGTTTTCCAGCCTTTCACTCTGAGGTAGTGTCTGTCTTTGTCTCTGAGGTGTGTTTCCTGTAGGCAGCAGAATGCAGGGTCCTCGTTGCGTATCCAGTTTGTTAATCTATGTCTTTTTATTGGGGAGTTGAGGCCATTGATATTGAGAGATATTAAGAAATAGTGATTATTGCTTCCCGTTATATTCATATTTGATGTGAGGTTATGTTTGTGTGCTTTCATTCTCTTTGTTTTGTTGCCAAGACGATTAGTTTCTTGCTTCTTCTAGGGTATAGCTTGCCTCCTTATGTTGGGCTTTACTATTTATTATCCTTTGTAGTGCTGGATTTGTAGAAAGATATTGTGTAAATTTGGTTTTGTCATGGAATATCTTGGTTTCTCCATCAATGTTAATTGAGAGTTTTGCTGGATACAGTAATCTGGGCTGGCATTTGTGTTCTCTTAGGGTCTGTATAACATCAGTCCAGGATCTTCTGGCCTTCATAGTTTCTGGCGAGAAGTCTGGGGTGATTCTGATAGGTCTCCCTTTATATGTTACTTGACCTTTTTCCCTTACTGCTTTTAATATTCTTTCTTTATTTTGTGCGTTTGGTGTTTTGACAATTATGTGACGGGAGGTGTTTCTTTTCTGGTCCAATCTATTTGGAGTTCTGTAGGCTTCCTGTATGTCTATGGGTATCTCTTTTTTTAGGTTAGGGAAGTTTTCTTCTATGATTTTGTTGAAGATATTTACTGGTCCTTTGAGCTGGGAGTCTTCACTCTCTTCTATACCTATTATCCTTAGGTTTGATCTTCTCATTGAGTCCTGGATTTCCTGTATGTTTTGGACCAGTAGCTTTTTCCGCTTTACATTATCTTTGACAGTTGAGTCAATGATTTCTATGGAATCTTCTGCTCCTGAGATTCTCTCTTCCATCTCTTGTATTCTGTTGGTGAAGCTTGTATCTACAGCTCCTTGTCTCTTCTTTTGGTTTTCTATATCCAGGGTTGTTTCCATGTGTTCTTTCTTGATTGCTTCTATTTCCATTTTTAATTCCTTCAACTGTTTGATTGTGTTTTCCTGGAATTCTTTCAGGGATTTTTGCGATTCCTCTCTGTAGGCTTTTACTTGTTTATTAATGTTTTCCTGTGCTTCCCTAAGTGTGTTCAGGTCTTTCCTGAAGTCCTCCAGCATCATGATTAAATATGATTTTGAAACTAGATCTTGCTTTTCTGGTGTGTTTGGATATTCCATGTTTGTTTTGGTGGGAGAATTGGGCTCCGATGATGGCATGTAGTCTTGGTTTCTGTTGCTTGGGTTCCTGCGCTTGCCTCTCGCCATCAGATTATCTCTAGTGTTACTTTGTTCTGCTATTTCTGACAGTGGCTAGACTGTCCTATAAGCCTGTGTGTCAGGAGTGCTGTAGACCTGTTTTCCTCTCTTTCAGTCAGTTATGGGGACAGAGTGTTCTGCTTTCCGGCGTGTGGTTTTTCTTCTCTACAGGTCTTCAGCTGTTCCTGTGGGCCTGTGTCTTGAGTTCACCAGGCAGCTTTCTTGCAGCAGAAAATTTGGTCTTACCTGTGGTCCCGAGGCTCAGGTTTGCTCGTGGGGTGCTGTCCAGGGGCTCTCTGCAGCGGCAGCCACCAGGAAGACCTGTGCCGCCCCTTCCGGGAGCTTCAGTGCACCAGGGTTCCAGATGGTCTTTGGCTTTTTCCTCTGGCGTCCGAGATGTGTGTGCAGGGAGCAGTCTCTTCTGGTTTCCCAGGCTTGTCTGCCTCTCTGAAGGTTTAGCTCTCCCTCCCACGGGATTTGGGTGCAGAGAACTGTTTATCCGGTCTGTTTCCTTCAGGGTCCGGCGGTGTCTCTGGCAGGGGTCCTGCCGCTCCTGGGCCCTCCCCCACGGGAGCCCAGAGGCCTTATACAGTTTCCTCTTGGGCCAGGGATGTGGGCAGGGGTGAGCAGTGTTGGTGGTCTCTTCCGCTCTGCAGCCTCAGGAGTGCCCACCTGACCAGGCGGTTGGGTCTCTCTCTCACCGGGTCTGGGAGCAGAGAGCTGCTGCGGGCCGGGATCCGCGGGTGTGGGACTTCCCAGGGTTCTGATTCTTATGGGTTTTTTACTGTATATTTTTTTATCTACATTTCAAATGTTATTCGCTTTTCCGATATCCCGACCATAAGCCCCTTATCCCATTCCCCTCCCCTTCTTCCATCGGGTGTTCCCCATCCCCAAACCCACCCCTTTGTGCCGCTCGTGACATTTCCCTACACAGGGCGGTGCAACCTTGGCAGGACCAAGGGCTTCCCCTCTCATTGATGCCCAACAAATCATCCTCTGCTACATATGCACCTGGAGCCATGGGTCTGTAAATGTGTAGTCTTTGGATAGTGGTTTAGTCCTTGGGACTCTGGTTGGTTGATATTGTTGTTCCTATGCAGTTGCAAACCCCTTCATCTCCTTCAATCCTTTCTCTAATTCCTCCAACAGGGACTCCATTCTCAGTTCAATAGTTTGATGCTAGCGTTCACATCTGTATTTGACATGCTCTGACTGAGCCTCTCAGGAGGCAGCTATATTTGACTTCTGTCAGCATGCATTTCTTGGCTTCATCAATGTTATCAAGTTTTGGTGACTGTATATATATGGGCTGTATCACCATGTAGGACAGTCTAAGAATTCCTTCAGTCACTGCTCCAAACTTTGTCTTTTTATTTTTGGTTCCCCATTTGAAGAAGGACGGAAGCATCCGCACTTTGGTAGTTCTCCTTTTTGAGCTTCATGTGATCTATAGATTGTCATTTGGGTAATTCGAGTTTTGGGCTATTATTCACTTATCAGTGAGTGCATACTCTGTGTGTTTTTTATGATTGGGGTACCTCATTCAGGATGATATTTTCTAGTTCAACCCATTTGCCTATGAATTTTATGAAGTCATTTTTTGATAGCAGAGTAGTACTCCATTGTGAAGATGTACCACAATTTCTGTATCCATTCCTCTGTTGAAGGGCATCTGGGTTCTTTTCTGCTTCTGGCTATGAACATAGTGGAGCATATATCTTCGTTGTATGTGGGAATATCATTTGGGTATATGCCTAGGACAGGATTAGCTAGGATTACCTCAGGTAATGCAATATCCAATTTCCATTTTCTGAGGAATTTCCAGACTGATTTGCAGAATGGTTGTACCCATTTGCAAGCCCGCCAACAATGGAGGAGTGTTCCTCTTTCTCCATATCCCATCCAGCATCTGTTGTCATCTTAGTTTTTGATGTTACCGATCCTGACTTGTGTGAGGTAGAATCTTAGGGTTGTTTTGATTTGCATTTCCCTGATGTCTAAAGATGTTGAGCATTTCTTTAGGTACTTCTCACCCATTCGATATTCCTCAGCTGAGATTTCTTTGTTTAGCTCTGTACCTCATTTTTAATAGTGATTTTTTGGCTCTCTGGAGTCTAACTACTTGAGTTCTTTGTATATTTTGGATATTAGCCCTTTATTGGATGAAGGATTGGTAAATATCCAATCTGTTGGTTGCCATTTTATCCTAATGACAATGGCCTTTGCCTTACAGAATGTTTGCAATTTATGAGGTCCCATTTATCGATTCTTGATCTTAGAGCATAAGCCATTGTTGTTTAGTTCAGAAAATTTTCACAAGTGCCCATGAGTTCAAGGCTCTTCCCCACTTTTTCTTCTATTAGTTTGAGTGTATCTGGTTTTATATTAAGGTCCTTGATCAACTTGGACTTAAGCTTTGTATAGGTCAATAAGAATGGGTTGATTTCCATTCTTCTACATGCTGACCTCAAGGTTAACCAGCACTATTTGTGGAAAATGCTATTTTTCAACTGAATGATGTTTTTAGTTCCTTTGTCAAAGATCAAGTGACCATAGGTGTGTGCGTTCATTTCTGGGTCTTCAAATTCTATTCCATTGACCTACCTGCCCGTCTCTATAAAAATACCATATTGTTGTTGTTTTTTTTTTTTTTTTTTTTTTTTTTACTGTTCCTCTGCAATACTGCTTGAGGTCAGGTATGGTGATTCTGCCAGAATATCTTTTATCGTTGAGGATAGTTTTCACTACCATGGGTTTTTGTTAATCCAAATGAATTTCCAAATTGCTCTCTAACTCTATGAAGAATTGAGATAGAATTTTGATAGGGAGTGCATTGAATCATCGGATTGCTTTTGGCAAAATGGCCATTTTTACTAAATTAATCTGGCCAATCCATGAGCATGGGAAGCCTTTCCATCTTCTGAAATCTTCTTCAATTTGTTTCTTCACAAACTTGAAGTTCTTCTCATACAGCTCTTTCACTTGGTTAGAGTCACACTGAGGTATTTTATGTTACTTATGCCTGTTGTGAAGGGTGTCATTTCCCCAATTTCTTTTTCAGTCTGTTTATCCTTTGAGTAGAGGGAGGCTGTAGATTTGTTTGTGATAATTTTATACCCAGCCACTTTTCTGAAGTTGTTTATCAGGCTTAGTAGTTTTCTGGTGGAACTTTTGGGGTCACTTAAGTATACTATCATATCATCTGCAGAGAGTGATATTTTGATTTCTTACTTCCCAATTTGTATCCCTTTGACATCTGTTTGTTGTCTGATTGCTCTGGCTAGGACTTCAAGTACTATATTGAATAAGTAGGAGCAGAATGGGAAGCCTTGTCTAGTCCCTGGTTTTAATAGGATTATTCAAGTTTCTCTCCATTTAGTTTGATGTTGGCAACTATTTTTCTGTATATTGCTTTTACTATGTTTAGGTATGGGCCTTGAATGCCTGATCTTTCCAAGACTTTTCACATGAAGGGGTATTGAATTTTATCAAATGCTTTTTCAGCATCTAATGAGATGATCATGCGTTTTTTTGTTTTTGAGGGTTTTTTTTTAGTTTGTTTACATAGTAAATTATGTTGATGGATTTCTGTATTTGAAACATCACTGCATCTGTGGGATGAAGCCTACTTGATCATAATGGATGATCATTTTGATGTGTTCTTGGGTTCCCTTTGCAAGCATTTTATTGAGTATTTTTCCATTGATATTCATAAGGGAAACTGGTCTGAAGATCACTTTCTTTGTTGGGTTTGTGTGGTTTATATATAAGTGTAATTGGAAGGAGTTGCAAGTAGACATGTATGTAGATGGAATTCGGTAGTGTTTCTTTTGTTTATATTTTGTGGAATAGTTTGTACAGTATTGGAATGAGGTCTTCTTTTTAGGTCTGATAGAATTCTGCAGTAAACATTCCTGGAATTTTTTTGTTTGTTTGGGAAAATTTTAATAACTGTTTCTATTTCTTTAGGAGTTATGTCACTGTTTGGATGGTGAATCTGATCTGGATTTAACTGTGGTACCTGGGATCCGTGTAGAAAATTGTCCATTTCAGACATATTTTCCAGTTTTGTTGAATATATGCTTTTGGAAGAGGATCTCTTGATTTTTTTAATTTCCTCAGATTCTATTTTTATGACTCCCTTTTCATTTCTGATTTTGTTAATTTGGATACTCTCGGTGACCTCTTGTTAGTCTGCTAAGGGTTTATCTATCTGTTCATTTCTTCAAAGAACCAGCTCCCAGTTTTGTTGATTCTTTGTATACAACTTTGTGTTTCT
Source organism: Rattus norvegicus (assembly GCF_021556685.1). Lineage (NCBI taxonomy): Eukaryota > Metazoa > Chordata > Mammalia > Rodentia > Muridae > Rattus > Rattus norvegicus. Next base: position 153,249,398 of record NC_141554.1, on the reverse strand, counting down.
ACTTGGTTGATTTCAGCTATTTTCCTGCCTTCTACTCCTCTTGGGTGTATTTGCTTTTTTTTTTTTTTTTTTTTTTTCTGTCCTAGAGCTTTAAGGTGTGCTGTCAAGCTCCTAATGTATGCTTTCTCCAGTTTCTTTTTGGGGGCGCTCAAAGCTATAAGTTTTCCTTTGAACACTGCTTTCATTGTGTCCCATATGATGGTTATGTTGTGCCTTCATTTTCATTAAATCTAAAAAGTCTTTAATTTCTTCCTTTATTTTTTCCTTGACCAAGTTATCATTGAGTAGAGTGTTCTTCATCTTCCATATATATGTGGACTTTCTGTCATTACTTTTGTTATTGAAGAAAAGCCTTAGTCTGTGATAGTCTGATTGGATGCACGCAATTATGTCAATCTTCTTGTATCTGTTGAGACCTGTTTTGTGACTGATTATGTAATCAGTTTTGGAGAATGAACCATGAAGTGATGAGAAGAACAAATATTCTTTTGTTTTAGGATGAAATGTTCTATAAATATCTTTTAAATCCTTTTGGTTTATTTCTTCTGTTAGTTTCTGTATGTCTCTGTTTAGTTTCTGTTTCCATGATCTGCCAGTGATGAGTGTACTGTGTTGAAACCTCCTACTAATATTATGGAGGGTACAATGGTGCTTTGAAAATTAGTAAAGTTTCCTTTATGAATGTAGACGCTCTTGCATTTGAAGCTTAGATATTCTGGATCAGAGATCATATTGGTGGATTTTTTTTTCTTTTTTGATGAAAATGAAGTGTCCTTCCTTTAATTTCTTTTTTTTATCTTTATTAAATTGGGTGTGTCTTATTTATATTTCAAATGTTATTCCCTTTCACCGTTTCCATGCCAACATCCCCCTAAGCCCTCCCCCTCCCATTCTATATGGGTGTTCCCCTCCCAATCCTCCCCTCCATTACCACCCTCCCCGCATCAATCACATTCATTGGGGGTCCAGCCTTGGCAGGACCAAGGGCTTCTGCTTCCACTGAAGCCCTTTCTAGGCTATTTATTGCTACCTATGCAGTTGGAGCCCAGGGTCAGTCCATGTATAGTCTTTGGGTAGTGGCTTAGTACTTGGAAGCTCTGGTTGGTTGGCATTGTTTTTCATATGGGGTCTCAAGCCCCTTCAGCTCTTTCAGTCCTTTTTCTAATTCCTTCAACGGGGGTCCCATTATTAGTTCAGTGGTTTGCTGCTGGCATTCACCAATGTATTTGCCATATTCTGGCTGTGTCTCTCAGGAGAGATCTACATCCGGTTCCTGTCAGCCTGCACTTCTTTGCTTCATCCATCTTATTTAGTTTGGTGACTGTATATGTATGGGCCACATGTGGGGCAGGCTCTGAATGGGTGTTCCTTCAGCCTCTGTTCTAAACTTTGCCTCCCTATTTCCTCCCAAGGGTATTCTTGTTCCCCTTTTAAAGAAGGAGTGAAGCATCTGCATTTTGGTCATCCTTCTTGAGTTTCATGTGTTCTGTGCATCTAGGGTAATTCGAGCCTTTGGGCTAATATCCACTTATCAATGAGTGCATACCATGTGTGTTTTTCTGTGATTGGGTTACCTCAATGAAATGTCCTTCCTTATCCTTTTTGATAACTTTTCATTGAAAGTTGATTTTATTCAATATTAGAATGACTACTCCAGCTTGTTTCTTCAGGCCTTTTTCTTAGAAAATTGTTTTTCAGCCTTTTACTCTGAGGTAGTGTATGTCTTTGTCACTGAAGTGTGTTTCCTGTATGCAGGAAAATGCTGGATCCTATTTATATATCCAGTCTGTTAGTCTATATTATTTTGTATTGAGGAACTGTGTTTATTTATGTTAAGAGATATTAAGGAATAGTGATTGTTGTTTCCTGTTATTTTTTTTTTGTTAGAGGTGGAATTATGTTTGTCTCTCTTCTTTTGTTTTCATTACAAAGTGATTACTTTCTTGCTTTTTCTAGGGTATAGTTTCCCTCCTTGTGTTGGAGTTATCATCTATTATCCTTTGTAGGATTGGGTTTGTAGAAAGACATTGTGTAAATTTGGTTTTATCATGGAATGTCTTGGTTTCTCCACCTATGTTAATTGAGAGTTTTGCTGGGTATAGTAGCTTGGGCTGGCATTTGTGTTCTCTTAGGGTCTGTATGACATTTGCCCTTGATTTTCAGTCTTTCATAGTCTGTTTTGAGATGTCTGGTATAAACCTGATAGGTCTGCCTTCATATGTTACTTGACCTTTATCCCTTGCTGCTTTTAATATTCTTTCTTTGTTTTCTGTGTTTACTGTTTTAACTGTTATGCGATAGAAGGAATTTCTTTTCTGGTCCAATCTATTTTGAGTTCTGTAGACTTCTTGTATGTTTATAAACATCTCCTTCTTTAGGCTAGGGAAGTTTTCTTCTATGATTTTGTTGAAGATATTTACTAGTCTTTAAGTTGGGAGTCTTCGCTCTTTTATACCTATTATCCTAGGTTTGATTTTCTCATTGTGTCCTGACTTTCCTAGGTGTTTTGGTTTAGGACTTTTTTGCATTTTACATTATCTTTGACAGTTTTGTCAATGTTTTCTTTGGTATCTTCTGACCCTGATATTTTGTCTTCTATCTCTTATACTCTGCATGTGATTATTGCATCCATGACTCCTGATCTCTTTCCTAAGTTTTCTTTATCCGGTGTCATCTCTCTTTGTGTTTTCTTTATTATTTCTATTTCTATTTTTTCATCCTGTTTGGTTTTGTTCAATTCCTTCACCTATTTGTTTGTGTATTCCTGTAATTATTTAAGGGATTTTTTGTTTCCTCTTTAAAGGCTTCTACTTGTTAACCTGTGTTTTCCTGTATTTTTTTATAAGAGTTATCTATGTCCTTCTTAAAGTCCCGTATCATCATCATAAGATGTGATTTTAAATCCAAACCTTTCTTTTCTGGTGTGTTTGGATATCCTGTCTTTGATTTGGTAGGAGAACTAGGCTTTGAGATTCCAAGTAGTCTTGGTTTCTCCTGCTTAGGTTCCTGCACTTGCCTCTTGCCATCAGTTGTCTCTGCTGTTTTATTTTTTTTCTGTCTCTGTGTCTTGAATTTCCTGTAAGCCTGTGTGTCAGTACTGCTGTAGACTTGTTTTATTTCAACTGGATCTAGGAACAGAGAGCCACTCCTGGGTTTGTGTGTCCTGAAGTACCCAAGTGGGTTGATTACAGCAGAAGAATTGGCCTTACCTCTTCTCTAAGGTGTGTCAGTGCTCCAGGAGACTGGCTTTCAGCTCTGGGCTCAGGAAGTAACAGGAAAGGTCCTGCCCCTGACTGCTCCTATGTTTTGGCATCCAGAGGTCACTAGGCAGGTTTCTCTTGGGTCAGGAATATGAGCAGAAGTGGTGGTCTCCCCTGAGCTCTCAGGATTCTCTTCATTTCTGAGAGTTCAGGTCTCTATCCCAAGGGATTTTGTACAGACAGCTGTGGATACAGTTCAGCTCAGGGCAGAGGCAGAAACCAAGAATGTCCTTTCTCAGACGACTTCTGACTTTGTGTGTCCTGAGGTCAACAGTCTGGTTGCTTGGAGGAGAAGTGTTGGTCTTACCTCTGCCCTCAGGTGTGTAGGCGTTCCTGGTGACTGACTTTTGGCTCTTGCCTTCTGGCTCTTGGTGCAGCAGAAAATAGAAGGTTCCTGCCCCTGACTGCTGTTGGTTCACGTGCCCGAGGGCACAGAGGGCACTAGTCTAGTTCCTCTTGGGTGAGGAATGAGGGCAGAAGTAGTTGTCTCCTCTGAGTTCTCAGGTTTGTTGGCACTTCTGAGAGTCCAGCTCTCTCTCCCATGGGATTTGGATGCAGAGAGTGGTTCTGACTCTTAAAGACATGAAAACACATTTTGAGATAATTAAAATCCTATGTTCTCTTGTGGGTCTCAGTTACATGAGTATATTCATTTTTCATAACTTTTCAAAATGCAAACAGAAATGGTGGTATTTTATTTTGAACAAAATCTTCCCCCAATAAACTCAAGAACCAAATAGCTGTGTAGAGCTTTTAGAAGTCAGATTATTTTCACTTCCTTCTAAGTGATAGATACTCACAGTAAACCATTTTGGTTTTGATTATGACAAAATAACCAAATGTGGAAACATTCTCCAGGGTGGCAGACAGGAAATGTAGTTGATAATGAATAAGAATGACCAACATAAAATTATATTCCTAGTAGATTAAGTAGTTTTTCTTGCAAAGTTAAATTTTTGGTATTAAAATAAATGTACATATTTTAATATATCCCTCAAATTAAAATTGAAGGGGAGCTTATACTCCAATAATCCATATGATTTTATGTTGCATCTTCAATTAAAAACAAAACAAAATGAAACAAATTTCATTTATTATTAATTTTAATACACATAAAGAAATAATCTAGATGATCAAATCATAGCATTCTTATTGTAATTCATAAATTAAAAAAATTAGTGTTCATGCTGGTTTCTATATAAGCTAGAAATTCTTCTTTTGACCACTAGATAGAGCTTTAATATTAATATCTTAAAAAATTCACCAAGTCCACTGCAAATGGAAAATTAGCCGACTGCCTTGCCTCTAGAAATTACATTTCTAGAACTGTTCAGGAGGTTTCAAAACGATATTTTCTCCTTTTCTCAGATAATTGAATGAAAACTTCCTTCTTGACAGGTCAGGTAGTGTTTGCCCATAGTTCATTTTGGAAAATGAGGATCAGTCAGTTCTCCAACTAACAATCTCCATGTTTATACTAATACATAAATTCAAAGACTAAATTGTAACTCCTATTTTCCAGCATTACTAGCCTGACTTAGTATATTGGTTAAGAAAACTGTATTTGTTTAAATTGTATTTGAGAAAGTTCAGTAGCAACATTTCCAGTATTCCCTATAAAGATCTGACAGTGGCTCTAATATAAACACGGAATCTCTGGTCAAAGGCTACATGGTGTTTTTATTGATTGAATATGTAGGAACTGAAGCAGACATCTTATCTCACCTCTTAAAAGTTTGAAAAGCTCCACTCATCGTCCCTGTATTTCCTTTAGACAGGAGAAATCCTGGGTTAAAACAATGGCCATCCAGAGACTGCCCCACCTGGGGATCCATCCCATATGCAGTGACCAAACCCAGTATCTTGCTGATGCAAAGAAATGCTTGCTGGCAAGAGCCTGATATGAATGTCTCCTGAGAGCTTCTGTCAGAGACATATGATACAGATGTAGATGCTTGCTGCCAATCACCCAACTGAGCACAAGGACTCCAGAGCTCCCACACATGGAGAGACCCATGGCTCCAGCTGCATATGTAGCAGAGGATGGCTTTGTTGGTCATCAACAAAGGTCCTGTGAAAGCTTGATGCCCCAGCATAGGGGAATGTTAAGGCAGTGGGAAATGAGTGGGTAGATGGGTGGCAGAGCACCCTTGTGGAGGAAGGGGAGAGGGAGGGTGGGAGAGGGGATTTTCAGAAAGGAAACCAAGAATGGGAATAACATTTGAAATGTAAAATAAACAACACAACCAATAAAAAATTAAAATGAAATTGAAAAGCATTCTTAGCTAAGGACCTTTAGATTTGTAACCACTTTAGCAATGGAGCTGAGGAAACTAAATATAATTTCAAAGTTGTATACTTCTTGGTGATTGATAGTCACTTCCATAAATTCCAGTTTTTTGAAACATAAAGTTTCTAAATATAAAAACACAGTGTGAAAGAGAATATTCCCTTCATTTTAATAAAATTAAAATTAAAGCATACTTGCTTATTTATTGCTCCAAAATTATCTTCCAAAACTATTAAGTGGAATTACTGAACTTAAAGTATTAGCAAACATGAATGTTATATAAGGTGGATCACAATTTTATTACAAACTAAGGCAATATATATCAAATTAATTAGATTGTTTTTGGTCTTTGCATGATAGAAATATGAAATTTCTATTTAGGTTCTTACCTTTTTATCTCCTCATAATTAAAATATGAGGTTATACTTTGAAATTTATACTTCAGTTTAAAAATAAACAAAAACTGAGCAATTAACAAGTGTATTTGCTTAAAAAGGCCACATAATTAGATGATAAGATTTTCTAATTAAGGACAAATAAGTTATATATTATGAAAAAAAAACAAGATAGATTTTTTTACTCTTTCGAGATAGAGTAGCAGGATTAATGATATTGACTATTTGCTGGTATTCTAGTTTAACATGAACTAGAATCATTTGGAAAGAGGGTACTTCAATAGAAATATTCCCTCTTCAGATTTGGCTGTGGGCATGCCTGTGATACATTTTCTTTCTTGATTATTGATGTGGGAAAGCCCAGATTTCTGTGGGTGCTGCCACTGGATTGGTGGTCAAAGTTCCTTTCCTATAAGAATGCAGCCATAAAGATCAAGTCATTGAACAGCATTCCTATATGGTGCTACTTCTGCTTTTGCCTTGACTTCCTTTAATAACTTACTCTGATTTGGAAGTGTGAGTGAGATAAACACATTTCTTTCCTAGTTTGATATAGTTATAGTATTTTAGCACATCAATAGTAGCCCTAACCAAGACAGAAATTAATATCAGGCTGTGACATATTGCTATTAAAGAACTAAGCATTTATATTTGGAATGTTTGTGGTATTTTTTAACGTGGAGCTGGAAAAGTCATGTCCTTATAGTTCAGTGAGCTGTTCTGTGGTAGCCTTAAATATAAAAAGAATGAGAGCAATGCAGATGATGTAGGCCTGGGATGTGAAGTTTCAAAGGGACATTTTGAGAGCCTCTTAAAGACTATAGTGGGCACTCAGTGCCCCACGATATGACAAGGAAACATGCTCCACTATGTTCATACCAGCCTTACTTATAATAGCCAGAATGTAGAAACATCCCAAATGTTCCCCAACACAAGAAAAGTTACAGAAAATGTGGGATATTTGTGTAATGGAATACTACTCAACTATTAAAACCAAGGATGCCATGAATTTTCCAGGCAAATAGACGAAACTGGAAAATATCCTGAGGGAGGTAAACCAAACCGAAAAGGACATGCATGGGACATACTGATAAAGTGGATATTAGTCAAAAAGTACAGAACACCAAGATATAACCCTCAGAGCTTAAGAACTTTAACAAACAGGAAGGCCTAAATGAAGATGCTTCAATCTCACTTAGAAGGGTCTGGACGAAAATAATCACTGGAGTCAAAGAAAGCAAGGGAGGGAGGAAAGAAGGGGAGGAGAAAGTGGGAACAGGAGCAGTTATGGGATGCAGAATAGGAGAGAAGCCCAGAGGGGCAGGAGAATGAATGGAAATATGCAGCTGGAAGTAGAGGACCCTCTGGAAAGTACCAGAGACCAGGGACGTGAGAGACTCTAAGGAATCAATGGGAGTGACCTTAGCTAAAATTCCCAAGAGTGAGGAGAGGGAACACAGAAGTACACTCCTCCAGTAAGTAGACAGACTCATGTAGAGGGATGGGGCTACCAATCAAAATTTCTGACCCAGAATTGGTCCAGTCTAAAAAAACTGAAGGTACAAAGGATGAAAGTATACTGAAGGAAAGGTGGTCCAGTGACTGGCCCAAATCCAGATCTCTTTCATGGAGGTGCACCAAGGCTTGACATTGTTACTGATGCTATGAACTTCTTACAGACAGGAGCCTAGTTTGGCTGTCCTCTGAGAGGCTCTACCAGCAAGGGACTGAGACAGACGTAGATATGTACATCCACAATTGATTGAAGTTGACTACCCTCAAAATTGAATTAGGGGAAAGATTAAAGAAGGGGAAGGGGAGGGAAGCCCCATAGGAAGACCAGCAGCCTCCACTAATCTGGACCCCTGGGAGCTCCCAGAGACTGAGCTACCAACCAGTAGCATACATGGGCTTGTCTGAGGCTCCCTCGCACATATATAAGAGAAATCTGTCTGGTCTGGCCTCAGTGGGGGAAGAAGTGCCTAATCCTCCGGAGTCTTGAGGCTCCAGGGAAGGGATTCCTGGTATATGTGGGGGCATAGCATCCTCTCTGAGGCAAGGGAGAGGAAGAATGGTATGAGGAACTGTGGGAGGGCATATAAGGAGGGGCCAGCAGCTATAATATAAATAAAAAAATAGTTTAAAAAGTTATGGGTTTCCATTCATCTGGTGGTGAAATGGTAGCTGTGATCAACAAGAGACCAGTGCCTCAGATAAAGCTTTACTGGGATGCCCCACGCTATGTCTCGCCAGCAAGAACGACGCGGGACACAAAGGATCCTTCTGCAGAAAAGCTTTAATGCATCTTGAGAGCGAGAGCATAAGCTTACAATACAGAGACCCCGAGTGAGGAAAAACCATCCCTTATGTAGGAAACTATCTTCACCTAGGACATGTCACTCTCTGGCTGGTCGCTGCCAAATGTGCCAGATGATGTACCACAGCATACGTGTCCCCTTGAGTGAGGAAGTTACCAGGCGCTTGCGTATTGCCCTTTTTACTAGGTGCATCCTGCCGGATATTGGCGCCATCTTACATTGGAGAATGTGAGGGAGGCTCTCCACATCTCCCCTTTTCTGTTTTTTAAGCAAATAGGACACCCATAAATAGGAGGGTGAAGACAGAAGTCATATCCTCGCACAAAGTTGGCGAACCTGTACAAGAGAGATACCCTTAAGCTGTTGTTGGGACCCAGGGCACTCCCAACCCGTCGCACTGCCATTTTTCGAGGGAGGGAAAACTGGGGCAGTTACCCTCATGTAATATGACATGCCTTCCAGGGAGCGTGTTTCGTAGAACTTCCCTGTGCGATGCTAAGCTCGTCACCCCTCATGGGCTGCTCAAGCCAGACACTCTAATCCTGTGCAATGAACCGAGGTTCTAGGAGTGCAAGAGCTGTCCAGCTGGCGACCTATTGCTTGAGCATGGTCAACCAAATATCGGCTGACGCTCCTTGTTCAAGGGCTACAAGTGCCTGGGCGATCACAATTTTGTCCCTCTTTGAAATCTCAATTTGCAAAGCAACCAGAGGAGTAACACTAACCCGCAGCAGAGGACTGCTCCAAAAAGTCCCACCCTCACCCATTCCTTAAAATAAGAGACTGCTGAGGTGATCCAGGATGACAATCCTTCTGTCAAAGACAGATCCAGTCGGGTAGAATTTACTTGAATGATGGCCGCTCTCAATTCCCTAAGCGTCTGCTCAAAATCTGAGGTCCAATTCTGTAACAAATGCTGTGAAAGGATTTTAGACAAATTGGCAGCTTTGGTAAATTGTTCATACTGTATAGATGTGACACAAAGGCCGGGGAGCTTTTGTTCACAGCCAAGCTGGGCCAGTTGCCATAGGATGTCTAGCTGCTCTTGGACCAGATCTATACGTTGGTTAACAAGCATGAGGCCTCCTTGTATCCGAGTATTAACCGAGGCCTGTCTGTCCAGAGCCACAGAGACGGTAGCCGATAAATCATTGATAGTTTGGGTTGTCTGTACTGAGTTTGACAAGGCCAATGCCGAGGCAGTAACCGAGGCAGCAACTGCCGTTGTAGCAATAATGCCAACAATAATTGCAGAAATGCCAAAATCTCTCTTTCCTCTAAATAAGGTCAGGGTCCCCGGAGTCTCAACAGGGACCGGGATAAAGCGAGGCATGCGGGTAACTACCGCTATGGAATATTGGCTAGCATCCCAACACAGGGCATAAAAACATGAACCGTCTGTACAATTCAATTTAGAAACTTTAGTGGCATTACTTATAATCCACACAAATGGCGGCCAGACACAAACCGGAGCAGGGTTAAACCCCGTGCTCCAGTAAGGTTTATATTTTATATGAGTAGCTGTCCAGACAGAGGCTGAAGGGTGGATATTCCCCGTCCAGGAAAATGATAACCGTCCCTTTTCGCCCTTTCCTCCAAGTAGCATCGCCATGGGCGTAAGATCAGTGCAGCTACCATTAACGCCATAAAGCATCCATTGATCAAAGCGATTATTATTGGACCATCTAGGATCAATGGTGGTGAAGTTCACTCCGCCTCCCAAATCAGGGGAGAAGGAAAAAAAATTCTGGACTGCCCAGGCAGAGTCCCGGGACTGGCAACCAGTCCAAGGCAAAGTAAGTTCTTCATCCTGGGTCCCTCTACAAAAGGGTGCCAACTTTGGTTGATGGAGAGGGCAGGTGGAGGAGTTAATGTAAGGCCACCAACCATAGAGAACTGTGGTGTTAGCCACAATGTCTTCCTCACCAGTTCCCCATGTGGCCTCCCTTAAACAAGCAGAAGATTGATTACTCAACATAATGCAAGGAAGATCAAAAGATGTTTTGTTGAATATGCCAAAACAAAGGCTGCCCTTAAGGGGAATAGTCCTATTTTCTTTTACTTGCTCTATATGGGAATCTAATGGTAAATACGCTAGTCCCAATTCTTTGTTGGTAGTAAAGAAACGTGGAAACACTTGGGCATTATACATCACTGGCATCGGGAGGGGGAAGGTTGATATTATTCCCCACCGTAGTTCGCTCTGCACTTTTATTGGCATTCCCTGGATCAGCATGAGGATCACCAGAGTTGTCATCTTCTTGGTCCTCTGTCTTGATATTCCAAGTAAGTCGTCCCGGAACCCAAACTGGATTTTCATTATCCTGTGGAAAAACACAAACAGCTCCCCTGGATCTTATCAAAACAGGATCCGGGCCCTTCCATTCGTTTGTCAATACATCCTTCCATTTGACTAATTCTTTTGTCCTTTTGGGCTTCAGCAATGTCGCTCAGCCGCTGTTTGCTCAGCTTCATCAAGATTTAAAAAATTTAAGGTAAAAAGGGCCAAAGCAGTGGCCACTCGGGGTGTTGGGGGGAGTTCTATCATAATTCCCCCTCTTTGTTTTATTAAATATGATTTGAGCGTCCGATGAGCGCTCTATTATTCCCTGTCCTTGAGGGTTGTAGGGCAGGCCCGTCAGATGGGTAACCTGCATCTGAGCATGTATAGGCTGGGCCATTGTCAGTTTTTACATATCTTGGCTTTCCCCAAGCACTCCATGCTTCAGGGCAGTACTGAATGACATGTGTTGTTTTTTCTCCTGTAAGTGGGGTGGCATGTAGAATGCCAGAACATGTATCTATAGATACATGCACATACTGTAATTTTCCAAAAGTAGAATTATGAGTAACATCCATTTGCCAGATTTGCAATGGCTGTATTCCTCTCGGGTTGACCCCGATGTGAGGAACTGGGAGGAACTGGCAGCACTGTTGGTATTGGGTGACTATATCACGTGCCTCTTTTCTAGTTATAGAGAAGCGGCGGCGTAAAGTTTCTGAGGTAACATGGAAATTGCCTTGAAAGGTTTTAGCGGCCTCTAGAGGAGAGGCCAGGGCCACAGCTATCATTTTTGTGACTTTGTCAGCCAAATCATTTTCTGAACTCATTGGACCAGGGAGTCCAGAATGGTCCCGTATATGAGTAATATATACAGGGAATCTCCTATTTATTAAAATAATTTGGATTTTTTGGAAAATCTCTGCTACCTTGCTAGTTGTTTTAATTACGCCGGTGGTTTCAAGAATATTAACAGCATTGACCACATAGGAGGAATCTGAAACAATATTTAGAGGCATCTGGAATTTTTCAAGGACCTCCATGACCACTAGGCATTCTACCACTTGGGGTGAGGTTTCAAAACATTGTCGTGAGAACACTTGGGAATTTACCACATATGCTCCCACCCCTGTTTTTGACCCATCCGTATACAATGTTATCCCTTCTTTTAACGGTCTGTGGGATGTGACGCGAGGGAAAACAACAGGTTGTGATCTAGCAAAACATAATAGGGGGTGTTTAGGATAATGATTATCTATCTTCCCTGTAAAGGATGTGAGCAACACTGCCCAATCATCGGAGGGAGCGGCTAGAGTTTGGACCTGATAGGGTGTATATGAGATAATCAAGGATTGGGGTAGAGTCCCAAAATGACAGATGGCAGCTTTTAGGCCCTTAATAGCCAGATGTGCTACTGCGGCTGGATACCAATCAATAATCTTCACAGGGGAAGCATGTGGATGGATCCATAATAGTGGACCTTGTTGCCATAAAACTGCAGTGGGCAAATCCTTGGTATCTAATACACAGAGTGAAAAAGGTAGAGACCAATCAATGCGTTGCAATTGGGCCTGTTTTATGGCATCTTCTACTTTTAGTAAGGCCTTGGTTGCAGTGGGAGTTAGCACACGAGGGGAGGTAATGTGGCCGTCCCCTTCCAATATTTCAAACAAGGGTTTTAATTCCACGGAGGGGATTTTTAAAAATGGTCTCAACCAGTTAATATCCCCCAAGAGCTTCTGAAAATCATTGAGAGTATGGAGGTGGTCTTTACGAATTTCCAATTTCTGGGGTATAATCTTATCAGGGAGAATGATGGATCCTAAAAAATGGCGTCTATCAGCAATTTGGACCTTCTCTGTAGCAATATGTAAATCCCATTGTTTAAGGGTTTTTTGTAATAAGGGATAGGCTTGTTTAAGTAATTCTAAATCTTTATGACACATCAAAATATCATCCATGTAATGAACCAATAATAAATTTGGATAGGTCTCCTTGACTGGTTTGAGGGCTTCCTGAACATATAATTGACACATCGTGGGGCTGTTGGTCATGCCCTGAGGTAGGACCTTCCACTGGTATCTTTTATCAGGTTCAGTATGATTAATTGATGGGACAGTAAATGCAAATCTGGGCCTATCAGGGGGGTGAAGCGGAATAGAGAAAAAACAATCCTTAATATCTATTATTGCCAAATTCCAATCTTTTGGTAGGGCCGAGAGTATAGGAAGGCCCGCTGAATGGGTCCAAGGGATTTCATCTGATCGTTAATGGCCCTCAAATCATGGAGTAATCGCCATTTTCCTGATTTTTCTCTTATTACAAAAATTGGGGTGTTCCAAGGAGAGGTGGAGGGTTCCAAATGTCCCAATCTTAGCTGCTCATCCACCAGTCCTATAGCGGCCTGTAGCTGCTCAGAGGTAAGTGGCCATTGGGGAACCCACACCGTGTCCTCCGTCTTCCAGGGTATGGGTCGTGCTGCCCCAATGGTGCCTAGGAAAAACCCAGGCCTTGTTTATGGGGGTTGGCGATTGGTTCAATGGGCGTGAGACAGCCCTGTTCTAATCGCCCTAGGCCTTTCCCTTCCTTATAGCCCATCCTTGACATCATGTGGGCCACTTGTGGGGGGTATTCGTTAGATAAGGTTAGTCCCATGGTCTGCATAACATCTCTCCCCCAAAGATTAACAGGTAGGGGAAGTACATAGGGAAAAAATTGTCCCTGTCGGCCATCGACAGTCGTCCAAGTTAGAGTGGCAGAGCTGATTATAGGGCACGACTGGTAGCCTAAGCCTTGTAGCGAGTGAGAAGATCTTATGGTAGGCCATGATTGAGGCCACCATTTTGAGGAAATTATACTTTTATCAGCCCCAGTATCCAGTATGCCTTCAAATTTCTTTCCATTAATTTCTAAGCTCAATTTTGGGCGGTTGTTAAGATGAACCACCAAATATGCTGAATCATTACCAGTGGACCCCATGGGCCCCTTGGTGTCCTGTATTGTAGCTTGGGAGCACAGAAGGAGTAATAACTGTGCTATTCTATCTCTTTCACTTATGGAAAAAACCCCATCGGTACTTGAACAAAGAATCTGAATATCAAGAGATTGCTGAGCTTCAACAAGGCCTGGATGGACTATCAGTCCTTGTAGGGCGAGAGATCCTCTCCCAAGGACAAGGCCTATGGTTCCTGGGGGTAGAGGCCCCACAGTCTGAGCAGGAATTGGCTGAGTGCCCATCTGGGGCATTAGAAAGAAGTCGGAGGCGGCACACAGGTCCAATTTTGTGTCACCTCTTGGGGAGCCTCCTCTGTCAGGGTCATGGCTTTCTGAAAGCAGTTCCCATATCTTTGAGGGTCCTGGGACCGGGGGCCCAACAATCTGTTTTTTGACATCTCATTAGGCTGAGCTTCTAAAGGAGGGAGCAATTTGCCCTTAATATCCCTCACTGAGCGGCACTGGTCAGGCCTATGGTAGCCCTTGCCACATCGGACACAGATAGTTGCAGGCCTCCTGTCTCCCTTGGTCATCCTACAGTCTCTTTTTAAATGGCCCACTTTTCCACATTGAAAACATGATCTTTTATCTGTCCCTTTAAAGCGGTGTTGCTGGGATTGGAGAATGGCGGCCGCCAGGCCTGTGTTAGTAAGGGGCCCTCTGAGTTCTCTGCAGACTCTGAGCCAATCCTGTAACCCTTTATTTTTTCTGGGGGCTATGGCTGCTCAGCACTCCTGGGTGGCTTGCTCAAAAACGAGCTGTTCTATAAGCGGCGCTACTTGCTCAGTATCACCAAAGATTCATCCTGCAGTCTCTGTCATTCTGGCTACGAAGTCTAAGAACGGTTCCTGGGGCCCCTGGATGATTCTGGTAAGTTGATTATCGACCCCTCCTCTCCTAGTGAGTGCTTTCCAGCCCGTAATGGCCGAGCTGGAGACTTGAACATAAGCGCCCCAATGGTAATTAGCTTGGTCTGCTGCGAAGCGGCCCTGTCCTGTCAAGAGTTCAAACGTCCATTCCTGTTGCTCAGGCGTTAAAGCCGTGGCATTAGCTCTAGCCTGTGTTTGAGCCGCCTCATACCAAAGCGCCTTCCATTCCATATATTGGCCCATGTTGACGAGGGCCGCCTTTGCAATCATCTGCCAATCGGCTGGTGTCAAATAATTTAGGGCCAGCCTTTCAAGAATGGTTAGGGTGAAATTGGCTGTAACTCCGTACTTTCTGACAGACTCTGCTAGCTCTTTGATTTGGTTATATTTGACTGGGGCATGAACCCGCTCACCCTCCTGTGTCTCAAAGACAGGGAACGTCATGCACAGCTTCCTTCTCACCCTTTCGGGGACTAAAGAGAATGCACAAGAGCGTGCCTCATACGGAGGGGGCACCGTTGGCGACTGCCGTGACAGAAGCTTTTTATTAACTCCCTTTCGTTCCTCGGGGTGATATCTCTCTTCCTCATATCTAGCTGCTTCCTCATCTAACTCGGCCTCCTCCTCTGAATCTAAGATTCCATTCTCAGAGCTATCAGAACTGTCGAGGTTCAGCGCTTCTAGCTCTTTCGCAGGGTATATGCTGGCTCCCCCTCCCGGTTGCTGTGTAGAGAGGGAAGTGCCGGAATCTGAAAGCTTTAACACTCCCTTGTCCGCGGACTTACCGGGAGGGCTCCTTTTCTTTCTCAGGACGTCCTTTCTCTTGCGCGTGCCCAACTTCTTACTACGTTCGGATTCTGACATGCTGTCTTGGACTACCTCGAGAGCGGTCTGTCCTCCTACAACTGCTGCCTTACATACTTCATCTGCTAAGCAATTTTTGACTAGTTTCCATATGGCTTTAGTTCCTAGACGCAGATCTTTCTCCACCAATTTTCTGTCTAGGTCCTTTCCAAGTTTGTCCCATGAGGCGATTGTAAACAAGCCTGAACAGGCAAACCAGGGAGCCACCCTGTCCACCTCCTTCACAAAGTTTTTAAGTATTCTTCCTCCGATTTTAATGTCCCTCTGCTTTAGCACCATTTCCAAGGCCGTGATCACAGACTGTGAGGACCCCATGAGGGGCCAAGAACGCCAGCGGCTTATCTACGTCCGTCTCACAAGGCGTGAGTAGAAACAGACACGCTGTTCTCTTATGTACGGAAGTCTTACGCGCACTTCCCCGGACAGTGCCGCTTATCTATGTCGGCCTTATCGCATCCCTGCTCCCCAACAGTCAAAGGCGAAGGTAAAAGGGAGCTGCGCGAAGCTCACTTATTTACGAGAGACTGAGACGCGCCTCCAGCTGCTGTCACGTATTCGTATCAGACCAACCACACCAAAATCTTCCTTTTAGCAGCGGAAACGGTGAAAACAGAACATAATAATAAGAAAGAGTAGGGTGGCTCCGAGAACAAATACCATAGCCTCAACAAATCCTTCCCAAGGCAGTGACAACCCCAGACCAAAGTCCAAGAAAGGCATGCCTCTCCGAACGTACCTGCCTGCAGTTTTGAATCCTCCTTGTCACCAAGGGGTCTCCAAAGGTGGTGACGATGGCGAGGTCTTTTTCCCGGGTTTTCAGCACCAATTGCCCCGCGCTACGTCTCGCCAGCAAGAACAAAGCGGGACACAAAGGATCCCTCTGCAGAAAAGCTTTAATGCATCTTGAGAGTGAGAGCATAAGCTTACACTACGGAGACCCTGAGTGAGGAAAAACCATCCCTTATATAGGAAACTATCCTCGCCTAGGACGTGTCACTCTCTGGCTGGTCGCTGCCAAACGTGCAAGATGATGTACCACAGCATACGTGTCCCCTTGAGTGAGGAAGTTACCAGGTGCTTGCGTATTGCCCTTTTTACTAGGTGCATTCTGCCGGATATCAGCGGCATCTTACAATGGAGAATGTGAGGGCGGCTCTCCACACTGGGACATTTGATATTGCTCAGCAAGAGCTGATATTAAGCAGTGATAAGGAAGAGATACACATCATTGTGAATCTTAATTCTTGTACTATTTCCTCAGGGTCAACAACAATAAACTTTGGTCTGGAGAAAACCAAAGCTGTATCTCATTGTAGAAGCCAAATTTGGTAGTGTGTAATAGCCCAGGAGATATGGATTTTGAAGGTTTAAAGGGGTCAGGAAGAAGAGCTGATTCTTGTCACTATCCATTCCTCTTAAGTAGCCTCTCTTTGCTGTCTGTTCTCATGAGAGTTGGGCATATTCCATCTCTAGCTCATTCTGTCAAATCTTTGTCTGATTCATCACTTTGTCTGCCCCTCAATTAGACCTCACTTTCAAACATATCTGCTTCCTTCTACAAACTAACTTTACCTTCACTTTTGGAAATAACAGGTGTTTACTAAGGGCATGTCTGTATTCCAGTCAGAGGGATTAAATGTGTGTCATTTGCATCCAGATCACACAAACCTAGAAGGTTTTTGGATGTAATCCTTTGCCAGAGCACCCGTCTTGCTGGATTAAATATCTTCTACAGTGGAACTAGTGGCCAATGTCCTTTAGATCTAAGAATTGTGACTGGTTCCCAAATGTGAGGCATAAAACTTTTTATTCTGTTGACTCTTGGTTTTGTTTTCATTTGATTTTGACTATGCCCTAGATCTTCCTTATAGAATAAAAGGGTATTGAACTTACGTTTGATTTTGTAGGAGCCCTCAGTTAAGATACTTTGCAATTGTAGAGAGAATTTGAAATTTTAGACATACTAGTTTCATTGGTGTATTGAAATTTTAGAGCACCAATGGATATTTTAGAAAGATATTTTAGGGAGGCTTAAATTTTCAATATTTTAAAGAGACTAAACTTTAAGTATTAGTATTTCTAAATACTGTGGAACTTTGTTTTTGAAGCTGCCATATTATTGTTAGCATATCGTGAGGATGACATGTAAGGACAGTTTACATAGTTTAATAGTGATGTGTTTGTGTGTCAATTTGACAAGATGTCAATATGGCTAGTTTTATGTAAATTATCATGAGACAGAGTCATTTGGATAAAGGTAACCTCAACTGAGAAAATGACTCCACCAGATTGGCCCATGGTTCATTTACTTGATTGAAAATTGATGTAGGATGGTCCAGATTACTGCGGGAGATGACTCCCCTGAGCTTGTAGTCTTGGATGCTATAATACAGCAGAATGGACAATCCATGAGCAGCAAAACAGTAAACAGTCCTCCTTTATAGCCTCTGCCTCATTTCTATCCTTCAGTTTCCTGTCTCAAGTTCCTTCCCTGACTTCCCGTGGACATGGATTGCTGGGGTAGTGTAAGTTCAAAGAAATACTTTCATTCCCAAGTTGTTATGATCATGGAGTTTTAGCACAGCAAAAGAAACGCCAACTAAGACAGCCAGCTAATGGATAACTGCCTGCCTTTTAAAATAATTCTTAATGAGGTCATATATAGTGAACATTAATATGCACTATAGAGAAAGCATTTATCGAATGTTATGAACAAACATATACACACCCACCTATGTGTATATCTAAACATAGATAAAATGGTATTCTGATTGCAAATAATAAAGACAAACCTCAATATTATTGGAATTCAGATGAGAAAATAGAGAAATGGGAATGTATATGCACATAATTTTATATTCTCAAATAAAGGAACATATTACAAGCTTATGACAATGTTAAAAAATTAAGTTTTTATCTCTGTGCCCTTTAGTAAGTTTGACTAAGGGTTTATCTATCTTGTTGATTTTCTCAAAGAACCAGCTGTTGGTTTTATTGATTCTTTGTATCAAATCATTTTCTTTGATTCTAACTGGTTGATTTCAGCCCTTATTTTCACTATTTCCTGCTACCTACTCCTCTGCGAAGTGTTTGCTTCTTTCTGTTCTAGAACTTTCAGGTGTGCTGTTAAGTTGCTTGTATTGGAAGGGCACAGAAACAGTACCAAAATAAACAAAATAAGAAATGAAAAGGGAGACATAAAAATCAAACCTGAGGAAATTAAAAAGAAAATCATCAGAACCTACCACAAAACCTTATACTTGACAAAACTGAAAAATCTAGATGAAATGGATGATTTTCCAGACAGATACCATGTACCAAAGTTAAATCAAGGTGAGGTAAACTAAACATTCTCATAACTCCTAAGGAAACAGAAATTGTCATCAAAAATCTCCCCACCAACCAAAGCCCCGGGACAGATGGTTTCATTGCAGAATACTCACAGACCTTCAAAGAAGAGCTAATACAATATTCCTCAAATTATTGCACAAAATAGAAACAGAAGGAACACTACCTAATCCATTCTATGAACTCACAGTTGTTCTAATACCAAAACCACACAAAGACCCAACAAAGAAAGAGAACTTCAGAGCAAATTCCCTCATAAATATTGATGCAAAAATACTCAATAAAATTCTTACAAACTAAATCTAAAATCTCTTCAAAACCATCATTCACCAAGAGCATGTAGACTTCATACTAGGGATGTAGGGATGGTTCAATATATGTAAATCCATAAAGTAATCCACAAACTCAAATGAAAATACTGAAAAACCATTTGACAAAAGACAACACCCCTTCGTGTTAAAAGTCCTGAAGAGATCAGGAATTCCAGGAACAGACATAACATAATAAAATCACAATACAGCAAACCAAGCCCCAGTATCAAATAAAATGGAGAGAAACTAGAAGCAATCCCACTAAAATCATGGACAAAAGTGTGCTGACTCGCTGAGTGCCTGCAGAAAGAAACAGGAAAGAGCATATGTCAGCAGCTTGACAGCACACCTAAAAGCTCTAGAACAAAAAGACGCAAATACACCCAGGAGGAGTAGAAGGCAGGAAATAATCAAACTCAGAGCTGAAATCAACCAAGTAGAAACAAAAAGGACCATAGAAAGAATCAACAGAACCAAAAGTTGGTTCTTTGAGAAAATCAACAGGATAGATAAACCCTTAGCCAGACTAACGAGAGGACACAGAGAGTGCGTCCAAATTAACAAAATCAGAAATGAAAAGGGAGACATAACAACAGATTCAGAGGAAATTCAAAAAATCATCAGATCTTACTATAAAAACCTATATTCAACAAAACTTGAAAATCTTCAGGAAATGGACAATTTCCTAGACAGATACCAGGTATCGAAGTTAAATCAGGAACAGATAAACCAGTTAAACAACCCCATAACTCCTAAGGAAATAGAAGCAGTCATTAAAGGTCTCCCAACCAAAAAGAGCCCAGGTCCAGATGGGTTCAGTGCAGAATTCTATCAAACCTTCATGGAAGACCTCATACCAATATTATCCAAACTATTCCACAAAATTGAAACAGATGGAGCACTACCGAATTCCTTCTACGAAGCCACAATTACTCTTATACCTAAACCACACAAAGACACAACAAAGAAAGAGAACTTCAGACCAATTTCCCTTATGAATATCGACGCAAAAATACTCAATAAAATTCTGGCAAACCGAATCCAAAAGCACATCAAAACAATCATCCACCATGATCAAGTAGGCTTCATCCCAGGCATGCAGGGATGGTTTAATATAAGGAAAACCATCAACATGATCCATTATATAAAGAAACTGAAAGAACAGAACCACATGATCATTTCATTAGATGCTGAGAAAGCATTTGACAAAATTCAACACCCCTTCATGATAAAAGTCCTGGAAAGAATAGGAATTCAAGACCCATACCTTAACATAGTAAAAGCCATATACAGCAAACCAGTTGCTAACATTAAACTAAATGGAGAGAAACTTGAAGCAATCCCACTAAAATCAGGGACTAGACAAGGCTGCCCACTCTCTCCCTACTTATTCAATATAGTTCTTGAAGTTCTAGCCAGAGCAATCAGACAACAAAAGGAGATCAAGGGGATACAGATCGGAAAAGAAGAAGTCAAAATATCACTATTTGCAGATGACATGATAGCATATTTAAGTGATCCCAAAAGTTCCACCAGAGAACTACTAAAGCTGATAAACAACTTCAGCAAAGTGGCTGGGTATAAAATTAACTCAAATAAATCAGTTGCCTTCCTCTATACAAAAGAGAAACAAGCCGAGAAAGAAATTAGAGAAACGCCACCCTTCATAATAGACCCAAATAATATAAAGTACCTCGGTGTGACTTTAACCAAGCAAGTAAAAGATCTGTACAATAAGAACTTCAAGACACTGAGGAAAGAAATTGAAGAAGACCTCAGAAGATGGAAAGATCTCCCATGCTCATGGATTGGCAGGATTAATATAGTAAAAATGGCCATTTTACCAAAAGCAATCTACAGATTCAATGCAATCCCCATCAAAATACCAATCCAATTCTTCAAAGAGTTAGACAGAACAATTTGCAAATTCATCTGGAATAACAAAAAACCCAGGATAGCTAAAGCTATCCTCAACAATAAAAGGACTTCAGGGGGAATCACTATCCCTGAACTCAAGCAGTATTACAGAGCAATAGTGATAAAAACTGCATGGTATTGGTACAGAGACAGACAGATAGACCAATGGAATAGAATTGAAGACCCAGAAATGAACCCACACACCTATGGTCACTTGATTTTTGACAAAGGAGCCAAAACCATCCAATGGAAAAAAGATAGCATTTTCAGCAAATGGTGCTGGTTCAACTGGAGGGCAACATGTAGAAGAATGCAGATCGATCCATCCTTATCACCCTGTACAAAGCTTAAGTCCAAGTGGATCAAGGACCTCCACATCAAACCAGACACACTCAAACTAATAGAAGAAAAACTAGGGAAGCATCTGGAACACATGGGCACTGGAAAAAATTTCCTGAACAAAACACCAATGGCTTATGCTCTAAGATCAAGAATCGACAAATGGGATCTCATAAAACTGCAAAGCTTCTGTAAGGCAAAGGACACGGTGGTTAGGACAAAACGGCAACCAACAGATTGGGAAAAGATCTTTACCAATCCTACAACAGATAGAGGCCTTATATCCAAAATATACAAAGAACTCAAGAAGTTAGACCGTAGGGAAACAAATAACCCTATTAAAAATGGGGTTCAGAGCTAAACAAAGAATTCACAGCTGAGGAATGCCGAATGGCTGAGAAACACCTAAAGAAATGTTCAACATCTTTAGTCATAAGGGAAATGCAAATCAAAACAACCCTGAGATTTCACCTCACACCAGTGAGAATGGCTAAGATCAAAAACTCAGGTGACAGCAGATGCTGGCGAGGATGTGGAGAAAGAGGAACACTCCTCCATTGTTGGTGGGATTGCAGACTGGTAAAACCATTCTGGAAATCAGTT
This sequence comes from Rattus norvegicus, assembly GCF_021556685.1. Classification (NCBI taxonomy): domain Eukaryota; kingdom Metazoa; phylum Chordata; class Mammalia; order Rodentia; family Muridae; genus Rattus; species Rattus norvegicus. The sequence goes on along the minus strand of NC_141554.1, from coordinate 153,227,609 downwards.
TGGAGGTTCCTCAGAAAATTGGACATTGAACTGCCTGAGGATCCAGCTATACCTCTCTTGGGCATATACCCAAAAGATGCCTCAACATATAAAAGAGACACGTGCTCCACTATGTTCATCGCAGCCTTATTTATAATAGCCAGAAACTGGAAAGAACCCAGATGCCCTTCAACAGAGGAATGGATACAGAAAATGTGGTACATCTACACAATGGAATATTACTCAGCTATCAAAAACAATGACTTTATGAAATTCGTAGGCAAATGGTTGGAACTGGAAAATATCATCCTGAGTGAGCTAACCCAATCACAGAAAGACATACATGGTATGCACTCATTGATTAGTGGCTTTTAGCCCAAATGCTTGAATTACCCTAGATCCCTAGAACAAACAAAACTCAAGACGGATGATCAAATTGTGAATGCTTCACTCCTTCTTTAAGTGAGGAAAAAGAATACCCTTGGCAGGGAAGGGAGAGGCAAAGATTAAAACAGAGACTGAAGGAACACCCATTCAGAGCCTGCCTCACATGTGGCCCATACATATACAGCCACCCAATTAGACAAGATGGATGAAGCAAAGAAGTGCAGACCGACAGGAGCTGGATGTAGATCGCTCCTGAGAGACACAGCCAGAATACAGCAAATACAGAGGCGAATGCCAGCAGCAAACCACTGAACTGAAAATAGGTCCCCCGTTGAAGGAATCAGAGAAAGAACTGGAAGAGCTTGAAGGGGCTCGAGACCCCAAAAGTACAACAATGCCAAGCAACCAGAGCTTCCGGGGACTAAGCCACTACCTAAATACTATACATGGACTGACCCTGGACTCTGACCCCATAGGTAGCAATGAATATCCTAGTAAGAGCACCAGTGGAAGGGGAAGCCCTGGGTCCTGCTAAGACTGAACCCCCAGTGAACTAGACTATGGGGGGAGGGCGGCAATGGGGGGAGGGTTGGGAGGGGAACACCCATAAGGAAGGGGAGGGGGGAGGGGGATGTTTGCCTGGAAACCGGGAAAGGGAATAACACTTGAAATGTATATAAGAAATACTCAAGTTAATAAAAAAAATTGTTTCATGAGGAAAAATTGTTGAGAATTCACGCGTGCTGTCAGTAATCCTGTGTAAGTTTACAGATTTAAAAATCGACCTCATGCATTTGTTGATGTTAATATAGAAAAGCTCTACTCTCAGAACTGCAGTTTTTCATGATCATTCTCCTTGGGTATTTTTAGGACTGTTAATTGTAGCGTGATGCAGCTGGCAGACTCAGCCAGTGAGTCGCGCTCTGCACTTGCTCGCACCCGCTTCCACAGCGGTGTAATGCTAAGAGCGGAGGGAATGCTTGCAATCGATGATGCAGCCAGCGTCTACCCAGATGGACCGCTCCCGGTTTCAGAGGCGTTTCAGGCTCTTGATTGAAAAGTTTTGTTTAAATTTTTCTTTTTCTGTTTTGTGCTGGTTTATGGTAGGCATCTCTAAATATGAACATGAAGACATTTTGATTATATTTGAAAATGTTGTTCCTGTGGTTTGTCCTCACACATGGTCATTCAAGTATGAGTGATAAGTATCACGCATGCGCACTCACCGATGCTACTGTTGTGTGTCCAGTTGTATTTTTGAAGGTTTCTTTTTGAGCACCTAATCTCTCACCATTGTTGGTTTACCCAGATCCTGTTGTAAGATATTGTGGGTGAACATTTGGAAATGTAAATCAATTTATTACTGAGCCAGGTATCAAGGCCGTAGGGCTGTGGGCTCTACCACTGTGCGACTTCAACAACCCTTTGAAACTGGGAATTAAAAAGGTTTTATTTTTACCTAAAATGTTTGGGTAAGTGAAAAATGTTTAAGTCTACTTAGGTAACTTTATCCAAATTTTAACATCTTATGTGCTTCTTCACTTAATATTGTGGTCCTAATTTTATATATGGCCAAGAATAAACATCTCAAAAGTTAAAAAAAAAAGTGTGCTGACTATCTCCATATCTATTCAATATAGCACTGGAAGTTCTAGCTAGAGCAATTAGGCAACAAAAGAAGATAAAGGGGATACAAATTGGAAAAGAAGAAGTCAAAGTGTCACTATTTGCAGATGATATGATAGTATTATTATGTGACACCAAAAATTCCACAAAAGAACACTTACATCTGAAAAACAGCTTCATCAATGTGGCATGATATCAAATTATCTCAAATGAATTAGCAGCCTGCCTTTATATATACGATAAACAGGGTAAATAAGAAATTAGGGAAACAACTCCCTTTACAATAGCCACACATAGTATAATATATATTTGGTGTAACTCTTACTAAGCAAGTGAAAGATATGTACAGCAAAAACTTCAAATCCCTGAAAAAAGCAATTGAAAAAGACCTTCAAAATAGACCTAGAAAATAGAAAGATTTCCCATCATCATGGAGAAGTAGGATTAACATTATGAACATGACAATCTTACCAAAAGCAATCTAAAGACTAAATGCAATCCCCATCAAAATTCCAACACAATTCTTCACAGATATGGAAAGAGCAAATCTCAGATTCATTTGAAAAAACAAAAAGCTCAGGATAGATGAAACAATTCTCAACAATAAAAGAACTTCTGGTGAATCAAAATACCTTACCTCAAGATGTATTACAAAACAATACTCATAAAATTTGCATGGTATTTGTGCAGACAAACAGGTAGATCAATGGAATATAACTGAAGACCCAGAAGTAAACCAGTACATCTATGGACACTTGGTCTTTGACAAAGAAGCCAAAACCATACAGAGAATTAAAAAGAAGCATCTTCAATACATGGAACTGGTCTAACTGTCAGTCTGTACGTAAAAGAGTAACAATAGATCAATATTTATCATCTTAACATAAAACACAACTCCAAGTGTATTGAGGAACTCAACATAAAACCACAGACACACTGAATCAAATAGAGGAAGGAGTGGGAAAGAACTTTGAACATATTGGCACAGGGGAAATTTTTCTGAATAGAACACCAACGGCTCAGACTCTAAGATAACAATTGATAAATGGTACCTCATGAGACTGAAAAGCTTCTGTAAGGCAAAAGACACAGTCAATAGGACAAACCTATAGATAGGGACAAAATCTTCACCAGGTATACATCCAATAGAGTACTAACATCCAAAATATATAAAGAACTCAAGAAGTCAACATCCAAAACCTCAGATAACCTAATTTAAATAGGATACAGGTGTAAACAGAATTCACAACAGAAGAATCTTCCATTGCTGAGAAGTATTTAAAAAATGTTCAAAGTCCTTATTCATAAAAGAAATGTAAATTAAAACTACCCTGAAACTCTACCTCATGCCAGTCAGGATGGTTAAGATCAAAAACTCAGGATGGCTAAGATCAAAAACTCAGCAGATACTGTCAAAAATGTGAAAAAAGAGGAAAACTGCCCTACTGTTGGTAGGATTGCAAACTGGTTCAATCACACTGGATATCAAAGTGTTGGTTCCTTAGAAAACTGGAAATAGTTCTACCTGAAGACCCAGCTATACGACTCGTGGGCACTTACCCAAAAGATGCCTTTCTTGTAACAGCCAAAAGCTGAAAACTTCCCAGATGTCCTAAAGTAGAGAATAGATACAGAAAATGTGATACATTTACAAAATGAAATACTATTCAGCTATTAAAAATGAGGACATTATGAACTGTACAGGGAAATCAGTTGAACTAGAACATATCAACCTGAGTGAGGGACCTCAAACCCAGAAAGTCATGCATGGTGTGTACTCACTGATAAGTGGATATTTGGGAAAAAGCACAGAATACCTAGTATACAATCCACAGACAGTAAGAAGTGTAACAAGCAGAAATGCCAAAATAAATTGGCTTCAACCCCATGTAGAAGGGGGAAAAATAATCATGGGAGTTGGAGGGAGGGAGTCACCTGGGTGAGATGGGGAAAAGGAGAATAGGATCAGATGTGTGGGGGAAGGGATAGGAGAGAATAGCAGAGGTCCAAGAGAATAAATGCAAATAAGCAGCCTTGAGGATCAGGAGGTGGGGGAACACCCTAGAGAGTCCCAGGGTCACAGTCACTCTCAAGACTCATTGGGGTTACTTTAGCCAAAGTATCCAAAACTGTGAAAAGGGACCTTGAAGAGTACATTTCCAGTAGATTGACAGGGCATCAAGTGGAATGACAGGTTACTAACTCACAGTCAAATTTCTAATCTAGAATTGTTCTTATTTAAATGATCTGCGGGGACAAAAATGGAGAAGAGACTGAAGGAAAGGTGGTCCAATGACAGGCACAACTTGGGATTCATCTCACAGGGTGGGGAGGTACCATGGCTTGACACTACTATGTTATGACATTCTTACAAACAAGAGAGCCTGGCATGGCTGTCCTCTGAGATCCCCTACCAAGAGCTTAATGAGACAGAAGCAGATACTTACACACAATTATTGGACTGAAGTCATTGAATTAGGGGAAGGATTAAAGAAACTAAAAGGGAGAGTGATCCCACAGAAAACAATCAGTTTCAACTTATCTGGACCCCACATGAAGCAGAGGTATACCTGGTCTGGCCTCAGTTGGAGAAGATGCACTTAAGCCTTGAGGCCCCAGAAAAGGGGAAGGCCTGGTGGTGAGTGATGGAGAGCACCTTCTCAGAGGCCAGGGGGAGAAGAAGGAATGGGACAAGGAACTGTGGGAGTGAAGGGAACAACAACTGGAATATAAATAAATAAAATAATTTAAATTAAAATGTAAGTTTCAATTAGGTTATATGCCAGAATTTCAAGATATTGTGTTTTAATTAATCATATTAATACTCAAAATGCTTTCTGAACATTAGAAAATATGGACAAGCACATGCTCTTAAATAAATGGCAGCTCTATAGGAAAGATTCATCTTTGCAAAAATCATTCCAAAACACAAACAAAATATGTAAAATTTAAAACAAGCTATTCAATCATGAGGATTCATATCTAACATTGTACTAAATTCTGATGATACTTTTTTTCATGGTTAGGATATTTATAACCCAAACAAGGGAGGAAACTAAAAGACCGTATAATATTTGCTTTCAGAATTCAAGAGAAAACATTCTTTGTTAAAACTACAGAGAATTTCAGTAAAACGGATCATTAGAAATTGAGTAAATCTCAAAAATGGACATTCTTTTCAAACATCAATGGAAGTAGCAAAAAGAAATACAAAAATACTTCATGAAAGAATTTTTAAACAATAGAAAATTGCAAAAATCATTCCAAAACACAAATAAAATATGTAAAATTTAAAACAAGCTATTCAATCATGAGGATTCATATCTAACATTGTACTAAATATTCCTTTTCTCATCCAAATTACTTGTGTCTGTTGTGAAATGTACACTGTACTAAGCCCTAAGAAATAAAACAGACATGTTTCCTGTTATCTTGAATTTATAAATGATAGAGACAGATATTAATCAAATAACATCAATCCAGCACATAAAATTAAATGATTGTGAAAGCCACAAGGAGAATATATCAGCCAATTATAGTCTGCTAAAATTGGATTTGAACCAGTCAAGGAGAATAGGAAAATGTTCCTTAAAACACCTAATACCTAGGCTGAGATCCAAAAGGTGACTAGAAGTCAATGAGACAATATAGTAAGGATAGTTTTCCAAGGTGAAGGGAAGAACACGTGCAAATATTTTGTGGTAATCAAAGCCCAGTAAAGAAAAGAAACTAAATTAAAAGAACTAAAATTAGCCCAATGCCGTTGAGAAAAGAAAATACACAGGAAAAATGCATTGCATTGGATGCTTTAGGGACCTTGTTACATGACTCTTCTTGGGGAGAAAAGAAAAGAATTTCTATTCACATTAGATAGGAAGGGCACTGAAAGTCCCAAAAATGGTTCTGTTGGTGTTCAGATAGGTGAACAAAGGAGTTTGTGTGAGTCTTATGAGGATATGGCCTACTAAACAGCAGCCACAGTTTTGGAACATCCCCTGGGGAATTGAAAAAGAAGTACACCACTGAAGAATCCCATTTTCAGCAAGGATAAATCATGAAAACCTACACTGTTGGAGAATCCCTTGAATAACTTATAAAGATAAACACAGTGAAAGTCCCCCAATTTCATCCAACCTCAGAGATTAGAGGGAATGTGACGCTCTGCTGAAACCAGAGGAGTGTCTTAGTTAGGGTTTTAATTCTGTGAACAGATAACTTGACCAAGGCAATTCTTAAAAGGACAACAATTAATTAATTGGGGTTGGCTTAAAGGTTCAGAGGTTCAGTCCATTATCATAAAGGCAGGAGCATGACAGCATCCAGAATGGCATGGTGCAGGAAGAGCTGAGAGTTCTACATCTTCCTCTGAAGTCCACTTGGAGAAAACTGGCTCCCACATGGTTAGGAGGAGGGTCTCATTGCCCACACCAACAGTGACATACTTCCTCCAACAAGGTCATACCTATTTCAACAAGGCCACACCTTATAGTAAAGTCAGTCTCTTGGCCAAGCATATTCAAATCGCCACAATTTTTCAAACACTTGAATTTATGGGAGCCATACCTAGCTATAGCATACTAAAAATATATTTAACCCAACTTCTAAAGTCCCCAAAATCTGTAGTAGTCTGAACAATGTTAAAAGTCTACAGTTCAAAGTCTCTTCTGAGAGAAACCATCTGGACAAACTCCAACCTCTGAATCTCCATATCTGATGTCAAAGTGGTCTTCAGATCTTCAACTCCTTTATCATCTTTGTTGACAGCAATATATGTCTTTCTCCTAGGCAATTTCTACTTGTTGATAGCTTTCCTTTACAGGTATCCCGTATCACTTGACATCTTGGGGGTCTCAAAGTCAACTTCAGCTTCACAGCTACTTGTTCTAATACCTAGAATTCACACAGGATATGGGCTCCACAAATGGGCTTGCATCACTTCTCCAGCTTTGTCTTTGAATTCTAGGTTCTGGTTGTCTCCACTCCACTGCTGCTAAATCTGGGTGTGGACAAATAGGAATATACCTCCATTATTGTTGGGACTGCAGGCTAGTACAACCACTCTGAAAATGAGTCTGAAAATCATTCTGGAGGTTCCTAAGAAAATTGTACATAGTACTATCTGAGGAACCAGCTATACCTCTCCTGGGTATATACCCAAATGATGCTCTAACATACAACCAAGACACATGGTCCACTATGTTCATAGCAGCCTTATTTATAGTAACCAGAAGCTGGAAAGAACCCAGATGCCCAACAACAGAGAAATGGATACAGAAAATGTGGTATTTCTATACAATGGAGTACTACTCAGCTATCAAAACAATGACTTCATGAAATTCATAGGCAAATGGATTGAACTAGAAAGTATCATCCTGAGGGAGGTAACCCTACCACAGAAGAACACACATAGTATGCACTCACTGATAAGTGAATATTAGCCCAAAAGCTCGAATTATCCAAGATAAAATCCACAGGTCACATGAAGCTGAAGAAGAAGGAAGAACAAAGTGTAGATGCTTCAGTCCTTCTTAAAAGGGGAACGAAAACATTCATAGGAGGGGATATGGAAACAACATTTGGAGAAGAGACTGAAGAAATGGCCATTCAGAGCCTTCCTTACCTGGGTATACAGGCCATTTATATACCGCCACCATAACTAGATAATATTGATGAAGCTAAGAAATGCATGCTGACAGGACCCTGTTATATCTGTTTCCTAAGAAGCTCTTCCAGAGCCTTACAAATAAGTACAGAGGAAAAGGCTAGCAGCAAAACAATGAACTGAGAATGGGGTCCCAGTTAGAGAAAGGAATGAATGAGCTGAAGGGGCTTGCGACCCCATAAGAACAACAATACCAACCAAACAGAGCTCCCAAGTACTAAACAACTACCCAAAGAGTATACATGGACAGATCCATAGCTCCAGCAGCATATGTAGCCAAAGATGACCTTCTTGGGTGCCAAACGGAGGAAAAGCATTTGGTCCTGGCAAGGCTTTACCCTCCAGTCCAGGGGAATGTCAGGGGCTGGAAAGGAGAGTGGATGGGGAGGGGGAACAGACTCATAGAAGAAGGGGAGGGGTTTGGGATAGGGGGCTTATGGCTGGGAAACTGGGAAAGGGAATAACATTTTAAATGTAAATAAATGATATTCATTAAAAAAGAATTTTAACATGAAAATATTTAAAGATAAAAAATTATAAGAATGTGTTCTAGTAGGTACAGAGTCTTTAAGTGAGCTTTTGGGAGGTTAACATCAGGAAAATATGATGAGACAGTAAGGGTAATAATTTAAAAATATAGAACCCTATAACTTGTGGTCCAGACTAACTTGATCATATCAAGAAAATGTCAGCACTTATAAGTCAAAATGAACAGATGGAGCTTGATAGATGGATTAACTGCTAAAGGCTAAGTAACGATCACAACCAAAAAGACAAAATGAACAGATGAAAAATTACACTTTTCTGATGCCAACTTCTTAATTAAAATTTAATTTCTAAATTTTAGTATATAGGAATGTAATTGATTCATTCTGTAATTAAGTCACCTTAATTCTATGTGGGCTTTTTTATTATTTATATAATTTTGGCATGTTCACACACCTAAGCACATGATAAAAATAAGCAAAATTTAGTGCTTTTGTTTGCCTTGTATTCATTTTATTTCTATTTTCTTTGATAGTGTTCTTTAGGACATTTAGTAAGATATTGGATAATAGTAGTAAATAAAACACTTTTTTACTTATTTTTGTCTAAAGATAAAGAAGTCAAGTTTTACAGTATTGGTTGATATTAATTGTAGGTATTTTTGTGGTGAAATGCATTAGATTAAGAAAGATCTCTTAAAATACATGTTTATTGAGAAAAATGTTATATGATAAGGTATACTTTTGGTATAATTCAATGTTACTTAAAATTTATTTACCTAGGTGTCCATTCCCATAATCTGAACAATATCCATTAATGGTAATGGTCACAGTAACTTTTCAGTTACAAGAAGCCATTGCCTAGTATTTAGAATAAGGTCACAAACAGGATCACAAAAATGAAATGTGCTTTATATAATTTGAATAATTTTCCCAATGAAAATACTATTTTCAGCTTCACTCCTTTTTGAGCTATCATGTATGTTTTTCATAATCTATTAGGTTATGATAGGAACTATAGCCTTAGATTCTTTTTTTTTTTTATTAACTTGAGTATTTCTTATATACATTTCGAGTGTTATTCCCTTTCCCGGTTTCCGGGCAAACATCCCCCTCCCCCCTCCCCTTCCTTATGGGTGTTCCCCTCCCAACCCTCCCCCCATTGCCGCCCTCCCCCCATAGACTAGTTCACTGGGGGTTCAGTCTTAGCAGGACCCAGGGCTTCCCCTTCCACTGGTGCTCTTACTAGGATATTCATTGCTACCTATGGGGTCAGAGTCCAGGGTCAGTCCATGTATAGTCTTTAGGTAGTGGCTTAGTCCCTGGAAGCTCTGGTTGCTTGGCATTGTTGTACTTTTGGGGTCTCGAGCCCCTTCAAGCTCTTCCAGTTCTTTCTCTGATTCCTTCAATAGGGGACCTATTCTCAGTTCAGTGGTTTGCTGCTGGCATTCGCCTCTGTATTTGCTGTATTCTGGCTGTGTCTCTCAGGAGCGATCTACATCCGGCTCCTGTCGGTCTGCACTTCTTTGCTTCATCCATCTTGTCTAATTGGGTGGCTGTATATGTATGGGCCACATGTGGGGCAGGCTCTGAATGGGTGTTCCTTCAGTCTCTGTTTTAATCTTTGCCTCTCCCTTCCCTGCCAAGGGTATTCTTTTTCCTCATTTAAAGAAGGAGTGAAGCATTCACATTTTGATCATCCGTCTTGAGTTTCGTTTGTTCTAGGGATCTAGGGTAATTCAAGCATTTGGGCTAATAGCCACTTATCAATGAGTGCATACCATGTATGTCTTTCTGTGATTGGGTTAGCTCACTCAGGATGATATTTTCCAGTTCCAACCATTTGCCTACGAATTTCATAAACTCGTTGTTTTTGATAGCTGAGTAATATTCCATTGTGTAGATGTACCACATTTTCTGTATCCATTCCTCTGTTGAAGGGCATCTGGGTTCTTTCCAGTTTCTGGCTATTATAAATAAGGCTGCGATGAACATAGTGGAGCACGTGTCTCTTTTATATGTTGAGGCATCTTTTGGGTATATGCCCAAGAGAGGTATAGCTGGATCCTCAGGCAGTTCAATGTCCAATTTTCTGAGGAACCTCCAGACTGATTTCCAGAATGGTTTTACCAGTCTGCAATCCCACCAACAATGGAGGAGTGTTCCTCTTTCTCCACATCCTCGCCAGCATCTGCTGTCACCTGAGTTTTTGATCTTAGCCAATCGCACTGGTGTGAGGTGAAATCTCAGGGTTGTTTTGATTTGCATTTCCCTTATGACTAAAGATGTTGAACATCAAAGGGATACTTAGATTCTTTAAGAGATAGGGAAACCATTGTTTTCAGCCCTCTACAGTTACTAAAAGGTGTTGGCTCTACATATTGGGTGTTTTCTCCATATTTAACAAACAGTTTTTAATAAAATCTTGTGCCATTGACTCAACATAAGTATCATAAGAATTGTCAAATTTACAGATTACTGAATTTTAAAAAGACAAACATGAGCAATAATACAGTATTGGAATTCCAGGTTTATATTTCACTCATTCAAATTAAAAAAATGTTATTAGCTCTCTGAGCCTATATATTTTACTTTGGCTTATTTTTCTTTTATTGTGTTTGTGATGAAGTGTTTTGTTTTGTTCTATTCTGCCTTATTTGTTTGCTATTTATTATTATTATTATTATTATTATTGTTATTATTAACCAATGTCTGCCTCTTCATTAGAGTGAGAAGAAAGATATGGATTTGGATGCATGGTAAAGTGACGAGGATATAGGAGGATATGGGGAAGGGGAATGAAATTAGAATATATTGTATTAAAGATATATTTTGAATAAAAATGCTATTAACTTTCTATTAACTGATTAACTTAATTTCCAATATTGTCACTGAAGGAACAAAGTAGAAACCATTCCAATGACTGTAAATAATTCTTTTTTTTTTTTTGGTTCTTTTTTTCGGAGCTGGGGACCGAACCCAGGGCCTTGCGCTTCCTAGGTAAGCGCTCTACCACTGAGCTAAAACCCCAGCCTCAATAATTCTTTTAATAATACAAGGAAACCATCAATATTTATGACTTGAATCCATTAAAAATCTAGGGAACTGATCCAACTACTTACTGCGAGATACAAGACTCACTTTGAATGAATCAATGGGATATATAGGTATTCCTTCTGAGATAAAAATGACCATCTCCTGATTGCCCACCTATGGGAAACAGAGTAAATATATATGAGAAACATGAAGTTTTGAATGAATGTGTATTGTTTGCATGAGCACATCATGCTTCATTCTCATGGGTGTGGCAAGGCCTTCTTTATGTGAGGCCCAGAGGGATAGTAAAAGACTTCCTCTGGCCCTGCTGTCACTGTAGTCAGAGTGTGGAGAAACTATCAACCACAGCTTTATCCTACAGGATAACCTACAGTCCAAGACTACTTTCCTACAGAAATTTCCTTCCTACATTAGCCAAACTTGCCTCTTTGTTTAGTTGTATACAGTAAACTCATTTTTATTCAGATGTATAAAATAAATACACTAGGTTTAAGGTTTGAGGTTGATGCTGTCCATCAGAACAAGGAGAGCCCATCCAATTTCAGCTTTTCTGCACAAATATTTCTGTGTCTGTACTTCCATTTTTTATTTCCTTGCTGCCTTGCCATATCAATCACTGAGCCAAGGGAACCTACTATTTCTTAGTCCATGAATGTGAATATGTCTTTGGTCCTACTACCATCTCTTTTTTCTTAGTACTTACCTCAAATGAGCTCAGCCTACTCATTGATAACTTCTGAATCTTGATATTTCTACAGCATAACATAGTATTTAGATTATATTTTCTTTATTTTTTATTGGATATTTTCTTTACTTACATTTCAAATGTTATTGCATTTCCTGATTTCCCCTATGGAATCTCCCTATCCCTTCCCCCTTCCTGCTGCCTTTATGAAAGTGTTCTCTCACCCACCCATGCACTCACTCCCATCTCTCCACCCTGGCATTCCCCTACACTGGAGTATTGAGCCTTCACAGGGCTAAGGGCCCCTCTCATTGATGCTGGATAAGGCCACCCTCTGCAACATATGTGGCTGGAGCCATGAGTCCCTCCAGGTGTACTATTTGATTGGTGCGTTAGTCTCTGGGAGCTCTAGAGGGTCTGGTTGGTTGATATTGTTTCAGTCCTTTTTCTAATTCCTCCACTCAGGACCCTGTTTTTAGTCCAATGTTTGGTTAAGAGCATCTGACTTTGTATTTCTCAGTATCCTGCATAGCCTCACAGGAGACAGTTATATCAGGGCTCCTGTCAGTACACAAGTTTTGGCATCCACAATACTGTCTGTGTTTGGTGACAGTATACGGGATAGATCTCAGAGTGGGGCCCTCTCTGGATGACATTTCCTCCAGTCTCTGCTCCGCACTTGTTTCTTTATTTCCTCCTGTGAATATTTCGTGCTCCCTTTTAAGAAGGACTGAAATATCCACTCTTTGGTCTTCCAACTTCTGAGCTTCATGTGGTTTGTGGATTGAATCTTGGGTAATTTGAGCTTTTGGACTAATATCCACTTTCAGTGAGTGCATACTGTTTGTGTTCTTTTGTGACATGGTGATATTTTCTAGTTCAATCCATTTGCCTGTGAATTTCATGAAGTCATTGCTTTTAATAGCTGAGTAGTACTCCATTGTGTCAATGTACATTTTCTCTATCTATTCCTCTGTTGAAGGACATCTGGGTTCTTTCTAGCTTCTGGCTATTATAAATAAGGCTGCTATGAACATAGTGGAGCATGTGTCTTTGTTGTATTGTTGGAGCATCTTTTGGGTATATGCCCAGAAGTGGTAAAGCTGGGTCCTCAGGTAGTGCAATGTCTACATTTCTGAGGAACCTCTAGACTGATTTCCAGAGTGGTTGTACTAGCTTTCAATCCCACCAACAATGGAGGAGTGTTCCTGTTTCTCCATACCCTCGACAGCATCTGTTGTCACCTGAGTTTTTGATCTTAAACATTCTGACTGGTGTGAGGTGGAATCTCAGGGTTGTTTTTTTATTTGCATTTCCCTGAAGACTAAGGGCATTGAACATTTCTTTAGATACTTCTCAGCCATTTGATATTCCTCAGCTGAGAATTCTTTGTTTAGCTCTGTACCCCATTTTAAATAGGGTTATTAGGCTTTCCGGAGTCTAACGTCTTGAGTTCTTTGTATATATTAGATATTAGTCATCTCTTGATGTAGGATTGGTAAAGATCTTTTCCCAATGTGTTGGTTGCTGTTTTGTCTGAATGACAGTGTCTTTTGCCTTACAGAAGCTTTGCAATTTTATGAGGCCCCATTTGTTGATTCTTGACCTTAGAGCATATGCCATTGGTGTTCTGTTCAGGAAAATTTCACCAGTGCCTATGTTTTTGAGACTCTTCCCTACTTTCTCTTCTATTATATTTTCTAGAAGCTCCCTTGAGAAATGGTTGCTTAGAAGCTACCCATGCTGTTTTCTAGTACAGTTGAGTATAGCTAGGACAGGTATTTTTTCCCCTTCAAGTTTCATCAGATTAATAGAAGAGTGTTCAAAGTCATAGCAGATTTGAACTATAAGTCACAATTTTGTTGATGATGTGAAATTTTTATCTGGCTACCTTAGGAAGAAATATGGCCCATATACTTACAATTCTGATCCTGGTCAGTCATGCTTCTATCTTCATCACCTTGAACAACGAGGCTGGAGAAGCAGGATTGCTCTTGATCCATCCTTGGTCCTATATTCCAAGAGATATTCTTTTGTCCATGCATCTATTTAAATTCTCTTGACTTTTCTCCCTGATTTTTTTTTGGTTCTTTTTTTTTTTTCGGAGTTGGGGACTGAACCCAGGGCCTTGCGCTTCCTAGGTAAGCACTCTACCACTGAGCTAAATCCCCAGCCCCTTCTCCCTGATTTTAGACAGGAGAACAAGAAAATATAAACAGATCCAGCCTGAAAACCTGCCTTTAACCAACTATATTTAAAAAGATATCATTAGATAATACTTGATCATACATAGTCTTTGGGAAACTGCAATGGTAGACATAATTATAATTCAAAGGATAACATTTATAAAATAAAAATACATTGTTTTTAATCAGGTAAGCTCTAATGTATTGGTTCAGAATTATAAAAATAAGCTATAATGTGTTACTATAGGATTATAGAGACTTGGGGTTAAAGATGAAAGATAAACTAAGAGAATATATGGCATTAGCAAACTTTTCCATCTCTTTGTATCAGATGTAATTTTTTATGTGGTTCCCTAAACACATAAGAATGCAGAAGCTCCTACTAGTTTTAAATCATGAACATTTTGCATGTTGCCTTGTATTTGATAAATATTGAAATTTTCCTAAATCATTACTTAAGATATTTGTAAACTGGAACAAATTATTTAACTTACCTTTATCCTGAATTGCTCAAATGTGTGGCTTTGTTGTTGAAAGTATAGATATGAAGTGAGTCTTCTTCACTATAAGAGAATTCTTCACTAAAATATAGCACGGTTTTATACTTCTGTTTCTTTCTCTTTGTGATACTAAGGTTCCTCAAACATAACTGTGGTGAGAAAGAACTTAGAATACTCTAAGTGTGAAACAGTAAGGACTTAGAACACTATCTAGCACCTATTTGAGCTATGATAGTGTTTCATGTGAATAAAGTGATTGTTAACAACATACATGATGACTGAATCAAACAATGGTGCTGCTAATATCAATATTATTAATATTCCTATTACAGAGCATCTCAATAAATTGGTTGAAACGAGAAATACCTCTCATAGTGTAGAATAATTTGATTATTCTTCTTCCAGTTAGTCATACTTTGGGCATAGTTTTAGGTCGTGGGGCTTTGCTGGTCCCACTAGGGGTGGACTTTGAGAGGGCAAATCTTATGCTATCTCCAGTTTATCTCAGCTTCCTTCTTTTAATTACAGGTGTAACCCCTCAACTTCCTGCTCCTGTTGTGTTGCCTGCTGCTTGATGTAATTCTTCAACACTCTGATGTACTCTTCTCTATAACTATATAACAGACTAAGTTCTTTCACAAATTGCTATTATTCATAGTGATTTATGATGACACCAACAGAAAAGTCACTAATGTACTCATACTTACGAATTATCATGTTGACTATTGGGAAGAGAACTGAACACCCAGAAGTGCAGACCATCCTGAAACTGCAGGACAGACCGTCACTTCTGCCCACCTTTGCCCACATCCCTGGTCCAAAAGAAAGCTGTATAGTGCCTCTGGATGCAGGAATATAGGACTAGTTAGCGGCAGGTACCTGCAGTTCTGGTCTGACTCTGGAACTGAACTGAGCTGGTCAAATGGCTCCCTGTACCCAAATCACATTCAGGAAAGAGCTGGACCCTCAGAATGGGGACACTCCTGGGAAATCAGAGGAGACTACCTTCTGCCCACATTCCTGACGAAAGAGGGAATCACCTAGTGCCATCTGTGCCTCCTGAACACAGGGACCTAGGAGCAGTCAGGGGAAGGACTCTTCTGATTACTGCTTGAACCAAGAGCTGAAAGACAATCACCAAGAGCTCCTATACACCTGAAGGCAGAACACCTGTTACCAGAAAAGGCTGAAAGAAAACAGGAAAACAGTTCTACAGGAGTGCTGACAGAGAGGCCTACAGGAGGTTCAAGCCACTGTCAGAAAGAGCAAAACAAGCTGACACCAGAGACAACCTGATGGCGAGAGGCAAAAGTAGGAAAGTAAGCAACAGAAAACTAGACTACTTGACGTCATCAGAGCCCAGTTCTCTCACCAAAGCAAATACTAGATATCCAAACACACTGGAAAAGCAAGATTTAGATTTAAAATCACATTTTTGTGATAATGATGGAAGAATTTAAGAAGTACATAAATAACTCCCTTAAGGAAATACAGAACAACACAAGCAAACAAATAGAAGACCTTAAAGAGGAAATACAAAAATCCTTTAAAGAATCCTTTAAAGAATTACAGGAAAACACAACCAAACAGATGAAGGAAAGGGACAAAACCATTCAGGATTTAAAAATGAAAATAGAAACAATAAAGAAAGCACAAAAGGAGACAATCCTGGAGATAGAAAACCTAGGGAAGAGATCAGGAGTCATAGATACAAGAATCACCAACAGAATACAAGAGATAGAAGAGAGAATCTCAGGGGCACAGGATACCATAGAAAAGAGAGACACAACTGTCAGAAATAATGTAAAATGCAAAAAGGCCTAGCCCAAAATATCCAGGAAATCCAGGACACAATGAGAATATCAAACCTAAGGATAATAGTTATAGAATAGAGTGAAGATTCACAATTTAAAGGGCCAGTAAATATCTTCAACAAAATTATGAAGAAAACTTTCCTAACCTAAAGAAAGAGATACCCATAAACATACAAGAAACCTAGGGAACTCCAAATAGATTGGACCAGAAGACAAATTCCTCCTATCACATAATAGTCAAAACACTAATGCATCAAACAAAGAAAGATTATTAAAAGCAGTAAGAGAAAAAGGTCAAGTGACACATAAAGGCAGACCTGTAAGAATTACACCAGACTCCTCACAAGACACTGTGAAAGCCAGAAGATCCTGGACAGATGTCATACAGACCCTAAGAGAACACAAATGCCAGACCAGGCTACTACATCCAGCAAAACTCTCAATGAACATAGATGGAGAAACTGAGATAGTCCACGACAAAACAAAATTTACACAATATATTTCTACAAATCCAGCCCTACTAAGGTTAATAGATGGAAAACTCCAACACAAGGAGGGAAACTACACCCTAGAAAAAGCAAGAAAGTAATCTCCTTGCAGTGAAATCAAAAGAAGAGAGACACACAAACATAATTCCACCTCTAAAAATGAAAATAACAGGAAGTGACAATCACTATTCCTTAATATCTCTCAATATCAATGGACTCAATTGCCCAACAAAAAGACATAGAGTAAAAGACTGGGTATGTAGAAAAGACCCAGCATTTTGCTGCATTTAGGAAACACACCTCAGAAACAAAGACAGACACTACCTCAGAGTAAAAGTCTAGAAAACTAATTTCCAAGCAAATGGTCCAAAGAAACAAGCTGTACTAGTGATTCTAATATTGAATAAAATTGACTTTCAATCAAAAGTCATCAAAAGAGATAAGGAAGGACACTTCATATTCATCAAAAGAAAAACCCACTAAGATGAACCCTCAGTCCAAAATATCTATGCTCCAAATGCAAGGGCAACTACATTTATAAAAGAAATTTTACTAAAGCTCAAACCACACATTGCAATTCACACAATAATAGGAGATTTCAACACCCCACTCTCATCAATGGACAGATCCTGGAAGCAGAAATTAAACAGAGACATAGAGAAACTAACAGAAGTTATAAACCAAATGGACTTAAAGGATGTTGTAGAACATGATATACCTTTTTCTCAGCACCTCATGGTACTTCTCCAAAATTGACAATATAATCAGTCACAACAGGCCTCAACAGATACAAGAATATAGAAATAATCCCAGGCATTCTATCAGATAACCTTGGACTAATGCTGGTCTTTGATAGGAACAAAAATGACAGAACACCCACATATACATGGAAGTTGAACAATGCTCTACTGAATGACAACTTGGTCAAGGAAGAAATTAAAGACTTCTTAGAATTTAATGAAAATAAAGATACAACATACCCAAGCTTATGGGACACAGTGAAAGTATGCTAAGAGTTAAACTTATAGCTTTGAGAGCCTGCAGAAAGAAACAGGAAAGGGCATATCTCAGCAGCTTGACAACACACCTAAAAGCTCTAGAACAAAAAGAAACAAATACAACCAAGAGGAGTAGAAGGCAGGAAATAAACTCAGGACTGAATTCAACCAAGTAGAAACAAAAAGGACTATACAAAGAATAATCAAAACCAGGAAATGTTTCTTTGAGGAAATCAACAAGATAGATAAATCCTTAGTCAGACTAATCATAGGGTACAGAGAGTGTATCCAAATTAACAAAATCAGAAGTGAAAAGGGAGACATAACAACAGAATCTGAGGAAATTAAAAAAAAATCATCAGATCCTAGTACAAAAGCCTATATTCAAGAAAACTTGAAAATCTCGAGGAAATGGACAGTTTTCTAGACAGATACCAGGTACCAAAGTTAAATCAGGAACAGATAAACCATCTAAACAATCCCATAACTTCAAAGGAAACAGAAGCAGTTATTAAATTCTCCCAGCCAAAATGAGTCCAGGACCAGATAGGTTTAGTGCAGAATTCAATCAGACCTTCATAGAAGACCTCATACCAATACTCTACACACTATTCCACAAAATAGAAACAGACATACTGTACCCCATTTTTAATAGGGTTGTTTGGCTCTCTGGAGTCTACCTTCTTGAGTTCTTCGTATATTTTTGATATTAGCCCTCTGTCAGATGTAGAATTGGTGAAGATCTTTCCCAATCTGTTGGTTGCTGTTTTGTTCTAATGACAGTGTCTTTTGCTTTACAAAGGCTTTGCTGTTTTATGAGGTTCCAATTTTCGATTCTTGATCTTACAGCATGAGCCATTGGTATATTGTTGAGGAAATTTTCCCCAGTGTCCATGTGTTCAAGACTCTTCCCTACCTTTCCTTCTATTAGTTTGAGAATGGGGTACAGAGCTAAACAAAACATTCTCAGCTGAGGATTATCGAATGGCTAAAGAGCACCTAAAGGAATGTTTAACATCCTTAGTCATCAGGGAAATGCAAATCAACACAACCCTGAGATTCCACCTCATACCAGTCAGAATGGCTAAGATAAAAAAACTCAGATGACAGCAGATTCTGGTGAGGATGTGGAGAAAGAGGAACACTCCCCCAGTGCTGGTGAGATTGCAGACATTGCGCTACCTGAGGACCCAGCTATACCTCTCTTGGGCATATACCCAAATGGTGCTCTAACAAACCACAAAGACACATGCTCCACTATGTTCAATAGCAGCTTTATTTATAATAGCCAGAAGTTGAAAAGAACCCAGATTCCCTTCAAAAGAGGAATGGACTTAAAAAAGTGGTACATCTAAACAGTGGAGTACTACTCAGCTATCAAAAACAATGACTTCATGAAATTCATAGGCAAATGGAGTGAACTAGAAAATATAATCCTGAGTGAGGTTACTCAATCACAGAAAAACACACTTGGTATGCGCTCATCAATAAGTGAATATTAGCCAAAAAGCTCGAATTACCCAAGATGCAATCCACAGACCACAGGAAGCTCAAGAAGGAAGATGACCAAAATGGGGATGCTTCCACTCCTTCTTAAAAGGGGGAACATATCCATAGGAGGGGATATGGAAGCAAAATTTAGAGCAGCGACTCAAGGAATGGCCATTCAGAGCCTGACCCACATGTCATACATATATATAGCCACCAATACTAGATAAGATTGATGAAGCTAGAAAATGCATGCTGACCAATGGAAGGGGAAGCCCTGGGTCCTGCTAAGACTGAACCCCCAGTGAACTAGACTATGGGGGGAGGGCGGCAATGGGGGGAGGGTTGGGAGGGGGACACCCATAAGGAAGGGGAGGGGGGAGGGGGATGTTTGCCCGGAAACTGGGAAAGGGAATAACACTTGAAATGTATATAAGAAATACTCAAGTTAATAAAAAAAAAAAGAAAATGCATGCTGAAAGGTACCAGTTATAGATCTCTCCTGAAAGACACATCCAGAGCATGTCCAATACAGAGGTCAATACTAACAGCAAACCACTGAACTGAGAATACGACTCCTTTGGGGGGAATTAGAGGCAGGATTGAAAGAATCGAAGGAGCTTACAACCCCATAAAAACTATCAAGAGACATTACATGGACTGACCCAGGGTTCCAACTGCATATCTAGCAGAGAATAGCCTTGTTGGGGCACCAGGGAAAGCGGAAGCCCTTGGTCCTGCCAAGGTTGGACCCCCAGTGCAGAGGCCTATGGGGGGCAATAAGGGGGATATATAGTGGGAATACCCTTATGGAGGAGGGAATGGTGAGGGAATGGGGGCTTATGGACAGGAAACTGGGAAGGGGAATAACGTTTGAAATGTAAGTAAAGTAATATATCTAATAAAAAAATTAAAAAAAAATAGAAACAGACAGCACTACCAAGTGTCTTCTATGAAGCCACAATTACTCTTATACCTAAACCACACAAAGACCCAACAATGAAAGAGAACTTCAGACCAATTTCACTTATGCATATTGATACAAAAACACACAATAAAATTCTTGCAAATCAAATCCAAGAACACATTAAAATGATCATCCATCATCACTCCAAATGCGTTAGTTTTTGTTTTATTTTGTTTTATTGTGATCCCTTAGAAAACTTTTTCTAATGAGAGAGGATAACCTTATTGGGCACCAGTGGAAAGGGAAGCCCCTGGTCCTCTCAAGGTTGGGCCCCCAGTGTAGGGGAATATCGGGGATAGAGGATGTAAGGGGTTGGATAGGGAAGTGGTAACACCCTTATCAAAGGGGAGGGGTAAGTGTTAGAGGGCTTATAGACAGGAAACCCGGAAAAGGAAAAATATTTGAAATGTAAATAAAGAGATATATTAAAAACAGAATTATCACGTTTATAATAAACGTTCTTATTGTTATGGTATTTGTACTCAATCAAAGATAATCGAAGTTAATTTTATAGAGCCAGTCTATAAAAAGACAATGTAATATGATTCTAGCACTCATTTCTTTATTAAGAATGACATTAACAATGAGCAAATAAGTTAATTTCAGGTATTCCACTTTTCCTGTGTGAATTAAATGGACATAGATTGATTAGATAGATAGATAGATAGATAGATAGATAGATAGATAGATAGATAGATAGATAGGTAGGTAGGTAGGTAGATAGATAGATAGATAGATAGATAGATAGATAGATAGATGATAGATATTATAAAACTCTTGAATGAGATTTATAGTTTTCACACTCAATTGTACCTTTTCTTCTGTTCTTATGTTCTTTTTTTTGTTTTTTCCCCTTCAAATGTGTTAGTTTTTGTTTTATATTATTTTATTGTGATCCCTTAGAAAACCGTTTCTAATGAGAGACATAAAGGGAATAGACCTAGATGGGAGGGGAATAGAAGAATAGACTGAGGGGAAATTATAACCATTATATAATGTGAGTGAAATACATTTTCAATAAAGGAGAAAAGATGTATGGCTTTCCTAGAGTTGTTTCATGACTCTGAATGTGAAAGTATACATCTGGACCCACAGTCTCAACTCAATGCAGGCTTTTATAAATCACTAACTTATATAGTTTCTATAATCCTTTATAATTCTTAACTATGTGAATGATTTTTGTATATTGACCTCATTTTCAAACACTAACAAATACATGTATGATATCCTTAGTCCTATTCGTTCTTCTCCTCTACTCCTGAATTTGGGGCCACTCTTCGTTCTCAGCCTACAAAGAGCCATATCAAAGAGCTGGTTAGTTTTATGTTAACTTGCCTCAAATAACTGGAATTGGTGCAACTGAGAAAATGCCCCCACAAGTTGGCCTGTGGGTAAGAATGTGGTATATTTTCTTTATTGATTATTGATGTCAGACTTTCCAGTTCACTATGGGCAGTACTACCTCTGGGCTAATGGGTTACTGCATAAATGAAGACTGAGTAAGCCAAGAGATGCAAGTCAGTAGGCAACACTCTTCCATGGCTTCTCTAAAGCTCCTCCCTGGAGTTCCTACCTTGACTCTCTTTATGATGGACAGTACACTATAAAATGAAATAAACCTCTCCTCTCCAAATTACTTTTGGTCCTGGTGTTTTATCACACCAATTGAAACCTTATCCAAGACATCCATAAAGAAAATTTATTCTTCTTCTTCAAGTGCCTCAGTTATAGGTTCTTTTAAAAGGCAAGACTTTATCACTAATATTCTTTAAAAATGTTGTGGTATAAGAAAAATGTGTATTTATTCAGTTTTATTATTAACTTAAAATTTCTTCCCTTTCTTTTCTATACATGAGATTAAATTCTGTGATGTCTGACCTTAGATAGTCTTCTGTACCAACTCAAGTTACTTTGGAACTACTTCCATACTCTCTAAGGTTAGACGCCAACCTAATCTGAAACCCCTTCTCATCTTTGCTTCTTTAAATTCCATGACATTCAAATCTGAAAGAAGCAATTTCTTCAAATTCTTTCTTATTTCTACTCTTTTTACATGGGGAATAAAAGTAATATGTTACTACATGGCGGTCTCCACTCACACAGCTTTGCATATTTTGAGGTCTCATTTGAAATCTATCTAACCAGGTATAGTTACATCTATGTATTAGTGTATATATCAATAAAGTGATGAGACCATTTATAGAGAATAGAATCTTGTTCTCAGTGCAGTCAACCCAACCAGGTTTATTTTTCATTTTATGACATATACCACAATTAGCAGTCAAGCTACCATTCATGTTTACCATTGTTTATATATCCCCATACAAAGTTTAAAATTTTGAATAAAAATGTCACCAATCCTCTGACTCTATATTCCTTTGTTATGCTTAGACAGAACATGTCAGCCGACAAGCTCCTCAGATGTTGATCTTAGACAGACCTGTTTCCCTCAGATCATTACTCCATAGAAGCAGCCAATATTATAGCTGTCAGTCTAGGATGTAGATGGGGTCTTGGACCTCAAGACTTAGCAACTCCCAGGAACGCTTTCACTAAGGAAATATAGTTTATCTTCATCTTTTCCTTTTATGCTTTGTTTGTGTCAACTATCCCTCATTTTTCACTTTCTATTTGTTCTAGAACTATTCATTTCCTTCTTCAGTGACCAGGAAGCTTTCACAACTCCATTAATGCTAGAGGAACTCAGTGTTGATACCTCCCTTGAAACTGATTGGGAAACTCACCAGGGAAATTTAGAACTACTGTCACTTCTTCAGCTGGCTACCTTACTACATTTAGAATTTGGCCTGCTAAGTGCTATCATTTATGTGTTTCTGTTAGCTCCATTACTTCTTAACAGATCAGTCCTAACTCCTCAAAGTTAACAAAGAAAGACTACTAGAGAGAAAGCTGTTGTGTGATAACCCCAAAAAGAAGAGGCTGCACAGAAATTTGTCTCTTAGCTGAAGATGGAATGAGTCTAAGATTCTGGATTGAAGAGCCTGAAGGAATAGTTGAACCAATCACACTCATGTTTCTTTTTGGATCAATTAAAACCATGTGTGTTGTCCAATGATATCATTTCCATTAACAGTAATCATAATCACTGATGTTTGAGCCAGCCATAGTCTTGCCTCTTATTACTATCATACTCATGAATGCTTGAATTCTGGATTACAGTCTTCCCTCTTAGCAACGATCATGGAAATTCTTGTTCTGGATAAACAGAGGGTGTGCTGGCCTTCTAACCAAGATGGGAATTCTTGTAGGTTCAGGATTTCAGTGAGGTTTATTATAGCAGAAAATCTAATGCAATCTCTATCAAACAGTGCTGAATGAAGATGCATATTTAGTAGCTTTGGAATCCTGGTCTCATGAAGTGTTTTATATGATTGGTGCCGACACTAGATAGTCTAGTGGACAGTTAAACTGTCTTTTTTGCTCAAGGCAATGCAGGAGGAAAGGGAAAGTCTACATCTTTTAATTAGTGAGTCTGATAGTCCATCCTCAGTCTTTGCTTATTTACAGAAAATGGATATCAAAAAGGATGACTGAAACAAATATTTGCACAACTTATCATTAATACCAATAGTGGTTTTTGACAGATTTTAATATTGCTTTAACAACCCTTAACATCTGCCTACTTCCTCAGAGAAGGGTGGGTTCTCATCTACCTCAGAAACAAGAATAACAACAAATAAATAGCAACCATAAATTTGAGAGAGAGTCAACGGTGGACTCTACATGGGAGGTGTTGGAGATAACAAAAGGAATTAGGGAAATGTTGATAATTGCATTATAAACTCAAAAATTTAAATAATATAAAAAGCATATTTTTTCCACTAGGAAAAATACATTTACAAGTGCAGACATTTTGTTGTAGGGAGTGACAGGCCTAGTGAGATATTCATGCCCACAGGAAAGAACAAAATTACTGTAACTTGTAATGAAACATTTTGTAAATGTTCCAGGTGAAATCATCCTACTCCATGGCCTGATAGTTTCTGCATGTGAGGCTGCCTTCCCTCTTGTTATTGCCTTCCTCACAGAGATATTGCTACATATCACTCAACAAGTCTCAGTCAAACCTGCTTTGCTATCATGGAGCTAACAAAAGATACATCACCGCCTGTTTTCTCTGAGTCCAATGGACGTAGACTATCACCAGTTAGACTCTACGTCTATCTGCCATCTTCATGCTACTAGACTCTTCTAATTTTGCACAAGTTATGTACTACATTAATGGGCCCAGTTCTCTGGCTTTGGAATACACTTGATTCTCTCAGTGGGGGAAAAAGCCAGGATTCCTTATCCTCTAGTTCCTCTTTTGCTGGTTAATTGTGAGCTGACTCCATCTTTGGCCTTACAGTGTTTCCTCAGTTGTTGTCTAAACACTTCCCTGTACACTTCCAGAATCCTGAGCACTTCTTTCTCCATATCACTCAGGGTTAATGCTTGCTGCCTTTCTCATGCCAAACACATTATGTCATTTTGTGGCTTCCCTCTCTTTGCTCATTCCTTTAGAACATCCTCTCAAATAATCTCATTTCAGGGTACTGTTTTTTCCCCATCAAGTTCCTTACAACCAATTTGTTTTCTACCATTTGCTCTGGGATAATGTTTAAAGTCCCACTATCACCCCAATTGCTATTAAATGTGTTCCAAATGCTCCCAATTGAGAAGAGAACGGTTCTCTGCAAACAGCATGAACAACATAGAACAGAATAAAAATGTCACTTCTTGCTATTGTTTTCAGGCTTCTCACTTTATATACTACTACCTCAATCTCTGTGTTCCATTTATATGCTCATAGCAACCCACTGGCCAACCTATTCCATAATAAAAGGTTTATGTCTCTAAGATCAAAGGATAACAGTCTTCTCTCAAAAATTATCTCTGGGTTAATTTATCTCAAAACTGATATGGACAGAGTCTCTTGTACTTAAACTCTGATGCATTGAGATTGAATTTTAAGGAAAGGCGTGTCAAACTTTGTAAGGATATCAGTATCTCTGTTCTAAGCCACGACCATGAAATTATCTGAAATGATGTATGGAATATACAAGTGGTGAACAAGATCCTGAACCATATCCCTCATCAGGAGAGAAGTTAGCAATAGGAAAATCTATTCTAAATGTGAAGCATTCCAAATGATGACAACTGGGTAAGGGCAACTAACATGGTAACTACCACAGTGTCCAGATACTGTAAGCTGATATGGTCATTCTCAAGGAATTAAATCTTATGTACACAGTGTTTCACTTGGGAATAATTATAGCAGATTTTGTTTTAATAGTCCACCTGGAAAAGTCCAAGTGATATCCTTCAATCACACCATACAATACATCCAACTATTTCAATCAATGTTAGAACTTATGGTAAATGAGGGAAAGTCAAGTCTTAGTGATTATATACTGTGCAATTCTATTTATTAAGCATTTTTAAAATGACAATATTGTATGGGAAAATAGTGTTGGTTACCATTAAATAGTAGTCTGTCAAGGGAAGGCAGTAGAATCTTGGGCCATGAGATTGGTCAGTAAAGAAGTTCTGTGTCAACAGACACTTTAGAACCAGAATATAGTGCTCGAAGACAGGAATGGAAGTGTGAACAGCATCCTGAGATGTTTCTGCTCGTGAGATGTTTATCTGTCTTCATGTGGCAAGCTGTCACATGAATGTATGTGTATGATAAAACCATATGGTTAACATGGTTACATATGAGTAAATATCATCTGCTCAGACAATATTACATGCAAAACTGGGCAAACTGCAGTGAGGCAGGGGAAGCAGGTCCATGTCATTTTCTGGATGTGATTTGTGTACTAGACTTTTCAAGATGTTACCACTGGAGGTGTCTTAGTAAAGTATAGCTCTTTGTTTACAAAGGTATGTGAGAAACTGACTCCAACAACAGAAATCAATTTAAAAGGCAACCACATTTCTTTATATTGAAAATGAGCATGGGGTCACTTAAATTAAGCACATAGTCATGACAAAATGAAAGATTTCTCTAACCGCACCTGGAAAGCCCAGCTTTCGGAGCCCCAGCTGCATGACCACAATGACTTGGGCCTCTATGGTCACTGGCAGACAGAAGAGTATCAGCCTCCTGTGGCTGTAGATGTGAAGGAACCTCGGAATGAGTTTGGGAATGTGTATCTCTTCCTGTCCAGCTTGATGCCTATTGGCTGTCTCCAGATGAATCTATCCAACCTGCACACTGGGTATCAACTGTGTGCAGGCCATCACTGGCTTCAATTTCCTTGGAGGCTCTTGCCACCCAGTAACTGATCGCTACATTGTGTGTGAGGAATTCAAAGATGTGCTGCTGGCTGCTTGGGAGAATGAACAAACCCTCATTGAAAAGAAGGAGAAGGAGAAAAAGGAGAAGCCGGCACTGGGGAACTGGAAGCTGCTGGTCAGAGGACTGCTCATCAGAGAGGCTGAAACTCCGCTATGTGACCAAGAGTGAGGCAGCAGCTACCCATGCAAATGCAGGAGGCAGACTCTTCTGATGAAGAGGAAGGGACCAGTTCACAAGCAGAAGCTGCTGGAGTCCTGGCTGCTTCCTGGCCACAGAACCGAGAGGCTAAAGAACAGAAGCCAGAGTACAGAAGATGACTCGGAGGAGGCAGGCTTCAGAGGCTTCCTATCTCTTCTCATTTGAGAAGCTGTGAAGCCAGTGTCCTCTAGGTCAGAGAAGGTAGACAGCTGATAGGCCTCGGGACCACATGGAATTTGTGCCCCAGATCAGTCTGACAACAGCCCAGCCAGATCTCCATAGGGTGGTGCTGGTAAGCTTCCCAGAGCCAACGCTGGTGTTTGGAACACTTTACTGGAAGATACCCTCTGACCCCTGGACCTTGGTATTCCTGTCTTTGGAAATGGGAGTTGGTTTTAGAGGGTCTTATTTGTTTTCCCAGCTGGCTTCAAATTCAAAATCCCTGTCTTATACTGAGGGCTGAGGTTACATGCCTTATCTGTCCTTTATTCCTTTTTTTTTTTTAAATAGAAGTCACCGGGAAATTATGGATATTGCAGCACTAAGAGGAATCCTCCTTCAGTGCAGTTAACACATGGAATGCTTGTTCTCCTCTCTCCTTCAGACACAGGGCATTTGCTTTTCTACCTGCCTTCCTGAGTCAGGTTTCCTGTACTGCCTGCCGCTCTTTTGTTAGAGAACACAGGTCATCTCTTATCAAGGCACTTTTGGGATTTTATACTGACAGAAGACTAGAACAAAGAGCTAAAAATCAAGAATGAAAAAGAAAATAGAAAATTATGAAAATGTTCATAAAAGATTATTAGTTTTGGCTACATTTTATTTAATTCTGGATACATGTATACTGTACTGCTGGAAAGAGTCCTTTTATAGAATCTACAGAAAATAATTTACCTAAAAGAAAAAAAAGAAAAGAAAGTTAAAAACTAATGTGTAAGAGAGTGGGAGCAAATGTTAAATCTGAGCATCTTTCTAAAACTCACAAAATAAATGTAACTGAGAAATCCACTACAAAAGAAGAGCAGAAGAAATAAAAGCAGACAGGGGTGTTAAAAAAAAGGCCTGAGTAATACTCTGAAAAGTGACAAAACATAGGAAAATGACAAATGTCCACAAATTATCACATACTTGTTGAATTAACCTCATACCAAGGATGTACACACATGCATTCGAATGAGTGTAAGAAGACAAAGGTTATAAAGGTTATAAAGCTGAGGACTGACCAGTAGGGGGAGAGATTTAGTAGAGAAACAAGAGACAAAGGTTATAAAGGTTATAAAGCCGAGGACTGACCAGTAGGGGGAGAGATTTAGTAGAGAAACAGATGGCACGGAAAACTAACTCAAGGTCTAGGATTAACTTAGTCCTCTGCCCCTGAGCTCAAATCAATCCATCCTCCTCTACCACACTTTGCAGTGAAGGAACTGTCACTGGGCATTCTAATAGTGCTGGAGGGTGGAGGACATAGATGGTAAGAAGAATGGTCTCCTTGGTTGCTTCCTCTACTCTAGTTCTCAGTAGAAAGTGTTCACTCAGAGTGGGGCACATGATTTCTCCACTTTCCCTTAATAGGACTCTACTCCAAGCCTGGCTTCTTCATAACTACTAGGATGAGATTCTTGACATTTGAATAATAATGCCCCCATATGCTTACAGGGCTACTAGTTGGTGTAGCCTTGTTGTAGATGAAGTCTTGTTGAAAGAAATGTGACAGGGTGTGTGTGTGTGGGGGGGGGAATTTGAGATTTTAGATGCTCAATCCAGGCTGAGTATCTTCCTGCTGCCTTTGGATATGGATGTAGAAAACTTCACCTCCTTCTCCAGCACCATGTTTGCCTGCATGTTGCTGTGCTTCCCTTCATGATAATAAACTTAACCTCTGTACTGCAAGCCAGCCCCAATTAATGCAACAGTCATAGTTTCTAGTCACAGTAATAGAAACTTCTACTAAGACAGGTAAAATTTCTTGTCTATTTTTTTGTAAATATTTAACACCCCACAAAAATCACAGATCATCCTCATTGTCCCTTTGATGTATGACCGCGCGCGCGCGTGCGCGCGAACACACACACACACACACACACACACACACACACACACACACACCTATAAATATCTCATGCTTTGTTCCCTCAAATAGGACCATTCATTGTGGACTGTCTTCATTTCTTCTTTCCTCTGGTCCATATTGATGGTTCTTGGCTAAACTGCCAACTTCTGTTCATTCCCCAATCTGGGGGTACTTATGTTCTTCAGTTCTCAAACCAGTACTTTTGCCTTTCTTCCCTCCCCACTCCCTCTGTCCCCTCTTGTCTCTTCCTTCTCCACTCTGTCAGCAATTTCCCCTTCTCTCTCCTCCCCTCTTCTTCCTCTTTCCTCTAACATTCTTCCCAGTCGTCCAGCTTTCCTTTCCTTTCCTTCTTCACTGTCCCCTGCCTTCTCCTCTATCCATTCATTCCATCAGCTCCTCTCCTGTACCTTGTTTCCCCCTTTTCTGTAACCTCTCAAATTCTCTCCACACTCACTCTTTCTTTCTTCCTTTCCCCCCTCCCACTCTCTTCTTCCCCTCCATTCCCTGGACTTCCCTCTTCCTCACACTCCCTTCATTTCTTTCCTATATACCACAAGCCTTAGTTTGTCCCCCTCCTTTCCCCTCTTCTGAGCCCCACTATCCTCTAGCTTTTCCCTCCTTTATCTCTACTCTCCCCTTTCTTACCTTATTCTACCCCACTCCTCCTCCCCCTCCTCTCCCTTATTTCTTTTCCATATGTTCTACTCCCTTTTGTACCCTTCTCCTCATGCCTCCTCCTCTGTTCTCCTTGCCCCAATCCCATCCCCCTCCCATCTTGTGTTTCTTGTTTTACATCAAATTGGCACAAGTAAGAGACATCTGGGAAGAGACAGCTCAATTCTCTCCACCAGTCTCTTGTATAGCCTGTGGACATATACATGGCAAATATTTTTTTTTTGATTAATGATTAATGAAGGAGGGTCCAGGCCACTGGGAGCAGTGTTATCCTTGAACAGATGTTCCTGAATTGTCCAAAGAACATACACTGGCTGGGCCTAGACCTTCCCATACATATTTAGCAGATGTGCAGCTTGTTCTTCATGTTGGTTCCAAACAACTGGGATGGGGGCAATCTTCAAAGCTGGTGCTTGTAAGTGGGATATATTATTGTAGCTGGACTGCCTAGTTTTATCTAGCTTCAATGGGAGAGGAGGCACCTAGTGTTAAAGCAACTTGAAGTGCTAGGGCGACCAGATTCCCAGGGGAATCCCCACCCACACAGAGGAGAAGTAAAGGGGGCTTGCAGGGAAGGATTGTAAGAGGGGCTGATGGCTGAAAGGGAGGGAAGTAATTAATGGAATGTAACACGAATAAGTAAGAATAAGCAAAAAGAAAAAGAAATAGAGACGGTCAATCCAGTAAGCAACATTCCTCAATAGAATGTTCTTTGGGTGATGGCTTCAGATTCAGCCTTGGGTTCCTGCTTTGGCTTCCCTCCATGATGAACTGTGCTCAGAATATGTAAAGAAAATCCCCTTTCCTCTCCAAATTGTATTTGCTCAGGTTTTATCACAAGAATAAAAAACAAACTCTGTATACCTTCCTTTTCGCTTCATCACACTGCCTCTTCCCCTTTCCTCCCATCAACTCCCCATTTGTCCCACTACTCTACTTCTTTTCTGACCCCTCTCCTTTACTTCCTTCTATCCCATTTCCCCTCTTCCCTCCATAATGTTCTTCCCTTGCTCCAATGTTCTTCCCTTCTTCATTCTCCTCCCTCTCCCTCCTGTCCTCCAACATCCACTTCCCTCTCCACTCCTTCCTCTCTGTTCCTCTCTTGTTGCCTTCCCTCTCCATCCCTCCCCATACACTCCCCCTCCCCTTCTCTATCCTTCTAGGCCCTTCTCTCCACTCTTTTTGTCCTTCTCTAAGCATTCAGTTTTTCCTTTTACCTCTCAGTCTAACTCTTCTCTCTCATTTTATTCCTTATTTATAGGTGCCCTCTATGTTCCCTGTTTTTTCTGTTCCTTCTGTTTCTTCATCTCCATTTACCCCTCCCCCACAAGTTACTACTCTCTGTCCTCCTCTCTCTTTCTCTCTTCTACACTCTATTTCCCTCTCCCTTCCTTTCCCTTTTATCTTCTTCCTTATTTCCTCTCCCTTTCTCACCCTCTCCCTCTTTTGCCCCTCCATGTCCTTTATACTCGACTCTCCTCTCCCTTTCACTTCTATGTCATTTCTTCCTGTTTGTCCTAGTCTGTCCTCTACCCTCCTCATCCATTTCACTTTCCTTTCTGTTTCCCATCCCCCCTTCTGTCTTCCATTCATTTCACCGCCACTTCTTCCTGTTTTTCTTCACCCCTCCCATTCTTTCCTACCTCTTCCCTCTACCCACTTCTGCCCTTTCACCTTTCTTTCCTTTAACTCCCTCCCTTTCTTTTGTTGCCTCTTTCTGCAATCCTTCCCTCTCCCTCCATCTTATATATTACCTCCAAATTCATTCCATTCTACTTTTAATTCTTCCTCCACTTTCCTTTCTCATTTCTCTCACGCTGACATTCCCCATCCCACTCCCTTTTCATCCTCTCTTCAAACCTGCCCTCTCTTCTCTGAAGCATACTCTATCATGTCTGCTGTCCCTTCTTTCCTTTCATATGCCCTCCTGGCCACTTCCTGTCCTCCATTCTCCCCCATCTGTCATGACCCTCTGCTGCTATTTGCATCTCCTTCTGTTTTACCCTTCTCCTTCATTTTCTTTCCCAGTCCATCTTTCTTTCCCTCTCACCATTCCCCTTCATTGCCTTCCCTTTCACTTCCCTTCCACCTGCATCCCTTCTGTCCTCTGTGGTTATGTCCCCATGTCCTCTCCTTACTTCCCTACCTGCATCCCTTCTACACTCTGTGAAGTTGTGTCCCCATGACTTCTCTCCCTTCCTTTACATGCCTTTTCCATCTTTACCAATGATGATCTAGTGTCTGCTTTTTTTGCCATCACTTTTCTCTTCCTGACCCTCTCCTCAATTCATTGTGATCTCACATGGTTCATTTTTCCTTCTCTTCCCCTATCTTCCCTCTTCTTCTTCCCTTCCACTTCTCTTCCTTTTCCCTCTCTTCCCTTCTCTATGCATTCTATGGCCTTCTCTTCTATGTCCTCTGTATACTGTGCTTCTCCTGGCCTTCTCCATCCACTTTCCTCTTCCATCCAATGCTTTCTTCACCTTCTCTTTCCCACACCCTCGAGTACCTCTGATCTCTTCCCTTACTCTAGTTCACTCCCCTTCCCCTTCATGTTCCCTTCCTCCATTGTGATCTCATCATTTTCTCTCTCCTGCTTGTCTCTTCTAGCCCTCCCCTCTACCTTCCTCTTTTTTTGTCCCTCCAGTTCCCTGTTTCTCCCAACAACTCTTTTTTTTCCTATTAGCTCTCCTCATTTACCTCTCTGTTCCACATTACTCTGATCTCTCTGTCTCCTTCCCTTCCTCCTGGTTCCTCTCCCTCCTTTTTCCGTTCACTCATCCAACAGTCCTGATTCTCTTTCCCTCCTCTTCCCTCTTCTGTCCTCTGGCTTCTCCCTCCTTCCCCTCTCTCTAACTCTACCTCTATGCCCACCTCACTTGTCTTTCTCCATTCCCCTTCTCTGTCTTCTCACTTTCCACTCCATCACCAGAGCCCTTCCTCTTCCCCTTCATCCAGTTTGTTCCCCTCTTTTTCTCCTTCCCTCCCCCTCACTTACCTCTAGTCTCCTTTTCCTTTACTCCTGTTCGTTCCCTTCCCTTGCCCCTCCCCTCCCTCCATTGTGATCTGACCACTTCCTCTCCTGCTCTTCCAGCCTTACTCTACCCTCTTTCTCTACTCCACCAATTTCTCCCTTCACCATCTCTCTTTCCTACTAACCCTCCCTGTTATCTTCTTTGTTCACTCCATTACTATTGCCTCTCCTTTCCTCACAATCATTTCCCTCTCTTCCTTCCACCACTTCCCCTGTCCCATTTTCCTACTTCTCCCTATTCTTGTCCTTCCCTTTCCTCTATTAATATGTCCTCTTATTACTTCCTACTTCCTCTTGTATTCTCTATGCCTTTCTCCTTAACATTTTACTCTTTTCTTTCATCCTCTATCCCTCCTCTCATTCCTATATCTCCCCTTCTTCCTTAATCCCCTACTTTTCCTATCCTTACTTCCCCTTCTCTCTTTTCTATCCTTCCCTAGCTGTTTTCCTTTTTATCATCAACGAACATTCTTACAGCTTCCCCTTTATTGCCCAGACATGACCTCTTCCGTACAGGGCTCTGCAGCCTTCTGGAGAGGGTGCAGAGCTACTGAGGTCTCTGGCCGCCATTCACTGAGTGTTATTTGGACTGGTAGAATGGTCCCCAGTCTCATCCTTTTTTTCTGCCTGACTAGGGTTTCTCTTCTTCTTGCCCCTATAGCAAATAACGATCACCGTTGGGTTCTTGGCCTTGTTCGGGCTCTGAGCCAGCACTTCTTTCACTTTCTTAATTATCTTCTCCCTCTGTTCAAGAAACAAGGAGAGATGGGAAAATGTTAAGTTTGGAGTAAGATGTTGAATAGCCTGCAAGAAAAGTTCTGTAAGAGGGAGTGGACATTCTAGAAGGGTTTTGTAATGAGAAACACAAGGTTCAGGGACCTATGGGGAAAAGAGGAGGAGCTTAGAATCATCTGACCTTTTCATCACGCTTGTTCTCGCGCCCAGCAGGCCCCGCTTCTGCCTCATTCTTTTCCTCTGCGTTGCTCTGTGTAGGCTCTTCTGCCTCACACTTTTCTTCGATGTTTCTTTTTGTAGGCTCTTCTGCCTCACTCTTTTCTTCAATGTTGCTTTCTGTAGGCTCTTCTTCCATCTTTTGAACTATTTTTAGTTATTTTATCTTCCCCTACTATACAGCTCTCTGTAACAGTGCTACCTCCTGAAAGTAATGAGCAAGAGGTCTCCTTCCTGTCCTTTATATACCCACTGCAGTGCAATGATAAGCCACGCCTTTAAGGATTGTTTGGTCACCCAGGGACTCTAGACAGTACCAAGTATCCAGGCAATGGTCTCCACTGCTAGGCTAGACATCACAGAAGCTTATCACTGACATATTCATAGATGTGATGGACTGGGGGCAGGTATGGAGGAAGACAAAGTGCTCTAGTCTTCAATGAACACAACTATAGAGTCCTTCTCATCTCCCCATGTTAAGCTTTCCTTAAACACACGAAAGAAAGGGGGATTCCTCCAAATATTTACCTGGGCAACCCTTGTTATATTGTTCCATGTCTCATGGTGCTGTATACACATCCTCATTATTATCTAGTATTTTGGATGTCTCTTTCAAAATTTGTAAACTTAATGTACTCAAAGTTAAGTCTTGGTGAAAATGTGCTTCACCTTACATTCCTCTTATAACACAATCTAATACACATTGAAGAGCACTGACTACTTCTGTGTAGTAGTTCTGTCCCATCTTCACATGATTCTTTACATGATATGCATGTAGATCTCCTCGGTAATTTGCTTACAATCTGAAATTACAGCCTCTGTCAGTCGAATGTCTGAGTGGAAAATAACCTTGTTTCATATCACTGTGGTATGTTCATATTCCAGCTCCTGAGTGTAGCACTTATACACAAGTTTCACTAGGCAAGGGAAACAGTTCTGGGAGGTGCAGCATTCTCAGTGCTTTTGCTGGGAAATTATACCTAGGTAGTGTGCTGAAGATTCTACTATGAAAGAGGCATGAGGATGACTGTAAACATCTCCTAAGCATGCAAGGAACCTCCTGTTAGTATACAGTTGTTTCTGTTCAGTAAATAAATAAATAAATATTAATCCCTTAAAGGCACGAGAGGGGGAACCAAGAAGAGGAATGACATACTCAATAGCTCTACAGTGGCTTGCAGAACTGGTCCCATTTCATTTAGAATTTAAATATCCCAAAAAGGAAAAGTAAGAAAAAATAGTAATAAAGTTTATTTCAGTATGATGACCTGTTACGATCAGTGCAAATGGGGTTACCAAGATGTACTAGTTTTCAAGAAAATACTGAGGCAATGACCTGAAGATGATAAAGAATTGGCTTGATTTCTCATTCTACAGGTTTTTGTCAAGGAGTGATTCAATGTACTTCTCTTAGCCTCTGCTGGTAACCCTGTCATGGTGCAAGGAAGTGGTAAAATCAATGGCTCAACACATGAGCCAGGAAACATAGGAGGAAGAGACAGGAGACTTCATGGAAATACTCCCAAAGGCCTAAGGGCCTCACACAGGGTCCTACCCTCAAAAGTTGTACTACCCTAACCCCACATGGTAGCTTAGAGGTCAGACTTGAGCGAAGTAGGTACATGATAGATACCAATGAGAAAGGGGGCATAGGACATATTTTCTTAGTGAACTTCAGGTATTAGAGTGATTACTACTTCCACATATTTGAACATTGGTAAGCCCACTTCTGAGTTTGATTTGGAGAGAAGAGCCTATTGTTTGCAGGTAATACTGACAGTATCAGTCTGAGTAAAAAAAAAAAATAGACACAGGTATGAGGCAACAAACAGATCATGTTAGAACCAATTAAAACATTGAAAGTTAAGTAATTTCTATCTTTGCACAAAATGAGCACTTCATTTCAGGCAGTGTGAGGAGTGAGACAGGTTGTACACATCTGTATCCAGTGTTTTAATATTTCCCCTCTGAGGTGCCTGAGGCTAAGGAGTGTAATCCCTTATTATTGTGCCTAATGTGAAAAGTGCTGCAATGCCACATGATAGACTGACGGAGTTTGCAATGGGAAATACCTGCAATTGCACAGATCAAAGAGAGAGAAAACTCATTGTGAGGTTTTTTTTACCCCACCACAAGAGAACTTGACAGGACATTCTTTCATTCCAAAGAGTCTCTTGTGGAAATCTTGGCTTGAAATCAATATCACACATTTAGGTGCTTTGTGGGAGAGGAGAAAATTGTGGTATTTAATGTTTTGTTTATTTTTGCCTACTAATATTTAGTATATACCATTTCTCTCATTTTAATTGGTTCCTGTTACGTGTGGCAGTGTAGAATATAGTCTGGTTAAGAGTTGAAAATGACTGCAAACTTTTCCTTACCTCACCCCTCCACTGCCATGTATCTTGAACACAGAATCTCTGGTTCAGTCATGGTTTGGGATTTAACACTTTCCACATCTAAAGACACCACAAAAAAAGCATCCATGTACTAGTACTTCAGGCTCAGATAAGGAAACCTCTTTTAAATGACCATTCATTTTTCCCAACTTATGGTATGGTGAGTGGGTATACTTTGTAGGTCTCAGCATGATAGTGAGGTATCCTTGCCTTGGATGACAGCCGTCATGTCCTTACCTTAGTAATATAGACATGATACTCTGTACTTTGTGTTTTAGAATCACTTTGCAATCAATTCACCATTAGCTATTCTCCCTGCATGGAAGTCTCACTAGCATACAATATTCTCTTCTGTATGACACTTTATTTCTTAAGCAACATTTGCCTTTCTGAAAGCTTGGTGAATTTAAGAATGTGAAGGTTCCTTCATTTATACATCCTACAGCAGTGGACTCCTCCATGCAGGTCATTGAATACAGAAAACAGATTTCCTCTTCTATGGGAGCTACTGTGCCCCTTCCAGAAAGGTGGCAATTTATCTTTCACTATCTTACCACCTCCCTTCTGAGCGACTTCAGCTAAATGAGAATTCAAAACTACTACTTAAGACAGCTCTGTCTATGTCATATAGTTTGCAGAAAAAAAATCCCATTTTGGAGACCAGGGCTCAGGGCACTTGTCTACTTTATCTAGCTTGCACTGTGCCCAGGGTCATCAGCGTAATACAAATTGTTAGCTGGAGCTAAGTCACTGGGGCAGGCAGCCCTAAGTTGACCTCAGTTGACTTCAGCCCTGTACTCCCCACCCTCTCATTGTTGCTGGACATCAGCTTCTCTCCTTTATATTGCTCTTCTCCCATTCATGCTTATGCTCATCATCTAGCAGAAGTCTGTGTTGCTTCTCCACATGCTACACACCTTGGCTTTGCAATTCCTCTCCTCACCCATTGTCTTCCCTTTCTTGACAAGAACATAGTGTCCTGAATGTACTTGAAGTACTTAGAGGCAGACCGTTTGATAGATCAGATTGGAGTTCAGATCCCTGACTCACAATTCTGCTGGCCACCAACTCTCAACATCAGTTTTTCTTCAAAATGTTTCACATCTTTTTACACTGATATTCTCTCAGAATAGCCAGAGAGGCATCCATGATCAGAAAACACAGTCTGCTGAGAGCCACAGACTTCCCTAGGTGGTGTTGGGATTCAGCTACACTGTCTGCCCTTATCTTCCTTGAAGAGTAGAGATGTGGGGGAAAGACTACTGAGAGGCAAAAAGGAGAGTTTCATCCATGTGAATTATTAATACAAAATCTGAAAGGGAGGTTTAAGAGACATTTTAATCTAAATGGCTGTGCACTACAAACAACAAAAGCACCTTTAGTGGAGGAGGGTTGTGTGAGTTTTCTTGGGGAGAGATAAACAACAGATGAAAGTTGCCAATCTACAGAAGCCCAGCCTGGTGAAACAGTTAGTTTCTGGGGATAAGGTTACCAGAAGCCCAACTCAGCAAGTGTGATGACTCATCAAACATCCCTGGAGCAGCTCCAACAAAGCCAGTCTCCTCTCCCAGACTGTGATTACTTAATAAGGCCTTAAGGTCAGGCCTCGTGACTGTGAATCTCTCTGGGCTCCCAAACCACCTAAGTTTTCTTAGCTTCCTGTTTTTTTGTGAGCTTCCCTCATTTCTTCAGAAGGGAATGTTTCTATTCTCAGGAAATTGCAAAACAGAAAGTGACTGATGACTAGAATGTGGGATATCTATACTATGGAATAATCTTTAAGAGAAAAATACTGGTGGCATAGACAACATTAATGATCATGTAGAGGACTTTGTTGAGAGAAATAGTGTGAAGACTACATATGTCAGCATTGATCCTCTGTGACCTTGAAAAAACAAGCATGTAAGAAGGAATTCTGATCCTCGA
This sequence comes from Rattus norvegicus, assembly GCF_021556685.1. Taxonomy (NCBI): domain Eukaryota; kingdom Metazoa; phylum Chordata; class Mammalia; order Rodentia; family Muridae; genus Rattus; species Rattus norvegicus. The sequence goes on along the minus strand of NC_141554.1, from coordinate 153,189,726 downwards.
TGTCTCAGAGCTTCCTGCTGGGCATCTGTTTGACTCCAGAAGAGAAATAGGAAGGCCTGAGGGAAAAGATGGGTTATTTCTGAATGTCTCTTGAGTAACTACCCTGAGAACAGCTGACTACTCTCTGTGATTAGGTTTGGAGTCCCACTCAATATGCCAAGGGCATGAATACACATACACATCCAAACCACGTTCTTAGCCAGTGTGTTTGGATATAGGGATATTTATATGTGCAGCACAGTATATTTTCATGACTGTGGACATAGGAAAGTTAAGTTTGGAGGATGCTATTCAAAACTAATCCCCCAGATAAAAGGTTTTATAGGGGATATCACTGAAAGAAGTAGCTAGCTATATTTGGACTCTTCAGAAAATCAAAAAGGAATAAAACATTATAAATAGTCTCAGTGATTTTGAAGGCTGAAAATCCCCAATGTCACAGCTGGAAATTCCCACAGGAAAATTTTGAAGATGTAAGTTCTAATCCCCAAATTGATAGACTGAGGATCAAGGGAAGTTGATGATTAACTCCAAGTCCTAAGGACAGAGTAGGTAGGATGCTATAGCACTCACAGTCAGGCATTCTTACTTAGTATATTTTTTTATTCATTCCCTTAACTGACTGAGTGAGACTCTTACCCTTATCTCAGAAAGCAGTTGTTCTCAGGAGACATTCAGAAATACCCTCTCACATACACAGAGAGAAGGGACTGGAGAGAGAGAGAGAGAGAGAGAGAGAGAGAGAGAGAGAGAGAGAGAGAGAGAGAGAGAGAGAGAGAGAGAGAGACTGAGAAAGAGAGTGTGACAGACAGACACAGAAACACAGACAAACAGATAGACAAAGAATGGTGTTTGTCAAATATCTGTCATCTAGCAGACTGTGTTTATCTCAATGATGATCTCAATGACTTCAGGAAATTATGTTTTATATGCCACATTATAAGGATTTTGCTTGAGTCCACATATCCCTGAATGCCTACCCTTACCAGTTCAAGTACATAACTTAGCACACTTATGTATGTTGACTGACTGCATTTGTAATAAACTTGTCAGTGTCACTGTACCTAATCTGTGGATACTTTGAGACAAACTAGGGCCTTTTAAAATCCTCCTCAGGTATGAATCAGAATGTAGCCAAATTAACTTTCCAGGCAGCAGGGTTTGCTATATTGTTTCCCAGGCACAATCAAAGTCAGTTCCTTCACAGAGTGGCAGGTGAACCATTTTCTACATGGTAGGTTGTGGCCAGTGAGGCAAACCATTCAAGGCATGAGACACACTTGAGTAATGGGAACAGAATACTGGGATAAATGCTCAGGTGTGTGGTTCTAGTGACTCTGAGGTCACAGGGACATAATGTGGGAAGAGTAAATTCATAAGTGGAACCAGGGCAGAAATCATAAATACAAACTTTCAAGTGTTGGCAGAGGAAAAGTACTCTTCAATAAAGGGGGAAATATGGTTGAACTCAGAGGAAATAAATCATGGGGGAACTGTGTCATATAATGAAAGGATTGCTCACATCAAGAACATGGTCTTAGTGTGAGGCAGGATGACAATTTCCATAGGAGAACACAATAATGTGAGAAAAAGGTGCTGTGTTCATGCCTTCCCTGATCAAGTCATGACTGCTGATTTTTAAGGGTAGAAAGTTTTTTTGTCTAACAACAACAAAAGAGCACACAGATAGAAGACATTACAGCATCAGACTAAACAACACATTAAAGAAATTATCTGACTTTTGCAGATAAGTGCCCTGAAGTTATCCTTATCCTGAAGTCATTCGCATAATATTCACAGTGAGCAAGTAGTATGCATGTGTAATTCCCACCATTGTCAGTCACTTCCAATGATTTCTGAACTGGGTACTGATGCAAGCAGGGTGAGCACAGACATAGGTGGCTTAAAATTGCATGTAAATACAATAATTGATATTTAAGACTAACAAGATCAGTCTGTCTCTGAGTCATCACAAGGTCCCTACAGTAGGAGCAGTCAGAGGTGACTCTAGCTGAGAGAATGTTTAGTTTTAAAAAGACAGATGCTGAAAACAAGTTTTATCATGTGGAAAAAGGATAAGACACAGATGCTTGCACATAGGAGTCTAAGGAGGCCTAGGCCTACATGGATAATATTTTAAAACTTCACAGGGGGCAATGAAAAGAGATACATACCTTCAGGGAACCAGTAAGTTTTGGAGACTCTTTAGAATGATGAGGGACAAGCAAAATGAAACTCAGAAAGGGAGACAGAGAAGGACACCCTGGAATATAAATCCAATTAAGGTAAAGCAGTTCCTAAAGAATGCCACTTACTTTGGTACCTCCTCCTGACACTAAAGAAGCTTATACCTTGTCATCAGGTCAATTTCTGATCATCTATAAAACCATACACTTTATGTCACCATCTTCAGGCAAACTCTCTGTTGAATTTCTCTCCTACATTGTTTATACAAAAATGTATTTGACACCTTCCTTTATCATGTGGTCACAAGAATCCTCAGTGTTATGAATAACACTGAGCTATGCTTCAGACCTTTCTCCTTAATATAAGGCAACAAAAGCACAATGAAGTTGCTCTCAAAACTTTGGTCCCATGTTATAGCCATAGCCTGGCCTCCTCCTTATTTCAAACCAGGATGAAGTATTAGCCTTACTATTTTGAAATGCTGACAAATACAATAGAATGTCTCAAAAAGACATTTATATTTGGCCTATGGTGATAAATTGTTGTCAACATTCCCTTATAATATTGGAGTTACACACTGTGTTTGAAGGCCTGTCTGTCTGTAGGTCATTGACGGTTGATGTATACATTTAAATGGATTTTGAAACAATTAACAAGAATAGGAAATAAAGAACTACAGTTTTATGTCAAGAAGTCCAATAAGGTAAATGTGAAGCACTTTATTAAATGCAAAGGTTTAGAGAAAGTCTTAGTTCCTCTCAATTAATAGTTTCAGACTATTAGAACAAATACATCACCAAATCATTTACCATAAGCTTGCTAGCACTAGAACAGTCTTTGTAGAAGAAATTCAGCCTTTCTGATCTCTGGTGTCACACCACAGCTCAACCTTGTACAGGTAAAGCAGAAGGTTTCTTCTTAACAAAAAACACAGTACAAAGCAAAAGGCTGGTGAGAGAAGTGAGGGAATGATGGACTGAAAACTTATGAGGGTTATATATGTATATATGTATACTTGTATTTTTTTGTATATATGTGCAATATGTTTTCCAATGCATATGACTTCAACTTGAAATAATACATTTAAGAGAATTATAATGGTATAATGACCACAGCTAAGAATTTTATTCTATTTTCTTACAAATTGTTGATAGATTTTAAGTATTATTATTATTAAAAAGTGTATAAGGGATGCATATATAAATTAACTTTTGCCATGAATTATATAACATAGATATATATTTTCAACAACACAGTGCATAGACCATTTCTGTTAATTAAAACTGAAGTAATATTTAAAAACCAACATGTGAAAGAACATTGTATTACTAATTGACTAACATCAAAAGAATAGTAGGAAGATATCAAAGTCAAAGATCACTTTCTCTCTCTCTCTTTCTCTTTCTCTCTCTCTCTCTCTCTCTCTCTCTCTCTCTCTCTCTCTCTCTCTCTCTCTTTCTTTCTTCCAGACAAGATCTTTTGATCTTTTGGGTACTGTCTTAGTAAGAGTTTTAGTAAGGGTTTTACTGCTGTGAATAGACACCATGACCAAGGCTAGTTTTATAATGACAACATTTAACTGGTACTTACAGGTTCAGAGGTTCAGTCCACTATCATCACGGCAGGAGAATGGCAGCATCTAGACAAGCATGGTGCAGGCAGAGCTGAGAGTGCTACATCTTCATCTGAAGGCTGCTAGCAGAATACTGGCTTCCAGGAAGCTAGGGTGAGGGTCTCAAAATCCACACCCACAGTGACACACCTACTCTAACAAGACCATACCTTCAAATAGTGCCACTCTCTTGGCTGAGCATATATAAACCATAACAGGTACCCAAGTTTATCCCTAATTAATGATCATTCTGTCTTGATCATCACTGGGGTTACAGGCATTTACCAATCTGACATTCATAATCATATGTATGTATGCATTTTTATAGAGTATGAAATCATAATTTCACAATGTTGTGTAAGTTTTCTCATATTTAGCTACATATATATCCTCTTTCTACCTTTCCAAAGGAAGATTTCACTAAATTGTGCAGGCTATCGTTGAATTTTCTCCATAGTTAGACAAGACTTCAGTTTTTGATCCTTTTTCTCAGCTTTTTGAGAGGCTAGTATTACAGACTTGTGTCACCAAACCTAACTGTTGGTGAGATGTATAATATAGTCTCAGGCATTTGAAAGCTCAGTACCCAGTCAGTGGCACTGTTTGGGGAATGGGTATGTTAAGAGGCAGAAGAAGAATGTTACTGGGTTTAAGATTTTAAAGCATCATCCAATATCCAATTTTCTATCTGTTTCCAGAGTGAGATTCAAGATATGAGCTCTCAGCAGCTGCTCCTGATATCATACCTGACAATGTGTCTTTACTTCACCATTGTGTACTCTAATTCTCTGAAACTGTAAGTCCAAATAAACCCCTTTTCCTCTGTAAATTGACATGGTCACCATGTTTTATTACAGCAATGGAAAAGTAAGTAAGGATGAATTGACTTTCTTTTTTTATCACAGGCATTCTATGTTTTAGAAATAATCATTGAAGTTATCAACCTAAGAGTAAGTACACTTGTTGCAACTAGAGTGAGTGTAAACCAACTGTACATGATATAGTTATTACTAAATCCTGTACCTAAGTTCATAAAAGTGGATCATTTTGCTGAAATAAATTGATAATTGTGTTCTTGTACTATTAAATGAAATCTGTCTACTATCATAATGCCCAGATTCTTATTAATTCTTTAACTTAATTTATCAAATGTACTAGCCTTACTAAAGCACTTAAAAATCTCTTTCTCCATACTACTTATACAAGTATTATAGTCACAAATCTTCCTGATTTGCTAAGGCAAATTTGGTTCTATTTTTAAGTACCAAAGTTGTACAATATTTCATCCTGAAACTCAGTTCTGAAAGTAGAAACTTAATTCAGTATCAAGAAATTTAACAAATGTCAGTACTAAACAAAACTCTCATAGGCACAAGAACTGGATCTTGAGAATATATCAAATTTCATGGTGAGTCTGAGAATAAAAATAAGAATATTAACTGATAGTGTGATAAATCTGCTTCTTAGTCTAGATTATTTTTAAACAATGTTTTAAAATACCTTGAGGTATTCCTAGAAGAGTTCATTGGTAGCCTCCAAAGAAAATAGAAAGTAGTTAAAAGCTTACACATCAAACTAAAATATATTCAGATCACTTCTTACACTAATAGTTGAGAATAGTTACAAAGTTAATAATAGATAGTAGATAAAAGGTTGACTATTTTCTGGTGAATGTGAACATATAGAGAAAACATTGTTTAAAATACTTACGGGGACTGGAGAGGTGACTCAGCATTTAAGAGCACTTGTTTATTTGGTTCTCTGAACCTATGTTGGGTGCAACACAATTGCTTAAAACTCCAGGCGCCAAAGTTATAACTTCCATATACGGAATATACAATGCCCCACATATACATTCTATGAAAATTAAAATAAATCTTTAAAATCAGTGTGATTTCCAAAGGAAAAATTTCAAGCACCTATAAAGACACCCCAACCAAAAGACATCACAATTCTACTCTACTCATACTGTGATCAGTTTTTCAGTCTTCTACAGTGATCTATGCACAACTAATCATCAAGAGACAGAATCCTGACATAACAAGGATGGCAACTTGGAAGCCACACAGATGACAGAAATGCCACTTTGTACTTATGAGATTAGTCATCCAGCAGCTCCATTGAGGCTGGAGTGCTTAAGTTGATGGCTTCCCTCACACACCAGTGGGTAGAAAGCTGTTGTTCACATAGTATGTCCTTTGGAAGTATTTAGCATAGGTCATATTGAGGTTTCAGACCAGAGATAAAGTCCTAGGTTAGGACAGAAATCACTTTTCCCCTCATAAGTGAATGAATGGCTAAGTTCAAATTCAAATTATGTAAAACAGAACTTGACAGACAGGTAAAAAATATTTTTCCCCAAGGGCCTTGATTAGAACTGTGAGTCAGAAAGTAGTAAAAGTAGGTTATTGTTTTAAAGGAAGCTAAATACTGAGGATGAATGAATACTGTGTAAGTAACAAGACTCAGCTGGGATAGCCTTGATAGGAAGCTCCTACAATCATCCATATGAAGTATCATATTGGTGAAATTGCTGAAAAGTCAAATAACTGCTATCCAGACAATCACAGAATAATTGTTTTTATGTAGGTTTACCAATAAGAATAAGGCTCAGAAAATTCTCCAAAACATATTTTATTTTATTATTTTATTTTTCCTTTTATTGGACATAGATTCCTTTCTCATATACTATATAATGTTTATGATTTTTCCTCACTCTACTCTTCCCATTGTCTCCCTACTTTCACTTTATTTCAGATACACTTTCTGTGTAGCATTAGAAAAGAACTGGCTTCTAATTAAGAAAACAACCAAATATGAAAAAATATATAATTAGATGAAAATCTATCATATCTAAGTTGGAAACAGTAGGATGAAAATTCCCAGTAGCAGGCACAAGACGGAGAACAAGAGGTTCTTATAATTAGGAGTCCCATACAAATCTTAAGCTAATAGGCAGAAGACCTGGTAAAGACCCATGTAGATGTAGGCCCTGTCCTTCCTGCTTCAGTCTCTGTGAGCTTATATTCACCTTACATAGTTGATACAGAGAGGTTTGTTCTCTTACTGTACTCCATGACCTCTAGCTCTTGCAAGCTCCTTGAGACTGACTTATGTCCATGTCTGTAAATATCTATCTATCTATCTATCTATCTATCTATCTATCTATCTATCTATCTATCTACCTATCTATTGATCGATCTATCAATCTATTAACAGATAGATATTGAGCTATCTAATTTATTAAAATCCTCATAGATTTTTGGATGTTAGTCCTCTGTCGGACGTGGAGATGGTAAAAATCCTTTCCTATTTTGTAGCTTGACACTTTGTCTGAATAACAGTTTCCTTTACTTTATGGAAGTTTTTTAGTTTCATGAGGTCCTATCTATTAAGTGTGGATCTTAGAGTCTGTGCTATTCATATTCTGTTCAGAGAGTTGTCTCCTGTGCTACTGCATTCAAGGATATTTCCTACTTTCTCTTTTATCAGTTTCAATGAATCCGGATTTATGTTGACATCCTTTACTTGGACATGAGTTTCATACATGAGGATAAGTATATTTGCATTATTCTATGTGTAGATATACAGTCTATACATTAACATTTGTTGAAGAGACTGTTTTTTCCTAGTGTGTATCTGTGGTCTTAAATTTAGTTCAATTGATCAAAGAAACAGGTGTTTTGAAATTTTTTTTCACAAAAGATCAAATATCTCTTATGGAAGTATAGGATAGTTTGCTAGGGAATAAGAAAGTATAAGGTAAAGGGAAAGATAAGGATAGAAACAAAATTTCATAATTTTCTCTTTTCTTCTTGATCAGTTACCCAACCTTCAAAGATATATCCAACACCTTCTTATTACAAATAATCTTCTAATTAATTTAAACTTTCTTATTCTTCATATAGTATCTAAGAGACTGAAATAAATTACATTAAGAGATCATGCAAAAAGACATAATTAACTAATTTACATCACAATTCCTTGGTACAATGTGTAAATGATAGACAAAGAAAGGAAATTGTTCTTGACAGATTTTTATATCCTTCGTGCTTCAGTTCTGATTTCACCAATAAAAGTTATAGGAAGTTGTGTTCCTTCCCAAGCTTTAAAAATAACATTTGTACTTGGAATTTTATTACCAAGTTTAATTAACTATTACATTAACTTCAGGAAATACAAGCAAAGGAAGAAATGTTCTGTAAAAAATTAGTGTTTTACCTGAGAAAGATTTGAAAAAATTTAATTTCTTAAAAAATGCTGAATTAATTGTGAGAAACATACTTTAAAACATAATTAAAACCTGGTAAACAATTCAACAGTACCTGAAAGAATTCTATTTTAAAATTGCCTTACAAGTATTTTTGTAGTTTTGCTCTATTAGAGAATGTAGAAATGCTCTGTGTGCCACAGTGTTCTTCAATGGGGAGTAGTCAAACAATACCTGGGGTCATGTTTTCATGCAAAATAAACCACATACAGTTTTATTTCTAAACAAAGTAAAAATGTAAGTTAGGTACATATTATTTTTGTATTAACGTTTTGTTTCCACTAACTACATTTATAAATTGACCAAGTACTAGTAGGATCATATGAAAAAGATCACTAGTTCTTAGTTTAATGCAAATGACACAGCTTACATTAAACTCTCAGTTATCAGGGGGTACTTACTAAATAGTTGATAGGTTGAAGAAAGTTAAATATTTCTTAATCAAAATTGAAATATTTATGTCAATTCGACCTTTCCTCTTTCTCAGCAGCATCACAAAAATAATTCTGCAATATAACTACTTCTAAAATGTTGTCAACTGCACATTCATTTTCAAAAATTTCCCCCAAAAATATATGTCTTTTGAAATCATTCCCCTATATAGACGAATCTTGATAACCTTGGCTAGGAATGTAAGAACTTAATATTGTGATTTTCCAAGTTTAATTTTCAAGGCTTAAATGAGAATGTCCCCCTTTTAGATGCATATATTTGAATGTTTAATCAAGTGGACTGCTTAAGAAGGATTAGAAGGGTGTGCCACTGGGGTGGACTTTGTGATTTCAAAAGCCCCTACACCAGCTTGTGCTGTGTAAATCTTGTTCTCCATGTTAATTGGTCAACAAAAGCCTGTGATTGGGCAGTAGAGAGAGAAAGGCAGGGCTTGAGGATTGAGTGAGGACCAGGGGGAAGCAAAAGGTACACAAAGAGAGGAAGAGGCAATAATGAGAATAGATGAACCATAAAGAGGTCTGGTGTGTCAAGAGAGTGGTCAGAAGAAACAGCAAGTAACAAGGGACATATGGCTGGTGTGTTAAGTTAGAATAGCTCCAAACCTGCCCAGTCTAGGCTTATATCTTATAAAGAAAATATCAGCGTTAAGTGTCTTTTATATGGGATAGATAGAATATATAATTCCTACCACAACAACCCTCTCTTGCCCCCTCTATCCGCCTGCAAATTAGTGTGCAAAAGTCTCATATAGAGCTCCGGCACCTGCCTGCATGTTTGTTCCCCACACCATGAAGTTAATGGACTAACCTTCTGAAACTATAAGCAAGCTGCCAATTAAATGCTTTCTTTTATATGAGTTGACTTGGTCATGGTGTCTCATCCTAGCAATAGAACAGTAACTAAGAAATTGCTGCATATCACTACTTCCACTGTGCCTCGATCAGCTAGTGAGCCAACCATATACTAAAGTATTTTTAGTACAAAAATATGAGAATCTTCAAGATATCTTTCTGCCACTATGGAAATGACTCAAAGAATAAAAATAAATTGAAACATAATATCTGTATTCATTCTATTATTATCCATGAATATCACTCCTATGATAGAGGTAGGACTTTAATTGATTCCCTCATTTTGGAAACTGGCATGATATCTTCTGATAACATGACGTATTGTTCATGGAGGAGGTTTTCTGGTAAGTTCCATCTCAGAGATGTTTGGATTCTGAATCTGAATTGCATGATGTCTTCAGTAATAGGAATATACATTCACCCACTGGGGGAAACAAATGAAATAGTAATAGCCTGTACTGTTTTAGAAGCCTCTTGGATAATGTTGTCCACTAGCTCAAAAGACAGCTTCTTACAATAACCAATTTTAAACATGGAGTTGTCTCTCTGGCCCTCAAAATAAGACTATATTGAAAATGAGTCAATTTTAAAAGTATTATAAACATGCATAATAAAAAACTAAAATAAATATAATTTCCACTTTAAACCAGAGTGTGAAGTAAAGGCGTGAGAGGATCAAGAAATCACCAACAAACAGAATAAAACTGAAAGATACCTAAAAATGAGAATGACATAAATATTTCAGTTTAAGGAAATTGTTATAACCAAGTAGATGAAAGGTAAGTACATGTCCAATGAATTGACTTGATGATGACAATCTGAATGTAGTTGCTGCTGCAGTATGATAGTATGGAAGTAGATGTGCATTCATGTTGAATGTAATCTTATAAAATTATAACATCTAATAATTTGGTATACATATTATTTTTTATTAAAAATAATTGAACCTATTGCTTGACAACTTAAGACTTGTATATTATCAATTAATTGGGGATAAATATCATACACACACACACACGCACACACACATACACACACACATATATATATATATATATAATCTGAATCTGTACTATTTATTCAACAGAAACTGCCTACTGGTCTGTTTCTCAGGTTAAATCCAAATTAAAGATGCACCAAAAGACATTTTAAAAAAAAAATTGACCAGACGATGTTTGGCTTGAAATTTATAGAGAAATCTTTAGGAAAGCCTTGCCTTCAATTCCTTTTCAAACGACTCATGGTTAAAACATACATTTTGTTATCTAGGATTTTTGGCCATTGCTTGTAGAACTTCATGGTCATTAGGGTCAATATCAGCAGTAATTATAATCCATTTATCCATCAATGCTGATCAAAATTTAAAGGTCTAAAGACATCTTTACAGTTGATATTTGTACTTTCAAAAGCTAAAGTTACAATAAATACCCATCTCACACCTGGGTCTGACATTGCCCTGTTGATACAGGATGTTAGCCTATGTAAGAAATCAGTAAAATTCTCTCTAGGGTTTTGCATAATTTTTATGAGTGACATCGACCTTTTTCCTTGTTCCTACACCTTTCCCCAGGATCTTAAAGCTACCAAAGTGCATGGTATAATAATAGAGTCATCAAATTCCACCTGCTTTCATAAGTCAGCCTAATGACTTTCAAGTAACAAGTGACCTTTCATGATATTAACATCTTTAGACCTATTATGATCTTCCATAATTGCAGTTTCTTCTTGCTACTATGTCAGCCATTGTAATTGAGAACCAGCTTCCAGTTGCACCTAAATCTTTCCAATCTTGGGGGATAATCCTGTTTTGGGTAGATCAGGTATTTAACATCTGTCTTAAATAGGGTGAGTACATTGCATAAATTATCATTGATTCTTTAAAATGTACAAGATCTCATATTTTAATAGAATTCCAGACTAGTTCATTTTCTGAATTTTCACCATTTCCTAACATTTGTTCCTGAGTAACAGTGAAAGCAAGTGGAAGTGATTGACTTTTCTTAATTTCATTAAGATGTGTTACTGTAGATCCAATGGATTGTCTATCTTGACCCTCAGCTTCATTAGGTCACAGGTTAACAGCTAAGCCCTTCTTGCTCTCTTGTTTCTTCTATCTTTTGTCTCTCAAGCCTTTGTACTACCATAATTAATTTTTCTTGTTTTATGGCTATTTTTCTTGTTGGACAGTTATTTTTCAATGATTTTTGAGAGGAAATACATAAAGATTGCAGTTGAAAGTAGGGAGGCATTTACTCCAGTGGTTAGAGTTTCAGTAAGTACTATGATGGCTTTTTCAATTAACATTTCTATGCCCTCAAGTCTTATCCTTGCTTTCAAGGGATATGAAATGGAGGGGATTTTTTAATGCAGGATGAGTCTATCTAGATAATTATAATTATCTTTTGGAGTGACTGTGATTCATTGTCTCAGAAGTTCCTGTGACTCATCAGTCTCCTGAGAGTTTTTGGGTAACCAGCCAAACTTGATGAACTGAACATTGTTAGGGTGTATACTAAGGGTGTATGTGTGTGTGTGTGTGTGTGTGTGTGTGTGTGTGTGTGTGTATTCTAGCCAGATTATTCTATAATCCAGGGCATGACTGCATTCCAGCCGGATCATATCTTTAGATGTCATCCTTTGCTTTTGAATCTATATTGCTGTATTAAAATTCTTCTACAAATAAATGTGATATTAGATCCAATCTTGTGCAGAAAAGATGAGACGTTTAAAGAAAAGCCTGATTCTAAATGGAATAAGGGAGTGGTACTTTCAGGACAAGATCCCACCCAACTAATCCTACAATTTGTATAAAGGAAAGTTTATACAACTAGGAAAGCATCAACAAGTCAAAGCTTATGTAAACATAAATTTTGGAGGATTCCTGGCCCTCCAACTTTGGAGGAGTTGTTCTGGATTCAGAACAAGAACGGTACAGGAAAGTGGGTGTGGAATCTTCCTCTGTGGTTTGGTTTGGGATCATTACTGAAGTCAGGTATATGACAAGGGAATCTGTGTAGGAAGGTCAAGAGAAACCATTACATAATGCTGTGAAGGTGATACCTGGAGATTCCAAGATGTTGTCAATGGCAGAGCTGTGGAACACCTGCTTAGGTGAGCTGAGAAGTATGTTGCTGTTAACAAACTAGAAGGTATAAGAAATTAGAAGAGCTGCCTAAGACACAAGTTTGAGATTGCCTTGGAGGTTATGGTTCTTCCTTTTATCCAACATTATCTCATTATGCTCCATTATCTCTTTTGGAATGATAATATATATTCTGCCCCAGCATATTTTAAGTATGTAATTTGCTTTTTGATTTTACAAGGAATTATAGTTAAAAGATTACTTTGAGTCTCAGAAGACACTTGAACTTTCAAAACAATTTTGAAATTTTGAAAGATTATGGAGACTTTTGAAGATGGAATGGGTGCATTTTAGATTATACTATGGCTACAGGCTTATAAGTTCCAAGGGGTATGATGTGGTGGTTTGAATAAAAATAGCTCTCATAGGCACATGTACTTTTGCTTGGTTCCCAGAAACTGTTTGGAAAGAATTTAAAGGTATGTGGCCTTATTAGAATATAGAAAGTGTGATCTTACTGAAGTGGAATATGGAGATTTGAAAAAAAATGCCTCCCATAGGCACATGTATTTTTGCTTGGTTCCCCAGAAACTGTTTTGAAAGGATTGGGAGGTTTGGTCTTATTTGGAGTAGGTGACAAGACCTACTCCTACAATTTTGTCAATGAGGGTGGACTTTTATGTCTTAAAAGCCAAAACCAGAACAAATATCATTGTCTCTCTTCCTCCAACTTATGGATCATAAGTGAACTTTCAGCTTCTGCTTTGTTGCAATGCCTGCTGGCCTTGTGCCATGCTTTTCCCACAGTGGCATGGATTAAAATTATAAAGCTGTAAATAATCACCAAATTAAATATCACCTTTATAAATTCCCTAGTGTATTAGCAGAAATAGAATGGTATCTATAGCATTCACTTTAAAAGTCTTATTAGAAATTGGTAGCTCAATAAAGAAAAAAAAAGTCAGTAGAGGGTGTTAACCGGAATACTATGATTAACTAGTTTGACCCGAGATAAACTGATCTATTCAAGAAAAGCCGAATCCATACTCTTTTCGATTTATGTATAGAGAGAATTCACTAAATAAAACACATGCTGAACAATAAAAGGCACATTAACTTTTTGTAAAGAAAAATAATATGTTTCACATCACAAATAATTTATATAGAAATCAATAACACGAGATCAGAAATCAAGAGATTAAGACAAAAACAGATAATTTAAATGCAGTTAATTGAAGATTATTTTTCTTTTTTTAGATCTTAAAAATAAAGCAAAATAGCAAGAGAAAAACAATAGCCACTAAAATAATAAATATAAGAGATATCATTGAATCCTTGACCATTATGAAGATAGCAAAGGAATATTAGGAAATTCATTTGCTCACAATTTTGATAGCCAAAAAAAGTGGGCCAAAATCTTCAAAAACACAAATGGAAATAAACCAAGAAAAGAGGAAAACCCAGATAATTTTAAAGGTACTATAATATTACAAGATAAATCAATAATTACTGATTATTTCTATATATATAAAACTATTTTATATATATATATATATATATATATATAATTCACCAGTTGAAAGCCAATCATGCTAATTCATCTTGACAGTTCGAGGAATAAAAATCATGTGATAAAATATAAGTTTATGTGGAGAAATAATTTAAATTATCTAATACCCATTCATGACACAAACAGAAAATATCAACATTAGAAAAAGTTCTCAAACTGGTGAGGTAAATAAAACTACAAAATGTTGAAGTTCAGTATTTTGCTGTTTATATCTATGTTTGATATAATTAACACTAACAAATAAGATATTTATCATTTTCAGTAAAGACAAAGATGTATTTTCACCATCTCAACACCATACTATAAATATTTAACAGAGCTACGAAGGCAATAAATGACATAGAAGGATTATAAATTAGATAGAGAAAAATAGCAATATCTTCATTTAAGAAGAGTATGATAGAAAGGAATTGTAATAGTAATAGCTATTTACAGCACATTTTTATTAGAAAAGATTATACACAAATGGCAGCCGCTTTCTCCTGTAACAGAAATGAATAGTAGCATAAAATACAAAGCCATATATGTAATAGTGAGGTTGTGTCAGGAAGACACGAGACCAATAGACAAAGATCCTAATGGTAAAAGCTGGGGTAATTTGAGGAATAAAATGAAGTAATATTAAGTTACAACTTGTGTTACAACAAATATTCATGTCTCCTTATATAACTCATGTGATTTAAATATAAGCAAAATTATAAATACCTTCAGTAGAAGAAATTTTTAAAATTAACACAACTATTCTGCCTTGTATAAAGTAGAAAATAATCTGCATTCCTCAGTGGAAAGTGAATCTTAAGCATGGCAGATAATGATTTTGTTCCCAGATAGAAAGGCATAAAAAGATTAACATCCCCATGGAGAAACCTGACAAGTCCTACCTTAACTATGTGATTAAGGTCACTAACATAATTCATATATGTCACATAGTAGTAGTACTTAAAATGAGCCCAAGATAATGACTATGAGAAAAATATTAGACAGATTTAAATAGATAGTATCTAAAATCTATGATTAATATCTTAGAACATTATGATTAAAAACAAGAACTATGTAAGAATATGTCAGTTTTTGCACTGTTCTTTGGTAACATGACAACTGGATTTAACTTTGTATTGGAAATGAATCCTGGGGTAGAAAAGTAACAGGTAAATAATAGCAAAGGCTGAATATAAGTATGGACTTTAGTAATTAAAAATAATATTGGTACACTAATTTACAAATATTGTAATATAGACATGTATAATATAGAAAAGTAGGTACAAGATATAAAGGAACTCTCTATCCTGTATTTGTGTTTTCTTTGTGTATTTAAAACTATCCTGGAACTTCAGTATATTTTAATAATCTAATAAATCTCTGCCGATGTGCAGTAAGAATTCAATGAAAAATGCCTCATATATGTGATATATTAATTAAACAATAAAATGTCCTTATAAATGTAAAGAATCATATTGAAATGTGAGGTACATAATAAATTCCTAGAAATTAAAATCACCAAAAATTATCAGGTCACTTAAAACAGAATAATCTTATCACTATGAAATCATTAGCAATTAATTCCTCCTCTGATGAAAGCTGAAGGTGTAAAAATGTCATTGGCAGTGATAAGCAACATATAGCAAACCAGTACTCCCAGTAATTACAAAAGAAAGTAAAATTCTTACCTCAATTAATGAGTCTACAAATATTTCATTTATAAATTCTAACAATAACTCTGTGATAAGAGAAAATTATATGTGAATCTCACATGAAATAAAAATATTAAGGAAAACACCATCAACACAAAATGATAATAAATATATACTATAGAGTTAGTTCAGAAATTATGGGTTTGTTTTCCATTAAAACATTCATTTATGTAATGCACCACACTATCACATCAATAGGTAGAAATTATAATTATAAAACTAAGTATAGTAAAAGATTTTGATTAAATATATTTAGAATTAAAATTTTAAAAGCCAATTAGGAGCATGATTTTTCTTTTTCAATTTAAATTGAATTTACTGTTAATGTGTTGAAAATTAAAAAAATATGCTTCTTAGGTACTGTGTCATAGTGAAAAATGACTAGCAAAAATAATGAACAGTCTGTAGAGATAAAATTCCACATACAAAGCCCATGCAATGTATGTCATACAATATTCTCAAGATGTCCCATTTTGATAGTAGGTTGAATATCTAGAAATGAAAATAACCCATAGACATATGAGTGTCAGAATAATAGGTAGTATTTCTACTCTTCATTGGTATAAGATTAGCAAATATAGAAGCTATCTACCAGAATTTATAAAATTGTTACTTCCACAGGATGTTTTTATGATTATAATAGAAAATACCAGAATTTAGAGTGAAGTCAGGAGGTTGATAATGCACATTTTTCTTTAATTATTTTAACTTACTTATTTTACATCCTACTCATTGTCTTCCTGCTGGTCACTCCATCTCACAGTCCTTCCCCCATCACCCCTCCCCTTCTCCTCTGAGAGTGTGTGTGTGCAGGCTGTGCATATGCCCTCACCCTGGCACTCCAAGTCTCTGCAAGGCTAGGTGTTTCCTCTTCCACTGAGGCCATACAAGGCAGCTCAGCTAGAAGAAAGTATCTACAGATGAGTAAAAGCTTTTGGGATAGTCACCTTTCCAATTGTTAGGATACCACATCAAGAAAAAGTTTCATATCTGCTACATATGTGTAGGGTAGCCTAGGTCCATTCCCTGTATGATCTTTGGTGGGTGGTCCAGAGTCTGAGAGCTCCAAGGGTCCCATTAGTCAACTGGGTTGGTCTTCCTGTAGAGTTTCTATCTTTTTCCTGACCTGCAAGCCTTCCTTCTATCCTTCCAGCAGAGTCACCAAGCTCCATCCATTATTTGGTTGTAGGTGTCTGTGTCTTTTAAGTAAGCTGCTGGGCAGAGCCTCTCAAAGTAGAACCATGCTAGACTCCTGTCTTCAAGCATAGCCAATTACCATAAATAGTGTTATGAAATGGTGCTTGCCCTTGGAATGGGTCTCAAGTCGAGCCAGTTACTGGTTGGTCACTCATTCAATATCTACCCCACCTCCCATGACTGCATTTCTTGTAGAAAGGATAAATTTTTTGGATGAACATTTTGTGAGTGAGTTGGTGCCTCTGTCATTCCATTGGGGGTCCTGTCTAGCTGCAGGATGTGGCTTCTTCAGGTTTCATATCCCCAATGTAATGAGTCACAGTTAATATTAACCAAATTGATTTTGGGCTCCTCCCTTATGCCAGGTCTCTGTCTCATCCTAGAGATGTCCCTCCACCTCTTCATTCCTCCTTATCAGTTATAGATTTTGACTCATTTTCATTGCCACTTAGCCATTCTTCTGTCCTTTCCCACACCTGATCCTGAACCCCCCCATATCTTGTCCCATCCCACTCCCTCTTAGTGCTCTTCTTCCTTCTGCCTCTCATGACTATTTTATTCCCCCTTCTGAGTGAGATTCAAGCTTCCTCGCTGGGGCCTTACTTCACTAACTAAAGGCAACCTGTTGAACACTATTATTATAGGCATGTATCACGAAATTATATGTGCTACAGTTTTTAAAGTTTAAATTTCACCTTTCCCTTGAAATTTCTCTTACATTTTCCCCTGAACATATTTCAGTGTATTAATACATTTAAATATATACAGTTTAATTAAAAACATTAATTATTGTCCTGAGAGACACAACCAGAGCATGTCAAATACAGAGCTGAATGCTAGCAGCAAACCACTGAACTGAGAATGGAACCCCCATTGGAGGAATTAGAGGAAGTATTGAAAGAGCTGAAGGGGCTTGTAACCCCATAAGAACAACAATGCCAACCAACCAGAGCTTCCAGGGACTAAACCATTACCCAAATCCACTACTATACATGGATTAACCCAGAGCTCCAACTGCATTTGTAGCAGAGAATAGCCTTGTTGGGGTCCCAGTGGAAAGGGAAGCCCTTGGTCCTGCCAAGGTTGGACCCCCAGTGCAGGGGAATGTCAGGGGGGTGGTAAGGAGGGTAGCTGGGGGGAACACTCTTATGGGGGAGAAGATAGGGGGTTTATGGACAGGAAACCATGAAAAGGGAACAACATTTGAAATATAAATAAAGAAATATATCAATAAAACCATTAATTGTATATTAATAAGCATTCTATGTGATACTTTTGAGTTTACTTTTCAATTATTGGATTATAGTAGTTAGGTTCCATTATCAAGAAGTTTATTGACAAACAGCAGTAATACCAGAATAATGGTAGATTAACAAACTAAGGGCTAATTTCATTTACAACAACAGAATATCCTAAACAGTTTAGGTGGTCACCAATTGAAGAAAGTAACCAAAATATATTTAATTGACCATTTTCTGTGCTTTACAGACATTTGTAGGTTTATTCTTGTTTCTGGAAGCAAATCATATTGGTTCAACAGAAGTAACAGAGAGTGTAAAACGACTGTATTTTTCCTTTTGTATTAGTTGTGAAATTTATTTTAAAGAATGCTTTGAGGTTTTTCTCTTTCTTTGCTATGTTTAACTAGAACAATTTTCCAGGGATCATTCTTAGTCATAGAAGTACTAGACCAAACTCTCCTTAAAATCCAAAGAATGCAATGACAAAGGGTTAAGAAAAAAACCTGTATGAGCTGAAACAAGTCATTTTTTCTACCTCAGAGAATGTTATAAGAACCAATCAAGCTGTCAGATTTGAAAATCTCTCCAACTTGCAAAATACCAAACAAATGTAAGGAATTAATGTCCTCTTATTTTTAAAATAAAGACTTTATAATCTATTTTATAGAATTAAAATTATGATTCAATGATTAAGTGCCAAGAATGTGTTCTATATGCAGTTGCACTAGATGATTAAAATATTTCTATTTTTACCTATTTTGAATTGCAGCTAGCATCTGCTTTCAGTACAGTTTGGGGTTTTGTTCAGTACAGAATATCTCAACTTAATGAGCCAATGTGAAAAATTTCTCTCCTTTCAAGGAGATGAATCTGGAAAGGATGTCATATTATTTATCTTTGACTAAAGTTTCTACTGTGAGTAGATAGAAGGCAAGGAGAAAATATTCCCTATAGAAATGGGCAAGGAGAAAACTGATATTGATTTTTTCCAAAATAAATTCAGAGTAATTCTCACAGGCGTTGGGTGTATCTAGGTCACAGGGAAAAAACAAGACTGAAACATTTTGCTGACAGATACGGTGAAATATAGTTATTTCTTATACATGGTTATTAAATGGATTCAGAACCTTTAAAATATTATACCAAGATTATATCTATCAAATTGAAACACATTTCGTACACAAATGTAATGCAGAAATTGACTTTGGCAACACTATGCATGTGGAACAGATTTATAAGAAACTTATGGTTAAATTAATATCAAAATTCAAATTAATTTCACTTTCCAGAATTCTAATCATTTAAATCTTATGCCACTTTACACATGATTCTATGGATAAATATTTTGCAGTTAGGTTAATGACTGATTACTACTATATCTCTCTTTGAAATCTAAAATTAAATACTAGACCATATGAATACTGTGAAAGCTGTAAAAATAGGCTAATGTATTGAGCAATGTAGTAATTTATAGATATAAACCTAGGAGTACAGTGGATCCAAATGGAAAATATATTCGTTAGCCAGAATTAGTAAGACTATGGACAAGAATTGTTAATCCTTCCATTAATTAATAAAGCAATAATAAGCACTTATCTTATCCTAAGTTCTGTGACAAGGGTGAAAAGAAGACAAGACATATTCCTCTCTATAAACAATGAACCTCAACACCAAATATTTAAAATCACCTCACCAGTTTAGCGCACCTATGTGGTAATCATTCAATAATTGTGAGCTACAATGACACTGACTGATAAGACAAATATAAAAGTACACATATAAAGGTTTATTTAGAACTTTTTTGGAGGAAGGTTAAGAACTTAACTTCTTATTAGAAATTATGTTTAAACTGAACTATATAGGATAAGTATTTTTAATGGAGTGAAGAAGAGATATAAAACTCCTAGTACATGACTTGTATAATTTCTCTATTTGCTAATCTCTAAAAATGCACCTAAAATCCTACTCATAAGGCCATTCCTGATCCATAGCCCTCAATATCTCCTTGGTCACTAGCCACCTTTCATAAATAAGTCACTCTTTCCTTTTACCATGCACTTCTATCAACCTGTCTCCATCTGTAAACTCACAAAACTTCCTGCTAAATACGTGAACCTGAACATCCTTGCCATAAATGCTCTTTGTTAATGAGACACCTTTGCCAGATAATTCTTTTCTTCTCTTTCCCATACCTCATTCTCTCACCTAGCCATCTCCATACTCAGAGATCTTTGATCCCTTTTTGGTCAAGAGCTGCCTTTGACTCCTGAGTTCTCTGTTTGCAGTTAAATCCTCCTCAAAATAAGGGAATTAATCTATGAGATTGTAAATCTAGCCAAGAACCATAACAGTATAGTTTGTAGATCCTAAAGGAAAACTACTATAAACCTTTTGATAAATTGATATCATAACAATCTGGCTTCTTAATACATTTATATCCATAGATTAGTACAGTTCTTACTTCTCATCAAAAAAGTTCTTTTCCAGTGGTTGGAGACTATTAGATAGGATCATTATTTCTCAAGTGAAGAGAATGGATGAGTATGGAATGCCCATCCTCAACCGTCATATCTGTGATACAACCCCAACACTCAAGGTTTAGTGGGAGTCTCTGAAGAAA
Organism: Rattus norvegicus; assembly: GCF_021556685.1. Classification (NCBI taxonomy): domain Eukaryota; kingdom Metazoa; phylum Chordata; class Mammalia; order Rodentia; family Muridae; genus Rattus; species Rattus norvegicus. Next base: position 153,168,952 of record NC_141554.1, on the reverse strand, counting down.
GAGCAGACATATTATAAGAGCCAGAGGACATGGAAGGCTGTTATAAAACAGTGTCTTCTGGACATGAGAGGAATATTGGACTTATATACTCTTATAGTTACCTGCAGTAATTTGGAACACGTCATTCCACATTCCAGCATAAGTTGAATAAAGACCCAGAAATACATACTCTTAGCAGAACTACAGGCAGTCAACTGTTGCTATTAGAAGGTGATTCAGTCCTTTGAGAGGCTAGGTCTCTGATAGGTTGCCCATGCATATATGGTTAGCTCTACATTTATGTGCATGCAGGCAATAATAATTTGTTTCAGTAAAATTGATCTTTCTGTCATCTATTGTTTGTCTATCATTGATCTATTTATCTACCCATATAAAACACAGTGATAATTATAGAATAAAAGGACATAAGATGTAAATGTTGGGGAGATGTGAGTAGTTGGAAGAGGCAGGAGGACTATATGTAAATAAAATATATTGCACTTATATATGAAATTCTCAAAAATAAACACTTCATACAAATCCTGGCCTAAAATATATAAATGTACAGGCATAAACAAATTTAAATGTGGATATACTATAACATGCAGAAACAGAGAAAATAAATAAAATGCTAGGTGATATGGAAAGACAGAATTTGTAAAGGAAACAATGATGTAATGAATGATATTATAGAGCAAGTCATTTTCCTAGTTTTCTCTGAATATTTTTTGTTTATTTTTTGTTTTCTTGTGGTAGATAATACATTAAAATGTAACTAACAGCAAGTATAAAATCCAAAGCAAAGTTCCAAGGCCTCAGAAAAGTTATTCATATTCAGTATTGAAGTTCCTTGAAACTAAAGACTTTGGGTCTAGGCTTCATTATTCAAGCCAAATTATTTTTTTATTTGTAAGTTCCATACAACAAAGTGATGTTAATATAAAAAGAAGAAAAAGTAAACTCTCTATTCAATATAGGCCAATGGAAAGTCAGTTGTGTTTTTCACTGCCCTAACTAATACCAATAATACAAATCAGAGTCAAAACCTAACTGGGATTTCAAATATTATATAATTCTAAGGTTTATTAAGCAAGTATATTTAAAAACTATGAATTTAACAGAAAGTTTAAAAAAACACTTTGGAGACTAGTGATAGACAAATGAAACAGAAAAGATTCCATATTGCAAATTTGTCAATATCTCATGAAGTACATAGTCAAATTACAATAAAAATCATTGTGTAACTTGCAACTCTATCATCTAGTTCCCAAGGCTGGTCATCACCATGCTGGTTACATACAGAATCTGCCTATCTTATGGCTCTCTTGCTGTGGACTCTGCTCATATTCCTGGCATCTACCCCCTATGGTTATATTCACAACTCCCAGTAACCCAGTAAAATCAAACCTCATTAAGCCTGTGATTTGGCAATCATATTTATATCAGTAAATTCAAATCATACAAAACATTTGCAAAATTAACTCACAACCAATTGATAATGATATAAAATGTCCACCAGAATAAGACAAATTATCCTATAAAAGTTTGCCCCTTATGAAATATTCATAAATCTGGCCATTTAAGACCACATGGATCTGCATCATCCTTCTCTGCCTCCATCTTGTTTTTTTTCTTCTCCTTCCTCTCTCCTCCCTTCAAAACTCTGCCTGCCTTACCTTTTCACTGCCCAGTCACAGGCATGCCATAACTTGTGCCAAATCTCACCTGCATATAGATATCAACTATAAGAGGACATTAAATTGTGATTATGTGTCAGGGAGTTAATGTCCATAATGCTAAGGAGCAATACACAGGCAAGCATCAAGAATAAGAAGCTGAGAGTTTATAAACATGAGTCAGAGAGAACACCAGATAATAGGTGAAGCCATTTTTCTGAAAATCTGCATTTCCTCTACAAGACTGTACTTTCTATACCTCCTCAAAATGGGGAAACTACTGGGAATGTAGTATTGAATGCCCAAGACTATGGAGGTTATTTCTTCTTCAAACCCTTCAAATTATCTAACAAATAATTAAGCTGAAGCATAATGTCTGTCTCTGGAACTCATTTAGCAAGGAAAACATAAGGTTTCATGACATTACTTTTGTTAAGTCAATCACACTCAGGCTTACAGATCAGGTACTTCAACCCCCTCCCCATATACACCCCCCAAACACGCCCAGAGGCAGCTTGATGACCAGGATGTCCTTCATGACTGATAAGACAGATAGGATTCAGTTGGAAATAGCAAAGCCAGTTAACAACAGAGATAACTACATGGTGAGAGGTAAGCACAAGAACATAAGCAACGGAAACTAATGCTACTTGGCACCACTGGAACCTAGCTCTTTCACCACAGCAAGCCCTGGATACCTGAAGACACATGAAAAGCAAGATTCTGAGCTAAAATCCTATCTCATGAAAATGATAGAGGTCCTTGAGAAACTAGAGGAGAATACAAGTAAACAGGTAGAAACCCTTAAAGAGGAATCACATAAATCCCTTAAAGAAATATAGGAAAACACACACACACACACACACACACACACACACAATCACAGAAGAGGGAATTGAACAAAAACATCCAGGATCTAAAAATGAAAATATAAGCAAGAAAGCAATCACAAACAGAGGAAACTCTGGAGATGGAAAATGTAGGAAAGAGATCAGGAGTCATGGATGCAAGCATCACCTATAGAATACAAGAGATAGAAGCAAGAATCCCAAGCAGAGAAGATATCATGGAAAATATTGATACAACAACCAAATGAAACAAAACAAAACAAAATAAAACAAAAAACCAAAACCCCAAAAAACAAACAACAGCAACAAAAAATACCCCACAGTGCATAAAGTTGCCAACCCAAAACATCCAGTAAATTCAGAACACAATGAAAAGATCAAACCTGAGGATAATAGGAATAGGAGAGTGAAGATTCCCAATTTAAATGGCCAGTAAACATCTTCAGCAATGTCATAGAAGACAACTTCCATAACCTAAAGAAAGAGATGGCCATAAATGTACAAGAAGCCTATAGGACACAAAAGAAAAAAGAAAAGAAATTCCTCCCATCACATAATGATCAAAACACGAAATACAGAGAACAAAACAAATATTAAAATAAGTAACAGAAAAAGGCCAAGTAACATATAAAGGCAGATCTATTAAAATTACATTCACTTCTTAACAGAGACTCTAAAAGACAGAAGTTCTTGAACAGGTGTCATACAGACCTTAAGAGAACATAAATGCCAGCCAGGCTACTATATCTAGCAAAACTATTAATCAAAATACTTGGAGAAAACAAGATATTTCATGATAAAACCAAATTTACACAATATCTTTCCACTAATTCTGTGATACAGAGGATAGTAGAAGGAAAATTTTAACAGAAGGAGGGAATCTAAACCCAAGAAAAATCCAAAAGAAAAGGACCCACAAAACATAATACCACCTCAAACAACAACAACAACAACAACAACAACAACAACAACAACAACAACAACAAAAAACCCAGGAACCAACAATCACTGGTTTTTGACATCTCTCAACATCAATGGACTCAGTTCCCCAATAAAAAGACATAGCCTAACAGACTAGATGCTTAAACATGATGCATCACTTCTGCATACAAGACATACACCTTACTGACAAAGACAGATACTATCTCACACTAAATGGCTGGAAAGCAATGTTTCCAAGCAAATCGTCCCAAGAACCAATTTGTAATAGCCATTCTTATATTCAATAAAATAAACTTCTAACTAAAACTTATCAAAAGTTATGGGTAAGGATACTTCATATAGATAAGGAAAATCCACCTAGAAAAACATTCTCAGTTCTGAAAATCTATGCCCCAAATGCAAATGTAATCACATTGTAAAAGAAACATTACTGAAGCTCAAAACACATATTGAACCTCACACAATAATAGTGGTAGATTTCAACACTCCACTCTCACCAGTGGCCAGATCATGGAAACAGAAACAATACAGAGATACAGTAAAACTAACAGAAGTTATGAACCAAATGGATTTAACAAATATCTACAGAACATTTCACCAAAAACAGAAGAACACAACTTCTTGCCAGCACTTTATGATACCTTCTTTAAAATTGACCATATAATTGAATACAAAAGAAGCACCAACTGAAATAAGAAAACTGAAATAATTCCATGCATTCTCTTAGATCACCAGGGACTAAAGCTAGGTTTCAATAACAATAACAACAGAAATCACAAATACTTAGGGAAATTGAATAACTCTCACTTTAATGATAACTTGGTCAGAGAAAAAATAAAAATAGAAATTAAAGAATTTCTAGAATTTAAAGTAAATGAAGGCTTAGCATGCACAAATATATGAGGCATAATGAAAGCAGTGCTAAGAGGAAAATTCATAATATTAAGTGCTTTCATAAAGGAATCAGAGAGATATGTGCCCAGATATGGGTCTGTTCCACAGCCCTAAGACAAAAAAAAATATCTGCCAGCAGAAAGCTAGTCTGCCAGGAGCACTCTCCCTTTTTATCCCACAGTCCATAGGTAGGACACCACTTTCTCTCCATTGGCTGTCCAAGTCAAGACATACAGGGAACACGTGGGGTACAAGAGCCTCAGGGTAGCCTAGGACATGACCCTCCAGTCTCCATTTGGACCCAGAGCTGGGGCTGTCACACAGCTCTCAGACCCAAAACCTGCCTGCAGAGAGCTGGTCTGTGAGGAACACTCTGACTCCAAATATCACAGGCTCACAGGCTCACAGGCTCACAGGCTCACAGGCCCACAGGATCAGAGGATGAACAAGCTCCAGTCAGAGATATCAAGACCAATTAACACCAGAGATAACAAGATGGTGAGAGACAAGTGCAGGAGCCGAAGTAAAAAAAAAAAACAAGAGTACTTGACCTCACCTGAACCTAGTTCTCCCACCAAAGGAAATACTGGATATTCCAACAAACCAAAAAAGCAAGATATGAAATTAAAACCACATCTCATGATAGGGTAGAGGACTTTAAGAAGGACATAAATCATTCCCTTAAAGAAATATAAGAGAACACAAGTAAACCAGTAGAAACCCTTAAACAGGAAACACCAAAATCCCTTAAATAATTACAGGAAAACACAACCAAACATGTGAAGGAATTGAACAAAACCATTCAAGTTTAAAAATGGAAATAGTTACAATAAAGAAAGCATGAATGGAGACAACCGTAGAGATAGAAAACTTAGAAAAGAAATGAGGAGTCATAGAAGCAAGCATCACCAACACAATACAAGAGATAGAAGAGAGAATATAAGAAGCAGAAGATACCATAGAAAACATTTACACAATAGTCAAAGAAAATGCAAAAAGCAAAAAGCTCCTAACTCAAAACATCCAGGAAGTACAGGACATAATGAGAAGATCGAACATAAGGATAATAGATATAGAAGAGAATGAAGACTCCCAACTTAAAGGGCAAGTAAATATCTTCAACAAAATTATAGAGGAAAACTTCCCTAACCTTAAGAAAGAGATGCCCATAATCATACTAGAAGCCTACAGAACTGCAAATAGATTGGACCAGAAAAAAAATGAAATTCCTCCCATCACATAATATTCAAAACACCAAATACACAAAACAAAGAAAGAATATTAAAAGTAGTAAGGGGAAAAGGTCAAGTAACATATAAAGTCAATCCTATCAGAATTACACCAGACTTCTCACCAGAGACTATGAAAGCCAGCAGATCCTGGACAGATGTCATACATACCCTAAGAGAACACAAATACCAGCCCAGGATGCTATACCCAGCAAAACTCTCAACTAACATAGGTGGAGAAATCAAAATAGTCCATGACAAACCTAATTTTAACAATATCTTTCCTCAAATCCAGCCCTACAAAGGATAATAGATGGAAATCTCTAGCACAAGGTGGAAAATTTCACCTGTGAAAAAGTAAGAAAGTAATTTTTTGCAACGAACCTAAAAGAAAATAGCTATACTAAGATAATTCCACCTCTAACAACAAAAATAATAGGAAACAGTCACTATTCCATAATATGTTTTACCTTCAATTGACTCAATCCCCCAATAAAAAGATAGAGCCTAACAGACTGGATACATAAACAGGAACCAGCATTTTGCTGCATGCAGGAAACACACCTCACTGAAAAAGACAGCCCCTACCTCAGAGTAAAAGGCTGGAAAACAACTTTCCAAGCAAATGGTCTGAAGAAGCAAGCTGGAGTAGCCATTCTAATATCGAATAAAATCGATTTTCAACTAAAAGTCGTCAAAAAAGATAAGGAAGGACACTTCATATTCATCAAAGGAAAAATCCACCCAGATGAACTATATCCTAAATATCTATGCTCCAAATACAAGGGCACCTACATACATAAAAGAAACCTTACTAAAGCTCAAAACACACATTGCACCTCACACAATAATAGTAGGAGATTTCAACACCCCACTCTCATCAATGGACAGATCATGGAAACAGAAATTAAACAGAGACATAGGCTAAGAGAAATCATGAACCAAATGGATTTAACAGATATCTATAGAACATTTTTGGAGTGTGTATAAGTGGTTTATTCCTTTTTTAAATTTAAAAAAAAATTCTTGGATATTTTATATATTTACATTTCAAATGTTATGCCTTTCCTCCTTCTCCCATACCCATTTCCCCCCTCTTCTTCTGTGAGGATACTGCCATTCCCAGCCACCCACTCCCAACTCAATGCCCTGACAGTTTCCGTATATTGGAGAAACAAGTCTTCACAGGATCAAGGTCTTTACCTCCTATTGATGCCAGACAATAACATTATCAGCTACACATGGGGATGGAGTTATAAGTCCCTATATGTGAAATCTTAGTTGGTGAATTAGTCCTTGTGACCTATGGCAAGGTCTGGTTGGTTGATATTTTTGTTCTTCCTATTTGGTTGAAAACCCCATTCAGGTCCTTCAGTTCTTTCTCTAACTCCTCCATTGGGGAACCAGTACAAAGGCCAGTGTCATAAGAAGTTCTGAAACTGAAAGGAAGGGGAATGATTATAGTTTTAGCACCACTTTGTATAGTACAATTTAGACGTGAATGACCCTGGTTGCTTTTCAAAAACATTACAAGACAGTATTAAAGTAAGAACAGAGTCAGACTAATACAACAAAAGACACAGATGTTAGAAGACAAATGGAAAGTAAACTAGAAGGTAAATCTAGGCTTTCCTCTGGTGAGATGACACTAAGGTGTAGTGCTTTATTGATTTCTGTGTTTAATATAACACATATTATTTGTGACACTGAGTTTACTATTAATGTGTTCAGAACAATGCACAGAGGGATAGGAATCTACCACTATTATGTCAGGGAAGCTAAGCAGCAGATAATAGGCATGACACCTAAAACAAGAGTTGAGACCTATAATCTTCAACTACCAGCACAGAACAAGATTGAACTAGGAGTAGGCAAAACTTTTTACTCTTAGAATCTGCTTCAAGTGACATATTTTCTGAAGGAAACAGCAGGATTAAGAGCATCCAATAGAGAATAAGTAATCAAAGGTCCCAACCTATGTGGGACATTTCCTGTTCAAAGAAGAAGGACGGATAATTTAAAATAAAATAAAACCATTTTTTATTGAGCACATATCTCAACAGAGAGACAGAGAGAGAGAGAGAGAGAGAGAGAGAGAGAGAGAGAGAGAGAGAGAGAGAGAGAGATTCCCCCTTGTATAAATATAATTTGTAAAAAAAAAAAGTCCTCATAATTCTAGGAAAATCACTATACATCCCTTAATTGATCATTATACTTTCTAAACAGAAATAAACTCCAGTTACCATACTGAAAGGAAGAAAAAAAGATAATAATATTAATATCACTATATATGTATTAAACATATCAGATGTAAGCAGTTCTGAATTCTTTTCTTTTCTTTTCTTTTCTTTTTTTTTCTTTTTTTTTTTTTTTTTTTTTTTGAGCTGGGGACCAAACCCAGGGCATTGCGCTTGCTAGGTAGGCAAATGCTCTACCACTGAGCTAAATCCCCAACCCCCTGGAAACAAAAAGGACCATAGAAAGAATCAACGGAACCAAAATTTGGTTCTTTGAGAAAGTGAACAAGATAGATAAACCCTCAGCCAGACTAATGAGAGGACACAGAGAATGCGTCCAAATTAACAAAATCAGAAATGAAAAGGGAGACATAACTACAGAATCAGAGGAAATTAAAAAATCATCAGATCCTGCTACAAAAGCCTATATTCAACAAAACTTGAAAATCTGCAGGAAATGGATAATTTCCTAGACAGATACCAGATACTGAAGTTAAATCAGGAACAGATAAACCATTTAAACAACCCCATAATTCCTAATGAAATAGAAACAGTCATTAAAGGTTTCCAAACCAAGAAGAGCCCAGGTCCTCTAGATGGGTTTAGTGCAGAATTCTATCAAACCTTCATAGAAGACCTCATGCCAATACTATCCAAACTATTCCACAAAATAGAAACAGATGGAGCACTACTGAATTCCTTCTATGAAGCCTCAATTACACTTTTACCTCAACCACACAAAGACCAAAAAAGTAAGAAAACTTCAGACCAATTTCCCTTATGAATATCAATGCAAAAATACTCAATAAAATTCTGGCAAACCGAATCCAAGAGCATATCAAAACAATTATTCACCATAATCAAGTAGGTTTCAACCCAGGGCATGCAGGCATGCAAGGATTGTTTAATATACAGAAAACCATCAATGTAATCCATTATATAAACAAACTGAGAGAATAAAAGCACATGAGCATTTCATTAGATGCTGAGATAGCATTTGACAAAATTCAACACCTCTTCATGATAAAAGTCCTGGAAAGAATAGGAATTCAAGGCCCATACCTAAACATAGTAAAAGCCATATACAGCAAACCAGTAGCTAATATTAAACTAAATGGAGAAAAACTTGAAGCAATCCCAATACAATCAGGGACTAGACAAGGATGCCCACTCTGTCCCTTCTTATTCAAAATAGTTCTTGAAGTTAAAGCCAGAGCAATCAGACAACAAAAGGAGATCAAGGGGATACAGATTTGAAAATAAGAAGTCAAAATATCACTATTTGCAGATGATATGATAGTATATTTAAGCGATCCCAAAAGTTCCACCAGAGAACTACTAAAGCTGATAAACACCTTCAGCAAAGTGGCTGGGTATAAAATTAACTCAAATAAATCAGTAGCCTTCCTCTACACAAAAGACAAACAAGCTGAGAAAGAAATTAGGGAAACGACACCCTTCATAATAGTCCCAAATAATATAAAGTACCTCGGTGTGACTTTAACCAAGCAAGTAAAAGATCTGTACAATAAGAACTTCAAGCCCCTGAAGAAGGAAATTGAAGGAGACCTCAGAAGATGGAGAGGTCTCCCATGCTCATGGATTGGCAGGATTAACATAGTAAAAATGGCCATTTTATCAAAAGCAATCTACAGATTCAGTGCAATCCAAATTAAAATACCAATCCAATTCTTCAAAGAGTTAGACAGAACAATTTGCAAATTCATCTGGAATAACAAAAAACCCAGGATAGCTAAAGCTATCCTCAACAATAAAAGGACTTCAGGGGGAATCACTATCCCTGAACTCAAGCAGTATTACCGAGCAATAGTGATAAAAACTGCATGGTATTGGTACAGAGACAGACAGATAGACCAATGGAATAGAATTGAAGACGCAGAAATGAACCCACATACCTATGGTCACTTGATTTTTGACAAAGGAGCCAAAACCATCCAATGGAAAAAAGATAGCATTTTCAGCAAATGGTGCTGGTTGAACTGGAGGTCAACATGTAGAAGAATGCAGATCGATCCATGCTTATCACCCTGTACAAAGCTTATGTCCTAATGGATCAAGAACCTCCACATCAAACCAGATACACTCAAAGTAATAGAAGAAAAAGTGGAGAAGCACCTCGAACACATGGGCACTGGAGAAAATTTCCTGAACAAAACACCAATGGCTTATGCGCTAAGATCAAGAATCGACAAATGGGATCTCATGAAACTGCAAAGCTTCTGTAAGGCAAAGGACACTGTGGTTAGGACAAAATGGCAACCAACAGATTGGGAAAAGATCTTTACCAACCCTACAACAGATAGAGGGCTTATATCCAAAATATACAAAGAACTCAAGAAGTTAGACTGCAGGGAGACAAATAACCGTATTAAAAAAATAGGGTTCAGAGCTAAACAACGAATTCACAGCTGAGGAATGCTGAATGGCTGAGAAATACCTAAAGAAATGTTCAACATCTTTAGGCAAAAGGGAAATGCAAATCAAAACAACCCTGAGATTTCACCTCACACCAGTGAGAATGGCTAAGATCAAAAACTCACGTGTCCGCAAATGCTGGTGAGGATGTGGAGAAAGAGGAACACTCCTTCATTGTTGTTGGGATTGCAGACTGGTACAACCATCTGGAAATCAGGCTGGAGGTTCCACAGAAAATTGGACATTGAACTACCTGAGGATCCAGCTATACCTGTCTTGGGCATATACCCAAAAGATGCCCGAACATGTACCAAAGACACATGCTCCACTATGTTCATAGCAGCCTAATTTATAATAGCCAGAAGCTGGAAAGAACCCAGATGCCCTTCAACAGAGGAATGAATACAGAAAATGTCGTACATCTCACAATGGAATATTACTCAACTATCAAATACAATGACTTTATGAAATTCATAGGCAAATGGAGGGAACTTGAAAATATCATCCTGAGTGCGGTAACCCAATTGCAGAAAAACACACATGATATGCATTCATTGATAAGTGATTATTAGCCCAAATGCTTGAATTACCCTAGAAGTACAGAACACATGAAACTCAAGAAGGATGATCAAAATGCAAATGCTTCACTCCTTCTTTAAAAGGGGAACAAGAATACCCTTTGCAGCGAATAGGGAGACAAAGATTAAACAGAGCCCGAAAAAACACCCATTCAGAGCCTGCCCCACATGTGGCCCATACATATCCAGCCACCAAACTAGATAAGATGGATGAAGCAAAGAAGTGCAGGCGGATAGGAACCGGATGTAGATCTCTCCTGAGAGACACAGCCGGAATATAGCAAATACAGAGGCGAATGCCAGCAGCAAACCACTGAACTGAGAATAGGACCCCCGTTGAAGGAATCAGAGAAAGAACTGGAAGAGCTTGAAGGGGCTCGAGACCCCATATGAAAAACAATACCAACCAACCAGATCTTCCAGGGACTAAGCCACTACCCAAAGACTATATATGGACTGACCCTGGGCTCCAACCTCATAGGTAGCAATGAATATCCTAGTAAGAGCACCAGTTGGAGGGGAAGCCCTTGGTCCCGCCAAGACTGAACACCCAGTGAACGTGATTGTTGGGGTTGAGGATGGGTAGGGGAAGCCCGTATAGAAGGAGTGGAGAGGAGTTATGGGGATGTTGGCCTGGAAACCGGGAAGGGGAATAATAATCAAAATGTAAATAAGAAAAACTCAAGTTAATAAAGAGAAAAAAGTAAAAATAAAGTAAAAAAAAGATATGGAGAAAGGGGAAAAATTGAACAAAGAAACAAAATCTGTGTTCTCTCACTTTCCATGGAGCAGTATTTGTGTTTGCTTAAACAACAAACTAATTGAAATAACAAAATATTCAATTATTCATGTTATAGAGACAATCTCTTTAGCTTTTTGGCCAATATCAGAATGATTTGACCTATTACAAATGTATGTTTGTTTAGGACTCTACTTATCAGGGAGTTTGTTTGGAAAACAGATTATCATTTTCTTGGAAACCAATTGTTTTCCCTGTAGCTCTTCATCTAGGATTAGCATTTTGTATAACTCCTTCCTGTCCAGAAAATAACTAGACTTTTTTTTTTAAAAATGAGCTTTGATGGAAGTGAGATGATTATACTCTTACCTCACATGCTTCATGTAAGAGTTCACTGAGTAAGTTAATGAGGACAGCTTAGAAAAATCCGTTGAATATTTTAAGCATTTGTGGCAAATTTTTAACTTTAGTCTATTTGATTTTGTTCTGAAAGAATGCGTGTCATCAGGCAGTTATGGAAGAAATGAATACATTCATTCAAAGTTTTGAGGACTGAAAACCCAAGAGTATGATGACAGCTTTGGTGTGGGCCATATATTGCTTTATTTAAAATGAGAAAAGATGAAAGCCAAGGGGACACATGTGAAAGAGACAAAAGTTTAGGGAATAAGTTTACTTATATAGCCCTGTGTTTTCCTGGTAAGTACTCAACTCTTCTGAGAGTGAAAAACCATTCATTTACTTGAAGATTAGTCTAATTCTAAGAGTTTGGTTAACCCTACAGGAGAGAGCCAGACCTTATAAGATGACCACGAGGGTTATTTGAATGGTCACTTTTCAATAGTTTTCATCTGGGATTCAAATAACAACATGAGTTTCCGAAAAGTGACCCAAATTTCAAGCCATAATTTTGGAGAAGTGGAATGATGAATATTGACCATCTGGCAACCACCGTTCTGCTTTATATTATAGCATTGTACAAGAGACCAAATGACCATTTTGTATCACACTATTCTCATTGGAACTTGTGTTCTCTTTTTACTTTCTTGGTACTTCTTTTTTTTTTTCGGAGCTGGGGACTGAACCCAGGGCCTTGCGCTTCCTAGGCAAGCGCTCTACCACTGAGCTAAATCCCCAACCCCTCTTGGTACTTCTTATTGAATCACAAGAGATTTTTACTTTGATGTAATCTAATTTATCTGTTTTACTTTCTCTGTTTGTGGCCTAGGGTAATAGTAAGAAACATTGCTTTATTCATAGTAATATGGATTCAGCATTAATTTCTTGACAAAGTGATGCATTTTCTGGTGACAATTTATTTATCTGGTATCTAACGGAAGGGGTTCTCTGAATATTGTGGCATCTTTTAAGAAATGTGCTGGCTCCACCTTCCCATATGACTTTCCTGTTAGAGTTACATTCACTTCTGTTTTGTGACTCCTTTTCTTTATCTTCATTCATTCAATCTTAAATGAATGGTCTCTATGTTAATGATACTTAATAATATATTTCATCTTAAATCTCCCTTCTGGTCTGTAAGGAACACAATTGTCTAGTCCAGCATTGTATATATAATAGTAAGGCCAAATTCAACTGACATCATGACCAATTCAACTGGACAGCTTTCCATTTCAGTTGATGGAAATATTATTTCTCTGTCACTGTTTCACAAATACAAAAAGTTAATTATTTCAACTGGTAAAGCAAATGATGATACTGTTCTGCAGGATCAAAATTGCAACAGTGAATGATGATTGGTATAAAAGGAGCTGAAATGATAGTTCACTTGTCTCTCTTTCTCCCTCCTTCCCTTCATCCATCCTTCTATCCATCTATCCATTCATCCATCTATCCATGTATCTATGCATCTATGTATCTATGTATCTGTCTGTCTATCTATCTATCTATCTATCTATCTATCTATCTATCTATCTATCTATCTATCTTTCTATGTGATCAAATACATGATAGAAACAATTGAAGGCAGGGAATGTTCATTGTATCTCACTATTTCAGAGGGTTCATTCCTATGAGGTTTGCCTCATATACTTGGGCAGAGCATTATGGCAGTGAGACTAAGTGGCAGAGCTTCTCTTTAAGCCTTCACAATCAGAAAGGAGGTAGGAGGAAACAGATTAGGTATAAGGATCTTCACTTTTTTGCCCTACCTTCACTTAAGTATTCCAACATGGCAGCACTAGAGAATCACCCAACATACAGAATGAACTTCTTGGAGACATTTTATATTTAAACCATGGCATTTGCCATAGAATACATTCATGGGACACTTCCTGTGTTATACTTTTATGGTAATTCTTGTAATTAATTCTCTGTACAGGATTTTAACCCAGAAACATGATTTCTCTGACAAGAGATAACATTCAAAGACCTTCTAGGTCTATATGATCCAGTCAGAATGCAGACATGCCCTAGATTGCAGTATGATCTAGGTAGAATATAGATATGCCCATAGTACACACCATTAATCTATACAATAAAGGTAAGGTTATTGTGTAGAAGGAAGCAGTCATATTTGAAAGTGGCATCTAACTGAAGGGCAGACAAAGTGATGGATCAGAGAATGATTTGGCAGAAGGATTTAGGGATAGTATACACCCAATTCACATAAGAACAGTGCAGGAAAGAGAGGCTATTTGGGAGGAGAGAGAAAGAGAGAGAGAGAGAGAGAGAGAGAGAGAGAGAGAGAGAGAAAGAGAGAGAGAGAGAGAGGTGTGGTGTGGAAGTGTGGTGTGGTGTCCGTGTGGGGAGTGTGTGTGTGTGTGTGTGTGTGTGTGTGTGTGTGTGTGTGTGAGAGAGAGAGAGAGAGTCTGTCTGTCTGTCTGTGTGTCTGTCTGGATAGTTTTATACAAACAGGTAAAGACTGAAGAAGCCAGAGAATGAGAAGTAGCCAGAAAATTAGAACATATTGCCAAAGTTATTCTGTAGCCAAGAAGAACAATTTATTAGACAGAAGGTGAGAGAAGTTGGTTTAAATAGGCTTGGAAGATTAGATTTTATGGTGGCTAGAAGCTTCCAGGCCTATGCCTAGGGATAGGTAGAACAGAGAAAGAAACACTCTGGGCTCGACTCAAGCTACTTATTCACATAGCACAAGTACAGCTCTCATCTCATCCTTCTAAGGAAATAAAAGAGACATTACAATTCCCTTCTTATAGGCTTCATATATTTTAGCAGCTTGATCAAACTCCAATGTTAGTTTTAATAGTCGTACATTTCGAAAAACCCTGAAACAGCAATTCTAGATTACTTTTAGCCTGGAAATGTGTTACTCTATTTGTGTTTTAGGATTATTCCCCTTCTTATAGTCCATGACTTACATAGGTAGGCCTGTTCCCTAACTCCCACTTAGAAAACAGGTGCTTTAAGAACTAACATTTAAATTGTGATTAATGCTTTTATAGTATTAAATGTAATCATTTACATTGACTAACTATTAAATGACAATACACAAGAATTATAAGTAAATCTGTGACTCAGTATGTGATTAATAGTGCAATGTGGCACAATAAAAAGTTGAAATGTTTCCAGGCCAAATTTACCTACTAAAAGTAATTGAAACAAGAAAGGTTGTCATCTCTACACTTACACAAAAATATTTTAAGTAGGTTGGAGAGTCGATTCCAAAGCATAAACGTAAAATAATTGTATTCCAGCGTTAGACATGTATTCTCTTTTATTATACCTAGAAAACAACCTTCAGAAAAATGGTTTTGTAAAATGAATTCATATTTATAAAAAGTTCAAAAACTTAAACATGTATATGAATGAGGTCTTAGATAGCTCTGTAAGAAGGACAGATGTGTGGAAATATAAATTTGGTCTTTGGGTGGTGATAGCTGTGTTAGGCATGGAAATTAACTACTAATTTGTTTATAAATTTTGTCATTGTTCCAATATTAAAATAAATACAGAATTGTATTGAATTAAGCTACTATAAATTTTATGTCTGATGCTATTAATAAGCAAAGATTCTAATTGTCAAACTTCTCAGTTTACATACAGTAGATTATTCTTGTTAGGATTGCTAATGAGAAACGTTGTAATGACAGTTTTGAACTATTACTGAGCTTTAGTTGGCATTTCTGTTAATTTGCTAAGAGCTCTTGCTTGGTTCTGTTCATTTAATTTTCAAAATGAACTCATGACAGATAATATTATTTCTGCCTGAAAGATATGTCAACGACATTAAATGAGTCAACACACAGGAAAATGATGCTATAAAGTGAAAACAATCTAGAAACAACTAATTATAACACTTTAACACATAATCAAACATCTTAAATATCAAATTTATGAATTAAAGATCTGACTTTGAGATCTTATAGTCTTAGGTCTCAGAATATGAGCACCCTGGGCAAATGAGTGTATTACTTAAGATTAAATATTATCACCCATGCTACCCTAACAGGTAGACACTAGTCATTTTTGTCTACAGGAACATTAAATATGAAAACTTCAATCACACAAGTGTTGTAAGAGTAAAATATGGATGGTGTCTACACATTTATTATGAAAAATATGATATTCTATTAATAAATTGTTTTATTCATTTTTATTTACAACATTTTTTTCTTTTCTTTTCATTCCTCCAAATCCTATCATACACCTCTTCCCACTCTCTTTTAAATACACGCACACACATACATATACACACACAAATTTTGTGTAATTCCTAGGAAATTATGGACAGTCAGATGGAAGGACCCTACCCATGCCAACTAGATTTCAAGAGATTCCATGCCACTTGAATCACAGATGTGTGGGATCACTTTTAAAAGACATGGGTGGAAGGTTGAACAGAATCTGGAACAGATACCAAGCAAGGCAAAGGCTAAGCCTTGGCTTGTCAAGATTCTTATTTTGTTGTTGTAGGGGTGGTGCTAGTTTTCCTTCCTCCCTTCCTCCCTTCCTCCCTTCTACTCTGTCTGTCTGTCTGTCTGTCTGTCTGTCTGTCTGTCTGTCTGTCTCTCTTCCTTCCTTCATTCCTTCCTTCCTTTTTTTAAGAAAGTGCTTCACTGTATAACAGCCCTGGCTGTCCTGGAACTCATTTTGAGGACCAGGCTGCCTTTGAACTCAAAGATCTGCCCGACTCTGCCTCCTGAATGCTGTGATTAAATGCATCCCCTTGTGCTGAGACCTCTGGCTGCTGTGCTCAGGTGAGTGACAAGGTGCTCACCACAGTATTGTAGGGTTGTGGTGCTGGCAGTGGAAGATAAAAGTTAAGTCAGGAGACATTCAGAGGCCAACCTACTGTCATGCCATGTGGTACAAGCAGGGAATGATGCAATCTACCCTCAACCACATGGCACTGGCAGATTGTAGAAACACAGAGCCCTGCTTGACACCACATGATGTGGAAGGGGAAAAACAGTCATAGATCAGGCCATGCCACCTGGACGGGCTATAGATAACATGTAGATGTTTGCTTGCTCGTAGCATGGGCAGAAAAGGTCACTTAGAGGCCTGGCAGCCACAGGAACACTAATAGTGAAAGCCACTACAATGTGCAAGTGTGTTGTAGACCGTAGGGTGAAAAAGAGAACTGTAACCATTTGAACATTGTGGAAAGAGATGGAACTGGAGACTTAAGGTTGGAAAGGTAGAGCTTGTTGTGAATAGCCAGCCCTGCCACTTGAGGCATATGGCTATGCAGCAACAGGAGTCAGTGTTGATATCCATGGCTCATAATACCAAGATTATGAGAACATCTCTGGTCTGGGCAAGTAGATCTGGCTCTGGAGGCATGGGTGCAGGTGACCGGGCCATAGGGCATGGCAGCAGGAGAGCAGACCCTGCCTCCTGTCAATGGATCTAATTGGAGCAGTGCTTGAGAGTTGCCCTGAACGTACAGATAGGAGAGAGCCAGCCAACTGACCAGCTTAGATGCAGAGCTTTGGGTTAGCATACCCCTAAATCTATAATGTCTGTAAAGTCTTGGGGCATTTGAAAGGTCAAACTCTGCTGAATGAAACCGCAGGATCTCCATGACATACGGCAAAAACTGGTTAATTGGGAGAAGTCAATGACGAAGATCTATTATTCATGGTGTACAGAAACCGGAGATCTCAAATCATATCAGTGACTCATTGCAATGAACATTTGAATGTGAAGATGTATGAACAGATGGATATATTATGAGTGACTACATTTTCCATGATGAGATATTTTCTATGCTTTGTATTTTTTGTTTATTTTGTTTGTGTGTGTATTTGTTTTATTTGGGGGTGATTTGCAAGGTCAGAGGATGGATATGAGGGGACTGGGAGATGAGTGGACTTGGGGTACATGATGTGATACTTACAAAGGATCAACAAAAAGTTGCAATAATGTTAAATTCAAGTGTTTGCCAGACATTTAAAATGAGTAAGTAAATAACGTTAATCAGAAAAACCAACACGAGAAGAAGAATTAATGTGTAGCTGTTTTTGCTTATTAAATATGGTTGAATCACAGGATTAAAATACCCCAGTGTATCTCACGTAAATCATAAAATAAAGGGCATAAAAATCCAGAAAATCAAGTGCAAATTTCTGAGACAGAAACATGACAGACACATAAATCTAGATCTATGCAGAATACACAAAGAGATTATTAGAATCTGCAGGCAAGTTTAAATCAGCAATTGTATGTGACTTGCTCCTGCCAAACAAGTAGATTATAGCTCCACTGCTTTGAGCATGCGTGAGTGAGGACTAATGTTGTTGTTTAAGCTTAAGCTACTGTGCTTAGGGTATCTATGAAATAGAAATGCTTCTAACCTGCAAGCCCTATTTGTCCATGTACCAATAAATTCCAGGAATGCTAGGGGCTATTGTTCATGTAAGAAAAAGCCACATGTTTTCACTTCTTTAAACAAGCTTTGTTGCCCCAATTACACAGGATGTGTGCTTGATCACATATAAACAGGAAGTACCTAGGCAGAAAGTACAACAGGATGTAGATCTGCTGATCACACATATGCAGGAAAAATATAGCCTTGTGAATTTGCCTTTATAAGTCCATGACTAATGTAATTTGTGACCATATTCTGAAAATGTGTCATGGGTATTAACCTGGCCAGTATCCATGATCCTGCCAGTACTTAATAAAGCCTTTTATTTGCTAAACATGTATTAATTTTCAGACTGGAAAATCTCTTAGTGATCCCAGACACATAACACATAAAACTGCTTTTCAAACAAATCAATGACATTAAACAATGACAAGGAGACTTGTGTGTCACACACAAAAATAAATTACTGAGATAATTGGTAATATTACTTCCTGCTGAACACAGGCAATAGAAGAGTGAGGGAGGGGGAATTGATCAGGAAAGTTGGTCTCAAATAATACTACATAAAAACCACGATCAAGACAGACATCAAGGGGTCAAAAACAAATGACAGTGGAAAAAATGAATATTTATTGGTCAATCTTATAGGAACTCATCAACATTGTCAGAAAAAATATAGACACATTTAAAAATTTATCAGCATAGGATGAAAATTTGTGCTGTTAACATTAAAAATGCAAACTTCATTACTGAAAGGATGTCAACAGGGTTCTCCAAAGCAATAGAAGGAAGTTGTAGAACAAAATGGATAGCATGAATTTGTGAATGGACAGAAAAAGAAAACCAGACCTGTCTCCCACATCCCAGTGGTCATCCAACAGTGCTAAGTGCCAAAAATACAAACCTGTTTTACAGCACAACTTACCAGACTGTCAGGAAAGAACAGTCTATTCCCAAGCTCACATTTTTGAAGCATTTCCTAGTTGCTTGGCATGAACAATTGATACTTTGTAAGTTATATATGATGAAATATGCACAGAAATAAATATGAACTCATTTATTTTCCTGAGTCCCTCAATTTCTCCAAGTCTCATGTCAACAAAACCCTGTACTACTTGCTCTTTGAATAACAGCAAGAACTTACCAGAATTATAGAGAGCTTGCACATAAAATGATTATGGATGCAGCAAAGCCTACCCCACAGAATATATTCACATTTCTATGATGCAAGATCTTCTATTTTAGGATGTTGATTTTCCCTTAATAGCACTCAGGGAAACTGCATTTGAACCCCAGTTTGTATTGCTTTGGGGTAGTGCTGTCTGTGAATGATAGAAAGAGAAACAGTTCACATTTGTTTTCCTATACAGTGCAGCCATTATTCACATGTGGCCACTGAGCTCTGGAAATAAGACCAAGCTGTAGTTATTTTAAAAATGAATTCAAATTTAAATAGTTGTATGTGGTTAGTGCAGCTTTAGGGAATTCCTTCACAAAACAAAATAGGAAAATAATGACACGTATTTCTCATAGTGGGCACTAAAGTGGTCTTATAAAAGTAATCAATTGGAAGTGAGTGGATTGTGGCTCAAGGGCACAGAGTGGAAAACAGCAGCAAACCTGAATGCTGCAAAGAAAATCACACACTTATGGAAAAATAACCCATTGAAGTAGCAGCAGTTCCTCTAATGCTTCTAAGAGTTCAGTTTCTCATGGCCACTAAACCAACTGCAGGACAGAGGAGAGCATAGACCTATCAACCTGTTGACCTAAAGGGCCAGAAGACAGCACAGAACAAAACAATTTTATGTTCAGAGAGGAAAAGCCTAGAAAGCAATGGTCTTATTCCTTATGTATGAAAAGGTCCAGCTGTTGATCATGCACATTTAATTTTGCATCATACAAGAAAGGGATAGATGGTTAATTCTGTTTCAGATCCTCCTGTTTAACAGCGAGCAAACAGGAAAACCTTTTAGTAAATACCTACCAAAACACAGGCCTGGCAAAGACTAAATGTTATATAGAACTTTGTTCAACGAAATAAAGAAAGTCATTTATAGAAAGCAGTATTTTACTTACTGTCAAAGAAAATTCCATCTAAACTGTGGTACAAAAAATACAAAGTGATAATTTTGTTATTGGTGAAATCTAAAATGCCTAGATAGAATTATTGCATATTTCTTCGTGAATCACTGAAAATAAGAACTTAAATCTGAATACAAACTGAGAAAATTGTATATTGATCACAGGTGTTTTCTTTAAAAAGAAACCAGAAGCTAGAAGAAAAAAAATGTATATTTTTTCTTGTGAAATAATCACTGTGAGCTCATTTCAGTTTCAAGTGGAATTAGCTTCTTTACACAAAGACATTAAAATGGATTAATGAATTGCACATTAACACATGAAGCTATAGTGTCTCAATTGTTTCTGTGACTATTCTTTTTCTCTTTCTTTTGAGATTTTCATACATGACTATTACATTTATACTATTTACCACCCTTCCGCTCCCATATAAGTGTACTACCATAACTCGCATTTCTCCCAAACTCATGACCTCCTGTATTTAATTAATACCACACACACACACACACACACACACACACACACAGAGAGAGAGAGAGAGAGAGAGAGAGAGAGATGATTGTTTTTGTTAATTTTCTATTTCCATGAAAAAATATGAGTAAGGCAGCTTATAAGTGGTAAGCGATAACATTTAATTAGGAGCTCGTTCTCCCATAGGATTGGAGTCCATAGTTATGATGGCAGGTAACATGGCATCAGGCAGATATACTAGAGTAGTAGCTGAGATCTTAGGTCTGATCCACAAGGACAAAGCAGAGGACAAAAGCTAACTTGGAATCGTGTGGGTTCTTGAAACATCAAAATTAATCACAGCCACTGTCCAAGGCCATACCTTCTAATATATCCTAAACAATTCCACCAAGTAGGGAACAACCATTCAAATATATGAGGTATGTGTACCATTCTCATTCAAAACACCATAGGATAGATGTATAGATAAATGATGTACCATATGGGTTGGAGAGATTGAACTGGGATCACAAAGCTTGAAGAAAATCATGAAGGCATCTCACTAGCTCTCTAAGTCATTTTCTTACCTTAAAGCAGCAAGTTAAAGAGGAATCCACATAAAATGGTCCCATTCTTTCTAAAATCAATAATGGACAATCTCCAAAGCTGAGTATGTTTAAACCCTTCTGTTTCAAAATGTTCTTTAAAGAAGATGATAATTTTATTTTAGGATTTGAAACAACTCATTTCTTTAAAGTGAGTAAATGTCTTCTTATTTTCAGCAACATAAGTTGAAGTTATCTGAGAAGGAACGACAACTGAGAAAATACCTCCATAATATTGCCCCATAGCCAATCCTGTGTGGGAATTTTCTTAATTAGTAATTGATGTGGGATCACCAGTCTATTGTGTGCAGTGACACCTGAGGGAAGTTGGTCCTGAGGTATATAAGAAAGCAGGATGGTCAAGCCCTAGAGAGCACACCAGTTAATAGTGTTTATGCACGGCTTCTGCTTCAGTTACTGCCTTGAGATTCTGCCATGAGTATCCTCAACAATGGAATATTACTTGTAGTAGCTCTTGTTCATGGTATTTTTATCATAGCAATAGAAATCTAATTATTTTCAATGGGGATGGAGGTAAGGCCGGTGATGGCACTGTAGATTTTCTGTGCTGCATCTTGTTACAAGATGAAACCAGTTGGGAAGAATAAACTTCACCTGAGAAATTACTTCACTGGATTGGCTACTGGGCAACCATGTAGGGGCATTTTGTTGGTTGATTACTGATTTGAGAATGCCCAGCTCAACTCTGAGTGATGTTACTCCTGAGTAGGTATTTAGAGATAGTATAAGAAAATAGGCTGAGTAAATGATGGGAGAAAGCCAGTAAGCAGTATCCACACATGGCTTCTGCTTCTTGGCTCTTGCTTTAAATCCTGCTCTGACTTCTCTTTGTAATTGAGTGTGACCTGAGAGTAAGTTATAAGGTGAAATAAACTCTTTCCTCCCCATGGTGCTTTTGGTAGTACTGTTTTATCACAGCAACAAAAGCCTGTACTAAGACAGTTTCCATAAACACTGCATTAGCACATTTCTGGCATTGTACTAATGGTGATGTTTTGACAACAGTGTCACTACTATAGAGAGGTTATAGAATAAAATTGTACAGCAAATTCTGAAGCGAGGCAGCCTGGTCCCAAGTTTTGCTTTCTCCTCTTTTGCTAAGTAATATTATACAAAATAGTAGAATTTTGTCTCTGAGGCTCAAAGTGGGGAAGGAAAGAAATGAATGTGCTCCTGAACAAAAGGTACCTTTTGCATGGTAGAAATGTTTTTATTGGATGGCTTGGCTATAGCTCAGTATTATAGTTTTTGAAGATTTCACCAAAGAAGACAGAATGAGAGCACAGCAGCATACTTTTTATCATGTCCTACAACTTTACATGTAATTTGTATTTATTTTAAAAAAGAAAATTTCATAGAAACAAAATAAGCACTTGTTGTGTACTATCATTAACTATACTCAGAAAATATTTTTATAAAATGTTAATTGGATTCTAACACTAGCAACTTGACCTTAGTGAATCACATTATATATTTGCATTTCTGTTGCTGTAATTTTAGAATGGTCATACTAATAAGAGACATTTGTATTCTAAAATCTAAAGGATATAATACCTGCCATCATGTACAATTAAATATAAATTTTAGAACATTTGGTTTTCCTTGTATTATTTTTTCTTTGGAATGCTTAAAGATTTTTCATATTATTTTTATTTTATTGCTTTAAAATGGTGTTATTAATTTGAGAAGTAATGATATGTTAACTGATTATTCCTTAATGCTACACCAAACATAAAGAACAACAGAGATAAATTATATTTTTGCTACAACTATATGAGGGAAGGCCCATTTAAATAATTGAGAATTTACAAATTAACAAAAAGTATCAAGACAATAATATAATGCCAGTGTGTGCTAGACAATCTTAAGTGTGTAGAACCACAGTAAAAATAATTAACAAACTTAATTCTCATTTGTAACTACCATGATTTTAGTTACAAGTAACAATAAATATTACATATCAATAAGACAAGAAACCTTTTGTGTTCCTAAATATAAGAAATTTGTATGTAGATCATATAGCATATATTGACAGTATTTATCCATGGCATACAGAAGTCCAAAAAAATTACAAAGGATTAGTGTCCTACAGAGTTTAATATAAAATAACAATAAAATAAAATAGACACCAAAATAAGCAGATCAAATATACTTATACCCACAGAGGCTGAAGGACTGTCATTGAAGAAGGGGCCAAAGACCATAGGAGTTAGGATAAGTGGATGTCTCTTTTGAAATGATATTGGCCAAACATGAGAGTGCTACTGCACACACGAACTTACAATGAGTGATATACCATACCCAAGATTTGCACAACATCAATTCAGCCAAAACATTTCCAATAGTGTGGCAGAGAGGCTCCTGATGTGCATTCCCTACTTGAGAAGTTATTGATGACTGATGGCTGTTGGAAAAGGGAGAGTCACATTTTTCAGGGATTTAGGCACGGAGAGCCTATCCACGCTCCAGAAGTTAGTTCAACCATGCCCACACAGGAATCATGAAATGTACTCATGGCTATTAAATTTACAGAAACAAACAAAAGAGATTGCTTGTGAAGGTCTGAGAAAAAGGAGGAAAGGGCATAGAAGAGAGAATGGAGTATTCCTGGACGCAAGCACATTATATACATGTGTGAACACTCATAAATATGTAATAAAAAGAAATATGTATTTAATAAAGACAAACTCTCACAAAATACAATGATAATATTTGAATTTAAAAGTATAAATGAAACGATACAATAAAATACTTAAGTGAAAAAATAATAGAAATTTTATGCATCAAAATATGTAGAATACAGCTAAATCAAAGTTTAGAGTAAAGAGAATTTCTCATTCATTTATACACGGGCATAGTTCCTCTGTAGCCCTGGTGAAGACAAAAAGGTTTCTTGAGATTTGTGTCTAGGTAGGAAAGATCCATTGGCCCTTAGGGAAGATACTGAATTTTGTTTAGCCTTTTGGGCAGATGGAGAAAATCTCACTAGGTGCACAGAAGCATCCTCTACCTACTCCCGGGCTTCTAGGATCTTTGCTATCCTCTCAAAAGCCCAAAGAACATTGATACTACAAGTGGAAAATTCTACAGCTAATCTTAAACTGTAAATGCAGGAGGAATAAAATAATGCATATAATGTCCTTTAGGCTATGTGCAAAGATGTCTGTGAAATGAATTTTGTGCTTAAGTTTCCTTTTGTACCTAAGATAGTACAGTAAGCCTATGTAGATGTTCCACAGTCTGAATTCTGATATATATTTCTTTCAATTATTTTGGAAAAATTTTACCAGCATGTGTGTGTATGTATGTATGTATGTATGTATGTACACATATATGAATGTGTAAACATATAAGCACATTTAAAATGAATATTAATTCCATGAAAGATAAATTAAAACTTCCCTTCAAAGGTTCAGTTTGTTGTTCCTGTACAATAATTTTGCAACAACTGTACTAAGTAATATAGTTTATTACCCAATGACTGAAATTTCAAATTCTGCCTTCCAATAATATACATAGTTCATTATAAAAACAAATTTCCCAAATGTTATTGGATTACTCTTGTTTGTTAAACATCTTATTCTGGTTAGTTTTTTGCCAAATATACACAAACCAGAGTTCCACTGAGAAACTGCTTCTATCAAATTGGCTAATATGAATTTCTGAGGGGCATTTTCTTGATTCTTAATGAATGTAGAAGGGCTTAGCCCACTGTGGGTGATGCTATTCATAGGCACTTGAGCCTCAGCTGTATAAGAAAGATAGCTGAACTTCAGTGAAGGGAAGATGTACAATGTGGACAGAGCTTAGTTTTAATTGATGCTATGGTGACTGGGTGTTTTCAATAAAGAGTGAAGAAGTAGGAGGGAGAACAGGAACCTCAAACAGAATCATGTAAGAGGAATTATATATGTTTTCTCTTATATAATTTTATATTAGAATATATAATATGTGTGCAATGCATGTCTTATAAATTAATTTTTACCGATCCCAGGAGTCCAGGTTAATTGAAACTGCTGGTCTTCCTACAGGGTTCTTAGCTTCTTCCAGCTTTTTCCTAATTCAACCACAGGGGTCACTAGCTTCAGTCCATTGGTTTTGTGTAAATATCTAGGTCTGATTCTTTCAGCTGCTTGTTGGGTCTTTCAGAGAGCAGTCATGATAGGCCCCCTTTTGTGGGCACTCCATAGAGTCAGTAACAGTGTCAGGCTTTCAGGCCTCCCCTTGATCTGGATCCCAATTTGGGCCTGTCACTGAACCTCCTTTCTCTCAGGCTCTTCTCTATTTTTGTCCCTGCAGTTCCATTAGACAGGAACAATTCTGGGGCCCAGCTGTAGGATGGCTGTTGACTGTAGGATGGCAACCTCAGATCTCTCAGACATTGAGCCACCAACCCGGCAGCATACGCCAGCCAATAAGAGACCCCTGACACATATGCAACAGAGGACTACCTGGTCTGGCTTCAGTGAGGAATGATGAACCTAACACTTGAGAGACTTGAGGCCTCAGGAAGTGGAGAGGTTTGGTGGGATAGGGTGGTGGGGACATCCTCTTGGAGATGGGGGGAGAGGGAAAGATGTGTGGGGTGGGGAGAGGTCATGGGGCAGATTTGGTGAGGGATAAAGACTGGACTATAAAAAAGGATTAAAGAAAAAAATCAAACCTTAAAAATAAAAATAAACAAATGAATTTTTAATGTGAAGGCAGACTGTTTCACATGAAACTTTCTTTTGCTTTTCTCGCACTGAGTCAAGCGAGGCAGCTAACTTACACTAGGAGAGAAGGGTCCTATATCTGTTGATGTTGACTGATACAAGAAATAAACTACTCTAGTAATCTTGAGCTATTCCAGACAGAAACTTAAAATTGATATGTATAAATGAGCTGTGGAACCATGTTAGTGTTTTTTCAAGTTTTTGATAGATATAGATAAAAGAAGTTGACATAATTATTATTTTCAGCATCTGGAATTTTTGTTGTTGATGAAGAAAGCCAGATTGAGAAGAGAACTCAGCTGAACCCAGGTAGATTGAAGTCCAGGACCAAGCCTTTAAAGCTGGTATGATATAGGAAATCGCTAACTAGCGCAAGAAAGCTACTACAAAAGTCTACTTGTGATTGTTGTCATCTAAGCCAGATTTCTCAGTTTCCCATGGAATGCTAAGGCTGCTATACTTGGATTTGCTCGAAAATATTCAAGAACTCATTTTAGAGATGGATTTTGATATACTGTTGATTTCCATAGTGTTTATATTCTGTTATGACTAATTTCAGGGTAGCAATCTGAGTAGTCTGAACACCATTTTTCAGAGATATCTTTGAATTGTGTCTCAAAAACTTGTATGAACTGGAAATTTCCACTTCACTGACTGCAGCTGCCAGATATGAATAAGAAATTTATGACAAAAACATTCATTCTTTTAAAGAAAAATGAATGTACTGGCTTAGTTAAATATGTATCAGCATACTTTCAACATTAAAAAATGCTTCTTTATGATTTTAAAATTCATTTTTAAAAGTTTTTATTGAAAATAACAATTGCACCTATTTGTCAAGTAAATATGTCTCAGTACATGCTTACATATGGTTGATCACTTTAGAATAATTAGCTTATGAGTTAATTCTAAAATTCATCAATTATTCATAGTGAGAAAATTTAAAATACTTTATTTTAGCAAGCTTCAAATATGCAATAAATAATTATGAGCCACAGTCTGCATGCCATACAGTACATTAGGCTTATTTTGCT
This sequence comes from Rattus norvegicus, assembly GCF_021556685.1. Taxonomy (NCBI): domain Eukaryota; kingdom Metazoa; phylum Chordata; class Mammalia; order Rodentia; family Muridae; genus Rattus; species Rattus norvegicus. The sequence continues at coordinate 153,141,694 of NC_141554.1, read as the reverse complement.
GATCTAACCTAAAGCTCCATTCCCTTTGTGAGAGGTATAATTTCCACATTGATTTAAGCACCATCTACTTCAAGTGGATGCATATTAACATCTTGTGAGAGACCACAGTTTGTAAGAACCCAATTTTGTAAACTCTTAGTCAAAGGTCTAGCTTTTGTGAAAAAATACTTCAAACTTTGAAATTATTTTAAAATTACTAAAATAAAACTTCAGTTCAAATTACCAAGCCAAAGACCTTGTCAGTCATCAATGGGAGGATAGGTCATTGGTTCTGGGAAGGTTTGATGCCCCAGTGTAGGGGAATGCCAGGTTGGGGAGGAAGGAGTGAGTGAGTGGGTGGGGGAGCACCCTCATAGAAGCAGGGGGAGCAAAGATGGGACAGGGGTTTTCTAGAGGGAAAACTTGGAAAAGGGCTAACATTTGAAATATAATAAACAAAATATCCAATAAAATGCTAAAGGGCTTAAAATTAATTTATTTTAAATTTTACCTCTCTGAGTTCAAAGTACTATGCTTGATGTTTGCACAGATTTCATGTTGTAAACAAATAAAGCTCGCATCTACACACACACACAACACACACACACACACACACACACTGTCTTTGAAAGAACACTTATTTCTGAAATGTCTTATTTTTACTTTTTTTGTCTTATTGTAAAGTAAAACACAATGCCAGCAAATCTCACAGAACAAATATATGACTTAATATAGGGTTTCACAAAATTGACCTTGCAAATGAAGTACTTGTAATGCTTGTTAAGAGATAGCTTCCTGAGCACTGTTCTGAGAGACTGATTTAGATAACCTGAGGTGGGTTCTGAGAATTTGAACTTCTAACACATTTATAGGGGATGATGGTGCTATTTGAGCCTATACTTGGACTTTTATATTTTATGAAAATACTGTCAAATAAAAACTCTTGTAATATTAATTCATGTGAAGTTGTAGAATATTCCAGCAATTCTGGAATACACTCCATATTGCACATTTCTAGAATAGCCTCTCCTTCCCTTTAAAAGGAACAAGAATCTTGGTTTTTATAGTAATCAATTCTAATTTCATTTTATCATTTTATCTTATTAAAGAGTAAATGCCAAGACAATACAAATAAAGACTCTTTTTGCAAGATAAATAAAATAAAATAAATGTCTCATTTTAAATTCTCATTAAGTAATGAAGAGTCTTGTTTCTTTAAAATAAAGAGTTCATATTCTTGGGACAGGCTCCCACATTCCTTGGAGCCCCAGAGTTCCTTTAGATTAACATCTGGAGTCCATGATTTTGGGAAGTTCTGGAGTTTGACTAGTGCAGGAGTTTCCTTAGCAGAAGGAGACACAATTACTTTTACTCCATATTTTAAATTTATATAGTCCTTTTGTGAAACTTTATTTTGATTTTAATTTAGTCTCTTGATTTAATAAGGAGTTGGGAGCCACTGGGCAATACAACTGTCATATTCAAAATGAAATATTAATTTAGGGCAAATAATTTAGTTTAGGATATTTTTTTTCATCTTGTTCCGGGCAGCTCTGGGAGTACATAAGTAATCTAAAAATTTTTCCTGAAATTTGACACTTCGGAAGGTCCTTACTACTCTTGATGGTCCAAATAGATCTTTGCACATCTAGTCTACCACCCCCCCACTAATATTATTTCTTTTCATAGTGTACTTCCAAACATTTCTTTTTTTAGAATTGTGTATGTACTCTCTTCACATCATTTCTACCCCTTCCTTCTTCTTACTTCCTCTCAAATTCAAGACTTTGTTTTAAATTATTGTATGTATGCGCACACATATAGGTAGGTAGGTAGATGGATGGATGGATGGATGGATGGATGGATGGATGGATGGATAGTGTTGCTCCTGCATATGTGATTTAAGGTAAGATATTTTGTCCTCCAAGTATCAAATTTTCCACAAATTTCTGTGTTAAAATCTCACCCGTTATTTCATGTAAGTGCTCCTTCTCATTGAAGGATAGCAGGTTTTCCCAGTCATCTTTGGCTATGCTCATAAGCGCGTATATATGCTGTGTTACACAGGGAACAAATCACACCAGAGTTTATGGTCTCCAAATAATATACTACAGTAATTTCTGCTTTCATACCAATGAGTTAACTGTTGTCACTCCACTCCAAAAACACTCTGTTGCAAAGTTCATATTATAATGTTGTTTTCATATAAATGAAGTTAAAATTCAAACTTGGCTTACAGAATATCAACGTTCTATGCATGCATAACAAGACCACTCAGAAGTTAAGGTATGTGGACCTACTCAATCATCTAAAACATTAGAATATTCACAAATAACTTTGTATTTTCACTTTTCCATACTTTCCTTCACCTCCAAGGATATCAGGCTTCCTCCAAGACATTTGATTTCTGTAAGGCATAATCAATCTGTCTTAGCACTCTTTCTTTTGTGAAGGCAGGGATATTTTTTGTAGATTTCTGAAATGTCTGTTGGTTTTTTCACAATTTCTTTGTCATATCTGGCATTCCATACTGTAGGGCTTTTGCTGTTGGATAAGAAAAGAAAAAAATTATTGATATTTAATCTCACATGGCCTTCCTAGCTTCTATTACATATGTCCAAGTGTTTTAGCAGAACCACATAACATTCAGCAAAACATTTCAAGACTGATTGAAGAAAATATTAGAAAAAAGACACGAGGTTTCATAAAAGCTTCTGTGAGCTTGCTCATTATTATAAGAGGTAAATAGAGTGCTTCAGTCAGGAATCACATACTGAGGGGAAAGTTTATTTTGTTCTAATTTTTGAAATTAGGATCATTTTATGATCATACATATTTTTGATTGATTTTGCTAAGTTAAAATGTCACAAAACTACTCTTCTTCCCCCCTGTCCCTTTTAGTTTCCTGGACCTTATGGCTATTTTAGGTTTTATGACTCTCACATGTGAAGATTTGGAGTTAGTAACCACAGGTAAAATGTGAAGCATTTGTCTTTCTGGGTCCGGGTTACCTCACTCAATTTAATATTCAAGTTCCATCTATTTACCTGAAACATTCAAGATATAATTTTTATTTGTGTCATTTAATTTATTTTTATTTATTTTCTTTCTTATTTGGATATTTTTTATTTACATTTCAAATGGTATTCCCTTTCCCAGTTCCCTGGACATAAGCCCCCTATCCCATCTCCCTCCCCTTCTTCTATACGGGTGTTCCTCCTTCTCCAACTGCTTCCCTTTCCCACTGCTCCCCGATATTCCCCTGCACTGGGGGGTCCAGCCTTGGCAGGACCAAGGGCTTTTCCTTCCACTGGTGCTCAACAAGGCCATTCTCTGCTATATATGCAGCCAGAGCTATGGGTCAGTCCATCTATATAGTCTTAGGGTAGTGGTTTAGTTCCTGGGAGCTGTGGTTAGATGGCACTGTTATTCGTATGGGGTTGCAAGCCCCTTCAGTTCTTTCAGTCCTTTTTCTAATTCCTCCAATGGGGGTCCTGTTCTCAGTTCAATGGTTTGTTGCTACCACTGGCCTCTGTATTTAACAGGCTTTGTCTAGGTCTCTCAGAAGACATCTATATCCAGTTCCTGTCAGCATGCACTTCATCAACCTTATCTATTTTGGTGGCTGTATATATATGGGCTACTTGTGGGGCAGGCTCGGAATAGCCGTTCCTTCAATCTCTGCTCCAAACTTCGCCTCCATATCCCCTCCAATGAATATTTATGTTCCCCATTTTAAGAAGGAGTGAAGCATCTGCACTTTGGTCATCCTTCTTCTTGAGCTTCATGTGGTCTGTGGATTGTATCTTGAATAATTTGAGCTTTTGGGCTAATATCAACTTATCAGTGAGTGCACACTATGCGTGTTTTTCTGTGATTGGGTTACCCCGCACAGGATGATATTTTCTAGTTCAATCCATTTGCCTATGAATTTCACGAAGTCATTGTTTTTGATATCTGAGTAGTACTCCATTGTGTAAAGGTACCACGTTTTTTGTATCCATTCTTCTTTTGAAGGTCATCTGGGTTTATCCAGTTTGTGACTATAATAAATAAGGAAGCTATCAACATAGTGGAGCATGTGACATTGTTATATGTAGGAGCACCTTTTGGGTATATGCCGAGGAGAGGTATAGATGGGTCCTCAGGAAGGACAATGTCCAATTTTCTGAGGAACCTCAAGACTGATATCCAGAGTGGCTATACCAGTTTGGAATCCCACCAAAAATGGAAGAGTGCTCCTGTTTCTCCACATAGTTGCCAGCATTTATTGTAACCTGAGTTTTTGTATCTTTGTCATTCTTACTGGTGTGATTTGGAATCTCAGGGTTGTTTTGATTATCATTTCTCTGATGACTAAGGATGTTGAGCATTTCTTTAGGTACTTCTCAGCCATTCAATATTCCTCAGCTAAGAATTCTTTATCTATGTTCCCAATTTTTAATAGTGTTATTTAGCTCTCTGGAGTCTAAATTCTTGAGTTCTTTGTATTATTTTGGATATTAATCTTCCATTGGATATAGGATTGGTAAAGATCCTTTCCCAATCTGTTTGTTGTCAATTTGTCCTAATCACAGTGTCCTTTGCCTTACAGAAGTTTAGCAGTTTTATGAGGTTCCATTTGTTGATTCCTGATTTTAGAGCATATGCCATTGTTGTTTTGTTCAGGTAATTTTCCCCAGTACCCATGTAATCGCGATTTGTCTCCACTTTTTCTTCTGTGAGTATGAGTGTATCTAGTTTGAGGTGGAGTTCCTTGATCCACTTGGACTTAAGTGTTGTACAGGGCGAAAAGAATGGATTGAAATGCATTCTTCTACATGCTGACATATAGTTGAAACAGCAACATTTATTGCAAATGCTATCTTTTATCCAGTGGATGATTTTAGTTCCTTTGTCAAAGATCAAGTGACCATAGGTGTTTGGGTTCATTTCTGGGTCTTCAATTCTATTCCATTGGTCTATCTGTCTGTCTCTGTACCAATACCATGCAGTTTTTATCACTATTGCTCTGTAATACTGCTTGAGTTCAGGGATAGTGATTCCCCCTGAAGTCCTTTTATTGTTGAGGATTGTTTTCATTATCATAGGATTTTTGTTAATCCAAATGAATTTTCAAATTGCTCTTTCTAACTCTATGAAGAATTGAATTGGAATTTTGATGGGGATTGCACTGAATCTATAGATTGCTTTTGGCAAAATGGCCATTTTTACTATATTAATCCTGTGAATCCATGAGCATGGGAAGTCTTTCCATCTTCTGAGATCTTTCTTCTTCAATTGCTTTCTTCAGAGACATGAAATTCTAGTCATACAGATCTTTCCCTTGCTTAGTTAGAGTCACACTGATGTATTTTATATTATTTGCCACTATTGTGAGGGGTGTCATTTCCCTGATTTCTTTCTCAGCCTGTTTATCCTTTGACTAGAGGAAGGCTGCTGATTTGTTTGAGTTAATTTTATACCCTGCCACTTTGCTGAAGTTCTTTATCAGGCTTAGTAGTTCTCTGGTGAAACTTTTGGTGTCACTTAAGTATACTATCATATCAGATGCAAATAATGATATTTTGATTCCTTCCTTTTCAATCTGTATCCCTTTGACCTCCTTTTGTTGTTTGATTGTTCTGGCTAGGACTTCGAGTACTATATTTAATAAGTAGGGAAAGAGTGTGCCTACAATCTTGTCTAGCTCCTGATTTTAGTGGGATTGCTTCACGTTTCTCTCCATTTAGTTTAGTGTTAACTACTGGTTTGCTGTATATTGCTTTTACTATGTTTATGTATGGGCCTTGCATTCCTGATCTTTCTAGGCCTTTTTTCATGAACGGGAGTTGAATTTTGTCAAATGCTTTCTCAACATCTAATGAAATGAACATGGGTTTTTTCTTTGATTTTATTTATAGAGTGTATTACATTGATGGACTTCTGTATATTGAAACATCCCTGCATCCATGGGATGAAGCCTACTTGATCAGGATGAATGATACTTTTGGTCTGTTCTTGGATTCGGTTTGAACAAATATTATTGAGTATTTTGTGTCAGTATTCATAAGGGAAATCGGTCTGAAGTTCTTGTTGTTTGTTGAGTCTTTGTGTGGTTTAGGTGTAATCATAATTGTGGCTTCATAGACGGAATTTGGTAGTGCTCTGTCTGTTTCTATTTTGTGGAATAGTTTAGACAGAATTGGTATGAGGTCTTCTATGAAGGTCTGGTAGAATTCTGCACTAAACCTATATGGTCCTGGACTCTTTTAGGTTGGGAGACTTAATAACTGCTTCTATTTCTTTAAGAGTTTTGGCATTGTTTAGATGGTTTATCCGATCCTGATTTAACTTTGGTACCCGGTATTTGTTTAGAAAATTGTCCATTTCTTCCAGATTTTCCAGTTTTGTTGAATATACTCTTTCATTGTAGCATCTGATGTTTTTTTTTTGAATTTCCTCAGATTCTATTGTTATGCCTCCCTTTTCATTTCTGATTTTGTTAATTTGGATACACTCTCTATGTCCTCTGGGTAGTCTGTTTAAGGGTTTATCTATCTTGTTGATTTTTCTCAAATAACGAGTCCTTTTGTTTCTACTTCATTGATTTCAGCACTGAGTTTGATTATTTCCTGACTTCTACACCTCTTGGGTGTATTTGTTTCTTTTGTTTCTAGAGCCTTAGGGGTGTTATCAAGATGGCAATATACACTCTCACCTGTTTCTTTTTTGGAGGCACTCAGAGCTATGAGTTTTCCTCTTAGCACTGCTTTTATTGTGTCCTATAAGTTTGGGTATGTTGTGCCTACATTTTCATTAATATTTAAAAAGTCTTTAATTTCTTTATTTCTTCCTTGACCAAATTATCATTGAGTGTTGTTCAATTTCCATTCCTATGTGGGATTTCTGTTGTTTTTGTTGTTATTGAAGACCAGATTTAGTCCGTGGTTATCTGATAGGATGCTTGTGATTATCTCAGTCTTCCTGTATCTGTTGAGTCCTGTTTTGTGGCATATTATATGGTCAATTTTGGAGAAGGTAGCATGAGGTGCTGAGAAGAAAGTATATCCTTTGATTTTAGGATGAAATGTTCTATAAATATCCATTAAGTCCATTTGGTTCATAACTTCTGTTAGTTTCTCTATGCCCCTGCTTAATTTCTGTTTCCATGATCTGTCCATTGATGACAGTAGGGTGTTGAATCTCCTACTATTATTGTATGCGGTAAAATATGTGATTTGAGCTTTAGTAACATTTCTTTTATGAATGTAGGTGCCCTTGCATTTAGGGTATAGGTATTTAGGATTGAGGTGGATATTTCCTTTGATCAATATGAAATGTCCTTCCTTATCTTTTTTGAGGACATTTGGTTCATTTTCATTTTATCTGATATTAGAGTGGCTACTCCAGCTTGTTTCTTCTGGCCATTTGCTTGGAAATTTATTCTACTGGCTTTTACTCTGAGGTAGTGTCTGTCTTTATCTCTGAGGTGTGTTTCCTTTATGCTACAAAATGATGGGTCATCTTTACACATACAGTCTGTTAGTCTATGTCTTTTTATTGGTCCCTGATTGTTCCTAGGTCCCTGTGCCCAGGGGCCACAGATGGCACCAGGCAATTTCCTCTTGGGTCAGGAATGTGGGGAGAAAATATTTTTCCCCTCTGAGTTCTCAGGAGTGTCTGCTGAAAGTCCTGCTCCCTCCCACATGGGATTTTGGTGCCGGGAGCCATGTGACTGGTTCAGTTCAGTTTTGGGAGCAGGTAGAAACCAGCAGGTTCCTGCTGCTGACTGCTCCTATATTCCTTTATCCAGAGGCACTATGCAGTTTCTTCTTTGGCCAGGTATGTGGGCAGAAGTTGGTAGAAGTGGTGGTCTGTCCTGAGGTCTTAGGATTGTCTACACTTCTTGGAGTTTAGCTCTTCCCCCCACGAGATTTGCGTCACATCATTTAATTTTTATTTACAGTTGTATACATACATGACAGTTTTCATCATTCATCAGTTAAGGGACATTGACGTTGACTCCATATTCTAAAAATAATGGATAGAGAATGAATATGGCTGATCAATTATCTATATTGAGTCCTTTGAGCATATGCCAAGGAGTGGGATAGACTTGTCATATGAGATATTTAATTTTTTCTTTTGGAGGTTTCTCCATATTGAGTTTTTGAGGGGTTGCACCAGTTTTCAATGGTTAACACCAATACATGTTGTTAGCTGTTTACTCTTTTCTTTCTTATTTTGCTTTTGTTTGTTTGTTTAAGACAGGGTTTTTCTATGTAGTACTAGCTGTCCTATATACACTCTATATACACACGAGGGTGATCCAAAACTCAGAGATCATCCTGTCTTTGTTTCTCCAGTGTTGGGATTGAAAGCATGCACCACAACACTCAAGAGTCAGTTGTTTTCTTCACCAAATCCATTCTAACTGGAATTAAGATTAACAGTTAGGAAATGAGACATCACAAAACAAAAATATTTTTTAAATTTTGTGGATTTCATCTGCAGATACGTTGTATTTGTATTATTTACCTCAATTGAGCAAGCTTTAGATCCAACTAGAAAATTGTTGGTTACCTCTAATATTTAGGTGTCAGTCATATCCTGTGTGGGTTTCCTGAGAGTTTGGTCACAGTTATGGCTCCCAATCTTTTCAGCTATGACTTTTGTTAACTTTTCTTTGTCAGCAGCTCCTATAGTATTTTCCAATATTATGAGGGTCATCTCTCAGGGAGGAGGTTACTTGGACAGTACCAACTATTTTTAGGGCTCATGACTGAAGTGTATAGTGTGTTCACAATAGCATCTTTTTTTTTTGTTTGTTTTATTGTTTCGTTGCTTTGTTTTTTTTATTTTTTTTTATTAACTTGAGTATTTCTTATATACATTTCAAGTGTTACTCCCTTTCCCGGTTTCTGGGCAAACATCCCCCTCCCCCCTCCGCTTCCTTATGGGTATCCCACTCCCAACCCTTCCCCCATTGCCGCCCTCCCCCCATAGTCTAGTTCACTGGGGGTTCAGTCTTAGCAGGACCCAGGGCTTCCCCTTCCACTGGTGCTCTTACTAGGATATTCATTGCTACCTATGGGGTCAGAGTCCAGGGTCAGTCCATGTATAGTATTTAGGTAGTGGTTTAGTCCCTGGAAGCTCTGGTTGCTTGACATTGTTGTACTTTTGGGGTCTCGAGCCCCTTCAAGCTCTTCCAGTTCTTTCTCTGATTCCTTCAACGGGGGAGCTATTCTCAGTTCAGTGGTTTGCTGCTGGCATTCGCCTCTGTATTTGCTGTATTCTGGCTGTGTCTCTCAGGAGTGATCTACATCCCGCTCCTGTCGGTCTGCACTTCTTTGCTTCATCCATCTTGGCCAATTGGTGGCTGTATATGTATGGGCCACCTGTGGGGCAGGCTCTGAATGGGTGTTCCTTCAGTCTCTGTTTTAATCTTTGCCTCTCCATTCCCAGCCAAGGGTATTCTTTTTCCTCATTTAAAGAAGGAGTGAAGCATTCACATTTTGATCATCCGTCTTGAGTTTCGTTTGTTCTAGGGATCTAGGGTAATTCAAGCATTTGGGCTAATAGCCACTTATCAATGAGTGCATACCATGTATGTCTTTCTGTGATTGGGTTAGCTCACTCAGGATGATATTTTCCAGTTCCAACCATTTGCCTACGAATTTCATAAAGTCGTTATTGATAGCTGAGTAATATTCCATTGTGTAGATGTACCACATTTTCTGTATCCATTCCTCTGTTGAAGGACATCTGGGTTCTTTCCATTTTGTGGGTATTATAAATAAGGCTGCGATGAACATAGTGGAGCACGTGTCTCTTTTATATGTTGAGGCATCTTTTGGGTATATGCCCAAGAGAGGTATAGCTGGATCCTCAGGCAGTTCAATGTCCAATTTTCTGAGGAACCTCCAGACTGATTTCCAGAATGGTTTTACCAGTCTGCAATCCCACCAACAATGGAGGAGTGTTCCTCTTTCTCCACATCCTCGCCAGCATCTGCTGTCACCTGAGTTTTTGATCTTAGCCATTCTCACTGGTGTGAGGTGAAATCTCAGGGTTGTTTTGATTTGCATTTCCCTTATGACTAAAGATGTTAAACATTTCTTTAGGTGTTTCTCAGCCATTCGGCATTCCTCAGCTGTGAATTCTTTGTTTAGCTCTGAACCCCATTTTTTAATAGGGTTATTTGTTTCCCTGCGGTTTAACTTCTTGAGTTCTTTGTATATTTTGGATATAAGGCCTCTATCTGTTGTAGGATTGGTAAAGATCTTTTGCCAATCTGTTAGTTGCCGTTTTGTCCTAACAACAGTGTCCTTTGCCTTACAGAAGCTTTGCAGTTTTATGAGATCCCATTTGTTGATACTTGATCTTAGAACATAAGCCATTGGTGTTTTGTTCAGGAAATTTTTTCCAGTGCCCATGTGTTCCAGATGCTTCCCTAGTTTTTCTTCTATTAGTTTGTTTGTGTCTGGTTTGATGTGGAGGTCCTTGATCCACTTGGACTTAAGCTTTGTACAGGGTGATAAGCATGGATCGATCTGCATTCTTCTACATGTTGCCCTCCAGTTGAACCAGCACCATTTGCTGAAAATGCTATCTTTTTTCCATTGGATGGTTTTGGCTCCTTTGTCAAAAATCAAGTGACCATAGGTGTGTGCGTTCATTTCTGGGTCTTCAATTCTATTCCATTGGTCTATCTGTCTGTCTCTGTACCAATACCATGCAGTTTTTATCACTATTGCTCTGTAATACTGCTTGAGTTCAGGGATAGTGATTCCCCCTGAAGTCCTTTTATTGTTGAGGATAGCTTTAGCTATCCTGGGTTTTTTGTTATTCCAGATGAATTTGCAAATTGTTCTGTCTACCTCTTTGAAGAATTGGATTGGTATTTTGATGGGGATTGCATTGAATCTGTAGATTGCTTTTGGTAAAATGGCCATTTTTACTAAATTAATCCTGCCAATCCATGAGCATGGGAGATCTTTCCATCTTCTGATGTCTTCTTCAATTTCTTTCCTCAGTGTCTTGAAGTTCTTATTGTACAGATCTTTTACTTGCTTGGTTAAAGTCACACTGAGGTACTTTATATTATTTGGGTCTATTATAAAGGGTGTCGTTTCTCTAATTTCTTTCTCGGCTTGTTTCTCTTTTGTATAGAGGAAGGAAACTGATTTATTTGAACTAATTTTATACCCAGCCACTTTGCTGAAGTTGTTTATCAGCTTTAGTAGTTCTCTGGTGGAACTTTTGGGATCACTTAAATATACTATCATGTCATCTGCAAATAGTGATATTTTGACCTCTTCTTTTCCGATCTGTATCCCTTTGATCTCCTTTTGTTGTCTGATTGCTCTGGCTAGAACTTCAAGAACTATATTGAATAAGTAGGGAGAGAGTGGGCAGCCTTGTCTAGTCCCTGATTTTAGTGGGATTGCTTCAAGTTTCTCTCCATTTAGTTTAATGTTAGCAACTGGTTTGCTGTATATGGCTTTTACTATGTTTAGGTATGGGCCTTGAATTCCTATTCTTTCCAGGACTTTTATCATGAAGGGGTGTTGAATTTTGTCAAATGCTTTCTCAGCATCTAATGAAATGATCATGTGGTTCTGTTCTTTCAGTTTGTTTATATAATGGATCACGTTGATGGATTTCCGTATATTAAACCATCCCTGCATGCCTGGGATGAAGCCTACTTGATCATGGTGGATGATTGTTTTGATGTGCTCTTGAATTCGGTTTGCCAGAATTTTATTGAATATTTTTGCGTCGATATTCATAAGGGAAATTGGTCTGAAGTTCTCTTTCTTTGTTGTGTCTTTGTGTGGTTTAGGTATAAGAGTAATTGTGGCTTCGTAGAAGGAATTCGGTAGTGCTCCATCTGTTTCAATTTGGTGGAATAGTTTGGATAATATTGTTATGAGGTCTTCTATGAAGGTTTGATAGAATTCTGCACTAAACCCGTCTGGACTTGGGCTCTTTTTGGTTGGGAGACCTTTAATGACTGCTTCTATTTCCTTAGGAGTTATGGGGTTGTTTAACTGGTTTATCTATTCCTGATTTAACTTCGATACCTGGTATCTGTCTAGGAAATTGCCCATTTCCTGAAGATTTTCAAGTTTTGTTGAATATAGGTTTTTATAGTAAGATCTGATGATTTTTTGAATTTCCTCTGAATCTGTAGTTATGTCTCCCTTTTCATTTCTGATTTTGTTAATTTGGATGCACTCTCTGTGTCCTCTCGTTAGTCTGGCTAAGGGTTTATCTATCTTTTTGATTTTCTCAAGAACCAACTTTTGGTTCTGTTGATTCTTCCTATGGTCCTTTTTGTTTCTACTTGGTTGATTTCAGCTCTGAGTTTGATTATTTCCTGCCTTCTACTCCTCCTGGGTGTATTTGCTTCTTTTTGTTCTAGAGCTTTTAGGTGTGCTGTCAAGCTGCTGACATATGTTCTTTCCTGTTTCTTTCTGCAGGCACTCAGCGCTATGAGTTTTCCTCTTAGCACAGCTTTCATTGTGTCCCATAAGTTTGGGTATGTTGTATCTTCATTTTCATTAAATTCTAAAAAGTTTTTAATTTCTTTCTTTATTTCTTCCTTGACCAGGTTATCATTGAGTATAGCATTGTTCAATTTCCACGTATATGTGGGCATTCATCCCTTATTGTTATTGAAGACCAGTTTCAGGCCGCGGTGGTCCGATAGCAACCATGGGATTATTTCTATCTTTCTGTACCTGTTGAGGCCCGTTTTTTGACCAATTATATGGTAAATTTTGGAGAAAGTACCATGAGGAGCTGAGAAGAAGGTATATCCTTTTGCTTTAGGATAGAATGTTCTATAAATATCCGTTAAGTCCATTTGGCTCATGACTTCTCTTAGTCTGTCGACATCACTGTTTAATTTCTGTTTCCATGATCTGTCCAATGACGAGAGTGGTGTGTTGAAATCTCCCACTATTATTGTGCGAGGTGCAATGTGTGCTTTGAGCTTTAGTAAGGTTTCTTTTACGTATGTAGGTGCCCTTGTATTTGGGGCATAGATATTTAGGATTGAGAGTTCATCTTGGTGGATTTTTCCTTTGATGAATATGAAGTGTCCTTCCTTATCTTTTTTGATGACTTTTAGTTGGAACTTGATTTTATTTGATATTAGAATGGCTACTCCAGCTTGCTTCTTCTGACCATTTGCTTGGAAAGTTGTTTTCCAGCCTTTCACTCTGAGGTAGTGTCTGTCTTTGTCTCTGAGGTGTGTTTCCTGTAGGCAGCAGAATGCACAGTCCTCGTTGTGTATCCAGTTTGTTAATCTATGTCTTTTTATTGGGGAGTTGAGGCCATTGATATTGAGAGATATTAAGGAATAGTGATTATTGCTTCCCGTTATATTCATATTTGGATGTGAGGTTATGTTTGTGTGCTTTCATTCTCTTTGTTTTGTTGCCAAGACGATTAGTTTCTTGCTTCTTCTAGGGTATAGCTTGCCTCCTTATGTTGGGCTTTACCATTTATTATCCTTTGTAGTGCTGGATTTGTGGAAAGATATTGTGTAAATTTGGTTTTGTCATGGAATATCTTGGTTTCTCCATCAATGTTACTTGAGAGTTTTGCTGGATACAGTAACCTGGGCTGGCATTTGTGTTCTCTTAGGGTCTGTATGACATCAGTCCAGGATCTTCTGGCCTTCATAGTTTCTGGCGAGAAGTCTGGTGTGATTCTGATAGGTCTGCCTTTATATGTTACTTGACCTTTTTCCCTTACTGCTTTTAATATTCTTTCTTTATTTTGTGCGTTTGGTGTTTTGACTATTATGTGACGGGAGGTGTTTCTTTTCTGGTCCAATCTATTTGGAGTTCTGTAGGCTTCTTGTATGTCTATGGGTATCTCTTTTTTTAGGTTAGGGAAGTTTTCTTCTATGATTTTGTTGAAGATATTTACTGGTCCTTTGAGCTGGGAGTCTTCACTCTCTTCTATACCTATTATCCTTAGGTTTGATCTTCTCATTGTGTCCTGGATTTCCTGTATGTTTTGGACCAGTAGCTTTTTCCACTTTACATTATCTTTGACAGTTGAGTCAATGATTTCTATGGAATCTTCTGCTCCTGAGATTCTCTCTTCCATCTCTTGTATTCTGTTGGTGAAGCTTGTATCTACAGCTCCTTGTCTCTTCTTTTGGTTTTCTATATCCAAGGTTGTTTCCATGTGTTCTTTCTTGATTGCTTCTATTTCCATTTTTAATTCCTTCAACTCTTTGATTGTGTTTTCCTGGAATTCTTTCAGGGATTTTTGTGTCTCCTCTCTATGGGCTTCTACTTGTTTATTTTTGTTTTCCTGGAATTCTTTCAGGGATTTTTGTGTCTCCTCTCTATGGGCTTCTACTTGTTTATTTATGTTTTCCTGGAATTCTTTCAGGGATTTTTGCGATTCTTTCAGGCATTTTTGCGATTCCTCTCTGTAGGCTTCTACTTGTTCTCTAAGGGAGTTCTTCACGTCTTTCTTGAAGTCCTCCAGCATCATGATCAAAAATGATTTTGAAACTAGATCTTGCTTTTCTGGTGTGTTTGGATATTCCATGTTTGTTTTGATGGGAGAATTGGGCTCCGATTGTGCCATGTAGTCTTGGTTTCTGTTGCTTGGGTTCCTGCGCTTGCCTCTTGCCATCAGATTATCTCTAGTGTTACTTTGTTCTGCTATTTCTGACAGTGGCTAGACTGTCCTATAAGCCTGTGTGTCAGGAGTGCTGTAGACCTGTTTTCCTCTCTTTCAGTCAGTTATGGGGACAGAGTGTTCTGCTTTCCGGCATGTGGTTTTTCCTCTCTACAGGTCTTCTGCTGTTCCTGTGGGCCTGTGTCTTGAGTTCACCAGGCAGCTTTCTTGCAGCAGAAAAGTTGGTCTTACCTGTGGTCCCGAGGCTCAAGTTCGCTCGTGGGGTGCTACCCACGGGCTCTCTGCAGAGGCAGCAACCAGGAAGACCTGTGCCGCAGTTTCCGGGAGCTTCAGTGCACCAGGGTTCCAGATGGTCTTTGGCTTTTTCCTCTGGCGTCCGAGATGTGTGTGCAGAGAGCAGTCTCTTCTGGTTTCCCAGGCTTGTCTGCCTCTCTGAAGGTTCAGCTTTCCCTCCCACGGGATTTGGGTGCAGAGAACTGTTTATCCAGTCTGTTTCCTTCTGGTTCTGGTAGTGTCTCAGGCACAGGGGTCCTGCCGCTCCTGGGCCCTCCCCCACGGGAGCCCAGAGGCCTTATACAGTTTCCTCTTGGGCCAGGGATGTGGGCAGGGGTGAGCAGTGTTGGTGGTCTCTTCCGCTCTGCAGCCTCAGGAGTGCCCACCTGACCAGGCGGTTGGGTCTCTCTCTCACAGGGTCTGGGGGCAGAGAGCTGCTACGGGCCCACAATAGCATCTTACGTTCAAATTCTGCAGGCAACTGACAACAATGGCAATATTCTACAATTTTTGATGGACATCTGGTTGTGAAATATGTAAAATGGCTTTGATTATTTGGCTTCCTGCTTTTTTGTTTGTTATTTTAAAGCAAACGCTTTACTGTGTAGCTGCGACTGGCATGAAGCTCAGATTTCTCCTGACTCAGCTTTTCAGTTGCTTGGCTTTCTTCTGCAACTGATATTATAGATTCTATTTTTTCTTTTGCTGTGATAAAATACCCTGACAAATGCAACTTTAATGAAACATGGATGTATTCCTTTTAAGAGTCCAAGTTATACTCCACTCTTGAGTAAAACTCAACCCAGAAACTTGAATCAGCTAGTCACATCACTGTCAGTAACAGACAAAGAGTGCAAGATGGCATATCTGCTACTCAGCTTATATTCTATAATTTTTATAGCTCAACAGTCTAAGACAGAAAATTGTTCAACCCATTTCAGTCTGGGTCTTCTAACATCAATCAATTAAAAGAAAGCAATCCCCCCATAGACATCGGTACAGACAGACCTGATCAGACAATTCTTCATTAAGGATTTCTCCCCTGGTGACTGTAGTGTGGGTCCAAGTGACAATTAAAACCATCACATTACCCTATTTACTCTAGTCTCATTCTTGATTCTTGACTACACTCACTCCTGGAAAGAATATAGGTAGTTACTCAGAAGCAGAGGAAGCCTATTGATTCTCTAATGTACAACTTTCAATCAAAGGAATTCATCAGATAACAGTGGGGCCTACATGGTTGGAATTGCAATAAAGAGGATTAAAATGAAATTGAAGAGCTAGATCCCAGGACATTTGTTGCTAGATAGCATCCCCGAAGGCATGTGGTTGCTTGACCAAGACCAGCATAATGGCACTATCAATTGATAGGCAAATGTGAATAGAGGAAATTCTACATGCTTCCATGTTTAAATAGCTACAGGTGGCTAGTAGCAGGAGAGAGAGAAAATGAAAGAGATAGATAGAAAAGATAGATAGATAGATGATAGATAGATAGATAGATAGATAGATAGATAGATAGGGAGAGGGAGACAGAGAGACAATGACAGAAAGAAAGAGAGAGATGGTGAGAGAAAGCGAGACAGACACAAAAAGAGAAACGTGTAGAGAAACAGAGAAATAATGAGTACAAATTAACTATTTTCAGGGACTAGATACCACATAAAATGTCCAACACCATTTGGTTAGAACTAGACCCATATACATATGAACAGTGATAAATTGATTCACCTTCGTTCATACACATATGTGCATATATATGTATGTCTAGGTATATATGAAGGTATAGATATAGGTAAATGCATCTGAATGATGCATATATACATATAAAACAGTAATTAAAGGAGCAACCACTATTTAAGAAGTCATAGGTGGAGTTAGATGCAGGGATGGAGAGGAAGGAGTGAGAATAATATATAGTTCTCATGTATTCAGTTCTCAAAATAAAACTAAAAAAATTAATTTTTAAATAAAAATAAACAAAAAAGCACTAAATAAAATGATTTTACAAAGTGATAGTAATGACAAAGAATATATCCAGTCTAATTCAGTAATATCACAGTAGAGCAATTATTTCTGTATTGCATATCAAATGGCTTATTTTGATAACCATGGTTGTACAACAGCTCTAAAATTATCCATATGTATTTGTATTCTGTGTTTTCCATGAACTGGAGACATGGTTGGTTGAAGTAATACCTTACTCATCGTGCCAGATGGTATGTGTAAGTAGAGAAAGAAGCATACATCATCTTTTCACCTTCTACTTCCTTGAAATCATTCTTATATATCTGCTTTTATGTCTAATTATTTTACATACCTTACAGAAAATAATCATGAGGTACTTATCTGTTTGTTTCTGGCTTATTTCACTTAGTGTAATCTTAAAGTACTTCAATGTTGTCACAAATGCCAGTATTTCATCCTTTTCTTAAGTTGAATAACATTCAATTGTGTAATGTAGAGTATATTTCCATTATCTGTTCATCTCCTAATAGTCATTTGAATTGTTTTCAATTACTTGTTTTTTTTCACATATTTATTAATTTGTTATTTCTTGTTTTGTGCATGAATAAAATGAGGCACAGGAAATTTAGAAACTTCCTAAGCCATCAATAAACTATATAAACTAAATATGTCTGATGCTAAAGTCATTTTTGTAAGTTCAAGATTATAAAAAGATACTATAAAT
Organism: Rattus norvegicus; assembly: GCF_021556685.1. Classification (NCBI taxonomy): domain Eukaryota; kingdom Metazoa; phylum Chordata; class Mammalia; order Rodentia; family Muridae; genus Rattus; species Rattus norvegicus. The sequence goes on along the minus strand of NC_141554.1, from coordinate 153,124,092 downwards.
AAATAGACTTTTGCTTACATAACAAACAATCTCATCTTCCTTAAATTTCTTTAAAATATCACAAAAATATTTTGTGGACTGTCTACCATTTTAATTATTTATTAAAAAATCAAAATGTCTTATGTTTTAAATGCAGTTGAAAAATATTAGTCAAATTATACTATCAAAGTGACATGATTCACGATTTGATCTTAATGGAAAATATATCCAAATTGCATAATCTGAGGTTTCACAATGTATCAGAAGGGAAACAGTTCAAAATACTACTGAAACAATAAGCAATGATGCTGTAAATGGGTCAGAAGGCATCAAATTCACAGTAGAAACTTCATGAAAAACATGAAAAAAATCACAATTTTCATTGGCATTTTATATAATTCTGAGTTACATTTCTCCATATGTTAAATTCATGTATGCGTATTAGCTGAGAAAAAGTAAGTATTTTTATATTATTTATATTTTTTACTTGTTTACGTTCAAACAAATATAATCAAGAGTGGGTTAATTATGAAATTATTTAAAATTTTAAAACTGTTCTCCATTAGGAGAAAAATGTGATTGAATCTATAATATGATTTTGTATTGTTGGTTTACATACCAAGCTGTTGGTATGTAAAAGTGAAACATTATTGTATTGAATGTTTATATATTGATTATAGCTCGACCTTAACTATTTGTCATTTAGTTTTATGCTACCACCCACTGTGATTTAATTTATGGTTAAGGGACTAGCTTTAATTTTTTTTATAAACCCCATTCTGCAGAGTTTCAGAAATAAGCAGTCAAATCTCTTGAGTGTTACCAGATATTTTAGTTTACATATATATGTATACTGTTATTTTATTTCTATAATGTAGCTCCAATTCACAACTATAAACTTGTTTTTTATTGGTGGATGCAGTTCTCATAAGAAATCATTTTTTAAAATATTTTTATTGGATATTTCTTGATTTACATTTCAAATGTTATTCCCTTTTCACAGGTTCCTGTCTATAATAAGAAACCATTGTAAAGACTATCAATAAGGAGGAAAGTTGCAACACACAGGAAAGTTATTAAATCCAATTACACTTCTACCATCAATAAATAAATAAATAAATAAACAAACAAACAAAGCATATTCTGCTTTGTGATATATATAGGTAGGATATAAAATGCTTATAGAATTGAATTAAAAATGTTTGTAAGTGGTCAATACTGTAAAGCATATGCTTAATAAATAAAGCCCAAAATAGAAGATATCAATTATGAGACAAGGCCCATAAATTTAGAAAGCCTGAATGTCAGAAAGAAAGCCCACTTTATATGCAATATACTTCTTCATGAAAATACTGCTTTTTGGCAACAGAAATATTATTGCCTCTATTTTGTACACCTTTAAATGTTGGCAAACATTTTTGTTTCCAGATAATTCTCTACACAATAAAACTAAGTGAGATAATATATGGATTGTTCATCTGCACTTGCTACATGTTGAAAAGAATAAAGACACAAATAGAAATGAGTGTATTATGAGTAATAGGAATAAAGGGAGATAAAGAGTTTGATATATTCACTGTAGCCCATGGATTGAATACTGCTCACTTCCCAAAAGAACATTCCTACCCAGATTCTCATTTGTTAATAAGATCTTTGCAGTTGTGATTAAGATTCCTCATATGGCATTATCTTAGATTATGGAATGTTACAAGAGAGAAAGTTTTGGGTACAGTTACATAAATAAGAAAGTTTTGTGAAAGCAGAAGCAAAAATTGGAGTGATACACACCCAAGCCATGGAACAGGATTGCTGGAAACAAGCAGTATCTGAAACTTCAACTACACTTTTCAGAGACTACACCCCTACTTAGAATTTTATTTAGAAATCTAGTTTTTAGATCTCTGAGAGAATAATTGTGTGTGTGTGTGTGTGTGTGTGTGTTGTGCACACGCTATGATACTCTGTTATGATGTTTCAATACTTTAATTTTAAAGAACTAAGTGAATCAGTTCAGTTTTTTTTTCAAATACACACTGACCAATGAATAGAAATTATTCTGGAATATCTAACTAGTATATATTATTGAATTATCCCATGACTGGTGTGAGCCCTGGCTTCAGATGTGAAGTTCATATCAGAAGTTATCATCAACTATGATCAAACTCTTCCTGTGCAATACCATTGGTTGTTCTATTGAATAGGTTTGGTAAAATGTATTGTACTTCTTCCATGAATCCAGTGCTGGGTGGAAATGAGAACAGATATTACAGAAAAAGAGTAATAATTCAGAGTCAGAATCATAGAAAATACATTACATATTAGAAATCAAACCTGGGAGACTAGGGATATTGTTTAATGCTGCAGCACTTGATCAGCATTACCAAGACTTTTTTTTCATCTTCAATACAACAAAAGTATATATAAAGACAAACAACAACAATAACAAAAGTTTGAACTGAAGGATATCACTTGTGTTATTTTGGCTTTATTTTAATCACATGTGAAGTGGAATTAGTTTTATGTGCAGGATAAAGCAGTATGCCAATATGCCTTGCATTTCTTTATACATTTACTTATATTTTGCACCACCAAACACATCACTTTAAACATATGTCATATTAATTTTGGACAATTATAGAAAATTCAATTTTCCCAAGAAGTAAAACATCAGGGGATTCATTATTTTTGAAAAAAAATCATACTGAGTTTCAGATATATGGCACTAAAAACTGAAAGGCAGATACTCCACACCAACAACTATTATTTTTCAGTCACTATTAGCTCAGAATGGATTCTAATAATATTAATTCTGAGTGCCTAGCAGATTTTCTACCCATTAGAAAAATATTATATATATATATATATATATATATATATATATATATATATATATATATATATATATATATATACACACACACACACACACACATTTGTGGCAATTGCAACTTCTTTTCTGAAAGAGAATGTAATGCATGAATTTCTACTTAGTACATAATTAGCAAAATAAGTAAGGGTCACTATATGACAATGATAAATACTGTGGAAGAAAAGAATTGTATCCTCAGCCATGCTACACTGATTACTAAAGACTGATTAAACACATGATTAACAGAGGGAAATCATGCTATTTTATTTAAGTATTGTGTGACCTGAGAACATTCAGAAATGAGGACCCAAGGGACCATGGAACCCTGTGAATTTTTATGTTCACGATGGATGGAAAAAGAAGTACCTTGGGATAAAGGAAGTGTTCAGACATAAACTAGATGGATATGAGGGATTTTAGGTGTTTTTGTTCTTAATCTTCTGTGGGTGTTGGAATCTTTCATGCGATGTATGATTCTTTCCTCAGGATATAAGAAAGGTGGTCTTAAATGAACATCTTATGATGTGCCTGAGATGTAGATGAGAGGTCAGACAGATATTGCTTCTGTACTTCTTTCAAAGGTCAGAACATTTGGGATAGTGTATCCATGTACCTTATTATCACTCTGAGGATTTATTAAAATATTTTATGTGGATTTTGCTTCTGAAAGTTAAATTCTCATCGTGGGTATGTAGTTACCATGAATCATTTTCTTTTCTGTATCATCTTGAGAATTAGTACAACTATCTCCTGAAGTGATACATGTATTTGACACATTATTGAAACAGGACACTTTGGGGATGTTAACAAATTGGCTTCAATAGGAGAAAGCTAAAGATAGAATGTTCTGCCTTCTTTACCCTTCTATGTCAATTTATATGTCATGATTCACTTCTTTGAATTTAATAAATACATCATTAGAATCATTTCTTGACTCATTAGCCCTGACAGTAGATTCATATTTCAGAAGAGGATGGAACAAGAGAAGAGTTTACCTTTTAAAGGCTATTGTATTTCCTGATTAATCCCATTGAACTTGATCATTCTCTGAGAATAACATTGAAGAAGGTCTTACTAATTTTCTTCTAATCATATTAGGTGATTGGGGAATTTTTCCACTAAAAATAGAGTAAAGTAACAAACTTTTATAAGAGAGACAGAAATGGGGCCAATTTTCTTTTAAAACTCAGTATTGCCATTGGAAAGATTAAGAAGCACTAGTAGGCCAAACATAAATGAAGACAAAGGTGGAGATGGGCACTGTGTTACTAAACTATTTCTTTATGAATCTTGGATTTTAAAGACAAGTCTGTGAAACTGAAGTTGAGTAATATTAAAAAATGTATTGACACAGACACAAGATGAAACTAGAACCTTGTTGGCCTCTACTGGGATTTACAAGGATAAGGAATAGATTCCTGGTTTGTGCAATTAGGGTGATAGCCTCTTTGGCTTTTGAGGTTGAACTTATTCTCTCAGGAAAACATAAATATTTCTCATACGAGAAATAACACCAAAATAGCTATTATCAAATAGGAGCTCTAAAAGATTTACTACCAATTTTGGTATTAAGTTACTGTTAGGAATAAAGTTAAAGCCAAATTTTGTAAACCACATGGTAACAATGAATCATGAGATTCCTGTTACACGAGAAACAACACTATTAATGTCTAACTTTAGATAATACATTTTTAATGGAAAGAACATAAAATCATCATGCTTTCAATATGCAACTGCAATAAAATGTAAATATAAACCAAGTTAGCTTAATTTTTAATCACTTAGCATACAGATCTTTTTGTCTATAAAGATATTTCTAGAGATATTTAAATGAAGTGGAAAAACTTATATGTGGTCAGGGCCTGTTCTCTAGATTGGGTTCCAGTCTGAGTAAAATGGAGACAGGAAGGTGAGTACCAGCATTCATTTCTATGTGTGCGCTGCCTATTGAATGTGAAAATCCCCCACACACTTCTTGCAGTATAACTTCCTACCATTATGAACCATATTCTCAAACTGTGAGACACAGTAAATACTTCTGTTGGCAAATGTCTTTTTATCAGCTGTTTGCCATGGTGGGAAGAGAAGTGATATTACTATAATATGTAAATCAATAAAGAATGAATTCTGAACTGGAGAAAACAATGTCTTTATTGTAATTAAATATCTATGGCTCTGTTAAAATAACATTTTAGAGAAAAATTATTGTGTTTTATTACAACATTTATTACCTAGTGCTTCATATATACAACTGAGCTATATCTCTAGTACAAATCTTTTATGTTTATTATCCTTCAACTGATCAGCTCTTCTACAATAATGCATGTGTTTTAAGAGTTGTGTATCTTTATTTTTGTATTTTGGTGTTTTCCCTGCATGTTTCCACACCATGTACATGCAGTATTGCCAGAGGCTAGCAAACGGCATCAAATCCTTTGGAAGTGGTGTTACAGATAGCCAGAATTTAATCTTGGTCCTTGGAAAGAGCAGTATGTATGTAATGTAATGTATGTATGTATGTATGTATGTATGTATGTATGTATGTATGTATGTATGTATTTACATCCCAAATGTTACTCCCAGGTCCACCTTCCAGAGTTTTTCAGCCCCTCCCCCCTTCGCCTCTGAGACAGCGCCCCCCCATGCCCCTTCCCTGGCACATCAAGTCTCTACAGGATTAGGCACATCCTCTTCCACTGAGGCCAGACCAGGCAGTCCTCTGCTACTTATGTGCCTCAGAGCAGGTCCTGTATGTACAATAGCAGTATTTTAAGTGCTGAGCCATCTCTTCAGTCTGGTGGAATAAGTTTAAATTTCCTATAAATGAACTTTTTAAAGAAATCAGCAAAACCTTAGAAATGATAATCATCATATTATTTATCTCCTGACATTGTCAAAAAATACTGTAAATTGAGCGAGTGAAAACCTGAGTGAATATGTATTGCTTGATGAGAGCATGGCCATATGAGAATGCAAAACATTTCCCAGTGAGGCTCAAAGGGATTGCAAAGCTTTCTAGGGATCTGAGGAATGCAAATCGTGATAGGATGAATTGAAGTGTTGAAAGTATGTGAAGAAAAGGTTCACAGTAGCCTTACCTTCTCAATGTTTATTATATCCAGAGACCTCTCTCTTATAGAGACTGTTCCCTCCAAGAGTAGCTAAACCTGCCTCTTGTTTGTCAATATGTAGTAACTAGTAACTGCCCCTTCTTGTTCATTTGGATACAATAATTTTGCCTTCCTGTACAACTGTACATAATAAACATTATAATCATCCAGAGTGATCTGGCTTTTCCAGCCAAGAGCCCAGACCACTAGATCTCAATTTTTTTGTACATGTGCTTATCCTTTCTTCATTTCTTTGTCACCCCTAGTCAGGGTTCCAGGAACCAAGCTAAAGGTCAGGACTCAGTCCATAACATAATCACGGCCTCTTTTTGCATTAATTGTTGGTACATGTATATGTGTATATCACTTTTGGATTTTAACGAGCCTTCCTGGAGGATGGAATATTTGATATAAATCTCCCTTTATATTGTAAAGTTTAGAACACCCTGAGCCTTATGGAATTTCATACAAGATAGAATATCTTATCTTAGAGAAAATTGCTACATGTATGATATATTCAAAGTTGCAAGTTGTAAATCTCTGTGCCGATTTCTTTAATGGAATAGCATAAACTGGGTAGGTAGTTTATATATTTAATTATTTACAGTTCTAAAGCTGGACATTTAAGATCAAGGAACTTGAAGATTTTATATTTATTTTGTGGTTTCTGTTTTCTTTAATGTAATGAGAAAGAAATATATTCTGGGTTCTCACTATCTGTCTATTTTGAAATAAGATCTGATAGTATCAATCCTGGGCACCATAGAACACCCAGTCCCCTTGCCTCTTCATTTTGTCTCTTCATGCTAATAGTAAAGGTTTGTATTACCATACACATCTGACTTTGGGATCTATTTATAAGGACATCGATCCCACCAAATAGACATTACCTCCCTTCATTTTATCATAATCTGAAAAATCCCATTTCCTAGCAAGTCACCAGAAGGCCTTAAGATTTCCACTTGATAATTGGAGAAGGAGCACAGATATTGAGACTATGGTAAATGAATAGATGTGACTGTCAAGGGAAAGAGGAATAGTGGGAAAAGATGTTCTCTGAAAAGGTGGTATGAATCTCTCATAGTACATGAAATAGCTAACTAATTATAACTTCATTTTTTTCCTGCTCAGTATGAAGCCTATCTTTCAAACATATTGGAGAAATATACTTATAGTTTAGTAAGGATCATAGCAGACTGAGGGTGAAGCAACTGACAGTCAAGTGTGAATATCAAATGAATACTTATATTTCAAAATCTGTGCTTGCAAAAGCACCTTAAAACGTGTTTATATACATAGCAGTTGTTTTCATTTGACTAAATGAATATTTATTACTGACTACTACCATTCATGAGCTTTCTTCATCAAATCCAAACACTGCTTGAAAACACATTTAACAGAATTTATATAATCTTTTATAGCTAGGTTTATCAAAATCTTGATGTAGAATATTTTCAACGTTTTCAGTCACTCCATGCCTACATAATTAGTAGCACCTAGTAGAAAATTGTCATTCTTCTTGCAGTCCCTGCCAAGATGACGCTTCTGAGATGAGTTTAGAAAAGATCATGCTCAATTGTTGTCTGTCAGTTTCCTGGGATATGAATTGTGAAGTGATAACATTCATGTATATTATCCCATGATGATGTCCCATGATTCTCCATCATATGCCTCCACTTATGCTATCACTAAACACACAAGAGTTAAATCTTTGGTACCAGGGCAGAGCCAAGCCAAAATTGTTACCATTTTCATATAATGCTCAAAACCACAAGTGACTTGTGAATACCACCACAATATTGTAATTAGTAGGAAATATTTCCTCGATTCTTGTATTTAACTTAAATACTGAGTTTGGGGGCAGTTATTTTTTTCCAGAGCTCTGAGAATTTTTATTGATAGATAACATAAGTGATTTAGTCCAGGAACTCTTGAAAGCTTCCTCCTAAGTCAGACATTTTACATTCCAGTTGAGCTTATTTCTGGCATCTTCCTGGGGGGATATTGATGAAGACTTCAACTCTATTAAATGATTAAATTTATATGAAATGATCCAGGCATATTGACAATATTAAAACTATGATCCTCTGAAGTCCAAGTTAAATATATGCCTATATATATATATATATGTGTGTGTGTGTGTGTGTGTGTGTGTGTGTGTGTGTGTATACAAATAGAAAGTATTACTATTCCTATACACTGTTATTAGTATTTTCATTGTTTACCAGTAGTATACTTTATAAGTATAATATGAATAAGTAGAAGTGATACACTGTAATGTTAGGATTTAAGAGTAATTATAGCGAATACTTCTGCAACATTCGGTAAAAATTAAGCTGCAGTTTTCTAGGATGGCCTTTAAAAAATATTACATTGTTCTTCTGCCCCCTTGTGGAAAGCCTAATGTAATGCAAGAAGCTGATTTTTCGGTCCCTTGGAAAAGAAGTACATTCAGTGTTTTTCCCCAAATGGTGGGTGGATAACGGGGAGGAGGGGTAGGGGAGCCCCCCTCTCAAAGAAGAAGAAGGGTATGTGGGGAGACTCTCTGTGAGAGGGATACCCGGAAGGAGGCAGCATTTTATATAAGTAAATGAATAAATTTAAAGAAATGTTTTTGCCTATAGAAACCCAAAACCTAGTTCATACACTGTCAAGGTATTTTATTACAATGCTTTACTTTTACTCAGGTTAAAATTTGTTTTTAACACCTTCTACTGAATGCTCGGGGAATTACTTCTACTGGACGCCTCAAGAATTTCAGAAGTCTACTTTCTAGACTGATGTTTCTGAAAGACTGAACAATGTAAAAGATAAAGTAGTGGGCTGTGACTCTGCAATGATTCACTTAGAGTATACATAATTTAAAAACCAGTGGTATCAAAGTTATTGCTTACATGTCTTGGTGAAATTTGTGTTTTGGTTCTAAAATACATGTTGATTTGTGAAAATACAGGAGACATCAGAAAACTCATAAATCTACTTTATTCCAAGCTATTTTTAAGTGTGTACAGATACTACAAAATTAATAAATAAATTAGTAAAAAAATGTAGAGGCAATTGTATAAATTTTTTCATTTGAATTTTTTGAGCCAAATTTTCCCATCTTAAAATCTCATATTTCTATTTTTCACATTACAGTTAATATCATCTCATTTTCATACTATGTCTAGACTTCATTCCAGATTTCTACCACTTTCTTTTCTCATTTACAGAAAAGGAGAGGAAAGCATGGAAATTTAAAGTGGTAAATATGATTTCATCTTTCCATATCTTATTCATCCATATGCATATAAATGCATATATGCATAAATTCATCCAAAACATTTCCATACACATATTAATACATGTATATGCATATAATATGATTTGCCTTTTAATATTTTTATCTCTACAACTTTCATTTTTTTAGTCATTTTTTCACTTTCCCTACCAATATCAATCTCATTCTCCTCCCAATATTCCCTCACACAGATACTTTTCCCATTCCTTTCTTCCTCTGAGATGGGGGACTCACCCCTGGGTATTACTCTACCTGGCATTGGAACCACAGGCAGAAAAGAGGTTCAGGGACAGCTCCCTTCAACTTACTATATGAAGACCAGGTTGCTCATCTTCTACATATGAGCAGGAACATTAAGTGCAGTCCAGCCCATGTATGCTCTTTGGTTGGTAGTTTGGTCTCTGAGAGTCCTAGGGTCCAGGGTAGTTGACTCTGTTCATCTTCCTGTGGAGTCTTAATTCCATTTGGGTCCCACAATCCTTCCCCCAAATCTTCCATAATACTTCCTGAGCTCCATCCACTGTTTGACTGTGGGTTTCTGCATCTGTTTCAATCAGCTGCTGGGTAGAACCTCTTAGAGGGCGGCTATGCTAGGCTCCTGTCTGCAAGCATAACATAATATCATTAATAGTGTCAGGGACTGACACTTGCCCATGGATGGGTCTCAAATTGGTCCAGGCATTGGTTGGCCATTCCTTCCATCTGTGCTCTCTATATGTCCCTCCACATCTTATAAGCAGTACACATTTTGGGTCAAAGGTTTTGGGAGTAGGTTGCTTTTCTTATCCCTCCATTGAGAGTCCTTTCTGGCTACTGGAAGTGGCCACTTCAGGTTCCATATACTCCACTATAAGGAGTCTCAACTATAGTTACCCTTATAGACACCCTGGGATCTGTTCCCTCCATCCCAGGTCTCTGACGCTTACTAGAGATGCACTTCTCCCCACAGCCACTGCCAATTAACACAAATGTCCATGTATTTTATATGTTTATATTTTAATTTAAATACAACTATAACAGTTCCATTCTTTCTGTCTCCTTTTTATAGTCCTTCCCTTGTCCACTCTCTCCAACTCTCTGCATGTTCTCCAACCCTCTGCATGTTAACCTGTTTTCACTCCCTTTCAAATACCTGGTGCCCCTTTCTTTATGATTATCATACACATAGTTATGTTAAAAAATAAATATATAAATATACCTCCTTAATAATTTCATCAATTGAATTCAGATTTAATATCAGGGATTGGAAAATCTATCAGTTGACTTATCTTAAGCACATGTACATACATGCAACACTAACTCACTAGGTTATTTATATGTATACATATTATATAATTTATGTAATAGATGTATACAGAATAAAGAAATTTAAATATATTTAAAGAAAAATCAGTCATGAATTTGAGAAAGAGTGGGACATGACATGAGAAAATATGTAGGAGGAGAAAGGGGAAAAGATGAAAAGGAAGTGGTGTGATTTCAGTACTTATATATGAAATAATACAAAAATGTTTGCTAAAATTAAAAATAAATATGTAAAGCTCATAACTATCTATTCATTTCATATACTTCGTTAAAAATTCTAAGAGGACATCAATATACAATCAGCTTTTCATGTTTATTTTTCTTTTCTAAGAAAACATTTCTTAAGAGTATACAAAATCCCATTTTAAGTAAGTAGATATTTCTAATAATTTTTAACTAGAGAAAATATATAATAATTATTGTGAAGTTTAAAAACTCAACTTAAAAGGAATATTTGGGAGCTGTGGCTTGTGGTGTGTGTGTGTGTGTGTGTGTGTGTGTGTGTGTGTGTGTGTATTTCACAGGCTATAGGAATGTATCTGCACATTTTGTTAACATTATGATATCTATTAAAATACTTAGAGTATCTCACATGAATTTTATTGTAGTTCACACAAAATAACAGAAAATATGTTGTGTATTACTTCACTATGAGTAAAATGAGTGACAAATAATTTCTGTTTTCAACCTCGCCAGGAAGTCTGGGGATTATTCATATGAACTTTGCAAATTCAGAAACTGAATTTGATATTTTATTTCTCTTAGCCACTCTCAATTATTGACTTACTAAAGTTTGGGAATTTTGTGAAAAAGTTGTAGTCATTTTATTACATGTGCATTACTATAGTTTGTGCATAAGGATATAAGAAAATAAAAATACCTTCTGGTTGCTGCCCTCACAGAGAGCTGAAACCCAGCACCAAGGAGAGACATCAGGCCTGAGACCAGAGGTAAGACCAACTTTTCTACTTCAAGTGATCTGCCTGGTGGACTCAGGACACACAAAGGCAAAATTCCTCTGGAACCGTACACTTCCAGTTTCTAGCTGGCTCCTGACCGTCGCTGATCCCGGACCACAGCTCCCTGTTCCCAAACACCATGGGAGAGAGAGCTCATCACCCAGATGTTTGGGCAATCCTCAGAGTAGAGGGAAGGAGAGACCGCCACTAATGCCCATGTTTGCCCACATCCCTGGCCCAGGAGAAAACTGTGTAGGTCCTCTGGGAACAGGAAGATAGGGGCAGTCAAGCTGTAGGAGACCTGTAGTCCAAACTGCACCCAGATCTGAAGGGACCTGGTCAAACAGCTCCCTGCACCCAAATCCTGTAGGAGGCAGAGCTAGACCTTCAGAGCAGCAGACATGCCTGGGAAACCAGAGGAGAATACTCTCTGCCACATTTTTGACTCTAGAGGAAAACACCTAGCACCATCAGGGCCCCCTGTACACAGGGGCCCAGAAGTAGGGGCAAGCACTTCTGGTTGCTGCCCTCACAGAGAGCTGAAACCCAGCCCCGAAGAGTGACTTCAGGCCCGAGACCAGAGGTAAGACCAACATTTCTGATCCAAGTGACCTGCCTGGTGGACTCACAACACATGCCCACAGGAACAGCTGAAAGCCAGTGGACAGGAATGAATACACGCCTGAAAGCAGAACACACTGTTCCCATAACTGGCTGAAAGAAAACAGGAAAACAGGTCTATAGCACTCCTGACACACAGGTCTATAGGACAGTCAAGCCAATGTCAAAAATAGCAAAGCAAGGCAACACCAGAGACAACCTGATGACTAGAGGCAAGTGCAGGAACCCAAGAAACAGAAATCAAGACTACATGGAAACATCAGAGCCCAATTCTCCTAACAAAGCAAACACTGAATATCCAAACACAACATGAAAGCAAGATCTAGATTTAAAATCACATTTGATCATGATGATGGAGGACTTGAAGAAAGACATAAAGAACTCCCTTAAAGAAAGGCAGGAAAACATGAATAAACAAGCAGAATCCTATAGAGGGGAATCACAAAAATCCCTGAAAGAATTACAGGAAAACACAAACAGGTGAAGGAATTGAAAATAGAAATAGAAACAATAAAGAAAGCACAAAGGGAGACAACACTGGATATAGAAAACCAAAGGAAGAGACAAAGAGTCATAGATACAAGCATCACCAACATAATACAAGAAATAGAAGAGAAAATCTCAGGAACAGAAGATTCCATAGAAATCATCAACATAACTGTCAAAGATAATATAAAACCGAAAAAGCTACTGGTCCAAAACATACAGGAAATCCAGGACTAAATGCGAAGATCAAACCTAAGGATAATAGGTATAGAAGAGAGTGAAGACTTCCAGCTCAAAGGACCAGTAAATATCTTCAACAAAATCATAGAAGAAAACTTCCCTAACCTAAAGAAAGAGATGCCCATAGGCATACAAGAAGCCTACATAACTCCAAATAGTTTGGACCTGAAAAGAAACTCCTCATGTCACATAATAGTCAAAACACAAAATGTACAAAACAAAGAAAGAATATTAAAAGCTGTAAGAGAAAAAGGTCAAGTCACATATAAAGGCAGACCTATCAGAATTACACCAGACTCCTCAATGGAGACTATGAAAGCCAGAGGATACAGGACAGATATCATACAGACACTAAGAGAACAGTAAAGCCAGCTCAGGTTACTGTATCCAGCAAAACTCTCAATTAACATAGATGGGGAAACCAGGATATTCCATGACAAAATCAAATTACATAATATCTTTCTACAAATCCAGCCCTACAATAGATAATAAATGGTGAAACCCAACACAAGGAGGCAAGCTATACCATAGAAAAAGCAAGAAACTAATTGTTTGCAACAAAACAAAGAGAAGACAAGCACAGAAACTCCAAATATGAAGATAACAGGAAGCAATAATCACTATTCCTTAATATCTCTCAACATTAATGGACTCAATTCCCCCAACAAAAAGAAACAGATTAACAAACTGGATACGTATCTAGGACCCAGCATTTTCCTGCCTATGGGAAACAAACTTCAGAGACAAAGACAGACACTACCTCAGAGTGAAAGGCTGGAAAACAACTTTCCAAGAAAATGGTCTGAAGAAGCAAGCTAGAGTAGCCATTCTAATATCGAATAAAATCGATTTTAACCAAAAGTCATCAAAAAAGATAAGGAAGGACACTTCGTATGCATCAAAGGAAAAATCCACCAAGATGAACTCTCAATCCAAAATATCTATGCTCCAAATACAAGGGCACCTACATATGTGAAAGAAACCTTGCTAATGCTCAAAACATACATTGCACCTCACACAATAATAGTAGGAGATTTCAACACCCCACTCTTATCAATGGACAGATCATGGAAACAGAAATTAAACAGAGACATAGACAGACTAAGAGAAGTCATGAGCCAAATGGACTTAACAGATATTTATAGAACATTCTATCCTAAAGCAAAAGGATATACCTTCTTCTCACCACCTCATGGTACTTTCTCCAAAATTGACCATATAATTGGTCATAAAACAGGCCTCAACAGATACAGAAAGATAGCAATTGTCCCATGCGTCCTATCGGACCACCTCGGGCTAAAGCTCGTCTTCAACAACAACAAGGGAAGAACACACACACACACACATGGAAGTTGAACTATGCTCTACTCAACGATAACATGGTTAACGAAGAAATAAAGAAATTAAAGACTTCTTAGAATTTAATGAAAATGAAGGTACAACATACCCAAACTTATGGGACACAATGAAAGCTGTGCTAAGAGAAAGACTCATAGCTCTGAGTGACTGCAGCAAGGAACAGGAGGGAGCATATATCTGCAGATTGACAGCACACCTAAAAGCTCTAAAATAAAAAGAACCAAATGCACCCAAGAGAAGTAGAAGGCAAGAAATAATCAAACTGAGAGCTGAAATCAACCAAGTAGAAACAAAAAGGACCATAGAAAGAATCAAGAGAACCAAAAGCTGGTTGTTTAAGAAAATAAACAAGATAGAGAAAGCCTGAATCAGACTAACCAGATGACACAAATTAACAAATTCAGAAATTAAAAGGGAGACATAACAACTGAATCAGAGGAAATTAAAAAAAAATCAGATCCTACTACGAACGTCTATATTCAACAAATCTTGAAAATCTGGAGGAAATGCACAATTTCCTACACAGATACCAGGTATTGAAGCTAAATCCAGAATATATAAACCATTTAAACAATCCCATAACTCCTAAAGAAAGAGATGCAGTCATTTAAAGTCTCCCAACCAAAAAAGCCCAGGTCCAGATGGGTTCAGTGCAGAATTCTATCAGACCTTCATAGAAGACCTCATGCCAATACTAACCAAACTATTAAACAAAATTGAAACAGATGGATCACTACCGAATACCTTCTACGAAGCCACAATTACTCCTATACCTAAACCACACAAAGACACAAAAAAGAAAGAGAACTTCAGACCAATTTCCCTTATGAATATCGACGCAAAAATACTCAACAAAATTCTGGCAAACCGAATCCAAGAGCACATCAAAACAATCATCCACCATGACCAAGTAGGCTTCATCCCAGGCATGCAGGGATGGTTTAATATATGGAAAACCATCAACGTGATCCATTATATAAACAAACTGAAAGAACAAAACCACATGATCATTTCATTAGATGCTGAGAAAGCATTTGACAAAATTCAACACCCCTTCATGATAAAAGTCCTGGAAAGAATAGGAATTCAAGGCCCATACCTGAACATAGTAAAAGCCACATACAGCAAACCAGTTGCTAACATTAAACTAAATGGAGAGAAACTTGAAGCAATCCCACTAAAATCAGGGACTAGACAAGGCTGCCCACTCTCTCCCTACTTATTCAATATAGTTCTTGAAGTTCTAGCCAGAGCAATCAGACAACAAAAGGAGGTCAAGGGGATACAGATTGGAAAAGAAGAAGTCAAAATATCACTGTTTGCAGATGATATGATAGTATATATAAGTGATCCCAAAAGTTCCACCAGAGAACTACTAAAGCTGATAAACAACTTCAGCAAAGTGGCTGGGTATAAAATTAACTCAAATAAATCAGTAGCCTTCCTCTACACAAAAGAGAAACAAGCCGAGAAGGAAATTAGGGAAACGACACCCTTCATAATAGACCCAAATAATATAAAGTACCTCGGTGTGACTTTAACCAAGCAAGTAAAAGATCTGTACAATAAGAACTTCAAGACACTGAAGAAGGAAATTGAAGAAGACCTCAGAAGATGGAAAGATCTCCCATGCTCATGGATTGGCAGGATTAATATAGTAAAAATGGCCATTTTACCAAAAGCAATCTACAGATTCAATGCAATCCCCATCAAAATACCAATCCAATTCTTCAAAGAGTTAGACAGAACAATTTGCAAATTCATCTGGAATAACAAAAAACCCAGGATAGCTAAAGCTATCCTCAACAATAAAAGGACTTCAGGGGGAATCACTATCCCTTAACTCAAGCAGTATTACAGAGCAATAGTGATAAAAACTGCATGGTATTGGTACAGAGACAGACAGATAGACCAATGGAATAGAATTGAAGACCCAGAAATGAACGCACACACCTATGGTCACTTGATTTTTGACAAAGGAGCCAAAACCATCCAATGGAAAAAAGATAGCATTTTCAGCAAATGGTGCTGGTTCAACTGGAGGGCAACATGTAGAAGAATGCAGATCGATCCATCCTTGTCACCCTGTACAAAGCTTAAGTCCAAGTGGATCAAGGACCTCCACATCAAACCAGACACACTCAAACTAATAGAAGAAAAACTAGGGAAGCATCTGGAACACATGGGCACTGGAAAAAATTTCCTGAACAAAACACCAATGGCTTATGCTCTAAGATCAAGAATCGACAAATGGGATCTCATAAAACTGCAAAGCTTCTGTAAGGCAAAGGACACTGTGGTTAGGACAAAACGGCAACCAACCGATTGGGAAAAGATCTTTACCAATCCTACAACAGATAGAGGCCTTATATCCAAAATATACAAAGAACTCAAGAAGTTAGACCGCATGGAAACAAATAACCCTATTAAAAAATGGGCTTCAGAGCTAAACAAAGAATTCACAGTTGAGGAATGCCGAATGGCTGAGAAACACCTAAAGAAATGTTCAACATCTTTAGTCATAAGGGAAATGCAAATCAAAACAACCCTGAGATTTCACCTCACACCAGTGAGAATGGCTAAGATCAAAAACTCAGGTGACAGCAGATGCTGGCGAGGATGTGGAGAAAGAGGAACACTCCTCCATTGTTGGTGGGGTTGCAGACTGGTAAAACCATTCTGGAAATCAGTCTGGAGGTTCCTCAGAAAATTGGACATTGAACTGCCTGAGGATCCAGCTATACCTCTCTTGGGCATATACCCAAAAGATGCCTCAACATATAAAAGAGACACATGCTCCACTATGTTCATCGCAGCCTTATTTATAATAGCCAGAAACTGGAAAGAAGCCAGATGCCCTTCAACAGAGGAATGGATACAGAAAATGTGGTACATCTACACAATGGAATATTACTCAGCTATCAAAACAACGACTTTATGAAATTCGTAGGCAAATGGTTGGAACTGGAAAATATCATCCTGAGTGAGCTAACCCAATCACAGAAAGACATACATGGTATGCACTCATTGATAAGTGGCTATTAGCCCAAATGCTTGAATTACCCTAGATCCCTAGAACAAACGAAACTCAAGACGGATGATCAAAATGTGAATGCTTCACTCCTTCTCTAAAAGGGGAACAAGAATACCCTTGGCAGGGAAGGGAGAGGCAAAGATTAAAACAGAGACTGAAGGAACACCCATTCAGAGCCTGCCCCACATGTGGCCCATACATATACAGCCACCCAATTAGACAAGATGGATGAAGCAAAGAAGTGCAGACGGACAGGAGCCGGATGTAGATCGCTCCTGAGAGACACAGCCAGAATACAGCAAATACAGAGGCGAATGCCAGCAGCAAACCACTGAACTGAGAATAGGTCCCCCGTTGAAGGAATCAGAGAAAGAACTGGAAGAGCTTGAAGGGGCTCGAGACCCCAAAAGTACAACAATGTCAAGCAACCAGAGCTTCCAGGGACTAAGCCACTACCTAAAGACTATACATGGACTGACCCTGGACTCTGACCCCATAGGTAGCAATGAATATTCTAGTAAGCTCACCAGTGGAAGAGGAAGCCCTGGGTCCTGCTAAGACTGAACCCCCAGTGAACTAGACTATGGGGGGAGGGCGGCAATGGGGGGAGGGTTGGGAGGGGAACACCCATAAGGAAGGGGAGGGGGGAGGGGGATGTTTGCCTGGAAACCGGGAAAGGGAATAACACTTGAAATATATATATAAGAAATACTCAAGTTAATAAAAAAAAAAAGGAAAAAAAAGTATAACCTCGAGATTTTGTATGCTTATAGCCACTGTCAGTAATTTTGAGTCATTTGTAGTACATAGATTTAGAAGGCACATATAAGAATGATTCTGTCCAGTTAATTCTATTGTCTTTAATAAGACTCATAAATGTGACTACCATATGTCATGTTCCGTACTTTAATTCTAAATTTTTTATGTAATGTGATAGTTGTTTAAACAATAATGCCTTCCTTTGAGACACCTAGGGTCATTTTATGAGTTTTATAATTTTCATGGTTTATAGGTTTAGTGCCTCAATTGACTTCCTTTAGCAGATATATTTTGAGTAATTACTGTGAGCATGCATTATACTGTTATATGACACTAGTATCTGTCATGCAATGGGAACACTAACAAACATTTAAGGCTATAATAAAATCAGTGCTCTATAGGATATTGTTAACATTATGTGTATATTACACTCTAATTTCTGCTTTATTTACTAGTGCTAAATCACATTTAATTTTCTCCATATCAAACAACATGCGACTAATTGTGAGTAAATCAGTACTCACGTTAGTAAGGAAGAAGTTAGCTTTTGTTATAAAATGGCAGGGTTTTTTTTTTTGTTTTTTGTTTTTGTTTTGTTTTTTACAAGGGTTGCATATGTGTTGAAAAGCATTTATGTAGCTGAATTCAGGTAAAACATATTATGTTATACATTTGATTGCATCTAATAGCAAAATAACAGTAGTTTGTGTCTTACTCCTTTTTAAAAATATACTCTTAAATTGATTCTGCCATATATTCCTACTGCAGTTCCTCCTCCCTCCTCCTTGCCTAGTCCCTCTCCCATGTCTCCTCTCCCCTCATTCCAGTACTCCTCCTTCTATTCTCTTTTGAAATGGGCAACCTCCCAGGAATATCAACCAAACATAGCATATGGCATATCAAGTGGCAAGAAGACTAGGCACATCCCCTCACATTAAAGCTGGACAAGGCAACCAAGTAGGAGGAAAGGGAGCCCAAAAGCAGGAAAAGGGGTCAGAGACAGCCCCCACTCCCACTGTTAGGAATCGCTTAAGAATACCAAGATATTCAACTGTAACATACATGCAGAGGACCTAGATCAGACTCATACAACCAGACTCTGGTTGTCAGTTAAGTCTCTGTGAGCCCCTATGGACCTAGGATAATTGATTTTGTTGATGATGATCCCCTAGTGTTCTCCACCTCTCTGACTCCTGTAATTATTCCTTCCCCCCTCATCCAAAGGATTGCTCCAGGTCTTCCTAATGTTTGGATGTGGGTTTCTGCATCTGTTTTCATTAGTTGCTAAATGAAGCCTCTCTGAAATCTTGTCTTATTATTTAGAGATTTGCAAAGCATCTTTTAGTTCACTATATGACATCTCACTGTAAATGAAATAATATTTCTGTAGATATTCTACTGCTACCGAAAAAACTAAATGTAAGACATATAAGATGTTTGGACAGACATGTTCATTGAGCAGTGATCATCACATACCTATTATTTCTCATAATTACAACTTTCTTTTTATGATGAGAAAATGAGATCTACTCTGCTAGCATATTTCAATTATACAACTGGATGACACTTTATTATATGTTAATACATGTTTTATTTTAACATTAAAATATGATTATTTCATTTCCTGTTCCCTTTGCTCCCTCCAGACCATTCCATTCCCTATAAATTTATGGCCTCTTTCATTAAAAATTTGTATTGGCATATAAATGTATAAATAAATAAATAGCTGTACATTATATCTTCCGATATTGTTCAACCCATATAATGAAACTTCACACTTTTCCATAATTTATTCTATGTGTTGCTTGCTTTCTCTAACACACATAATATATGTGGCTTCTGTGTGATAGCCCCTCTATGTATACAGGCTACAATTTTGCTTATGCTTTTGGGGTTATAGTGAAAAGTGTCATTACCTAGACAAACATTGGGGAGCTTTACCCCAGTGCTCTCTTTTCATACTAAACTAAACCTAAAATACTACTACTACTACTACTACTACTACTACTACTACTACTACTACTACTAATAATAATAATAATAATAATGATGATGATGATGATGATGAGGGCTTTTTTACATACTATGAGATAAAGTTCCAATTTTGGCCTTTTGCATTTGAATATTCGATTCTCCAATTATTGAAAGGGCTATATTTTTCCCATTACAAGTTTTTACTGTCCTTGTGGCAGATCTGTAGATTGTAACTATATAGATTCCTTTCTGGCCTCTTGTGCATGAAAATCTTAGGGAATTTTCCAGTTTCTGCTTAATTGAGAGGTGTTGGTTTCGAACAATGTTTACTATCCTAGAAAAATATGTAAGATTGTCAGTATCAGGTTTACCCTTTTTGGAACAAATGAAAAGGCACAGTTATATTACATCCTTTTCTTCTGAAGAAGATACAAGAAGAATAGCATAAATATATTCATGGAAAGAAGTGAAAGTTCCCTAAAAACTCTAGCTGAATTGATTGAACAGTGAGAATCTTGATCTTCAGAATGTGGTTACTAAGGACCCTGCTGAGGCAAGATAAACATTGCTTCTCTACTGTGCTGTGTTCTAGAGGCTATGTTCTCTAGGCTAGTCTCATGAGCTTCTGGGAAACTTTCTTGCTTCTTATTTCCAATTCCATTGTCGAAATAATGAAAATTATATGCATACCACCACCTTGCATACTATTCTTTAGATTCTGGGCATTAAACTGAGGTTGTCAAGCTTGTTTGGAAAACCCTTTTACCTACTGAGCTAATTGAAAAGCATTTCTAAGACTATTACGGAGGTTGGACAATGTTTTTGTTGGTTATTTGACTTCATCATTTGAGAATTCTCTCTTCATGTACTAAGAACTTTGTTCAATGATTACTTCTTCTAACTTATCTTCTGGAGTTCTACATATAGTCAATATATATGAATCCTCAGTTATAAGCATAGCAAAGATTTTTTTCTCCCATTGTATTGGCACTCTTCAATTAACAATTTTCTTTGTTATACAGAAGCTTTTTAATATAAGTGTTTTTAAGTTAAGGTTATAATTATACAATTTTCCCCTCTCCCTTTACCCTTCAAACCCTCCCATGTACCCCTTACTCTTCTTCAAATTCATGAACTCTTTTTATTGTTATTACAAGCATATTTTATATGTATAGATATTTCTACCTATAACTTGTTTACTCTGTGTAATATTACTTTTATGTATATTTTCAGATCTGACATTTGGTATTCGGTAACCAGTCAATGTGAACCCTGAGGAAGACTATTGCCCCCATTCTCAGCATTACTTACTTACTTGTAGTTCTTTGATTATAGTTGAGGCCTAATGGGCTTTCCATAAAATTTTTAAATTAATACGATCTTATTTTTAATTGTTGCCCTCATTTCTTTTGGTTCTAAACTCTGTTTCAGTAAATTGTTTACCTTTAAACCGAAGGGTTATTTTTCCTCTAATATTTTCAGACTTCCAGGTTTTACACTCAAGATTTTGGTTCACTTGAAACAGGTTTTATACATGGTGGGACATAAGGATCTAGTTTCATTATTCCGTATGTTAATAACCAGTTTTTGGAACACATTTTGAGTTTACAACTTCCCTAAAGAATATTTTGGGGATCTCCAAATGCACATACACACACATGGAGAGAGAGAGAGAGAGAGAGAGAGAGAGAGAGAGAGAGAGAGAGAGAGAGAGATGGAGAGAGAGAGAGAGAGAGAGAAAGAGAGAGAGAGAGAGAGAGAGAGAGAGAGAGAGAGAGAGAATGAGAATCATTTAATCAGTCATTTGGAGGATTTTTTTAATTTTAAATTTATTTATTTCCTATTTCCTCCTCTCCCTCTGCTCTGAGAATTGGGAGCTCCCCTCTCCACATCTACTTTTCGTCCCCAGACATCAAGTCACTGGAGGACTAGGTGCACCCTTTCCAGGTTATTTCACATATAAAGTATATACTTTTATCTTTATTTTCTTCTTATGCACCAGAAACACAAATCTCTACCTTGTTTATGTAAAGCAACTGTTCCTGATTTCATAATCTTCATTCTACACTTATTTTTACATTTAGCTATTATTATGTTTAACTATTTTCTTTTTTAATCATCGACCTCCCAGAGGTTTTCTTGAAGAGTGTATATGAAAATAAGTGGCAGTACACTGCGGATTTTACTTAACCTAAAATTATATTAAACCCCTGGAATCCCATTAACTCCATTTCCTGGAAAAATATGTAAAATTTTGCTATATTAAATTTTGTGATTTGTGCTTTCCCCATAGCACTTCTGAGTTGTATATATTGGAATTTAGCTTGGGATTTATACAGAGCTGTGCATATTTGGAGTCAGATTATTCAAGACCTCTGGAGATCCATTGCTCAGGAAGGACTGCAGGGATTTTGTGTAAGAAATTGAAGACAAGGTAAATTTCAGCTAGACAAGTAATTTCAATGACCCTGGCCCGGTGGTGGGAATGGGACAAGCAATAGCTTGTACTCCATACTAAATTACATCCTTTTCCATCTCATATAAATTGATGACACAGTCCGTTATTCTGTAGCCCCTATCAACACTTAGTTTGCTCATACTTCTCCAAGGTATACAAAATGTGCAATAAAAAAAGTCATGCAGATCATGGAAACCGAATTTAAACGGAGACGTAGACAGACTAAGAGAAGTCATGAACCAAATGGACTTAACAGATATTTATAGAACATTCTATCCTAAAGAAAAGGATATACATTCTACTCAGCTCCTCATGGTAATCTCTTCAAAATTGACCATATAATTGGTCAAAAACCGGGCCTCAACAAGTACAGAAAGATAGAAATAATCCCATGTGTGCTATCAGACCACCACGGCCTAAAGCTGGTCTTCAATAAAAATAAGGGAAGAACGCCCACATATACGTGGAAGTTGAACAATGCTCTACTAAACGATAACCTGGTCAAGGAAGAAATAAAGAAAGAAATTAAAGACTTCTTAGAATTTAATGAAAATGAAGGTACAACATACCCAAACTTATGGGACACAATGAAAGCTGTGCTAAGAGGAAAACTCATAGCTCTGAGTGAATGCAGAAAGAAACAGGAGAGAGCATATGTCACCATCTTGACAGCACACCTAAAAGCTCTAGAACAAAAAGAAGCAAATACAACCAGGAGGAGTAGAAGGCAGGAAATAATCAACTCAGAGCTGAAATCAGCCAAGTAGAAACAAAAAGGACCATAGAAAGAATCAACAGAACCAAAAGTGGGTTCTTTGAGAAAATCAACAAGATAGATAAACCCTTAGTCAGACTAACGAGAGGACACAGAGAGTGTGTCCAAATTAACAAAATCAGAAATGAAAAGGGAGACATAACTACAGACTCAGAGGAAATTCAAAAAATCATCAGATCTTACTATAAAAGCCTATATTCAACAAAACTTGAAAATCTGCAGGAAATGGACAATTTCCAAGACAGATACCACGGTACCGAAGTTAAATCAGGAACAGATAAACCAGTTAAACAACCCCATAACTCCTAAGGAAATAGAAGCAGCCATTAAAGGTCTCCCAACCAAAAAGAGCCCAGATCCAGATGGGTTTAGTGCAGAATTCTATCAGACCTTCATAGAAGACATCATACCAATACTATTCAAACTATTTCACAAAATTGAAACAGATGGAGCACTACCGAATTCCTTCTATGAAGCTACAATTACTCTTATACCTAAACCACACAAAGACCCAACAAAGAAAGAGAACTTCAGACCAATTTCCCTTATGAATATCGACGCAAAAATACTCAATAAAATTCTGGCAAACTGAATCCAAGAGCACATCAAAACAATCATCCACTATGATCAAGTAGGCTTCATCCCAGGCATGTAGGGATTGTTTAATATATGGAAAACCATCAGTGTGATCCATTATATAAACAAACTGAAAGAACAAAACCACATGATCATTTCATTAGATGCCGAGAAAGCATTTGACAAAATTCAAAACCCCTTCATGATAAAAGTTCTGGAAAGAATAGGAATTCAAGGCCCTTACCTAAACATAGTAAAAGCCATATACAGCAAACCAGTTGCTAACATTAAAATAAATGGAGAGAAATTTAAAGCAATCCCACTAAAATCAGGGACTAAACAAGGCTGCCCACTCTCTCCCTACTTATTCAATATAGTTCTTGAAGTTCTAGCCAGAGCAATCAGACAACAAAAGGAAATCAAGGGGATACAGATTGGAAAAGAAGAAGTCAAAATATCACTATTTGCTGATGATATGATAGTATATTTAAGTGATCCCAAAAGTTCCACCAGAGAACTACTTTTTTTTTTTTTCGGAGCTGGGGACCGAACCCAGGGCCTTTTGCTTGCTAGGCAAACGCTCTACCACTGAGCTAAATTCCCAACCACCAGAGAACTACTAAAGCTGATAAACAACTTCAGCAATGTGGATGGGTATAAAATTAACTCAAATAAATCAGTAGCCTTCCTCTACACAAAAGAGAAACAAGCCGAGAAAGAAATTAGAGAAATGACACCCTTCATAATAGACCCAAACAATATAAAGTACCTCGGTGTGACTTTAACCAAGCAAGTAAAAGATCTGTACAATAAGAACTTCAAGACTCTGAAGAAAGAAATTGAAGAAGACCTCAGAAGATGGAAAGATCTCTCATGCTCATGGATTGGCAGGATTAATATAGTAAAAATGGCCATTATACCAAAAGCGATCTACAGATTCAATGCAATCCCCATCAAAATACCAATCCAATTCTTCAAAGTGTTAGACAGAACAATTTGCAAATTCATGTGGAATAACAAAAAGCCCAGGATAACTAAAATTATCCTCAACAATAAAAGGACTTCAGGGGGAATCACTATCCCTGAATTCAAACAGTACTACAGAGCAATAGTGATAAAAACTGCATGGCATTGGTACAGAGACAGACAGATAGACCAGTGGAACAGAATTGAAGACCCAGAAATGAACCACACACGTATGGGCACTTGATTTTTGACAAAGTAGCCAAAACCATCCAATGGAAAAAAGATAGCATTTTCAGAAAAATGGTGCTGGTTTAACTGGAGGTCAACATGTAGAAGAATGCAAATTGATCCATGCTTATCACCCTGTACAAAGCTTAAGTCCAAGGGGATCAAGGACCTCCGCATCAAACCAGATACACTCAAACTAATAGAAGAAAAGGTAGGGTAGCATCTCGAACACATGAACACTGGAGAAAATTTCCTGAACAAAACACTAGTGGCCTATGCTATAAAATCAAGAATCAACAAATGGGATCTCATAAAACTGCAAAGCTTCTGTAAGGCAAAGGACACTGTGGTTAGGACAAAACGGCAACCAACAGATTTGGAAAAGATCTTTACCAATCCTACAACAGACAGAGGTCTTATATCCAAAATATACAAAGAACTCAAGAAGTTAGACTGCAGGGAGACAAATAACCCTATTAAAAGTGGGGTTCAAAACTAAACAAAGAATTCACAGCTGAGGAATGCTGAATGGCTGAGAAACACCTAAAGAAATGTTCAACATCTTTAGTCATAAGGGAAATGCAAATCAAAACAACCCTGAGATTTCACCTCACACCAGTGAGAATGGCTAAGATCAAAAACTCAGGTGACAACAAATGCTGGCAAGGATGTGGAGAAAGAGGAACACTCCTCCCTTGTTGGTAGGATTGCAGACTGGTACAACCATTCTGGAAATCAGTCTGGAGGTTCCTCAGAAAAGTGGACATTGAACCACCTGAGGATCCAGCTATACCTCTCTTGGGCATATACCCAAAAGATGCCCCAACATATAAAAAAGACACATGCTCCACTATGTTCATAGCAGCCTTATTTATAATAGCCCGAAGCTGGAAAGAACCCAGATGCCCTTCAACAGAGGAATGGATACAGAAAATGTGGTACATCTACACAATGGAATATTACTCAGCTTTCAAAAACAATGCCTTTATGAAATTCATAGACAAATGGTTGGAAATGGAAAATATCATCCTGAGTGAGGTCACCCAATCACAGAAAAACACACATTGTATTCTCTTACTGATAAGTGGCTATTAGCCCAAATGCTTGAATTACCCTAGATGCATAGAACACAATGAAACTCAAGACGGATGATCAAAATGTGAATGCTTCACTCCTCCTTTAAAAGTTGGAACAAGAATTCCCTTGGCAGGGAATAGAGAGGCAAAGATTAAAATAGAGGCAGAAGGAACACCCATTCAGAGCCTGCCCCACATGTAGTCCATACATATACAGCCACCCAATTAGACAAGATGGATGAAGCAAAGAGGTGCAGGCTGACAGGAGCCGGATGTAGATCTCTCCTGAGAGACACAGCCAGAATACATTAAGTACAGAGGCAAATGTCAGCAGCAAACCACTGAACTAAGAATAGGACCCCCGTTGAAAGAATCAGAGAAAGAACTGGAAGAGCTTGAAGGGGCTCGAGACCCCTTGTGAACAACAATGCCAACCAACCAGAGCTTCCAGGGACTAAGCCACTACCTAAAACTATACATGGACTGACCCTGGACTCTGACCTCATAGGTAGCACTAAATATCCTATTAAGATCACCAGTGGAAGGGGAAACCCTTGGTCCTGCTAAGACTGAACCCCCAGTGAACTTGATTGTTGGGGGGAGGGTGGTAATGGGGGAAGGATGGGGAGGGGAACACCCATAAGGAAGGGGAGGGGGAGGGATTAGGGGGATATTTGCCCAGAAACCGGGAAAGGGAATAACATTTGAAATGTAAATAAGAAATACTCAAGTTAATAAAAAAATAAAAAAATGTCATGATTGTTGGGGGAGGATGGTAATGGGGGGCAGATGGGGAGCGGAACACTTATATAGAAGTGGAGGGCAGGAGTTAGGGGGCTGATGCACAGGAAACCGGGAAAGGGAATAACATTTTAAATGTAAATAAGGAATACTCAATTTAATAAAAATGGAAGGGAAGTCTCATGTAGAGCTATGTCTCAATTTTTTCTCTATGTCTTCTTTCATTTCCCCTCCACTAACATGGCATTTCCTACCCCAATACATGTTGTGAGCATTTGGCTGGACAGCAGCGGTGGGGTTTCATTTTATACTTTTTAATTTTAGACTCTGTACTCCTTATTTAGTCTAAAAAATTATTATCTTAGGCAAATTCACACCAAAACACCAGACACTTATTTGTAGTCATTTTTTGCTTGTGTATATGAATGTGGTAAGACTGTGTGTGTGTGTGTGTGTGTGTGTGTGTGTGTGTGTGTGTGTGTGTGTACTTGTGAGTACACATGCACTTGAGCACTTTATGTGTATGTTTGTCTGTGAAGGCTAGTAGTTAATAGCAGACATCTCCATCTTGCTTCGCCTTATGGACTAAGGCAGGTTCTCTTGCTTAAACCAAGAGTTCATCAGTTTGTGGCAGAGATTCTGTTTCTTTGTCTACAGTGTTTTAGGATTACAGATAGTTCACTATATATGCCCTGAAATTTGCTTTAAATCTATATCTACCTTATTTTGCATAAATTCTTTTTAAATCATTGCAGAATAATACTAATAAATAGGTATTCTTATTATAAAGCAGTTTGCTTCTAGTTTTATCTGAAATTCAACACAAAAATAAATAGGTATATTAACCAGAGATTCTTAATCCCTTAAGATCAGCAACATTCACATTTGGATTTGAACCATGTATTGTTGCAAAATAGACTCTCCTGAATAAGTTATGAAAGAATATGGCTACTCAAAACTAAAAGAAAATTATTTGGCATTAAAAAATCCCTCAAAAAATGGTCATTGAAAGATTGTGATACAAACAACCATGATGTCTGAAAACATGTAAATTACATTTGTAGTTATTTCATACAAATGATTGAATCAAATGATAGAGATGTTTTATTAAAATGTATCAACTACTAAATGTCTGTAGGGAGCATAAATACTAAAGAAACACAAGACAATGAATTATTCTGGCTTTTAAAAGGTAGAAAAATATGATATGGTGTAATAATTCTTGAATCTGAAGTTTAGTTATGTAGAATTATAAATTAGCTTACCATCATATACTTTAATTTTAATCAGTTTAAAATTAAAAAAATACTTTTCTATGGGTTTTGCAACAAAATAATAAAAAATATAAAGAATTGCCATAATCTTTTATGCTTTATAGAAAAGTGATATTGCCTAAATGTACATCTAGATTCACACTTTTATTTTGTCAATTACGCTTAATTTGTGTTTTGGAAGTGTTTGAAATCTCTGGGCTAATAGCTGATATTAATTTAAGTACTAGAAAAATGTATTACTAGACATTTTAACTCAAAGAATGTACTTCAATTTGTTATTCATTGAGCATCAAAGACTATTTCCTATGATATATCCTTATCTTCCGTATATCATTAACTCTAAATATCAAGATGTTTTCAAGGGCTAGTTTTGCTGACTTCCAATGGTTAACTGAGCATAATCATATATACTGATTTATATTACTACATATTATTAAATTTTTATTTTTTTTTAAAAAATTAATTATTTTTTGTTTTATTTATTTGGACCAAGTCTTACTAAGAAGCCCAGACAGGCCTTGACCTCTCAAAGCACCTGCTTCCTGAATTCTTTTATTTTCATATTACTGCTATGATATAATTGAAGAAGTATTCTTGTGGTTTAATTGGGGCATCATTTGGGTATATTTCCAGAAATGTTATAGCTGTGCCTTGAAATAGAACTATTCTCAGTTTTTTGTGAAACTGCCAAATTGATCTCCAAAGTGGTTGTCCAAGTTTGCGCTATGAGCAGCAATGAAGGAGCATTCTCCTTGCTGCACATTCTTGCAGCCTGTGTTATCCCTGGAGGTTTTGTTCTTAGCCATTCAGATGTCTCGAAGGTAGAATTTCAGAGTCATTTTGATTTGCATTTCCATGATGCCTAAGGGCATTTAAAATTTCTTTCAGTGTCTCCACAGTCATTAGATGTTCTCTGTTTAGCTGTTTATTTCATTTTAATAGGGTTATTTAGTCTCTTGGTGTTCAATTTCTTGAATTCTTTTTATATTTTGGATATTAATCTTCTGTTAGATGTAGGGTTGGTGAAGATAATTTCCCAATTTGTGGCTGCCATTTTCTCCTACTTTTCACAAGATTCCATATATTGACTGTTGATCTTAGTGCCTGAGCTATTGGTGTTCTCTTGAAGAATTTGTTGTTTGTGCCAATCTTTTCAAGGAAGTTCCCCACTTTCTTTTCTATCAGATTTAGTGTGTCTGGTTTTATGTTGAGGTCTTTTATCAATTGGGACGATTCTTATGCAGGGTGTCAAATACGGGTCTATTTGCATACTTTCATGTGCAAACGTTCAGTCTTTAATTCAATTCCATTGATCAACCTGTCATTTCTTATGCCAAAACCATGTCATTTTTATTACTATAGCATTGTAGTACAGCTTGAAATCAGGGATGATTATACTTCCAGAAGTAAAGTTATTGTACAGGATTTGTAGCTGTCCTAAGTTTTTTGTTTTTCTGTATGAAGTTGAGTATTACTTTTTCAAGATAGGAAATGAATTTTATTGGAATTTTGATGGGAATTGCATTGAATCTGCACATTGCTTTGGATAAAATGGCCATTTTTACTATATTTATCATACAGATAGATGAGCATTAGGAGATCTTTCCATCTCTGATATCTTCCTCAATTCTTTCAGAAAAAATGAAGTTCTTTTCCTACTGGTCTTCACTTGCTTAGTGAAAGGCACAGCATAATATATTATATTATTTTAAGCTATTATACAAATTGACCTTCCCCTAATTTCTTTCTCAGGCCATCTATTCGTTGATTTTAGTTAATTTTGAATGACCCACTTTGATGAAGGAGTTTATCAGTTGTAGGAGTTCCCTGGGTAGAGTGTTGGGGGTAATTTATGCATTCTATCATTTCATCTGTGAATAACTATACTTTGACTTCTTCCTTTCCAATTTGTATCACCTTGATCACTTTTATTTGTCTTATTGCTCTACCTAGGACTTCAATAACTTTGTTGAATACGAAAGTAGATAGTGGGCAGGCTTGTCATGACCCTGATGTCCATGGAATTGCTTTAAGTTTCTCTCCATTTAATTTGATGGTGTCTGTTGGCTTGCAGTATATTTCCTTTATAATGTTCATGTATGGACCTTGTATCTCTGATATTCCCAAAGCTTTTAACATGAAAGAAAGTTTGTTGGATTTTGTAAAAGGCTTTTATCAACATCTAATGTGATAAATGTGACTTTTTTCTTTCAGTTTATCTGGTGGATTACAGTTGTAGATTTTCATGTATTGAACCATTCCTACATCCTTGAGATAAATTGTACTGAATCATGGTAAATGGTATTTTGATGTATTTTTGGATTCATTCTGCAAGTATTTTATTGAGTATTTTATTGAGTATTTTTGTATCAATATTCATAAAACAAATTGGTCTGAAATTCTTTTTCTTTTCCTTTTTTGAGTGTTTGTGTGGGTGACTGTGGCTTCATAGAGTGAGTTTGGCATTGTTCCTTCTGTTTTTGTTTAGTGAAATAGTTTGAGGAGTATTGGTATTAGCTCTTCTTTGATGGTCTTGTAGAATTCTCAACTAAAATCATTTGGTGCTGGGCTTTTTTTTTTTTTAATTGGGAGACTTTTAATGAATGCTTCTATCTTCTTAGGGATTATAGGACTATTTAAACAATTGATCTTTATTTAAATTTTGTAAGTAGCAACTGTCTGGAAAATCATCCATATATTATTTAGATTTTCAAATTTTGAAGAGTATAGGATTTTGAAGTAAGACTAAATGATTTTTTGGATTTCCTCAGTGTCTGTTTTTACATCTTCCTTTTCATTTCTCTTTTTGTTGATTTGGGTACTGTCTTTCTAACATTTAGTTAAGTTTGTGTATCTTGTTAATTTTCTCAGCAAACCAGTTTTTTTGTTTTGTTGATTCTTTGAATTGTTCTTTATTTCCCATTTATTGATTTCAGCCCTGAGTTTGATTATTTCCTACTGTCTACTCCATTTGGGTGTTTGCTTCTTTTTGTTCTAGAGCTTTAGGTGTGCTTTGAAGTTGTTTGTATGAGATTGTTTCAATTTCTTCATGAAGGAACTTAATGCTAAGATATTCCCTCTTATAACTGCTTTTATAATTTCTCAATAGTACAGGTAGGTTATGACATTATTATTATTTTTTTATTAACTTGAGTATTTCTTATATACATTTCGAGTATTATTCCCTTTCCCGGTTTCCGGGCAAACATCCCCCTCCCCCTCCCCTTCCTTATGAGTGTTCCCCTCCCCACCCTCCCCCCATTGCCGCCCTCCCCCCAACAATCTAGTTCACTGGGGGTTCAGTCTTAGCAGGACCCAGGGCTTCCCCTTCCACTGGTGCTCTTACTAGGATAGTCATTGCTACCTATGAGGTCAGAGTCCAGGGTCAGTCCATGTATAGTCTTTAGGTAGTGGCTTAGTCCCTGGAAGCTCTGGTTGCTTGGCATTGTTGTACATATGGGGTCTCGAGCCCATTCAAGCTCTTCCAGTTCTTTCTCTGATTCCTTCAACGGGGGTCCTATTCTCAGTTCAGTGGTTTGCTGCTGGCATTCACCTCTGTATTTGCTGTATTCTGGCTGTGTCTCTCAGGAGCGATCTACATCCGGCTCCTGTCAGTCTGCACTACTTTGCTTCATCCATCTTATCTAGTTTGGTGGCTGTATATGTATGGGCCACATGTGGGGCAGGCTCTGAATGGGTGTTCCTTCTGTGTCTGTATTAATCTTTGCCTCACTATTCCCTGCTAAGGGTATTCTTGTTCCCCTTTTAAAGAAGGAGTGAAGCATTCACATTTTGATCATCCGTCTTGAGTTTCATTTGTTCTAGGCATCTAGGGTAATTCAAGCATTTGGGCTAATATCCACTTATCAATGAGTGCATATCACGTGTGTTTTTCTGTAATTGGGTTACGTCACTCAGGATGATATTTTCCAGTTCCATCCATTTGCCTATGAATTTCATAAAGTCATTGTTTTTGATAGCTGAGTAATATTCCATTGTGTAGATGCCATTATTTTTGTTCATAATGTCTTAATTTCTTTATTTCTTCCCTGACTCAGTAGATTTTTTTTTTCAGTTTCAATGAACTTGTGCACTTTCTGATGTCTCTGTTGTTGTAGAATTTGAGATTTAATCCCTGGTGGTCTGGTAAGTTACACAGGGTTATTTCAATTTTGTTGTATCTGCTGTGGCTTGTTCTGTTACTAGCTTTATGGATAATTTGGAAATGGTTCCATGAGGTGCTGAGAAGAAGGTAGGTATTTTTTGTGGTTTTGGGTGATATGTTTTATAGGTATCTGTTAGGTCCATTTGAATCATAGTCTCTGTTAGTTCATTATTTGTCTTTTCAGTTTCTGTCTTGATGACCTGTCCGTTGGAGAAAGAGTGTAGTGTTGAAGTCTCCCACAATTAATGTGTTGGGTTTGATGTATGATTTAGGCTTTAGTAATGTTTCATTTATGAATGTGTGTGCCCTTTCATCTTTTGACATACAATTCCCACATCATCCTGGTAGATTTTTTCCTTTGAAGAATATGAAGTGTCCTCCACTGTATCTTTGATTAAATTTTGTTGAAAGTCTATTTCATTCAATATTAGAATGGCTAATTCAACTTGGATTTTTTTGGGGATCCCTATGCTTGGAAACCCCCTTTACCCCTTTACTCAGAGATAATGTCTATATTTTTACTGAGGTGTGTTACTTGTATGTAGCAGAATGAAGTATCATATTTTCACATCCATTCTGTTAGCCTGAATCTTTTTATTAGGGAATTGAGTCTATTGATGTAGAGAGATATCAGTAACCAGCAATTATTAAATTATTAATTCTTGTTATTTTTATGTTGTTGGTGGTATTCTGTGTGTGTGTGCATGTGTGTGTATGTGTGTGTGTGTATGTGTGTGTATGTGTGTGTGTGTTTGTGTGTGTGTGTGTGTGTGTGTGTGTGTGTGTGTGTGTGTACTTGCCTTCCTTTGGATTGCTGGTGTGGGGTAATAATTTACTTCCTCTGATTTTAAGGGTGCTTTAGAAGGTTGGTCTTCTTGATCTGGAGTTTTCCTTCTAATATTTTCTGTAGGGCTGGATGTGTAAATATATATTATTTATATTTTGCTTTGTCATAGAATGCTCTTTTTTTTCCATCTGCAGTGCTTGAAAATTTTGCTGGTTATACTAGTATGGACTGATGAGTTCTCTTAGAGTTTGCAAGATATTGTCCAAAGCCCTTCAGTGTTTAGAATCTCTGCTGAGAAGTCAAGTGCAATTCTGATAGATATTCCTTTATAAGTTTCTTGGTCTTTGCCCATTCCAACTTTGAACATTCTATTTTTTTGCATTCTAAACATTTAGTGTTTTAATTATTATGTAGCTGGAGGATTTTCTTTTCTGGCCCAATATATTTGGTGTTCCATAAGCTTCTTGTAGGTATATAAGAATATCTTCATTTAGTTTGTGAAAAATTTTTTCTATGATTTCTTTACCTTGTAGATGAGAAACTTTTCCTTTTTTATTCATGTTATTCATTGGTTTAGTCTTATTAAAAATTTAAAGACCATTTTTCTTGTGATATAAACATACAATTTCTACTTAGCTTAAGTGCTTTTTTATCTATTCTGGGAAGGAGATGTACAACATGCTAAAGATTCAGCAGTGAGTATAATTAAGCACCTGCTTTCAAATGATAAGTACATAATAATGAAATAAAGCCATAAACAATTGTAGTGTATTATCTTCAGCAGCCTAAAAGTGATACACACTGATATCTTGGGCATCAGGGATACCAATTGAGCCTTGTTAAATGAGATTTCCTTGACTTTTTTCCATTCAGAAAATATGTACTCATCATATATTAAAAATTGTGCCAAACATTATTCCTTTTCAGATATAATGTAGGTCAAATGTAGTATGCATTCTTGGTCTTTTGTAGCTTGCA
The DNA here is from genome assembly GCF_021556685.1 of Rattus norvegicus. Lineage (NCBI taxonomy): Eukaryota > Metazoa > Chordata > Mammalia > Rodentia > Muridae > Rattus > Rattus norvegicus. The sequence continues at coordinate 153,090,093 of NC_141554.1, read as the reverse complement.
TTTTATTAGGAAAGGCAAACAGATTCTTACTTAAAATAAATAGGGGGCTGGGGATTTAGCTCAGTGGTAGAGCGCTTGCCTAGGAAGCGCAAGGCCCTGGGTTCGGTCCCCAGCTCCGAAAAAAAAAAAATAAATAGAATGTTTCATCCATATCAATGAATGAAAAGGAGACCTACGTAGTATTAGGAGAGTTCATAATAAGCTTATTTGATCTGTTTTCATATTCATTTGGTGGGAAGATTACTTTTTTTTCTTTTTTTTTCTTTTTTATCTTTATTAACTTGAGTATTTCTTATTTACATTTCGAATGTTAGTCCCCTTCTTGGTTTCCGGGCCAACATCCCCCTCCCTTTCTATATGGGTGTACCCCTCCCTATCCTCCCCCCATGACCGCCCTTCCCCTGACAATCGCGGTCACTGGGGTTCAGTCTTGGCAGGATCAAGGGCTTCCCCGTCCACTGGTGCTCTTACTAGGCTATTCATTGCTGCCTATGAGGTTGAAGCCCAGGGTCAGTCCATGTATAGTCTTTGGGTAGTGACTTAGTCCCTGGAAGATCTGGTTGGTTGGCATTGTTGTTCATATGGGGTCTCAAGCCCCTTCAAGCTCTTTCAGTCCTTTCTAAGATTCCTTCAACAGGGGTCCAGTTCTCAGTTCAGTGGTTTGCTGCTGGCATTCGCCTCTGTATTTGTTGTATTCTGTCTGTTTCTCTCAGGAGAGATCTACATCCAGTTCCTGTTGGCCTGCACTTCTTTGCTTCATCCATCTTGTCTAGTTTGGTGGCTGTATATGTATGGGCCACATGTGGGGCAGGCTCTGGTTCTTTTTTTTTTTTTTTCCGGAGCTGGGGACCGAACCCAGGGCCTTGCGCTTCCTAGGCAAGCGCTCTACCACTGAGCTAAATCCCCAACCCGTGGGGCAGGCTCTGAATGGGCGTTCCTTCTGCCTATGTTCTAAACTTTCCCACCCTATTCCCTGCCAAGGGTATTCTTGTTTCCCTTTTAAAGAAGGACTGAAGCATTCACATTTTGGTCATCACTCTTGAGTTTCATATGTTCTGTGCATCTAGGGTAATTCAAGCATTTGGGCTAATATCCACTTATCAATGAGTGCATACCATGTGTGTTTTTCTGTGATTGGGTTACCTCGCTCAGGATGATATTCTCTAGTTCCATCCATTTGCCTATGAATTTCATAAACTCATTGTTTTGATAGCTGAGTAATATTCCATTGTGTAGATGTACCACATTTTCTGTATCCATTCCTCTGTTGAAGGGCATCTAGGTTCTTTCCAGCTTCTGGCTATTATAAATAAGGCTGCTATGAACATAGTAGAGAATGTGTCTTTGTTATATGTTGGGACATCTTTTGGGAATATGCCCAAGACAGGTACAGCTGGGTCCTCAGGTAGTACAATGTCCAATTTTCTGAGGAACCTCCCTTCTGATTTCCAGAATGTTTGTACCAGTCTGCAATCCCACCAACAATGGAGATGTGTTCCTCTTTCTCCACATCCTTGCCAGCATTTGCTGTCACCTGAGTCTTTGATCTTAGCCATTCTCACTGGTGTGAGGTGAAATCTCACGGTTGTTTTGATTTGCATTTCCCTTATCACTAAAGATGTTGAACATTTCTTTAGGTGTTTCTCAGCCATTCAGCATTCCTCAGCTGTGAATTCTTTGTTTAGTTCTGAACCGCGTTTTTTAATAGGATTATTTGTCTCTCTGCGGTCTAACTTCTTGAGTTCTTCGTATATTTTGGATAAAAGCCTTCAATCAGTTGTAGGATTGGTAAAGATTGTTTCCCAATCTGTTAGTTGCCGTTTTGTCCTAACAACAGTGTCCTTTGCCTTACACAAGGTTTGCAGTTGTATGAGATCCCATTTGTTGATTCTTGATCTTAGAGCATAAACCTTATTCTTGTTTTGTTCAGGAAATTTTCTCCAGTGCCCATGTGTTTGAGATTCTTCCCCACTTTTTCTACTATTAGCTTGAGTGTATATGGTTTGATGTGGAGGTACTTGATCTACGTGGACTTAAGCTTTGTACAGGGTGATAAGCATGGATCAATTTGCATTCTTCTACATGTTGACCTCCAGTTGAACCAGCACCATTTGCTGAAAATGCTATCTTTTTTCCATTGTATGGTTTTGGCTACTTTGTCAAAAATCAAGTGCCCATACGTGTGTGGGTTCATTTCTGGGTCTTCAATTCTGTTCCACTGGTCTATCTGTCTGTCTCTGTACCAATACCATGCAGTTTTTATCACTATTGCTCTGTAGTACTGCTTGAATTCAGGGGTAGTGATTCCCCCTGAAGTCCTTTTATTGTTGAGGATAGTTTTAGCTATCCTGGGTTTTTTGTTATTCCACATGAATTTGCAAATTGTTCTGTCTAACACTTTGAAGAATTGGATTGGTATTTTGATGGGGATTGCATTGAATCTGTAGATCGCTTTTGGTATACTGGCCATTTTTACTATATTAATCCTGCCAATCCATGAGCATGGGAGATCTTTCCATCTTCTGAGGTCTTCTTCAATTTCTTTCTTCAGAGTCTTGAAGTTCTTATTGTACAGATCTTTTACTTGCTTGGTTAAAGTCACACCGAGGTACTTTATATTGTTTGGGTCTATTATGAAGGGTGTCATTTCTCTAATTTCTTTCTCAGCTTGTTTCTCTTTTGTGTAGAGGAAGGCTACTGATTTATTTGAGTTAATTTTATACCCATCCACATTGCTGAAGTTGTTTATCAGGTTTAGTAGTTCTCTGGTGGTCTTTTGGGATCCCTTAAATATATTATCATATCATCTGCAAATAGTGATATTTTGTCTTCCTTTCCAAACTGTATCCCTTTGATCTCCTTTTGTTGTCTAATTGCTCTGGCTAGGACTTTGAGAACTATATTGAATAAGTAGGGAGAGAGTGAGAAGCCTTGTCTAGTCCCTGATTTTATTGGTATTGCTTCAAATTTCTCTCCATTTAGTTTAATATTAGCTACAGGTTTGCTGTATGTGGCTTTTACTATGTTTAGGTATGGGCTTTGAATTCCTGTTCTTTCCAGGCCTTTTATCAAGGAGGGGTGTTGAATTTTGTCAAATGCATTCTCAGCATCTAATGAAATGATCGTATGTTTTTTTTTTTTTTTTTTGGTTCTTTTTTTCGGAGCTGGGGACCGAACCCAGGGCCTTGCGCTTCCTAGGTAAGCGCTCTACCACTGAGCTAAATCCCCAGCCCCGATCATGTGGTTTTTATCTTTCACTTAGCTTACATAGTGTATTAAGTTGATGGTTTTCTGTGTATTAAACCATCCCTGCATACCTGGGATGAAACCTACTTGATCATGATGGATGCTTGTATTGATTGGATTCAGTTGCAAGAATTTTCCTGAGTATTTATGCTTCGATATTCGTAAGGGAAATTCGTCTGAAGTTCTCTTCCATTGTTGGCTTTTTGTGTGGTTTAGGTATAAGAGTAATTGTGGCTTCATAGAAGGAATTCATCAGTGCTCCATCTGTTTCAATTTTGTGGAATAGTGTGGATAGTATTGGTATGAGGTCTTCTATGAAGGTCTGGTAGAATTCTGTACTGAACCCATCTGGACCTGGGCTCTTTTTGGTTGGGAGACTTTAAATGACTGTTTTTATTTCTTTAGGAGTTATGGGGTTGTTTAAATGGTTTATCTGCTCCTGATTTAACTGGGGTACCTGGTATCTGGCTTGGAAATTGTCTATTTCCTCCAGATTTTCAAGTTTTGTTGAATATAGGCTTTTCTAGTAGGATCTGATTTTTCTGAATTTTCTCTGATTCTGTTGTTATGTCTCCCTTTTCATTTCTGATTTTGTTATTTTGGGCACACTCTCTCTGTCCTCTAATTAGTCTGGGTAAGGGTTTATCTTTCTTGTTGATTTTCTCAAAGAACCAGATTTTGGTTCTGTTGATTCTTTGGATAGTTCTTTTTGTTTCTACTAGGTTGATTTCAACTCTGAGTTTGATTATTTCCTGCCTTCTACTCCTCCTGGGTGTATTTAGTTCTTTTTCTTCTAGAGCTTTTAGGTATGCTGTCAAGCTGCTGATATATGCTCTCTTGTGTTTCTTTCTAGAGGCACTCAGAGCTATGAATCTTCCTTTTAGCACAGCATTCACTGTCCCATGAGTTCGGTTATGTTGTACCTTCATTTTCATTAAATTCTAAGAAGTCTTTAATTTCTCTATTTCTTCCTTGACCAGGTTATCATTGAGTAGCGCATTGTACAACTTTCATGTATATGTGGGCATTCTTTCCTTATCGTTGATGACCAGCTTTAGCCCGAGGGGGTCTGATAGGATGCATGGAAATACTTCTATCTTTCTGTGTCTATTGAGCCCTGTTTTATGACCAATTATAATGTCAATTTTGGAGAAAGTACCAAGAATCAGGTGGTGAGAAGAATGTATATCCTTTTGTTTTAGGATAGAATGTTTTATAAATATCTGTTAAGTCCATTTGGCTCACAACTTCTGTTGGTCTGTCTATGTCTCTGTTTAATTTCTGTTTCCATGATCTGTCCATTGACGAGAGTGAGGTGTTGAAATCTCCTACTATTATTGTGTTAGTTGCAATGTGTGCTTTGAGCTTCAGTAATGTTTCTTTTATGTATATATGTGCCCTTGTATTTGGAGCATAGATATTTAGGATTGAGAGTTCATCTTGGTGGATTTTTCCTTTGATGAATATGTACTGTCCTTCCTTATCTTTTTGATGACTTTTTGTTGGAAATCGATTTTGTTCAATATTAGAATGGCTACTTCAGCATGCTTCTTCAGACCATTTGCTTGGAAAGTTGTTTTCCAGCCTTTTAATCTGAGGTAGTGCCTGTCTTTGTCTCTGAGGTGTATTTCCTGTAGGCAGCAAAATATTGTGTCCTCATTGCATATCCAGTTGGTTTAACTGTTTTATTTTTTGGGGGTATTGAGTCCATTGAGGTTGAGAGATATTAAGGAATATTGATAGTTTCTTTCTGTTATATTCCTGTATTTGGATGTGAGATTATGTTTGTGTGTGTGTCTTCTCTTTGTTTTATTGCAAAACAAGATTCTTGCTTGTTCTAGGGTGTAGCTTACATCTTTCTGTTGGACTTTACCATTTATTATCCTTTGTAGGGCTTGATTTGTAGAAAGATATTGTGTAAATTTGGTTTTGTCATGGAATATCTTGCTTTCTCCATCTATGTTAATTGAGAGTTTTGCAGGATACAGTAACCTGGGATGGCATTTGTGTCCTCTTAGGGTCTGTATGACATCTGTCCAGGATATTCTGGCTTTCATAGTCTCTGGCTCGAAGTCTGGTGTGATTCTGATAGGTCTGCCTTTATATCTTACTTGACCTTTTCCCCTTATAGCTTTTAATGTTTTTTCTTCGTTTTGTGCATTTGGTGTTTTGACTATTTTGTGACTGGAGGAGTTTCTTTCCTGGTCCAATCCATTTGGAGTTCTGTAGGCTTATTGTATGTTTATGGGCATCTCTTTCTTTAGGTTAGGGAAGTTTTCCTCTATGATTTTGTGGAAGATATTTACTGGTCCTTTGAGTTGGGAGTCTTCACTCTCTTCTATACCTCTTATCCTTATGTTTGATAATTTCATTGTGTCCTGGACTTCCTGTATGTTTTGGACCAGTATCTTTTTTCATTTTACATTATCATTGACAGTTATCTCAATGATTTCTATGGAATCTTCTGCTCCTGAGATTCTTCTATCTCTTGTATTCTGTTTGAGATGCTTGTATCTATGGCTCCTTGTCTCTTCCTTTGGTTTTCTATATCCAGGGTTGTCTCCCTTTGTGCTTTCTTTATTGCTTCTATTTCCATTTTTAATTCCTTCACCTGTTTGATTGTGCTTTCCTATAATTCTTTCAGGGATTTTTGTGTTTCCTCTCTAAGGGCTTCTACTTGTTTACTTGTGTTTTCCTGCATTTCTGTAAGAGAGTTCTTTATTTCTTTCTAGAAGCCCTCCATCATCATGATCAAATGTGATTTTTAAATCTAGATTTTGCTTTTCTGGTGTGTGGATATTCAGTGTTTGGTTTGGTGGGAAAATTGGGCTCTGATGATGCCATGTAGTCTTGATTTCTGTTGCTTGGGTTCCTGTGCTTGCCTCTCACTCTCGGGTTGTCTCTGTTTTTACCTTGTTCTGCTATTTCTGATAGTGGCTAGACTGTCCTATAGGCCTGTGAGTCAGGAGTGCTGTAGACCTGTTTACCTGTTTTTATTTTTTTTGTTGTTGTTGTTTTTTCTGCTAGTTATGAGAACAGAGTGTTCTGCTTTCAGGCGTGTATTCATTGCTGTCTACTGGTCTTCAGTTGTTCCTGCAAGCATGTGTCCTGAGTCTACCAGGACTCACAATAGAATATTCACTTGGAGCAGAATAGTTGGCCTTACCTCTGCTCTCGGGCCTGAAGTCACTCCTTGAGGCTGGGTTTCAGCTCTCTGTGGGGGCAGCAACCAGAAGGGCTCGCCCAGCCTTCTCCTGGGTTCCTGTGCACATGGAGCCCAGATGGCCGCTAGGCGTTTTCTTCAAGGGTCAGAAATGTGGGCAGAGTAGTCTCCTCTGGCTTCCCAGTCATATCTGTCCCTCTGAAAGTCTAGCTCTCCCTCCCAGAGGATTTGTGTGCAGAGAGCTGTTTGACCGAGTCCCTTCAGATCCAGGCACAGTCTGGACAGCAGGGCTCCTGCAGCCTGAGTTCCCCTATCTTCCTGTTCCCACGGGCCCTATACGGTTTCCTCTTGGGTGAGGGATGTAGGCAAGATTGGGCAGTACTGACGGTCTCTCCTGCCCTGCAGTCTTAGGAGTGCTCACCTGTCTGGACAATGAGCTCTCTCTCCTACAGGGTTTGGGAGCAGGGAGCTGTGGGCCAGGATCAGCAAGTTCTGTCTCCAGCTAGAAACCGGAAGTGTCTGGTCACAGAGGAATTTTGTCTTTGTGTATCCTGAGTCCCCCAGGCAGGTCACTTGGACCAGCAAAGTTGGTCTTACCTTCTTTCTCGGGCCTGAAGTCGCTCCTTGGGGCAGGGTTTCAGCTCTTCATGAAGGCAGCAACCAGAAGGGCCTTCCCTGCCCTCTCTCAGGTCCCTGTGCACAGGGGACCCAGATGGCTCTAGGTGTTTTCCTCTGGAGTCAGAAATGTGGGAAGAGAATAATCTCCTTTGGCTTCCCAGGTGTGTCTGATCCTCTGAAGGTCTAGCTGTCCCTTCCACGGGATTTGGGTGCAGGGAGCTGTTTGACAGGGTCCCTTCAGATCCGGACATAGTCTGGATGGCAGGGCTCCTACATCTTGAGTGCCCGTATCTTCCTGTTCCCACAGGGTTTGAGAGCAGAGAGCTGAGGACCTCTAATGCCTTCTTATGCCCTCACCTCATCTTCCTTTTAACCTCATATTTTCTTTTTATTTTTTATAAGTAAACCTCTGATTCCAATTAGTGTTCCGCAATCTCAGAGTTGGATCATTCATTGGAATATGGGTCCCTTTCAGTAACCATATATTTGAATTAAACCAATTAACCAACTCCAAACTACCATCAGCTACCAATAGTTCATCTGGGGCAGGATTTTATAAATTTCTTACCCATACATACTGGAAGTTTGACTGGATTGTTCTTGTGCATGTCTTCTGTATATAGCCATAGGTGTTGTCATTTCATAAGTGTTAAGAACTATATAATGGCCATATGTCCCACTGAATTCCTAATCATCTGCTGAATTTTCTTTCTCTCAACTCTATCTTCTTCATTGTTTCTTAAGCCTGGATGAAAAACTTAAGATCTGGCTATAGCTAGATGTCCTGGCTATAGGTTAACTCTCATAGCTACTATTACTTGACCTTAAACTTTTAAATATTATTGATTATTTAGAAAACAAAGTACACAATCAAACAATAAGTGTAGAGTTGGAATAGAGCTCTGGCAATTGTAGATATTCAAAACAGCCTAAAATATGATAATATGTGGTGTTTTCAGACTGCTTATATCTATATATGCTATTTCTGCTATGGTGATCTTCCTATATTCAAAAGCACAGATGTGTGGCATAGAACCAAGCAAGAATAAAGGACTGATAGTAAATATTATAATATATGGAGGTTTAAAAGTTTAGGTGAGAGAGTACTGTTGATAAATCATTGGAACAATGCATAACATAGTGAGAGAAGAGTCTACCATACTGCTAACACTATCTAGGAGAGAAATATCAGGAAACAATAGCCATGAAGAAGTTGAATAAATAGGCAGTAATTAGGCTAGGCTTGTAAGAACTCTGTAGAACAGAATGATTTACTTGTATTTGTCTCATCCTATAGATATAGTCTAGAATGTTTCTACTTGAGGCCTTAGAAGTTAATGGCTGTTGGTATGTTGTAGAAAAGATAAAGTATCAGAGATGAAGGTACTAAAGAGCTTGGTAGTTCTATTGTATATTCATTCAAAAATAAATTCTTCAATGATTACAAATGGAATTACATGCAAAGCATTCTAATCTTTATACTTAAATTCTCAGTGATGATCAGTATATTCTGACAGAACTGAAATAGATGTTAGACTATGTTTAGAACTGTTAAAATAAGAAATGTCATAGTGATTAATTTGTCCCCATCCTCCATACTTTGTTACTTAGAGGAAAAATGCTATTTAGGCAAAGATACAGGGAGTATGAAAAATAATTGTCATTTAAAATATATTCTATTATTATTCAGTTGTTATGACTATGTAGACTTGATTTCCTCAGTTGGATTCACAGTGTTTTATAAAGCAGAGAGCAAAGAATTTCTCAGTTCATAATTTGACTCCATTTTAGTAACCATCTCTCATTTTATATGTCTTAGGAAAAGAAGTACTTAAATCCAAAGAAAACTCAGTGAATTTCTACATATGAATTCTACATAGAATATCTACATATCTGCATAGTTTTACTTGATCCCTGCATTGTCTTAAAATAGTCCACATTCTTCCCTGTCAGACGTAGGTTCTTATGAAAGCTTTTGTTTAAACTAATGAATGTAATGATGTATGTGAATCTTTCAAATTTATTATTTGAAAGAAAGGAATTTATCATAAAAGGTCAAAAAGTTTTAAAAACCTCTCGTTAGAAATTTTGAGTTGGAGCATAAATTCTTAACAGCTTATTCTTACCTTTTACCATATTCTCTTATTCTCCCCCCCAAATTATGCACTATTCTTATTTTACTAATTTTAAAAATAACCATAGTTCTACAGCATGTATCTGTATCTATAGTTTGTTCTATCTATCTATCTATCTATCTATCTATCTATCTATCTATCTATCTATCTATCTATCTATCATCTGCACAAAAATAATGCATAGAATATTTTACATACTCTTTAATTTATTATCTAATCTTAAGCTAAACTTTTTGGGATATATAAAGCTGTGCTTCTGTTATCTTATTATTATCTAGAGAGTATTCCAGTGACTAGGTAGAACATGACATATACTATCTTTAGTTTGCTGTAGTAATGCATTGCTGTTCTTGGCTATATGTTCTGCCGTATATCTAAACTTTTTACAGGTGTCTTTTCATCATTTCCTTCTACAGGCAGAAGAGTTATGTATTAATCTTTGTAAAACTACAATAGGCACTGTAATATGACGTTTCATTATCAAAGTATTGTTTTCAGGTATGAAACAAGAGGAGGATTGAAAAGTTTTCTATATTCTTGCCCTGCATTCTTAACTTTCTATCATAATTTTTAAAGGAAAAGTTGATAAATTAGCTCCCTTGTCCAACCCAAGATAATTGACAGCATGTAGTTTACCTTAACTAATTTGGGGGCTGAAACTAAAACCAGCTATCACCAGCTGAAATAATTAGAATCATATGAGTATATGAAAAAGGAAAATTTTTACCTGTTGTAAAGCAACTAAATTTTGGGCTGACTTATGCAGATTTACTTTATGTATGACAAATGAACTTTGTTATTTTCTAAGGTTATAGTATTGAAAAGAATGCTATTACAAATAACACCTGAGATTGCTTTAGTGTTTATTCAGGTTTCTACATGGTACATTTAGGACTCGATTCTCTGGATTATACAATATAATACATTTCAACTTTAGTAAGTATATTGCAAGTTTTAAAAAATCTGTTAAGTAATTTACTTTAAAATATTTGTAAGTAATAAAACATGAGTCTGAAAAAATGTCTCAGGAGTTAGGGCACTTGCTTTTTTTCTAGAGAACTTACTTCGCTAGTGCTGGGATTATTGGTGTACACCACCTCACCAGGATCTTTTGTAATTAAAATACTATTAAAACATTCTCCCTTCCATTCTATTCTTCCCTTTGTGTTTCTCTAGCATATTAAAATACTTTATTCTTAACATTTTCATTGAAAATATAATTTCCATATATTATGATATAATCTGATTGTGGTTTTCTACCCCAACTTCTTACAGATCTTCCCCCTGTTTTTTATTAAATTTTTTTATTTATGTTTCAAATGTTATCCCATTTCCAGGTTTCCTGTCTATAACCCCCTATCCCATCTCTCTCCCTCTTCTTCTATGAGGGTGCTCCCCTACCCATCCACCTACCCCTTCTGTCCTCCCTGCCCTGATATTCCCCTATACTGGGGGGTCCCGCCTTGGCAGTACCAAAAGCTTCTGTGGATGGACCTAGAAAATATCACCCCGAGTGAAGTAACCCAAAAGCAAAAACAAAACAAAATAAAACAAATGAACAAAAACGCAGTGAGTATGTACTCACTGATAAGTGAATATTAGTCCCAAAGCTCAGATTACCCAAGATACAAGCTACAAACCACAAGGAGTTCAAGAAGAAGGACAACCAAAGTGAGGATGCTTCAGTTCATCTTAGAAGGGAGAACAAAAATATTCATAGGAGGAAATATGGAGCCAAAGTTTGGAGCAGAGACTGAAGGAAAGGCCATCCAGAACCTGCCCCACCTGGGGATACACAACCACCAAACATAGACAATATTGCTGTTGCCAAGAAGTGCATGATGACAGGAGCCTGATATAGCTGTCTCCCGCCACCTTCTTGTTTACCAAACTCCAAGCCTTTCTCTTTGTCTTAAAAAACTAACAAATAGGTAAACAAAAAAATGCAGCAACAGCAAATAAAAATATCCAAATTTATAAAGGGAACTTTACCTCATATCAACTATCCAGACTGTAGGCCACAGATACTAAAGAAGTTTGAAGTTGTGCAAGCGAGTAAAGGAAGAAAATTACATCAAGGCTGTAACACTTCTTTTCTAGGATTTTGTTCAAATGTATCTTTCAATATGATGTACGTATCTTTGATTGTATAGCATTAATATTTACCCAGAATATAGAAATATCTAAGTTATAAATATTCTCCTCAGATATTTTTTAGTCATCCTTCTAGGGGCAGGTTACTCATTATGCTACCCTTGAGTTTAGGATTTCTGCCCATTTCGTTAATTTTGATCTGTTTAGTCTTTATAGTACACATAAAGTATGTGTATGTTTTATATGCAGTTCTGACCATGGGGTAAGATGTAGAAAAATATATATTTATAAACATAAATACTACCTTAGAATAATTTCTGTGACGTTTAAGGAGACAAAGCTCTGGTCAAAATTTTGTGAAGGGTGTGTGATCCCATCCCTCAACTGAGGACCATATGCAACCTCTTTATATGGTCTCTGCACATTTTCTCTACCCTTTATTGGGTATTTCAGCTAATTTCATCCCTGTTGGGTCCTGAGAGCCTCTTGCTATCTTGGCATCTGGGACTTGCTGGTGACTAACCCCTCCCCAGTTCCCCATCTCCTATTGCTACACACCTCTGTTCAATTTCTTGACCCTCTGTACACCACTCCAGTCTCCTCCCATACCTGATCCTGTCCTCCTTTTTCTGTTCCCCCTTTCTCTTCCTTCAAAGTCCCTCCCATCCTCTACCTCTCATGATTATTTTATTCCCCCTTCTAAGTATGACTGGCATCCACACTTTGATCTTCCTTCTTCTTGTGCTTTATATGGTCTGTGTGTTGTATCATGAACCCAGAACTGCTCCTGTCTAAAGGAAATAAGGGCACAAAGGATGAAGCAGAGACAGAAGGAAAGGCCATGCAGAGACTACCCCACTTGGGGATCCATCCCATATGCAGACACTAAACCCAGACACTATTGCTGATGCCAAGAAGTGCTTGCTGACAGGAGCTTGATACAGCTATCTCCTGATAGGTTTTGCCAGAGCCTGACAAATATCAATGCAGATGCTTGCAGCCATCCATGGCACTGAGCATGAGGACCCCAATGGAGGAGTAAAGGGAAGGACTGACGGAGCTGAAGGAGTTTGAAACCCCATAAGAAGAACAACAGTACCAACCAACCAGACCCCTTAGAGCTCCCAGGGATTAAACCACCAACCAAAGAGTACACATTGATGGAACCATGGCTCCAGGTGCAAATGTAGCAGTGTAGGGAGCTAAGGAGGTGAGGCAGGAGTGGGTGAGTGGGTGAGGTACTCTCATAGAAGCAGGGAAAGGGGAGGTGAGATAGTGCATTTGTGGAGGGGAAACTGGGAAAGGGGACAACATTTGAAACATAAATAAATAAAATATCAGAGAGAGAGAGAGAGAGAGAGAGAGAGAGAGAGAGAGAGAGTGTTTTAAGTGTTTCATGAGTTATGACACCAGGGGGCAGTAGAGAATAACAAATAAGACCTCACCTAGTTGCATTCTATATTTAATGTAATTACCAAAGCTAGAAAGAAACGATGAATTTTATGAATCCAAGTAGTATTTCACTGTATTCAATATGTCCTTCTGAGATTTCTCTTCCAGATGGGAGCCAGGATGTCCATTTGGATCTTCATTTAGAAGCTACTAATCACTTCACTACTAAATGTCAATGTTTGCAATAGTAAGGCTTGTAAGATTTTAACTCAGACAAAGCAGTTTCAGTGGTGTGGAATTTTGTTAAGGATTTAACTCATAATAAAAATGTGTCCGTATGTTTACAAATATAGGTACAAATAAGCATGTTGGTTCACATATACAGGCACCATATATATATATATATCGTCACATATACTGCTGACATACTAAAATAGTGGTAACACAAAATACTTCAAAATTTGTTCATAATAGCCAACACTGTGATAGGATACTTGTATAGTAAATCTCATTTGCTATGGATATAGATGGAATATAACAACAAAATCTAATTTTATGATTAGGAAATTGAATCTCAGTTATATAGTCAGTGACCTACAACAGATGGGTAATACATATTTGAATGCATATATTGTTATGATTGTATTTACCCTACAGCGCATACTTTCTACAAAAAGTAATAAATACTAGTTAGAATAGCATCTGATTACCTCAGAACCTCTTTCTTTCTATAACAGTTCTGTTTCCTACTACCCATTTCTTTTGTGTATCTAAGGAGGATACTTTAGCACTTTAGTATTCAGTCGTATCGCTTCTCGGCCTTTTGGCTAAGATCAAGTGTAGTATTCGGTCGTTACCTGTGAAAATTTGCATTATCAAGCTAATAAGTTTTAAGTGTTTATCTTCATCAACTCCTAAAGTAACCAATGGCAACAACAGCATAGGTTTCTTTTTTTCTAGAAACATTGATCTGGTTGCACAAGTCAGAATTAGTTGAGTCATCACATTAGAATGAGATGTAAAAAGCATTTTTGGCTGAAGACCCAAGAAATTAATATTTGGCTATTACTCTCCTATGATCAGTTAATTACCAGTACTGCCTTTATCTACTTTAAAGAGTGCTGAGGACATCTGAAAGAAAAAAGAGAATTCCAAAATTTTCTTAGGCAAAAAAGAAAAACAGGAGAAAAATACAAGATTCACCTTCTTTTGCCTTCACCTAACTAAATGTTGCATTCATACTACAAGAAATTAGGTTATCAAAATTAATTAAAATAATTAATTCAATTGAAGACTCAATAGGTAGTGACTTACATCTCTGGAGACCACTTGGTTAAACTACAAGATAACCAATGCCAATGAATATTCTGAAAGAATTGCCGACTTAGTATGAAAGATTGTTACGCTTGATATCAACTGTGTTTTCTTTGTACATCAATACTACACCAGAATAAATACTATGACATCATTCAAAGTATGGTATTACTTTTATTATCTTGAAAATTCATGTCTTAAATCTGCATTGATATTGTCACTTAACATATTACAATTAGTTAGGTATGTCTAAAGAGGAAATTTTATATGGTATTTATAAATATACACAGGGTTTTAGAATAAGACAGTATTTTTATAATTTCTATCCAACAAGAAGTGCTGTATACACTGAGGAAGATATATCTCCCCTCATTTATTATAGTCTTATTCTTCATCCATGTTCTGACTACCATTTAGGGTCCCATACTTTGGGATATGCTGTATATCCTAGAATATTTTTTAAATATTTTTATTTTACTATGATTTTATTTATATACATTCCAGCCATTGCTTCCCCACCTCAGTTCCCACTTCTACCATTCCTCATCCCATTCCCCTCTTGCCAACTAGAGTGTGCCTCCCACCAGGCTTCCCCCTTCCATGGGGCCTCAAGTCTCTAGAAATTTAAGCACATCTTTTCCCACTGAGGCCTGACCAGGCAGATCTCTGCTCTATTTGTGCTAGGGCCAGCCAGTATATGATCCTGCTTGGTGGCTCAGTCTCTGAGAGCTCCATGGGGTCTGGCTTAGTTGAGACTGCTGGTCTTCCAATGGGGTTGCCATCCCCTTCAGCTACTTCAATCCTTCCCCAAATTCAACAATAGGGGTCCCTGGCTTCAGTCCAATGACTGGGTGTAAGTATTTGCTTCTGTCTCAGTCAGCTGGTTTGGGTCTTTCAGAGGACAGCCATGCCAGGTTTTTGTCTCTAAGCACATCATAGCATCAGTAAATACTGTCAGGTCTCTGATGAGATGGATCTAAAATTGGCTGAGTTATTAGACCGACTTTCCTTCAGTTTCTTTTCCACTTTTGTCCCTGCTGTTCTTTTAGACAGGAACAGTTCTGGGTCAGAAATTATAACTGTGGGTTAGTAACCTGTCCCTCTGCTTGCGGCCCCGTTTATCTCCTAGAGCTGGGCTCTTTGAGTTACCTCTCCCCAGTGCTGGGCATTTCATCTAAGGTCAATCCCATTTGAGTCCTTAGAGTCTCTCATCTCCCAGGTCTCTGATACTTTCTACAGGGTCCTCCTACTTCCCACCTTCCCCACCTCCAATGCTCCTTATCTCCCTCTGGGCTTCTCTCCTGCTCCCCATATCTGATCTTGATCCTCTTTCTCCCATCCTCTCTTCCATCCAGGTCTCTCCCTCCTTTTGCCTCTCATGATTATTTCCTTCCCCCTTCTAATTGGAATTGAAGCATCCTCACTTGAGTCTTTCTGCTTGTTACACTTGTTAAGGTCTCTGACTTGTATCCTAGGTATTCTGTACTGTATGCTTAATATCCACTTATTAGTGAGTACATATGATACATGTCCTTTTGTGTCTGAGTTATTGACTCAGGATGATATTTTCTAATTCTATCCATTTGCATGCAAAATTCATCATTCACTCATTTTTAATAACTGAAGAGTTTTCCATTGAGCAAATGAACCACGTTTTTGTGTATTCATTCTTGGAACTGTAATTGTTATCTACAGAAGACTTTAGTATTTTTTTTAATGTTTGAAACTGTTTAAAGTTCAAACATTAAAATTTTTATTTTATTTAATTTTACTATGATATTGTGCATGCATGTGATTTCATACATGCTATGCGCAGCACAAGTGTTTAGGTAAGAGGGAAGTTTTGTGGAGTTAGCTCTCTTCTTTTACCTTTATGTTGGCTTCTAGGATTGAAGTCAAGTTATCTGGTTTACAAGATAAGATCTTGTACCTACCCCACAAGCCCAATTTTAAACTTTCTCCTCCTCATAGCCTTTGAAATTTGCATGCATATATACAACATATTTCGATTATATCTATCCCTCTCTTCCCTCTCCGACTCCCTCCAGGATACATCTTATCACATCTCTATTACAAATTAATGCCCCTCTTATATAATTATTAATTAATTAGATTAGTTTACTGCATCAAGTTAGTGTTGTCCATATGTGAATGGGTGTCATATTATCCACTGATAGATGTGGAATTTATCAGTGCCCACAAACCCACAAAACAGATTTTTCCACAGCGCTCTCTCTCTCTCTCTCTCTCTCTCTCTCTCTCTCTCTCTCTCATAAAAATGCTTAATTTTTTCTCAGTTTAGATCTCCAAGATAACTGAGATTTGCCTTCCTAGGAAATAACTTATTTTTCTTTGTAAAACAGTCTGCAGATTTATGTATTTCTAAATATTCTTTCTATTGATTGTGAACTCTCTGTGGGAAGGGGGTAGACTTGTCGAAGAAGTGCTGGAATGGTTATAACTTTCATTTTTGTGTATATCATAACATCTACATTGGAATCTGAAATATTCATAGTCAGTGAAGTTATTTTTAGTATCTTCTGAGCAAACAAAAGGCCCAGATATGTGTACCTGCAATTTCGTACCACTTAGTCACCCAGGTAAGCTGTCTATACACCATGTTTTCCATCTTGTAGTTATATCAAGGAAGAATGAGAATCACTATTTCTTATCTCCAAGTATGCCATTGTATCCCAACATAGTTTTCTTCCTGTGTGAGACAACTGTACACTCTCATTTAATTTATTTCCTGAATAATGTACCCATTTAGACAAAATTTTTGAAATACAAATACTTTTACATTTGATATTTATATTAAAAATAAAATTGTTTCTGTTTCCCTTTGGATTTGAAATCACTAACCAAATAGTTTGGGGCATTAAGCTATTTTATATCCAAGTTTTAAAACTTATAGAGACTAGAATTTGAAATTGTGCACTTAAGGTGGCCTGGAAACAACACAGTGACAGAAAATGTCCTCATGGGGGAGTAAGGGTTTGTGTTAAAATAAGTTAGAGTATTTAAATGAAGATATTTGACTTAACCTTGAAGCAATAAGAAGCCCAAAACTTGCCATTGACAAGAATATTGGAGAAAGAACTACACCTGACTACATGCATCTCTTCTGGACACCAGTGACCATTTTT
Organism: Rattus norvegicus; assembly: GCF_021556685.1. NCBI lineage: Eukaryota > Metazoa > Chordata > Mammalia > Rodentia > Muridae > Rattus > Rattus norvegicus. The sequence goes on along the minus strand of NC_141554.1, from coordinate 153,072,985 downwards.
TTCTCTGTTTTATTTAGTCTTTTCTACTGCTGATCTTTTTTTGTATTAAAAAATATATCATTCACTGATTTGAATTAAGTCAAAAATAAGGTCATAATGTATTCCTTGCAATTATTAGAATCAAAGGTAGAATGTTGGTATTAAAATTCTTCTTCCAAGTAATTTAACCCAATCTTCAAACTCTGTTGATATATGAACTTTAAGCAGCAAGAGTTTACTTTACAGGCCTAGATGATTACTTGAATTCCTCCATGTTATTTTTTTTTGCTGATGTAATATTAGACTGTTATCACCACCTTTTGTGTTAATATATTTAAATTATATTTATAATATTTTAACAGGCACTAGTACTAAAGATTCAATGAGCAGTAAGTATTTTGAGTGTAATGAACAATGACTTCGTTTAATTTGCTCATTCTTTATATCATTATGAGATTTTTTCCAGTTTTCCTTATTATCAAGCCTTGATTAAAATATGTCTTTAAATATCATTATAACCAGAAACAAATTTTGCCGGTCTATTGATACAAGTTTTATGTCAAAGTGCAAAGTGAATGATAAAAAGGAATAATTTTAAGGACTGCAAAAAGTGATGCATATTGAAGATTAAGCCTTATCAACTTCTCTGTCAAGGAAACTCTGAATTCCAGTGCAAATAAGTTAGTGAAACAAATTGAAAATGTAGAGAAAAAGAGTGAATATATACTTAGTAACTACATTCGCCATCACTAGATTGTGTGTTCCACTTCACTACTCATACAATTATTGCATTTACAGTATAAGTTATAAATTAAGAAAGTCTACCCATCTACTGAATGCCAAAAGAAAATTTGAATTTTAGTTTTTCTGATTCATAACATGGTGTACATTTTATTACATCCTTAGAATAGGGTAGTGATATCCCAATATTAAGATAATTATAATGAAAAATACAAATGAGATCAAATATAGTTACAATAAAAAGCTATCATTCATAATGAATGAGGGGCACAGTAAGATAAAGATAATGCAGGATAATGTTCTCATTTGTTATAGAAGTTCTTCAAGATAGAATAACAATTTTCACCAATGAGGTGATCCTGAAAAATGTATATGTGAAATAGCAATTTTTCCATTCATTCTTACCCCAAACATCTCTCATTCTATTCCTTAGAAACACCCTGAATTCTGCTAATTTCAGTAATTTAAATTTATCATTATTCCTGTAAAAAGCAAAAGATACTATCGCACCATTAAACATATTTTACCAGGACAGGTTTTATTGTAGCTCAGTTGGTTTCGAGTTGGCTAATAAAATTAATGACTTATCTGCTCCAGAAGCTTGTGTAACAACTTCATACTATATGGAAGCTTTCCAGTTGTCACCAGTTTAAGCTCTGTTTTAGCTTGAATTATTCATATCTTGTTACAAAATTAAGTCTTTTATTTTTAGTAAGAATGAATTATCATGAAATATTAGTGGATAAATAGGAGAAATGGCAATAGCCTGTTTTGCTTGGGGAGCTATTCGTGTAATTCCTCTTCCTGACAGCTTAGAAAAAAACATCTCAGAAGATGGGACAGAAAGTATGTAAGAACCAGAAACTGCAAAAGAATGCGGTCAAACTGTGTTTTTGGGGGAGATATGATACAGACATTACCCTTTACTTAGAGTTGTGCAATTGGATCTGTCAAAATTTCATCATGGAAGGCAGAAAAGGTAACAATGTCATATCCCCATCACCCATATTGAATATTGATAGGATATAATGTCTAGTGAAAAGTTATTACTTCCTCCAGTAGTAGAGACATTGAAAAATTTGCTTGTGTGTCAGTAATGAATGTCCCACACATACTTATGCAAGCAGTCTTATGAAACTAAGCTCAGTGGGATATACACACTGGTACACACACATGCACATGCACACACAGACACACACACACACATCATAAGATTATGAAGGAGATTTGGTATGAAAAATGAAATGTTTCATGGAAGCAGTGATGTCCACTCCTGTAATTGCAGCACTCAGGAGGCAGAGACAGGTGGATCTCAGAGTTTGAGGCCAGCCTTGACTACAAAGTAACTTCCAAGATGGTCAGAATTGTTACACAAAGAAACCATGTTAGGAAAAAACAAGAAATACAAAGAAAACAAAACCCCAACCTCAACAACAACAAAAAGTAAAAAGGTTTCAAAAGAAAAAATACAAGGATGATCCAGAGTAATAAAGAATGAAAAGGACTAAAATTCACATATGCATATATGAAAATGTTTAGAATGATTTAGAAAATTATAAAAGAGAGGAAAAAGAATCCCAAAACTCTTCCATATCTGCTGCTCCAGTACAGACATGAAATCTTACTAATACTTATTTGGTGCTGTTAAATAAGTAGATGATGGATAAATGTTTGAGAGTCCTTACTATATTTTTTGAACTATAAGACCTAGAAATTAGTATCTTCTATTAATCTAGATGCTTTTAAATGTATATGTCATACTGTGATTTTCTGCACCAAAAAGTCAAAATGACTTTAATAGAAGTATTTAGAAGAATACACCAAAATCAATTTTGTCTTAGCTTCTTGACCTCTGGAGAACTGTTAAAAGGATTTTGATATGAAAAACCAATGATGTAGGAATATACAGCTTCCCCTTTCTGAGATAGTCTTCCCAATAGAAGAGTCAAAGATAAAAATGAAAAGTATCTCAAGTAAGAAATTTAGGATATATATATATATATATATATATATATATATATATATATATCATGCACTACAGAGGTATTTGAGCCATCACTCACAGCCATATCTGGTAATGATTAAAAGAGATCCATGGTCACCACCTTTCCTTTCTTTCCCCAACATCCAAATTATCAATCTAAGTTTAAAAATAACTGTTTGATTTAGGTTTCATCAAAAGAGTATCGCATTTTTCAACAAAGTTTGGGAAGTGTTAGGTTTCCTGAAGCTTCAGAAGCTTTCTTATTAAAGGTTTTCCACAATGTTGCATTCAATATATTTTAAGTTAAGTTTTAACACTCAGAGTGCTGTATATAATAGACTCTGTGGAACACCTATTAACAATTCTCAAAAGAGTATTCACAGAACAGTTCCAAGAAAAACTACTTTACTCATTTTTAATACGAATGTATTGATACTGTGCATGGGCAGATATATTATTTGATCTTATCCTGCTCTTTATTTAATATATAAAGTGCCTTGTCACATTTTGCTTACTAGTATTTAGGGACCTTGAATTATTGGAAATTACTTTGTTTTCCTTTCACATTCTTCTCACACACATTATATTGGCTTGGTGAATGGAAATATAGGAGGTTATCTTGGTAATTCTGCTAAATACTACTTGCAAATTCTTGAATATAAATTTTGTTTTTGGTTGAGATTTAAGTTTATCTTCTCATTCAGACACATCTCTACTTAGGTTGCAATAATGCTTGTGACACTGAACACTTGTTCTTTTCATAACTCAATTTTGTCTAAATTATCAGTTTAGTCCAGACACTGTGTAATCCTTTGAATTCAAAGCTTGGATACTTTGCACTTAAAAACATATACATGTTTTCTATAATCTCACTCAAAAGATGATGCACTACATATCCTAGAGCAGGTGTTACAGACATATGTGAGTTACCATATCCGTGCTAGGAATTGAACCAATGTTCCCTGTAGGAACAAGTGCTGTTAAACACTCAGCCAGTTCCACAATCTACTTCATATTTCTTTTGGTTAGATAAAAAGTTGTCACCCATAACAAATATTTATTTTTATTGACCATTTATTTACTAACTGATTACAATGCTGGAGAGATAGTTTAGCTGTTAAAGTGTGATACAAACATAACCCGAATTCTAATCATCTGAACCTTTATAAGAAGCTGCTTATTTTGGCATGTCCTTGTAATCATAGTGTCAGGGACATAGAGACCTGAGGTTCCCTGGAGTTCATTGGCTAGCCAGTATAGCTGAATCAGTAGCTGCAGGTTCAGTGACAGAATGTGTCTCAAACAAATAACGTGGAGAATGACTGAAAAAGGTAGTCAATGATGACTTCTGGTTTCCACAGTCACAGTCATATTTCTGAATGTTCACCAGCACACAAACTTAAACATAGGCATAAACACATTCATATTCATACTCCATAGGTTCAAATAAAACATAAAAAATATCACAATTTGTAGGAATAATACACTAAAACTCATTATTTTTTGTCTATTTTTGATTTCTGCTTTACCCACCTAAATTGTTTCTGTTTTTTGTTTAGTATTATTTAACATACATTTTCCCCAAAGACCACAAAATTGTACTGAAAAGTATAATTAGGAGACACCGCCGGAACCTGAAAGAAACAGACCGGATAAACAGTTCTCTGCACCCAAATCCCGTGGGAGGGAGAGCTAAACCTTCAGAGAGGCAGACAAGCCTGGGAAACCAGAAGAGACTGCTCCCTGCACACACATCTCGGATGCCAGAGGAAAAAGCCAAAGACCATCTGGAACCCTGGTGCACTGAAGCTCCCGGAAGGGGCGGCACAGGTCTTCCTGGTTGCTGCCGCTGCAGAGAGCCCCTGGGCGGCACCCCACGAGCGAACTTGAGCCTCAGGACCACAGGTAAGAACAAATTTTCTGCTGCAAGAAAGCTGCCTGGTGAACTCAAGACACAGGCCCACAGGAACAGCTGAAGACCTGTAGAGAGGAAAAACTACACGCCCGAAAGCAGAACACTCTGTCCCCATAACTGACTGAAAGAGAGGAAAACAGGTCTACAGCACTCCTGACACACAGGCTTATAGGACAGTCTAGCCACTGTCAGAAATAGCAGAACAAAGTAACACTAGAGATAATCTGATGGCGAGAGGCAAGCGCAGGAACCCAAGCAACAGAAACCAAGACTACATGGCACAATCGGAGCCCAATTCTCCCATCAAAACAAACATGGAATATCCAAACACACCAGAAAAGCAAGATCTAGTTTCAAAATCACTGTTGATCATGATGCTGGAGGACTTCAAGAAAGACGTGAAGAACTCCCTTAGAGAACAAGTAGAAGCCTACAGAGAGGAATCGCAAAAATGCCTGAAAGAATTCCAGGAAAACATAAATAAACAAGCAGAAGCCCATAGAGAGGAGACACAAAAATCCCTGAAAGAATTCCAGGAAAACACAATCAAACAGTTGAAGGAATTAAAAACGGAAATAGAAGCAATCAAGAAAGAACACAGGGAAACAGCCCTGGATATAGAAAACCAAAAGAAGAGACAAGGAGCTGTAGATACAAGCTTCACCAACAGAATACAAGAGATGGAAGAGAGAATCTCAGGAGCAGAAGATTCCATAGAGATCATTGACTCAACTGTCAAGGATAATGTAAAGCGGAAAAAGCTACTGGTCCAAAACATACAGGAAATCCAGGACTCAATGAGAAGATCAAACCTAAGGAAAATAGGTATAGAAGAGAGTGAAGACTCCCAGCTCAAAGGACCAGTAAATATCTTCAACAAAATCATAGAAGAAAACTTCCCTAACCTAAAAAAAGAGATACCCATAGACATACAAGAAGCCTACAGAACTCCAAATAGATTGGACCAGAAAAGAAACACCTCCCGTCACATAATTGTCAAAACACCAAACGCACAAAATAAAGAAAGAATATTAAAAGCAGTAAGGGAAAAAGGTCAAGTAACATATAAAGGCAGACCTATGAGAATCACACCAGACTTCTTGCCAGAAACTATGAAGGCCAGAAGATCCTGGACTGATGTCATACAGACCCTAAGAGAACACAAATGCCAGCCCAGGTTACTGTATCCTGCAAAACTCTCAATTAACATTGATGGAGAAACCAAGATATTCCATGACAAAACCAAATTTACACAATATCTTTCTACAAATCCAGCACTACAAAGGATAATAAATGGTAAAGCCCAACATAAGGAGGCAAGCTATACCCTAGAAGAAGCAAGAAACTAATCGTCTTGGCAACAAAACAAAGAGAATGAAAGCACACAAACATAACCTTACATCCAAATATGAATATAACGGGAAGCAATAATCACTATTCCTTAATATCTCTCAATATCAATGGCCTCAACTCCCCAATAAAAAGACAAAGATTAACAAACTGGATACGCAACGAGGACCCTGCATTCTGCTGCCTACAGGAAACACACCTCAGAGACAAAGACAGACACTACCTCAGAGTGAAAGGCTGGAAAACAACTTTCCAAGAAAATGGTCAGAAGAAGCAAGCTGGAGTAGCCATTCTAATATCAAATAAAATCAATTTCCAACTAAAAGTCATCAAAAAAGATAAGGAAGGACACTTCATATTCATCAAAGGAAAAATCCACCAAGATGAACTCTCAATCCTAAATATCTATGCCCCAAATACAAGGGCACCAACATACCTAAAAGAAACCTTACTAAAGCTCAAAACACACATTGCACCTCACACAATAATAGTGGGAGATTTCAACACCCCACTCTCATCAATGGACAGATCATGGAAACAGAAATTAAATAGTGATGTCGACAGACTAAGAGAAGTCATGAGCCAAATGGACTTAACAGATATTTATAGAACATTCTATCCTAAAGCAAAAGGATATACGTTCTTCTCAGCTCCTCATGGCACTTTCTCCAAAATTGACCATATAATTGGTCAAAAAACGGGCCTCAACAGGTACAGAAAGATAGAAATAATCCCATGCTTGCTATCGGACCACCACGGCCTAAAACTGGTCTTCAATAACAATAAGGGAAGAATGCCCACATATACGTGGAAATTGAACAATGCTCTACTCAATGATAACCTGGTTAAGGAAGAAATAAAGAAAGAAATTAAAAACTTTTTAGAATTTAATGAAAATGAATGTACAACATACCGAAACTTATGGGACACAATGAAAGCTGTGCTACGAGGAAAACTCATAGCGCTGAGTGCCTGCAGAAAGAAACAGGAAAGAGCATATGTCAGCAGCTTGACAGCACACCTAAAAGCTCTAGAACAAAAAGAAGCAAATACACCCAGGAGGAGTAGAAGGCAGGAAATAATCAAACTCAGAGTTGAAATCAACCAAGTAGAAACAAAAAGGACCATAGAAAGAATCAACAGAACCAAAAGTTGGTTCTTTGAGAAAATCAACAAGATAGATAAACCCTTAGCCAGTCTCACGAGAGGACACAGAGAGTGCGTCCAAATTAACAAAATCAGAAATGAAAAGGGAGACATAACTACAGATTCAGAGGAAATTCAAAAAATCATCAGATCTTACTATAAAAACCTATATTCAACAAAACTTGAAAATCTTCAGGAAATGGACAATTTCCTAGACAGATACCAGGTATCGAAGTTAAATCAGGAACAGATAAACCAATTAAACAACCCCATAACTCCTAAGGAAATAGAAGCAGTCATTAAAGGTCTCCCAAACAAAAAGAGCCCAGGTCCAGACGGGTTTAGTGCAGAATTCTATCAAACCTTCATAGAAGACCTCATACCAATATTATCCAAACTATTCCACAAAATTGAAACAGATGGAGCACTACCGAATTCCTTCTACGAAGCCACAATTACTCTTATACCTAAACCACACAAAGACACAACAAAGAAAGAGAACTTCAGACCAATTTCCCTTATGAATATCGACGCAAAAATACTCAATAAAATTCTGGCAAACCGAATTCAAGAGCACATCAAAACAATCATCCACCATGATCAAGTAGGCTTCATCCCAGGCATGCAGGGATGGTTTAATATACGGAAAACCATCAACGTGATCCATTATATAAACAAACTGAAAGAACAGAACCACATGATCATTTCATTAGATGTTGAGAAAGCATTTGACAAAATTCAACACCCCTTCATGATAAAAGTCCTGGAAAGAATAGGAATTCAAGGCCCATACCTAAACATAGTAAAAGCCATATACAGCAAACCAGTGGCTAACATTAAACTGAATGGAGAGAAACTTGAAGCAATCCCACTAAAATCTGGGACTAGACAAGTCTGCCCACTCTCTCCCTACTTATTCAATATAGTTCTTGTAGTTCTAGCCAGAGCAATCAGACAACAAAAGGAGATCAAGGGGATACAGATCGGAAAAGAAGAGGTCAAAATATCACTATTTGCAGATGACATGATAGTATATTTAAGTGATCCCAAAAGTTCCACCAGAGAACTACTAAAGCTGATAAACAACTTCAGCAAAATGGCTGGGTATAAAATTAACTCAAATAAATCAGTTGCCTTCCTCTATACAAAAGAGAAACAAGCCGAGAAAGAAATTAGGGAAACGACACCCTTCATAATAGACCCAAATAATATAAAGTACCTCGGTGTGACTTTAACCAAGCAAGTAAAAGATCTGTACAATAAGAACTTCAAGACACTGAGGAAAGAAATTGAAGAAGACCTCAGAAGATGGAAAGATCTCCCATGCTCATGGATTGGCAGGATTAATATAGTAAAAATGGCCATTTTACCAAAAGCAATCTACAGATTCAATGCAATCCCCATCAAAATACCAATCCAATTCTTCAAAGAGTTAGACAGAACAATTTGCAAATTCATCTGGAATAACAAAAAACCCAGGATAGCTAAAGCTATCCTCAACAATAAAAGGACTTCAGGGGGAATCACTATCCCTGAACTCAAGCAGTATTACAGAGCAATAGTGATAAAAACTGCAAGGTATTGGTACAGAGACAGACAGATAGACCAATGGAATAGAATTGAAGACCCAGAAATGAACGCACACACCTATGGTCACTTGATTTTTGACAAAGCAGCCAAAACCGTCCAATGGAAAAAAGATAGCATTTTCAGCAAATGGTGCTGGATCAACTGGAGGGCAACATGTAGAAGAATGCAGATCGATCCATCCTTATCACCCTGTACAAAGCTTAAGTCCAAGTGGATCAAGGACCTCCACATCAAAGCAGACACACTCAAACTAATAGAAGAAAAACTAGGGAAGCATCTGGAACACATGGGCACTGGAAAAAATTTCCTGAACAAAACACCAATGGCTTACGCTCTAAGATCAAGAATCGACAAATGGGATCTCATAAAACTGCAAAGCTTCTGTAAGGCAAAGGACACTGTGGTTAGGACAAAACGGCAACCAACAGATTGGGAAAAGATCTTTACCAATCCTACAACAGATAGAGGGCTTATATCCAAAATATACAAAGAACTCAAGAAGTTAGACCGCAGGGAAACAAATAACCCTATTAAAAAATGGGGTTCAGAGCTAAACAAAGAATTCACAGCTGAGGAATGCCGAATGGCTGAGAAACACCTAAAGAAATGTTCAACATCTTTAGTCATAAGGGAAATGCAAATCAAAACAACCCTGAGATTTCACCTCACACCAGTGAGAATGGCTAAGATCAAAAACTCAGGTGACAGCAGATGCTGGCAAGGATGTGGAGAAAGAGGAACACTCCTCCATTGTTGGTGGGATTGCAGACTGGTACAACCATTCTGGAAATCAGTCTGGAGGTTCCTCAGAAAATTGGACATTGAACTGCCTGAGAATCCAGCTATACCTCTCTTGGGCATATACCCAAAAGATTCCTCAACATACAAAAGAGACACGTGCTCCACTATGTTCATCGCAGCCTTATTTATAATAGCCAGAAAATGGAAAGAACCCAGATGCCCTTCAACAGAGGAATGGATACAGAAAATGTGGTACATCTACACAATGGAATATTACTCAGCTATCAAAAACAACGAGTTTATGAAATTCGTAGGCAAATGTTTGGAACTGGAAAATATCATCCTGAGTGAGCTAACCCAATCACAGAAAGACATACATGGTATGCACTCATTGATAAGTGGCTATTAGCCCAAATGCTTGAATTACCTAAATCCCTAGAACAAACGAAACTCAAGACGGATGATCAAAATGTGAATGCTTCACTCCTTCTTTAAATGAGGAAAAAGAATACCCTTGGCAGGGAAGGGAGAGGCAAAGATTAAAACAGAGACTGAAGGAACACCCATTCAGAGCCTGCCCCACATATGACCCATACATATACAGCCACCCAATTAGAGAAGATGGACGAAGCAAAGAAGTGCAGGCCTACAGGAACCGGATGTAGATCGCTCCTGAGAGACACAGCCAGAATACAGCAAATACAGAGGTGTTTGACAGCAGCAAACCAGTGAACTGAGAATAGGCCCCCGTTGAAGGAATCAGAGAAAGAACTGGAAGAGCATGAAGGGCCTCGAGACCCCAAAAGTACAACAATGTCAAGCAACCAGAGCTTCCAGGGACTAAGCCACTACCTAAAGACTATACATGGACTGACCCTGGACTCTGACCCCATAGGTAGCAATGAATATCCTAGTAAGAGCACCAGTGGAAGGGGAAGCCCTGGGTCCTGCTAAGACTGAACCCCCAGTGAACTAGACTATGGGGGGGTGGGCGGCAATGTGGGGAGGGTTGTGAGGGGAACACCAATAAGGAAAGGGAGGGGGGAGGGGGATGTTTGCCCAGAAACCGGGAAAGGGAATAACACTTGAAATGTATATAAGAAATACTCAAGTTAATAAAAAAAAAGAAAAGAAAAAAAAAGAAAAGTATAATTAATGGAATGGAGAAAATACATTCAATAATTCAAGATTTATTGATAGTACTTCATCTGGAATGATGTCATTCAATATAACCTTGATTATCTTTTCTCTCTTTCTGTTAAACAGTTAAAAAGAAGGCAAGCTTATTATTCCATCTTTAAACCTTTTGGTGAAATAGAACCATTTAGTTAATGAGAATGCAGCATTTCATTAGAATAAAATTAGATTTTCTGGCTTAAGTCCCTTTCCTCTTATATTATAGAATTAATAGAACTGAAAAAATAAATGGGTATTTTTAATAGTTCTACTGACCACTGACTCCAGCTAAAAATCACAGATACTTAGACCACCCCTTCATGCCTCCCCGTCCTGACATTACACTACCCTGGTGGGGGGTCAGCCTTGGCCGGACCAAAGGCTTCTCCCATTGGTGCCCAAACAAGGCCATCCTCTGCTACATATGCAGCTCGAGCCATGGGTCTGTCCATGTGCATTCTTTGGATGGTGGTTTAGTCTTTTGGGAGCTCCAGTTGGTTGGTATTGTTCTTATGGGTTTATAAACCCCTTCAGTTCCTTCAATCCTTTCTCTAACTCCTCCAATGGGGAACCCATTCTGAGTACAATAGTAGGCTGCTAGCACAGGCCTCTGTATTTGTCATGCTCTGACAGAGCCTCTCAGGAGACAGCTATATCAGGCTCCTGTCAGCATGAACTTCTTGGCATCCACAATATTGTCTGGGTTTGGTGACTGTATGTATATGGGGTGGATACCTAGGTGTGACAGGCTCTCAATGGCCATTCCTTCAGTCTCTGCTCCAAAGTTTGTCTCCATATCTCGTCCTATGAATATTTTTGTTCCTCCTTCTAAGAATGACTGCCTTCTTCCTGAGCTTCATTTGGTCTGTGGATTATATCTTGGGTAATCTAAACTTTTGGGATAATATCCACTTATTAGTGAGTACATACCATGTGTGTATTTTTGTGATTGGTTTACTTCACTGTGGGTGATATTCTAGTTCCTTACATTTAGCTATGGATTTCATGAACTTATTGTTTTTTCTTTTCTTTTTTTTTTCAGAGCTTGGGACCGAACCCAGGGTCTTGCACTTTGCTAGGCAAGTGCTCTACCACTGAGCTAAATCCCCAACCTGAACTCATTTTTTCTAAGAGCTGAGTAGTACTCCACTATGTAGATGTACCACATTTTCTGTAACCATTTCTCTGTTAAAGGACACATAGAATGCATCCTATTGCTATCTTACAGAAGGATGAGTGGCTGTATGTTAACTTTTATAAGAGTACTGTGTTATTGCTGTGAAGAAACATCATGACCATGACAACTCTTATAAAATATTGAATTTAATTGGGACTGGATTATAGTTCAGAGGTTTCATTTATTATCCTGATGGTGGGAAGCATAATAGCAAGTAGGCAGACTTGGTGCTGGAAAAGAAACTGAAAGATCTATAACTTGATATAGACAGAAGAGAAATGTCACACTAAGCCTAGCTAGAGCATCTGGGACCTCAAAGCTCACTGCAGTCATGTATTTCCTCTAACAAGTACATACCTAATACAAGTCCACACCCCTAATAGTAACAATGCTACATCTCCTAATATTGCCAAGTCCTATGTGCCTATGAGGACCATTTTCTTTCAAATAATGGTAGACATCGGTAACAGTCCAATAAGGAATCACAAAGGCATAAATTTAGTCTGACATAGGTACATAAGCCAGCTGTAGAAGATATGGACTTATATGCAAAACATGTTGTGGTTATCATTAATATAAACTAATAATGGTAATATAAACAAATATATATTTTTTCTCACTAAGAAACTTGGAGTTAAGAAAGAACTCTAAGTGTCATTGAATTAGGAGTCTCAATGGATATTGGCCTTCCCTTTTGTTAGTAAGATAACTAGTGTTGGTTCCCAGTTTATGTCAGGGGAATTGAGTCCATGGAGGTTGAGAGATTTTAAGGAATAGTGATTGTTGCTTCATGTTATTTTTATTGTTAGAGGTAGAATTATGTCGGTGTGTTTCTCTTTTGGTTTCATTGCAAGGAGATTATATTCTTGCTTTTCTGTATGGTGTAGTTTCTCTCCTTGTGTTGATGTTTTCCTTCTATTATCCTTTGTAGGCATGGATTTGTAGAAAGATATGTGTAAATTTGCTTTTGTCATGGAATATCTTGGTTTCTCCATGTTAATTGAGAGTTTTGCTGGATGCAGTAGCTTGGGCTGGCATTTGTGTTCTCTTAGGGTCTGTATGACATCTGTCCAGGATTTTCCAGCTTTTTAAAAATTATTTTTATTAGACATATCTTAACTTACATTTCAAATGTTATTCCCTTTCCCATTTTCTTGTTCATAAACCCCCAACCCCTCTCCCTCCCGCATATGGGTGTTCCCTCCATCCATCCCCCTTACCAGCCCCCCCCCAACACATTCCCCTGCACTGGGAGTCCAACCTTGGCAGGACCAAGGGCTTCTCCTTCCAAGAAGGCTGTTCTCTGCTACATATGCAGTTGGAGCCCTGGATCAGTCCATGTATATTCTTTCAATAGTGGTTTAGTCCCTGGAAGCTCTGGTTGGTTGGCATTGTTGTTCTTATGGGGTTTCAAGCTCCTTCAACTCTTTCAATTCTTCCTCTCATTCCCCCCAAGGGGGTCCTGTTCTCAGTTCGATGGTTTGCTGCTAGAATTGACCTCTGTATTGGACATGCTCTGACTGTGTCTCTCAGGAGAGAGCTATATCAAAGTTTATATCAGAATTAAAAATCTAAAGGATGGGTGATAACTTTAGCCATTTTAAAATACTAAGACTTTTTCAGAGCTCTTAAAGGAGAGGTATAGTTCATATTTCCAGTAATATGTTATATAGATATTTTTAGTTCTAAAAGCTGCAAAAGTAGGTAGCATTTTAGTAACTATGGCAATTATGGAGAGTTATTACTGTGGAATTGATAAATTATATGAACATTCAAACTCTTTCTCCACATGGATCCTTTCTGTTTCTCAAAATTATCACTCCATGGACAAATTTTCAGGTTCTCAGAAGATATGTTAATGTTCTGTTACGTGATTCCATGTGTGAGATTTTGATTTTTAAGTTAGGAAGTGAAAATAATATATCCACATGAAAATCATCGTGTTGATGTGGGCTAAGGTATTTGAACTGAGTAATTTTCTTCTTAAGTAACAAGAATCACATTTTTGCGTGCAGCTAAGACCTTAGACTTTTAATACTGAGGAAAAGTTGGACATGAGTTAAGAAGTTAATATTCAAGAGAAGTTTCTTTTCAAAATTAATTTATGATATGTATTTACTCTAAAGAAAGAACAATCCTTTTACAATATAAAGTGAAAATAAGAGACTAGAATCAGCAAAGCCAATCAGAATGTAGTTTTTGTTGTTATTCTGTCCATGTAAGATGGGTGTAGGACCAGCAGTGCCCACATTTTCAAAGAAGAATATATGTATATATTTGTGTATAGAAACATTTAAATTATTCTCTTTTTATTGGATATAATTTATTTAATTTCAAATGTTATTCCTTTTTTCAGTTTCCCATAGAGAAGTCCCCTATCCTGTTCCCCTTTCCCTATCTTCAAGAGGGTATACCCCCTCCCCAACCACACCCTCTTCCCACCTCCCCACCCTGACATTCCCCTACACTTGAGGTCCAACCATGGCAGGACCAAGGGCTTCTCCACCCATTGGTTCCCAACAAGGCCATCTTCTGCTACATATGCAGCTAGAGCCATGCGACTGTGTGTGTAGTCTTTGGGTAGTGGTTTTGACCCTAGGAGCTCTGGTTAGTTGGTATTGTTTTTCTTATGGGGTTGCAAATCCCTTCAGCACCTTCAATACTTTCTCTAACTCCTCCAATAGGGACCCTGTTCTCAGATCAATGGTTTGTTGCTAGAACTCATCTTTGTATTTGTCATGCTCTGGATGAGCCTCTCAGGAGACAGTTATATCTCCTGTCAGCATGCACTTCTTGGCATCAGAAATATTGTATGGTTTTAGAGGCTGTATGTATATGGGCTAGATCTCCAGGTGCAGCAGGCTCTGAATGCTCATTCCTTCGGTCTTTGCTCCAGACTTTGTCTACATATCTCCTCCTATGAATATTTGTGTTCCTCTTCTAAGAAGTACTGAAGAATCTGCACTGTGGTTGTCCTTCTTGAGCTTCACGTGGTCTGTGGATTGTATCTTGGGTAATTTGAGCTTTTGGGTTAATATCCAGTCATCAGAGAGTGCATACCGTGTGTGGTTTTTGTGATTAAGTTACCTCATTCAGGATGATATATTTTAGTTTTATCCGTTTGCCTATGTATTTCATGAAGTCATTCTATTTGATAGCTGAGTAGTATTCCATTGTGTAGATGTCCCACATTTCCTGGGTCTGTTCCTCTCTTGCAGGACATCCGGGATCTTTCCAGCTTCTGGTTATTATAAATAAGGCTGGTATGGACATAGTGGTGCATGTGTTCTTGTTAAAATTTAGAACATGTCTTGGGTATATGCCCAGGAGTGGTATAGCTGAGTTCTCAGGTTGTACTATGCCCAATTTTCTGAGAAACCTCCAAACCGATTTCCAGAGTCGTTGTACCAGCTTGCAATCCCACCAACAATGTAGGAGCGTTCCTCTTTTTTCACATCCTGGCCTGCATCTGATGTCACCTGAGTTTTTGATCTTAGCCATTATGACCATTGTGAAACGGAATCTCAGGGTAGTTTTGTTTTTCATTTCCCTGATGACTAAGGATGTTGAACATTTCTCTAGGTGCATTTCCACCACTTGATATTCCTCAGCTGAGAATTCTTTCTTTAGCTGTGTACCCCATTTTTAATAGGGTTATTTGGCTTGCTGAAATCTACCTTCTTGAGGTCTTTGTATATTTTGGATGTTAGCGCTACATCAGATATAGGACTGGTAAAGATATTTTTTTAATCCGTTGGTTGTTGTTATATCCTAATGACATTGTCCTCTGCCTTATATAAGCTTTGCAGTTTTATGAAATCCCATTTGTCGATTCTTGATCTTAGAGCAAAAGCCATTGGTGTTTTGTTCAGGAAAATTTCCCCAGTGCCTATGTGTTCCAGACCCTTTCTCACATTTTCTTCTATTAGTTTGATTGTTTCTTGTTTGATGTGGAGGTTCTTGATCCACTTGGACTTAAGGTTTGTACAGGATGATAAGCATGGATCAATTTGCATTCTTCTACATGCTGACCTCCAGTTGATCCAGCACCGTTTGTTGAAAATGCTAACTTTTTTTCCATTGAATGGTTTTAGCTCCTTTGTCAAAGATCAAGTGATCATAGTGGAGTGAGTTCATTTCTGGGTCTTCAATTCCATTCCATTGATCTATCTGCCTGTCTTTGTACCAATATCCTACAGATTTGATCAGTATTGCTCTGTAATACTGCTTGATGTCAGGGATGGTGATTCCCCCATGAGTTCTTTTATTGTTGAGTATTGTTTTCACTATCCTGGGTTTTTTGTTATTCCAAATGAATTTGCAAATTGTTCTTTCTAGCTCTATGAATGTTTGATTTGGAAATTTGAGTGATGATTCTTTTTTTATTTTTTTTTATTAACTTGAGTATTTTTTATATACATTTCAAGTGTTATTCCCTTTCCCGGTTTCCTGGCAAACATCCCCCTCCCCCCTCCACTTCCTTATGGGTGTCCCCCTCCCAACCCTCCCCCCATTTCCGCCCTCCCCCCATAGTCTAGTTCACTGGGGGTTCAGTCTTAGCAGGACCCAGGGCTTCCCCTTCCACTGGTGCTCTTACTAGGATATTCATTGCTACCTATGGGGTCAGAGTCCAGGGTCAGTCCATGTATAGTATTTAGGTAGTGGCTTAGTCCCTGGAAGCTCTGGTTGCTTGACATTGTTGTACTTTTGGGGTCTCGAGCCCCTTCAAGCTCTTCCAGTTCTTTCTCTGATTCCTTCAACGGGGGACCTATTCTCAGTTCAGTGGTTTGCTGCTGGCATTCGCCTCTGTATTTGCTGTATTCTGGCTGTGTCTCTCAGGAGCGATCTACATCCGGCTCCTGTCGCTCTGCACTTCTTTGCTTCATCCATCTTGTCCAATTGGGTGGCTGTATATGTATGGTCCACCTGTGGGGCAGGCTCTGAATGGGTGTTCCTTCAGTCTCTGTTTTAATCTTTGCCTCTCCCTTCCCTGCCAAGGGTATTCTTTTTCCTCATTTAAAGAAGGAGTGAAGCATTCACATTTTGATCATCCGTCTTGAGTTTCGTTTGTTCTAGGGATCTAGGGTAATTCAAGCATTTGGGCTAATAGCCACTTATCAATGAGTGCATACCATGTATGTCTTTCTGTGATTGGGTTAGCTCACTCAGGATGATATTTTCCAGTTCCAACCATTTGCCTACGAATTTCATAGACTCGTTGTTTTTGATAGCTGAGTAATATTCCATTGTGTAGATGTACCACATTTTCTGTATCCATTCCTCTGTTGAAGGGCATCTGGGTTCTTTCCATTGTCTGGCTATTATAAATAAGGCTGCGATGAACATAGTGGAGGACGTGTCTCTTTTATATGTTGAGGCATCTTTTGGGTATATGCCCAAGAGAGGTATAGCTGGATCCTCAGGCAGTTCAATGTCCAATTTTCTGAGGAACCTCCAGACTGATTTCCAGAATGGTTTTACCAGTCTGCAATCCCACCAACAATGGAGGAGTGTTCCTCTTTCTCCACATCCTCACCAGCATCTGCTGTCACCTGAGCTTTTGATCTTAGCCATTCTCACTGGTGTGAGGTGAAATCTCAGGGTTGTTTTGATTTGCATTTCCCTTATGACTAAAGATGTTGAACATTTCTTTAGGTGTTTCTCAGCCATTCGGCATTCCTCAGCTGTGAATTCTTTGTTTAGCTCTGAACCCCATTTTTTAATAGGGTTATTTGTTTCCCTGCGGTCTAACTTCTTGAGTTCTTTGTATATTTTGGATATAAGGCCTCTATCTGTTGTAGGATTGGTAAAGATCTTTTCCCAATCTGTTGGTTGCCGTTTTGTCCTAACCACAGTGTCCTTTGCCTTACAGAAGCTTTGCAGTTTTATGAGATCCCATTTGTCGATTCTTGATCTTAGAGCATAAGCCATTGGTGTTTTGTTCAGGAAATTTTTTCCAGTGCCCATGTGTTCCAGATGCTTCCCTAGTTTTTCTTCTATTAGTTTGAGTGTGTCTGGTTTGATGTGGAGGTCCTTGATCCACTTGGACTTAAGCTTTGTACAGGGTGATAAGGATGGATCGATCTGCATTCTTCTACATGTTGCCCTCCAGTTGAACCAGCACCATTTGCTGAAAATGCTATCTTTTTTCCATTGGACGGTTTTGGCTGCTTTGTCAAAAATCAAGTGACCATAGGTGTGTGCGTTCATTTCTGGGTCTTCAATTCTATTCCATTGGTCTCTCTGTCTGTCTCTGTACCAATACCATGCAGTTTTTATCACTATTTCTCTGTAATACTGCTTAAGTTCAGGGATAGTGATTCCCCCTGAAGTTCTTTCATTGTTGAGGATAGCTTTAGCTATCCTGGGTTTTTTGTTATTCCAGATGAATTTGCAAATTGTTCTGTCTAACTCTTTGAAGAATTGGGTTGGTATTTTGATGGGGATTGCATTGAATCTGTAGATTGCTTTTGGTAAAATGGCCATTTTTACTAAATTAATCCTGCCAATCCATGAGCATGGGAGATCTTTCCATCTTCTGAGGTCTTCTTCAATTTCTTTCCTCAGTGTCTTGAAGTTCTTATTGTACAGATCTTTTACTTGCTTGGTTAAAGTCACACCGAGGTACTTTATATTATTTGGGTCTATTATGAAGGGTGTCGTTTCCCTAATTTCTTTCTCGGCTTGTTTCTCTTTTGTATAGAGGAAGGCAACTGATTCATTTGAGTTAATTTTATACCCAGCCAGTTTGCTGAAGTTGTTTATCAGCTTTAATAGTTCTCTGGTGGAACTTTTGGGATCACTTAAATATACTATCATGTCATCTGCAAATAGTGATATTTTGACCTCTTCTTTTCCGATCTGTATCCCCTTGATCTCCTTTTGTTGTCTGATTGCTCTGGCTAGAACTTCTAGAACTATATTGAATAAGTAGGGAGAGAGTGGGCAGCCTTGTCTAGTCCTGGATTTTAGTGGGATTGCTTCAAGTTTCTCTCCATTTAGTTTAATGTTAGCAACTAGTTTGCTGTATATGGCTTTTACTATGTTTAGGTATGGGCCTTGAATTCCTATTCTTTCCAGGACTTTTATCATGAAGGGGTGTTGAATTTTGTCAAATGCTTTCTCAGCATCTAATGAAATGATCATGTGCTTCTGTTATTTCAGTTTGTTTATATAATGGATCACGTTGATGGTTTTCCGTATATTAAACCATCCCTGCATGCCTGGGATGAAGCCTACTTGATCATGGTGGATGATTGTTTTGATGTACTCTTGAATTCGGTTTGCCAGAATTTTATTGAGTATTTTTGCGTCGATATTCATAAGGGAAATTGGTCTGAAGTTCTCTTTCTTTGTTGGGTCTTTGTTTGGTTTAGGTATGAGAGTAATTGTGGCTTCGTAGAAGGAATTCGGTAGTGCTCCATCTGTTTCAATTTTGTGGAATAGTTTGGATAATATTGGTATGAGGTCTTCTATGAAGGTTTGATAGAATTCTGCACTAAACCCTTCTGGACCTGGGCTCTTTTTGGTTGGGAGACCTTTAATGACTGCTTCTATTTCCTTAGGAGTTATGGGGTTGTTTAACTGGTTTATCTGTTCCTGATTTAACTTCGATACCTGGTATCTGTCTAGCAAATTGTCCATTTCCTGAAGATTTTCAAGTTTTGTTGAACATAGGTTTTATAGTAAGATCTGATGATTTTTTGAATTTCCTCTGAATCTGTAGTTATGTCTCCCTTTTCATTTCTGATTTTGTTAATTTGGATGCACTCTCTGTGTCCTCTCGTTAGTCTGGCTAAGGGTTTATCTATCTTGTTGATTTTCTCAAAGAACCAACTTTTGGTTCTGTTGATTCTTTCTATGGTCCTTTTTGTTTCTACTTGGTTGATTTCAGCTCTGAGTTTGATTATTTCCTGCCTTCTACTCCTCCTGGGTTTATTTGCTTCTTTTTGTTCTAGAGCTTTTAGGTGTGCTGTCAAGCTGCTGACATATGCTCTTTCCTGTTTCTTTCTGCAGGCACTCAGCGCTATGAGTTTTCCTCTTAGCACAGCTTTCATTGTGTCCCATAAGTTTGGGTATGTTGTATCTTCATTTTCATTAAATTCTAAAAAGTTTTTAATTTCTTTCTTTATTTCTTCCTTGACCAGGTTATCATTGAGTAGAGCATTGTTCAATTTCCACGTATATGTGGGCATTCTTCCCTTATCGTTATTGAAGACCAGTTTTAGGCCTTGGTGGTCCGATAGCACGCATGGGATTATTTCTATCTTTCTGTACCTGTGGAGGCCCGTTTTTTGACCAATTATATGGTCAATATTGGAGAAAGTACCATGAGGAGCTGAGAAGAATGTATATCCTTTTGCTTTAGGATAGAATGTTCTATAAATATCCGTTAAGTCGATTTGGCTCATGACTTCTCTTAGTCTGTCGACATCACTGTTTAATTTCTGTTTACATGATCTGTCCATTGATGAGAGTGGTGTGTTGAAATCTCCCACTATTATTGTGTGAGGTGCAATGTGTGCTTTGAGCTTTAGTAAGGTTTCTTTTACGTATGTAGGTGCCCTTGTATTTGGGGCATAGATATTTAGGATTGAGAGTTCATCTTGGTGCATTTTTCCTTTGATGAATATGAAATTTCCTTCCTTATCTTTTTTGATGACTTTTAGTTGGAAATTGATTTTATTTGATATTAGAATGGCTACTCCAGCTTGCTTCTTCTGACCATTTGCTTGGAAATTGTTTTTCAGCCTTTCACTCTGAGGTAGTGTCTGTCTTTGTCTCTTAGGTGTGTTTCCTGTAGGCAGCAGAATGCACGGTCCTCGTTGTGTATCCAGTTTGTTAATCTATGTCTTTTTATAGGGGAGTTGAGGCCATTGATATTGAGAGATATTAAGGAATAGTTATTATTGCTTCCCGTTATATTCATATTTGGATGTGAGGTTATGTTTGTGTCCTTTCATTCTCTTTGTTTTGTTGCCAAGACGATTAGTTTCTTGCTTCTTCTAGGGTATAGCTTGCCTCATTATGTTGGGCTTTACCATTTATTATCCTTTGTAGTGCTGGATTTGTGGAATGATATTGTGTAAATTTGGTTTTGTCATGGAATATCTTGGTTTCTCCATCAATGTTACTTGAGAGTTTTGCTGGATACAGTAACCTGGGCTGGCATTTGTGTTCTCTTAGGGTCTGTATAACATCAGTCCAGGATCTTCTGGCCTTCATAGTTTCTGGCGAGAAGTCTGGTGTGATTCTCATAGGTCTCCCTTTATATGTTACTTGACCTTTTTCCCTTACTGCTTTTAATATTCTTTCTTTATTTTGTGCGTTTGGTGTTTTGACAATTATGTGACGGGAGGTGTTTCTTTTCTGGTCCAATCTATTTGGAGTTCTGTAGGCTTCTTGTATGCCTATGGGTATCTCTTTTTTTAGGTTAGGGAAGTTTTCTTCTATGATTTTGTTGAAGATATTTACTGGTCCTTTGAGCTGGGAGTCTTCACTCTCTTCTATACCTATTATCCTTATGTTTGATCTTCTCATTGAGTCCGGGATTTCCTGTATGTTTTGGACCAGTAGCCTTTTCCACTTTACATTATCTTTGACAGTTGAGTCAATGATTTCTATGGAATCTTCTGCTCCTGAGATTCTCTCTTCCATCTCTTGTATTCTGTTGGTGAAGCTTGTATCTACAGCTCCTTGTCTCTTCTTTTGGTTTTCTATATCCAGGGTTGTTTCCATGTGTGCTTTCTTTATTGCTTCTATTTCCATTTTTAATTCCTTCAACTGTTTGATTGTGTTTTCCTGGAATTCTTTCAGGGATTTTTGTGTCTCCTCTCTATGGGCTTCTACTTGTTTATTTATGTTTTCCTGGAATTCTTTCAGGGATTTTTGCGATTCTTTCAAGCATTTTTGCGATTTCTCTCTGTAGGCTTCTACTTGTTGTCTAAGGGAGTTCTTCACGTCTTTCTTGAAGTCCTCCAGCATCATGATCAAAAATGATTTTGGAACTAGATCTTGCTTTTCTGGTGTGTTTGGATATTCCATGTTTGTTTTGATGGGAGAATTGGGCTCCGATTGTGCCATGTAGTCTTGGTTTCTGTTCCTTGGGTTCCTGCGCTTGCCTCTCGCCATCAGATTATCTCTAGTGTTACTTTGTTCTGCTATTTCTGACAGTGGCTAGACTGTCCTATAAGCCTGTGTGTCAGGAGTGCTGTAGACCTGTTTTCCTCTCTTTCAGTCAGTTATGGGGACAGAGTGTTCTGCTTTCCGGCGTGTGGTTTTTCTTCTCTACAGGTCTTCAGCTGTTCCTGTGGGCCTGTGTCTTGAGTTCACCAGGCAGCTTTCTTGCAGCAGAAAAGTTGGTCTTACCTGTGGTCCGAGGCTCAAGTTCGCTCGTGGGGTGCTACCCACGGGCTCTGTGCAGCGGCAGCAACCAGGAAGACCTGTGCTGCCTTTTCCGGGAGCTTCAGTGCACCAGGGTTCCAGATGGTCTTTGGCTTTTTCCTCTGGCATCCAAGATGTGTGTGCAGAGAGCAGTCTCTTCTGGTTTCCCAGGCTTGTCTGCCTCTCTGAAGGTTCAGCTCTCCCTCCCACGGGATTTGGGTGCAGAGAACTGTTTATCCGGTCTGTTTCCTTCTGGTTCTGGTGGTGTCTCAGGCACAGGGGTCCTGCCGCTCCTGGGCCCTCCACCACGGGAGCCCAGAGGCCTTATACAGTTTCCTCTTGGGCCAGGGATGTGGGCAGGGGTGAGCAGTGTTGGTGGTCTCTTCCGCTCTGCAGCCTCAGGAGTGCCCACCTGACCAGGCGGTTGGGTCTCTCTCTCACAGGGTCTGGGGGTAGAGAGCTTCTGCGGGCCGGGATGAGTGATGATTCTTTATGAATGTATGTGCCATCCCATTTGGAGCATAGAAATTCAGGTTTGAGAATTCATCCTGGTGGATTTCTCCTTTGATAAATATGAATTTTTATATTAAATTTTAATTGAAAAATTTTCTTTTTTGATAACTTTTGGTAAAAATTCG
This sequence comes from Rattus norvegicus, assembly GCF_021556685.1. NCBI lineage: Eukaryota > Metazoa > Chordata > Mammalia > Rodentia > Muridae > Rattus > Rattus norvegicus. The sequence goes on along the minus strand of NC_141554.1, from coordinate 153,050,165 downwards.
ATATTATTCAATAGTAGAATGGGTACTCCAGCTTGTTTGTTCGGACCATTTGCTTGGAAATATCCTTTTCTACTCTTTTCCTCTGAGGTAGTATCTGTCTTTGTCTCTGAGGTATGTTTCCTGTTTGCAGCAAAATGCCGGGTCCTCTTTACATATCCAGTCTGTTAGTCTATGTCTTTTTATTGGGGAACTGAGTCCACTGATGTTAAGAGATATTAAGGGATAGTGTTTTTTGTTTCCTGTTATTAATATTGTTAGAGGTGGAATTATTTTTGTGGGGCTTTCTTCTTTTGGCTTTGTTGCAAGAAGATTTCTTCCTTGCTTTTTCTAGGCTGTAGTTTCCCTCTTTGTTTTAGGGGTTTCCATCTATTATCCTTTGTAGGGCTAGATTTGTAGAAAGATATTGTGTAAATTTTGTTTTGTCATGCAATTTGTTTCTTCATCTATGGTAATTGAGAGTTTTACTGGATATAGTAGCTTGTGCTAGCATTTATGTTCTCATAGTGTCTGTATGTAATCTGCCCAGGAAATTCTCTGGCTTTCATAGTCTCTGGCGAGAAGGCTCGTGTAATTCTTATAGGTCTGCCTTTATATGTTTCCTGACCTTTTACCCTTACTGATTTTAATATTCTTTTTTTTGTTTTTTACACTTGGCATTTTGACTATTATGTGGTGGGAGGAATTTCTTTTCTGGTCCAATCTATTTGGAGTTCTGTAAGCTTCTTATATTTTCATGGGAATCTCTTTCTTTAGGTTAGGGAAGTTTTCCTCTATAATTTTGTTGAAGATATTTATTGGCCTTTTAAGTTGGGAATCTTCACTCTCTTCTATTCCTATTATCCTTGGGTTTGATCTTCTCAATGTGTTTTTTACTTCCTGAATGTTTTTGATTAGGAGCTTTTTGCATTTTACATTTTCTTTAAATGTTTTGTCAATGTTTTCTCTACTATCTTCTGCTCCTGAGATTCTTTCTTCTATTACTTGTATTCGATTGGTGATGCTTGAGTCTGTGACTCCTGATCTCTTTCCTAAGTTTTCTATCTTTAAGGTTGTCTTACTTTGTGATTTCTTTATTGGTTCTATTTCCATTTTTAGATTCTGGATGATTTTGCTCAATTCCTTCACCCATTTAATTTTGTTTTCCTGTAATTCTTTGAGGGACTTTTGTGTTTCCTCTAAGAGCTTCTAATTGTTTGCCTGTGTTGTCCTGTATTTCTTTAAGGAGGTTATTTATGTCCTCTAACATCATCAGAGATGTGATTTTAAATCCTAATCTTGCTTTTCTGGTATGTTTGTCTATACAATATTTGCTTTGGTGGGAGAACTGGGCTCTGATGATTCCAAGTATTCTTGGTTTTTGTTGCTTAGTTTCTTGTTCTTGCCTCTCACAATCAGATTGCCTCTGGTGTTAGCTGGTCTTGCAGTCTGTGACAGTGGCTTGACCCTCCTCTAGGCCTTTGGGTCACCACTCCTGGAGAATGGCTTTCTTCCAGCAGGATCTATGTGTAGAAAGTTGTGAGACTGAGTCAGCTCAGGATGCAGGAAGAAACTGGAAGGGTCCTGTCCCAGACTGCTCCTGGGGTTGTGTGTCTTGAGGACTCCAGACAGGTCCCTGGGAAGGCACAGAGGGCACTAGGCTAGTTCCTCTTGGGCCAGGAATGTGACCAGAAGTAGTTGCCTCAGGGTTGTCTGCATTTCTGAGAGTCCAGCTCTATTCTCCAAGCAATTTGGGTACAGAGAGATGTGGAACTAGTTCAGTTCCAGATTCAGGCAGAAACCTTCTGGTTTCTGCCTCTTACTGACTGCTCCTAGGTTCCTGTATCCAGAGGTCACTTGGGCCATGAATGTGAGCAGAAGTGGCAGTCTTCCCTGAGCTTTCAGTATTGTGTGCACTTCTGAGCATCTAGGTCTCTCTCCCACTGGATTTGGGTACAGTGAACTTTGGGACCAGTTCAGTTCTGGCTGCAGACAGAAAAGAGATGTCTATTTACTTTTAAACTCCAGATTTTATTCTCCTGCTAGTCTATACCCACCCCCTACAGATAGTCCCTCATCCCATACCTTCTCCCCACAATGCCCCCATCTTCACAAGGATGCTCCCACCCCACACACCCCACACACCCCACCAGACCTGTAAAGTTCCTGTAGCCTCCAGTCTCTTGAGGGTTAGGTGCATCTTTTCTGACTGAACCCAGACCTGAGATTTCTCTGCTGCATATGTGTTGGAGGCCTCATCTCAGCTGGTACATGCTGCTTGGTTGGTGATCTAGTGTCTGAGATATCTCAGCGGTCAGACTGCTGGTCCTCCCACAGGGTTCCCCTCCTTGTCATCCTCCTCCAGCTTTCCCCTAAATCCACAAAAGGGGTCAGCAGCTTCTGTTCATTGGTTTGGTGCACATATCTGCATCTGACTCTTTCAGCTGCTTGTTGGATCTTTTGGAGGGCAGTCATGATAGGTACCGTTTTGTGAATTTCCCATGGCCTCAGTTATGGTGTCATGTCTTGGAGCCTCTTCTTGAGCTAGGTCCCAATTTGGGCCTGTTGTTGGAAATTCTTTTCCTCAGGCTCTTCTCCATTTCCATCCCTGCATTTCTTTCAGACAGGAAGAATTTTGGGGCAGAGCTATGACAGTGGGATAGCAACCCCATCCCTCACTTGAGGCCTTGTCTTTCTGCTGGAGATGGGTTCAATAAGTTCCCTCTCCCCTCTGTAGGGCATTTCATCTAGGGTCCTCCCCCTGTGAATTCTGAGAGTCTCTTTCTTCCCAGGTTTTTGGCACATTATAGAGGGTCCACCCAACCTCTTTCCTCCATAGGTTGTCTGTTTCCATTTTTTCTGCAGGCCCTCAAGTATTCAGTGACCCCCAATACAAATCATGTTCCCCTATCACCCCATCCTCTTTCCCTACCCTGTCCCTCCCCCCTACCCCCTTGTGGTTGATTTCCTCTCGCCCAAGAGAGACTGAGGAGTCCTTACTTAGGCACTTCAGCTTGTTGACCTTTTTGAGTTCTGTGGACTGTATCTTGGGCATTCTGTACTTTTTTCTCTTGGCTAATATCCATTTCTTAGTGAGGACATATGGTATAAGTTCTTTCGGATCTGAGTTAATTCACTCAGGATGATATTTTCTAGTTCCATCCATTTGCCTTCAAAACTCAGGATGTCTTCATTTTTAATAGCTAAGTAGTATTCCATTGTCTAAATGAACAACATTTTATGGCTCCATTCTTCTGTTGTGGGACATCTGGGTTGTTTCCAGCTTCTGGCTATCACAAATAAGGCTGCTATGTACATAGTGTAATATGTCACCCTGTGGCATTGTGGGGCATCTTTTAGGTATATTCCCGAGTGCTATTTATGGGACTTCAGGTAGTACTTTGTCCAATTTTCTGAGCAACCTCCAAACTGATTTCCAGAATGTTTCTACCAAATTGAATTTCACCAGCAATGGATGAATGCTCCTCTTTCTTTTCTTCTTTTTCACCATGTTTATTAATTGAATATTTCTTATTTACATTTCGATTGTTATTCCCCTTCCCGGTTTCTGGGCCAACATCCACCTAACCCCTTCCCCTCCTCCCCTTCTCTATGGGTGTTCCCCTCGCCAGCCTCCCCCGATTACCGCCCTCCCCCCAACAATCACATTCACTGGGAGTTCAGTCTTGGCAGGACCAAGGGCTTCCCCTTCCACTGGTGCTCTTACTAGGCTATTCCTTGCTACCTATGAAGTTGGAGCGCAGGGTCAGTCCATGTATAGTCTTTGGGTAGTGGCTTAGTCCCTGGTACCTCTGGTTGCTTGGCATTGTTGCTCATATGGGGTCTGAAGCCCCTTCGAGCTCTTCCAGTCCTTTCTCTGCTCCTCTTTCTCCCCATTCTAGCCAACATGTGTTGTCCCCTGAGTTTTTGATCTTAGTTGTTCTGACTGGTGTAAGATAGAATCTCAGTGTTGTTTTGGTTTGTATTTCTCTGACAACTAAGTACTCTGAACATTTCTTTAGGTGCTTCTCAGACATTTGAGATTCCTCTGTTGTGAATTCTCAGTTTAGTTCTATACTTCATTTTTTTCCATTGGGTTGTTTGGTTTTTGTTTGTTTGTTTTGCTTTTTTTTGGTTGTTAGGAGGTAATTTCTTATATAGCAAAATAAAAAGAAAATAATAGAGAATACAAGTAAGGTTCTTGTAGTAGGGGAACTGAAATTTTTAGAAGAATAAATATAGATGCACTGCATAAAGGATTCTATTATGGAATTATAAGAAATGGACAAAATAGGTATTTATTGTGATTACACACCTGTTAGTTGTGGGCTTTTGAAGAAGGATATAGGTATCCTTTGGATTGAGAACTTGTATCAGTATTTCAAAGCACTTGATGAGAAGTAGTGAAAGAAAATAGTAACTTGAGTAAATATTGTAACTGTTTTAGTGATGAAGACATACATTGAGAGGGTAAAGGTATCTGGTTACACAGGAAAAGGAAATGCAAAGAATGACAGGAATGGGAAACAGGAGAGGGAATTGATGAACATTTATCATATTTAGTCTTTCCTTCATTATTAGACTCATAATTTTAAGTCATAAAGAATTCCCACTCATAAACATATTGATAATCAAGACTTTCCAAATCACTCAGTTACCTTTACTGGAAATTTTTCTCAACCCTCTTTTCCTTTATTCAGGTTCATTTCACTTGTCGTTCTTTCTCTGCCTCATCCAAAATATATCTTTTTTTCAAATTCCCTATTATCTTTTTTAGAAAAAGCCTTATCTGCATTCAGTTCATACACTTTCGTATTTATGTCAATGGTGGTATTTATTATAGCATAAAACAATCATTTTATGTTCTGATTTCTTCATTACACCAAGCTAATTGAGGGCATCAGCATTGTCTCATTTGTCTTTGTTTCTCAAAGCCCACAACAATAGCAGTTTATAGTAGGATCATAATAAATGTTAATGAATAAACAATCAATTAATGATTCAAAGCTTGACTTTTCATGGCATGGAGAAAAGCCAACTTCCTCATTATGCTTAACATCTTTTTCTTTTGAAATGTAGCTTCATGTGCATCATTGCTTATCCCCTCACTATAAAATGAAGTCAAGGTATATAGAATTTAGATGTATAGCTGTGTCAACAGCTGCTTTAGCATCTGTATTTTTGTACTACTTTCCCATAAGGAGAAATTTTTTGAGGATTTTATTTACTACATACTATTTATAAAGCTCTAACTTAAAACACAAAGGAATAAAAATCCACTTTTTAGGAGAAAATTGAGGTTAAATAAATGGCTCAACCATTAATAGCCATCCCATCTGTAAAAGAGGACCCAAGTTTAGTTCCCAACACCCTCATGGTGGTTCATAATTATCTGTAACTCTAGTTTTCAGGGGATCTAACACAGTAATTTGAGCTTAATGGGTGCTGGAATGCATTTGGTGCATACATTCACATGCAGACTCACAAATACATATAAAACAAAAATCCATAAAAAGAGAAAACTAAAGCATAATTTAAGGTGTTTTGAGTATAGTAATTTGTAAATGTCATTGTTCTAATATGATCATTTTTTAAACAAGAAGAATACTGCCAGTGCAAAACTATATAAGTTCCTTAAGTGACTCTTTAATAGAAAAACAATGTGATTACAACATGACAAAAACAGGGATAGATATTTGTCAAAGGACAGATAGAATAATAATGAAAGGATTAGAGGGAGTGGTATCAGCATTTCTTATCATATAGGACCATGAAAACTACTATGTACAATCATGTTATATTTGTTAAAAAGCTGAGTATAAGCATGGAGACTGAGCTGCACGTCTGCTATATAAGTGCCAGGTGCCAATGCTCTTTGGTTTGTGATTCAGTCTCTGAGAGCTCCAAGGCTCCAGGTTAGTTGACTCTGTTGGTCTTCTTGTGGCAGTCCTATCCCCTTTAGGGACCTTGCTCTTTTCCACAACTGTTTCATAAGAATCCCTAACCTCCACCCAGTGTTTTCTTGTGGATCTTTGCATCTGTTTCAGTCAGCTGCTGAATGGAGCCTCTCAGAGGACAGCTATGCTAGGCTTCAGTCTGCAAGCATAAGAGAGTATCAATAACAGTGTCAGGGACTGGTGCTTTCCCTTGGGGTGTGTTTCAAATTGGGCTTGTTATTGTTTGGTCATTCTCTCAGTCTCTGTTCCATCTTTGTCCTTGCCATTGCTTATAGACAGTACAAATTAATGGGTTGAAAGTTTTGTAGATGGGTTGGTGTCCTCAATTCTCCACTGAGTTCCTACCTAGCTATAGGCTTTAGCCACTTCAGATTTCATATCCCCAGTGCAAGGATCTCAGCTAAATACAACCTTATAGACTCCTGGGAGACTCTCCCATGCCATGTCTTAGAGCTACACCCACTCCCAACCCTACTAGTTGCTAATTCCCATTCATTCTCCTGGTGCTATGGCCCTCTCTTGTGTTACTTACCACTCCTGATCCTAAACCACCCAATTCTCCTCCCTATTCTCTCTCCCACTCAGTTTATTCCCTCAGTCTGCCTCCGATGACTATTTTATTCACCCTTTTAAATGAGATTCAAGTATCCTAGCTTGGGCTTTCTTTCTTGTTTAGCTTCTTTGGGTCTATGCAGCTGGAATCTTCATCGGGGGTCTTTCACAACTAAAACCCAGATTGTCCCTAAAACCTTGCCTGTCTGTGGATCCTGTTCCCCTAACTGAGATGTCTGGTCGCAGTGGAAGGGGATGCACTTATCCCTGCAAAGACTTAATGTGCTAGGATTATAAAATACTCAAGAGTCCCGAACTTCTCAGAGGAGAAGGAGAGGGGGTTTGAGGAAGGACAGTGTGTGTGGGGAATCATGAGGAGGAGGATAGCAATCAGGACGTAAATTGGATAAATAAATTAATATAAAAAGAGATGCTCACTATGAAAAGAAAAAGAAGCACTAATATGGATGAAAAGGAAATAAGTCCTTTCTACATCATCCTTGAAAGTATAATTTCCCGGGTTTCGGCACCGGATGTCCCGCGCTTCGTCTCGCCAGCAGGAACGACGCGGCACACACAGGATCCTACTACAGAAAAGCTTTAATGCGTCTTGAGAGGGAGAGCATAAGCTTACAATGCGGAGACGGAGAGTGAGGAATAACCGTCCCTTATATAGGAAACTATCCTCACCTAGGACGTGTCACTCTCTGACTGGTCGCTGCCAATTATGCCAGATGACGTACCAAAACGTACGTGTCCCTTTGAGTAGGGACGTTACCAGGCGCCTGCGTATTGCCCTTTTTACTAGGTGCGTTCTGCCGGATGCCGGTGCCATCTTGTAATGGAGTTTGTGAGGACAGCTCCTCACATATGTGAGGACAGCTCCTCGGACAGCTCCTCACATCTCTGTGAGGACAGCTCCTCGGACAGCTCCTCACATCTTGGTACAGTTTTAAAATACAATGAGATTGCAATACTATTTAAAAATAGAACTAATTGTCTTAGCTACTGTTTTATTACTATGAGGAGTCATTATGGCCAAAGCAATATATAAAATAAAGCATTTAATTGAAGAATTTCTTATGTTTTAGAGGCTCATCATGAAGGGAATCATGGTAGCAGGCGTAGTGTTGGAGCAGTAGCTAGTTGCATGTTTACATCATATCCACAAGATGGGGGTAGAGAGTATGACTGAGACTGGGCATGGCTTGGGTCTTTTAAACCTCAAAGCCCACTCAGAGTGACACACCTCTTGCAACAAGTCCATGCACACTCCAAAAAGGTCATACCACTTAATCTTCATACCACCTACTGGGAACCAAGCATTCAAACATGGGAGTCTCTGGAAGCAAACAAACAAAAAAGTCAGAGAAATCCACAACTAATCAAAACTAGTCTAACTTGAGGCTCAGGCCTATTAGAGGGAGCCCATAAACCAAGACTGCCTGGATGGGAAGGAACTGGAAACTGAGAGGCCCAGAGACCTAGGATAGAACCAAACAAAACTGGTTAGAAAAGAAAAATCAATGAACTTAATCCTAATGATATTCTGCCATAATCATTAATAGCGGCCTAGTCCAATTGCCATCAGAGAGCCTTCCTCCAGCAGCTGATGGGAGTATATGAAGAGACACACAGTCTAACATTAGGTGGAACTCAGTGAATTCTGCAGAAGTAAAGGAAGGAGCCAGAAATGTCAAGGGCACCGGGAGAAAATGAATCACAGATTCAACAAATCAGGGGCTCAGTAAAACTAAAGCTGCAATCACAAAGCCCACATGGGTTTGTGCTAGGTTCTCTGCATATATGTTGTCATTGTTTAGCTTGGGGTTTTGTAGGACTCCTAAAAGAGAGGAGTGGGAGTGTCTCTGATGCTTTCTGACACACTTAGCGCCCCTTTCCTCTCCCAGGGTTGCCTTAGCCAACTTGTATAGGATTTGTGCCTTTGTATCTTTTTATGCTGAGCTTGGTTGATATCTCTGGGAGATCTGTTCTTTTTTGAAGGGAAACAGGAGGAGTGTATTTCGGGGAGAAGGGAAGTTGGTGGAGGTGTTTGGGCAGAGTGGAGGCGGGGGCTATGGTTGGGATTTAATTATATATATATATATATATATATATATATACACATGTATGATGGTAACATATTGGTAACATATACATGTTAATGTATAATAATTCTAGAAATTTTGCTTCAAGATATACTCAATTTTTATTAAAATATTTTCATATAATGTGTTCTACTCATAATTTTCTTCCTCTTCCAACTCTTTCCAGATTTTCTATACATTCCTACCCACCCAACTCTGTGCCTTTTTGTTTTCTCTATCTTTAAAAGCTAAGCAAAAAACCCCAAAATACAAACACAAACATAGAATATTCACAAAACACAAAATTTGAAACCATAATATACAAAATACCAGGTATAAAGTAAAAACCAAACAAAGCTACAGAGACAAAATGTCTATTAAAATATCATTAAGTTTTTTGTTTATTGTGTGTGTGTGTGTGTGTGTGTGTGTGTGTGTGTGTGTGTGCGCGCGCGCGCGCGCGCGTGCAGGGGCTGGACATCTACTCCTGGCTTGGAGACTACTCTGATGTGTAGTTAATATACCCAGTGCCACTCCATTGGAGATGATTAATTTTTCCTATGCAAGTGGGTACCAATTGTGGATAAGTTCTTGGTAGAGATGGTATTCTGCAACCACTTGCATCTCTGTACACTGGGCCTTTGCCTGTTTTGAACCCGACAGACCCTGATATTACAGTTCCTGTGAGTTCATATGCCTATCAGTCCTATTATGTGTACATGATGACTTCCTTAGATTCATCCATACCCTTTGGCATTGGTTCCTGAGCCCTGAGTGGATAGTTAAGTGAAAACATGCTATTTAAGATTGAATGCTCCAGTATCTCTCTGACTGTCTACACAAGATCAGCTTTGGGACTCCGTTATTTTCCATCAACTGAACAAAGATGCTTTTCTGGACTAATCTCAGAAGTTTTTGCTTGGCTTGCAAAAGTTTTCATTTCCAGTTTTATTTCAGTGTGAGTTTTCTTTAGTGATTCTATTATTTGTTAAATTTGACTTTTATGTCTTGAATTGTTTTCATTACTTCATTTAACCATTTCCTTTCATTTTAACTATGTTTATTCCATATTTTCCAGGTTTTTTCTTTCTTAAACATTTTTATTGGTTATTTATTTACATTTCAGATGTTATCCTCCTTCCAAGCTTCCCCTCTTCAAATCCCCCCCAGCTTTTATAAGGGTGCTCCCCAACTCACCCACCCACCCAATCCCACCACACCACCCTAGCAATCCCCTAGACTGGGCGATTGAGCTTTTTTTTAAGGTCTTAAGTAACAGGTTTATTTATATCTCCTTTAAGTTCCTTAAACATTCATTATTGCTATTTTGAAGTCTTCCTCTCGTGTTTTGCCCATATTGCTCTTCTCACAACCTACTATAATGGAGTTATTAGGTTCTGAGAGATGCTTATTAACTTGACTATACATTTTTGTGGTGTGTGTGTGTGTGTGTGTGTGTGTGTGTGTATGTGTGTGTGTGTGTGTGTGTGTGTGTGTGTGTGTGTGTGTGAGGGTTTAGGAATCTGGAGTTATAATGACTAATATGTTACTAGGTGTTGATATTATTTCTTGTCATTATTGGATTGGTGTCTTATCCTCAGGTTTCTATTGTTCTCTCTGGATCATAGATAAGTGTGATAGCTATGAGATAGAGTGCTGAACAGCTTCAATAAGTGAGGCTTGGGCATTTCTCTCTAATGTACCTAAATAAAGGTAAGTAATAATGAAAAGCAAGAAAGTACATTAATGCAATGTAGCCACATTGGAAAGAGAAATGAGAAAAAAGGGTAGTGACCACTACGTCCATTTTGGAATCTTCACATGAGATTAAGTTTAAACACAAGGTTTGATGTTCCTATCACCTAGCAGTCATGGTTGAGATATGGTCTAGTTCACAACAGAATCATCTTGGTATTAGCTCTTATATATGGTCTCTCTTAAAATATACTCTCATAAGTTTCTAAAACTATGAAATATCGTTATGGGAGGTAAGTATCATTTCTTGCTAGGAGTAGCTTTAGCTTTTCCTGTCCTACAGCATGAGCTTCCGTGAAACTTTTATTTCCCTTGGGTCTTTTCTTCTAGCAGTTTGAAAGCAAAAGCAAGAGACAGAAGTTTCTCTCTTTTCAATATCCCTTGCAATAGCAATGTGGTTAAAATTTATGCACTTTCATATATGTTTTAGCATTGTTCATAATAACTATGATGTGTAAACACTCTAAACATCCATTCACTCACTAACTGATAAAGAATATTGCCTATTTACAAAGAATGTTATTTATCTTCAAAAATAATGAAATCCTTCTAATAACAACAATATATATGAAACATAGAATGTTACAAAAAGTGAAATAAGTCATACACAGAAAGTCCAAGATGATATCAAATAATTTTTATGACTCTAAAATTTTATATACATTGGAGCAGATGAAATGGCAAGGTCTTGAGTAAATAGGGAACCCATAGTCCAAGGTTTCTACTGTACAGCATAATACCCATTGTTATGAAAGCTACATTATATATTTAATATTTTGTTATCTACATTTTATGACAAAAATAAAAAATGATAAGTAAATAATGTGATGTCATGTATGTTGTATATAGTGTCCTAATGATTTAACTACATATATACTTATTTGAAAACTCATCAAATTCACTCTCTACATTTCTATACCAATATCACCTCATTTAACTATTTAAAATCTTTGCAAAAGAAATACATTGGGCAGTGTTGAAAGGAAGAAAAGTATAGGGATGTAAATATATCCTGGACTAAACTCAGGAATGGAAAATGACCAGTTAGCAAACATACTCACATATGAAAAATATAAATTCAATGTCATTGTTCTGGGATTTATTGAGAAATGTGTAATCATATTTTAAGATATGTACAATAGGAAATCCTGCATAAAGCATGTCAGTGAGGTCTGCCTGATCTATAAAATTTCTGTGAGTATAAAACTATTCTCTAACAATATTAATATAAAATAATGGAGATACTTTATGACAGTGTGAATGTCATTAAATGAATGAAATGTCAATTTAAGATTAGTAAGATAGTAAATTATGTGTTTCATATACTTAGTAAAATGAAACTAATATGGATACAGCTAGGACTGATAGGGGAACATAAAAAAGGTTACTATTATTAACTTTTATGAAAAGTTTCATATATTTATTATGAAAAAACATAATAAATATCTAAGTCTGGGCTTTAGGAGAAAGAAGATAATTTCCATAGGATAGAACATCAACGTCATGAGTGATGGCTTCTTTAGAAAGGTGGTGGTAAGTCCTGGAGGCCTGGTGATTTGCGGCAGTTATCACATTTCCACTGTACTCTGATCCTGCTTTCACCCATATTTAATATATACGCCTTATATAGAGGTTGGCGAGGTGACTTAGTTGTTAAGTACAACTTCTGCTCTTGCAGAGAACTTAAGTTCATTCCCAGCACCCACACAGAACAGCTGGCAGCTTCTTGTAACTCTATTTTCAGATGATATGATACTTTCTTCTGCTCCCTGAGAACATCAGATGTGTCATACATTTCCATATAACATAAATAACAATGAAAAATTTGACTCAAAATAAAAAGATACACTGCAGTATATATCTTCCAAAAGCCAATAACGATAGGTCCATAGATAAACCAACTCTGAAGAGCATTGCTTTATAACTTCTGTAGTTAATTGATTTTTAATACACTTTCAGGTTAAAGATAATATTAGTTTATTGTTTAATTTGCACCACGAGTATTGAAAAGAATCTGACAGCCCAAGATGACAACATTGAATGCCACAGTAGACATGGCAGCACAGGTAGAAGAAGAAATGCCATAGAACTTTATCAAATATGTCATCTAATACACATAGCTCAAATGGGACATCTAGAAAAATAACTGGTCATGAATTATAGGCTAAACTGACCTCTGTAATATCAAGGAAAATAATCAGCTCTTTCTTGTGCTCTATCTCCATAGATGTTATTTACTACAGAAATTGTTGGTCACCAGAGAAAACTGAGAAAGAGGGTAAAAAGACATTTAGAGGTAGGCAGGGTAGATGGATTAGGGCAATATACTTGTAGGTTCAGAAAACAAGCAAGAAAACACTTAAAACAAACAATTATATTTCCTCTTTCACTGTGAAAATAGGGGCAATTAAAAGAGACTCTCAGAGACTTCCTAAATTTTATCCCTTCACTTTTTTTTACATCTTTTCCCATGGGCACTGCCCTATTCTAATTAAGGATGAACTGTGCTCCTATATGAAGGGAAATCTGTACACATTTTATGTTTGACTCATAATCTTCTAAAGTATTAATATAAGGATATTGCTCCAGTACAAACTTCTGTGTAATAAATAACACTAGAAATCTAGAAAAATCAAAGTTAGTGAGGCAACCCAGACCCAGGAAGACAAATATGGTCTGCATTACCATACAAACAGATATGAGCTATTAAGTAAATGATAATTAAGCTACAACCCATATGCCCAGAGAGGTTAGGTAAAGAGGATGGTTCCAAGGGTGATACATGGAGCTTCCTGGGGAGGGGAAATAGGATAAATGTTGTGAGTTGACTGGAGTTGGGTGGCGATAGGAGCAAAAAGGGATTATGTAGGATGAGATAGAAGACACAACAGTAATTGTGGGGAATTAGGGAGCTACATGGAAACCTAGTACATTGGAATCTTCCGAGAATCTATGATGGTGACTCTAAGTCAGAACTCCTAGGAATGAAGGATATAGAGTCTGAACTGTTAATCTTTTGTACCTAGGCAAGGCTTCCACTGTCGAGACTTGGTTTCACTTGATTGAGCTCTTGGCCAAGGAGAGCTTAAGGAAATACCTGATCAACCAAGGTTGATTCTAGGACAGAGGATCTCTCCCTGAAAACTTACAGTAGGGTTCTATTGCTGAGAATATCAACCACACAGATCTCTGAATGCAGGGATAAGGCTGGTACAGGCATGGAATCTTCATCCTTCTTCTGAAGGCTACGGAAAGTGTAATCTGGACACCAACTCAGGCACAAAATCCTCTACCCCACCATCTTCAAGTTTTTCTATGTCGATGATGGTGGAGAACTTGTAGGAGTGGCCAAATAATGTCTAATTTAACTTGAGGTTCAAGTCAACAAGAGAGAACCCATGTCCTACACTGCCTGGATGGTTAGTAATTGCAGACTGGGCATCCCAGAGACCGAGAGTAATATCAAACATGACTGGTAAGAAACAAATCAATGAAATGATTCCTAATGATACTCTGCTACACTCATAGATTTGTGCCTTGTCCATTATCAGAAAGACTTCTTCTGGCAGCAGATGGGATTGAGTAGAGGTACTCCTATCCAGACATCATGAGGGACAGGAATCTAAATTTAAGGTCACTGTCAGGTCCCTCACCATGGAGATTGGGAAATTTGGGAACCTCTCCAAAAAGTGGGAGGAATCACTCTATGAGTTAGAGAGTATAGAGGACACCAGGAGAACATGTCCCACTGAATCTAGTAAGCAGGGCTCTCATGAGGTCACAGATATTGCAATGGCAAGCACAGGGACTGCAGGGGTCCACACCAGGTCCTCTGTTAGCTTTGTGTTGTAAGAATCCTCATAGTGAGAATTAGTATGTATCTGACTCTATTGCTTGTCCTCATGTGACTCCCTTTTCCATATTGGCTTGCTTTAACCAGCCTATGTTTGAGGGCTTTTATACTGTTTTATTGTATCTTCCTTTGTCAGGTTGGGCTGTTATCTCTTGGACTGAAGAGGAAACAGAAGGAGAGTGGATCTGGGAGAGAGGAGAAGTGGGAGGGGGACTTGAAGGAAGGGAAACTGTGGTTAGGGTATATATATATATATTTTTGGAGCTTTCTTTCTTTCTTTTTTTTTTATTAACTTGAGTATTTCTTATATACATTTCGAGTGTTATTCCCTTTCCCGGTTTCCGGGCAAACATCCTCCTTCCCACTCCCCTTCCTTATGGGTGTCCCCCTCCCCACCCTCCCCCCATTGCCGCCCTCCCCCCAACAGTCTAGTTCACTGGGGGTTCAGTCTTAGCAGGACCCAGGGCTTCCCCTTCCACTGGTGCTCTTATTAGGATATTCATTGCTACCTATGAGGTCAGAGTCCAGGGTCAGTCCATGTATAGTCTTTAGGTAGTGGCTTAGTCCCTGGAAGCTCTGGTTGCTTGGCATTGTTGTACATATGGGGTCTCTAGCCCCTTCAAGCTCTTCCAGTTCTTTCTCTGATTCCTTCAACGGGGGCCTATTCTCAGTTCAGTGGTTTGCTGCTGGCAAACACCTCTGTATTTGCTGTATTCTGGCTGTGTCTCTCAGGAGCGATCTATATCCGGCTCCTGTCGGTCTGCATTACTTTGCTTCATTCAAATTGTCTAATTGGGTGGCTGTATATGTATGGGCCACATGTGGGGCAGGCTCTGAATGGGTGTTCCTTCAGTCTCTGTTTTAATCTTTGCCTCTCTCTTCCCTGCCAAGGGTATTCTTGTTCCCCTATTAAAGAAGGAGTGAAGCATTCACATTTTGATCATCCGTCTTGAGTTTCATTTGTTCTAGGCATCTAGGGTAATTCAAGCATTTGGGCTAATAGACACTTATCAATGAGTGCATACCATGTATGTCTTTCGGTGATTGGGTTAGCTCACTCAGGATGATATTTTCCAGTTCCATCCATTTGCCTACGAATTTCATAAAGTCATTGTTTTTGATAGCTGAGTAATATTCCATTGTGTAGATGTACCACATTTTGTTTATCCATTCCTCTGTTGAAGGGCATCTGGGTTCTTTCCAGCTTCTGGCTATTATAAATAAGGCTGCGATGAACATAGTGGAGCACGTGTCTTTTTTATATGTTGTGGCATCTTTTGGGTATATGCCCAAGAGAGGTATAGCTGGATCCTCAGGCAGTTCAATGTCCAATTGTCTGAGGAACCTCCAGACGGATTTCCAGAATGGTTTTACCAGTCTGCAACCCCACCAACAATGGAGGAGTGTTCCTCTTTCTCCACATCCTCACCAGCATTTGCTGTCACCTGAGTTTTTTTTTTTTCAGTTCTTTTTTTTTTTTTTTTTTTTTATTAACTTGAGTATTTCTTATATACATTTCGAGTGTTATTCCCTTTCCCGGTTTCCGGGCAAACATACCCCTCCCCCCTCCCCTTCTTATGGGTGTTCCCCTCCCAACCCTCCCTCCATTGCCGCCCTCCCCCCATAGACTAGTTCACTGGGGGTTCAGTCTTAGCAGGACCCAGAGCTTCCCCTTCCACTGGTGCTCTTACTAGGATATTCATTGCTACCTATGGGGTCAGAGTCCAGGGTCAGTCCATGTATAGTCTTTAGGTAGTGGCTTAGTCCCTGGAAGCTCTGGTTGCTTGGCATTGTTGTACTTTTGGGGTCTCGAGTCCCTTCAAGCTCTTCCAGTTCTTTCTCTGATTCCTTCAATAGGGGACCTATTCTCAGTTCAGTGGTTTGCTGCTGGCATTCGCCTCTATATTTGCTGTATTCTGGCTGTGTCTCTCAGGAGCGATCTACATCCGGCTCCTGTCGGTCTGCACTTCTTTGCTTCATCCATCTTGTCTAATTGGGTGGCTGTATATGTATGGGCCACATGTGGGGCAGGCTCTGAATGGGTGTTCCTTCAGTCTCTGTTTTAATCTTTGCCTCTCCCTTCCCTGCCAAGGGTATTCTTTTTCCTCATTTAAAGAAGGAGTGAAGCATTCACATTTTGATCATCCGTCTTGAGTTTCATTTGTTCTAGGCATCTAGGGTAATTCAAGCATTTGGGCTAATAGCCACTTATCAATGAGTGCATACCATGTATGTCTTTCTGTGATTGGGTTAGCTCACTCAGGATGATATTTTCCAGTTCCAACCATTTGCCTACGAATTTCATAAACTCGTTGTTTTTGATAGCTGAGTAATATTCCATTGTGTAGATGTACCACGTTTTCTGTATCCATTCCTCTGTTGAAGGGCATCTGGGTTCTTTCCATTTTCTGGCTATTATAAATAAGGCTGCGATGAACATAGTGGAGCACGTGTCTCTTTTATATGTTGAGGCATCTTTTGGGTATATGCCCAAGAGAGGTATAGCTGGATCCTCAGGCAGTTCAATGTCCAATTTTCTGAGGAACCTCCAGACTGATTTCCAGAATGGTTTTACCAGTCTGCAATCCCACCAACAATGGAGGAGTGTTCCTCTTTCTCCACATCCTCGCCAGCATCTGCTGTCACCTGAGTTTTTGATCTTAGCCAATCGCACTGGTGTGAGGTGAAATCTCAGGGTTGTTTTGATTTGCATTTCCCTTATGACTAAAGATGTTGAACATTTCTTTAGGTGTTTCTCCGCCATTCGGCATTCCTCAGCTGTGAATTCTTTGTTTAGCTCTGAACCCCATTTTTTAATAGGGTTATTTGTTTCCCTGCGGTCTAACTTCTTGAGTTCTTTGTATATTTTGGATATAAGGCCTCTATCTGTTGTAGGATTGGTAAAGATCTTTTCCCAATCTGTTGGTTGCCGTTTTGTCCTAACCACAGTGTCCTTTGCCTTACAGAAGCTTTGCAGTTTTATGAGATCCCATTTGTCGATTCTTGATCTTAGAGCATAAGCCATTGGTGTTTTGTTCAGGAAATTTTTTCCAGTGCCCATGTGTTCCAGATGCTTCCCTAGTTTTTCTTCTATTAGTTTGAGTGTGTCTGGTTTGATGTGGAGGTCCTTGATTCACTTGGACTTAAGCTTTGTACAGGGTGATAAGCATGGATCGATCTGCATTCTTCTACATGTTGCCCTCCAGTTGAACCAGCACCATTTGCTGAAAATGCTATCTTTTTTCCATTGGATGGTTTTGGCTCCTTTGTCAAAAATCAAGTGACCATAGGTGTGTGGGTTCATTTCTGGGTCTTCAATTCTATTCCATTGGTCTATCTGTCTGTCTCTGTACCAATACCATGCAGTTTTTATCACTATTGCTCTGTAATACTGCTTGAGTTCAGGGATAGTGATTCCCCCTGAAGTCCTTTTATTGTTGAGGATAGCTTTAGCTATCCTGGGTTTTTTGTTATTCCAGATGAATTTGCAAATTGTTCTGTCTAACTCTTTGAAGAATTGGATTGGTATTTTGATGGGGATTGCATTGAATCTGTAGATTGCTTTTGGTAAAATGGCCATTTTTACTATATTAATCCTGCCAATCCATGAGCATGGGAGATCTTTCCATCTTCTGAGGTCTTCTTCAATTTCTTTCCTCAGTGTCTTGAAGTTCTTATTGTACAGATCTTTTACTTGCTTGGTTAAAGTCACACCGAGGTACTTTATATTATTTGGGTCTATTATGAAGGGTGTCGTTTCCCTAATTTCTTTCTCGGCTTGTTTCTCTTTTGTATAGAGGAAGGCAACTGATTTATTTGAGTTAATTTTATACCCAGCCACTTTGCTGAAGTTGTTTATCAGCTTTAGTAGTTCTCTGGTGGAACTCTTGGGATCACTTAAATATACTATCATGTCATCTGCAAATAGTGATATTTTGACCTCTTCTTTTCCGATCTGTATCCCTTTGATCTCCTTTTGTTGTCTGATTGCTCTGGCTAGAACTTCAAGAACTATATTGAATAAGTAGGGAGAGAGTGGGCAGCCTTGTATAGTCCCTGATTTTAGTGGGATTGCTTCAAGTTTCTCTCCATTTAGTTTAATGTTAGCAACTGGTTTGCTGTATATGGCTTTTACTATGTTTAGGTATGGGCCTTGAATTCCTATTCTTTCTAGGACTTTTATCATGAAAGGGTGTTGAATTTTGTCAAATGCTTTCTCAGCATCTAATGAAATGATCATGTGGTTCTGTTCTTTCAGTTTGTTTATATAATGGATCACATTGATGGTTTTCCGTATATTAAACCATCCCTGCATGCCTGGGATGAAGCCTACTTGATCATGATGGATGATTGTTTTGATGTACTCTTGAATTCGGTTTGCCAGAATTTTATTGAGTATTTTTGCGTCGATATTTATAAGGGAAATTGGTCTGAAGTTCTCTTTCTTTGTTGTGTCTTTGTGTGGTTTAGGTATAAGAGTAATTGTGGCTTCGTAGAAGGAATTCGGTAGGGCTCCATCTGTTTCAGTCACCTCAGTTTTTGAACTTAGCCATTCTCACTGGTGTGAGGTGAAATCTCAGGGTTGTTTTGATTTGCATTTCCCTTATGACTAAAGATGATGAACATTTCTTTAGGTGTTCCACAGCCATTCGGCATTCCTCAGCTGTGATTTGTTTGTTTAGCACTGAACCCCATTTTTTAATAGGGTTATTTGTCTCCCTGCGGTCTAAATTCTTGAGTTCTTTGTATATTTTGGATATAAGGCCTCTATCTGTTGTAGGATTGGTAAAGATCTTTTCCCAATCTGTTGGTTGCCATTTTGTCCTAACCACAGTGTCCTTTGCCTTACAGAAGCTTTGCAGTTTTAGGAGATCCTATTTGTCGATTTTTTATCTTAGAGCATAAACCATTGGTGTTTTGTTCAGGAAATTTTTTCCAGTGCCCATGTGTTCCAGATGCTTCCCTAGTTTTTCTTCTATTAGTTGAGTGTATCTGGTTTGATGTGGAGGTCCTTGATTCACTTGGACTTAAGCTTTGTACAGGGTGATAAGGATGGATCGATCTGCATTCTTCTACATGTTGCCCTCCAGTTGAACCAGCACCATTTGCTGAAAATGCTATCTTTTTTCCATTGGATGGTTTTGGCTCCTTTGTCAAAAATCAAGTGACCATAGGTGTGTGGGTTCATTCCTGGGTCTTCAATTCTATTCCATTGGTCTATCTCTCTGTCTCTGTACCAATACCATGTAGTTTTTACCACTATTGCTCTGTAATACTGCTTGAGTTCAGGGATAGTGATTCCCCCTGAAGTCCTTTTATTGTTGAGGATAGTTTTAGCTATCCTGGGCTTTTTGTTATTCCACATGAATTTGCAAATTGTTCTGTCTAGCTCTTTGAAGAATTGGATTGGTATTTTGATGGGGATTGCATTGAATCTGTAGATTGCTTTTGGTAAAATGGCCATTTTTACTATATTAATCCTGCCAATCCATGAGCATGGGAGATCTTTCCATCTTCTGAGGTCTTCTTCAATTTCTTTCTTCAGTGTCTTGAAGTTCTTATTGTACAGATCTTTTACTTGCTTGGTTAAAGTCACACCGAGGTACTTCATATTACTGGGGTCTATTATGAAGTGTGTCGTTTCCCTAATTTCTTTCTCGGCTTGTTTCTCTTTTGTGTAGAGGAAGGCTAGTGATTTATTTGAGTTAATTTTATACCCAGCCACTTTGCTGAAGTTTTTTATCAGCTTTAGTAATTCCCTGGTGGAACTCTTGGGATCACTTAAATATACTATCATATCATCTGCAAATAGTGATATTTTGACTTCTTCTTTTCCAATCTGTATCCCCTTGACCTCCTTTAGTTTTCTGATTGCTCTGGCTAGAACTTCAAGAACTATATTGAATAAGTAGGGAGAGAGTGGGCAGCCTTGTTTAGTCCCTGATTTTAGAGGGATTGCTTCAAGTTTCTCTCCATTTAGTTTAATGTTAGCAACTGGTTTGCTGTATATGGCTTTTACTATGTTTAGGTATGGGCCTTGAATTCCTATTCTTTCCAGGACTTTTATCATGAAAGGGTGTTGAATTTTGTCAAATGCTTTCTCAGCATCTAATGAAATGATCATGTGGTTTTGTTCTTTCAGTTTGTTTATATAATGGATCACGTTGATGGTTTTCCGTATATTAAACCATCCCTGCATGCCTGGGATGAAGCCTACTTGATCATGGTGGATGATTGTTTTGATGTGTTCTTGAATTCGGTTTGCCAGAATTTTATTGAGTATTTTTGCGTCGATATTCATAAGGGAAATTGGTCTGAAGTTCTCTTTCTCTGTTGGGTCTTTGTGTGGTTTAGGTATAAGAGTAATTGTGGCTTCAAAGAAGGAATTCGGTAGTGCTCCATCTGTTTCAATTTTGTGGAATAGTTTGGATAATACTGGTATGAGGTCTTCTATGAAGGTCTGATAGAATTCTGCACTTAACCCGTCTGGACCTGGGCTCTTTTTGGTTGGGAGACCTTTAATGACTGCTTCTATTTCCTTAGGAGTTATGGGTTTGTTTAACTGGTTTATCTGTTCCTGATTTAACTTCTGTACCTGATATCTGTCTAGGAAATTTTCCATTTTCTGCAGATTTTCTAGTTTTGTTGAATATAGGCTTTTATAGTAAAATCTGATGATTTTTTGAATTTCCTCTGAATCTGTAGTTATGTCTCCCTTTTCATTTCTGATTTTGTTAATTTGGACACACTCTCTGTGTCCTCTCGTTAGTCTGGCTAAGGGTTTATATATCTTGTTGATTTTCTCAAAGAACCAACTTTTGGTTCTGTTGATTCTTTCTATGGTCCTTTTTATTTCTACTTGGCTGATTTCAGCTCTGAGTTTGATTATTTCCTGTTTTCTACTCCTCCCGGGTGTATTTGTCTCTTTTTGTTCTAGAGCTTTTATGTGTGCTGTCAATCTGCTGACATATGCTCTTTCCTGTTTCTTTCTTCAGGCACACAGCGCTATGAGTTTTCCTCTTAGCACAGCTTTCATTGTGTCCCATAAATTTGGGTATGTTGTACCTTCATTTTCATTAAATTCTAAGAAGTTTTAATTTCTTTCTTTATTTCTTCCTTGACCAGGTTATCGTTGGGAAGAGCATTGTTTAACTTCCACGTATATGTGGGCGTTCTTCCCTTAGTTTTATTGAAGATCAGCTTAAGGCCGTGGTGGTCTGATAGCACACATGGGATTATTCCTATCTTTCTGTACCTGTTGTGGCCCGTTTTTTGACCAATTATATGGTCAATTTTGGAGAAAGTACCATGAGGAGCTGAGAAGAAGGTATATCCCTTTGCTTTGGGATAGAATGTTCTATAAATATCTGTTAAGTCCATTTGGTTCATGACTTCTCTTAGTCTGTCCATGTGTCTGTTTAATTTCTGTTTCCATGATCTGTCCATTGATGAGAGTGTGATGTTGAAATCTCCTACTATTATTGTGTGAGGTACAATGTGTTTTTTGAATATTAGTAAGGTTTCTTTTATGTATGTAGGTGCCCTTGTATTTGGGGCATAGATATTTAGGATTGAGATTTCATCTTTGTGGATTTTTCCTTTGATGAATATGAAGTGTCCTTACTTATCTTTTTTGATGACTTTTAGTTGAAAATTGATTTTATTTGATATTAGAATGGCTACTCTAGCTTGTTTCTTCTGACCATTTGCTTGGAAAGTTGTTTTCCAGCCTTTCACTCTTAGGTAGTGTCTGTCTTTGTCTCTGAGGTGTATTTCCTGAAGGCAGCAGAATGCAGGGTCCTCATTGTGTATCCAGTTTGTTAATCTACATCTTTTTATTGGGGCGTTGAATCCATTGATGTTGAGAGATATTAAGGAATAGTGATTATTGCTTCCTGTTATATTCATATTTGGAATGGCATTTGTGTTCTCTTAGGGTCTGTATGGCATCTGTCCCGGATCTTCTGGCTTTCATAGTCTCTTGCGAAAAGTCTGGTGTGATTCTGATAGGTCTGCCTTTACCTGTTACTTGACCTTTTTCCCTTACTGCTTTTAATATTCTTTCTTTATGCATTTGGTGTTTTGACTATTATGTTTTGGGAGGAGTTTCTTTTCTGGTCCAATCTATTTGGAGTTCTGTAGGCTTGTTGTATGCCTATAGGTATCTCTTTTTTTAGGTTAGGGAAGTTTTCTTCTATGATTTTGTTGAAGATATTTACTGGTCCTTTGAGCTGGGAGTCTTCACTCTCTTCTATACCTATTATCCTTAGGTTTGATCTTCTCATTGAGTCCTGGATTTTCTGTATGTTTTGGACCAGTAACTTTTTCCGCTTTACATTATCTTTGACTGTTGAGTCGATGATTTCTATGGAATCTTCTACTCCTGAGATTCTCTCTTCTATCTCTTGTATTCTGTTGGTGATGCTTGTATCTACGGCTCCTTGTCTCTTCCTTTGGTTTTCTATACCCAGGGTAGTTTCCCTGTGTTCTTTCTTAATTGCTTCTATTTCCATTTTTAATTCCTTCAATTGTTTGATTATGTTTTCCTGGAATTCTTTCAGGGATTTTTGTGATTTCTCTCTATAGGCTTCTACTTGTTTATTTATGTTTTCCTGTGATTCTCTAAGGGAGTTCTTCATGTCTTTCTTAAAGTCCTCCAGCATCATGATCAAATATGATTTTGAAACTAGATCTTGCTTTTCTGGTTTGTTTGAATATTCCGTGTTTGCTTTGGTGGTAGAATTTGGCTTCGATGATGCCATGTAGTCTTGGTTTCTGTTGCTTGGGTTCCTGTGGTTGCCTCCTCGCCATCAGATTATCTCTAGTGTTACTTTGTTCTGCTATTTCTGACAGTGGCTAGACTGTCCTATAAGCCTGTGTGTCAGGAGTGCTGTAGACCTGTTTTCCTGTTTTCTTTCAGCCAGTTATAGGAACAGAGTGTTCTGCTTTCGGGCGTGTAGTTTTTCCTGTGTACAGGTCTTCAGCTGTTCCTGTGTGCCTGTGTCTTGAGTTCACCAGGCAGGCCTCTTGGAGCTGGAAGGTTTGTCTTCCCTGTGGACCCGAGGCTCTAGTTTGCTCATGGGGTGTTGTTTATGAGCTCGCAGGGGAAGCAACCAGGAAGATCTGTGCTGCCCTGTCCGGGAGCTTCCGTGCACCAGGGTTCCAGATGGCGTTTGGTGTTTTCTTCTGTAGTCAGTGATGTGGGCAGAGTGTTGTCTCTTCTGGTTTCCAAGGCATGTCTGCCTCTCTGAAGGTTTAGCTCTCCCTCCCACGGGATTTGTGTGCAGAGAACTGTTTATCAGGTTGGTCCCTTCATGTTCCGGTGGTGTCTCAGATGCACCGGATTTGCTGCTCCTGTGCCCTTATCCCAGGGAACCCATAGGCCATATACAGTTTCCTCTTGGGCCAGGGATGTGGGCAGGGTTGGGCAGTGTTGGTGGTCTCTTCCACTCTGCAGTCTCAGGAGTGCCCCCAATCACTTACTGTTAAGATCTGTCCTTGTTCCTAAAGCTCTGGGCTTTGTAAAATTAAAATATATATTAAAATGTGTCATCTTCCTTCCCAGTTGAGGATCAGTGTACAAAGAATTCAGCAGATAAAGTATGCATCTCCTACATGTTTTACAAAGCCTGATGTTTAAGACAAATATAGAGCTGCAAATTCACAGTAGGAATGAGGGGATATATTTGGTAGCTAGGTTATACACCACTCCCCCCTCTCTTCCTCTCTCCCTCTCTCTTCCTCTCCCTCCCCATCTCCCTTCTGTCTTCCTCTCCCTCACCCCTCTCTTTTCGTGTATGCTTGTGTGTGTGTCTGTGTGTGTCTGTGCGTGTCTGTGTTTCTCTGTCTCTCAATTGATTGACTGCTCAATTGATTGATTGATGCTGATAATAAATGGGCAAGAGTAGTCCTATTCTAGGCTGATGTACTCTTTAGCATGCACTACCTAGCTGATAGCAAGATTCATAGACTCAACTACTTACTACAGTTTGCTATAACTCTCACATGTCATTCCATCTTTCATATTTTCATATTAGGTCAGTGGAGGCTTTTCTGACTATGTTGCACAGCCCAAATTCTCCCTGTTTCTAGAACTGCTTCATTTATTTCTCCATTGATTTATTTTTAAGAGGGCTTTCCCAGAGCCACTATATGTTTGCAGAATAATTTTCCATACCCATTTAGTATACACATAACATAAAATTGGAATATATTATTTAGGTTTTACTCTACTTTCTTTGCCAGTGTACCATCAGAACCAGGAGAAAGAAACATTCAAATAATACACACACACACACACACACACACACACACACACACACACACACACACACACATGTATATATGTATATATATAAATGTAATTCTATTCCTTCTACATGACTGCACAGAATTTTTCAACTTCAGAAGACTGAACTGCAGTAAGGATTTAGCATGATTTATGGCTTAACGGGGCAATTTGATGAGACTGACAGTCAGAATGTAGATGATTTATATAGAAGAATCTGGAATTTTGTCAGACTTGTAGGTTCTGCACTTAAGTTAGTGTCTCCCTCTGCAGTACCAGCTGGCTTTAAAATCAAGATCCTTCCTTTTCCACCTCCCCTTTATTGATGGGCTAAGGTGCCTGTTGATTAGAAGGATCTCTTAAAATTTTTTTACAGCTGATTGTGTTTCAGTGCAAGTAAAGTAGGTCTTGACATCATGAAACTACAAATAGACTTTCCTAAAATTCTTCTGTATTGCCTCAACATAATTTCAGATTTCTTCTAAAGGTTTCTAATTTGGTCAGTTCTGAATAAATCTGAGACTTCTGAAGTGGTGATATGGGAATGTTTATGCTCATTTATTTCATAATGCTAGAGAAAAAACTCATAATTTAATGAAATTTGTGGATATTTACATAAGTACACTTAGAGAAATTCATTAACACTTAATATTTTAACAAATTTGGTAAACTTCAGTGTATCTTTAAATTATACACATGCAATTATCATGAAAATAATTGTGATCTGTTTTGTTGGCAATGTAATACTCACAGAAGTTAATTTTAAGAATCGCTGATTATATCCAGTGGATATATTTCATTCTAAAATATTCTAGTGTATGTGCTCCAGTTTTTATTAAAGCCTTCACTCTTCTACTATGTGATGAGTCAATTTACCTTTTGAATCATGGCAAAGCAGTACAATTTGGTTTCTGCTTTGTTCTGTTTCTACTTTTATAGAGCTCTCTTGCATGGTTAACAGATCTGAATCTTGATAAATATATGAAACATTTTGATTCAACCTTTAGTGTGTGACATTAAATCACATGAAACACTATTAGTACATTTAATTAATGACACAATTTCTTTTGGAGTAAGTGTTGCATATAAAAATTACTTTTTATTTTACCAAGATCATACTAAATAATTATAAAAGATAAAGATAGAATATCATAAGTATATGTATCTTTCTCCTTTGGTTTAAAAAGGTGGTTTTTTTTTATAAAAATAAACATCTTCATTAATACCTATGAGATTATGGGGTAAGTTTGACATTTATGTGTTGTTTGCTGATATTATTTTAATTTTAAAGTTCAGATAATAAAAGAACCACATTAATAGTTATAACTTGCAACTACTAATTAATATTTTCAGTCTGTGGAACTTGGTCTTTTTGATTTTAAAGACCCTCTTTTTTTTCTTTTTCTTTTTTTCAGAGCTGGGGACTGAACCCAGGACCTTGTGCTTGCTAGGCCAGCACTCTACCACTGAGCTAAATCCCCAACCCTTAAAGACCCTCTTAACTACTAACTTAAAATTCACAAATTGGTACTACTACAAAGTACTTGGCAGACCTCAGAAGGAAAATGGAACTTATAATTTAATTATTTGCCCATGAATTTACATTCAGAGCTGAGGCTTGCTTGTTAGCCTTTGGCAATTCTGATTTCTTTCACCTATGCCTATTCTGTACCTGAACAAATAAAATCACTAATTTTTTTGTGGAGCAAAATCAAGTAACTCTTTAAATTTGTTAAAATAAACTCATTTTTCAACAGATATGAAGGCTTATAGTCTTCCAGATATTGCAGTATGTTCTGGTACCACAAAGATGTGCAAATAAATTAACTATACTAGCATCCTTAAACCAATGATATATACCAAGTACAATAATATGGACTAAATATTACAACAGTGAACTGAGTAATTACCATGAGTGTATTTTATTTAAATTGTAACCTCTCACCCTGTGCTATTCTTTTAGCGTTAATAATAAATAATCTTACAAATCAACTTTGGTAGAAGGCATATGGGGCAGGATTTTGGAAGGGGGTAACTTGGAGACGGGCAAAGAGCACAATATAAAGACAATAAGTAAAAATAAAAAATTAAAACAAAACAAAACAAACCTACCAACCAATCAAACAAAATCCCTAAAAGATTCTTAGCTATTTTAAGATATCATTTTTCTAAATGTATAGAAATGAGGAGAAAAATTAACTTTTTTCTTCAAAACTTAATTAATGATCTATATTTATCCATCGTAAAGCCAAACAAGCTGAGCAATATATCACATGCTTTTAAGCTGGTTTATATAAAATCAGTATCAGTGCAAAATGTCTTGATTGGCTCTTGATGACATCATAGTAATTTCTGAGCAGATGACTATTGCACCAATCATGGAAGTACTCATAGAACTCAAATTAAACATGCCCAGTGTGTGACTAATCTGCAACTGGAGCACAGATTGATGACCACATTTAAATGATTGGTATCTGCAAGCAGCACATAAGTTTCTGCAGGCTTGCTTGACTTTATAGCTTATCACAAACATGATGATGATTTATGCAATTGTGTAGTATTATTATAAAACTTTCACAGTTATGGATTGTTGGTTGAAATCTGAATCAAGAGTGAACCTGGAAAATAATAATGTAGATGGTAAGAATTAATAATGCCTTACTGAATGTACTTTAGGTCAAAAAGTAATTCCGATGCCGGGCCCAGGGAGAAAGTAAACTGGAAAGTTGCAATTCAAGGTATTGCCTCATTTATAACTACTTTTTTTTAACTAACTCTGGAGTTCATTTAAGAGTCATCAAAGCTTTAAGTATAATTTGGAAAATCAGTTTATTCATCTTGAAATAAATCATTATTATTACTCTGTGGATTAAATAAAGAACTCTTTTTAAATACATAAGTAGACAAAATATGTGAAAGATCATTTGAAGGGTCCTTTTCTACATAATACAATGTCAAACTTCAATATCTACTTCAGAGCAAGCATTTGAATGTGTTATTCTAAGATACCATTGTCATATTGATCTAATTTATTTCTGGATATCTAATCCTTATTTATATTCATTTCACATTTCTCAGTCCTTTCAGAATTTCATTACAGAGCTATTGTCATTTGTTATTATCTATAGTATTAACATTAAAATTTTGTATATGTTACTTAGTTTTCTTGAAGAATGCTCATATAGATCGTCTTGTCATATTCATTACTAATACCTGAAATTTTTCTTGCCATCCAAGAATGATGATGTATACTTATTGCCTTGGCAAGCATTAACTATCAAATTGATACAGTGTAGAATTGCCTGTCAAGTACTCTCAATTGAGTAACTGTTTTTTGTGTTGGCTATGTTTAGACCTTTAAAGGACTGTCTTGTTAATAGATAGTGATTTGTCTAGACTATTCTGGTGACATAATTTCTGGAGTAGGTAGTCATAAGATGTATAAGCATAACTAAGAATGAAACAATAAGAAATCCACCCAGTAAGCAGTGTTCCTTGATGGTTCCTATTTTAACTGTCCAGCTTTGAGTGCTTTTCCTAACTTACTTCAAAGGTAGATTATCTTAGCTAAATAAATGTGTTCCTCCCAGTTGTGTTTTAAACGACATATGTACCACATGGGCTTGGGTATATGAAAACTTGGTTTCTAGTTGGTTGGCTCTGTTTAAAGAAAAAAACAGGGAAGGACAGGCTTACTAGAAAAAGTGCCTCTATGTAAGTGACTTTCAAGAGTTTATAGACTTAAAATAACTCCAATCCACATTCGCTGCATTCTATTCCAGGTAATGGTGTGATCACTTAGCTTTCTGTTCTATATCTACACTCTACCTGACATCACATCCTGAACAAGAAGCTCAATAAATATTTTTCATTGTTGCCATATTATTTTATCACAATGACAAAAAGTTATTGAATAGAGAATTTGGTGTAAGAGTGTTGGCTGTAGCTGAGAGAACCTGGGCATGTCAAAAACATATTCTGAAGGATGCCAAGGATTTCGGAACTTTCGACAAGAAATCAGTTAAATAAACATTGTAGTCATATCTTAAGAGGCTGCTTTAGTAAGAGTCTGGAAGACAGTAGTGAAAAAAATAAGTGTGGACTAAGTGAGGGTCAGTTTAAGATATTTCAAAGAGGAAATATATTAGCAACTGTGCTAGAGGCCATTTTTTATGATATTTTGGCCAAGAATCTGGCTGCTTTTGCCATGTACTAAGTCTCTTGACGTTAAACAGAAAAGTAATTTAAGTAACAGAGCAATTTCTTTGGAGAAATTTTAAACCTGTGGCATTATTGCTACTGAAAACATTTATGTCTACAGAAAAAAGAAGCAAGTGAAGAAAGAAAAAAAAGCATACATTTTCTAGAGAAAGTGACTACTAGGATGCTTCCAACATCCAAGGCATATGTTGGAAGAAAGCCTGTTATATTAGCACCATTAAGAAGAGACATACTGGGCTCCTGTCTGCAAATATAACATTGTATCATTAATAGTGTCAGAGATTGGCTCTTGCCAACAGGATGTGTTTCAAATTGGGCCAGTTATTGATTCAATTCTCTCAGCACTGCTACATTTTTGTCCCTGCATATGTTGTAGGCAGAATGCATTTTAGGTAGGTTTTGTGGGTGGGTTGGTGTCTTTATCCCTGCACTGGGAGTTCTGCCTGTTTCAGGCTCCATATCACCAATGTTAGAGACTTCAGCTAGAATTAACCCCATAGACTCCCTGTAGCTTCCCCATCCCAGGTTTCTGTGATGTACTAGAGATGGCCCCCACCAGACACCAATTTCCATTCTCTCTAGCTCCCCTTATGCCTGCCTCATCTGCCCTGCTCCTTGCTTCATAGAAACCACCAAATTGATGTTCAGTGCAGTTGTACAAGTTTGAACTCCCACTAGCAATGGAGGAGTGTTCTCTTTGCTCCACATCTTCACCAGCATATGGTATTGCTTAAGATTTTAATCTTAGCATAACTATTCTCTGAGAGGCTTTGCCCAGCAGAGAATGGAGACAGATGTAGATACCCATGGCCGAGTATGAGCTGGAGCTCAGGGAGACTTATGGAACTTTCAGAGAAAGGATGAGGGACCTGAAGGGATAGGGACTGCACAAGAAGAGAAACAAGAGTCAACTAATCTGGATCATTATGTGCTCCCAGAGACTAATGACTAATCAAAAGGCAAGCATGGGCAGGACCTAGGCCCCCCCACATATATTTAGCAGATTTCGAGCTTGGTTTTCACGTGGGTCCTCAAACAAGTGGAATAGGGAATGTTCCTGAACTGCTTACCTGCTTGTGGATTCAGTTCTTCCAACTGTACTTCCTTGTTTGACCTCAGTAGAAGAGGATATGCCTTGTCCTACAGTGATTTGATGTGCTAGGGTGGGTTGATATCCAGGG
Source organism: Rattus norvegicus (assembly GCF_021556685.1). Classification (NCBI taxonomy): domain Eukaryota; kingdom Metazoa; phylum Chordata; class Mammalia; order Rodentia; family Muridae; genus Rattus; species Rattus norvegicus. Next base: position 153,020,295 of record NC_141554.1, on the reverse strand, counting down.
GTCCCCTTCCCCTTTTCAGAGGAGAAGGGGGTGGAAAGAGGGAGAGTCTGTGTGAGGGGAGACCAGGAGGAAAAGGGGCCTGTGATCAGAATGTAAAATGAATAAATTAATTAATGAAAATAAGAAGATATTTGCATTAAACAAGGAAAAGAGTGTTATTAGGGCAATACCCCATCCAGGTAAATTTGCAACCTGTGAAAGGAAATGTCCAAGGAGTTTTCTATCCCTGGAGGACCTGCAATCAAAAGCTGGTAATAGAGTTAAAAGAATTAACATTCCATCCTATGCTGGCACAAGGACCTAGCAGTGTTTTGAATGGGCTGCTTGTTTTAGAAGTAGTAATGAAGAAAAATAAAGAAAAAATACTATTTTCTCTGCACTCTTTCTGAGAGTTGCTGAGGCTAGGCAGTGTGTGTCCATAGAGATTTTTTCATGAAGTCCATGAAAGGGCTAGATGTCTTGAGTCATTGTTGCATGAAATCCTTAATGTTAAGTTTGTGGTAGGTTACGGTATGCAGCCAAGATGTTGAATACAGGGAATAGAAACATCCCATTATATATATATATATATATATATATATATATACACATATATATACATATATATGTATATGTATATATATGTAATATATATTATATTTGTATGTATATATTATATATTTATATATGTATTATATATATACTATATAGTGTGTGTGTGTTTACTTTTAAAAATTTATACAATTGAGAGATTGGCTGGAGAATCAGAAGATATTTGGGCTTTAACTAAAGTGTTAAGAATATAAAAGACTGTGGAGAATTTTGAATTTGGACTAAATGTATTTCGTATTATGATTTGTTCAATAAAGCATGAGGGCAGAGAGCATAGTATGATATCATTTGAATGAGCAATATTCCCATAGTTTTATCTGAACTCTTGGTCCTCTTTTGACAGTGCTGTTTAGTGAGGTTAAGAAGAGGTATGACCTTGCTTGAAGAGATATATCAGTGGAACTATGTTTTGAGAGTTCATATCCTTGACCGTTTTCTATTTCTCTCTGTCTGCTCCATGCTTTCAGTTAGCGACATGAGCTCTCATCTTCCTGCTCTTGTCAAGCTATCCCTTTCATTATAGTCTCTAAGTCTCTGAAATGTTAAAACAAACTCTTCAATAAGTTGCTTTGGTAATGGCATGCTATTATAAAAAGGAAAAGTAACTAATAAATACCTCCATGTTGTTTTTGACAGAATTTTATCACATCAACAGAATGGAAGCAGAACACCTCTGATCCCAGGCTGAAAACAAAACAACAACAAAAAGAAACAAAAACAAAAACAAAAAAGAAAACAATGTTGATCCTGAGGTCAGCTTTAGCTTTGACTAAATAACTAGATCAATAGAGAAGAGGAAGAAGAGGAGGAGGAGGAGAAAGAGGAGCAGGGGGAGCAAGGGGAAAGGAGGAGAAGGAGGAGGTGGAGGGGAGGAAGAAAATAAGAAAGCCATACAAAAGTTATTTTATCTACAAAAAGTAATAGTTTTTGTCTGATAGAAACTGGATTATATTATGACATATTTATACAAAGCAAAACAGAAACCGAATAAAAAAACAAGCAAACTTCTACTACCACTATAGCAACAACTACAATAAACAACTACAACAACAAAAACTTGAAAGCACCAAATTGCAATTTAATATTTTCTGTGTATGTGCATTTCATTCAAGGCACAATGTGTATATTCCTGCCCTTGTTTATTATCCTCTAATTTATCCGGTGTTTCCAATACTCCATCTCAAATCCATTAGTTATTTTTGATTGTTGTTACATTTCTATATCTGTATCCATATCCATATCCGTATCTATATATAGATGTGCTTGCATATGTGAAAGTGTGCACGTGTGTATATATGAATTTTGTGAGTGTGTCACCTACTGACTAATTTTGCATTATTCATCTCTATATGATTTTAAGTCTAATTACTCAGGGTTAAATAACCTACCTAGAGTCTCATACCTGCAGAAAACTCATTGACTCTCCCTATGGCATCTAAGTTATTCATACTCTATATGTTGTCCATACTCATTGTATGTATCCTGAGAGCCAATGCAAAAGTTACTATGGGTTGCATCAAACCTATCAAAACACATTTTCTAAGTTACAGAATAATGTTTTTCTCTGTTACCTGCCTGTTAGTTAGCTTGCTCCAAATTCTGGGATCTTTATTGTTATGGCAATTGTTTTAGTGTTAAGTAGTTACAACAGCTTGTTTGTATAAATTACTCTCATAACATGACCTGCAGCCTCTATTTACAGCAAGCATTTTTCTTGATCTGGTAAGGGATTGTTCCAAAATACATTTTTGTCATTAAAAAATAAAACAGTAAGCAAAATACATTTTAATCTTTTTCTTCTTATAAATGGATTTAGACAGGTTTATAAACTACTAGCTTAGAATGTTTGATTAAGAAGTTTTCTCTTCATTCGTGCTTCCCATTGGCCCGTTAAGTTTTAATTTTGAATTGAACTAACTCTGTTAAGGAAAATACTTCTAGAAGGTCAGATACCTGTTTCCTACTTTTAATTGACATGCCAGATGCACTCCTAAATCTACTGGGCTTCAACATAATAGTCTCACACCAGCTCAGAAGGAAGGATTTATTCCTCCTATTTTCATTAATGTAAAATTTCTTGTGATAACTGCAATTTGTAATATCTGGACTGATTTAGCGTGAATAGCAGCTTGTATTTGATTTGATTGCAGAAATCAATCCTGTTATCCTACCGGGAATCCTTTCTGAGGTAAAAGGTATGAACAATCAACAAAGAAAGTGAAACCAGAATCTAGAAGAAAAACTTCAGCAAAATCAAGACACTACATGATTAAAGATTCAGTGGATATATTACAGAGTTTTATAATGAGAGAAGTGAAAAACACATTTCATCACATATAACTGTGGAAAATGTTGGGAACTTTTAGTCAAGAGAATGACTTGGACAACATAGCACATATTAACACTACAGGTATAATCTAGCACACAATTCGTCTTGGTTCCAGATAAATTTTCATGTACTGTGGTTGTTAATAAATTGGGCAGAAAACCTTAAACTAGAAGGTCTAGCATAAACCCAACGCATTTATTAGGCTTCTTATCTGTCATAGTTTTGAAAATGGACAAGAGAACAGTAGAGGCAGAAACTAGATATTATTTTGTTTTCAAAAATATGTAGGCAAATGCAATTTAAAGAATAGAACACTAGCATGTTGTTTTATCTTGAAATGTTGAGATTTACAAATAAATGCTAGGCACATTATCCTATATCCTATAAGATTCCTTATCTAAATTAGCATGCTCTCAAGCTAGAAATTGTTACATGAAGTCTATATGTATATACATGACCATATGCATAAAGATGCTGACAAGCTCAAATATATGGGTAAAAATGCAGTGCTTTATCAAAAATTATAAGAAAAGTTGAAGAGAGTTAGAAGTCAAGATAATAAAATTTAGTTTTTCAGGAAATATAAAATATTATGAATATATAATAATCTTTTATTAATAGATTAATGAGCACTTGTTAAGATTTAACAAAATAAATGATGTGCAATTATGCAGTCAAAGAAATATAAAATAGTTTAAAGATAGAATATCACAAATTAATCATATTCCAATAGTGAAATATTCTTCGCTCTATTTTAATTCATAAGCTATCTGTAAAACTAGCTTCACAGATGAGTATATTGAAATATTCCATAGATAAATTCACTATCAGAAGGAGCCTGGGAAATAGAAATATACACAAGCAAAATTACCCCATAATTGTGATTCTAAAAACATATTTGGCAAATGCAATACCATATAAATAACATTCTATTAAGCCTAAAAAATTCTAATGAAACTTTGATGTTTCTACGGAAACAAATAAAAGTCTAAAAAGAAAAATCCATAGAATTGGAGAAAAAATTATTGAATTTTTTTTATTTCTATTTCAAAGTTTATTCCCTTTCCCAGTTTCCCAGAAAAAATTATTGATTTTTTTTATTTCTATTTCAAAGTTTATTCCCTTTCCCAGTGGACATAAGACCACTCTCTCATCAACCTCCCCTTCTTCTGTAAGGGTGTTCCACTCCCCAAGCAAACCCCTTCCCAACTCCCATCATTCCCCTACACTGGGGGTTCCAGCTGGCAGGACCAAGGGCCTCTCCTTCCATTGGTGCCCAACAAGGCCATCTTCTGCTACATATGCAGCTGGAGCCATAGGTCAGTCCATGAACAGTCTTTGGATAGTGGTTTAGTCCTTGGGAGCTCTGGTTGGTTGGTATTGTTGTTCATATGGGGTTTCAAGACCATTCAGCTCTTTTAATCCTTTCTTGAATACCTCCAATGCGGGTCTCATTCTTAGTTTAGTTGTTTGCTGCCAGATTCAACTCTGTATTTGACATGCTCTGGCTGTGTCCCTCAGGAGGCATCTATATCCAGTATGTGTCAACAAACACTTCTGAATTTCATCATTCTTATCTAGTTTTGGTGGCTGTATATATATGCCACATGTAGGACAGGCTATGAATGGCTGTTCCTTCAGTATCTGCTCCAAACTTTGCCTCCATACCCCCTGCTATGAATATTTTTGTTCCCCTTTTAAGAAGGAGTGAAGCTTTTGCATTTTGATCATCTTTCATCTTGAGCTTCATGTTGTTTGTGGATTGTATCTTGGGTAATGTGAGCCTTTAAGGCTAATATTCACTTAAAAGTGAGTGCATATCATGTGTGTTTTTCTGTGATTGGGTTACCTCTCACAGGATGATATTTTCTAGTTCCATCTATTTGCCTATGAATTTCATGAAGCCATTGTTTTTGATAGCTGAGATGTTCTCCATTGTGTAGATGTGCAATGTTTTGTTTTTATGTGTTTATTGTGTTTATGTGTTTTATGTGGGTTTTTTTGTGTTTATGGAGGCACTCATGGCTTTGATTTTTTTTCTTAGCACTAGTTTCACTGTATACCATAAATTCGGTGTGTTGTGACTTCATTTTCATGAAATTCTAAAAAGTCTTTACTTTCTTTCTTTATTTTATCCTTGACAAAGAAATCATTGAGTAGAGTGTTGTTCATATGTGGGTTTTCTTTTGTCTTTGATGTTATTAAAGACCAATCTTAGTCCATGATGAACTGATAGGATGCATGGGATTATTTCAATCTTCTTGTATCTGTTGAGGCCTGTTTTGTGACTGATTCTATGGTCAGTATTGGAGAAGATACCATCAGGTTCTGAGAAGAAGGTCTATTCTTTTGTTTTATGATGAAATGTTCTATAATTATCTGTTAAATCCATTCGGTTCATAACTTCTGCTAGTTTCTCTATGTCTGTGTTTAATTTCTCTTTCTATGATCTTTCCGTTGATGAAAGTAAGGTGCTGAAATCTACTCTTATTTTGTGAGTTACAATATGTGCTTTTAGCTTTAGTGAGGTTTCTTTTATGAATATAGTTGCCCTTGCATTTGCAGCATAGATATTTAGGATTGAGATTTCATCTTGGTCAACTTTTCCTTTGATGAATATGAATTGTCTTTCCTTATTCTTTGATAGTTTTTGGTTGAAACCTCCATGCAAGTTGCTTGGTGCAGGAAGAGGTGGCCATACCTCTGCTCTCAGGTGTGTAGGTACTCTTGGTGACTGGTTTTCGGTTCTTATTACAGGCAGAAACAGTGAGCATCGTGCCCCTGATGGCTACAAGGTTCCTGTGCCCAGAAGGCACAGATGGACTAGGTGATTTCCTTTTGGGTCAAGAATGTGGGAAGAAACTAGTTTTCTCCTCTGAGTTCTCAGGATTGTCCATACTTCTGAGGGTCCAGTTCCCTCCCCCATGGGATTTGGATACAGGGAGCTTTGAGACCATTTTACTTCAGTTCTGGGTGAAGGCAAAAACCAGCAGGTTCCTGCTACTGACTGATCCTATATTCCTGTATCCAGAGGCCACTATGCAGGTTCCTCTTGGGGTAGTAATGTGAGAATTGGGCAGAAGTGGCAGTCTCCACTGCAGTCTCAGGTCCCACTTCTGATGATAGTCTAGCTCTCTACCCCATGGGATTTGGGTGTAGGGAGCTGTGGGAAGGTTTCAGGTCAATTCAGTTCTGGGCACAGCCAGAAACTGGAAGTGTCCTGTCCCAGTGTCTTTGTGTGTCTTGAGGCCACCAAGTAGGTCACTTGGAGCAGAAAAGTTGGTCTTACCCCTGCTTTCAGGTGTGTAGGTGCTGCTAGCCACTAGCTTTCAAGTCTTGGAAGAGGCAGAAATCCAAAGATTCCTGCCCCTGACTGCTCCTAGGTTCTTGTGCCTAGAGGTCACAGATTGCTCTAGGTGTTTTCCTCTTGAGTCAGGAATGTGGGCAGAAAGTAGTTGTCTCTTCTGAGTTGTCAGGATTGTCTGCACTTCTGAGGGAATTAGCTCTTTCCCCTCACGGGATTTGAGTACAGGGAAGTTATGGGAGGCTTCAGTTCCGTTACGGGTGCTGGCAGAAATCAGCACGTTCCTGCTTTGCTCCTATATTCCTGTATACAAATGCCACTATGCAGGTTTCTCTTAGGCCAGGAATGTAAGCCGAAGTGGAGAGAAAATTTTGATAAAAGATAGACATACGACATTTATCAACAGAAATAATAAAGGCAAATGACTTGTTTAATACATGCACAAAAGAAATGGGCATTTTTAAAATTTAGAAATGGAAATATCCAATAAATATATGAGAAAATTTTACTATAGCTTTCAGTGATTATCTGAGGAATGAAAATTCTTGAAAATGTAATGAAATATCTACCTATTTCTAAGGGATTATATAAAAGAAACTAAACTCTAAAGCAATCACACATAAAAAATTAACAATATTGTCAAAAATGTGGAGAAATTTGAGTCCTTGTGTACAGTCGGTGAGGATATAAATCAATGCAAGTGCTATTAGAAGCCACACAAAAGTGATTCTAGGAAATAGAAATAAAATTAATATATGTTAGAGCAATCATAGTTTTGTGAATATATTTTAGAACAAAGAAAATTTCTTAAGAAATTTATTTCATATTCTGGTCATTACAGCATTGTAATAACCTAAAAGAAGAAAAAAACACGAATGTATGTTAAAAAATATAGATAAGAAAGTATGGAGTATTTCTATAAGAAAATGACAATACGCTTTAAAACAGCAGAAACCTAATTTGCATCAATGTAGTTAAATCTGGTAGTAACTGTATTTAAATAATAGAGCAAATTCAGAAAGAGAAATATGATAGTACCTCAGAGGAGTTTTCCGGATGAGTCTCAGTCAGGATATAAATGCAATAGTGGTGATTGCCTAACATTTTGGCAAAAGGAATATAAAGAGCTGGTTAATACATATAGGGTTTTAATTTCTCAAGATGAGTAAGTTCTGGAGTTTGGTCCTTAATAGCTAATGCTTCTGAATGCTATTTTATAAAAATATTTAATTATGAAATTTTACACTGCATAGTTTCTCTTAAAATTAAATTCCATAGAATAGTTTTCAAAGACATGAGACTATGTAAGAAGAAATTCTTGAAAGAAAAATTTATGGTGACAATGGACTACTGCAATGCTCTAAGTATAAAATTCTCTACATATAAAACCTATAAGTTTCCTGGAGATCAGACAGAAAATGGATTTCTTATTACCAAAGAATTTATTTTTTTCTTTCAATAAAAACTGTTTACTTGGTGGAGTCTTTGTGGTTAGATTTTTTTTATCTTTATTAACTTGAATATGTCTTATTTACATTTTGATTGCTATTCCGCTTCCCGGTTTCTAGGCCAACATTCATCTAACCCCTCCCCCTTCCCTTCTATATGGGCTTCCACTCCCCATCCTTCCCCCATTGCCATCCTCCACCCAACAATCACGTTCACTGGGGTTTCAGTCTTGGCAGGACCAAGGACTTCCTCTTCCACTGGTGCTCTTGCTAGGCTATTCATTGCTACCTATGAGGTCAGAGTCCAGGGTCAGTCCATGTATAGTCCTTGCATAATGGCTTAGTCCCTGGAAGCTCCAGTTGGTTGGCATTGTTGTTCATATGGCGTCTCGAGCTCCTTCGAGCTCTTCCAGTTCTTTCTCTGATTCCTTCAACGGGGGTCCTATTCTCAGTTCAGCGTTTTGCTGCTGGCATTCGCCTATGTATTTGCTGTATTCTGGCTGTGTCTCTCAGGAGAGATCTACATCCGGTTCCTGTCAACTTGCACTTCTTTGCTTCATCCATCTTGTCTAGTTTGGTGGGCCACATGTGGGGCAGGCTCTGAATGAATGTTCCTTCTGCCTCTGTTCTAAACATTTCCTCCCTATTCCCTGCCAAGGGTATTCTTATTCCCCTTTTAAAGAAGGAGTGAAGATTTCACATTTTGGTCATCCTTCTTGAGTTTCATGTGTTCTGTGCATCTAGGATAATATAAGTGTTTGGGCTAATAGCCACTTATCAATGACTGCATACCATGAGTGTTTTTCTGTGATTGGGTTACATCATTCAGGATGATATTTTCCAGTTCCATGCATTTGCCTATGAATTTCATAAAGTCATTGTTTTTGATAGCTGAGTAATATTTCATTGTGTAGATGTTCCTCATTTTTTGTATCCATTCCTCTATTGAAGGGCATCTGGGTTCTTTCCAGCTTCTGGCTATTATACATAAGGCTGCTGTGAACATAGTGGAGCATGTGTCTTTGTTATATGTTGGGTCATCTTTTGGGTATACACCCAAGAGTGGTATAGCTGGGTCCTCAAGTAGTTCAATGTCCAATTTTGTGAGGAACCTCCAGACTGATTTCCAGAATGGTTGTACAAGTCTGCAATCCCACCAAAAATGGAGGAGTGTTCCTCTTTCTCCACATCCTCGCCAACATTTTCTGTCACCTGAGTTTTTGATCTTAGCCATTCTAACTGGTGTGAGGTGAAATCTCAGGGTTGTTTTGATTTGCATTTCCATTATGACTAAAGATGTTGAAGATTTCTTTAGGTGTTTCTTAGCCATTCAGCATTCCTGAACTGTGAATTCTTTGTTTAGCTCTGAACCCCATTTTTTAATAATGTTATTTGTCTCCCTGCGGTCTAACTTCTTGATTTCTTTGTATATTTTGGATATAAGCCCTTTATCTGTTATAGGATTGGTAAAGAGATTTTCCCAAACTGTTGGTTGCCGTTTTGTCCTAACCACAGTGTCCTTTGCCTTACAGAAGCTTTGTAGTTTTATGAGATCCCATTTGTCGATTCTTGATCTTAGAGCATAAGCGATTGGTGTTTTGTTCAGGAAATTTTTTCCAGTGCCCATGTGTTCGAGATACTTCCCCACTTTTTCTTCTATTAGTTTGAGTGCATCTGGTTTGATGTGGAGGTCCTTGATCCACTTGGACTTAAGCTTTGTACAGGGTGATAAGATCTGCATTCTTCTACTTGTGACCTCCAGTTGAACCAGCACCATTTGCTGAAAATGCTATCTTTTTTCCATTGGGTGGTTTTGGCACCTTTGTCAAAAATCAAGTGACCATAAGTATGTGCGTCTTCAATTCTATTCCACTGGTCTATCTCTCTGTCTCTGTACCAATACCATACAGGGTTTTTTTTTTTTTTTCTTTTTTTTTTTTATCAGTATAGGTCTGTAATACTGCTTGAGTTCAGGGATAGTGATTCTCCCGGAAGTGTTTTTATTGTTTAGGATATTTTTAGCTATCATGGGCTTTTTGTTATTCCAGATGAATTTGTAAATTGCTCTGTCTAACTCTATGAAGAATTGGGTTGGAATTTTGATGGGGATTGCATTGACTCTGTAGATCCCTTTTGGTAAAATGGCCATTATTTTTATGTTGATCTTGCTAATCCATGACCATGGAAGATCTTTCCATCTTCTGAGGTCTTCTTCAATTTCTTTCTTCAGAAGCTTGAAGTTCTTATCATACAGATCTTTTACTTGCTTGGTTAAAGTCACACCAAGGTATTTTATATTATTTGGGAATATTATGAAAGGTGTCGTTTCCCTAATTTCTTTCTCAGCTTGTTTCTCTTTTGAGTAGAGGAAGTCTACTGATTTATTTGAGTTAATTTTTTACCCAGCCACTTTGCTGAAGGTGTTTATCAGTTTTAGTAGTTCTCTCCATTTAGATTAATGTTAGCTACTGGTTTGCTGTATATGGGTTTTACTATGTTTAGGTATGGGCCTTGAATTCCTATTCTTTCCAGGACTTTTATCATGAAGGGGTGTTGAATTTTGTCAAATGCTTTCTCAGCATCTAATGAAATGATCATATGGTTTTGTTCTTTCACTTTGTTTATATAATGGATCACGTTGATGGTTTTCCGTATATTAAACCATCCCTGCATGCCTGCAATGAAGCCTACTTGATCATAGTGGATGATTGTTTTGATGTGCTCTTGGATTCGGTTTGCCAGAATTTTATTGAGTATTTTTGTGTTGATATTTATAAGGGAAATTGGTCTGAATTTCTCTTTCTTTGTTGGGTCTTTGTGTGGCTTAGGTATAAGAGTAATTGTGGCTTCATAGAAGGAATTCAGTAGCGCTCCATCTGTTTCAATTTTGTGGAATAGTTTTGATAGTATTGGTATGAGGTCTTCTCTGATGGTCTGATAGAATTCTGCACTGAAGATTCAATGGTTAAGAGAAATTTCTGAACTTGCAGGTATCTCTAGTTCAGTTCCCAGTACCCACATGATAATTCACAGCCATGTACATCAACAGCATAAGGGGTTCCAATACATTATTCTGGTCTCTGTGAACACTGGATGAACACAATTCACATGTGTACATGCATTCAAAATATTCATACACATGAAATAAAGAATTCTAAAACCAATTTAAAAAGAAATACTATTATGAACAAGATTCATTGGTTGGTGGTTTAGTCCCTGGGAGCTCTGGGGTGTCTGGTTTGTTGACATTGTTGTTCTTACTATGGGGTTCCAAACCCCTTATGCTCCTTCAGTCATTCTGGCAACTCCTCCATTGGATCCTTGTGCTCAGTCTGATGGTTGGCTATAAGTATCTTCATCTGGATTTGTCAGGTTCTGGCAGAGCTTCTCAGGTCAGTAACGACTTCTTGGGATCAGCAAAAGTATCTGGGTTTGGTGTCTGATGATGGGATGGATCCCTATGTGGAGCAGTATCTGGATGGGATTTTCTTCAGACTCTGCTCTACTCTTTTTCCTTGCATTTCCTTTAGACAGGAGCAATTCTGGATTAATATTATTGATATGGGTGTGTGATCCTTCCCTTAACAAGGAGCTGTTTCTAAACTCTAGATATGGTCTCTACATGTTCTCTCTCTCCTTTGTTGAGCAATTCAGGTAATGCCACCCCGTTTGGGTTGTGGGAGCCTTTTGCTTTCCTGGAATCTGGGACTTTCTAGTGGCTAACCCCAGTTCCCCATCCCCCACTGCTACATACCAGGCTCCTGACACTCTGTGCTTGTTTTTTCTCTCTTCTCCCACCTGATCCTGCCACCACTTTCCCTCTCCCTTGGCCTCTCTCTCAGGTCCCTCCTTCCTTTTGCCTCCCATGATTATTTTTTCTCCCTCATGTAGGAGTGAAACATGCACACTTTTGGTCTTCCTTCTTCTTGATCTTCATATGGTCTATGAGTTGTATTATGGGTCTTCTTAGTTGTTGGCTAATATCCACTTATCAGTGAGTACATACCATATGTGTTCTTTTATGACTGGATTATCTCACTCAGGACGGTATTTTCTAGTTTCATCCATTTGCCTGTGAATTTCATGAAGCCATTGCTTTTAATAGCTGAGTAATTCTCCACTGTGTAAATGTACCTATCACATTTCTGTATCCATTCCTCTGTTGAGGGACATCTGGCTTGTCTTCAGTTTCTGACCATTATTAATAAGGCTGCTATGAACATAGTGGGGCATGTGTCCTTGTTATATTTTGGAGAACTTTACGAGGGGCCCATGGCTCCAACTGCATATACAACAGAGAATTGTCTTATCTGGCATCAATGGAAGGGGAGGTCCTTTGTCCTGTGGAGGCTTGATATCCCAGAATAGGGAAATGCTAGGGCAGTCATGCAGGAGTGGGTGGGAGGGTAGAGGCAGGGAGAGGGGTGATGGGGTAGGGTATTTGTGGAGGGGAAACCAGGGAGTGGGATAACATTTGAAATGTAAATAAATAAAATAACCAAAAAAGGACAAGAGATAGAGATATCAAATTACAGTGAAGAGTAATGAGACAGTGGACTGAGAAATGTATTTTGTAATAACATGAAACTCTTCTTGAAACAATATCTGAGAGAGGAATTTATTTGGGGCAATACGAAGGTTCAAGGAGATACAAACATGTGATGAAATTATTTATGTGAAATATTATAAAGATTTTGGTCCTTTCTACTGGCTTAGAGACATATATAAATGATGGAAATAAGCTTCCAGTAGTATGTAAAGAAGGGTACCTTATTGAACTATGATGCTTCTCAGAGCCATTTAATCATTTCCATGTTACTAAGCAAAGTTTCTAGATAATGTTCAACAGATTCACATGACTTTTCTGTATTTAAAAACAAAAAATTATACAATAGTCAATGTATGTTTCTTAAAGTATGATGTACCAAGTTCATACTAATTTTGTGGGTTTCTGTGATTTCACAAATGAATGATAGAAGGGGCAATGTTGAGAGAGGAATCCAGAAAATATAGTTAAAATTGATGTTTAACTTAAACATCTCTCTAAGTCATTATCACCAAAATGAGAGAAAAATATAGAAAACTACTTGAAACTTACCCTTGTTATGACTCAACTCTTCTTCACGGTATCTTTGTGAGGAAATATAGTATAGTGGTGTGTGGAGTACATGCCCAGGACTTCTATATATTTCCCAGTAAAGACTCCCACGGGATAGATGTGGTATCACTCTACCTTAGCAATATATCCCAATTGTGCTTAACTGCAATAAATTTTCATTGCCTGGGGCCAGAAAAAAGTGGAAATCCATATAGACCATTCTATATAACAGAACAAAAGGTCTCTTGAGACAACATATCCCTCTATATCCCAGAAATTCCTGGAATTTACTATTCAGGCCAGACTGACATTAGACTTGAGATTATGCTCTCTGCTTCATCCTTTTGGTATTTTGAATTACACATATGAACTATGCCTTGCTACTACTAATATTTATCATTGCAGAAGTTATAATAATTGAAAATTTTAATGGCCAGAAATGACATTTCTATCCTGCCCTTCTCTGTGATCTGAGTGGTGTTGGCCTAAGGCCACAAAATGAAAGTTCTTAATCATTTCTACATTAGAGTGGCACCAAGTTTGTAGAAAATTTTCATTCCATGAATATAATTTTACTGTGAGGAACAGTCAATCTAGGGAGTTCATCATTCAAATTCCTAGACCTTGACATCTCAGCCCACCCTATAGTCTTACTGATTTTTTAAAAGTTGAAGTATGTAATAAATGTTTAAAACATGCTTTATCTATAAACTTAGAGAGAGGGAAAGGTGTGATTGCCCTCTATATCTATAAAAGTTGTCATGGTCATGGGAATATTATTGGGATTGGTTTTTGCCCTGTTATTTCATAATACTAGCTTGCCCTATGTTTGTGAGGAAACATAGAGAAACTATGTGTGTGTGTGTGTGTGTGTGTGTGTGTGTGTGTGTGTACCTTCACACATGCACATATAGACATCAGATATAAACATTAGATGTCATTGTCAATATTAATGTTTTCAGACAATTTTTTACTAAATATAGGGGAGAGGATTCTCAGTTAATCCTTCCAGAAATTATATTCACACACCGATATAGATGCATGTATCTTCATTGATCACATATCTAATTAAGATTACAGACAACCAGTATTATCCATAAGAGATTACATTTGTTGATTTATTCAACCTCTGCAATTATAATATGTTTCACAATAATTTTCTCCAAGTAATCCCTGACTCTGATAATCACAATTTCAAAGTATGCTGATATTTATGGTATTTTTATATTATTAGACTGTCATGTAAAATCATGTAGTATTTCCTTTAGGTTTCTGGTTATACGTGGTATAATATCTCTTAGTAGTATCATAAATGGTATTATCTTTTTTCTAAACTAAATATTATGCCATAATGTGTTCACAAATTCATTTTTATGTATTTTTCTTTCAATGTACATTCAAGTAGTCTACCTCCATATGTTGGTTGTTGTGAAAGATGTTGCAATGAATGTAGAAATGTGAATATTTCTATGTGCTGCAATTTCATCCCTTTATCCACAACACAACTATTTAGTCATAAAGTTGTTGTTCATAGATTTTTTGAGAATTTTCATTTTCTCCATTTGAAGATCTCCAATTTCCTGATCCAAAAGGATACTACAAAGCTACAATAACTAAAAAATTATGGTAGTCATATAAAATATAAATAAACCAAAGGAACAGAACACTGAGTCCAGGAATAAAAGCTTATATGGCCAAGTCATTTTTGTTGAATGAGCCCATAATAACTGCAATAGAGAAAGGGTATATGGGAAATTTATATATATCCACATGTGAACCAATAAACCATGAACCTAATTTTATGACAAACAGAAAGCAATTCATTCAAACGTAGACATAATGTAATACAAACTTGAAAATAATGTCTGGGGCTAAAATACTTAGAGCATAGTATTGGAAGGAATTCTCATATTCTTAGCAACCGTTAATTTTTAATTCATTTCTAAATTTCCAATAAAAGCAAAAATAGAGATGTTTAAATAAGAGTATCTGGGATATGATAGATGTCAATACAATATTTTGAGATATTTTTCCTTCTTCCATTTATTTATTTATTTGTTCACTTTACATCCTGTTCACTGCTGCCCATGACTTCCTCTCACACAGTCCTTCTTTCACTACCTTTCTCCTCTGAGAGGGTGACACCACCCTAGGTATTCCCAAGTCTGACACATCAAGTTTCTGCAAGGCTAGGTTTAATATTTCCCACTGAGTACCAGCAAGGCAGCCAAGCTAGGGGAACAGGATTTGTAACAGCTGTAAGTAGAGTTCCCTCTCCAGTGTTTGTGTGACCCACCTGAAGACCAAGCTGCAAATCCAAGATGCATATGTGCATTAGGCCTAGGTCCAAACCATGTATGCCCTTTGGTTGGTGGTTCAGTTTCTGAGCACCTCTAAGGATCCAGGTTAGTTGAATATGTTAGTCTTCCTCTGGAGTTCCTATCCCCTCCAGCAACCTGCATCCTCCTACCAACTCTCCTATAATAGTCACCAAGCTATGGTTCAATGTTTGGATATAGGCCTCAGCATCTGTTTGAGTCAGTTGCTGGGTGGAGCCTTTAAGAGGGCAGTTATTCTAAGCTCCTGTCTGCAAGCATTTAATAGTGACAGGGAATGGGACTTACCCTTGATATGGGTCTCAGTTGGGCAAGTTATTGGTTATCCATTCCCAGTCTCTGCTACATCTTTATCCCTGCATTGCTTGTAGACAAGGCAAATTTTAGGTTGAAAATTTTGTGGAAGGGTTGGTGTACTTTTCCTTCTACTGGTAGTCCTGCTTGTCTACAGAAGGTGACCACTTCAAGTTCCATACACCACCATTAGGAATCTCAATGAAAGTCACCTCCATAGACTCCTGGGACTCTCTATCATCCCATGTCCTTGGCACATCTTAGAAATATCCCCACCCCCACCAGCTCCTGGCCATCTAGCCCTCTCTTCTGTCTGCTGGGTATAAGATGAAATCCAAGGATTCATTTTGATTTGCATTTCCCTAAATACTAAAGACATGAAACATTAAGTACTCAGACATTCAAAATCCTTCTGTTAAGAATTCTCATTTGTACTTGAGCTTTGTACCAGGAGATAAGAATGGATCAATTTACATTTTTCTACATACTGACCACCAGTTGAACCAGAAACATTTGTTGAAAATGCTATTTTATCTGCAGGATGGTTTTGTCTTCTTTCTCAAAGATCAAGTGACCTTAGGTGTGTGGGATCATTTCTGGGGTTTCAACTATATTCTACTGACCGACCAGGTTGTCTCTGGAGCAATGCCAAAATGCAATATATCAAACCAGGACTTTAGCCAGAATATACCCATCTGTTAATCTCTCTACCCAGAGTCACAGATTTTTATTTAACCTTAATACCTTCTATAATATATGTCTGCATTCACTCTGCCTGATGTTACAGACATTTATCACAACTCTCTACTAGGAGTCAGTGACTAATTTTTCCCTATCTAAGTTCCCGAACTGTAGTGAGCCATATTGGATTTGGGCCTAGCCACTTTTTGACTGCATGGCTCAAAGTGACTAGGTGACTCTGGGCTGTTTGGCCACAGATATTCATCCGTAAGATGACTGCCATAAGTCTTAAGATTGTTGAATGAAAGTCTCTCCCATGAGTTTACGGCACAGGAAGATAACATTCAAGGGATGCCTCAGCTCGAGCAAATACCAGTTATCTCCTCAGTCAACACCCAGTGTCTCCACCACCTGACCTCATCGCCTGACTTCTTTGCCTACAGCTATCACTGCCTATACCCTCATCTCCCCATTCTTCATGTTTCACAAAGGTCACTCCCCCTACCTGAAAGCCTTAAAAGCTGTAACGTTCATCCCAATAAACGAGACCTTGACAACAGAACTTTTGCTTGGTCTCCTTCTTCTCTTCACCCCCATTTTGGTCCACAGGTAGAAAGCCTCTTCGGGACCCTGAATAACTGGGTCTCTGCTGGTGGGGACAAGTGGCGCCCGAACACAGGGACCCCCAAAGCAAGACCGACTACAGGACGACGGAGATAAGAGAGCTGCAGCGGGAATCAAGGACTCTTCAGGGCGCATCGCTCATGCGTCGCTGGAGAGGGAGGTAAGGACCGGTCGAATAATTGTCGTCTAATTGCCATGGGGAAGGTATGGATTTAGGAGGCTTGTTTCATAGGAGAGATCAAGCGCTCACTCAGGGAGAGAGGATTAAGAGTTAAGAAAAAGGATTTAATCAAGTTCTTTTGTTTTATTGATGAAAAGTGTCCCTGGTTAATTTTAAGTGAATTTTTTTTTTGTCTTTGTGTGAGAAACTTGTCCTTGGTTTTTTGTTGAAGGAGCAGAAATTAATTCCTGTAGTTGTAATAAGGTTGGAAAGTGTTTGAATGTCTTATTGTAAGAAAAAGGATCCTAGGCGGTTTCGATTCAGGAGGTAGTGTCTGTGTCTTTGTGTCTTTGTGTTTTGTGCCGGCTAAACTCTGGGTCTGTAGTTGCTCTCGAGTTCTGGAGTTCTGGAGTTCTGGTTTTGCAGCTGCTCCCATCTCAGGCTGAGAGGGAGGATCGTGTCTCAGGAGAGATGCAAATGTGAGCGGTAGATGTGCCAGGGAGTCACCGATTGCGCTGCCCTGGGAGACATCCCAGAAGGTAAGAAAGGACCCCAGGGACGCCTGGGAGATTCCTGTCTGGGTGCCGGTGAGGATTAGGCCATTCTCATGGATTGGAGAAAAGACCTGCCTTTCTGGCTGTCTGTATTTCCAGAGTGGTCTTTGTCTGTGTGTCTTAGGTCTTTGTTTTGTGTTACTTGTGACTTTGACAATGGGAAGATTCTGGTTGGGAAGGAGGAGTAATGTGGAATCTGCTCCTGTTCATCTGTCTTTGCTGAGGTCATGGAAGCTCCCATCTGAATCAGCTCAGTTTTGTGGCGATCTTGTGGCGGCCGCTTGTTTTTTGTTTTGTGCGCACTTTTGTTTTATTTTTTTTGTCTGTTAATCTTTTGATTGTCTTTCTATGTGACTAAATGCTTTTGCCCTCTTCAGCAGACCTCTATTTTCTGGACTCTCTTCTTGTTACTCACCATCCCACTTGGGAATGCTTGTTAGTGGCTGTTACAGGAAATCTATAATGCTCACTTGAGTGTGCTTGAGAAACAAGAATTTCAGGTTTGCCATGGCTTCCTTTGGGATAGGTGTGGGGATAGGTTTGATTTCTATTGCAAATGATGTAACATTGCATACGTTAGTACTCCTAACACTTCTTGGGACTGTGCCTCTGGGATCACAACCTGTATAAGTTTAGAAGTTCTAAAAGGCAGTCATGACTTTGGGTATAGGTTCAGATAGTGTCCAGATTGGAATCCTCATGCTAAAGACTTAGTAAGACACAAAAGAGAGTTGAGAATTACTTAGGGCTATCTTAAGGCAGAGTCCAGCTAGGTGCTGCAAGGGCATCTGCTGTTGCCCTGCAACACAAGGCTTATGGAGATAAAGCTTCAGTTGTGTTAATACAGAATTGTAGGCTAGAGTCTTGAAAGTATTTAAAAAAAAAGAAACCTGGTAAAACATATCTTATTCCAAACAGCAATTAAATTGGTTATTACAAAATACTGATATTTGGCCTATCACATATACAAATTTTCAGGCAAAGTTGGTAATTTTACTCTTTGCATGCTTTTGTATTTCCTATAAATTTGTGCATGCAACCCATAGGAAATGAGCTTATTGTATTTATAGGTGGTTCATCTAATGAAAAGGCTACATGTATGATTGGATCACTTGTTTATTCTCTTCAGTTTCCCCTGCTTCAGCACAGATTATTAAATTACGTGCTGTAGCCACTGTTTTTAAAATTTAAAAAAAATCAAGCTTTTAAGTCATATACCGATAGCCAATGTATGGCTTATGGTTTACAGTTGATTAAAAAGTTTCCCTTTTTAGATACTACTAGTCCTCAAATTATACAATTACTTAATGCTATATTAGAGGCAGGTTTTCTACTTGAAATCAGTGAGTGATGATTTCAGTGTGAATGTCTGACAACTCACTGTCCTTTCAGTGCTCTGGCTCAGACAACTAAACAAAACCATAGACCCAGCTCTTTGAAAGTGATAATGGAGTTGATAACACTCCCTCACAAAAAGAGGAAGACTCAATTTGCTTACTTTCAACTCCCATCCTCACCTTACCAGCTCAGGGATTTCTAGTACAACTGAATCTGGATGCTTATGTTTAGGTAAATAAAGCTGGTGAGGGGCTGGAGTGATGGCTTAATGGTTAAGAGCACTAAGTACTGTTCCTTTATAGGCCATTTAAGAACTAAAACTGGATTGCCTGGACCCCTTAGCAAGGGAGGACAATGATACCAGGCAGATTATAGGCCTTACATAGAAACAGTTAGTCAAAAAATCTCATTCTTTATATATCCAAAACAATAATGCTGGCGACAATAATTTGGTATAAAAGTCAATTTATAAATACAAGTGCTCAGTGTCCTAAATTTATTCCTCAAGGACTTATCTTAATAAATAATATTTTAACAATATTTTAATAAATAAAAAGGGGAGTTATCCCTGTATGCTAAAATATGCTCCTTTTATTTCAATTTTAAAATTTGGATGCCAAGGAACACTCTGAGTTTATGGCCCCCTACAACTAGGCATACTTCTGCCTAGGTGAAATAGAAAGATCCACATATTGGCATGATCCTGTTCAGATATTTTATATGGGGAAGAGGGAATCTTTGTGTTTTTTCTACAGGATGCTACAGGAGTGTGCCAGCTGCCCCAGTGGCTGGCGAGTCATGCTGATCCTGGGAGCATGAAGATTCAGCTCTCGTGGTTCAGGTCCCTGAAGTAATTCCTCTGCCCTGAGAGGAAGATGGAAGATTCCCCCTCATCTTTTGTCATCACAGAGATTTTGGCATTGTTGCAGTCAGTGTTACCACTGCGTGTGTCCCGCCCCACCGCGGCCTGCGCTCCAACCCTCTGTGCACTGCTGTTTTCTGGAGAAGACTGGACTCCAACTGTTACCCCTGCCCCCCTCATTCCCCTGGTGACTCTTGCTGCCTTAACTGGTGTTGTCATTTTGCACTCTGTAGCTTCACAGGAATGCCACCTGTGTGAAGCTGCTGTGGACTGGGGAATTCTGCCCTGGTTCTGCAGATCTCAGACATGGTTCCATTGCATGCTGCTTGTTCCAGAGAAGAATGACCGATCCTGAACTGTCCTGGGAAAGGCCTTGGCACTTTCACTGCTATTGTAGCAGCCATTTACTGCTGCAGCCATTGTGTCTGCAGTGTCTGGAATTACCCTCCCCCAATCTATTGTAAGGCAAGCACAGTGGGTGAACTTTCTGGAGTAGTTGCTAACAATTGGGAATTCTAAATTTTATTACAGGAGCGGCTTGACTATGGCCCTTGGTGGTATGGCCGTAGCAGCTGAGGAGAACCAGTTGAGGTGCCCACTACTTATCAGGAGAGGCTCAACTTCCACAATCTCTTAAATTAATGCCATCTGGGCCCTACTCTTTCGCCCCTGGGCTCAAATAAGAGGAATGAGAAGATGATCCAATGTAGCTTTCCTCAGTGACGGGCAACTTCCTCTGACCCTTGACCAATCTAAGACAGGAACCTTGGGGGCGACAAGGTGATCCTATGACGGATAGGGCTGGGGTTTGAGAGGTCGATCCTAAGACAGAGGTGGCTACACCCGAGGTGGCTACACCCTGTTTAAATGTACAGGCCATCTCTGCTCCCAGACCCCATGAGAGAGAGACCCAACCGCCTGGTAAGGTGGGCACAACTGAGGCTGCAGAGCGGAAGAGACCACCAACACTGCTCAACCCTGCCCACATCCCTGGCCCAAGAGGAAACTGTATAAGGCCTCTGGGCTCCCGCGGGGTAGGGCCCAGGAGCGGCAAGACCCCTGCCTGAGACACCGCCGGAACCTGAAGGAAACAGACCGGATAAACAGTTCTCTGCACCCAAATCCCGTGGGAGGGAGAGCTGAACCTTCAGAGAGGCAGACAAGCCTGGGAAACCAGAAGAGACTGCTCTCTGCACACACATCTCGGACGCCAGAGGAAAAAGCCAAAGACCATCTGGAACCCTGGTGCACTGAAACTCCCAGAAGGGGCGGCACAGGTCTTCCTGGTTGCTGCCGCTGCAGAGAGCCCGTGGGCAGCACCCCACGGGGGAACTTGAGCCTCGGGACCACAGGTAAGACCAACTTTTCTGCTGCAAGAAAGCTGCCTGGTGAAATCAAGACACAGGCCCACAGGAACAGCTAAAGACCTGTAGAGAGGAAAAACTACACGCCCGAAAGCAGAACACTTTGTCCCCATAACTGACTAAAAGAGAGGAAAACAGGTCTACAGCACTCCTGACACACAGGCTTATAGGACAGTCTAGCCACTGTCAGAAATAGCAGAACAAAGTAACACTAGAGATAATCTGATGGCGAGAGGCAAGCAAAGGAACCCAAGCAGCAGAAACCAAGACTACATGGCACCATCGGAGCCCAATTCTCCCATCAAAACAAACATGGAATATCCAAACACACCAGAAAAGCAAGATCTAGTTTCAAAATCATATTTGATCATGATGCTGGAGGACTTCAAGAAAGACGTGAAGAACTCCCTTAGAGAACAAGTAGAAGCCTACAGAGAGGAATCGCAAAAACCCCTGAAAGAATTCCAGGAAAACATAAATAAACAAGTAGAAGCCCATAGAGAGGAGACACAAAAATCCCTGAAAGAATTCCAGGAAAACACAATCAAAGAGTTGAAGGAATTAAAAATGGAAAAAGAAGCAATCAAGAAAGAACACATGGAAACAACCCTGGATATAGAAAACCAAAAGAAGAGACAAGGAGCTGTAGATACAAGCTTCACCAACAGAATACAAGAGATGGAAGAAAGAATCTCAGGAGCAGAAGATTCCATAGAAATCATTGACTCAACTGTCAACGATAATGTAAAGCAGAAAAAGCTACTGGTCCAAAACATACAGGAAATCTAGGACTCAATGAGAAGATCAAACCTAAGGATAATAGGTATAGAAGAGAGTGAAGACTCCCAGCTCAAAGGACCAGTAAATATCTTCAACAAAATCATAGAAGAAAACTTCCCTAACGTAAAAAAAGAGATACCCATAGACATACAAGAAGCCTACAGAACTCCATATAGATTGGACCAGAAAAGAAACACCTCCCGTCACATAATAGTCAAAACACCAAACGCACAAAATAAAGAAAGAATATTAAAAGCAGTAAGGGGAAAAGGTCAAGTAACATATAAAGGCAGACCTATGAGAATCACACCAGACTTCTTGCCAGAAACTATGAAGGCCAGAAGATCCTGGACTGATGTCATACAGACCCTAAGAGAACACAAATGCCAGCCCAGGTTACTGTATCCAGCAAAACTCTCAATTAACATTGATGGAGAAACCAAGATATTCCATGACAAAACCAAATTTACACAATATCTTTCTACAAATCCAGCACTACAAAGGATAATGAATGGTAAAGCCCAACATAAGGAGGCAAGCTATACCCTAAAAGAAGCAAGAAACTAATCATCTTGGCAACAAAACAAAGAGAATGAAAGCACACAAACATAACCTCACATCCAAATATGAATATAACGGGAAGCAATAATCACTATTCCTTAGTATCTCTCAACATCAGTGGCCTCAACTCCCCAATAAAAAGACATAGATTAACAAACTGGATACGCAACGAGGACCCTGCATTCTGCTGCCTACAGGAAACACACTGCAGACACAAAGACAGACACTACCTCAGAGTGAAAGGCTGGAAAACAACTTTCCAAGCAAATGGTCAGAAGAAGCAAGCTGGAGTAGCCATTCTAATATCAAATAAAATCAATTTCCAACTAAAAGTCATCAAAAAAGATAAGGAAGGACACTTCATATTCATCAAAGGAAAAATCCACCAAGATGAACTCTCAATCCTAAATATGTATGTCCCAAATACAAGGGCACCTACATACGTAAAAGAAACCTTACTAAAGCTCAAAACACACATTGCACCTCACACAATAATAGTAGGAGATTTCAACACCCCACTCTCATCAATGGACAGATCATGGAAACAGAAATTAAACAGTGATGTCGACAGACTAAGAGAAGTCATGAGCCAAAAGGACTTAACAGATATTTATAGATCATTCTATCCTAAAGCAAAAGGATATACCTTCTTCTCAGCTCCTCATGGTACTTTCTCCAAAATTGACCATATAATTGGTCAAAAAACGGGCCTCAACAGGTACAGAAAGATAGAAATAATCCCATGTGCGCTATCGGACCACCACGGCCTAAAACTGGTCTTCAATAACAATAAGGGAAGAATGCCCACATATACGTGGAAATTGAACAATGCTCTACTCAATGATAACCTGGTCAAGGAAGAAATAAAGAAAGAAATTAAAAACTTTTTAGAATTTAATGAAAATGAAGGTACAACATACCCAAACTTATGGGACACAATGAAAGCTGTGCTAAGAGGAAAACTCATAGCGCTGAGTGCCTGCAGAAAGAAACAGGAAAGAGCATACGTCAGCAGCTTGACAGCACACATAAAAGCTCTAGAACAAAAAGAAGCAAATACACCCAGGAGGAGTAGAAGGCAGGAAATAATCAAACTCAGAGCTGAAATCAACCAAGTAGAAACAAAAAGGACCATAGAAAGAATCAACAGAACCAAAAGTTGGTTCTTTGAGAAAATCAACAAGATAGATAAACCCTTAGCCAGTCTAACGAGAGGACACAGAGAGTGCGTCCAAATTAATAAAATCAGAAATGAAAAGGGAGACATAACTACAGATTCAGAGGAAATTCAAAAAATCATCAGATCTTACTATAAAAACCTATATTCAACAAAACTTGAAAATCTTCAGGAAATGGACAATTTCCTAGACAGATACCAGGTATCGAAGTTAAATCAGGAACAGATAAACCAGTTAATCAACGCCATAACTCCTAAGGAAATAGAAGCAGTCATTAAAGGTCACCCAACCAAAAAGAGCCCAGGTCCAGACGGGTTTAGTGCAGAATTCTATCAAACCTTCATAGAAGACCTCATACCAATATTATCCAAACTATTCCACAAAATTGAAACAGATGGAGCCCTACCGAATTCCTTCTACGAAGCCACAATTACTCTTATACCTAAACCACACAAAGACACAAAAAAGAAAGAGAACTTCAGACCAATTTCCCTTATGAATATCGACGCAAAAATACTCAATAAAATTCTGGCAAACCGAATTCAAGAGCACATCAAACAATCATCCACCATGATCAAGTAGGCTTCATCCCAGGCATGCAGGGATGGTTTAATATACGGAAAACCATCAACGTGATCCATAATATAAACAAAGTGAAAGAACAGAACCACATGATCATTTCATTAGATGCTGAGAAAGCATTTGACAAAATTCAACAGACCTTCATGATAAAAGTCTTGGAAAGAATAGGAATTCAAGGCCCATACATAAACATAGTAAAAGCCATATACAGCAAACCAGTTGCTAACATTAAACTAAATGGAGAGATAATTGAAGCAATCCCACTAAAATCCCGGACTAGACAAGGCTGCCCACTCTCTCCCTACTTATTCAATATAGTTCTTGAAGTTCTAGCCAGAGCAATCAGACAACAAAAGGAGATCAAGGGGATACAGATCGGAAAAGAAGAGGCCAAAATATCTATTTGCAGATGACATGATAGTATATTTAAGTGATCCCAAAAGTTCCACCAGAGAACTACTAAAGCTGATAAACAACTTCAGCAAAGTGGCTGGGTATAAAATTAACTCAAATAAATCAGTTGCCTTCCTCTGTACAAAAGAGAAACAAGCCGAGAAAGAAATTAGGGAAACGACACCCTTCATAATAGACCCAAATAATATAAAGTACCTCGGTGTGACTTTAACCAAGCAAGTAAAAGATCTGTACAATAAGAACTTCAAGACTCTGAAGAAAGAAATTGAAGAAGACCTCAGAAGATGGAAAGATCTCCCATGCTCAAGGATTGGCAGGATTAATATAGTAAAAATGGCCATTTTACCAAAAGCAATCTACAGATTCAATGCAATCCCCATCAAAATACCAATCCAATTCTTCAAAGAGTTAGACAGAACAATTTGCAAATTCATCTGGAATAACAAAAAACCCAGGATAGCTAAAGCTATCCTCAACAATAAAAGGACTTCAGGGGGAATCACTATCCCTGAACTCAAGCAGTATTACAGAGCAATAGTGATAAAAACTGCATGGTATTGGTACAGAGACAGACAGATAGACCAATGGAATAGAATTGAAGACCCAGAAATGATCCCACACACCTATAGTCACTTGATTTTTGACAAAGGAGCCAAAACCATCCAATGGAAAAAAGATAGCATTTTCAGCAAATGGTGCTGGTTCAACTGGAGGGCAACATACAGAAGAATGCAGATCGATCCATCCTTATCACCCTGTACAAAGCTTAAGTCCAAGTGGATCAAGGACCTCCACATCAAACCAGACACACTCAAACTAATAGAAGAAAAACTAGGGAAGCATCTGGAACACATGGGCACTGGAAAAAATTTCCTGAACAAAACACCAATGGCTTATGCTCTAAGATCAAGAATCGACAAATGGGATCTCATAAAACTGCAAAGCTTCTGTAAGGCAAAGGACAGTGTGGTTAGGACATAATGGCAACCAACAGTTTGGGAAAAGATCTTTACCAATCCTACAACAGATAGAGGCCTTATATCCAAAATATACAAAGAACTCAAGAAGTTAGACCGCAGGGAAACAAATAACCCTATTAAAAATGGGGTTCAGAGCTAAACAAAG
This sequence comes from Rattus norvegicus, assembly GCF_021556685.1. Lineage (NCBI taxonomy): Eukaryota > Metazoa > Chordata > Mammalia > Rodentia > Muridae > Rattus > Rattus norvegicus. The sequence continues at coordinate 152,994,672 of NC_141554.1, read as the reverse complement.
AATTTAGAGGTGAGGAATGCCGAATGGCTGAGAAACAGCTAAAGAAATGTTCAACATCTTTAGTCATAAGGGAAATGCAAATCAAAACAACCCTGAGATTTCACTTCACACCAGTGAGAATGGCTAAGATCAAAAACTCAGGTGACAGCAGATGCTGGCGAGGATGTGGAGAGAGAGGAACACTCCTCCATTGTTGGTGGGGTTGCAGACTGGTAAAACCATTCTGGAAATCAGTCTGGAGGTTCCTCAGAAAATTGGACATTGAACTGCCTGAGGATCCAGCTATACCTCTCTTGGGCATATACCCAAAAGATGCCTCAACATATAAATGAGACACGTGCTCCACTATGTTCATCGCAGCCTTATTTATAATAGCCAGAAACTGGAAAGAACTCAGATGCCCTTCAACAGAGGAATGGATACAGGAAAAGTGGTGCATCTGCACAATGGAATATTACTCAGCTATCAAAAACAACGAGTTTATGAAATTCGTAGGCAAATGCATGGAACTGGAAAATATCATCCTGAGTGAGCTAACCCAATCACAGAAAGACATACATGGTATGCACTCATTGATAAGTGGCTATTAGCCCAAATGCTTGAATTACCCTAGATCCCTAGAACAAACGAAACTCAAGACGGATGATCAAAATGTGAATGCTTCACTCCTTCTTTAAATGAGGAAAAAGAATACCCTTGGCAGGGAAGGGAGAGGCAAAGATTAAAACAGAGACTGAAGGAACACCCATTCAGAGCCTGCCCCACATGTGGCCCATACATATACAGCCACCCAATTAGACAAGATGGATGAAGCAAAGAAGTGCAGACCGACAGGAGCCTGATGTAGATCGCTCCTGAGAGACACAGCCAGAATACAGCAAATACAGAGGCGAATGCCAGCAGCAAACCACTGAACTGAGAATAGGTCCCCCGTTGAAGGAATCAGAGAAAGAACTGGAAGAGCTTGAAGGGGCTCGAGACCACAAAAGTACAACAATGTCAAGCAACCAGAGCTTCCAGGGACTAAGCCACTACCTAAAGACTATACATGGACTGACCCTGGACTCTGACCCCATAGGTAGCAATGAATATCCTAGTAAGAGCACCAGTGGAAGGGGAAGCCCTGGGTCCTGCTAAGACTGAACCCCCAGTGAAATAGACTATGGGGGGAGGGCGGCAATGGTGGGAGGTTTGGGAGGGGAACACCCATAAGGAAGTGGAGGGGGTTGGGGGATGTTTGCCCGGAAACCGGGAAAGGGAATAACTCTTGAAATGTATATAAGAAATACTCAAGTTAATAAAAAATGTGAAAAAATGAAAAAAAAATAAATGTACGGGCCGGTCAAATGCTCCTCTGCCCAGTTTCTCCCCCAATAAACACACACGTATAGCCCAGAATGGTGTGTTACAGCATAAGTTCATTCCTAGCCATTGGGGTGCAGTCCTAACTGCAAGAGTGGCACTCTGTGAGGCATGTCTGATCTCTCTCAGACCACTACTTCCACCTAATGGTCTTTAAAAAAAAAGAATAACGGGGGAGATGTAGTGAGCCATATTGGATCTGGGCCTAGCCGCTGTTTGACTACATGGCTCAAAGTGACTAGGTGACTCTGGGCTGTTTGGCCAGAGATATTCACCCGTAAGATGACTGCCATAAGTCTTAAGATTGTTGAATGAAAGCCTCTCCCATGAGTTTATGGCACAGGAAGATAATATTCAAGGGATGCCTTAGCTCGAGCAGATACCAGTTATCTCCTCAGTCAACACCCAGTGTCTCCACCACCTGACCTCATCGCCTGACTTCTTTGCCTACAGCTATCACTGCCTATACCCTCATCTCCCCCTCCTTCATGTTTCACAAAGGTCACTCCCCCTACCTGAAAGCCTTAAAAGCTGTAACGTTCATCCCAATAAATGAGACCTTGACAACAGAACTTTTGCTTGGTCTCCTTCTTCTCTTCACCCCCATTTTGGTCCACAGGTAGAAAGCCTCTTCGGGACCCTGAATAACTGGGTCCCCGCTGGCGGGGCCACCGAACCATGGTGAAAATCTCCACTTGATTCGGGTAATCTCTGTACTCTCTTTAAAACAAACTCAAACACCTTCTACAAATTCTAATACCAATAAGCAACTTATCAAACCAGAACTTTAGCCCAAAATATATCAATCTGTCAAGCTTTCTACTCAGAGTCACAGATTTTTCTTAAACCTTAATTACTTGCCAATATCTTCTATCAATCCCAATATCAATAAGCAACTTAAAAATCAGGACTTTAGCCCAAAATATATTTGTCTGTTAAGCTCTCTACCCGTAGCCACAGATTTTTATTTAACCTTAATAACTTCTTTAATATATGTCTGCATTCACTCTGCTTGGTGTTACAGACGTTTATCACAACTCTTTACTTGGTGTTAGTGACTAATTTTTCCCTATCTAAGTTCTGAACCATGGGTGAAAATCCCCACCTGATTCAGGTAATCACTTTACACTCTTCTTTCTAAAAACAAACTTAATCACCCTTTAATAATACCTGTCATTAAGAAGTATCTTGTCTAACTAGGATTTCAACCCAAAATTCCTGTGGAGCCCACGTTAAAAGGAATATGAATATCCTGAAAGACTTTCTAAACAACTTTCTTTAAAAAGCAGCTTTTAATCTCTAACTCTCTGATCTGCCATTTCTTATCACACAGCAGGGGATCTATAGCCTGCCAGCCCAGGCTATGTCCCTGTTTCTTTGTTATATTCCTGAACTTGAGATATCATATGACTTAACATGGTGCTGGTCTCCTCTTTTGTTTTTTTTCTCCTCCATGTCTATTTACTTGGGTATTTCTTATTTACATTTCAATTGTTATTCCCTTTCCTGGTTTCTGGGTCATACAGTGTTCCTGAGCAAACTTGTTTTGCTCCTAGAAAACATCCTGAGGAGAAGTGGTGGGAAGGCATGGGGCTGGTATTTAAATGGGGTAAATAACTTAAAAGGAAGCACCAATGTTTCTATAATACATCTAAGCAAATGTTACTTAGCAGATTCCCAACTTTATGGTCTCTCTCATTCCAAAGGAATGGGGAAGATGCTTTTGCTTTAATTGGTCTTTTTTCATCCTTGAGTACAGTTATCTTTTTAAGTGAAAGAGATAGGAAAATACATAGACAAGTACCAGCTCTCCCATTATATATTGAAGAAGTGTGTGTATAATGAAGGGTAGAAACAATGACAAAGAAAGGAGAAAGAAAGTGAGGAATGGAGGCAAGAAGAGAGGAATGGAAGAAAGAAGAGAGGTGATATGCAAATAGAAACAATGAAAGCAAGATAGATATGTATACATGCATTTTCAAGTTCAAAAGGACATTATATTTTGCTGTTTCTCAAGATAACCTAGCTCACCTGGAACTCACTTCTTCTCAGCTTTCTTAATACTAGAATTTCAGATTGTACCACTATGGTTAGTACTAAACATAAAATTTTATACAGTTGCCAATAATGCACACATATTACTATCTTATTTTGTCTATGAAGAAAAAGAAAAGTGAGTCATACGGATTGAGATGGATGAAAACCTTAGTGTTTTAGAATATTCCTATATCCAGTATGGTTTAATCAGTGTTATTTTGCCATTAATCTTAGGTTCTCTTTGAAACAGGTAGAATTTAACACATGTCATCACTTTGAAATTTGGCATATTGTTGATTGTTATACAACCAATTTAAGCATATCCCCAAATAGCTTACAAATAAAGGAGGCTCAGACTGTAGTTATTTTATTGGGCTTTAACAATTAGTGGTAGTAACCCCTAATCTACTCTTCTAAATGCTGGCATGGCTACCTCCCCATAGGTATACCCCTGATACTTGCTGTTTTTCCTAGCAGTGTACTCATTGTCTATCTCCCCTCATGGCGGTTTCCTTCCTCTTCTTCCCTTCTCTCTCCCCCAACCAGGTAACTCCAAACCCACCTACCTCTAATCCCTCCAGTAATTGGTTGTAGCTAATTTTATTTAACCAGTTGTTTTAAATTAAACAAGTTGAGCACAACAAAAGTTTGTAAACCTAAAAAGGTAGTTGTAGGTGTAGCCCTTCTGGTATGGAATTTAGCATTATAATACACAGCAATAGACCAAACTATCTGATTTTACTTATGTCCCAATACATGATAAAGGGCCTATATGTGACCCAGAACCTGAAAATAGATAGCCCAGGGTCTTAGAACAAAATACTACTCTTCTACAAAAACAATATATCAATGACTCCTAGTGACTTTCTTCTCTACTCATATATCAAGTGCCTTGTTCATCCATCATCTTGCTGCTTCTTCCTGCAGCAAATGGGAGTCAATACAGACTCATGGCTAGACAAAAGGCATAGAGTAAGCAATCTTGTAAATGCAATGTGTCAATCCATTTCCTCCCCTGAGGACTCTGTGCACCCTGTGGTGGAAGAGGTGATGGAAGCAGTGTAAGATCCAGAGGGATGGAGGACACTAAGAAAATAATGCAAAAACCAGTAGTACCAAGGCATATATAACCTCACTGCATGCTCAAGGACAGCACAGGTCTTCACCAAATTGGGTTATAGAACTAAAAATAGAAGTTTACATAAGCCAATCCCTAACCAAAAAGCTATTTTCAATTGATAACCAATAAAAAATTAAAATTTAATTTCTCAGGGGGAGATTCCTTTTAGAAACAAATTAAAGGATAGGCTGTATACTCAGTTGTACATGGCCAACAGAAAGTAAACTCAGTGGCATTTTTGGAGGTTTATTGTCTCATAATATTGTTGCAAGCTTTTTCTAAAATATATATATATTAGCTTGGTTTGTATGCTGTGGACCAACAATGACTGGTTATAGATGGCAAGTCCATGAATCTAGTAGTTCAGAAGTTTGGATATCTCAGATAATCTTCAGTATATATTATAATATTAATAATAGGTAAGTATTATAATCTTAAAAAGGTAGATTATAATACTAATGAAGAAATAAATTTGCCGCCTATACAGATCTGTGTATGACTCTGCTTTCTCATCTCCTTCTCATCTCTAACACACAATTAATAACAATTTGGCACTTAGTGGACTGGGAAATGGCTCAGTCAGTCAAAGTCAGGCAGTGCAGGCATGAGGAACTGTGTTAGGATCCCTCCCAAAAAGCATTAACAGTAGCATTCTCCTGTGAGCCCAGTACTAGACAGCTTAGACTGTAGGGTCCCTGTGCCCAAGCCACATGTTGGTGTTATTACCTTGGCATTACAGATATCCCCAAAACCTGAAAGTCAATTCCTTCCAGCACTTGATGTCACCATTGCAGAACAGTTACCATAAAAATTTCTGAAATTTCCTAAAATGGTATGCTGATTTGGACAAGAATTTCAATGTGAATCATTTGAAGAAAAATTGCATCTTGTCCTTTATTTAGTATTGGTGACAATATTTTCCTCTTCAGTCAGTAACTATGAAAAATTAATTTTATTTGTTCCACAACAATCCTATACGTCATAAAAGAAAACACAATGTTGTCATCCTAACTTATTCTGTGATTGTTATTTGAATCTTAATGTTCCATAAACACCTGTTTGTTTAAAAATCTTGGGACTCTGCAAGGTACTTATGATTGAATCTTGGTGGAGCTTTTAGGACTTGGAACGTAGTAAGAAGTCTTTGGCTTTTTTAAGAGTATTCTCTCTCTCTCTCTCTCTCTCTCTCTCTCTCTCTCTCTCTCCCTCTCTCTCTCTCTCTCCCTCCCACCCTACCCCTCTCATTCCCTCTCTCTTCTCTGCTGTAGTTGAATAACAAGGGATAACAGTACACCAGGCTCCATACATCTCATCTTATTTGACTGCTTTTTGGCTATTACGAGATAAGTGGTTTTCTATGAGACTGCTTTGCCACAGGCCGATATCCAAAAAAACCCAATATTGATTGAATTCTCCAAAACTATCAGAAAAAATAAATTTCTCTTTTTTAAAATTGATTATGTTGTATGCTGTGTTCTTGTCTGTAGATTGGGTCCTGGAACCCTGACTAGGGATGGCTAAGGATTGAAAAGAGGACAGAAACATGTACAGAAAACTGAGATCCAATGGTCTGGGCTCTTGAATTGAAAAGTCAGAACACCCTGGATGATCATAGTGTTTGTTATATACCATTGAACACAGAAATATTTGAAAAAGATGTGCAAGGAAAACATCCTAAGATACAGCCATGTGACTCATGTTGCATACCTGAGAAAAAGTCTCATGTCTGAGTTGAGAAAGCCTGCCTTTTCTTTGCTTTGTAGATAGAAGTTACTTACAGTCGATGTATTGATAAACCTTTAGTAGGGCTTGTCAATCAGACAAGGAGTTTTCAAAAACAGAACTGGTAAATTCTGAACTATTAGGTGTCAAAGTTTCTAATTAAAGCAAGAAAACTACATGCAAATAAAATCATTTCTTTGTTCACTTTGGTGGTATAAACTGTGGTCTAGAAACACCATTTATTAATTTGCTAGTGGTTGGTCGAACAAGTTATATTTTCGCTTCCTAGTTATATATGCCACAATTCAAAGATGAAAAATGTTTGTAGTTTCAGTGTCTTTTGAAAGCAGAATAGAGTGGACTGATTTTTGAATCTTTTTTTAATTGAAAATTGATTTTTCTTTCAGATAATAAATACACTGAATCACATTTTCTGCTCCTTCCACTCTTCCTAGCTCCCCTCAACTTCCCAATTCCCAATTCCACTCTTCTTTCTTATGCCTTCAGAAAAGAGCAGGCCTCTAAAAGACAGCCAAATGAAGACAAAAAACTATAAGACAAGGCAAAAATGTCCTTATTCAGAGGTTGGACAGTGTGACCCAATAGGAAGGAAAGAGATCCAAGAGCAGGCAAACGAATTAAGGACATGCAGGCTCTCATAGTAGGGAATGCCACAAAACACCAACCTAACACTTAACATAACTTAAAAGCACACCTGGTGGAGAACCTTGCAGGCTCTGTGCTTGCTGCATCAGTCTATGAGCCTATATTGCCCTGTTTTATTGATTCAGTGGGCCATGATGTCCTGGTGTCCTCCATGACCTTTAATTTGTATAATCTTAGCATTCCCTCTTCAACTGGGTTCCCCAATGTCTAATGGGAGGGATCATATAGAGACTTGCAATTTAGACTCTGCATAATATCTGACTATGGGTCTATATACCCAATTCCATCTTTTGCCAGAGGAAGCCCCTCTGATGACAACTAGACAAGGCACTGGTCCTAAATCTCTGAGCTTTGCAGGAAGTATTGAATATTTATTTCCTCTCTTGAGGGGGGCCTCAAGTTATATCAGACATTTGTTAGCCATTCCCATAAGTTCTGTGCTATTATTGCCCAACATATAGTGCAGTAAGGACAGATATTAGGTTGAGGTTTTTGTAGCTGAGTTAGTATCTCTTTTAGTAATTTGCAGACTATCTCTCCACACTAAAGAGACTAGAATGTATAGTTGAAAGATTCATTCAGGCTCTAACCTGGCTTCTCTATGCTTAATGAGCTATGTGGATGATATCTTTGGCCATAAGGCCCTACTACCAGTTTTTGGAGAGCACTGTCTGTCTTAGCATCAGTCTGGGTAGTTTAGGTATGCCTACAGGATCTCTTGGCTAATAACTCCTTATAAAGCAACCCCATCCCATTAGTGAAATTTTTACCTAACCAAAAAGATGGCTGGTTCAGAGTTCATATCCCTCATTACTAGGAGTCCTTACTAGGCTCCAAGCAAGTCTCAACAGATACAAGATAATTGAAACAACTACCTAAAACCTATCACTAGATATCTTATGCTTTGCAAGAGATTGTTGCCTTTTCTTATCTGTAGAATCATCACCTAATCCATGCCTTCATTTATGTCACAGAAAGTGAGATTTTTGTGTGATGTCTCTCTTTTTTAGAAAAATTAGAAGATATATACATAGGACTTACTTATATTTTGTGGTTTAACAATGTCATATACAAGTAAGTCTGTATTAGATTCATCTTTTTCTCCAGAGAGTAGCATATAAGAATATATATATATTATATACATATACATATATGCATATATATACATATATACATACACACACACACATATATATATATATATATATATATATATATTCAGTATAATGAGAAGAATATTTTTCAGTGCCTCAAAGAGAAAAACTGGTCATTTTAGGGTCTTTGTAATCTGATATGGGGTGGAGAAAAGAAGTCTAATAGTAGAAAGGTACTGAAAATTGTGAAAAAAAATGCTCAAATATTTGTGATCAGACACTGTCATTAGAGACCTAAAGTAGACCACTATTAAGGAATGTGTGTAATAACACAAGTCCTAAGGGTTGCAGATTGTTCATCATGTTTGGTAGTCAACTATTTTTAATTGCATATGGTTGTGTTATAAAGGTCACTTAGGAAATTTAGACTTACAGCTACATTTCTCAAAGTAATCTCCTTGACAGAAAAAGTCATTTACTAACATTGTCTGCACACAAAGCACTACTCCAAAGTTGTTAAGCTGCTTAGTTTGTACCAGATAATTTTTGAAAAGCTAGGATAAAAACACCTAACCAAAGTTGTCCCAAACATAACTTTATATAAGGTCAGTTTGAATTAATATATAATACATGGTCATAAATTATATAACTTCACCTCAAGATTCCCTTTGAAGCCCTTGGTCCTGCCAAAGGTGAGCCCCCAGTGTGGGGGAATGTCAGAGCAGGGAGGGGGGAGGGTGTGGGTGGTAGGGGAGAGGGAGCACCCTCATGGAGGAAGGGGAATGGGGGATGAGACTGGGGCCTTTGTGGACAGGAAACCAGAGAAAGGGTTTCAAAAAACATTTGAAATGTAAATAAAAAATATCCAATAAAAATAAATTTTCAATTGATATTTTTTATACAAACATGTTGGATAGCTGAGAGCCCATGCCACTCATTCTATTTCCTTACCTGCTAAATTTGTTTTGCTCTCTGCTCTGATATAGACACACTGGTCTATCATTTATTGAATTGACTTCTTCTTTATAATAAACCCAAATTGAGTATTATTACTGACATAATGAAATAAAGATTCCATTTGTATTATTTTATGTAGGGAACAATAAGAATTATTATTAGTCATGCACTAATGGGCTATATGATACACTCTGCCTTTTGTTTTTTCACTTATAACCAGAAACCAAACTATTTGTTGTTAGTCTGACAATAACACATTTCATTTCTGTAATATCTGTCCATTTAATGTTTCAAGTGCCAGCTGAAACCACTGCTGAAATAATCTTAATGATTATAAATTTTGCTTTTGTGATATAAACTATATTCCTTCTGTAGAGGTGTTATTTTCCCATGAATTCCTGTTATTGGTTGTATTAATGTTGTTATGTTCATTGTAGACTGGCATGTGCTTACAGCTTAAATAAATATCCCAAACTTTATCTTTGGAAGGCTGCTCTTTTCTGAAGTGAAATGGAACAGGATTAGATCTGGGGAAGGGGGCAGGTGGGAGCATTGTGAGGAGTAAAGGGAAGGAGAGAAGAATAAAAAAGTTATCAAACAAAACCCAATTGGCTTCTTTTATCACCAAACTAAAATTGATTGTAGTAAATTCCATGTTACTTTTTTAGGAAAAGGAATGTACTTCAGGCAGATATTTCTTGTTGGCTGTCATTCTAATATCTTTGACCAGTTCTTCTGTCTCCATTTTGAGAAAGTTCTCTCAAATTAAACAGTTCAGTAGATTATCCCTACCTACTTCCAAATATGGTAAAATAATATAATACTGTGAGTGATGAGTTATCATATTTAGATATTTTGCCCACTGTTGGGCAGTTATGGTATTTTTGTACACCAAATAGAGCTATTTGTGAATCTATTTTGTGAGTAAATATTCACACAAATGATCTATAATTTGTATTATGGGTATTTTGATCTTTTTTCCTAATATCTAATTATCATATGAAGCTCAAGAAGAAGAAAGACCAAAGTGTGGATGCTTCAGTCCTACTTAGAAGGGGGAACAAAATAATCTTGGGAGGTAGAGGGTAGGAGGGTCTTGGAAAGAAGAAAGGAGGGGGAGAAGAAATAAGGAGGGAAGGATCAGGTGTGGGAGGGGACAGGGGAGACATACAAAGGATCATGAAATTGAACAGAGGTGTGTAGCAATGGGGAAAGTGGGACTGGGAGTAGCCAACAGAAAGTCCCAGACACCAGGAAAGCAAGCGAATCTGAGGACACAATGGGAATAACATTAGATGAAATGCCCAACAAAGGGGAGAGATAACTTGTCCATCTCCATATCCAGAGGTTAGATAAGGCTCTCGTTTGAGGAGTGGGGCCACCTATCTTTCTCAAAATTTGAACCCAGAATTGTTACTGTCTAAAGGAAATATGTGGAGAAAGACTGAAGCAGAGACTCAAGGAAAGGCCACCCAGAGACTGCCCCACCTGGGGATCCATCCCATATATAGACAACAACCCAGTCACTATTGCTGAAGCCAAGAAGGGCTTGCTGGCGGGAGCCTGATATGGATGACTGCTGTGAGGCTCTGCCAGAACCTTATGTATACAATTTGGATGCTTGTGGCCAACCATTGGAATGAGCATGGGAACCCTAATTGAGGGGTTAGCAGAAAGACTTAAGGAGCTGAAGGGGTTTGCCACCCCAAAGGAAGAAAAACAGTATCAACCAACTAGACCCCGCAGAGCTCCCAGGGACTAAACCACTAACCAAAGAGTACACATGGACAGACCCATGGCTATAGCCGCATATCTAGCAAAGGATGGCCTTGTTGGGTGGGCATCAATGGGAGGGTAGTCACTAGGTCCTGTGAAGGATAGATTCCGCAGCATAGAGGAATGCTATAGTGGTGACACAGGAGTGGGTGAATAGATTGGCGGGGCACCCTCATAGAAGCAGGGGTGAGGGGGTGTGATAAGGGGTTTTCAGAGGGGAAACAGGGAAGGAAGATAACATTTTAAATGTAAATAAATAAAATAATCAATAAAAATTTAAAAAATGAAATTAAAGAAATCACACAAATGTTCATATTCACAGTTCCATTCAAAAATACACCTCAAATTAGTGTTGGGCTAATGTGAAGCACCTGTTTCCACAATTTTCCAAAACTGCAGTCAGTGTAGTTTCTTTTGGATAACTTTATAAGACCTAGCATGAATTCCTTTACCAAACCAAGAAAGTTGCAAGATGTTAATTATGATAACTGAATTGTTATTAATATTTAGATTGAATCTACCAATGAAGGCCTAATATATAATCCTATGTCTTTCAATTTTACATCATTCTGTTCTTATATTGAAAATTCATTAGCCAGGTTTGTTTATTAATAATGCCAAAAGTAATTTTCCTGTCCATTAATAGTTCAGAGCTTTGTGTTTAAATTCACATCTGGCATATCAGTTTATAAAATAAGTTATATATTTTGTTGAAATGGTCATTGAACAGAGCCTTTATTCTGTGATGATTATCATCCACCATTGTTATAGTTCCTAAGAAACTGTAAATATCATGTATCATCATTAATATAATGATGGCTTATATTTATATGTCATCTGATGAAACAGGTAGGCCATGAAAAGACCTCTTATCTATTGTGGTTAAGTGCTAAATTATTTAGAAATAGAGGCAAGAATTTTTATTTAAGATGATATCATATATTCCTTAATTAAAATGTTGTTTTACAGATTCACACATATTTCAGATGAAATAGAAAATTAAAAAGCTTGCTGAAGATAATGATAAAAATCTCTATGTACATGAAGCTAAAGTAAAACATCTGGATCATGCAGCAGGCTTGCATTTATAAGATTACTATTCATTATAGTAAAAGAGAACAAAGAAAGAGAAACAGATAAATAAATTACTAAGTTTGAAATGGCTCAGTTGGTGGAGAGAACCAAATGACTTCCTGCTGTGTTGAAGAAATAAATAAAGACTAAACAATTGAGAAAAATCAGAGTGCAGTTATTCAGTACTTATGCAAGGAGTTAAGGCACTGTCAATTACATTTGGCAAAGATTCAAAGTCAGGCAGGGGGCTGGGAATAGTTTCAAGTACAAAAATAAATAAGGCTTCAGGTGTGCTATTCAGAAGAATTTGGAATCAGGAATCTTGATACTTGCACAGTAGAAGAGGAAGATAATAAGTCATTGGCTTAAAAGGCAGATTTCACTTTTTATTTTTAGTCCTGAGATAGGATTAGAGACCAACATTAGGAAAATGTTTCAAACATTAGGAAAATATCATCAGTGATGAATTATTATCAATTATTTCATGGTTTTGTTGTTTTCTCTTGCAAAGTATAAGTTTGGCATATGTGATTTGGTAATTTTTTTAAAAAAATGTAATTCATTAACTTGAAACAAATAATAGTATTTCCCAATAATACATAAATTATAATGGAGAAAACAATTTAAATAACTTAGGGAAATGTTTTCTACTCTTGTTATTGAAGGAAGAGAAGACTACAAACAATTACAGCCTTCATTGTGCCAATGTAGACAATGTAGGTTTCTGGGTTATTTTCTGTCTTTACCCACACATTTCAGGAAAGGACTTAAACAAATACTACTGTTTAAAGGTAAGGTAAGCCCAGTGAACTAGACTATGGGGGAAGGGCGGCAATGGGGGGAGGGTTGGGAGGGGAACACCCATAAGGAAGGGGAGGGGGGAGGGGGATGTTTGCCCGGAAACCGGGAAAGGGAATAACACTTGAAATGTATATAAGAAATACTCAAGTTAATAAAAAAAAATAAAGGTAAGGTAAGGCTTTTGTTGTAGGATCTGAGGATTTATTTAATTTCCTCAGTTTCTCTTGTTATGTCTTCCATTTCATTTCTGGTTTTGTTAATTTGGATATACTCTGTGCCCTCTGGTTAGTCTGCTAAGGGTTTTTCTATGTTGTTGGTTTTCTCAAAGAACCAGCTACTGGTTTTGTTGATTTGTTGTATAGTTCTTTTTGTTTCCACTTGGTTGATTTCACCTCTGAGTTTGAGTATTTCCTGCTGTCTTCTCCTCTTGGGTGTATTTGCTTCTTTTTGTTCTAGAGCTTTCAGGTGTGCTGTCAAGCTGCTAGTGTATGTTCTCTCCAGTTTGTTTTTGGAGCCACTATGAGCTGAGTTTCCCTCTTAGCACTGCTTTCATTGTGTCCATTAAGTTTTTGTATTGTGCCTTTATTTTTCATTAATTCTAAAAAGTCTTTAATTTTTTTCTTTATTCCTTGACCAGGTTATCATTGAGTAGAGTGTCATTCAGCTTCTATGGGTATGTGGACTTCATGCTTTTTTGTTGTTATTGAAGACCAGATTTAGTCCATAGTGACCTGATATGATGTATGGGATTATTTCTGTCTTCTTGTATCTGTTGCTGCCTGTTTTGTGACTGATTATATGCTCAATTTTGGAGAAGGTACCATGAGGTGATGCAAAGAAGATGCTTTTGTTTTACGAAGAAGTGTTCCATAAATACCTGTTAAATCCATTTGGTTCATAACTTCTATTAGTTTCACTGTGTCTTTATTTAGTTTTTGTTTCCATGATCTGCCCAATAATGAGAGAAGGGTGTTGAAGTCTCCAACTATTATTGTGTGAAGCACAATGTGTGCTTTATACAGAAAATGAGGTACAATGGAGTACTACTCAGCTATTTAAAACTAGAAAATATCATCCTGATTTAGGCAACCCAGTCTCAAAGAACACACATGGTATGCATTCACTGATAAGTAGATATTTGACCAAAAACTCAGAATACCTCTGATACAATTCACAGACCACATGAATCTCAAAGAAAAGGAAGACCAAAGTCTGGATGTTCCTTCTTAGAAGAAGGAACAGAAATACGCACAGGAGGAAATATGGAGACACAGTATGGAGCAGAAACTGAAAGAAAGGCCACCCAGAGACTGGCCCACCTGGGGATCCAGCCCATATACAGTTAACATACCCAGACAATATTGCTGATGCCATGTAGTACATACTGATATAGCTATCATCTGAGAGACTCTGCCAAATACTGACAAATACAGAGACAGATGCTCACAGCCAATCATTGAACTTTGAATGGGGTTTGCAAGGGAGGAGGTAGAGAAAGGAATGAAGGAGCTGAAGGGGATTGCAACCCCATAAAAAGAACAATATCGACCAACAAGAGACTGCCCCCCCCAGAGCTCCCAGGGACTAAACCACCATCCCAGGTGTATACAGGGATGGACCTATGGCTCCAGCAGCATTTGTAGCAGATCAGATACTGCCTTGTTGGGCATCAGTGGGAGGAGAGGTCTTTGGTCCTATCAAGGCTGCTCAATACCCCAATGTAGGGGAATGTCACGGGGGAAGGTGGAAGGGAGTGGTTAGATGGGTGGCAGAGCACCCTTAAAGACGCAGGGGGAGGGGAGATGGGATAGCAGGTTTCTGGAAGAGAATCCAGGGATAATATTTGAAATGAAATAAAAAGTCCAATAAAAGAAAAAAGAAAGGTAAAATGAGGACTATCATAATGTTATCACGAAAAAGGACAATGCAGTTGTTATCATGAATACAGATTGAGAAGAAAAAACCAAGCACATCACAAACCTCTCAGAACAGGGACAAATTACCAAAACTCCTAGCAACATGCAGAGAATAAGTGCTATATGAGGCAATAGAAATCATCTATTGCTGAGAAAATGAAGTCACCCTAAACAACTAACAGTCAAACAATGACTTCATAATCAAAATGCCAGGTGTCCAAACTAGTGAAAGAGAAACTTCATGTAAAATAATAAAAATATAAAATTAGTCACTGACATTTATGAAAGAATATTTTATGTAGATGTACCCGGTAAACAATGATTCAGGATGAATATATGTTTTTATTTTTGATATTATAATATAATTACATTTATCCTTCCATTTCCTCTCAACAGATTCTCCCATCTACCCCTACTTGCTCTTTAAGTTCATGACACTTCTATTTTGTTGGATTTTCCCCATCTTGTTTGGCATGGGATACATGTACAAAACACTCAGATACCTAAGGCCAAAAGATCATTGCAGAAGATGGGGTAGAAATAGTGTAAGAATCAGAAGATCAATGAGTTTGTTTTTGTGATTGTGTCTCCTATTAATCCCAAAAGCTATATCCTGAATTCACCAATATGACTGTTCAAATATGAGCTGAACTAGTTTTATCTTAACTAAAGTGATTGAAAATAACCTTGAAATGTTCATGTTTTAAAATTGTCCACAAAACTCAGAAAGACCATCTGAACGGAGTATATATTTCATGTTACAATAGAGCAATCTTAGCTTCTCTATTCCTTTTAAATGAATCTTTAATTGTAGAGAATATATGTATAGTACTTTATTAACACAACAAACAAAAATCAAGAAACTTATTTTAGTACCTTACTTAGTTCTGCTTCCATGGATAATTTCAGACATTTTTTCCCATTAACTGGAATGATTTTAGAACTGAGATATCATAAAAATTTTAATTGACAAATTAGTATTTTTATGTTAATAAAAATGAATATCCCACTTTTTTTTCTAAAGCAATTTTTTTTTAATTACAAGGAAAAGTACCCAGGTTTTTCCCCTTCAGAAGACTGATGATAACCAGTCTCAAGATTCACAGAAACATAAACATTAGGTAGGGAATATTGTTCATTTATAATGATGAAAATTAAATTATTTTAGAAAGTAATTATTTGATAGATGGTGATAATTTAATGTCATAATAACCTTTAAATTTGAAAATCGTTATTTTAATGGTTATAAAATATTTATTTCAAAATCTTGTAAGACTTTCAGGGATGCATGGACTTATTAAATACCTAAATGACAAAGAGTGAAACCACAACAGCAAATACATCAACCTACTTTTTTCAATTTCAGTATGGCCTTTTGTCACTTACCTCACAGACTTGGTAAGAAGGCAGAGTGCATATCGGAGAGCCTCACTGAGGAAGCTGATAATATAAAAATTATTCACATTACAACAAACAACTTTTATTTTTATTTTTTCCTACCTCTTACTTAGTCTCCAGTCCTCCTAAATGTGGCTTCATCAAAGATGTTTTAAGGATTGTTCAGATTATTCTGGAAATTTCCTCTGGTTTTATTTTAAAAATTATTAGATAGTTTGGGCAGTGATTAGACATGTGTGTAATTCCAGCAGTCAGTAGGCAAGTAGGTCTTTGAGTTTGAGGCCAACCTGGTCAACAGTCGGATTTCCTTGAAAGCCAGGGCTACACAAAAAAAAGTAGCATATAAAAGATATTATTACATAATTGATAGTCTTCTTTGTTGAGTATCATCTCTCCTAGTTCTTTCCAGGTCTATTCCTATACACCCAAATAAACGTTATTACTATTACTATTGTATTGTTACAGCCATCATCATTCTCTTCTTCATAATCATCTATCATCATTATTTAATATGTTGATCAAGACCACTTGAACTGCTCAAATGTTCTTGAATGTGTGGACTTCTTGACTTCTGAATGACTACAGTCTTGAAGAAAACTACCTCTCCTTCTCTCAGCAGCTAAAAATTGTAAATAGTTTCATGACCATGGTTGGTATTATGTTTTCACCAACATTCCTTGCTGGAGTTTGGTATGGCTTCAGCTTTTGTATGCTATCACAACCACTAAGATTTTATATATACACCTGCCCTGTTTTGTCCATAAGACAATGGTATTCTTTGTAGTCATTCAGTGTCTTACTCTTCCACTTCCTCTTCCACAGTGGTGGCAGAGCCTTGGGAAGAGCATGCATATTATGAATGTTCCATTTATTTCAGAAAACTCTACAGTCCCTTATTCTCTGCACTTGGGTCAGTTGCAGATCTCCACAAATAGAAACTTCTCTGATTGGAATTGAGAGATGGATTGATAAACAACAGTTTTGTATTTGTCATAAAAGTGCTATGTTTTAATTTAAATATCTTTTAGAGGATAAACTTGGAATTTCATAAAGCTTTATTTAATCTGAACTTACACTCAGTGCCTCAAATTTTAAGCATTTATCCTTAGAAATGATTCAGTTCTTTTATTTTGAAAGAGCCTAAATACTTAAGTCTTTCATTTTTATTGACATTCAAAACGCCAAGTACTTTTTACTACTAGTTCTAATGATTTCCTTAAAATATTCTCTTTATTTGTTGCTTTTATTATTCATGGCTTGTTGACTAATTAGATCCTTCTAAGATTTGTAACTCTTCTTTAGATATAACAGTGATTTGCTTCTAATTTCAATTTCTATTATTATTTTGTGTAGCTGAAGCTCTTATAATTTATTATTCAATTTCTGATAACATTATGAACTCTGATGTCCTAATTTACAAGTCAGTTTTGACTTCTGTATTATTTCTTCACTATATTGATGAAAATGTTTATTGCAATTGTTCATTTTAATGACTCAATATGTACAAAAACCAATGATTTTGTGATAGTTTTCAAATAGTTTAATATCTTTGAGTTATAGGTCAATAATGATTACTCAAATTTCAATATATGAATTTCAATTGTAATGCAAGTGTATTTGAAACTAAAACACAGTAAATGGAGAATATAAAATAAGAAGGATATATCATTTTTTACATGTTAGCCTAGCAAAAATTAGAATAATGGTAAATATTGACAGAAATATGAAGATATAAGAATACCATGGCACTGATGATGGGAGTATTGATTATTGCAATCAATTTTGAAAGACAGTAAGTCTATTCTAATATAACAATTAAGCTAAACTTTAAAAAATTTTCCACGCATGTACTACAATAAACCTGCACACTGTTGCCTAATACATGTCCTGTGCATTGTTTGCTGTCTGGTCTTTGAACAGTGACAATACTCATTAGCAAATAGTTTTCTAATGGCAAGGGGTATTATATCTGGATGGTGTGATTGTAATGTCTTACCCACTTTTAGTCAAAGAAGCTAGGAAAAAAGTACCTTGTCGCCAAAGATGGATTAATATTAGTCATTATAGTATTCCCTTCCTTATACTATAATGTGAATATATGTTTTATATGCAACTGTTTCTCACCAGGTTCTCTATCATTACATATAATCTGTTCTGTTTCCGGGGTCATCATACCAGTCTTTCTGCTTACTTCTCAGTACTTCCGTTATTTCTTCTCACATTACTTTCATATGTCCTCCTACATGTTTAACATGTCACTTCCTTTTTTTTTTATTAACTTGAGTATTTCTTATTTACATTTCTAGTGTTATTCCCTTTCCCGGTTTCCGGGCAAACATCCCCCTAATCCCTCACGCTCCCCTTCTTTATGGGTGTTCCCCTCCCCATTCTCCCCCCATTGCCGCCCTCCCCCCATAGTCTAGTTCACTGGGTGTTCAGTCTTAGCAGGACCCAGGGCATCCCCTTCCACTGGTGCTCTTACTAGGATATTGATTGCTACCTATGAGGTCAGAGTCCAGGGTCAGTCCATGTATAGTCTTTAGGTAGTGGCTTAGTCCCTGGAAGCTCTGGTTGCTTGGCATTGTTGTCCATAAGGGGTCTCGAGCCCCTTCGAGCTCTTCCAGTTCTTTCTCTGATTCCTTCAACGGGGGTCCTATTCTCACTTCAGTAGTTTGCTGCTGGCATTCGCCTCTGTATTTGCTGTATTCTGGCTGTGTCTCTCAGGAGAGATCTACATCCGGTTCCTGTCAGCCTGCCCTTCTTTGCTTCATCTATCTTGTCTAATTGGAAGGCTGTAAATGTATGGGCCACATGTGGGGCAGGCTCTGAATGGGTGTTCCTTCTGTGTCTGTTTTAATATTTGCCTCTCTATTCCCTGCCAAGGGTATTCTTGTTCCCCCTTTAAAGAAGGTGTGAAACATTCACATTTTGATCATCCGTCTTGAGTTTCATTTGTTCTAGGCATCTAGGGTAATTCAAGCATTTGGGCTAATAGCCACTTATCAATGAGTGCATACCATGTGTGTTTTTCTGTGATTGGGTTACCTCACTCAGGATGATATTTTCCAGTTCCAACCATTTGCCTACAAATTTCATAAAGACATTGTTTTTGATAGCTGAGTAATATTCCATTGTGTAGATGTACCACATTTTCTGTATCCATTCCTCTGTTGAAGGGCATCTGGGTTCTTTTCAGCTTCTGGCTATTACAAATAAGGCTGCTATGGACATAGTGGAGCAGGTGTCTTTTTTATATGTTGGGGCATCTTTTGGTTATATGCCCAAGAGAGGTATAGCTGGATCCTCAGGCAGTTCAATGTCCAATTTTCTGAGGAACCTCCAGACTGATTTCCAGAAAGGTTGTACCAGTGTGCAATCCCACCAACAATGGAGGAGTGTTCCTCTTTCTTCACATCTTCCCCAGCATTTGCTGTCATCTGAGTTTTTGATCTTAGCCATTCTCACTGGTGTGAGGTGAAATCTCAGGGTTGTTTTGATTTGCATTTCCATTATGACTAAAGATGTAGAACATTTCTTTAGGTTTTTCTCAGCTATTTGGCATTTCTCAGATGTGAATTATTTGTTTACCTCTGAACCCCATTTTTAATAGGATTATTTGTCTCCCTGCGGTCTAACTTCTTGAGTTCTTTGTATATTTTGGATATAAGGCCTCTATCTGTTGTAAGATTGGTAAAGATCTTTTCCCAGTCTGTTGGTTTCCGTTTTGTCCTAACCACAGTGTCCTTTGCCTTACAGAAGCTTTGCAGTTTTATGAGAACCCATTTATCGATTCTTGATCTTAGAGCATAAGCCATTGGTGTTTTGTTCAGGAAATTTTTTCCAGTGCCCATGTGTTCCAGATGCTTCCCTAGTTATTGTTCTATTAGTTTGAGTGTATCTGGTTTGATGTGGAGGTCCTTGATCCACTTGGACTTAAGTTTGTACAGGGTGTTAAGCATGGATCGATCTGTATTCTTCTACTTGTTGACCTCCAGCTAAACTAGCACCATTTGCTGAAAATGCTATCTTTTTTTCCATTTGATGGTTTTGGCTCCTTTGTCAAAAATCAATTGCCCATAGGTGTGTGGGTTCATTTCTGGGTCTTCAATTATGTTCCACTGGTCTATCTGTCTGTCTCTGTACCAATACCATGCAGTTTTTATCACTATGGCTCTGTAATACTGCTTGAGTTCAGGGATAGTGATTCCCCCTGAAGTCCTTTTATTGTTGAGGATAATTTTAGCTATCCTGGGTTTTTTGTTATTCCAGATGAATTTGTTAATTGTTCTGTCTAACTATTTGAAGAATTGGATTGGTATTTTGATGGGGATTGCATTGAATCTGTACATTGCTTTTGGTAAAATGGCAATTTTTACTATATTAATCCTGCCAATCCATGAGCATGGGAGATCTTTCCATCTTCTGAGGTCTTCTTCAATTCCTTCTTCAGAGTCTTGAAGTTCTTATTGTACAGATCTTTTACTTGCTTGGTTAAAGTCACACCGAGGTACTTTATATTATTTGGGTCTATTATGAAGGGTGTTGTTTCCCTAATTTCTTTCTCGGCTTGTTTCTCTTTTGTGTAGAGGAAGGCTACTGATTTATTTGAGTTAATTTTATACCCAGCCCCTTTGCTGAAGTTGTTTATCAGCTTTAGTAGTTCTCTGGTGGAACTTCAATATACTATCATATCATCTGCAAATAGTGATATTTTGACTTTTTCTTTTCCGATCTTTATCCACTTGACCTCCTTTTGTTTTCTGATTGCTCTGGCTAAAACTTCAAGAACTATATTGAATAAGTAGGGAGAGAGTGGGCAGCCTAGTCTAGTCCCTGATTTTAGTGGGATTGCTTCAAGTTTCTCTCCATTTAGTTTAATGTTAGCAACTGGTTTGCTGTATATGGCTTTTACTATGTTTAGGTATGGGCCTTGAGTTCCTATTCTTTCCAGGACTTATATCATGAAGAGGTGTTGAATTTTGTCAAATGCTTTCTCAGCATCTAATGAAATGATTATGTGGTTTTGTTCTTTCAGTTTGTTTATATAATGGATCACGTTGATGGTTTTCCGTATATTATACAATCCCTGCATGCCTGGGATGAAGCCTACTTGATCATGGTGGATGATTGTTTTGATGTGCTCTTGGATTCGGTTTGCCAGAATTTTATTGAGTATTTTTGTGTCAATATTCATAAGGGAAATTGGTCGAAGTTCTCTTTCTTTGTTGGGTCTTTGTGTGGTTTAGGTATAAGAGTAATTGTGGCTTCATAGAAGGAATTCGGTAGTGCTCCATCTGTTTCAATTTTGTGGAATAGTTTGGATAATACTGGTATGAGGTCTTCTATGAAGGTCTGATAGAGTTCTGCATTAACTCTTCTGGATCTGGGCTCTTTTTGGTTGGGAGACCTTTAATGACTAGTTATATTTCCTTAGAAGTTATGGGGTTATTTAACTGGTTTATCTGTTCCTGAGTTAACTTCGGTACCTGGTATCTGTCTAGGAAATTGTCCATTTCCTGCAGATTTTCAAGTTTTGTTGAATATAGGCTTTTATAGTAAGATCTAATGATTTTTTGAATTTCCTCTGAATCTGTAGTTATGTCTCCCTTTTCATTTCTGATTTTGTTAATTTGGACACACTCTCTGTGTTCTCTCGATAGTCTGGCTATGGGTTTATCTATTTTGTTGATTTTCTCAAAGAACCAACTTTTGGTTCTGTTGATTCTTTCTATGGTCCTTTTTGTTTCTACTTGGTTGATTTCAGCTCTGAGTTTGATTATTTCCTGTCTTCTACTCCTCCTGGGTGTATTTGCTTCTTTTTGTTCTAGAGCTTTTAGGTGTGCTGTCAAGCTGCTGACATATGCTCTTTCCTGTTTCGTTCTGCAGGCACTCATCACTATGAGTTTTCCTCTTAGCACATCTTTCATTTTGTCCCATAAGTTTGGGTATGTTGTACCTTCATTTTCATTAAATTCTAAAAAGTCTTTAATTTCTTTCTTTATTTCTTCCTTGACCAGGTTATCATTGAGAATAGCATTTTTCAATTTCCACCTATATGTGGGCATTCTTCCCTTATTTTTTATTGAAGACCAGCTTTAGGCTGTGGTGATCTGATAGCACGCATGGGATTATTTCTATCTTTCTGTACCTGTTGAGGCCCGTTTTTTGACCAAATATATGGTCAGTTTTGGAGAAAGTACCATGAGGTGCTGAGAACAAGGTATATCCTTTTGCTTTAGGATAGAATGTTCTATAAATATCTGTTAAGTCCATTTGGCTCATGACTTCTCTTAGTCTGTCTACGTCTCTGTTTAATTTCTGTTTCCATGATCTGTCCATTGATGAGAGTGGGGAGTTGAAGTCTCTTACTATTATTGTGTGAGGTGCAATGTGTGTTTTGAGCTTTAGTAAGGTTTCTTTTACGTATGTAGGTGCCCTTGTATTTGGGGCATAGATATTTAGGATTGAGAGTTCATCTTGGTGGATTTTTCCTTTGATGAATATGAAGTGTCCTTCCTTATCTTTTTTGATGAATTTTAGTTGAAAATTGATTTTATTTGATATTAGAATGGCTACGCCAGCTTGCTTCTTCTGACCATTTGCTTGGAAAGTTGTTTTCCAGCCTTTCACTCTGAGGTAGTGTCTGTCTTTGTCTCTGAGGTGTGTTTCCTGTAGGCAGCAGAATGCAGGGTCCTCGTTGCATATCCAGTTTGTTAATCTATGTCTTTTTATTGGGGAGGTGAGGCCATTTATGTTGAGAGATATTAAGGAATAGTGATTTATGCTTCCTGTTATATTCATATTTGGATATGAGGTTATGTTTGTGTGCTTTTCTTCTCTTTGTTTTGTTGCCAAGATGATTAGTTTCTTGCTTCTTCTAGGGTATAGCTTGCCTACTTATTTTGGGCTTTACCATTTATTTTCCTTTGTAGCGCTGGATTTGTAGAAAGATATTGTGTAAATTTGGTGTTGTCATGGAATATCTTGGTTTCTCCATCTATGTTAATGGAGAGTTTTGCAGGATACAGTAACCTGAGCTGGCATTTCTGTTCTCTTAGGGTCGGTATGACATCTGTCCAGGATCTTCTGTCTTTCATAATTTCTGGCACAAAGTCTGGTGTGATTCTGATTGGTCTGCCTTTATATGTTACTTGACCTTTTTCCCTTACTGCTTTTAATATTCTTTCTTTATTTTGTGCATTTGGTGTTTTGACTATTATGTGACGGGAAGAGTTTCTTTTCTGGTCCAATCTATTTGGAGTTCTATAGGCTTCTTGTATGCTTATCTCTTTCTTTAGGTTAGAGAAGTTTTCTTCTATGATTTTGTTGAAGATATTTAGTGGTCCTTTGAGCTGGGAGTCTTCACTCTCTTCTATACCTATTATCCTTAGGTTTGATCTTCTCATTGAGTCCTGGATTTCCTGTATGTTTTGGACCAGTAGCTGTTTCCGCTTTACATTATCTTTGACTGTTGAGTTGATGATTTCTATGGAATCTTCTGCGCCTGAGATTCTCTCTTCCATCTCTTGTATTCTGTTGGTGAAGCTCGTATCTACAGCGCCTTGTCTCTTCTTTTGGTTTTCTATATCCAGGGTTGTTTCCATGTGTTCTTTCTTGATTGCTTCTATTTCCATTTTTAATTCCTTCAACTGTTTGATTGTATTTTCCTGGAATTCTTTCAGGGATTTTTGTGACTCCTCTCTACGGGTTTCTACTTGTTTATTTATGTTTTCCTGGAATTCTTTTAGGGATTTTTGTGATTCCTCTCTGTAGGTTTCTACTTGTTCTCTAAGGGAGTTCTTCACGTCTTTCTTGAAGTCCTCCAGCATCATGATCAAATATGATTTTGAAACTAGATCTTGCTTTTCTGGTGTGTTTGGATATTCCGTGTTTGCTTTGCTGGGAGAATTGGGCTCTGATGATGCCATGTAATCTTGGTTTCTTTTGCTTGGGTTCCTGCGCTTGCCTCTCGCCATCAGATCATCTCTAGTGTTACTTTGTTCTGCTATTTCTGACAGTGGTTAGACTGTCCTATAAGCCATTGTTTCAGGAGTGCTGTAAACCTGTTTCCCTGTTTTCTTTCAGCCAGTTATGGGGACAGAGTGTTCTGCTTTCGGGCATTTTGTTTTTCCTATCTACAGGTCTTCAGCTGTTCCTGTGGGCATTTGTCTTGAGTTCACCAGGCAGTTTGCTTGCAGCAGAAAAGTTGGTCTTATCTGTGGTCCGGAGGCTCAAGTTTGCTCGTGGGGTGTTGCTTATGAGCTCTCCGTGGTGGCAGCAACCAGGAAGATCTGCGCCACCATTTCCGGGAGCTTCAGTGCACCAGGGTTCGAGATGGCGTTTGGTGTTTTCCTCTGGAATCAGTAATGTGTGCAGAGTGCAGTCTCTTCTGGTTTCCCAGGCTTGTCTGCCTCTGTGAAGGTTTAGCTGTCCCTCCCACGGGATTTGGGTGCAGAGAACTGTTTATCTGGTCGGTCCCTTCAGGTTCTGGCTGTGTCTCAGACACAGCGGACCTGCTGTTCCTGGGCTCTCCTCTACGGGAACCAACATGTCACTTCTTAACTCAAGTTTACCAATAATGTTTCAGACAAACTTAAGTGAAAAAGGCAATTTGTTATTTTGACACCCACAAAGACCCTATGTTAGTGTTTGATATCTTTACTTTTATTTATCCCTCTTATTTCCTCTACTCAAGGCATTTTTGCATCACATTCTTCATATAGGGTTGCCATATCCATTTACAATGATAAATACGTGGATATTTATTCTGTAATTTTCTTTGATACTGCTAAAACTCAGGTACCTAATTACCTCTAAGAGGCAACTTCCATGGTCAACATCTATAAAGTATCATTAATGTCTTGTTATGTTCCAATATAATTTGCATTAGTCCTCACTGTCATCATCTCCAAGAAGTACATGTCACAATTTCTGGCTTATTGCCTCTTCTACAGTATCAGTATGAAAAATAAAAGAAGTTGTTAATGCTATCCTATTCTCTGCTTCATGTTCAATACCTGACTAATAGCGGATTTTCAGAAATTATTTACTAAAATATCAAAACCAGTGATAAGACAAAATTGTTTTGCAGATTTAGGAAACACTTATTTAATATTTTAAATCCTTTTCTTTTCTTTTGATTTTTGAGATTATAATATAATTACATCACCTCTCTCTTCACTTTCCTCCTAATCCCACCATATATGTTCCTTTGCTTTCTCTTATGATCATGGTATTTTACTTGATCTTTGTTATATGAATATACATGCACAGTATTACATGTATATATTTATGCATACATTTAATGCTATTTATCTATATCTAATATCTATGTATACACACACAAACACACATATACATATACAAGTATATATATATATATATATATATATATATATATATATATATATATAGGCTCAGTATGTATAATTTATTGTTACTTGTATGTTTCTTCTCAGGAATAACTACTTGGTATTGTGGTGATCTTCTCAAGGGAAGACTATTTATTCTACTGTCAGCATTCTTTAGTTGCCTGTTGTTCTGTATGGAGTTGAGGCCTCCTGGCCTTTTGACATGTCTACTGTTATTTTATTGTTCGGCTCATGTTTGGACAGTGATGTTGGTGAGATGTTATGGGTTACCTTCTGACCATACACGAAGTCGCAGCTTCAAAGCAATTTGTTTTTAATCCTATGGTTCTGATAATCTTTCCAAAACCTCTTCTGCTATGTTCCCTGAGCCTTAGGAGCAGTAGTTGATTTTAGGTCTATTCATTGCAATAGGGATCTAAACCACTGAATTTTGGTTGTGATCTTTTATATATGTTTTTCATTAATTATTTATTCAGTCACTTTACATCCTGATTGCAGCCTACCTTGTTTCTCTCTCCAAGTCCTACCCTAACAAAATTTTTGTTTGTTGAAGAACAAAGTTTCCTCAATAAGGGATGATGATGACATTTCTCTGTGGGTATCAGAACAAATATTTGGAACACAAGTAGGGATTATGTTAAATTTGTAAGTGCGAAGAATGGTTAACATCTTGTAGAGTTAGTGGCAAAGGGGTTCCCATGGAAATTCCCAAACATCACAGACTATGGTAAGGCTTGGCTGCTCTCCACCTACTGATAATAAGACCCTAATGCTGAAAACAACCATTACATATCTCATTAAGTACAAAAGCTACATGGGGAGAGAATGGGCTGTTCAGAAGTGTGGACAATCTTGAGAGAAAAGGAGAGACCACCACTTCTGCTCACATTACTGGCCCAAGAGGGACCAGCCTGGGGCCTTCTGGACAAAGGAACCTAGGAGCATATTGGGACAGGATGCTGTCAGTTTCCACCTGTGACTAGAGCTGTCTCAGTCCCACAGCTCTCTCCATATCTGTATCTTGGAGAGAGAACTGGACACTCAGAAGTGCAGACAACCATGATAAAACAGGAGAGACCACTACTTCTGCTCACATTCCTGGTCCAAGAGGAACCTGCATGGAGCCCTCTGGACACAGGAACCTAGGAGCAGTCAGAAACAGGATCCTTCTGTTCTCTGCCTGCACCTAGAGCTGAAAGCCAGTCTCCAGAGGCACTGACATACCTGAGAGCAGAGTTAAGACCACCACTTCTGCTCCAAGGGACCTACCTGGAGCTGCCAGGACACAGAAGTACAAGACCATTCTGGGACAGGATCCTTCCAGGTTCCACCTGTGCCCAAGGCTGACCTGGTCTCAGAGCTCTGTACACAGACCCCCTGAGGAGAGAGCAGGACTATCAGAAGTGTGTACATCCTGAGAGCCCAGGGGAGACAACCATTTCTGCTCATATTCCTGGCTCAAGAAGAAACTGCCTGAAGTCTTCTGGACACAGGAACCTAGAAGCAGACTGGGACAGGATCCTTCCGGTTTCCTCTTGTGCCCAGAACTGACCCGGTCTCACAGTTCTCTGTATCCAGATCCCACTTGGAGAAAGTCAGTATCCAGGAATGGTGACACACAGGCTTATAGGAGGTTCAAGTCACTGTCAGAGACAGCAAGACCAGCTAACACCAGAGACAACAAAATGGCAAGAGGCAAGAGCAGGAACCTAAGCAACAGAAAACAAGACTACTTGGCAACATCAGAACCCAGTTCTTCCACCAAAGCAAATACTGGCTATCCCAACACATGAGAAAAGCAAGATTTGGATTTAAAGTCACATCTCATGACGATGATAGAGGACTTTAAGAAGTACATAAATAACTCCCTTAAAGAAATATAAGACAACACAGGTAAACAAGTAGAAGTCCTTAAAGAGGAAATGAAAATTCTTTTAAGAATTACAGGAGAACACAACGAAACAGGTGAAAGAATTGAAGAAAACCATCCAGGATCTAAAAAATGGAAATAGAAACAATAAACAAATCACAAAGTGAGACAAACTGTGGAGATAGAAAACCTAGGAAATAGATCAGGAGTAATACATGCAAGCATCACCAAGAGAATACAAGAAATAGAAGAGAGAATCTTAGGAGCAGAAGATAGCATAGAAACACAGAAACAGAAACACAATTGTCAAAGAAAATGTAAACGGAATAAAGCTCCTAACCCAAAATATCCAGGAAATACAGGACACAATGGGAAAATCAAACCTAAGGATAACAGGTATAGAAGAAAGCTAAGATTCTCAAGTTAAATGGCCAGTAAATATCTTCAACTAAATTATAAAAGATAACTTCCATAACCTAAAGGAAGAGATGCCCATAAACATACAAGGAGCCTACAGAACTTTAAGTAGATTCACCAGAAAAGAAATTCCTCCTGTCACATAATAGTCAAAACACCAAATGAACAGAACAAAGAAAGAATATTAAAAGCAGCAAGGGAAAATGGTCAAGTAACTTATAAAACAGACCTATCAGAACTATATCAGACTTCTCACCAGAGAATATGAAAGCTAGAAGATCCTGGACAGATGTCATACAGACCCTAAGAGAACACAAATGCCAACCCAGGCTACTATATCTAGCAAAACTCTCAATTAACATAGATGTAGAAACCAAGATATTCAATGACAAAACCATTTTTATACCATATCTCTCCATAAATCCAGCCCTCCAAATGATAATAGATGGAAAACTCAAACATAAGGAGAGAAACTACACCATAGAAAAAGCAAGAAAGTAATTTTCTTGTAACAACACCCCCCCAAAAGAGCCACACAAATATAATTCCACCTCTAACAATACAAATAATTGTCAGGAGCCATAATAGGGCAAACTAATACCTAGCAGGTGATCATCCTGACATGGTCTGCCTCAGATGATTATATAATCTGTGACAAGTTCACACTTATTAAGCAAGGCAGCAAGGGATTCATTTTAGAAAAGATTCCTGCTATTAGAATGCTTTCCCTGTTATATTATTAAACACATATAACAATTATAAGTAATAGGATACACCTTTGGAGAAGATCTCTACAGATCTACAAAGATATACTGTCTTGTAGTGGTACAATATAGAGAAACGGATGACTTCTGAAATCTTAATATAATCCTATAAGAATTCCTAAAATTATAAGTGATTATTAAGCTCTTTTACAGTGGGACAGCTATTAAATCTTTTTCTTTTTCTTTTTTAATTGGGTATTTATTTACATTTCAAATGTTATTCCCTTTCCCAGTTTCCTGTCCATAATCCCCCTAACCCTTCCCCCTCACAATCTACAGGGGTATTCCCTTCCCAATCCATCCTCCCTTACTCCCTCCCACCCAAAATTCCCTACACTGGGGATCCAACCTTGGAAGGACCAAGGGCTTTTCCTTCCATTGGTGCCCAGCAAGGCTATCATTTGCTACATATGCAGTTGGAGTCATGGGTCAGGCCATGTATAGTCTTTGTCTGATACTGAAAACTGCAGTGAGAACTCTGTTGTTCTCCCAAGTGTTACCAGTTAATTGCTCTTAGATGGTAACCAGACTTTATTCCTACCCAGAGCACATTCCAAGAGATTATAAACAATTATCCAAAGGTCATAAAAAGGGAACTAAGGATTTATTATTGGTGCTAGGATAAGGGATAAAATATTGACTCAGTTTATCTATACCAAATTTCACTGATAACTTAGTTATGTTTTTAAGCCTTGCTGAAACTATAGAGCTGAGACAGGTGATGGGTTTAGCCAGATAATTACTCCTAATGGATATGCATGTAAACATTCTCTTTTGTAAACTTCTATTTGAATTTATGATTTGATTTTTTGTGTGAAATTATGATAAACTTTGTAACATATGATCATGGATTCTGAAAGGTTTTTAAGTGCTGAGGACTAAAAGAAGAGTCATAGCTGAGCTGAGAAGAACTGAGCTGAGAGAGGAACTGAGGAACTGAGCTGAGGAGAAGTTTTTTAGACAGAACACCTTTTAGACAGAACTGAACTCAAGAAGAATTTAGAAGTCTAGGAGTATAGGCATAGCATTGGGAGAAAAGGCATTGAGAGTCAGAGATAATTGCAACATCAGATCAGGAAGAGAGAGCAAGTTTAGAAAGAGAATGAAGAGTGGAATAACTTAGACACTACAGGTAGTATAAAATACTAAGAGAACAATGTGCAGAATGCAGAGACAAAGAGGGAAAAAGAAGCTTCAGATAGAAGAAGGAACAGGCAGGTTTCTACTTTCCATGGGCCAGAACAGGCCCTTTCTTAATAACAAGGCAGGCTTAGTCTTATTAAAAGGAACAAGCTTTTTTCTTACAAATGGGTTAAATACCTTTAGCATTAAAAGGGTAGAAGCCTTTTCTTTCTCTATGCAATAAAGATTGGAACTCAATTTTCATTGAGAATGAGTAAGTTCTTTCTGTACCAGTGCTTGGTTTTTTGCTCCATATGCATATGTAAATATGTGTGTGTAAATATGTAATTATGAGAGTGTACGCATCTGTGTGTGTAAGAATGTAATTGTGAGAATGCATGCAAGCTTAACCCAACTATTAAAAGTAGAAATATATAAATGTGCCTTCATGAATCTGTATATTAACTTATATAAGTTTATGCATATTTGCCTATGTAAAAGTTTTTTTCCTTCTACAAGTGCTTTTCACTTCTCTTGGTTCAATAGAAGTGTATCGCTCCAAACTATTCCCTAGCCTGACAAGCAAGAGGCATAGCGACAAAAAAGAAAAGGCTCTAGCAATAATACTTTATTTTAGCTCCTGCTATTTTGGAATAAGGTGCTAAGTACCAGAGACTCAGAGACTGCAGATTTTGACCTGAGAGGAAGAGAGAAGGCAGGTCAGCTATAGTAATATTATAACTTAGACATAGATAACTAAATCAGCTTCAGTAGCATAGTAACTAAGAATTAGATAAGTAAACATTTTATTATTATGCAGTAATCCTAAATGCCTCATAAGACAGAATCTTACCTCCAAATCTCCTCCCAAGACAAAGTCATATTCTCTGCTGACAAATTCCCTCTCTGATGCTTCAAGGAGAATCAACAAGAAAGAAGACTGCCACCGAGGCTGGCCCCCAGGAAATAAAAGGAAACAACAATTACAATTTCTCTTGGCATCAATACATTCAATTTCCCATTAAAAAGACATAGACTAAGAAACTGAATTTGTAAAGAGGACACAGAATTTTGCTGCATTCAGGAATCAAACCTCAGAGACAAAGATAGATACTATATCAGAATAGAAGCCTGGAAAACAACTTTCCAAGCAAATGGTTCCAAGAAACAAGCTACAGTAGCCATTCAAATTTCAAATAAAATTGAATTTCAACCAAAGGTTATCAAAAAAGATAAAGAAGGACACTTGGTATTCATCAAAGGATAAATCCATCAAGATGAACTCTCAATCCTGAATATATATGATCCAAATGCAAGGGCACCCACATTCATAAAGGAAACCTTACCAAAGCACACATTACAACTCACACAATAATAGTGGGAGATTTCAACACCTCACTCTCATCAATGGGCAGATCATGGAAACAGAAACTAAACAGAGACACAGAGAAACTAACAGAAATTATGAACAGAATGGATTTAACAGATATCTAAAGAACATTTCATCCTAAAACAAAAGAATATACCTTTGTCTCAGTACCTCATGGTACCTTCTCCAAAAATGAGCATATAATCGATCACAAAACAGGCATCAAGAAATAAGTAAAGATTGAAATAATACCGTGTAAAAATAATAATAATCCTATGAGTTCACCACTGATTGAGGCTCGCCTTCAATAACAAAAAAAAATGATAGAATGTACACATTCACATGGAAGCTGAACAAGACTCTACACAATGATAATGGGGTAAAGGAAGAAATAAAGAAAGAAATTAAAGACTTTTTAGAATTTAATAAAAATGGAGGCACAATATTCCAAAAGTGATGGGACACAATGAAAGCAGTGCTAAGAGGAAAAATCATAGCTCTGAGTGCTTCCAAAAAGAAAGTGGAGAGAGCATACCATAGTAGCTTGACAGCACAACTAAAATCACTAGAACAAAAAGAAGCAAATACATACAAGAGGAGTAGACAGCAGGAAGTAATCAATCTCTAAGCTGAAATCAACCAAATAGAAACAGAAAAAGAACTATACAAAGAACCAAGAAAACAAGGAGCTGGTTCTATGAAAAAATCTGCAAGTTGGATAAACCCTTAGCCAGACCACCCAGAGGACACAGAGGGTATATCCAAATTAACAAAATCAGAAATTAAGAGGGAGACATAACAACAGAATCTGAGGAAATTCAAAAAATCATCAGATCTTTCTACAAAAACCTATATTCAATAAAAATGCAAAAACTTGACAGATACCAGGTACCAAAGTTAAATCTAGATCAAATAAACCAACTAAACAGTTCCATATCTCCTAATGAAATAGAAGCAGTTATTAAAAGTCTCCCAACCAAAAAAGGGACCAGGACCAGATGGGTTTAGTGTCAAATTATATCAGGTCTTCATAGGAAGACGTAATACTAATGCTGTCCAAACACTTCCCCAAAATAGAAACAGAGTGAACATTACTCAATTCCTTCTATGAAGCCTTTAAACCTAATCCACACAAAGTCCCAAAAAGGAAAGAACTTCAGACAAATTTCTCATATGAATATCAATGCAAAAAAAATAAAATTCTCAAAAACCTCATCCAAGAAAACATAAAAATGATCATCGATCTTGATCAAGTAAGCTTCATTCCAAGGATGCATGGATGGTTCAATATACAGAAATCTACCAATATAATTGACAATATAAATGGTTGGGAGTACAAATTGGTACAATCACTCCAGAAATTAGCCTGGAGGATCCTCAGAAATGTGGAAAGAGTACTACCTGAGGACCCTGTTATATCACTCTGGGCATATACCCATATGATGCTGCAGTATATAACAAGGACACATGCTCCAATATATTCATAGCAGAGTTATGTATAATAGCCAGAACCTGGAAAGAACCCAGATGTCCTTCAACAGAAGAATGTAAAAATTATAAAGAAAATGTGGTACTTCTACACAATAGACTACTACTCATCTATTAAAAGCAATGACTTCATGTAATTCATAAACAAATGAATGGAACTAGAAAATATCATCCTGAATGAGGTAAACCAATCATAAAATTCAACCATGTTATGCATTCACTGATAAGTGGATATTAGCCCAAAAGCTCGGATTACCCAAGATACAATCCACAGACCATATGAAACTCCAGAAACGACAAATAAAGTACAGATTCTTCAGTCCTTCTTAGTAGAGGAAACAAAAATATTCATAGCAGGAAATACAGAGACATAATTTGGAGCAGAAACTGAAGTGATGGTCATTCAGATCCTGCCTTATCTGGGTATCTAGCCCATATATACAGCTACCAAACCAAGACAATATGCCAAGAAGTGATTGTTGACATTAGCCTGCTATACCTGTCTCCTGAGAGGCTCTGCCAGAGTGTGTCAAATACAGAAGTGCATTCTAGCAGCGAACCATTGAACTGAGAACGGGGTCCCTATTGAAGGGGTTAGAGAAAGGATTGAAGGATGTAAATGATTTTGCAACCCCATAACAACCATAATACCAACCAAACAGATCTCTCAGAGTAAACCACCATCCAAAGAGTATACATGGACAGACCCATGGCTCTAGCTGCATATGTAACAGGAGATGACCTTGTTGGGCACTAATGGGTGGAGAAGCCTTTGGTTCTGCCATGGCCAAATCCCCGAGTGTAGGGGAATGTCAGGGTGGGGAGGCAGGAAGGGGTGGGTTGATGTATTGGAGAACACCCTCACAGAGGTACGGGGAGGGGGATGTAATTGGGGGTTTATGGACAGGAAACCAGGAATGGGGATAACATATTAAATGTAAATAAAAACATCCAAAAATATTTTATAAAAGAAATGAAAAGGGATACATAACAGAATTTTGGAAATCAAAAAAATCTTCAGACCCTACTATGAAAGCCTACACACATCTAAACTAGAAAATCTTGTTTAAATTGACAATTTTCTAGACAGACATCAGATACCTAGGTTAAATCGGGATCAGATAAACCATCTAAACATTCCCTTAACTCCTTGACCCACCTGGGGATATATCCCATATACAGACATTAAACCCAGACAATGTTGCAGATTCCAAGAAGTGCATACTGAGAAGAGCCTGATATAAGTGTCTCCTGCAAGATTTTGCCAGAGCCTGACAAATACAGAGGAGAATGCTCACAGCCAACCATTGAAATGAGAATATGGTCCCCATTGGAGGAGTTAGAAAAAGGACTGAAAGAGCTGAAGAGGTTTGCAAATCCATAAGAACTATCATATCAACCAACCGTACCTCTTAGAGCTACCAGAGTCTAAACTACCATCCCAAGAGTACACAGGGATTGACCTTTGGCTCCAGCAATATATGTTGCAGAGGATGGCCTTGTCAGGCATCAATGGAGGAGTGGCCCTCGGTCCTGCAAAGGCTAGATGCCTCAGTATAGGGGAATGACAGGGGAGAAAGGTGGGATGCAGTGGGTGGGTGGCTGATGGAGCACCTTCATAGAAGCATAAGGAGGGGGATGGGATAGCAAGTTTCTGGAAGGGAAACCAAGAGAGTGGATAACATTTAAAATGTGAACAAAACATATGCAATGAAAGGGTAAAAAATGATAAATGTACCATTCATGATACTAGAAAATATTCTGCATGCTCTAAGAGGATGAAAGTAACTATCAATATAGCTATAAACTTGTGTCTTAGAATAATAGCATGCCTGTGATATATCGTGATGCAATTGCAGCACCAATAATGTGGGAATAAATAACTATTCTCTAATTCATATAGTTCATACTCCATGAGATAGACCCCATTCGTGACACTGCCAGTGTGGCCGAGAACCAAAAAAAAAAAAAAAAAAAAATGGATAAGCCATGGGTTTCAGGGAAAACCTAAAACTATTGTTCTGATAGAGCAATATAACAATACAATGACTCCTATGAACATTGTTTATATCCACAGATCAGTGCCTTAGCCAGCCAGCATCAGAGAAACTTCTTGTAGTAGATGGAAACTGACACAGAGAACCACAATTGGACTAGGAACAGACAATGAAATACTTTGGAAGACTTAATCTTAAATGGAATGTCTTCATCAAACCCATACTATGTTCAGGGACCTGGAAGCTCTGTAGAAGAAGAAGTAGAAAGATGTTTAAGAGCCAGCGGGGTTTATGCCATCAAGGAAACAATGTTTTCCAGATACAACAGGATTGGTGCACATATGAACTCACAGAGACTATGGCACCATTCACAGGGTTCCCATATGTTGAAGCCAGATACAATCCAGCACTGAAAGGAAGCTGCCACCTCTACCCAAGCAGCTTCCAGCAACTGGAACTTGCTTATAAAGTAAGATCTGTATACTTTAATGTTGTCTCAATGGATATAATATAAACCATTCAATGTAGGAATCATGCCTAGACATATTTAGTCAATATAAGTTGAACTCAATGGTACTTTTATAGACTATTTGTTTCATGTTGTCTTCCTTGACCCTTTTTTGTTTTATTGTTCTTTGGATTATATACTTTGATTTGTGTGTGTGTGTGTGTGTGTGTGTGTGTGTGTGTGTGTGTGTGTGTGTGTGTGCTTTTGGTATATTTTTAGTGAGTTTTTTTGGTTTCTGTTTTTTAAAGAGAGAAAGAGAGACACAGACAGAGAGAAAGAAAAATGAGTTTAGGTGGGTAGATGAGATTATGGGAACAATCTGGGAGGAGTTGGAGAAGAGAAAAAACAATATAAAAATATATTGGTTGCAAAGTTTTTTCTATAAAAAGGAAAAAGAAAAAGAAAAAGAAAGATGGTACATTATGAATTTCAGCAATGATAGCATGTTATTTCTTGTAAGGAAATATGTAAATATACCATATGTAAATGTACCATAAGCCTATAGAGTTTTTTATTGACATAATAGTTTGTTTATTTAAGCCAAGGCAAAATACAAGTAAAGATAGAAATAAATTTAAGACCTAATGATACTGATTTATATGGCTAGAATTCAAGGATTCATGGCTATAT
Organism: Rattus norvegicus; assembly: GCF_021556685.1. Taxonomy (NCBI): domain Eukaryota; kingdom Metazoa; phylum Chordata; class Mammalia; order Rodentia; family Muridae; genus Rattus; species Rattus norvegicus. The sequence goes on along the minus strand of NC_141554.1, from coordinate 152,959,213 downwards.
AGAACATCCAAAGGTGTGAAACTGTTATTTTAAAGCAAAAATTACAACTTTAGCAGCATTGGCTAAATCATTTATTATGATATATTATGCTGATATCTTCCTTCATATTACAGAGCGTTTTTGTTTTGTTTGTTTGTTTTACCAAGTATCACTTAGGAGGTAAAGGTACATATATATTCCAGGTCAAACAAATAAGAGAAGTTCAAGAGTAGTAATTTGAAGGCATTTCAACAGACACCAGTAGGCATTTAAATTATGTGATTTGTTAATTTGATTTTCAACCATGTCTTTACTACACACAATTTTAAAATAAATGTAATATCAACAACAACAAAACCCCCTTAGACTAAAATAGTTGGAGAATATTTTCTTTATGTTACTATACACCAGATTTAAAATCTGAGGAAAATTAAAATTTATAAACTATTCTTGGATCTGAAAAGGTGGTTTAGAAGAGGCATTGCTTTGGCATAAATCCTGCCTGTAACTCATGTTCTAGGCCATTGAATCTGTGAGATGTAACACCCTCTTCTGTCCTCTGTGTCCACCAGGCATGCAGGGGGTCTGGCAGAGCATACCTTATTCCACAAGGATTAATGTCTAATGGGTCAATGTAAATGTCATTTACATCATTTTTACTCATGGGAAAGTAAGTTTTAATGATATTTGAGCTATATTTTAAGAATGTATTCAAAAGCCCATTTTATTGGACAGAAAATTTTTATTTGTTGATCAAAAGTCACTACTCAAATATTATTAATGAAATTAAAAACCATGAGAGAAACAACATAATTTGTTGAAATTTTGCCTTCTAAAAAAGAAGCAAGAGTTACACAAATATCTAAGAACGGAATCAAGTTACTGACAGATGGAAAAATTCAGGATGATATTAGACCTTATTATTGATGAAATAAAGCATCCAAATGAGGTATAATTAAGTACATAGGTTCAAATGATAATTAATAGTCTAACATCAATATACAATGATGCAGATGTAGTTCTTGAAATAGAACACAGATATAGAAAATGAATATCCTTGTATAAAACTGGGCCATAATTTCTAGATTAAGAAAATTAAAACTGAGATATATAATTAGGGGAAGAAGGATGATTAAACTGAATATAATAATTTTTTTATTTACCTAGGAAAAATCATTAAAAACTGCTCACTATTAATGTTTATAATTAGAAAATTATAATTAAATATGCAGTACAATGGTACAATATCAAGTATTGAAATGTATAGCTAGACTCTGTGCCTCCAAATAATGTTGATAGCAGCAGGGACCAAAAAAATAGCATATAGAAATATGAAATGGCTGAATAATATGATAGGTAAGAAATCCTTGAAAATCATTAAATAGTAGAGAATGATATTCACTTCAGAAACTGACTAATCAAATTGTCTTTTATTTATAGCAGGATGAGCTATGATATACAGCTACATACACCCTGCACAAGAGCATTCAAAATTAAGTCACATAAAGACTAAAATATTATGAACTTAGTCAAAGTGATAAGCAATTCAGAGTTAAAATATCCTTAGATTCACTATATTGATATCAGTTATGACAGATTAATATGCAAGTAAAAAGATGACTAACACACAATCGAACAGTCTTATCAAAATATGCTATATTAAGCTATAAAGAGCTGATAAGGTACAATAAAAAATGTACAAATTACATTTTTGTCAAAAATTGCAGGAAATTGAATGACAAAAAATGTAAATGCATTTCTGAGAACCTATGGTACAGAAAGAAAATGAAAACTTAAACTATCTTATATTTAAAATAAGATTGTTGAGATGAATATATAGAAGAAATTATAGAATGAGGCCAAGCTGTACTCACAGCTATGTTTAGAGAGTTCATTAAATCCATTTGACATCACAATCTCTATGATCTTTTAACAGCTTAATGAGAAGCTCCTTTTTCTTTCTGGCACTTCTAACTTAAAGAGCAACTCATGTTGGTATGGTGACACTATTGTTTGCTTGATTGTTTTTGTGTTTGCTCCTCTGGGCACATATGCCACCAATATTGCTGAAATTTATGCTATAGGTGCTACCAAGCACTTCTGAATATGGTAGTTGACAGGAAGCTGAGATCTCCTCTGGCTCCATTCCACTCATTAGCTGCAGCCTGGGAGACACTCTGTTGTGTGTTTTTAATATCTGGTACTGTGAGCAGCTGCTGCATTGCAAGGCAGAGTAACATATGTGGTGAATATTTTAGCTCCCCTACAAATCCATTTTCTATACTGCTTACGGGATGATTTCAATTTGAGCAAGTCACTTCCAGATTTTATTCTTCCTTGGGCTTGCATTCTCTATTGAAGAAAATTGGGATCTTTTAACTGAACATATAAGACTAAACATGTTACTGTGTTTTGCACAATTTTCTCTGCTCATTTCTACTCTTGCATATCCATCTTTTCCAGTTTTCATTTTTGCTCTAGCTCTGCTAACAGATTTGTTTTCACCTCTGTTTTGAATGATAGGTTCATTAATTAGTGTGCAGGTAACCTCATGGTAATTTACAAGAAATTTGAGGGAAATCTTTTCCAAGAACATGACAAAGAATTAATGTCCTAGTATGTACAGGATTTCTATAAACCAGGACAGAGTATAAGAGAAACAACCAAAGACAACAGGGATTAAAAAGCATGAGAATATAATTACCAGACAGATATAATAAATTACTGAAAAGCAATAAGGAAAAGTTCAGGTGAAAGGAAAAGACAATTTTAGATATGGCTAGAGAGTAAGGTTAAAATAATTGTGTTTTACTACTTTTCAAAAATGATTTTAATAACAGCATGTATAGTTTGGTTTCTTAAAAGTCCATGCAGCAGACTATTTTTTCCAATGAAAGGAGAATGTGTTGAAGAATAAATACTTTTCCTTACATTCCATTCCTCACTATACCGTTTGCAACTGGCTTCCCTCTCCATAGCAATTCCTACATACCAGGGATTTGAACTTTATATTGGTTTATCTTATTCTTCAATTGCTGTGATAAGAAAGTGTTTATTTGTAATTTAAAGTTTCATAAGTTTAGATTCTGTGACCATGATGGAGAGAAAGCAGTAGATAGGCATGGTACTGGAGCAGTCGCTAAGAACTTAACATCTTTATCTACAAGCACCAGACAGAAAGAAACTGCAAATAGTGACAATGTTTTGAAATCAAACTCTACCAATTCTCTAATAAAGCCACTCCTGAAAATTCTTTCTAAAGAGTCCCACTAACTGGGGAACAAGAATAAAAACATTGGCCTGTGGTGGTGTTCAACCTGCCCCAGGGCTCATTCCTTTGTTCTTCATAAAAAATTCTGTGAGGCAAGCATTTTAATTATCTGCATTTAATGGCTGAAGAAACCAAATACTAGAGTTATTTCATAACCTTAAAATGTGTAATAATTAATAAAGGGAGAAATTGAAGTAAGTTAACAGTGATTATGAATTCCATATTGACTTCTATATAATTTAATTCCTTATATTTGTAGTTTTACAAGCAAATACTGTATGTTTATCATGTGTTGTAGATAAACAGAGGTTGCTATCACTTTTTGAGCTCCCATTATATACTTCACCATTAGTCAAAGCATCATATAATACTTGAAATAGTTATTGGTTATTATTGTTTTTCATTTTCAAAAGTAGACTTACCTTTATTTATTTTCTTTTTTTAGGTTTGAATCTATTTTCTTTTTTTTTCCCCATTGGATGATTTTTCACTTACATTTCAAATGATACTCCCTTTCCCAATTTCCAGTACATAATCTCCCTATCCCACCCCCATCCCCTTATTCTATAAGGGTGTTCTCCTCACCAACCACCCCACCTTGCTGTCCCCCCACATTCCACTACATTGGGGGGTTCAGCCTTGGCAAGACCAAGGGATTCTCCTTCTATTGGTGCCCAACAAGGACATCCTCTGCTACATATGCAGCTGGAGCCATGGGTCAGTTCATATATAGTGTTTGTGTAGTGGTTTAGTCGCTGGGAGCTCTGATTGGTTGGCATTGTTCTTATGGGAGGTGGCCAGTACCTTCAGCTCTTTCAATCCGTTCTCTAATTCCTCCAAGAGAGACCCTGTTCTCAGTTGAATGGTTTGTTGCTAGCATTTGCCTCTGTATTTGACCTGCTCTGGCTGTGCCTCTCAGGAGACAGCTATATTCAGCTTCTGTCAGTATGCACATCTCAGCTTCATAAATGTTATCTAGTTTTGGTGGCTGTACATATACGGGCTGTTTATCAATGTGGGGCAGACTCTGAATAGACATTCCTACAGTCTCTGCTCCAAACTTTACCTGCATATCCTCTACAATGAATATTTTTGTTCCTCCTTTTAAGAAGGAGTGAAGCATCTGCATTTTGGTCATCCTCCTTGAGCATCATATGGTCTGTGGATTTTATTTAGGGTGAGCTTTTGTACCACTTATCAGTGAGTACATACATACCATATGTGTTTTCCTGTGATTGGGTTACCTCACTCAGGATGATATTTTCTAGTTCATTCCATTTGCCTATGAATTTCAGAAAGGCATTGTTTTTGAAAGCTGAGTAATATTCCATTGTGTAGATGTACCACATTTTCTGTATCCATTCCTCTGTTGAAGGGCATCTGGGTTCTTTCCAGCTTCTGGCTATTATAAATAAGGCTGCTATGAACATAGTGGAGCATGTGTCTTTGTTATATGTTGGGGCATCTTTTGGGTATATGCCCAGGAGAGGTATAGCTGGGTCCTCAGGCAGTTCAATGTCCAATTTTCTGAGGAACCTCCAGACTGATTTCCAGAATGGTTGTACTAGTCTGCAATCCTACTAACAATGGAGGAGTGGTCCTCTTTCTCCACATCCTTGCCAGCATCTACTGTCACCTGAGTTTTTGATTTTAGCCATTCTCACTGGTGTGAGGTGGAATCTCAGGGTTGTTTTGATTTGCACTTCCCTGATAACTAAAGATGTTGAACATTTCTTTAATTGTTTCTCAGCCATTCTATAAGGCGAGAATTCTTTGTCTAGATTTGTGCCCCAATTTTTAATAGGAATTGAATTCTGTGGAATTCTTGGTATATTTTGGATATAAGCCCTCTATCAGATATAGGACTGGTAAAGATCTTTTCCCAATGTTCTGGATGCAAGTTTGTCCTAATGACAGTATCCTTTGCCTTATAGAAGCGTTGCAGTTTTATGAGGTCCCATTTGTCGATTCTTGATCTTAGAGCATAAGCCATTCGTGTTTTGTCAGGAAATATTCCCCAGGGCCTATGTGATCCAGATTCTTCCCCACTTTCTCTATTATTACTTTGAGTGTATCTGGTGATGTGGAGGTCCTTGATCCACTTGGACTAAGCTTTGTACATGGTGATAAGAATGGATTGATTTGCATTCTACATGTTAACCTCCAATTGAACCAGCACCATTTGTTGAAAATGTTGTCATTTTTACACTGGATGGTTTTAGCTCCTTTATCAAAGATCAACTGACCATATGTATGTGGGTTCATTTCTGGGTATTCAATTCTTTTCCACTGATCTACCTGCCTGTCTCTGTATCAATACCATACAATTTTTATCACTATTGATTTGTAATACTTATTGAGGTCAGGGATGGTTATTCCTGCAGTAATTCCTTTGCTGTTGAGGATAATTTTTGATATCCAGCTTTTTTGTTAATCCAAATTAATTTGCAAATTGTGCTTTCTAATTCTATGAAGAATTGAGATGGAATTTTGATGGGGATTGCATTGAATCTGTAGATTTGTTTTGGCAAAATTACCATTTTAGTATATTAATCCTGCCAATCCATGAGCATGGAAGCTCTTTCCATCTTCTGAGATCTTCTTCAATTTCTTCAGAGACTTGAATTTCTTGGCATACAGATATTTCACTTGCTTTGTTTGAGTCATTTTATGTTATTTCAGACTATTCTGAAGAATGTTATTTCCCTAATTTCTTTCTTAGCCTGTTTATCCTTTGAGTAGAGAAATGCTACTGATTTGCTTGAGTTAATTTTATGGCCAGCCACATTGCTGAAGGTGTTTATCAGGTTTAGTGCTTCTCTGGTGGAGCTTTTGGGCTCACTTAAGTTTACTATCATATCATCTGCAAATAGTGATATTTTGACTTCTTCCTTTCCCATTTGTATCCCTTTGACCTCCTTTTGTTGCCTGAATGCTCTGTCTAGTAATTTGAGTACTGGAAGGTTACTGATTTGTTTGAGTTAATTTTATTCCCAGCCGCTTTGTTGAAGTTGTTTATCAGGGTTAGGAGTTCTCTGGTATAACTTTTGGGGTGACAAGTATAATATCATATCATCTGCAAACAGTGATATTTTGACTACTTCCCTTGCAATTTCTATCCCTTTGACCTCCTCTTGTTGTCTGATTGCTAGGACTTCGAGTATTATATTGAATAAGTAGGGAGAGTGTGGGCAGCCTTCTCTAGTCCCTGATTTTAGTGGGATTCCTTCAAGATTCTCTTCATTTAGTTTGATGTTAGCTACTGGTTTGCTATATATTGCTTTTACAATGTTTGGGTATGGGCCTTGAATTTCTGATCTTCCCATTGCTTTTAACATGAAGGGGTGTTGAATTTTGTTAAATGCTTTCTCAGCATCTAAGGAAATTATCATTAAACAAACTCAAAGTATATGGATTTCCATATACTGAACCCTTCCTGCATCCCTTGAATGAAGCCTACTTGATCATGATGGATGATTGTTTTGTTGTCTTCTTGGATTCAGTTTGTGAGAATTTTATTGAGCATTTTTGCATCAACATTCATAATGGAAATTAGTCTGAAGTTCTCTTTCTTTGTTGGGTCTTTGTGTGGTTTTGGTATAAGAGTAATTGTGGCTTTGTAGAAGGAATTGGTTAGTGCTCCATCTGTTTTTATTTTGTGCAATAGTTTGGACAGTATTGGTATGAGGTCTTATATGAAGGGCTGATAGAATTTTTCACTAAACCCATCTGGTCCTGGGCTCTTTTTGGTTGGGAGACTTTTAATAAATGCTTCTGTTTCTTTAAGAGTTATGGGATTGTTTAGATGGTTTGTCTGCTCTTGATTTAACTTTGGTTCCTGTTATTTGTAGAGAAAAATATCTATTTCCTCTGGATTTTCCAGTTTTGTTGAATACAGTTTTTGTAGTACTATCTGATGATTTTTTGAATTTCCTGTGATTCTCTTGTTATGTCTCCCGTTTCATTTCTGATTTTGTTAATTTGGATACACTCTCTGTACTCTATGATTCTCTATCTTGTTGATTTTCTCAAAGTACCAGCTCCTATTTTTCCTGATTCTTTGTCTAGTTCTTTTTGTTTCTACTTGCTTGATTTCAGCCCTGAGTTTGATTATTTCCAGCTTTCTCTTCCTATTGGGCATACTTGCTTCTGTTTGTTCTAAAGCTTTTATGTATGCTGTCAAACTACAAATGTCTGTTCTCTTCTGTTTCTTTTTGGAGGCACTCAGAGCTATGAGTTTTCCTCTTACCACTGATTTCATTATTTCCCATAAGTTTGGGTATGTTGTGCATTCATTTTTATTAAATTCTTTAAAGTCTTTAATTTCTTTCTTTATTTCTTCCTTGACCAAGTTATCATTGAGTAGAGCATTGTTCAACTTCTATGGGTATGTGGGCTTTCTGTCGCTTTTGTTGTTATTGAAGACCAGCCTTACTTATTCCATCGTGAGGTTAGTAAGGTTTCTTTTATGAATGTAGTTGTCCTTGAATTTGGAGCCTAGATATTTAGGATTGATAGTTTATCTTGGTGGATTTTTTTTTAATGAATATAGAGTGTTCTTCCTTATCTTTTGTGAACACGTTTGGTTGAAGTTTGATTTTATTCTACATTGAATGGCTACTCCAGGTTGTTTCTTTGGACCATTTGCTTGGAAAGTTGTTTTCCATCCTTTAAATCTGACATAGTGTCTGTCTTTGTTTCTTTGTTCTGTTTCCTGTATGCAGCAAAATGCTGGGTCCTCTTTATGTATCCAGTCTGTTAGTCTATGTTTTTTGACTGGGGAATTGAGTCAACTGATTTTAAGAGATATTAAGGAATAGTGATTGTGTTTTCTGTTATTTTTGCTGTTAGAGGTGGTATTATCTTTGTGTACCCCTCTTCTTTTGGTTTCATTGCAAGGAGATTTTAGGTTTTTGAAGGGTATAGATTCCCTCCTTGTGTTGGAGTTTTCCATCTATTATACTTTTTAGGGCTGGATTTATAGAAAGGTATTGTGTAAATTTGGTTTGTCATAGAATATCTTGGTTTCTCCATTTATGTTACTTGAGAGTTTTGCTGGATACAGTAGCCTAGGCTGGCATTTGTGTTCTCTCAGGTTCTGTATGACATGTGCCTAGGATCTTCTGGCTTTCAAAGTCTCTGGTGAAGAGTCTTGTGTAATTCTGATACTTCTGACTTTATATGTTACTTAACATTTTTCCCTTACTGCTTTTATTATTCTTCCTTTATTATGTGTGTTTAGTGTTTTGACTATTATTTGAAGGGAGGAATTTCTTTTCTGGTCCAATCTATTTGGAGTTCTATAGGCTTCATTTATCTTTATGGGCCCCTCTTTCTTTAGGTTAGGGAAGTTTTCTTCTATAATTTTATTGAAGATATTTACTGACACTTTAAGTAGGAAGGCTTCGCTCTCTTCTATACTTATTATCCTTAGGTTTGATCTTCTCATTGTGTCCTGAATTTTGAGGGTGTTCTGGGCTAGAAGCTTTTTGTGTTTTATATTATCTTTGATGTTTGTGTTGATGTTTTCTATGATCTTTTGCCCCTGAGATTATGTCTTATATCACTTATATTCTGTTCATGATGATTGCATCTATAACTCCTAATCTTTGTCCTAGGTTTTCTTTCTCCATGGTTGTCTCCTCTTCTGCTTTCCTTATTGTTTTTTATTTCCATTTTTAAATCCTGGTTAGTTTTGTTCAATTCCTTCAACTGTTTTGTTGTGTTTTTTTTTCTTTTATAATTCTTTAAGGAATTTTTGTGTTTCTTCTTTTTTTTTTTTTTATTAACTTGAGTATTTCTTATATACATTTCGAGTGTTATTCCCTTTCCCGGTTTCCGGGCAAACATCCCCCTCCCCCCTCCCCTTCCTTATGGGTGTTCCCCTCCCAACCCTCCCCCCATTGCCGCCCTCCCCCCATAGACTAGTTCACTGGGGGTTCAGTCTTAGCAGGACCCAGGCCTTCCCCTTCCACTGGTGCTCTTACTAGGATATTCATTGCTACCTATGGGGTCAGAGTCCAGGGTCAGTCCATGTATAGTCTTTAGGTAGTGGCTTAGTCCCTGGAAGCTCTGGTTGCTTGGCATTGTTGTACTTTTGGGGTCTCGAGCCCCTTCAAGCTCTTCCAGTTCTTTCTCTGATTCCTTCAATAGGGGACCTATTCTCAGTTCAGTGGTTTGCTGCTGGCATTCGCCTCTATATTTGCTGTATTCTGGCTGTGTCTCTCAGGAGCGATCTACATCCGACTCCTGTCGGTCTCCACTTCTTTGCTTCATCCATCTTGTCTAATTGGGTGGCTGTATATGTATGGGCCACATGTGGGGCAGGCTCTGAATGGGTGTTCCTTCAGTCTCTGTTTTAATCTTTGCCTCTCCCTTCCCTGCCAAGGGTATTCTTTTTCCTCATTTAAAGAAGGAGTGAAGCATTCACATTTTGATCGTCCGTCTTGAGTTTCGTTTGTTCTAGGGATCTAGGGTAATTCAAGCATTTGGGCTAATAGCCACTTATCAATGAGTGCATACCATGTATGTCTTTCTGTGATTGGGTTAGCTCACTCAGGATGATATTTTCCAGTTCCAACCATTTGCCTACGAATTTCATAAACTCGTTGTTTTTGATAGCTGAGTAATATTCCATTGTGTAGATGTACCACATTTTCTGTATCCATTCCTCTGTTGAAGGGCATCTGGGTTCTTTCCATTTTCTGGCTATTATAAATAAGGCTGCGATGAACATAGTGGAGCACGTGTCTCTTTTATATGTTGAGGCATCTTTTGGGTATATGCCCAAGAGTGGTATAGCTGGATCCTCAGGCAGTTCAATGTCCAATTTTCTGAGGAACCTCCAGACTGATTTCCAGAATGGTTGTACCAGTCTGCAATCCCACCAACAATGGAGGAGTGTTCCTCTTTCTCCACATCCTCGCCAGCATCTGCTGTCACCTGAGTTTTTGATCTTAGCCAATCGCACTGGTGTGAGGTGAAATCTCAGTGTTGTTTTGATTTGCATTTCCCTTATGACTAAAGATGTTGAACATTTCTTTAGGTGTTTCTCAGCCATTCGGCATTCCTCAGCTGTGAATTCTTTGTTTAGCTCTGAACCCCATTTTTTAATAGGGTTATTTGTTTCCCTGTGGTCTAACTTCTTGAGTTCTTTGTATATTTTGGATATAAGGCCTCTATCTGTTGTAGGATTGGTAAAGATCTTTTCCCAATCTGTTGGTTGCTGTTTTGTCCTAACCACAGTGTCCTTTGCCTTACAGAAGCTTTGCAGTTTTATGAGATCCCATTTGTCGATTCTTGATCTTAGAGCATGAGCCATTGGTGTTTTGTTCAGGAAATTTTTTCCAGTGCCCATGTGTTCCAGATGCTTCCCTAGTTTTTCTTCTGTTAGTTTGAGTGTGTCTGGTTTGATGTGGAGGTCCTTGATCCACTTGGACTTAAGCTTTGTACAGGGTGATAAGCATGGATCGATCTGCATTCTTCTACATGTTGCCCTCCAGTTGAACCAGCACCATTTGCTGAAAATGCTATCTTTTTTCCATTGGATGGTTTTGGCTCCTTTGTCAAAAATCAAGTGACCATAGGTGTGTGGGTTCATTTCTGGGTCTTCAATTCTATTCCATTGGTCTATCTGTCTGTCTCTGTACCAATACCATGCAGTTTTTTATCACTATTGCTCTGTAATACTGCTTGAGTTCAGGGATAGTGATTCCCCCTGAAGTTCTTTTATTGTTGAGGATAGCTTTAGCTATCCTGGGTTTTTTGTTATTCCAGATGAATTTGCAAATTGTTCTGTCTAACTCTTTGAAGAATTGGATTGGTATTTTGATGGGGATTGCATTGAATCTGTAGATTGCTTTTGGTAAAATGGCCATTTTTACTATATTAATCCTGCCAATCAATGAGCATGGGAGATCTTTCCATCTTCTGAGGTCTTCTTCAATTTCTTTCCTCAGTGTCTTGAAGTTCTTATTGTACAGATCTTTTACTTGCTTGGTTAAAGTCACACCGAGGTACTTTATATTATTTGAGTCTATTATGAAGGGTGGCGTTTCCCTAATTTCTTTCTCGGCTTGTTTCTCTTTTGTATAGAGGAAGGCAACTGATTTATTTGAGTTAATTTTATACCCAGCCACTTTGCTGAAGTTGTTTATCAGCTTTAGTAGTTCTCTGGTGGAACTTTTGGGATCACTTAAATATACTATCATGTCATCTGCAAATAGTGATATTTTGACCTCTTCTTTTCCGATCTGTATCCCTTTGATCTCCTTTTGTTGTCTGAGTGCTCTGGCTAGAACTTCAAGAACTATATTGAATAAGTAGGGAGAGAGTGGGCAGCCTTGTCTAGTACCTGATTTTAGTGGGATTGCTTCAAGTTTCTCTCCCTTTAGTTTAATGTTAGCAACTGGTTTGCTGTATATGGCTTTTACTATGTTTAGGTATGGGCCTTGAATTCCTATTCTTTCCAGGACTTTTATCATGAAGGGGTGTTGAATTTTGTCAAATGCTTTCTCAGCATCTAATGAAATGATCATGTGGTTCTGTTCTTTCAGTTTGTTTATATGATGGATCACGTTGATGATTTTCCGTATATTAAACCATCCCTGCATGCCTGGGATGAAGCCTACTTGATCATGGTGGATGATTGTTTTGATGTGCTCTTGAATTCGGTTGCCAGAATTTTATTGAGTATTTTTGCGTCGATATTCATAAGGGAAATTGGTCTGAAGTTCTCTTTCTTTGTTGTGTCTTTGTGTGGTTTAGGTATAAGAGTAATTGTGGCTTCGTAGATGGAATTCGGTAGGGCTCCATCTGTTTCAATTTTGTGGAATATTTTGGATAATATTGGTATGAGGTCTTCTATGAAGGTTTGATAGAATTCTGCACTAAACCCGTCTGGACCTGGGCTCTTTTTGGTTGGGAGACCTTTATTGACTGCTTCTATTTCCTTAGGAGTTATGGGGTTGTTTAACTGGTTTATCTGTTCCTGATTTAACCTCAATACCTGGTATCTGTCTAGGAAATTGTCCATTTCCTGAAGATTTTCAAATTTTGTTGAATATAGCTTTTTATAGTAAGATCTGATGATTTTTTGAATTTCCTCCGAATCTGTAGTTATGTCTCCCTTTTCATTTCTGATTTTGTTAATTTGGACACACTCTCTGTGTCCTCTCGTTAGTCTGGCTAAGGGTTTATCTATCTTGTTGATTTTCTCAAAGAACCAACTTTTGGTTCTGTTGATTCTTTCTATGGTCCTTTTTGTGTCTACTTGGTTGATTTCAGCTCTGAGTTTGATTATTTCCTGCCTTCTACTCCTCCTGGGTGTATTTGCTTCTTTTTGTTCTACAGCTTTTAGGTGTGCTGTCAAGCTGCTGACATATGCTCTTTCCTGTTTCTTTCTGTAGGCACTCAGCGCTATGAGTTTTCCTCTTAGCACAGCTTTCATTGTGTCCCATAAGTTTGAGTATGTTGTATCTTCATTTTCATTAAATTCTAAAAAGTTTTTAATTTCTTTCTTTATTTCTTCCTTGACCAGGTTATCATTGAGTAGAGCATTGTTCAATTTCCACGTATATGTGGGCATTCTTCCCTTATTGTTATTGAAGACCAGTTTTAGGCCGTGGTGGTCCGATAGCACGCATGGGATTATTTCTATCTTTCTGTACCTGTTGAGGTCCGTTTTTTGACCAATTATATGGTCAATTTTGGAGAAAGTACCATGAGGAGCTGAGAAGAAGGTATATCCTTTTGCTTTAGGATAGAATGTTCTATAAATATCCGTTAAGTCCATTTGGCTCATGACTTCTCTTAGTCTGTCGACATCACTGTTTAATTTCTGTTTCCATGATCTGTCCATTGATGAGAGTGGGGTGTTGAAATCTCCCACTATTATTGTGTGAGGTGCAATGTGTGTTTTGAGCTTTAGTAAGGTTTCTTTTATGTATGTAGGTGCCCTTGTATTTGGGGCATAGATATTTAGGATTGAGAGTTCATCTTGCTTGATTTTTCCTTTGATGAATATGAAGTGTCCTTCCTTATCTTTTTTGATGACTTTTAGTTGGAAATTGATTTTATTTGATATTAGAATGGCTACTCCAGCTTGCTTCTTCTGACCATTTGCTTGGAAAGTTGTTTTCCAGCCTTTCACTCTGAGGTAGTGTCTGTCTTTGTCTCTGAGGTGTGTTTCCTGTAGGCAGCAGAATGCAGGGTCCTCGTTGCGTATCCAGTTTGTTAATCTATGTCTTTTTATTGGGGAGTTGAGGCCATTGATATTGAGAGATATTAAGGAGTAGTGATTATTGCTTCCCGTTATATTCATATTTGGATTTGAGGTTATGTTTGTGTGCTTTCATTCTCTTTGTTTTGTTGCCAAGACGATTAGTTTCTTGCTTCTTCTAGGGTATAGCTTGCCTCCTTATGTTGGGCTTTACCATTTATTATCCTTTGTAGTGCTGGATTTGTAGAAAGATATTGTGTAAATTTGGTTTTGTCATGGAATATCTTGGTTTCTCCATCAATGTTAATTGAGAGTTTTGCTGGATACAATAACCTGGGCTGGCATTTGTGTTCTCTTAGGGTATGTATAACATCAGTCCAGGATCTTCTGGCCTTCATAGTTTCTGGCGAGAAGTCTGGTGTGATTCTCATAGGTCTCCCTTTATATGTTACTTGACCTTTTTCCCTTACTGCTTTTAATATTCTTTCTTTATTTTGTGCGTTTGGTGTTTTGACAATTATGTGACGGGAGGTGTTTCTTTTCTGGTCCAATCTGTTTGGAGTTCTGTAGGCTTCTTGTATGTCTATGGGTATCTCTTTTTTTAGGTTAGGGAAGTTTTCTTCTATGATTTTGTTGAAGATATTTACTGGTCCTTTGAGCTGGGAGTCTTCACTCTCTTCTATACCTATTATCCTTAGGTTTGATCTTCTCATTGAGTCCTGGATTTCCTGTATGTTTTGGACCAGTAGCTTTTTCCGCTTTACATTATCTTTGACAGTTGAGTCAATGATTTCTATGGAATCTTCTGCTCCTGAGATTCTCTCTTCCATCTCTTGTATTCTGTTGGTGAAGCTTGTATCTACAGCTCCTTGTCTCTTCTTTTGGTTTTCTATATCCAGGGTTGTTTCCATGTGTTCTTTCTTGATTGCTTCTATTTCCATTTTTAATTCCTTCAACTGTTTGATTGTGTTTTCCTGGAATTCTTTCAGGGATTTTTGCGATTCCTCTCTGTAGGCTTTTACTTGTTTATTAATGTTTTCCTGTGCTTCCCTAAGTGTGTTCATGTCTTTCTTGAAGTCCTCCAGCATCATGATCAAATATGATTTTGAAACTAGATCTTGCTTTTCTGGTGTGTTTGGATATTCCATGTTTGTTTTGGTGGGAGAATTGGGCTCCGATGATGGCATGTAGTCTTGGTTTCTGTTGCTTGGGTTCCTGCGCTTGCCTCTCGCCATCAGATTATCTCTAGTGTTACTTTGTTCGCTATTTCTGACAGTGGCTAGACTGTCCTATAAGCCTGTGTGTCAGGAGTGCTGTAGACCTGTTTTCCTCTCTTTCAGTCAGTTATAGGGACAGAGTGTTCTGCTTTCGGGCGTGTAGTTTTTCCTCTCTACAGGTCTTCAGCTGTTCCTGTGGGCCTGTGTCCCAAGCTCACCAGGCAGCTTTCTTGCAGCAGAAAATTTGGTCTTACCTGTGGTCCCGAGGCTCGGGTTTGCTCGTGGGGTGCTGCCCAGGGGCTCTCTGCAGCGGCAGCAACCAGGAAGACCTGTGCCGCCCCTTCCGGGAGCTTCAGTGCACCAGGGTTCCAGATGGTCTTTGGCTTTTTCCTCTGGCGTCTGAGATGTGTGTGCAGGGAGCAGTCTCTTCTGGTTTCCCAGGCTTGTCTGCCTCTCTGAAGGTTTAGCTCTCACTCCCACGGGATTTGGGTGCAGAGAACTGTTTATCTGGTCTGTTTCCTTCAGGGTCCGGTGGTGTCTCTGGCAGGTGTCCTGCTGCTCCTGGGCCCTCCCCCACGGGAGCCCAGAGGCCTTATACAGTTTCCTCTTGGGCCAGGGATGTGGGCAGGGGTGAGCAGTGTTGGTGGTCTCTTCTGCTCTGCAGCCTCAGGAGTGCCCACCTGACCAGGCGGTTGGGTCTCTCTCTCACCGGGTCTGGGAGCAGAGAGCTGCTGCGGGCCGGGATCCGCGGGTGTGGGACTTCCGGTAAACACAGAACGTGCCCGGTCCTAGAGAAATTCTGCTTCCGTGTGTCCCAAGCTCACCAGGCAGCTTTCTTGCAGCAGAAAATTTGGTCTTACCTGTGGTCCCGAGGCTCGGGTTCGCTCGTGGGGTGCTCCCCACGGGCTCTCTGCAGCGGCAGCAACCAGGAAGACCTGTGCCGCCCCTTCCGGGAGCTTCAGTGCACCAGCGTTCCAGATGGTCTTTGGCTTTTTCCTCTGGCGTCCGAGATGTGTGTGCAGGGAGCAGTCTCTTCTGGTTTCCCAGGCTTGTCTGCCTCTCTGAAGGTTTAGCTCTCCCTCCCATGGGATTTGGGTGCAGAGAACTGTTTATCTGGTCTGTTTCCTTCAGGGTCCGGTGGTGTCTCTGGCAGGTGTCCTGCTGCTCCTGGGCCCTCCCCCACGGGAGCCCAGAGGCCTTATACAGTTTCCTCTTGGGCCAGGGATGTGGGCAGGGGTGAGCAGTGTTGGTGGTCTCTTCCGCTCTGCAGCCTCAGGAGTGCCCACCTGACCAGGCGGTTGGGTCTCTCTCTTACCGGGTCTGGGAGCAGAGAGCCTTGTGTTTCTTCTTTAAGGGCTTCTACTTGTTTACTTGTGTTTTCCTGTATTTCTTTAAGGGAGTTAATTATTTCCTTCTTAAAGTCCTCTATCATCATCATTAAATGTGAATTTACATCCAAATCTTGCTTTTCTGATGTGTTTGGATATTCAGTGTTTTCTTTGGTTGGAGACCTAGTCTTGGTTTCTATTGCTTAGCTTCCTGTGCTTGCCTCTTTCCATTGGGTTTTCTCTGTTGTTAGCTTGTCTTGCTGTCTTTGACAGTGGCTTGACAATCCTGTAGGCCTGTGTGCCACCACTCCTGTAGACCATTTTTTTCATCTGGGTCTCTGAACAGAGATCTCTTCCTGGGGTTGTGTGACCTGAAGCCTGTAGGCAAGTTGCCTTTTGCAAATTAGTTGGTCTTACCTCTGCTCTCATGTTTGTAGGTGCTCCTGGCTACTGGCTTTTGGCTCTTGGTGTAGAGAGAAACCCGAAGGTCCTTCTCCTAACTGCTCCTATGTCCCTGTGCCCAGAGGGCACAGATGGCACTAGGTGATTTCTTCTTGGGTCAGGAATGTGTGCAGAAAATAGTTGTCTCCTCTGAGTTCTCAGGATTGTCCAAAATTCTGAAGGTCCATCTCTCTCTCCCCCATGGGATTTGGGTATAGGGTGCTGTGGAACTGGTTCATTTCAGTTTCAGGCACTGGCAGAGACCAACAGGTTCCTGTTACTGACTGCTCTTATATTCCTGTATCCAGAGACCACGATGCAGGTTCTTTTTGGCCCAGGAATGTGAGTACAAGTGGCAGTCTCTCCTGAGGTCTCAGGATTGCCCGCACTTCCAGTAGTTCAGTTCTGTCCTCCATGGGATTTGGGTCTATTGGTTATAAGATTATGTGAATGAATAAAATGAGGCTTAACTATTAATGTAACATGCATCTAGTTATACTTTAGAGCAACTGACAAAGCCAGAATTCAAATTAGGAGTGCTCTATTCTAGGCCTTCATGGCTTTTACAGACCTGTTGCGGTAGTGTACAGATTTACGTACATATTTTCAGATAGTCCACATTAATCTAGTTATCCAAAACCATTACTGGCTTCTTGTCAAGCCTCAAATGAAAATGATTGTCATTACTATATCCTGAAAAGTCTTCTCCTTTTCCTGAATCTTGTTAATTGGCTCATCTGTACTTTCTGTCATTATTTTTCCTTGTTGACCTCTAGAGATATGTGCTCTTTTGTTTTGACCTGAACACAAAAGGAACACAGTCACTGTAATGACCATGAACTTCATCTCTTTGCCTCAAATGCTCACATCTTTATCCACTACTACCACTACTCCTTTATCCGTCTGTCACTACTCACTCTTTCTTCATCCTGGGATTTGCTCTACACTCATCTAGTCAGATGGAACCTCTCTTAGTACTATGTATAACATAGTCTTTGGTGCATGCTACTCAGACTTTTATTATTTTCTTTACAGTGTATCACTCTCAAGAATTCACTTGTCAGTCTAACTGCATTTTATCTATACTCCACATAAACTCTATATCCTACGAACCTATTGTGTTCTAACATAATAAGTGTTTTAGTCTTCTTAAAACATTGCAGGCTCTATATTCCAAGTATGTAACTTCAACACTGTAGTTTGAAATCAGACAAAACAAAGTATATAAGTGAATGAATATGAAATTGAAAGTGTTGTATTTCAATAAAATTTTAAAAACATGAAACAGAGGTGAATTTGCATTTGGTTACACATTGTTAACTTGTAGAATAGCATCTAGCATCTGATATTTTGAGTCCTGACTTCAGATATGGCATTAAAGGTGATTATTGATGGTCATAATAAGATAAGTTTCAAAAATTCATCCCAAATATTTATTCAAAAGTGTAAAATGAATCCGTGGTGGGTTTTTAGCATTTATCTGTGTTGTATCACATTATTTCATTGTAACCTCGATTCTAAAGAGGCAATATGGACACTTTGAATGGTGTACAGTTTTACATTACAAACATCTTCAAGAAACTATGCCTGAAGTACATTGATTTAGCTTTGAAATTACTGTTATACAAAATTTTAGAAAACAAAGACTTTTAATGTTTTTCTTCTATTCTTCAGTATATAAGAATCATTATAATCTATCTTTTTTGTTGTATTTTGTTAGAATGTTTATTTTTCCAATTTGCTGAGTTGTTGATTTGATTATAAAATAAAAATTTGAAAAAATGTTGGAAATTCTGTTTCTATCCGTAGCACATCATCAGTCAAAATGAAATTCATTATGTAAAAATAAATGGCACATCGATTCTAATTAGTATGCACATTTGCTCTTATATTTAAGAAATCATACTTTTTATAAATCAAATTTTATGACTTATTTTCAGTAAATTTTGATTTTATTATTCATATTCAAGGCTGTTAAAAGTTTCTGAGATAAAATGGGTAGAGAGTAGAAAATAAATAATATCTTCAAGTACAGAGCAGTCTTTGCACCAAGCTGTCTTCCCAAGAGATTGCTTTGAGAGCTTGCTACACCATAACTGGTAGGAAATGTTAATTTAGGGGCAAAAATTTATTTACATATGTGATTATATTGAAATTCCACAAATTATGGCATATTTCTTAATTAATTTTTGTTTCTACATGATATTATAACGGTTCCTTCATTATGTCTTTCATCTTTTATTTTTAACACAAATTACCACATTTAGCACATGCACTTACCATATGAAAATACACATTAATTATATGTAGGTTTGTATAAGATATAGAAATATTTTTGGAAATATATGGAAGCAAATACATGTTTTATATTCTATCTATCTATCTATCTATCTATCTATCTACCTATCTATCTATCTATACATCTATACATCCATCTATTTATGCATCACTCTATCATCTATCTATTTATCCATATATCATCTGTCTAGATGTGTGGAATCCATCTTTCCATTTTATACATATGGGTAAAATATACAACTTATTTATTTGTAGCTAATCTTGTTTGGCTAATCTTGTTTTAAAATTTTAGCAACTTTAAAACTGCATTTTAAAATAATTGTGATATTACATTATAATTACATCATTTTCTACCTCTACCTTCTGAAAGTTGTTTCCTGTTTTCTTTCAAATTCGATGTCTCTTTCTCTTTAATTTTCTTTAGTTGTTGTTGTGTTTATGCACACAAACATACCTTTGTATAGGATGATGTCATTATGCAGCAAGACTGGTCCAACCTATCCTTGGATGAGAAGGAAGGGAGGCAGGGAAAAGTCTATGAAGGAGAAATGAGGTGAGGAAGGAGGGAGCGGGGCCTGGAGGGGAACAAGATGGAGTCTATGGAGAATGATGGTTCAGATTTAGGTAAACTAGACCAATTTTATCTTGTCTAGGTGGGTGCTTTATATCTTTATCAATTGTCAGTGAATTTATTGTGTGTATAAATTGTGGATTGAGAATTTAACATAAAAATATAAATGCTAAATTATAAGTTTCTAGAACTTTGATTTTACCAGGCTAAGGAGGACAGTATGTGAAAGAATTGGCTGAGAGTTAGTTGGAGCATGCAGATCCAGTTGTTTCCCGCACTGAGTGAGAATGCTCAGGGCCTCATAATGAGGTGTGTGTGTGTGTGTGTGTGTGTGTGTGTGTGTGTGTGTGTGTGTGCCAGGCATGGTAACTAGTGCCTAGGGGATCTCATGGAGAGGGCGGCTAAAAGGGAGACGTCTGGGAGAGGGTGGCTTGCTGACCCTGAGGCAGAGAACAGCCAGAACGAGCAGATCTGTCTTGCAGGAACTGATAGCAAATGAACTTTTTTATTATTACAGCAACACCCGTGTGTGTCTTTGTGCGTGATTGTGTTTGTAAAAACATAAATGCAACCTACAACCTACTCTGTCTGCATAATGTTACTGGTATGTAAATGATTTTATGGCTGATAATTTCATATTGGATAACCAATTGCTGTGCTCTTCCCTGAAGAAGACTATGTCTGTCACACTTATTACTCCTTAATTGCTCATAATACTTTGCTGATGGTTGGGAATCCTTGAGCTTTTCCCTGCCTATTCTAGTCTGTTTATTGGTATCAATCTTGTTAAGGTCATGTTCAGACAGCCATGTTAGTAAGAAGTCATGGGTGTAGTTTCTGCCATTTCTATGAAATACAAGAAATCTTCAGTTTCTCTGGCTTCAGATCACTCATACCCTGCTGTTTACCTCTCTATTGCTCCTGCATTACAATGGTCACTTTTGTATTGCCTGATTTTTGCATTTGTTCTAGGTTAAGTTCTAACAAATAAGGATTTGGACTTAGGGACTTCTGATGAGGAGGAACATATGACATGTATTTTTCTGGATCTAGGTTACCTCACTCAGTATGACCTTTTCTTGTTCCATTGTTTTTTGCAAAATTCTAGATATTATTTACAGCTGTATACTATTCATAGTATATATGTAGCACAATTTTGTTATTCATTTGTTAGATGGTATTTAAGTTTTCCATTTCCTAGCTATTGTACATAGAGAATAAATTATCATGTAGCAAGTAGCTTTGTAGTAAAATGTTGAGTCCTTTAGGCATTTGCCAGGGTGTGGTAGGCAGAATTACATAGTAGATTTATTTTAGCTCTTTGCAGACTATCCACACTGAATTCCAGATTAGCTGGACTAACTTTCAACCTAACCAGCAGCAAATGAGTATTCTTTTTCCCCACGCCCTCTTCAGCATTTGTTGTAGGTCACTTACTCAGTCTTTGCTATTCTGACTGTGGTTATGTGAAATCTCAAAGTTGTTTTAGCTTGCATTTCCCTAGTTAGTAGAAATGAATACTTTTTGAGATTTTTAAAGCTATTTTTTTAAGAGCTCTTTGTTTTGACTCTAGGCCATTTTTTTTTTGCCATAGTCATTTTTCTCTCTGCTTTTTTGTTTGTTCTTTTTTTGTTTTTTTTTTTCTATTCTGAATGTTAAGCCTATACAAAATATATGAAAGGTAAATTTTTAAGTTAATATTTAAAAATATGCTTCTGTATCTTCTAAATCACTTGAAACTTACACATATTTGTCATTTGATAATTATTTGCTAAATGAATAGCCAAAATAAGAATTTTTCTGAATAGTAAATTTTAAGAGATTAATTCAATGGAAAATAGATTTTCTTATATGTTCAGATTCAGTTGCTAAATACATGTGACATAAAATTTGACATCTAGTACAGATTTCTCTAGTAATTAAAAATCATTGCATTCTTGGGCCAATGAGATGCCTTGAAGAGTAAGGTTTACATTCTCATAAGCCTTTGGATCAGAACCTGATCTCTAGTATTCACACTGTGGAAGTTAAGAACTGACATGTTCTCCATATACATATTATTAGGTAAATAATTACTCTAAAACACATTCCATTGATGAATACAGTATTCAATGTGAGATCTGATTTTAATGTTCATATAAGTTTTTGTGTTTTTATATTAGTTCATATTTTCAAACTTCTTCAAAGATTTTAGAATATTCTTTTTGCTTTAGATGGGTTTAATTAATTAATTAATGCCAATTGGATATTTCTCATTAAGGTAATTAATCATATCAAGGATAGACTGTAGGTTTAAATGATATCCAGTCCAGTTTCTAAGTAAACATTGATTGGAAGCTATTATTTCCAATTTGATTTTCAATACAGTAAAATATCCTTGGTTTCTTAATTTTTCATTTTAGTTAAGTTTATATTTAAGTACATTCACGTGCTGTGTGTGGTGCTAAAATTACCCAAAGATGAATAATAAAGAATGAATTTTGAAGGATTAGGGTTACATAGGAAAGATATTTAACTGATTTTACCGATTGTAGTGTGCATAATGGTAAAGGATTACAATCTATTATAATGTTACAAATAATATTTTACATTAGGAACACATATTATAATTTTGACTGTTATTAGCTCCTACATAGCAGAAGTAGCAATATTTAAGCTAGAGCATCATTAAAAAGATAACCCAGAAGAAAATTGTTGATAAAGAACAAGAAGAGGAAAGTTTTGTGTTATGGTTTGAATCTGAAGTAATACCTGTTTGGGGCAATTTCTTCCAAGACAAAACCATCCATTTTGGAGGGAAACTTATTAAGACACAGGATTTATACAGAGAGCTAAAACAGCATATTCTGATAAGTAAGACTTCAGAAAGCTACGTAATATATGAAGTAAAGAACTCAAAATAGCTTCATATTGTTCTTAAAACTGACCAAATTTACTAGGCTTTTTTCTTTCAGGCGTATATAAATAGTAGGGACTTGTGAGAGATACATTCAACAAGTTGAAGTTCCTGGAAAAAGCAAAGATCAGTCTATCTGTCGAGAAAAAACAGACCAGGCAATTTGGCTGAAAAAAACTCAGATGAACTGAGTCACCTTGATAGAACACTCTCACACCTCTTTAATTGTCTGTAACAAATACAGTGTGCTCAGTATTCCCAGCTTATATTGAAAGACACCCTTCCAGAAAGAATTGTACAAGCCTCAGGCCCACAAATATGAAAGTAAAATTAAGTTTTTAGATACACAGACTTAGAACTAAAATGAGCCTGGGAAAGTCCCAAGATGTCCAGGCTTTGTGGGACAAGCTGACCCATCATTTCTGGGAAAGTCCAGAGATGTCCAGGCTTTGTGGGACAAGCTGACCCAGCATTTAGACAAAACAGACCATAAAAAGAAAATAGAATGTAACAGCCAGCTTAAATTATTGGTATTGCTTCATGGGCCACCTGGTAAGAGAAAAACAAGCCCCGGATGTCCCGGACACCCTGACCAGCATGAACTCTTTTGCCAACTCATTGTTATGATTATAGCCAAATTAGGTAACATAAACTTATGCCTTATTCAATCCACCAATCAAATATCTGTAACTATGCATTTGCTTCTGTAAGCTTGCTTCTGCTCTTCAAAATCCTATAAATACCCGTCCCTAGTTGTGCTATGCGCGTCAGTCTTCCGAATTGACTGAGACGCCCACAGATACCTGTGTATCCTAATCAATAAACCCTCTTGCAGATTGCAGCCTGTGGACTCGGACTGGTCATTCCCTCCCTCCTGGAGGGAAGATTCTCTCCGAGGGTCTTTCATTTGGGGGCTCGTCCGGGATTGGAGATCCTCTGCCCAGAGACCGCCGACCACCCACCGGGAGGTAAGCTGGCCAGCGTTTGTCTTGTCCTGTCTTGTCTTGCTTTGTGACTTGTTCTGTAAATGCTTAGTTACTTGGCTTGGGTCTAGACCGTTTTGTATTTGTGCGGACTAGAGAAGGAGCTGACGAGCTCAGACTTCTCACCCGCAGCCCTGGAAGACGTTCCAAGGGTAGTTGGAGCCCGTTTTTTCGGGGCTCAGCCGTATGGGAAGGATACATGGTTTTGGTTGAGGGAGAGGGATCCGATCCCTCGGTACACCCATCTGACTTCCTACTTTCGGTTTTGCGCCGAAGCCGCGCGGCGCGAGTTTCTGCTTCTTGTTTGAGTGTTGGGCTTGTTTGTCTTCTTTGTGCCTTAATCTTCTTTGAAACTAACATGGGACAGTCTCTAATACCACCTTTAAGTCTTACTCTCGATCATTGGAAGGACGTCCTAGACCGAGCTCACGATCAGTCAGTTGAAGTCAAAAAGGGAAAGTGGCAGACCCTCTGCACATCCGAGTGGCCCACTTTCGGAGCAGGATGGCCGGTAGATGGTACTTTTAACAAGACCATTATTTTACAGGTTAAGGATCAGATATTCCACAAGGGACCTTATGGACATCCTGACCAGGTGCCCTATATTATCACCTGGGAGAGCCTTGCCTTTGACCCCCCTCCTTGGGTAGAACCCTTTGTAGACCTGAGTTGGTCCCCTACTCCCTCAGCCCTGCTCGCTTCCCCTTCAGCCTCTTCCTCTCTCTACCCTGTTCTAACTGAGAAGAAGTCTCCTAAGACCTCTCCACCCCATCCCAAACCTGTGCTTCCGGCAGATTCTAACTCTCCCCTAATAGATCTCCTATCTGAAGAACCTCCCCCATATCCTGTACCTACAGGCTCGGCTGAGGAGGCGGAAGCAAGACCGCTTGCCACTCCAGATACCTGGCCGCAGCCTGAGACCGCTGTTTCCCCTATTGCGGGGAGACTGTGTAGCAAGCGTGAGGTAGTGCCAGATTCAACCTCTCAAGCCTTTCCACTTAGACAGGGAACCAGAGGGCAAAGCCAGTATTGGCCCTTTTCAGCAGCCGATATTTACAACTGGAAGCAGCACAATCCCCCTTTTTCCAAGGACCCGGTGGCCCTTACTGAACTAATAGAATCTGTTTTACTCACACATCAACCCACTTGGGATGATTGCCAACAGCTCTTGCAGGCTCTCTTGACTTCAGAAGAAAAACAGAGGGTGTTCCTAGAAGCCAGAAAGCACGTCTTGGGGGACGACGGGCGCCCTACTCAGATACCTGATGCACTTGATGATGCATTTCCACTCACGAGGCCGAACTGGGATTTCAATACGGCTGATGGTAGGGGACACCTATGCCTTTATCGCCAGTTGCTCCTAGCGGGTCTCCGAGGGGCTGCATGATGCCCCACCAATTTGGCACAGGTGAAACAGGTTTTACAGAGGGCTGATGAGACCCCCTCAGCTTTTCTAGAAAGACTGAAGGAGGCCTATTGTATGTATACTCCCTATGATCCAGATGACCCAGGACAGATGACAAGTGTCTCTATGTCCTTCATCTGGCCGGCCGCACCAGATATTAGGGCTAAGTTACAGAGATTGGAGAATTTGCAGGGTTATACATTGGCAGACTTGCTTAAGGAAGCAGAAAGGATCTTCAACAAGAGAGAGACACAGGAAGAGAAGGAAGATAGAGTACGTAGAGAGAAGGATGAGAGAGAGAGAGAGAAGGAGCAAAGAGTTGAGTCGAATTTTGGCTGCCGTAGTTCAGAGTCAGGAAAGGAAGGGAGATAAGGTGGGAGCTTGAAAGGGGCTGAAGCTGGATAAAGATCAATGCCCCTATTACAAGGAAAAAGGACATTGGGCCACAGATTGCCCTAAGAACCCTAAAAATCCTAAGAACCTCCACAGGTCGCGGAAGCCGGAGACCTCCCTCTTGACCCTAGATGAGGACTAGGGAGGTCAGGGCCAGGAGCCCCCCCCCCCGAGCCCAGGATAACTCTTGAAGTTGGGGGGCAGCCTGTTACCTTTCTAGTAGACACAGGAGCCCAGCATTCAGTCCTCACCCGAGCTCATGGACAACTTAGTGACCGGACAGCCTGGGTGCAAGGAGCCACTGGTGGCAAGACATATCGATGGACTACAGACTGCTGGGTTCAGTTGGCTACCGGTAAGGTGACTCATTCTTTCTTACATGTTCCAGACTGCCCGTATCCTCTGCTGGACCACGACTTGCTCACTAAATTAAGAGCGCAGATCCATTTTGAAGAAGGAGGGGCCCAAATAATTGGCCCCCGCGGAACCCCTCTTCAGATCTTAACCCTTCAATTAGAGGATGAATATAGACTATATGAACTGGGGCAGGACAAGCCACAATCTCCAGAAATAGACTCTTGGATCATGAAATTTCCACTGGCCTGGGCAGAGACTGGTGGAATGCGGCTAGCGCTCCAACAGCCCCCTCTAATTATTCAGTTAAAGGCCACTGCAGTTCCAGTCTCCATAAAACAGTATCCTATGTCACATGAAGCTTACCAGGGCATAAAGCCACACATCAGGAGGCTTCTGGACCAAGGCATCCTAGTACCTTGCCGGTCACCTTGGAATAGCCTCTTCTAGCTGTTAAGAAGCCCGACAGTGGAGATTATAGGCCAGTGCAAGATTTAAGAGAGGTCAATAAAAGAGTAGAAGACATTCACCCCACTGTCCCAAATCCTTACAACCTACTCAGTACTCTGCCACCCACACATACATGGTATACAGTCCTAGACCTAAAAGATGCTTTCTTCTGCCTCCGGCTGAGCCCGGAGAGTCAACCTTTGTTCGCCTTTGAAGGGAAAGATCCAGATTTGGGACTTTCGGGCCAGTTGACCTGGACTAGACTGCCACAAGGGTTTAAGAACAGCCCCACAGTCTTTGATGAGGCTTTACATCGAGACTTGGTTGATTTTTGAGTCCAGCACCCCTCTCTCATACTTCTGCAGTATGTAGATGATCTTCTTTTGGCATCTGCCACCGAGGAGGCCTTCCGCTTGGGAACAGAATTCCTCTTACAGACATTGGGGCATCTAGGTTTTCGGGCCTCAGCAAAAAAGGCCCAGATATGTCAAACCCAGGTTACCACTCTGGGATACCAGCTGAAAGATGGACAGAGGTGGCTGACTGCAGCTCAAAAACAAACTGTGGCCGGCATTCCGGTCCTGAAAAGTCCCCGTCAGTTAAGGGAACTTTTAGGTACGGCAGGATTTTGTCGCCTCTGGATCCCAGGGTATGCCGAAATGGCCGCTCCCCTGTACCCGCTCATCAAGCAGGGAACACTTTTTCAGTGGGGAGTAGAACAATAGGAGGCCTTTGACAATATCAAGCAGGCCCTGTTGTCCTCCCCTGCCCTTGGTCTTCCTGACATTACCAAGCCCTTTGAACTGTTTGTAGACAAGAAGCAAGGTTATGCAAAAGGGGTCCTCACACAGAGATTGGGGCCCTGGAAACAACCAGTGGCCTATTTCTCAAAAAAACTAGACCCTGTCGCCTCCGGATGGCCACCTTGCCTAAGGATGAGAGCAATTGCTCTCCTCACCAAGGATTCTAGTAAACTGACTCTGGAACAGCCTCTGACTATCTTGGCACCCCACGCGGTTGAGGCCCTGATAAAACAACCCCCTGACCGTTGGCTCTCTAACTCTCACATGACACATTATCAGTCATTGCTGCTAGATACGGGAAAGGTCCAGTTTGGACCAGTGATGACTCTGAATCCAGCCACCCTACTCCCCCTACCAGAAGAAGCTGAACAACATGACTGCCTCCAGATTTTGGCAGAGACGCACGGAACCAGACCGTACCTGAAGCATCAGCCTCTCCCGAATGATGACTACACTTGGTATACGGACGGCAGCAGTTATGTGGTGAACGGGGAGCGGAGGGCCGGAGCTGCGGTTACCACTGAAGACGAGGTAATCTGGGCAAGCAGCCTACCTGCCAGCTCGTCCGCTCAGAGGGCTGAGCTAATTGCCCTAACACAGGCACTCAAGATGGCAGAAGGTAAGAGGCTAAACATGTATACTGACAGCCGTTATGCCTTTGCTACTGCACACATTCATGGAGAGATTTACCAAAGGCGGGGGCTGTTTACATCAGAAGGGAAAGAGATCAAAAATAAAGTTGAAATCCTAGCTCTTTTAAAGGCACTATTTTTACCAAAAAGACTGAGCATTATACACTGCCCAGGACACCAAAAAGGACAGAACTCGGAGGCCCGGGGAAATCGGTTGGCGGACATTGCGGCCCGGAAGGCCGCAGAGGGAGGACAAGTCCTGACCCTGACCAGTACAGATGACAATAAATGGATTTCCCCATGGCCATATGATCAGGAGGATATAGACCTCCTAAAGAAAATGGGGGCCAAATACAATCCTCAGCTGGAACGGTGGGTCTATAATGAAAAGATTGTCATGCCTGCAAAAGTGACGCTTGAACTAATATCATTTCTACATAAATTAACTCACTTGAGAATTAAGAAGATGAAGACCCTTCTTGAGTGGGAAGAAGTTGGTTACCACCTCCTGAGACGGGACCAGGCCCTGCGTGAGGTGACTAAAAACTGTAAGGCCTGTGCCCAGGTTAATCCAGGGAAGGCGAAGAATGGCACCAGGGCCCATCCGAGAGGGCATCGCCCTGACATACATTGGGAGATTGATTTTACTGAAGTTATACCAGGTATGTATGGATACAAGTATCTCCTAGTATTTGTAGACACCTTCTCAGGATGGGTCGAAGCCTTCCCCACTAAACATGAGACTGTGAAGATAGTCACCAAGAAGCTTCTTGAAGAAATCTTTCCCAGGTATGGCATGCCCCAAGTATTGGGGTTGGACAACGGGCCTGCTTTTGTCTCCCAGGTATGTCAGCTGGTGGCCAAGTTACTGGGGATTAATTGGAAATTACATTTTGCGTATAGACCCCAGAGTTCAGGACAGGTAGAACGCATGAATAGAACAATTAAGGAGACTTTATCCAAACTTACGCTTGCAACTGGCTCAAAGGATTGGGTTTCCCTGCTCCCCCTAGTTCTATATCGGGCCCGGAACACACCGGGCTCCCATGGTTTGACTCCTTTTGAAATAATATATGGGGCACCACCCCCATTTGTTAACTTCTTTGATTCAATCATTGCTGATTTTGCTAATAGCCCTTCTCTAGAAGCTCATCTGCAAGCTTTGCAAATCATGCAACGAGACATCTGGAGACTCCTAGCAGCTGCCTATCAAGACAGACTTGATCAACCGGCAGTGCCTCACCCGTTCCAGATTGGGGACCTCGTGTGGGTATGCAGACATCAGATCAAGAATCTCGAGCCACAGTGGAAAGAACCCTACACCGTCCTCCTGACCACGCCAACAGCCCTAAAAGTAGATGGGGTCGCTGCTTGGATCCACGCGTCTCATGTCAAGGCCGCCAGACCAGAGGAAAAAGCTGACCAAGGCATCACACCCCAGACATGGAAGGTTCAACGCACCCAAAACCCTTTGAAGCTACGACTTACATGCTCCTGATGCTGATCATTCTGGGTCTGTGCGGGGAGGGGGCTGACGGACAACTAAGCCCTCATCAGGTTGTCAACCTCTCTTGGGTCATAGGCAATCTAGAGACCGGGTGGACACAGGTGCTATCCAACGGCGTTCACTCTCCCTGCACTTGGTGGCCCACCCTAACCTTTGATTTATGCCAACTGGCTAAAGATTCGTGGGAGCGTGCCGAAAAGTCTCCCCACAATTCCTACCCCCCTTGCCGTCATTCCACTTGGTATATCTGCCCTGGGGGGAAAAGAACTGCCCAGTTTGGGGGGCCAGAAACCTTTTACTGTGCTAAGTGGGGATGCGAGACCTATACTAATGGACATTGGCACACCAAGGGGATCTCGTGACCTTTACAGGCCTAGCTGGGGAATCTAACATCCAAATAAGGTTCACTGAAGTAGGAAAAAGACATGATTGGAAATCTGGGGTGCGGTGGGGTCTTCGCCTCTATACCCCTGGAGAAACCCATCCCGGCCTGATATTTTCTCTCCAATTAGTTCGAGAATGGATTGCCCCAGCAGTGGAACCCAATTTGGTTCTTAAAGATCAAAGACCCCTCCTGCTCCTAACACCAGCCCGATTGCCTAGACTCACCCAATCCCCTAACAATGTCTCTATGACCCATTCCCTCACAAGTGGGGGTTTTACCGCTCCTACCCCCCAACCACCAGGCACAGGGTACCGGCTACTCAATTTGGTGACTGGCACATATCTAACTCTTAATTATTCAGATGCGGGTTGGGGATTTAGCTCAGTGGTAGAGCGCTTGCCTAGGAAGCGCAAGGCCCTGGGTTCGGTCCCCAGCTCCGAAAAAAAGAACCAAAAAAAAAATTATTCAGATCCATCTAGGACTTAGGAATGCTGGTTGTGCCTGGTTTCAAGCTCGCCTTATTATGAAGGAGTGGCGGTCCTGGGAAATTACACCAACCAGACTACGGCTCCAGGCAGCTGTTCCACCAGTCTTGGCCATAAACCGACCCTCCCAGAAGTTACAGGACAGGACTCTGTATAGGAAATGTGCCTCTCACTTACCAGGCACTCTGCAATGTCACTAAGAGAGCCCCCACTGGAAAATATTATTTGGTCGCCCCGCCTGGGACTTATTGGGCCTATAATACTGGTTTAACCTCGTGTATTTCGGCCATAGTCCTAAATCAGACTTCTGATTATTGTGTATTGACAGAGATCTGGCCCAAAATTATCTACCACAAGCCTGAGTATGTATACTCCTATTTTGAGGGACAGGCTCAATTTAGGCGGGAACCTCTAACTCTCACTCTGACTTTACCAATTGGAGGAATCACCTTGGGAGGAATGGCTGCAAGTATAGGGACAGGAATTACCACCCTTATAGAAACAGGCCATTTCCAACAGCTACAAGCAGCTATGAATGCAGATTTAAAGGCCATTGAAGAATCTATAAGTGCATTAGAAAAGTCCTTGACATCTCTGTCGGAGGTGGTCCTCCAAAACAGAAGGGGGCTAGATATGTTGTTTCTCCGCGAAGGGGGACTATGTGACACCCTAAAAGAAGAATGTTGTTTCTATGCAGACCATACAGGGATAGTGAAAGACAATATGGCTAAGCTTCGAGAACGCTTGGCCCAGAGACAAAAGCTGTTTGAGTCCCAACATGGGTTGTTTGAGGGGTGGTTTAATCGATCCCCTTGGTTTGCTACTCTACTATCAACCTTGATGGGACCTCTAATTATTCTTCTCTTAATCCTCCTTCTGGGCCCCTGTATCTTAAATAGATTGATACAATTTATAAAGGATAGACTCTCAGTCATTCAAACCTTCGTGCTGACACAGCAATATCAGATGGTGAAACAACAAGAAACAGAGATACCTTAACCAGGTTGAGTGAAAGAGTCCACTCAATGATAAAAGAAAATGGGGGAATGATAGACCCCCTTCCAGAAAGAGAATTGTACAAGCCTAAGGCCCACAAATATGAAAGTAAAATTAAGTTTTTAGATACACAGACTTAGAACTAAAATAAGCCTGGGAAAGTCCCAAGATGTCCAGGCTTTGTGGGACAAGCTGACCCATCATTTCTGGGAAAGTCCAGAGATGTCCAGGCTTTGTGGGACAAGCTGACCCAGCATTTAGACAAAACAGACCATAAAAAGAAAATAGAATGTAACAGCCAGCTTAAATTATTGGTATTGCTTCATGGGCCACCTGGTAAGAGAAAAACAAGCCCCGGATGTCCCGGACACCCTGACCAGCATGAACTCTTTTGCCAACTCATTGTTATGATTATAGCCAAATTAGGTAACATACACTTATGCCTTATTCAATCCACCAATCAAATATCTGTAACTATGCATTTGCTTCTGTAAGCTTGCTTCTGCTCTTCAAAATCCTATAAATACCCGTCCCTAGTTGTGCTAGGCGCGTCAGTCTTCCAAATTGACTGAGACGCCCACAGATACCTGTGTATCCTAATCAATAAACCCTCTTGCAGATTGCAGCCTGTGGACTCGGACTGGTCATTCCCTCCCTCCTGGAGGGAAGATTCTCTCCGAGGGTCTTTCAATATGAGCTGTTACCCATGTTGGGGAAGGATTTGGTGATGCATTGTTTTTACATAATTGCTCCTAAGTAACCCTTCATCCATACTCTAGTAAGTAACTACAATAAAATTTATTGATTCACAAAGATAGGCTTATGTGGTATCCTTACTGTGGATGGTAACTAACCTCCTCTCTAATGGAACACTAATGGTAATTTGTTAGTTTAAAGCTGCATAAGGAAAGGTTATATTGAAAGGAACATTGAATATATTGGTTTACTCAAAATGACATCAAACCAATATCTATATAATTGACTCTTTATATGTTTAAAAAGATTAGGCATTTGATCACCCCTTCCCAAGAATACTATCAAATAAAAATCCAATAGGATTGCCATCCCATGATCAATATCTGCCTCATAATTTCCCGGCCACAAAAGAAGCTTACATGGATTTCCTAGAAAAATGGGCAGAAATTTCTAAAACTGTGATTCAAATTAAAGCTTATCTTCTGTAGTAATTTTCTGAGATATTCTGTAATATCAAGTTAAAACGATAAATTTTACAAATCTTAACAGATATAAGAGCACTGGTTCTATCAATAATTTGTTATAATAAAACCACATGGAAAGATTATATTAAAATGAACATCGACTATCTGATAGGAAGTTTGTATTAATTTATACACAATTATAATGACTTAGTTTGTATATGATTGACTTGTTATGGATTTAGAAAGATTACAGGAAGAGATAAAATGTAGAGGATTTTCAGGGATGACTATTTCTTTTATCTATTCAATATTGCCAACCATCTGACATGGAGAGTCTTCCAGAGTACAAAGATATTCTTGATGACATGAGGGTTTTATTTTTGTGTTGCATATAAACTAAATAAAAAGAATAGTAGTTATGGTGTCAGAAGGAAAATGAGGGAAGATAATTTGGGGGGAGTTAATTTTAATAAAACTTGATTTAAGTTTATTATTATTTATAATTATCATATAATATGTGAACCTATTGTTTCCCTTCTCTTTATTGCCTAGATCCTTTTTACTTCATTACTCAGTCAATTTCATATTTCCCCATCAAAAATATCAAAAAATTAAAATTAAAACAAGTAAAATGCCAGCAAGACAAAACTATTGAACTAAATCAAAACAAAACAAAAACACCCAAAACCCATGAAGTCTATTTTGTGTTGACCAACTACTTCTAATCTTGCCCTGTAGTGTGATTAATACACACAGTGTGACTTTATTGAATAAAACAAATTCTGTATAGATCCCTGAGCCTTGAGTGGAAGATTGTAAATGTTACTTTTACTCACTATATATCTTCTCTGAGGCTTACTGTTGAATAAGCTCACTCTTTCTAGTTCTTTCTGAACTGTATCAAGCAGGCTGGTTCAACTTAGCTCTTCTGGCTCAAAATTCTTCTTTAAGCTGATTGATTCAATCTGGCTTCTCTTGGCTTCCCAATTGAATTGTTTGGCCTGGCATCAAACTAACTCACAATTTGTTCTAATCTTATTTGGCTTCTTCTTATTTTCTGTCTAGCTATGTTTTTACCAGTGTCCCTATAAATCTATCCAAGTGAACCTGACTTCTATTTCTGTACTGCTGTCAAGTTGCCTCTCTTTCCTGTCCCCATGAGAGTTGGATGTATCCTATCTCTGAATTATTCTGTCAAATATTTCTCTGTTGAATCACCTTGTCTGCCCTTCAGTCACTTTCAAACATGGCTGTTCCCTTCTACAAACTGATTTTACATATGTTACCTTTAATGTGTATAAATAAAGGTGTGTACTAAGTATATGTCAGTATTCCAGCTAAAAAATAGAATTAGTTCAGTCAGCCCCTTTCCTGTTCAAGGTCCCAGATAAAAAATATCTTTTACAATGTTTAGGAATGGGCCTTTGAATTCCCATTATATTCATATTTCAAGCTCATTCACGTTGTTGACAGAATTCTATTTGTTATAATTATATAACTCAGTCACTACACTCTGCTGGTTGTCAGCCAAAAAGCACTCAGATTTTTAGGGAGCCCAATCATCTTATTTAGTTGGCCAGATAAGCAGTTCACAATGCATCCATTTGATTTCTTGCAGAACAAGAATCAGTTTGATTCCTAACACCCTTCCAGTAAACTCTAATATACTCATATATAATACAATTTATTCAAATGAATGTTTTTCTCTGTTACTAGAAGAACTAAGATTCTATATGCCTTATTCTTGTAGAAGTAATACTTGGTCCGATTCCCGTGGTGATATGATTTCCATGAGTCTCATAGACTCAGAGTAATAATTATTTGATCTTAATAAGCTTTATCATAATTGACATATTCATCTGTGACAGATTTAACTTCGGTACTCTTCGGTTCTCTTTCTTTGTTGGGTCTTTGTGTGGTTTAGGTATAAGAGTAATTGTGGCTTCGTAGAAGGTATTCGGTAGTGCTCCATCTGTTTCAATTTTGTGGAATAGTTTGGATAATATTGGTATGAGGTCTTCTATGAAGTTTTGATAGAATTCTGCACTAAACCCGTCTGGACCTGGGCTCTTTTTGGTTGGGAGACCTTTAATGACTGCTTCTATTTCCTTAGGAGTTATGGGGTTGTTTAACTGGTTTATCTGTTCCTAATTTAACTTCGATACCTGGTATCTGTCTAGGAAATTGTCCATTTCCTGAAGATTTTCAAGTTTTGTTGAATATAGGTTTTTATAGTAAGATCTGATGATTTTTGAATTTCCTCTGAATCTGTAGTTATGTCTCCCTTTTCATTTCTGATTTTGTTAATTTGGACGCACTCTCTGTGTCCTATCGTTAGTCTGGCTAAGGGTTTATCTATCTTGTTGATTTACTCAAAGAACCAACTTTTGGTTCTGTTGATTCTTTCTATGGTCCTTTTTGTTTCTACTTGGTTGATTTCAGCTCTGAGTTTGATTATTTCCTGCCTTCTACTCCTCCTGGGTTTATTTGCTTCTTTTTGTTCTAGAGCTTTTAGGTGTGCTGTCAAGCTGCTGACATATGCTCTTTCCTGTTTCTTTCTGCAGGCACTCAGCGCTGTGAGTTTTCCTCTTAGCACAGCTTTCATTGTGTCCTATAAGTTTGGGTATGTTGTACCTTCATTTTCATTAAATTCTAAAAAGTTTTTAATTTCTTTCTTTATTTCTTCCTTGACCAGGTTATCATTGAGTAGAGCATTGTTCAATTTCCACGTATATGTGGGCATTCTTCCCTTATTGTTATTGAAGACCAGTTTTAGGCCGTGGTGGTCCGTTAGCACGCATGGGATTATTTCTATCTTTCTGTACCTGTTGAGGCCCGTTTTTTGACCAATTATATGGTCAATTTTGGAGAAAGTTCCATGAGGAGCTGAGAAGAAGGTATATCCTTTTGCTTTAGGATAGAATGTTCTATAAATATCCGTTAAGTCCATTTGGCTCATGACTTCTCTTTGTCTGTCTACATCCCTGTTTAATTTCTGTTTCCATGATCTGTCCATTGATGAGAGTGGGGTGTTGAAATCTCCCACTATTATTGTGTGAGGTGCAATGTGTGTTTTGAGCTTTAGTAAGGTTTCTTTTACGTATGTAGGTGCCCTTGTATTTGGGGCATAGATAATTAGGATTGAGAGTTCATCTTGGTGGATTTTTCCTTTGATGAATATGAAGTGTCCTTCCTTATCTTTTTTGATGACTTTTAGTTGAAAATTGATTTTATTTGGTATTAGAATGGCTACTCCCGCTTGCTTCTTCTGACCATTTGCTTGGAAAGTTGTTTTCCAGCCTTTCACTCTGAGGTAGTGTCTGTCTTTGTCTCTGAGGTGTGTTTCCTGTAGGCAACAGAATGCAGGGTCCTCGTTGCATATCCAGTTTGTTAATCTATGTCTTTTTATTGGGGAGTTGAGGCCTTTGATGTTGAGAGATATTAAGGAATAGTGATTATTGCTTCCTGTTATATTCATATTTGGATGTGAGGTTATGTTTGTGTGCTTTTCTTCTCTTTGTTTTGTTGCCAAGACGATTAGTTTCTTGCTTCTTCTAGGGAATAGCTTGCCTCCTTATGTTGGGCTTTACCCTTTATTATCCTTTGTAGTGCTGGATTTGTAGAAAGATATTGTGTAAATTTGGTTTTGTCATGGAATATCTTGGTTTCTCCATCTATGTTAATTGAGAGTTTTGCAGGATACAGTAACCTGGGCTGGCATTTGTGTTCTCTTAGTGTCTGTATGACATCTGTCCATGATCTTCTGGCCTTCATAGTTTCTGGCGAGAAGTCTGGTGTGATTCTGATAGGTCTGCCTTTATATGTTACTTGACCTTTTTCCCTTACTGCTTTTAATATTCTTTCTTTATTTTGTGCGTTTGGTGTTTTGACATATTCATAGTCTTACAATATAAAGAAGAAAAAAGTCCACAGATGACAGGATGTATTTGGTGGTCAGGAAACCATAATCAGCATCATAATTACTACCTTAATATGTATGTATAATAACAATGACAACATTTCTAGCTCTCAAAATTTTCTTTCTACCCTCTTGACCACTGATGGAGATGTATAGTAAATAAATGCAATGTAATAAGAAAATAAGCTTGAAAATTTGTGGTACTATGAAAATTTTACTATTCCAATAAATAAAGATATAATAGTCAATTATTCA
The DNA here is from genome assembly GCF_021556685.1 of Rattus norvegicus. NCBI lineage: Eukaryota > Metazoa > Chordata > Mammalia > Rodentia > Muridae > Rattus > Rattus norvegicus. Next base: position 152,923,266 of record NC_141554.1, on the reverse strand, counting down.
TCAGGATATATCACTGGATATAAAGGAGAAATACAGTGATAAAGTATAATGACACTGTCATATATTCAAAATTTGTGCAAATAGAACACTAAGATAACTTTTACAAAGAATAAATCATGAGTAAAAATGACTTTGTATGACAGGAAGGACATTGGAATCATAAGTGCAATCACTGTTGATGCAGTAGAAAGATATCCCATGACAAAATCAGTTGATAAACAACATCCGCAAAAAAATTAACTAAAAAAAAATCAGTAACCTTCCTTTATACAAAGGAAAAATGGACTTATAAAGAAGTTAGGAACACAATACACTTTACAATAGTCACAGTAATATAAAATACCTTGGTGTAACTCTAACCAAGGAAGTGAAAAATCTATATGACAAGAATTTCAAGTCTCTGAAGAAAGAAATCAAAGATCTCAGAAGATGGAAAGATCTCCTATGTTCATGGATTGGTAGGATTAATATAGTAAAAATGTCCAGTTTAACAAAAGCAATCTACAGATTCAATGCAATACCCCTCATAATTCCAACGAAATCCTGTGACAGGCCCAAAATGGGATCCAGCTCAAGGGGAGGCTCCAAGGCCTGACACTATTACTAATACTATGGTGTGTTTACAGACAGGAGCATGGCATGGCTGCCCTCTGAGTGGCCCAACAATCAGCCTAAAAAGTCAGATGCAAGTACTTACACACAACCAATGGACAGAAGCCAGGGACCCTGGTGGTTGAATTAGGGAAAGGCTAAAGAAGTTGAGGAGAAGGACAAGTCCACAGGAAAACCAGTAGTCTCAACTAACACAGACACCTGAGATCTCTCAGATACTGAGTCACCAAGCAGTCAGCATATACTAGCTGATATGAAGCCCGTGACACATACAGCATGGGACTGCCTGGCCTGTCCTCAGTGAGAGAAGATGAACCTAAATCTCCAGAGACTTAATGCCAAAGGGAGTTGGGAGGTGGGTGAGGAAGGTGTGGGAGTGTGGGGACATCCTCTTGAAGATGGGGAGGAGGTATGGGATGGGGAACAGGCAGGGGACAGACCAGGAGGAGGGTAAGCAGTAGACTTTAAAAAATGATTAAAAATAATAGAAAATTCCAAGTCAATTCTTCACAGACATGGACAGAGCAATTCTCAAATTCAAATGTAATTAGAAAAAGCCCTGGATAGCAAAAACAATTTTTAACAACAAAAGAACTGAGAGAATCACCGACCTTGACCTCAAGCTGTACTACAGAGCAATAGTGATAAAATCTGCATTGCATTGATACAGAGACAGACAGTTCAATCAAGGGAATAGAATTGAAGGCCCAGAAATAAATCCCCACACTTAAGGACACTAGACATGTAACAAAGAAACCAAAACCATACAATGAAAAAAAAAAAAAAAGAAAACATCTTCAACACGTGGAGCTTGTATAACTAGCAGTCTGCATGTAGAAGAATGTGAATTGATCCATATTTATCTATTTGTATAATGCTCAAGCCCAAGTAGATCAATAACTTACATATAAAACCAGATAAACTGAATCTAATAGAGGAGAAAGTACGAGCAGATCATAAAATTTAAACATCATCTTTCTATTAATCAAGCCCTACAGTGGATACTAGAAGGAAAACTACAAAACAAGGGAGCTAACCACACCCAGGAAAACACAATAAATTAATAAATTAGTCATTTTTCCACATTCTTCAACAATAAAAGAACATATAAAGACAATCACTTTGGTTAGATGACTTCTTCTGGAAACTATTTACTGTGTTTGATTAGTTTATATTTACTGGAAAGTTGAAAGCATTATTGTGGAAAACTTCATCATCACTTAGTGATCATGTTGTATAATAAAACAAAAATTGAACTAAAAATAGAACAATCAGTATCTTATACATTGTCTACTATTGATTTATTGAGGACTGTTGTTATTATATAGAAGGAAAACAGTGCTGGCAAACTAATACCAATTTTCTTAAGATATAATTAATAATTTATGCATTTGTTTCTAGATTTAGTAGGCTGTTATTTTCATTATTCTCTTCAAGAAAGACCACTAAACCATCTAGTCTGGCCATTTCTATGCTAAATATTTCATAAAGTGGCAACTGATCCAATTATTTTCCTCTTCCCTCATTTCACCGTGACACTATTATTCAGCAAAATTTCATTGTCATTGTGAGGTTCTTTTGTTCTCACTTGAATGAAAAATAATTTGCAATTAATTTGACAGTTACAAATGAACATGTTCTCTTCTGTTTTGTCTGAGAGGCCTGCATAAATACCGCTATGAATTTCCTTCTCTGAAGAAAAATGAAGCATAATTTTTTAAATTAATGTGCCAAGAAGAACTGAAAATTTACTAGTACATTGTATACACTGCAGTAAGATAAAACTTCTAAGTGTGCAGTGTGCCTTTTTCCTTTATAACAAGTATGAAATAAGGTCATTTAAACATATTTTAGTGGATATTCATGAGATGGTATATAATATCAATTGTTTGAAAGGTAGCATGCATTTTACTTATTGTTATATCCAGTATATATACATATACAACATCTTAAATATGTTCTTCTGAAACTTCCAGAGATTTGGCTGTTTCTAAACAAAGTTTCTAAAAATGTATATTGTAAATATGGCTTTTAAGTTGTCTTACCATGACATAATATCTACTCAGTCTTGCATCATCTTTGGTTATAAAAGATTAAACATGAGCTTAACCAATAAGAAGTCTTTTCAGCTCTACTATTTTATATTTTGTAGAAGGGAGAAATTAATCCATATTCATTTTATAGCTAGGAATCTGAGAGCCACAGAGTAGACCTGTTTAACATCTACAGTCATATCCAAGTCATTTAGTAATTATTGTCAAGTGTTCTATGTACTGGTTCACTCAATGTATTTCAATACATGGGATGGAAATGTAGCTCCTTGCAAGCAAAGCTTGCTCAAGTGTTCTCAAGAATCTGAATCCTACCTTATTATTTCAAAATAAATAATCATTCTATATTTTTTACCAATGAAAAAAAGTAAATAGATTGGCAATCATTATTTCTTTACTAATTTAATTCTTATAGGGGATTATTGGAATCTATGTTTTTGTTACTGAACCATTGAATTTCTGTTAGTTGAGGTTGATAAAACATGCTCAAGTTCTTGTTTAAACAGTCATATTGTTGCAGCAATATGTATAGTTTATTTATAATTTCTAGGAGACACAATCTCAGAACACAATTCCTGATCTTATAGCTCTTACAGTTTTCCCAATGTCAATTCTGTGATGTTCTTTGAACCTTAAGTTCAAGCACTACATTGGTCTAAGCTCTTCTGGATTCCTAATTCTCTGCTTTATGACCTGTATCCTTCTATTATATTCCCTAGACCACATTCTATGATCCCTTTTTTCTTTCCTATTTTCTAGGGTTACTCAAAGATCTGAAGATTTTAAAATAGAAAATACAGATGAGAGAAGATGTGGAGCTGTTTTTCTGTTTGGGTTATATCAATCAGTGTAAAATTTTCTTGTTTTATCAGTTTACCTGTTAATTTCATAATTCTGCTTTTCTTCTCATATTAACAGTGTTTCTGTGTGTGTGCACACTATGTTTATTATTACTCATCCATCAGTTGGGGAAGATTTAATTTGTCTACATTTAGCAGATATTATGAATATAGATACATTGAACATTGTTAAGCAACTATCTGTGAAGTAAAATTTTGAGTCCTTTGGGCATGCATCAAGGAATGATATAACTATATTAATGGGGGATTTATTTTTATATTCTTCACAGTTATCCACACTAATATTTAGAGTGATTGTCCCAGCTTAAATATCTATCAACAGTAGATGAGTTTTTCTCTTTTCCCCATCTCTTCCCTAGTATTTGCTGTTAGTTGACATTCTGACAAGAATGGGGCGGAATCTCAAAATTGGGAAATTCTACAGTTTCCTACTCCTAGACAAATAACTACAGATAACTAATGGCTGGAGAGAGAGAGGGAGAGAGAGAGAGAGAGAGAGAGAGAGAGAGAGAGAGAGAGAGAGAGAGAGAGAGAATGAATTTTGGGCCAAAAATTTTGGAGGTGACCCCATCCCTCTATTGGAGACCTTGTCTATTTACTGGAGGTGATCTCTTCAGGATCAATCTACTCACTGTTGGGAATTTTGGCTAAGGTCACCCCCACTGAGTCCTGAAAGACTCTCACATCCCAGGTCTCTGGAACTTTCTAGAGGCTCTACCCTAATTCCAACATCACACACTGCATATTTCTATTCATTCACCTGTCCGTCTGGGCTTCACTCCTGTCCCCATATACCTAGTATTGCCCCCTGCCCCCCTACCCTTTCTCATGCAGGTCTTCCCTACCTCTGCCTCCAGTGATTGTTTTGTACCCCCTTCTAAATGGGATTCAAACATCCTCACTTGCGCCTTCCTTTCTTCTAAACATCTTAAGATCTGTGGGTTGCATCGTGAATATTCTGTACTTTTGGCTAATGTTCACTTATCAGTGAATATATACCTCCCATGCATTTCCTTTTGGATCTAGGTTACCTCACTCAATTCTTTAACTACATATACATGATATTTTCTTTAATGCATATCTTTTCAGAAGAAGATACTGATTATCACCTCATTCCAATTGTACAGATGTACCTTTGTCTAATCAATGATATTCAAAGATCATATAAAGATTGTTGACTGTGTGTAATATCCTCTTATAAAGATGGATTAATTAATTATAACTTTCTGAGTAGTTTTGAAGTTTTAAAATTTTGAGTAAAGTGATTAGAAATATTTTTGAGAAAAAAAACAGGGATAATATGTTTTAGAGAAAATACTTACCTTTCAATTGAGTTTTTGTATACTTAGTCTTCTACCAAATCAGTGAAACTTATTCTTGTTTAAATTCATTTTAGTTTCCTTAGCATTCATGTAAAAATAGGCTTGTCTTTAATTTTTGTATTGCTTTTAGATTGTAATTTGCAGCTTTTCCTCTCCCTTGAACTTATTATGATATTCCTATCTCTGTATATTTTTATCCTTTAATTAAAAATACATCTTAAGTGTCATGTATTTCTAAATGTCACACAAAGTTATTTCATATGAAGTTTTTGAAGAGACAAAAACATTTACTGTTTGGAACTTTTCAACCATCTTAATGATTTGTACTTTTTTCTTGCTTTTCTGTTTAACGTTGCCAAAAAATCTCATTGTCCATTATGAAAGAGCAAAGTTCCCCTCTGAGGATCACATTCCATGGGCTTCTTACCTTAGTACCAGAATATTATCTTCGCAGATTTCAAACACAAATGAACACAATTGTTATATAGATGCATCAGAAAGTGAATTAAAATTTAACTTTTCTTTAAATGTTTGAGTCTTGATTATGCATCATCTGATTTTAGGAATATAAAACTTTGGTATTAAGTATGAATTGATACTGCCTTTATTGTTAAAGTACACTACCCTCTAAATACACTCATATAGGGAGATAAGTCAATAACAGAAATGGGTTGTGAAAGATGACTAAAACTTGAAAAAAGAAGATAAATCATAACTATTATATAAATCAAAATATTCTCAAAAGTTTTTCTATTTCATACAAACGTAATTAAAAACCACATTAATCTACTCATGATACTTTGAGGAAATTTGACTTCTAATTCTGTCATTGAGAATATAAACCTCAAAACTCTTTGAATTTTGTTAAACATTCTAAGAGATTAAGTAATCATGGAAAAGATTAAGTAGAAAATTATCTCGTCCAAATCATGAATGCAGTAACAGAAAACTTATCATAATTTTAGGAGTGGTTCTGATATGTAAGAAAACTTTTATTCACAGATAATGAAGTAACATATACAGAATTCCTAATGATGTCTACTAAGTATCATAACACCAACAATAATGCCCCACAATTTTTTTTTAGTGTTGTTTTATTTTGTCTTCAAGAAAAGTATAATGTAATTGAGGAGAGAGAATATTGACAACTGAGACACATTGCAGGTTCAAGGAAAGAACATTAAATAAGTGGAAATACATGTTTCTTATTATGGTCAGAATCTTAGTTAAGGAATGAGCATTGAGATGTAAGAAGAGATACAACTTATAAGTATTTATATGCCTATATTTTAATCAGCAAGAGCAATAGGTTGTAATGTATAAGAAAGATATTAGTAGTTAGGGAATGGATAGAAAAATGGGAAAAATGAAACCAATAGTTTTTATTATGAAGATGCTGTAATTTGGGTGTACTTGAAGAGTAGAAGTAGAAGACAAAAGAGATGTAATTGAAATGTAATCTACACTGTAACTCAAAGGATGGAATACCAAGGTTTTTATTCCTTGAACCCAGTCAATCTGGATATTATTGGTCAGAATAGAGGGGTCAAGTTCTTAATCTCTGCATACCCAACCATTTCTTTTGTGTCTAGCTTTCTAGTTGGGAGGACATAAGTAAATCCCTTAAAAAATTACAGGAAAACACAGGTAAAAAATTGAGGCTCTTAAAAAGAAAATACAAAATTCCCTTAAAGAATTACAGAAAAACACAACCAAACAGGTGAAGAAAATGAACAAAACCATCCAAGATTTAAAAATAAAAAGAGCAACAACAAAGAAATCAAAAGGGGAGACAACCCTGGAGAAAACCTAGGAAACCTAGGAAAGAGATCAGGAGTCACAGTTGTAAGCATCACCAACAGAATACAAGAATTGGAAGTGAGAATCTTAGGAACAGAAGATACCACAGAAAACATTAACATAGTAGTCAACGAAAATGCAAAATGCAAAAAAAATTTCCTAACCCAAAACACCCAGGAAATTGAGGACACAATGAGAAGACCAAACCTAAGGATAGTAGATATGGAAGAGAGCAAAGTCTCCCAACTTAAAGGGCAAATAAATATCTTGAACAAATTTATATAAGAAAACTTACCTAACCTAAAGAAAGAGATGCCCATAAATATATAAGAAGCCTACAGAATGCCATATAGATTGGACCAGAAAAGAAAGTCCTCCTGTCAGACAATAGTCAAAATGCAAAATGCAGAAACCAAAGAAAGAATATTAAAAGCAGTATTGGGAAAAGTTCTAGTAACATATAAAGACAGACCTATCAGAATTACACAAGACATCTCAATGGAGTCTATGAAAGCTATACGATCCTGGGTAGAACTCAAACAGAACCTAAGAGAACACAAATGCCAGTCCAGGCTACTATACCCAGCAAAACTCTCAATTAACATAGGTGGAGAAACCAATATATTCCATGACAAATCCAAATTTCAGCAATATCTCTCTAAAATCCTGCTACACAAAGGATAATAGACGGAAAACTCCAATAGAAGAGGTGAAACTATAATGTAAAAAAAGCAAGAAAGTTATATTCTTTCAAGAAACCCAAAAGAAGAGAGCCTCACAAACATAAACCCACCTTTAATAACAACAAAAATAACAGGAATCAGCAATCACTATTTCTTAATTTGTCTTAACATCAGTGGACTTAATTATTCAATAAAAAGACATAGGGTAACTGAGTGGATAGGTAGACAGAAGCCACCATTTTGCTGCATTAAGGAACAATATCTCAGTGTCAAAGACATACAAATACTACCTCAGAGTAAAAGGATGGAAAACAATTTTCCAAGCAAATGGTCCCAAGAAACAAGTTGGATTATCCATTCTAATAGCAAATAAAATCGATTTTCACCAAAAATTGTCAAAAAAGGACAGTATATATATTCATCAAAGGAAGATCTACCCAGATGTTCTCTCAATTCTGAACATCTATGTTTCAAATGCAAGGGGATCCATATTCATAGAAAATTTACCAAAGCTCAAAGCATACAATGTACCACAAACAATAATAGTGGGAGACTTTAAGATCCTACTTTCATCAATGGATAAATCATGCAAGCAGAAACTAAACAGAGACGTAGAGAAACTAACAGAAGTAATAAAACAAATTAATTTAATGGATATCTATAGAACACTTCATCCTAAAACAAAACCAAATAACTTATTCTCAGCACCTCATAGTACATTCTCCAAAGTATAATCGGTCACAAAGCAGGCCTCAGCAGATACAAGAAGATTGAAATAATCCCATGCATCCTGTCAGATCCACACAGATGCAAGGCTGATCTTCAATAACAACAAAAACAGCATGAAGTCCATATACACAGGGAAGCTGAACAAAGCCCTACACAATGATAACTTGGTCAAGGAAGAAATAAAGTAAGAATTAGAGGCTTTTTAGAATTTCATGAAAATGAAGGCACAAATACCCAAAATTATGACTCATAGCTCTGAGTGCCTCCAAAAACAAACTGGAGAGAGCATACACTAACAGCTTGAAAGCACACCTGAAAGCTCTAAAACAAAAAGAAGCAAATACACCCAAGAGGACTAGAGGGCAAGAAATGATCAAATTCGGAGCTAAAATCAACCAACTGGAAAGAAAAAAAAAAGAACCATACAAAGAATTAACAAAACAAGGAGCTAGTTCTTTGAGAAAATCAACAAGATGAATAAACCTTTAGCACAGAGACAGTATCCAAATTAAAAACATCAGAAATGAAAAGGGAGACATAACCACAGAAACTGCAGAAATCCAAAAAAAATTACCAAATCCTACTACAAAAGCCTACATTCAACAAAACTGGAAAATCTGGAAGGAGAGGACAATTTTCTAGGCAGATATCAAGTACTAAAATTAAATCAGGATTAGATAAACCATCTAAACAGTCCTAAAGCCCTGAGGAAATGGAAGCAGTCTTAAAGTTCTCCCAAACAAACAAACAAAATTTTCAGGACTAGATGTCTTAGTGCAGAATTCTATGAAACTTTCAAAGAAGACCTAATGCTAAGACTCTTCAAACTATTCTGCAAGATAGAAACAGAAGGAACACTATCGAATTCATTCTTTGAAGCCATAATCACATTTATACTTATACCACAAAAAGACTCTACAAAGAAAGAGAATGTCAGAACTATTTTCTTCATGAATATCAATGCAAAAATACTCAGTAAAATTCTTGCACACTGAATCCAAGATCACATCAAAATGCTGATTCACCAGGATCAAGTAGGCTTCATCCCAGGAATGCCATGATGGTTCAATGTATGGACATCCATCTATGCAATCCACTATATAAACAAATTCAAAAATAACATGGTCATCTTACTAGATCTTGAGAAAACATTTCACAAAATTCAATACCTCTTCATGGTAAAAGTCTTGGAAAGATCAGGAATTCAAGGACTATACTTAACATAGTAAAAAGCAATATACAGCACACCAGTAGGTAACATTAAACTAAACGGAGAGAAACTTGAAGCAATCTCACTAAGATCAGCAACTAGACAAGGCTGCCCACTCTCTACCTACCTATTGAACTTAGTAGTTTAAATCCTAGCCAGAGCAATTAGACAACAAAAAGATGCCAAAAACAGACAAATTGGAAAGGGAGAAGTCAAAATTTCACAATTTGCAGAGGGTAGTGTACTTAAGTGACCCCAAAAGTTTAGATGGAGAACCCCTAATACTGTTAAACAGCTTCAGCCAAGTATCTTGATATAAAATTAACTAAAAAACAAAGTAGCCTTCCTTTGCTCAAAGGATAAAAAGACTGAGAAAGAAAGTAGTGAAATGTGAAATGACATCCTTCAAAATAGTCACAAATAATATAAAAAACCTTGGTGTGACTCCAACCAAAAAAATGAAAGATCGGTATGATAAGAACGTCAAGTCTCTGAAGAAAGAAATTGAAGATCTTAGAAGATGGAAAAATCTTCCATGCTCATTGGTTGATAGAATTAATATAGTTAAACGGCCATCTTGCTGAAAACAATCTATAGATTCAATGCATCCCCAACAAAATTCCAACTCAATACTTCATAGAGTTAGAAAGAGCAATTTGAAAATCCATGTGGAATAACAAAAATCCAAGTATAGCTAAAGCTATCCTTAACGATAAAAGAACTTCTGGGGGAATCACCATCCCTGACCTCAAGCTGTATTACAGAGCAATAGTCATAAAAACTGCATGATATTGGTACAGAGACAGATAGACCAGTGGAATAGAATTGAAGACCCAGAAATGAACCCACACACCTGTGGTCACTTGATTTTTGACAAAGGAGCTAAAAATTATCCATTAGATAAAAGGCAGCAATTTCAAACCTTGGTGGCAGTTGAACTGGAGGTCAGCATGTATAATAATGCAACTTGATACATTCTTGTCTTCTTGTACAAATCACACAGCCAAGTGGATCATGGACCTTTAGATAAAACCAGATACACAGAAACTAATAGAAGAGAAAGTGAGGAAGAGCCTTAAGCACATGGGCACTTCGGAAAATTTCCTGAACCAATGGTTTATGCTTTAAGATCAAGAGTCAACCAATGGCACCTCACAAAGTTGCAAAGCTTTTGTAAGCCAAAAAGACACTGTCAATAGGACAAAATGGCAACCAACAGATTCGAAAACAAATATTACTAACCCTACATCTGATAGAGGGCTAATATCTAATATATACAAAGAATGTAAGATATTAGATACCATAGAATCAAATAACCCTATTAAAAATGGGGTACAGAGCTAAACAAAGAATTCTCAGCTGAGGAATATCAAATGGCTGAGAGGCACCTACAGAAATGTTCAACATGTTTAGTCATCAGAGAAATGCAAATCAAAACAACCCTGAGATTTCACCTCACACCAGTCAGAATGGTTAAGATAAAAAGAAAAAACAAACAAACAAACAAAAAACCTCAGATGACAGCAGATGAGGGCAAGGATATGGGAAAAGAGGTAAACTCACTCTTCTGTTGCTGGTGGGATTGCAAGCTGGTACAACCACTCTGGAAATCAGTCTGATGGTTCCTCAGAAAATTGGACATAGTACTATCTGAGGACCCAGTTATACCACTCCTGGGCACATATACCCAAAAGATGCTCCAACGTACAGCAAAGACACGTGCTCCATTATGTTCACAGCAGCCTTATTTGTAAGCCAGAAGCTGGAAAGAACCCAGATGCCCTTATGCAGAAGAATGGATATAGAAAATGTGGTATATTTACACAATGCTGTACTACTCAATTATTAAAAACAATGGCTTCATGAAATTCTTAGGCACATGGGTGGAACTAGAAAATATCATCCTGAGTGAGGTAACCAAAGCACAAGACAAACAAACAAACAAGCAAACAACCACTCATGCTACGTACTCACTGATAAATGGATATTTGCCAAAAACCTCCAATTACCAAAGAAAAAAATCCAAAGACAACATGAAGCTTAAGAAGAATGACGAAGTGTGGATGCTTCAGTATTTCTTAGATCAGGGAACAAAAATATTCATAGAAGGAAATATGGAGACAAAGTTTGGAGCAGAGACTGAAGGAATGGCCATTCATAGCCTGCCCCACCTGGGGATCCACCCCATATACATAGTCACCAAATCCAGACAATATAGCTGATTCCAAGAAGTGAATGCTGACATGAACCTGCTATAGCTGTCTCCTGAGAGGCCTTTCCAGAGCATGACCAGTACAGAGGCAAATACTTGCAGACAACCAGTGAACTGAGAACAGGGTCCCAATTGGAGTTGTTGGAGAAAGTATTAAAAGAGCCAAAGGGGTTTGCAACCCCACAAGAACAATACCAACAAACCAGAGCTCCCAGGGACTAAACCACTAAACAAAGAGTATCCATGGACACACCCATGGTTCCAGCTGCATATGTAGCAGAGGAGAGCCTTGTTGGACAAGAAAGGGAGGTAAAGTCCTTGGTCCTGCCCAGGCTGGAGCCCCAGTGGTGGGAAATGTCAGGGCAGGGAGGCAGAAGGGTTGGGTGGTTGGGTGTTAGAACTGGGATAATATTTAAAATGTAAATAAAAAATCTAATAAAATAAAGAAATAAAAAAAGAAAGCATGAACAAAGAATTTGAGAAGGCAGAATCCTGAGAACCAAATAACCCTATTAAAAATGGATACAGAGCTATACAAAGAATTCTCAACTGAGGAATATCAAGTGGTTGAGAAGCATCTAAGGAAATGTTCAATAGCCTTAGTCACCAGGGAAATGCAAACCAAAACAACCCTGAGATTCCACCTCACAACAGGCAGAATGGCTAAGATAAAAAACTCCAGATGAATTTGCAAATTGTTCTGTCTAACTCTTTGAAGAATTGGATTGGTATTTTGATGGGGATTGCATTGAATCTGTAGATTGCTTTTGGTAAAATGGCCATTTTTACTTTACAATTTGCAAATTCATCTGGAATAACAAAAAACCCAGGATAGCTAAAGCTATCCTCAACAATAAAAGGACTTCAGGGGGAATCACTATCCCTGAACTCAAGCAGTATTACAGAGCAATAGTGATAAAAACTGCATGGTATTGGTACAGAGACAGACAGATAGACCAATGGAATAGAATTGAAGACCCAGAAATGAACCCACACACCTATGGTCACTTGATTTTTGACAAAGGAGCCAAAACCATCCAATGGAAAAAAGATAGCATTTTCAGCAAATGGTGCTGGTTCAACTGGAGGGCAACATGTAGAAGAATGCAGATCGATCCATGCTTATCACCCTGTACAAAGCTTAAGTCCAAGTGGATCAAGGACCTCCACATCAAACCAGACACACTCAAACTAATAGAAGAAAAACTAGGGAAGCATCTGGAACACATGGGCACTGGAAAAAATTTCCTGAACAAAACACCAATGGCTTATGCTCTAAGATCAAGAATCGACAAATGGGATCTCATAAAACTGCAAAGCTTCTGTAAGGCAAAGGACACTGTGGTTAGGACAAAACGACAACCAACAGATTGGGAAAAGATCTTTACCAATCCTACAACAGATAGAGGCCTTATATCCAAAATATACAAAGAACTCAAGAAGTTAGACCGCAGGGAAACAAATAACCCTATTAAAAAATGGGGTTCAGAGCTAAACAAAGAATTCACAGCTGAGGAATGCCGAATGGCTGAGAAACACCTAAAGAAATGTTCAACATCTTTAGTCATAAGGGAAATGCAAATCAAAACAACCCTGAGATTTCACCTCACACCAGTGCGATTGGCTAAGATCAAAAACTCAGGTGACAGCAGATGCTGGCGAGGATGTGGAGAAAGAGGAACACTCCTCCATTGTTGGTGGGATTGCAGACTGGTAAAACCATTCTGGAAATCAGTCTGGAGGTTCCTCAGAAAATTGGACATTGAACTGCCTGAGGATCCAGCTATACCTCTCTTGGGCATATACCCAAAAGATGCCTCAACATATAAAAGAGACACGTGCTCCACTATGTTCATCGCAGCCTTATTTATAATAGCCAGAAAATGGAAAGAACCCAGATGCCCTTCAACAGAGGAATGGATACAGAAAATGTGGTACATCTACACAATGGAATATTACTCAGCTATCAAAAACAACGAGTTTATGAAATTCGTAGGCAAATGGTTGGAACTGGAAAATATCATCCTGAGTGAGCTAACCCAATCACAGAAAGACATACATGGTATGCACTCACTGATAAGTGGCTATTAGCCCAAATGCTTGAATTACCCTAGATCCCTAGAACAAACGAAACTCAAGACGGATGATCAAAATGTGAATGCTTCACTCCTTCTTTAAATGAGGAAAAAGAATACCCTTGGCAGGGAAGGGAGAGGCAAAGATTAAAACAGAGACTGAACGAACACCCATTCAGAGCCTGCCCCACATGTGGCCCATACATATACAGCCACCCAATTAGACAAGATGGATGAAGCAAAGAAGTGCAGACCGGCAGGAGCCAGATGTAGATCGCTCCTGAGAGACACAGCCAGAATACAGCAAATATAGAGGCGAATGCCAGCAGCAAACCACTGAACTGAGAATAGGTCCCCTATTGAAGGAATCAGAGAAAGAACTGGAAGAGCTTGAAGGGACTCGAGACCCCAAAAGTACAACAATGCCAAGCAACCAGAGCTTCCAGGGACTAAGCCACTACCTAAAGACTATACATGGACTGACCCTGGACTCTGACCCCATAGGTAGCAATGAATATCCCAGTAAGAGCACCAGTGGAAGGGGAAGCCCTGGGTCCTGCTAAGACTGAACCCCCAGTGAACTAGTCTATGGGGGGAGGGCGGCAATGGGGGGAGGGTTGGGAGGGGAACACCCATAAGGAAGGGGAGGGGGGAGGGGGATGTTTGCCCGGAAACCGGGAAAGGGAATAACACTCGAAATGTATATAAGAAATACTCAAGTTAATAAAAAAAAAAATAATTGAAAAAAAAAAAAAGAAATACTCAAGTTAATAAAAAAAAAAAAAAAAAAAAAAAAAAAAAAAAAAAAAAAAAAAAAAAAAAAAAAAAGATAAAAAACTCAGGGGGTTGGGGATTTAGCTCAGTGGTGGAGTGCTTGCCTAGCAAGCGCAAGGCCCTGGGTTTGGTCCTCAGCTCCAGGAAAAAATAATCTTATGTGACAACAGATACTGGTGAAGATGTGGAGAAAGGGAAACAATTCCTCCATTGTTGGTGGGATTGCAAGCTGGTACAATCACTCTAGAAATCAGTCCGGTAGTTCTTCAGAAAATTAGGTATAGTGATAATTGAGGATCCAGCTATACCACTCCTGGGTATACACCCCAAACATGCCTCAACATATAACAAGAACACTATGTTCATAGCAGCCTTCTTTATAATATCCAGAAGCTGGAAAGAACCCAGATGTCTTTCAACAGAGGAATGGATACAGAAACTATGGTACATTTATCCAATGGAGTACTACTTAGGTATTAAAAACAATGAATTCATGAAATTCTTAGGTAAATGAATGGAACTAGAAAATATCATCCTGAATGAGGTAGCCCAATCATACACACACACACACACACACACACACACACACACACACACACACACACACACGGATAAATGTATATTAGCCAACAACCTTCAATCACCCAAGAAACAATTCACAGACCATATGAAGCTCAAGAAGGAAGTCCAAAATGTGGACCCTTCTGTCCTTAGAAGGAGGAATATAATATTCACATGAGGAAAAAGAGGGAGAAAGGGTGGAGCAGAGACTGAAGGAAAGACCATTCAGAGACTGCCCCACCTGGGATCCATCCCATATGCAACCACAAAACATAACTCACTATTGCTGATGCCAAGCAGAAAAAACAAATAAGCAAAATGAATAAAATAAAGTATAATAAAATAAAGACAGAAGGTAATACAAAAAGAAATGGCAAACTAGGTGGTAAGGGACATTGTGTAAAGTAAAATGAATGTAAAGAAGAATAAGAAGTACAGAATTTTTTTCTTATAAATGGAAAAAATAATTATGGCTGGTTTGCAGATTCAGTACATTATCATCAAGGTGGGAGTATGGCAGCATCTAGTAGGCATGGTACAGGAGGAGCTGAGAGTTCCACATCTTCATCTGAAGGCTGCTAGTGGAAGACTGGATTCCAGGCAGCTAGGATGAGAGATTTATAGCCAACCCCCACAGTGACACACCTACTCCAACAGGGCCGCACTTCCTAATAGTGCTACTCCCTGGACTGAGCACATATAAACTATCACATTCCACTACCTGGTCCCATAGTCTTGTTCAAACATGAGTCTATGGGGGTCATGCTTAAAAGTAGCATAGTGCAAGATACATTTAGTCTAACTTCAAGAGTCTCCATAATCCAAAGCTGTCTTCTTTATAATTTAGCAACAAGCAACTTGAAAATATTAATAAAAGAAAAAATATAACCTAGTAATAAATGCCATAAAGTTATGAAATAATTTATTAATCAGATTGTAAACAGTGCTAAAGAATATAAATAAGGCCATTGACTCACTAAGGTTTTGAGTTCAGTTGTTCATAAAGGAAAATCCAACCTTTGAACATTGTTTGAAAGAACTCCTTTTATGTTAAATGTATACTGGATGAGAACAATTATGATTGTAACAATCATGACCCAACTCAAGGCATTTGGGCTTCCTTGAGCATTTGGATTTACTCTGTAACTTTATATGCTTCTCATGTGATTTAATTTTCATGATCTAATTATGACTGCTTTAATTTCCATATAAAATAAGCATTATGAACAGAAACAAGGTGAAGAGATTTTTGTAAAGTTCTGTATTCTGACCTATATTTTGTTGACAAAAAGATAGCAGATAGTCATACATACTGTTATTTAATTTTTTGAATATTCATTCTTATATATGTTATGTAAATATTTTCTCCTGTTCTATAATTTCTTCAAGTTGTTAGCTCCATTTATTTGTTTCTTTACTTAGTGGGACTGTACATTAGTATAACCATTTATCTTATAAACTTTTCACCATATATTTAAAATTCAAGGGATACATAGTTGAACACTGAGATTTTTAAAATACTTACCTGACAACTAATGAGTGCTAGTTTACTATTTTTATTATGCGTGAAGCATTTCTAAATGAAAAATATGAGGGATGTGTGAAACTATTTTTAATAAAATCAGATACTTTATTTTACAAAATACTTTTGGTGCAGTTTAATATTTATTAATTTAGAGATTTTCATTGTTCATGTACCAAAGATTAAAGCAACCCAAATTTCCTCAAATGATTTGGATGCTGAAGCAATGTGTGGTTTTAAGTGTGCAAAAATTTAAAACTCATTTGACTGTGTAGGAGACAAAGGGTCATACACCTTGACAATCTCAGCAGTTTGGGGAGAAAATCGCAGTTTAATTTTTAAAAGGCAAGCAAAACAGATGTACTACATCTGCACTGTTCCCATTTGAGTTTCAGGCTATGAATCAGCAGGAAAGAATGCTACCCACGCTGCTTCGATGTCTATGTCTAATTGTGGGAAAATTCCTCATAATTTATGTCTTATGCATACACACAAGAGCATACCATTTTTTCCTCAATAAGACCTGTATGAGCACTAATGCAGTACGTGTTTCCTTTTAACTGTTTAATGTCAATTTTAATCTAATGGTTCTGGAAGTCATATTTTTATATTCTGTGCTAAAGAAGGAAGGCAATTCAGAGTAAACCAAATGTTGATTTCCCCTTTGTGATCACATATTTACCACCAAGAAAAGTGCTGATCCTGTGTATATTTGTAGATTATGAAGAAGGAATGAGTTGATACCAGATTAATTTTGAAGAATAGCAATTCCCCATTGACAAAACTCTGTTCATTTGGTACAAAAAATTTAATGCATGTTGTTTTTGGTTTTTAATTATTATTGGTTATTTTATTTATTTACATTTATCTTTCCTGAAAATTTGGGTTATTTTATTTATCTTTCAAATGTTATACCCTTTCCTAGTTTCTCCTCAATAAAGCACTTATTTGCCCCCACCTCCTGCTTCTATGAGGGTGTTCGCCCAACTTCCCAACCAATTCTGCCTCAATGACCTAGCATTCTGTTATCCTGGGTCATCAAGCCTTCACAGGAAAAGGGGGTCTTTCTCAATAAGATAATCCTCTACTACATGAGCCTAGACCATGGGACCTCCCCTGTATACTCTTTGGTTGATGGTTTAGTCCCTGGAAACTTCAGGGGATTTGGTTGGTTGATATTTTTGTTCTTCCTGTGGAGTTGCTAATCCCTTCAGCTCCTTCAGTGCTTGCCTTAACTTCTCCATTGGGGTCCCCTTTCTTAGTCCCATGTCTGGCTGCATACATCCACATCTGTATTGGTCAGGCTATATCCACATCTGTATTGGTCAGGCTTTGTCAGAGCCTCTCAGGGGACAGTTATACCAGGCTCCTCTCAGTAAGCACTACCAGCAATAGTGTCTGGGTTTGGTGATTGTAGATGGGATGGATCCCTAGGTGGGGCAGTCTCTGTATGCCCTTTCCTGCAGGCCCTGTTCCACTCTTTGTTCCTGTATTTTCTTTTGACTGGAGGAATTTTGGATTAATATTTTTCAGGTGGGTGGGTGGCCCCATCCCTCAACAGGGGGCCCATCCACTGGATATGGTCTCTACAGGTTCTATCTCTCCTTTGTTGGGAATTTCTACTAGTGTCCTCTCTGTTGGCTCTTGGGACCCTCTTTGTGCCCCTCGAATTTAGAACTTTGTATTGGTTACCCTGATTTCTGCCCACCACTGCTACACACCTCCTTTCAAAATCCTGACCGACTATTCTACTCCCCCATTTCTTCCCTTATCTGAACTGCCCCCTTTCACTCCCCCATCTCCTTTCCAGCTTCCCCTCTCCCTCTACTTCCCTGAGATTATTTTCTTCACCTTTCTCAGTAGGACTGTACCATCCACACTTTGGTGTGATCTTCTTTGTTCTTGTGTTTCATATGTTCTCTGAGATGTGCCTTGAATATTCTGAGCTTCTTTTTGGCTAATATCCACTTATCAGTGAGTATATAGCATGTGGATTCTTTTGTGACAGGGTTACCCCACTCAGGATGATATTTTCAAGTTCCACCATTTGCATAAGAATTTCATGAAGTCGGGGTTGGGGATTTAGCTCAGTGGTAGAGTGCTTGCCTAGCAAGCGGAAGGCCCTGGGTTCGGTCCTCAGCTCCGGAAAAAAAAAAGTATTTCATGAAGTCATTGTTTTTAATACCTGAATAGTACTCCATTGTGCAATTGTACCACATTTTTTGTATCCATTCCTCTGTTGAAGGACATGTGAGTTCTTTCTGGCATCTGGCTATTATAAACAAGGCTGCTATGAACATAGTGGAGCATGAGTCCTTGTTATATGTTGGAGCATCTTTTGGGTATATAACCAGGGGTGGTATAGCTGGGTCCTTAGGTAGAACTATGTCCAATTTTCTGAGGAACCTTCAGACTGATTTCCAGAGTGGTTCTACCAACTTGCAATACCACCAGCAATGGAGGAGTGGTCCTTTTTCTCCACATCCTTGCCAGCATCTACTGTCATCTGAGTTTTTTAACCTTAACCATTCTGACTGTTGTGAGGTGGAATCTCAGGGTTGTTTTGATTTGCATTTCCCCGATGACTAAAGATGTCGAACATTTCTTTAGGTTCTTTTCAGCCATTTGAGTTTCCTCAGTTGAGAATTTTGTTTAGCTCTGTACCCTATTTTTAATAGGGTTATTTGGTTTTCTGTAGTCTAACTTCTTGAGTTCTTTGTATATTTACATTTCTTCCTTCACTTTCCTGCATCCGGATTGTGTCATATACTCCTCCTTGATTGCTTTCCAAGATGTGGTCTTCATTGTTCAGTATTTATAATATTACTTGTATATATTTCTCTAGCACTGATAGTTTGGTATTGGATAATGAGTTGATTTGTTTTTCCTGGTAAAGGTGAATTCTTCTGCTCTCAGTACTCCTTTGTTTTCTGTCTACTAATGTCATACTTGATAATTATATTTTGAACAAACAACTTTTCAAGAATTCTGAGTATATATCCCGACACTAATATGAGAAATAATTTCCTAACCTTCTGACTCTTAATATCTTCCCCGTCCCTCTGCTGAGCTTCCTGTTATGGAGTTCTTTGTAGTTATATCCACTGGGACTAAATTCAACAACTCTGCAATTTGATTGGTTGTACTTTTCTCTTTATTTATTTG
The DNA here is from genome assembly GCF_021556685.1 of Rattus norvegicus. Lineage (NCBI taxonomy): Eukaryota > Metazoa > Chordata > Mammalia > Rodentia > Muridae > Rattus > Rattus norvegicus. The sequence continues at coordinate 152,903,690 of NC_141554.1, read as the reverse complement.
TTTGTTTGTTTGCATCCAAAACGCTGACACTTTGCCCCCCACGAATACCTCCACCCATCCATCACTCCCTTTCTCCTCTGAGGGGTAGCTACTCTGGATATCCCTGGAACCTGAGTACATCACTTTCTGAAAGACTAAGCATATCCTATTCCACTGAGATCTGACAGGGAAATTCTATTGATGAAAGGGTACTCCAATCAGGCTCTAGCTTTAAGGACAACCCATGTTCCAGTTGTTTGGAGACCTCCATGGAGACTGAGCTGCAGGTGTGCTACATATATGCTAGGGTCCTAGATCCAGACAATGTGAACTCTTTGGTAGGTAACTTAGTCTATGAGAGTTCTCAGAGATCTGGGAGAGTTGACTATTGGTTTTCCTGTGGTGTTCCTACCACTTCAGAGTTATTAGTCCTTCCTGCTAATGCTTGTTTAATAGTCCTGACCTCCATCCAGTTCTTGGCCATGGGTGTGTACATCTGTATCAGTCAGCTACTGGATAAAGCCTCTAGGAGGACAGTTATTCTTGGTTCCTTTCTGAAAGCATAACACTACCATTAATAGTGTCAGGAATTAATGCACAATTTGGACCAGTAATTGGATGGTCATTTTCTCAGTCTTTGCTCCATCTTTGTTCCTACATTTCCTTTAGACAGAACAAAATTTGAGTAATCCATTTTTTGAGTGAGTTGCTGTCCTTTTCTATTCACTCAGGGTCCTGCCTTGCTACAGGAGGTAGCCTCTTCAGGTTTCATGTTTTCTTTGTTTGGCATCTGTTTGTTCATGTTATATTGATGATGGTGGTGGTACTGTATGTATGTGTGATTCTCTTTTAGCTTTGCTATAAGATGATTAATTTCTTGTGTTTTTCTGGGTGTAGGCACTCTCCTTATGTTGGAGCTTTTCTTCTACTTTCCTTTGTAGGGATGGATTAATAGAAAGGTATTGTTTAAATTCGATTTTGCAATGGAATGTATTTATTTCTGCATCTATGGTGATTGAAAGTTTTCTTGGGTATATTAGTCTGGGCTAGAATCTGTGGTCTCTTAAATTCTGCAAGACATCTGTCCAGAATCCTCTGAATTTTAGAGTTTCTGTCAAGAAATCTTGTGTAATTCTGATTGTTCTACTTTTATATGTTACTTTTCCTTTTCCCGTGCAGTTTTTAGTATTTTTTCTTCACTCTGTATACCTAGTGTTTTGATTATTATGTGGTGGGAAGACATTCTTTTCTGGTACAATTTATTTGATGTTCGATAAGCTTCTTATATATTTATAGGCATCTCTTTCTTTAGGCTAGTAAAATTTTCTTCTATGACTTTACTGAAGATCTTTTCTGGCCCTTTGAACTAGGAATCTTCAAACTCTTCTATTCCTATTATTCTTTGGTTTGGTCTTTTCATAGTTCCCCAAATTTCCTGAATATTTTGAGCTAGCAACATTTACATTTGGCATTCTCTTTTACTGATTTATCAATTTATTCTATAATATCTTCTACACCTGAGATTCTTATCTCATATTCTGTTGTTGATGATTGCTTATGTAGTTTATGTCCTCTTCCCTATTTTTTCCTCCAGGTTTGACTCAATTTGTGGTTTTTTTTTATTGCTTCTATTTCCTTTTTGAGGTGTTTGTCTTTTTTATTCATTTCCTTCACCTGTTCGATTGTATTTTTCTCTATTTCTTTAAGGGATTTATTTGTTTCTTCTTTAAGAGCTTCTACTTGTTTAATTTTGTTTTTCTGTTTTTCATTGAGAAATTTATTTTTATCCTCTTATAAGGTCTCTATTATCTTCATGAAATGAAATTTAAAGTCACAGTCTTGCTATTTTGGTGTCTTAGGATATACAGGACTTCCTGTAGTCAGAAAAGTGGGTTCTTATGTTGCCATGTCACACTGACTTCTTTTGATTATGCTCTTGAATTTGCATTTTGCCATCTGATCTTCTTTAGTGTTGGCTGGTGTGGTAGTCCCTAGGTGTCCAGTGTTGGAGCAGACCTCCTGAAAGCCAGGCAAAGCTGTGGGGTGGGTAATAGTTTGCTGATCCATGATGGGAGGTGGAGGTATAGATGGGAAGGAACATGGAACTTTGATAGGGTAGGGCAATGCTTATGGTGGCTGGATTTGCTTGGGTCCCAGCAGGCAGGCATATTGAGGAATGGTTTCTCAACTCAGTGTCCTGAGTGGTAACAGGCTTTCAAGGACACAGGTGGAGCTATTGGGTAGGAAGAGATGTGCTGACCCTTAATTCTGGTTGTAGCTTTCTATAACTGTTTTCTGTAGCAACAAAAAGTTTCTTTGAGAGTTTAAGACTAAATGTATCTGTGGGTATAAAGAGGAATGTTTAGATTGTTGTTAGAAGTTATTGTGGTTTAGGAAAGCAATGGCTATAGGAGTTTTTCAAATATCCATAATTTATCTACCACTGAGTAGGTATTTAGATTTCCTGTATATAGTATGTTTCTTTTTTTTCTGTGGTTAAGGAGTGCTGAGTCTAATTAGATAGTGGTTGGTTCCTATCAAATTATGTATGCTGCTACTATACATTTAAGGTTATCGTGGTCATTGGTGTGGTTCATAGACATCAAAGCTGGGTGGAAACATTATTTTTTTGTCCCTTGGAAGTTGCCTGATACCTCCTGGTATCATGAATGTTGACCTTCAGGGAGGAATCATTTAAGTAAGTTCCAATTCACAATTTCTGAGCCATGTTTCTGAAGGGCATGATATCTTCAGTGATAGGGACTTAACCTTCCACCTCTACACAGGGTTAGCGGGGATGAAGAAAAGTAGAACTGAGTGGTATGTTTGGGGATGCGTTGCAATAGCACTTGCCAACAACTCAAAAGATGACTTCTCATGTCTGCCAATAAGGTTTTTGTTGGTTGTGTTTGGCCCTTAGAGGGAGCATTGTCAGACACAATATGAACATTTGTATGTTTATATACAAAATTAGGTGTATTATAGGTTTTTCCACTAAACAGTTAAGAGTATGATTCTTCATGGTTTTATCAGATATTTGTTTTTTTTTCTTCCCTGAAGAACCCCACTCTTACATTTCTTCTTCCAGATCATGTATACCCTGTCTTCTTCTTTACCCTATTTCTGCATTTACCCACCTCCCATCCCTAAATAACTCCCATTTCCCATCTCTCACTTCTCATTTCCCATTTTCTTGATTACATTCCTGACACTATGCTGTTCTCTTTTGACATCTCAAACCCTCAATCCAGTCAGTGGCTCTGTTTCACGTTCCTCAATTCAACAGCCCATATTATGTACTCACATCTGAAAATTTGGATGTAGGAGCCTTCAATAAGGGAGAACCTGAAATGTTTTCTCTTTTCTTCTTTGTCATCTTTCTCAATATGACTTTTCCACTCATTTACCCACAAAATTCATGATTTCCTTTTTCCTTGCAGCAGAATAGTATTTTATAGTATATATGTACCACATTTTTATTATCCATTTATTAGTTGAGGAATATGTATTCTGTGTACGTTTCCTAATGATTGTGAATTGAACAGCAATAACCATGGCTGAGGAAGAATAGACTGCTCAGTCCTTTGGGAACCTAAGCTGTGGTATAGCTGAGTCATGTGCTAGATTTAGTTTTAGATTTATTTTAGAATTTGACCGACTGATTTTTGAAGTGGTGGGACGAATTTGCCATCTTCTTTTAGCTCCTTGTATATTTTGCCTATGAAGTCTATGATTTTTCTTTAAGTTCAGTGTCTTTGATTTCATGTAGGTTATTCTTATCATCATACATTATACTGAAATGGTATATTTTTAGAGAGAAGATACTGCTTTGATATTTCATATTGTTGATATATTGGCAATAATTCTGGGCATTTGGATATCTTTTATTATTTCTAAGTTTGTTATTGGAAGACCAGGTTGAGGCAGAAGAGATGATGTCTTGTTGGGTTGGGTCGAGAGGTTTGAAGGGCTTTTATGGAATGAACTCAGGTGAACAGAAGGTACTGGCTTCATACATGGTGTTTACTTACTACTCTATGGCTGAAGTTTGAGTTGGGTAGATCTGACTACGTGGAAAAGAGGACAGTGAATGAGACCAACGTTTTGCTGTGTTGGGGTATAGTTAGGAAGGATCATGGTGGAAGTGTATTCTGGTACAGACAGTGGTGACCAGGCTAGACTTCTATACTGGTATGTGACAAGGTCTAGTTCTGACATGTTGCAAAGAAATCATGGGCAGAAATATCAAAGATACCAGGTTAGATCATGGAGAAGGACAAAGGATGTACAGGTATAAAGAGGGATTGTGGAGCCAGCCCAAAAGGGATCGATGGGTAGTCACATACATTTTGAGTTTTGATAGAAGCCTAGAACTTGGCTGGGTCATAGGCAAAGCTGATCACACTAATCTGGAACAAAGGATGTGGAACTGTGCAAAAGACTACAGGTTGGTCACTACACAGGTAGTGATGGTGAGACTAGGATGGGACACTGGTCATATGACCCAGGCTAGATCTATACCTGGCAAGTTTTAGAAAAGTCATGGGTGGGATTATTGGGGTGCTTATCAGGCTAGAGCCTAGAGTAGGATATGGGAAGTCTGGGAAGTAAGTGGAGTCTTTATGTTCTAGCAACACAAAACCTGTTTAGCTAAAGTACTTTTTGACAATGTCAGTTATGCTAAATTGTACACCCACATAGAAACGCATGCTTCATATTTTGGTGTGAACTTTGCAGGATGAACACAACTAAGATAGAGGTAAATATTTGATGGATGTGTCACAAAGAGTAGATCTGTTATAATTGAATCATATGTTGTGAACTTAATACATAAAACACTACATATGGATCAAGTCTACATGTCCCATCCCTACAATCCTTCCTGTAACCCACACCCTTCTCCAAAACTTATAATACTGAGAATATTTTTGTACTAAAAATTATAATGTTCTAGGTCCCTATTTTTAAAAACAATAGCCTTAGTTTATTCCTTGGCAAAGCTTATTAATGTGCTGCAAGACAGTAGAGACACTTCTGCTATGAACTTTTACTAATATAAAATATTTATACTTTTCAAAGGCTATTAAAGGAAGACAACTAGGAATGTCTTATTTTAGAACAACTCTGTCCAAATTAAATATAATGTGGTGCATGTGTAATTCAAAATTTTAGTAGTCACACTAAATACCAACAATGAATTCATAAAAAAACGTGAAATACTTTTATACCATCAACAAGAATATTATAATCTTGACATAATTAATTTTTAAAATACCAGAATTATGTGTTATGTATTGATTTTGAGTATATATATATATATATATACATATGTATACACGCATATACTTTAGACATAATTTAAGCTTTTTGTAATCACATTTCAAATGCTTATGGTCCCACTTTAAGCAGTGAAGTTCTAGAAGTAGGGAGTGGTACAGCTTTTAAAATTGTTTGGTGAAAGCACTTTTCATTACTGACCTCCCAAATACATCACTAGGACAGTGCACTGATTTTACGAAAGAGGTTGGGCTGTATTTCAAAACTAATTCACAGCCCATTGCCTGCATTATGAGATACAAACTATAGGTAGTTTGTTCTCAGTGGATCAAAGCAGCTAAGCTAGAAGCATTTTTGTAGGAAATTGAATTATATAATAATTTTATAGGGGCTCAGGATTTAGCTCAGTGGTAGAGCGCTTGCCTAGCAAGCTCAAGGCCCTGGGTTCGGGCCTCAGCTCCGAAAAAAAAATAGTTTTATGACAAGGGTTTTTGTCATGGGGGATTTTATTGAAAAGTTAAGATGAATTCATTCCACTTAATTTGAATAGTTTGCTATTTTATCACAATGTGTGTGTGTGTGTGTGTGTGTATGTGTGTGTGTATCAGGGTTTGAGACATTTTTTCTATTGCTAGGATGCTTCTTGGGTTAGTTACACATGATTAGAATAACTATGGTATAGGGCATTGATTTCATAAAATTTGTGCAAATTTTTCAATAAACTCATCTTCCTCAGATTAAAAAATGTAGAGGAGACTACTCAATAACTTTACCTTTCCCATTTGTTAACTAATTAATGGTGGTGGTAGAGGTGTTTCTGTATTTCATTTTTAGTTTTGACACCACTCTCTTGTTTGGCTATGATCTTCACAAGTATTTTGCAAGTTAAATAAAGCAAACAATTAGTATCCTTTCCACATCTTTCATACAGAAAATAAATTTAGCTCCACTTGTGAAATTATCACTATTCTTATGTTTTATTTGCCACTTTTTCATTACTAGTACCAGTCCATGTTTCTTTTAGCCCATAGATTGAGGTAGCAATCAAATATTATAGGTAATATATGTTGAGAGGAAGGTGAAGTAACTTGTAACCTTGTGTCCACAGTCAACATCAATGACTAATATCTTGTCCTGTTGCACCGGCATCCTTTGATTATTTATGCTTCTTCTACTAAGGGTTTGTTTTCTCTGTTGAGTTAAACATCTTTAGAAATGCTTTAAAAAAGAAGACAAGAGTTGTGTTTCCTATGTGAGTCCAAATTCAAGGAGGCAGGCAATGAAAAGTACTTTTCAATTTTTGGTAATAATATATTCACCCTTAAATACCTTTATTTTAAGTATAATATCAATTAAAACACAGCATATTAGTTGTGACTATTTGATGCTAGTTATTGTTAACAAATATAAAGTTTACTGGGTAATTTTTTAAACCCAAAAATTTGTAAAAATCAAAATATCTAAGGTAAATATCTTATAGAAAAATAAATTATACATATAGCTAAACCAGTACTGTTTATTGGAGAAACTACACTTTGACAAGCCCTGTGATATGCATATGGGATGTAATCTTTACAATAAGAGAATGACCTATCCAGTGGACATGATTTTTGTGGTTCTTTGGTGGGGGGTCTGGTGGTTAACACATACTGATATTGACACTACAATATAGTTACAAGAATTAAAAATAACTGCAAAGTCTCTATATAATTCATTGCCTGTAATTCTGACTCCAAACTTAAAAGAATCATTACTGAGATTGTGAGTTCCATTCAAAAACATATTGGAGGCAGGCTGCAATCTATATTAGTCAGATATTCTGACAGTTGTAGTGACAGTTGAAATCTTGAGCTCAAGGGAGGAGGCCAAAACACTACATTCTTACAGATCATGACAATATTTCTTGTTCAAAATCATGACCCAGAGTCTTCCAAAAATAGACATGAACACATTTAAAAGAATCTCAAACTCAGAAAAAATTACATCAACATGGAACAAACTACACAGAAAAAGAAACTGAGCAATATAGACTTTTCAAAGTATTCTTTTACAAGAGAGGCCTTAACCTCAACTGATAAGGCCTCACTTCTTTTTTTTTTTTCTCCATCTTTATTAAATTGGGTATTTCTTATTTATATTTCAATTGTTATTCCTTTTCCCAGTTTCCAGGCCAACATCCCCCCTAACCCCTCCCCTTCCCCTTCTATATGGGTGTTACCCTCCCCATCCTCCCCCCATTACCGCCATCCCCCCAACAATCACGTTCACTAGGTGTTCAGTCTTGGCAGGACCAAGGGCTTCCCCTTCCACTGGTGCTCTTACTAGGATATTCATTGCTACCTATGATGTTGGAGCCCAGGGTCAGTCCATGTATAGTCTTTGGGTAGTGGCTTAGTCCCTGGAAGCTCTGGTTGGTTGGCATTGTTGTTCATATGGAGTCTCGAGGCCCTTCGAGCTCTTCCAGTCTTTTCTCTGATTCCTTCAACGGGGGTCCTGTTCTCAGTTCAGTGGTTTACTGCTGGCATTCGCCTATGTATTTGCTGTATTCTGGCTGTGTCTCTCAGGAGAGATCAACATTCAGTTCCTGTTGGTCTGCTCTTCTTTGCTTCATCCATCTTGTCTAATTGGGTGGCTGTATATGTATGGGCCACATGTGGGGCAGGCTCTGAATGGGTGTTCCTTCAGCCTCTGTTCTAAACTTTGCCTCCCTATCCCTTCCCAAGGGTTTTCTTGTTCCACTATTAAAGAAGGAATGAAGCATTCACATTTTGGTCATCTTTCTTGAGTTTCATGTGTTCTGTGTATCTAGGGCAATTCAAGCATTTTGGCTAATAGCCACTTATCAATGAGTGCATACCATGTGTGTTTTTCTGTGATTGGTTTACCTCACTCAGGATGTTATTTTCCAGTTCCATCCATTTGCCTATGAATTTGCAAATTTGGTTCTATTTTTAAGTATCAAAGTAGTGAAATATTTCATCCTGAAACTCAGTTCTGAAAGAAGAAACTTAATTCAATATCAAAAAATTTAACAAGTGTCAGAACTAAACAAAACTCTCATAGGCACAAGAACTGGATCTTTAGAATGTATCAAATTTCATGGTGAGTCTGAGAATAAAAATAAGAATATTAACTGATAGTGTGATAAATCTGCTTCTTAGTCTAGATTATTTTTAAACGTATATTTTAAAATACCTTGAGGTATTCCTAGAAGAGTTCATTGGTAGCCTCCAAAGAAAATAGAAAGTAGTTAAAAGCTTATACATCAAACTAAAATATATTTAGATCAATTCTTACACTAATAGTTGAGAATAGTTACAGAGTTAATAATAGATAGTAGATAAAAGGTTGACTATTTTCTGGTGAATGTGAACACATAGAGAAAACACTTTAAAATACTTACCGGGACTGGAGAGGTGACTCAGCATTTAAGAGCACTTGTTTATTTGGTTCTCTGAACCTATGTTGGGTGCAACACAATTGCTTAAAACTCCAGGAGCCAAAGTTATAACTTCCATATGTGGAATATACAATACCCCACATATACATTCTATGAAAATTAAAATAAATCTTTAAAATCAGTGTGATTTCCAAAGGAAAAATTTCAAGCACCTATAAAGACACCCCAACCAAAAGACATCACAATTCTACTCTACTCATACTGTGATCAATTTTTCAGTCTTCTACAGTGATCTATGCACAACTAATCATCATCAAGAGGCAGAATCCTGACATAACAAGGATGGCAGCAACTTGGAAGCCACACAGATGACAGAAATGCCACTTTGTACTTATGAGATTAGTCATCCAGCAGCTCAATTGAGGCTGGAGTGCTTAAGTTGATGGCTTCCCTCACACACCAGTGGGTGGAAAGTTGTTGTTCACATAGTATGTCCTTTGGAAGTATTTAGTGTAGGTCATATTGAGGTTTCAGACCAGAGATAAAGACCTAGGTTAGGACAGAAATCACTTTTCCCCTCATAAGTGAATGAATGGCTAAGTTCAAATTCAAATGATGTAAAACAGAACTTGATAGACAGGTAAAAAATATTTTCCCCAAGGGCCTTGGTTAGAACTGTGAGTCAGAAAGTGTTGGGAGTGAGGCCCTTGAAGCCCTCCATTGTTGATGTTAAAATTAAGTATGTCTAGGTTCATGGAAAATCCCCAGCCAGCTGCAGAAGACCAATACAAATCTGGTGATCAAGAAAAATAATAATATGATAAAGATATCCTGCTGACTAATAGATATGACAAACCTGTGACCTTTCTGACAACCTGTCAACATCAACCTACTCCCTGACCATACAAATATTGTGTCCTTGGCCTGCGTAAATGTTTCTTACTTTCCCCCCTCCCTCTGTTAACCATGTTATGGTATAAATTCAGCCTTGGGGAAAAATAAAATAGTCGCCTTGATCAGACTCTTGTCTTGGTGTCCTTCTTTGCGTCCCTTGTCCCACATTCTCTTCCAGGTACCTCTTGAACCCCATCACTTACATGGAACTTTTGCGATCACATAATATACTATCAAATCATCTGCAAATAGTGATATTTTGACTTCTTCCTTTCCAATCTGTATCCCTTTGATCTCCTTTTGTTGTGTGATTGCTCTGGCTAGAACTTCAAGAACTATATTTAATAGGTAGAGAGAGAGAGAGTGGGCAGCCTTGTCTAGTCCCTGATTTTAGTGGGATTACTACAAGTTTCTCTCCATTTAGTTTAATATTAGCTACTGGTTTGCTATATATGGCTTTTACTGTGTTTAGGTATGGGCCTTGAATTCCTATTTTTTCCAGGACTTTTATCATAAAGGGGTGCAGAATCTTGTCAAATGCTTTCTCAGCATCTAATGAAATGATCATGTGGTTTTTATCTTTCAGTTTGTTTATATAGTGGATTACATTGATGGTTTTCCATATATTAAACCATCCCTGCATCCCTGGGATGAAGTCTACTTGATAATGATGCATGATTGTTTTCATGTGCTCTTGGATTCGGTTTGCAAGAATTTTATTGAGTATCTTTGCATCGATATTCATAAGGTAAATTGGTCTGAAGTTCTCTTTCTTTGTTTGGTCTTCGTGTGGTTTGGGTAAAAGAGTAATTGTGGCTTCATAGAAGGAATTCGCTAGTGCTCCATCTGTTTTGATTTTGTAGAATATTTTGGATAATATTGGTATGAGGTCTTCTATGAAGGTATGATAGAACTCTGCACTGAACCAATCTGGACCTGGGCTTTTTTTGGTTGGGAGACCTTTAATGACTAGTTCTATTTCTTTAGGAGTTATGGGGTTTTTTAAATGGTTTATCTGTTTCTAATTTGACTTTGGTACCTGGTATCTGTCTAGGAAATTGTCCAATTCCTCCAGATTTTCAAGTTTTCTTGAGTATAGTCTTTTGTAGTAGGATCTGATGATTTTTTGAATTTCCTCTGATTCTGTAGTTATATCTCCCCTTTCATTTCTGATTTTGGTAATTTGGACACATTCTCTGTCCTCTGGTTAGTCTGGCTCAGGTTTTATCTGTCTTGTCAATTTTCTCAAAGAACCAGCTTTTTGTTCTGTTGATTCATTGGAAAGTCCTTTTTGTTTCTACTTGGTTGATTGCACCTCTGAGTTTGATTATTTCCTGCCTTCCTCTCCTCCTGGGTGTATTTGCTTCTTTTTGTTCTAGAGCTTTAAGTGTGCTGTCAAGCTGCTGATATATGCTCTCTCCTGTTTCTTTCTGCAGAAACTCAGAGCTATGAGTTTTCCTCTTAGCACAGCTTTCATTGCTTCCCATAAGTTTGGGTATGTTGTACCTTCATTTTCATTAAATTCTAAAAAGTCTTTAATTTCTTTCTTTATTTCTTCCTTGACCAGGTTATCATTGAGTAGAGCATTGTTCACCTTCCATGTATATGTGGGTGTTTTTTCCTTATTGTTATTGAAGACCAGCTTTAGCCCGTGGTGGTCTGATAGGATGCATGGGATTATTTCTATGTTTCTGTATCTGTTGAGGCCTGTTTTATGACTGATTTTATGGTCAGTTTTGGAGAAAGTACCATGAGGTGGTGAGAAGAAGGTATATCCTTTTGTTTTAGGATAGAATGTTCTATAAATATCTGTTAAGTCCATTTGGTTCATGATTTCTCTTAGTCTGTCTATGTGTCTGTTTAATTTCTATTTCCATGATCTGTCCATTGGTGAGGTGGGGTGTTGAAATCTACAATTATTGTGTGAGGTGCAATGTGTGCTTTGAGATTTAGTGAGTTTCCTTTTATGTATGTAGGTGCCCTTGTATTTGGAGCATAGGTATTTATGACTGAGAGTTCATCTTGGTTGATTTTTCCTTTGAGGAATATGAAGTGTTCTTCCTTATCTTTTTTGATGACTTTTGGTTGAAAATTGATTTTATTCGATACTAGAATGGCTACTCCAGCTTGCTTCTTCTGACCATTTGCTTGGAAAGTTGTTTTCCAGCCTTTCACTCTGAGGTAGTGTCTGTCTTTGTCTCTGAGGAGTGTTTCCTGTAGACAGCAGAATGCAAGGTTTTCATTGCGTATCCAGTTTGTTAATCTATGTCTTTTTATTGGGGAGTTGAGTCCATTGATTTTGAGAGATATTAAGGAATAGTGGTTATTGCTTCCTATTATGTTCGAGTTTGGATGTGATATTATGTTTGTGTGCTTGTCTTCTCTTTGTTTTGTTGCAAAATGTTTAGTTTCTTGCTTTTTCTAGGGTGTAGCTTGTCTCCTTCTGCTGGGCTTTACCATTTATTATCCTTTGTAGGGCTGGATTTGTAGAAAGATATTGTGTAAATTTGGTTTTGTCATGGAATATCTTGGTTTCTCCATCTATGTTAATTGAGAGTTTTGCAGGATACAGTAACCTGGGCTGGCATTTGTGTTCTCTTAGCATCTGTATGACATCTGTCCAGTATCTTCTCGCTTTCATAGTCTCTGGTGAGAAGTCTGGTATAATTCTGGTAGGTCTGCCTTTATATGTTTTTTTTAAACTTTTTTCCCTTACTGGTTTTAATATTCTTCCTTTGTTTTGTTCATTTGGTGGTTTAACTATTATGTGACAGGAGAAATTTCTTTTCTGGGCCAATCTATTTGGAGTTCTAGGGTTCTTGTATGTTTATTGGCATCTCTTTCTTTAGGGAAGTTTTCTTCTATGATTTTCTTGAAGATATTTACTGGTCCTTTGAGTTTGTGGTCTACAGTTTCTTCTATACCTATTATCCTTAGTTTTGATCTTCTCATTGTGTCCTGGATTTCCTGTATGCTTTGGTCCAATATCTTTTTCTGTTTTACATTATCTTTGACAGTTGTGTTGATGATTTCTATGTAATCTTCTGCTCCTGAGATTCTCTCTTCTATCTCTTGCATTCTGTTGGTGATGCTTGTATGTACGGCTCCTAGTCTCTTCCTTTGGTTTTCTATAGCCAGGATTGTCATCTCCCTTTGTGCTTTCTTTATTTTTTCTATTTCCATTTTTAATTCCTTCACCTGTTTGATTGTGTTTTCCTGTAATTCTTTCAGGGATTTTTGCATTTCTTCTCTATAGGCTTCTGCTTGTTTATTTGTGTTTTCCTGCATTTCTCTAAGGGAGTTCTTTATGTCTTTTTTGAAGTCCTCCATCATCATGATCAAATGTGATTTTAAATCTAGATCTTGCTTTTCTGGAGTGTTTGGATATTCAGTGTTTGCTTTGGGGGGAGATTTGGGCTCTGATGATGGCATCTAGTCTTGGTTTATGTTGCTTGGGTTCCTGTGCTTGCCTCTTGCCATCAAGTTGTCTCTGGTTTTACCTTGTTCTCCTATTTCGGAGAGTGGTTAGATTGTCCTATAGGCCTGCATGTCAGGAGTGTTGTAGACCTGTTTTCCTGTTCCCTTTCATCCAGTTATGGGAACAGAGTGTTCTGCTTTCAGTAGTGTAGTCATTCCTGCCTACTGGTCTTCAGGTGTTCCTGTCGGCATGTGTCCTGAATCCACCAGACAGGTAACTTGGAGCAGAAAAGTTGCTGTTACCTCTGGTCTTGGGCCTGGAGTCAGTCCTCAGAGCTGGGTTTTAGCTCTCCATGAAGGCAGCAATCAGAAGGGCCTGCCCCACCTTCATTAGGGACCTTGTGCACAGGGGGCCCAGGTGGTGCTAGGCGTTTTCCTCTAGAGTCAGAAATGTGGGCAGACAGTAGTCTCCTCTGGCTTCCCTGGCATGTCTGCCCCTCTGAAAGTCTAGCTTTCCCTCCCACGGGATTTGGGTGCAGGGAGCTGTTTGATCTGGTCCGTTCAGATCCGGGTGGTTTCTGAACCACAGTGTTGAGTGTCCCTATCTTCCTGTTCCCAGGAGCCCTATACAGTTTCCCCTTGGGCCAGGGATGTGGGCAAGGGTGGGCAGTACTGGCATTCTGTCCTGCCCTGCAGTCTCAGGAGTACCCAGCTGTCTTTTGATGAGCTCTCTTTCCCAAGGGGTTTGGGAGCAGGGAGCTGTGGAAGACCTCACTTCTTTTGAAACATTGGAAAATTAGAGCTTATGGCACTGACCTTGCACACACACACACACACACACACACACACACACACACACACACACATATATCCTTTGCCATCTCTTTAGGACCACAAATTAGGCTAAAACAGTAAAATCACTTAGAATTACAAGGGTGTGCACACAGGATGTTTCATTTTTTTTTTTTAGATTATTATAATTATTTTTTTTTATTAACTTGAGTATTTCTTATATACATTTCGAGTGTTATTCCCTTTCCCGGTTTCCGGGCAAACATCCCCCTCCCCCCTCCCCTTCCTTATGGGTGTTCCCCTCCCAACCCTCCCCCCATTGCCGCCCTCCCCCCATAGACTAGTTCACTGTGGGTTCAGTCTTAGCAGGACCCAGGGCTTCCCCTTCCACTGGTGCTCTTACTAGGATATTCATTGCTACCTATGGGGTCAGAGTCCAGGGTCAGTCCATGTATAGTCTTTAGGTAGTGGCTTAGTCCCTGGAAGCTCTGGTTGCTTGGCATTGTTGTACTTTTGGGGTCTCGAGCCCCTTCAAGCTCTTCCAGTTCTTTCTCTGATTCCTTCAATAGGGGACCTATTCTCAGTTCAGTGGTTTGCTGCTGGCATTCGCCTCTATATTTGCTGTATTCTGGCTGTGTCTCTCAGGAGCGATCTACATCCGGCTCCTGTCGGTCTGCACTTCTTTGCTTCATCCATCTTGTCTAATTGGGTGGCTGTATATGTATGGGCCACATGTGGGGCAGGCTCTGAATGGGTGTTCCTTCAGTCTCTGTTTTAATCTTTGCCTCTCCCTTCCCTGCCAAGGGTATTCTTTTTCCTCATTTAAAGAAGGAGTGAAGCATTCACATTTTGATCATCCGTCTTGAGTTTCGTTTGTTCTAGGGATCTAGGGTAATTCAAGCATTTGGGCTAATAGCCACTTATCAATGAGTGCATACCATGTATGTCTTTCTGTGATTGGGTTAGCTCACTCAGGATGATATTTTCCAGTTCCAACCATTTGCCTACGAATTTCATAAACTCGTTGTTTTTGATAGCTGAGTAATATTCCATTGTGTAGATGTACCACATTTTCTGTATCCATTCCTCTGTTGAAGGGCATCTGGGTTCTTTCCAGCTTCTGGCTATTATAAATAAGGCTGCGATGAACATAGTGGAGCACGTGTCTCTTTTATATGTTGAGGCATCTTTTGGGTATATGCCCAAGAGAGGTATAGCTGGATCATCAGGCAGTTCAATGTCCAATTTTCTGAGGAACCTCCAGACTGATTTCCAGAATGGTTTTACCAGTCTGCAATCCCACCAACAATGGAGGAGTGTTCCTCTTTCTCCACATCCTCGCCAGCATCTGCTGTCACCTGAGTTTTTGATCTTAGCCAATCGCACTGGTGTGAGGTGAAATCTCAGGGTTGTTTTGATTTGCATTTCCCTTATGACTAAAGATGTTGATCATTTCTTTAGGTGTTTCTCAGCCATTCGGCATTCCTCAGCTGTGAATTCTTTGTTTAGCTCTGAACCCCATTTTTTAATAGGGTTATTTGTTTCCCTGCGGTCTAACTTCTTGAGTTCTGTGTATATTTTGGAAATAAGGCCTCTATCTGTTGTAGGATTGGTAAAGATCTTTTCCCAATCTGTTGGTTGCCGTTTTGTCCTAACCACAGTGTCCTTTGCCTTACAGAAGCTTTGCAGTTTTATGAGATCCCATTTGTCGATTCTTGATCTTAGAGCATAAGCCATTGGTGTTTTGTTCAGGAAATTTTTTCCAGTGCCCATGTGTTCCAGATGCTTCCCTAGTTTTTCTTCTATTAGTTTGAGTGTGTCTGGTTTGATGTGGAGGTCCTTGATCCACTTGGACTTAAGCTTTGTACAGGGTGATAAGGATGGATCGATCTGCATTCTTCTACATGTTGCCCTCCAGTTGAACCAGCACCATTTGCTGAAAATACTATCTTTTTTCCATTGGATGGTTTTGGCTCCTTTGTCAAAAATCAAGTGACCATAGGTGTGTGGGTTCATTTCTGGGTCTTCAATTCTATTCCATTGGTCTATCTGTCTGTCTCTGTACCAATACCATGCAGTTTTTATCACTATTGCTCTGTAATACTGCTTGAGTTCAGGGATAGTGATTCCCCCTGAAGTCCTTTTATTGTTGAGGATAGCTTTAGCTATCCTGGGTTTTTTGTTATTCCAGATGAATTTGCAAATTGTTCTGTCTAACTCTTTGAAGAATTGGATTGGTATTTTGATGGGGATTGCATTGAATCTGTAGATTGCTTTTGGTAAGATGGCCATTTTTACCATATTAATCCTGCCAATCCATGAGCATGGGAGATCTTTCCATCTTCTGAGGTCTTCTTCAATTTCTTTCCTCAGTGTCTTGAAGTTCTTATTGTACAGATCTTTTACTTGCTTGGTTAAAGTCACACCGAGGTACTTTATATTATTTGGGTCTATTATGAAGGGTGTCGTTTCCCTAATTTCTTTCTCGGCTTCTTTCTCTTTTGTATAGAGGAAGGCAACTGATTTATTTGAGTTAATTTTATACCCAGCCACTTTGCTGAAGTTGTTTATCAGCTTTAGTAGTTCTCTGGTGGAACTTTTGGGATCACTTAAATATACTATCATGTCATCTGCAAATAGTGATATTTTGACCTCTTCTTTTCCGATCTGTATCCCTTTGATCTCCTTTTGTTGTCTGATTGCTCTGGCTAGAACTTCAAGTACTATATTGAATAAGTAGGGAGAGAGTGGGCAGCCTTGTCTAGTCCCTGATTTTAGTGGGATTGCTTCAAGTTTCTCTCCATTTAGTTTAATGTTAGCAACTGGTTTGCTGTATATGGCTTTTACTATGTTTAGGTATGGGCCTTGAATTCCTATTCTTTCCAGGACTTTTATCATGAAGGGGTGTTGAATTTTGTCAAATGCTTTCTCAGCATCTAATGAAATGATCATGTGGTTCTGTTCTTTCAGTTTGTTTCTATAATGGATCACGTTGATGGTTTTCCGTATATTAAACCAACCCTGCATGCCTGGGATGAAGCCTACTTGATCATGGTGGATGATTGTTTTGATGTGCTCTTGAATTCGGTTTGCCAGAATTTTATTGAGTATTTTTGCGTCGATATTCATAAGGGAAATTGGTCTGAAGTTCTCTTTCTTTGTTGTGTCTTTGTGTGGTTTAGGTATAAGAGTAATTGTGGCTTCATAGAAGGAATTCGGTAGGGCTCCATCTGTTTCAATTTTGTGGAATAGTTTAGATAATATTGGTATAAGGTCTTCTATGAAGGTTTGATAGAATTCTGCACTAAACCCGTCTGGACCTGGGCTCTTTTTGGTTGGGAGACCTTTAATGACTGCTTCTATTTCCTTAGGAGTTATGGGGTTGTTTAACTGGTTTATCTGTTCCTGATTTAACTTCGATACCTGGTATCTGTCTAGGAAATTGTCCATTTCCTGAAGATTTTCAAATTTTGTTGAATATAGCTTTTTATAGTAAGATCTGATGATTTTTTGAATTTCCTCCGAATCTGTAGTTATGTCTCCCTTTTCATTTCTGATTTTGTTAATTTGGACACACTCTCTGTGTCCTCTCGTTAGTCTGGCTAAGGGTTTATCTATCTTGTTGATTTTCTCAAAGAACCAACTTTTGGTTCTGTTGATTCTTTCTATGGTCCTTTTTGTTTCTACTTGGTTGATTTCAGCTCTGAGTTTGATTATTTCTTGCCTTCTACTCCTCCTGGGTGTATTTGCTTCTTTTTGTTCTAGAGCTTTTAGGTGTGCTGTCAAGCTGCTGACATATGCTCTTTCCTGTTTCTTTCTGCAGGCACTCAGCGCTATGAGTTTTCCTCTTAGCACAGCTTTCATTGTGTCCCATAAGTTTGAGTATGTTGTATCTTCATTTTCATTAAATTCTAAAAAGTTTTTAATTTCTTTCTTTATTTCTTCCTTGACCAGGTTATCATTGAGTAGAGCATTGTTCAATTTCCACGTATATGTGGGCATTCTTCCCTTATTGTTATTGAAGACCAGTTTTAGGCCGTGGTGGTCCGATAGCACGCATGGGATTATTTCTATCTTTCTGTACCTGTTGAGGCCCGTTTTTTGACCAATTATATGGTCAATTTTGGAGAAAGTTCCATGAGGAGCTGAGAAGAAGGTATATCCTTTTGCTTTAGGATAGAATGTTCTATAAATATCCGTTAAGTCCATTTGGCTCATGACTTCTCTTAGTCTGTCTACATCACTGTTTAATTTCTGTTTCCATGATCTGTCCATTGATGAGAGTGGGGTGTTGAAATCTCCCACTATTATTGTGTGAGGTGCAATGTGTGTTTTGAGCTTTAGTAAGGTTTCTTTTACATATGTAGGTGCCCTTGTATTTGGGGCATAGATATTTAGGATTGAGAGTTCATCTTGGTTGATTTTTCCTTTGATGAATATGAAGTGTCCTTCCTTATCTTTTTTGATGACTTTTAGTTGGAAATTGATTTTATTTGATATTAGAATGGCTACTCCAGCTTGCTTCTTCTGACCATTTGCTTGGAAAGTTGTTTTCCAGCCTTTCACTCTGAGGTAGTGTCTGTCTTTGTCTCTGAGGTGTGTTTCCTGTAGGCAGCAGAATGCAGGGTCCTCGTTGCGTATCCAGTTTGTTAATCTATGTCTTTTTATTGGGGAGTTGAGGCCATTGATATTGAGAGATATTAAGGAATAGTGATTATTGCTTCCCGTTATATTCATATTTGATGTGAGGTTATGTTTGTGTGCTTTCATTCTCTTTGTTTTGTTGCCAAGACGATTAGTTTCTTGCTTCTTCTAGGGTATAGCTTGCCTCCTTATGTTGGGCTTTACCATTTATTATCCTTTGTAGTGCTGGATTTGTAGAAAGATATTGTGTAAATTTGGTTTTGTCATGGAATATCTTGGTTTCTCCATCAATGTTAATTGAGAGTTTTGCTGGATACAGTAATCTGGGCTGGCATTTGTGTTCTCTTAGGGTCTGTATAACATCAGTCCAGGATCTTCTGGCCTTCATAGTTTCTGGCGAGAAGTCTGGTGTGATTCTGATAGGTCTCCCTTTATATGTTACTTGACCTTTTTCCCTTACTGCTTTTAATATTCTTTCTTTATTTTGTGCGTTTGGTGTTTTGACAATTATGTGACGGGAAATGTTTCTTTTCTGGTCCAATCTATTTGGAGTTCTGTAGGCTTCCTGTATGTCTATGGGTATCTCTTTTTTTAGGTTAGGGAAGTTTTCTTCTATGATTTTGTTGAAGATATTTACTGGTCCTTTGAGCTGGGAGTCTTCACTCTCTTCTATACCTATTATCCTTAGGTTTGATCTTCTCATTGAGTCCTGGATTTCCTGTATGTTTTGGACCAGTAGCTTTTTCCGCTTTACATTATCTTTGACAGTTGAGTCAATGATTTCTATGGAATCTTCTGCTCCTGAGATTCTCTCTTCCATCTCTTGTATTCTGTTGGTGAAGCTTGTATCTACAGCTCCTTGTCTCTTCTTTTGCTTTTCTATATCCAGGGTTGTTTCCATATATTCTTTCTTGATTGCTTCTATTTCCATTTTTAATTCCTTCAACTGTTTGATTGTGTTTTCCTGGAATTCTTTCAGGGATTTTTGCGATTCCTCTCTGTAGGCTTTTACTTGTTTATTAATGTTTTCCTGTGCTTCCCTAAGTGTGTTCAGGTCTTTCCTGAAGTCCTCCAGCATCATGATCAAATATGATTTTGAAACTAGATCTTGCTTTTCTGGTGTGTTCGGATATTCCATGTTTGTTTTGGTGGGAGAATTGGGCTCCGATGATGGCATGTAGTCTTGGTTTCTGTTGCTTGGGTTCCTGCGCTTGCCTCTCGCCATCAGATTATCTCTAGTGTTACTTTGTTCTGCTATTTCTGACAGTGGCTAGACTGTCCTATAAGCCTGTGTGTCAGGAGTGCTGTAGACCTGTTTTCCTCTCTTTCAGTCAGTTATGGGGACAGAGTGTTCTGCTTTCGGGCGTGTAGTTTTTCCTCTCTACAGGTCTTCAGCTGTTCCTGTGGGCCTGTGTCTTGAGTTCACCAGGCAGCTTTCTTGCAGCAGAAAATTTGGTCTTACCTGTGGGCCCCAGGCTCAGGTTTGCTCGTGGGGTGCTGTCCAGGGGCTCTCTGCAGCGGCAGCAACCAGGAAGACCTGTGCCGCCCCTTCTGGGAGCTTCAGTGCACCAGGGTTCCAGATGGTCTTTGGCTTTTTCCTCTGGCGTCCGAGATGTGTGTGCAGGGAGCAGTCTCTTCTGGTTTCCCAGGCCTGTCTGCCTCTCTGAAGGTTTAGCTCTCCCTCCCACGGGATTTGGGTGCAGAGAACTGTTTATCCGGTCTGTTTCCTTCAGGGTCGGCGGTGTCTGTGGCAGGGGTCCTGCCGCTCCTGGGCCCTCCCCCACGGGAGCCCAGAGGCCTTATACAGTTTCCTCTTGGGCCAGGGATGTGGGCAGGGGTGAGCAGTGTTGGTGGTCTCTTCCGCTCTGCAGCCTCAGGAGTGCCCACCTGACCAGGCGGTTGGGTCTCTCTCTCACCGGGTCTGGGAGCAGAGAGCTGCTGCGGGCCGGGATCCGCGGGTGTGGGACTTCCGGTAAACACAGAACGTGCCCGGTTCTAGAGAAATTCTGCTTCCGTGTGTCCCAAGCTCACCAGGCAGCTTTCTTGCAGCAGAAAATTTGGTCTTACCTGTGGTCCCGAGGCTCAAGTTCGCTCGTGGGGTGCTGCCCAGGTGCTCTCTGCAGCGGCAGCAACCAGGAAGACCTGTGCCGCCCCTTCCGGGAGCTTCAGTGCACCAGGGTTCCAGATGATCTTTGGCTTTTTCCTCTGGCGTCCGAGATGTGTGTGCAGGGAGCAGTCTCTTCTGGTTTCCCAGGCCTGTCTGCCTCTCTGAAGGTTTAGCTCTCCCTCCCACGGGATTTGGGTGCAGAGAACTGTTTATCCGGTCTGTTTCCTTCAGGGTCCGGCGGTGTCTCCGGCAGGGGTCCTGCCGCTCCTGGGCCCTCCCCCACGGGAGCCCAGAGGCCTTATACAGTTTCCTCTTGGGCCAGGGATGTGGGCAGGGGTGAGCAGTGTTGGTGGTCTCTTCCGCTCTGCAGCCTCAGGAGTGCCCACCTGACCAGGCGGTTGGGTCTCTCTCTCACCGGGTCTGGGAGCAGAGAGCTGCTGCGGGCCGGGATCCGCGGGTGTCTTCATTTTTATTTTATCTATGGTGTTTAAATAGCCTGTGAAGTGGAAATCGTAATCAAAGTCCTCTGGTAGAAGTTCCTTAGAGTGTGTGGTGGTATTATCCATGCCTTCTACTTGCTTTAACATTTGAAGGTATCTCGATTCCTACCGTTTTAAAAGTTTGATTATGTACTTTTGTCTCTTATTCTATGACTAACCTCAGTATTGTCTCAAAAATTACCTTTATTTGCTTGCGTTATAAATTGGATTTCTTTTGTTTGTACCACAGCTGTTTAAATGAAGCTATATAAAGTAAAAATGACTTGTTCAAAGTCACACAGTGAACAGTAAAACCAGGACAGAATGACAGTCTCTTGATTGCCAATCTGGTCTATATGCTAAATACTCTGCCTTTCAAGCAGAATTCATCGCATAGTGATTCTGAATGCAAAGACATTGCTGTTTTAGGACAATAGAAGTTTAAAGGTAAGCATTAAGCAACAATCGGAACAAGATAGTGTATACTTGTAATTCTAAATCTTTCAAAATAGAAGTAGGATTATACATTTGAGGTTATTCTGGCCTGTTGAGTGACCCTATGAAAAATTAAATATATGTTTATGATAACTGTACTAGGTGATTATTATCTTTAATAAATTTTGGTGAAACCAGTTATGGGTATATAAAATGTACAATTTCTTTTGTAATATGTGGGTGAGGATGAATTTAGCTTTAAAAAATAAAGGTGACTTTTCAGCTCTTTGATTGTTATAGATTTTAAATGACCACCTTTACATTCTGTTCTGTCTCATGTGGATAACATGAGATACTGAGCTCAAAAGGATATTGGTAATAAATTGTTGTAATGAGTCCTGGTTGCTTAGAGAGATTAGTATGGAGAGCTCTTAGTGATATTTTGAACTGGGATTGTGCAGAGATATATTATCTTTAGTAGAGTCACATGCATGTTTTTCTATTATTATAGCTGCATAAATCTCTTACCTGTATATATATATTTATTCACCAGTGTATGGGTGGTCTCCAGAGAAGTCAGAAAAGGCCACTGGATTCCCAGGGACTGGAGTAACAAATAAATGTGTCCTGCCATGTGATATGGGTATTAGAAACAAAACACAGGTTGTCTGAAAGAGCAGAAAGTGCTCTTTACTGTTGAGCCAATAATCCTGCCCTAGACTGTGTGCTTGGTTTTTCCATAAATGCTTGTTAAGGCTGTTGATCTACAGAATCACATGGATAATTTTAAAAATATACTAGTGTTTGCTTCATTCATAGATATGCATTCATCTTTGCTTTTAGGGCTGGCTTTACTAAGAACAAGTGTAAATTGAAATAAAAATATGAACAATCATATTTCCATACAATATTTAGACTCAAGATTTTCATGGGGTTTAGAAAATGGAATATTTGATGGTGACTAGAACAGTGTATTCTAACAAAGAAGCCAGATCTTGTCGTGAACTCCAAGCCTAGGGAGATGTGATGAATTGTGATGAAAACAGTTTCAATTTATTAAATCGGGTTAGTATCTCTTAATAATTTAGATAAAGGCAACTTTAACCCAAATTAATGTAAATTAAAAATACTCTAAAATATCTTAAGCTTTCAATGGCATTTCTGAAAGTTGTAGGTTAATTAAGATGATAAATTGGTAATTCTTGTTATGTTACTTTTCTAATCATGAGATATATGACACAGCTAAAGCATGGATAAGTTTTATTCAAAAAAAGAGGAAAAGAAGCTTATTTAGATTTCTTTCTTTTTTTTCCTTTCTTGCTTAAGACTTCTTATTGCTTTCTGGATGTCTACTTTCCCCTTTGAATTTCACTGAAAAGAACCTGTGCATTAGGGTAGTAGATGTCATATCACAATCCAGCCTCTATTTTCACTACTGTCAATGTTTTTTGGGCTAAAACACTTTTATCTCTTTTGTCCTTATACTACTACTTCATATTCTCTATTAAGCAGCCTAGAAAGGTAAAGATTAATATGGCATGATAACTTTGAAATGGGGTTTCATAAAATAAGGAGGCAACCTTATATTTCCTTCATCCTGTAAAGGGTTTTGTCTTGGGATATGCATTACCTTGCTTAAGAATGATGACTAAATCAGTCATGACATGGAGTCCAAGGTATGAGTTTTGTGTTAGTTGGCACGATTGTTGCATAGTGGTCAGGTATAGTTGTGTCATGTTAAAAAGAATGACTGGAGAGTAGTCCCTTTCAGGAGCACATTTGAAAAGATTCTATATTTAACATTTCAGAAAAACGAGACATTCTTTGTAATACTTTTTAAAGAAGAAAGTGAAACACAAAGTCTAGGAAAAATTTAAAGCAACTAAAGTAACAGGAAATGTGTTTAAATTAATAGTAATTGATCTAACAAAATGTTTATCACACAGTTATGAAGGGAAAAAATTGTCAAGTAATCAATTGTCAAGTAATGAATTTGAAGACTGTATTTTATAAGCACCACATGAAATTTATGAAACAACAATATGGCTTCTATACAGAGAAATATTAGATTTATTTATGATTTTGAAATACACCATGGAACAAAAGATTCAGTACTAACCATAATTTTAACTGTAGTTTTTTTTACAAATTTGGCAAGGCTAGTACTAACCTCATTTGATATTGATCATTAGCAATGAGCTACATATCCAAATCAGCCAAGAAATCACATTAGTGAACTAGTTATATCCTATCAACACTGTGTTTGTAGGCTATTGGGCTTGATAGATCAGGCACATTAGATGAATTACTGACTTTTGGTGTTCTATCCATGATGTTTTTGATATAAGATGAGATTATCAGAATATAACCATGCCATAAACTGAGAAACATTTGTGCTTTGAGGAGGTAACACTCATATGAAAGATGCCAGAAAAGGAAGAACAAGTTAAAAAGAATTAGAGGAGCAGAATTACATAAAATGTGGATAGAATTACTGAGGATGTCTTTGATATGCAGTTTGTCCCTAGTTGCAGATAGGGTTGGATTATTAACTGAGGAAAACTAGAGTATTCAATATTTTGGTTGGTTCATGCAATTACATGATCAAATTTCCATTGCTGGCCATTATACTCAAAATAAAATGTGTTCAAAACCCTTACTCACTATACTCAGCCTATATAGGCATTATAGTTTTTGTTTGTTTGTTTTTATTTAAGTTTACATTTTTTTGTTTTCATCAATATTCCAGGCACATTTTCCATGTAAGAAATATTATTTTATCCGAAATGTGTTATTTCCTTTAACTGTGGAGATAAAATTCATATACAGGTAAACTGACAAATTTAACACTGATTTTGAATATATTGACATTATTTAACCCTCACCCCTTATGGGAAAAGTGGACCATGTCACCTGACAGAAGAATTGATTGAGTTGAGTAAGCCCAAACCCTCTTAAACTCAGGCTAACTTCATGCCTAACTCTACTGGTTCTGGAACAGGTAACCACAGTGCCGCACTGAGAGCAATAGAACAGTCAGTAATGTAGGGAAAGCACCTGATATACTCCCCATGCAAACAGAGCATCACGGGCATCTCAAACTGAACCAATGGGAAGCATCTATAAATGGATCCCACCCTACTTCTCAATGTTTATAAAGTTCATATACACATGGAATAAAGTGCTCAAGTTATTTCACCTAGAATCGTCTGAGAGTGGCTGTTTTACTGAGCTGTAACACTTTGGGGAAGAGTTTTCTTTCCTGAAGTATTCATTCCTGGACCTTGGACCACCTGAAAGCCCCTGCCATTTCCCAACACTGCCTTCTACTACTGCTGCCTCTCCATTACCCCTGCCCATGGCATTGGCTATGCCAAAGTACCGCAACCTACCAGGGCCCTAAGACCATGGCTGCCTGTCCTGTATGGTCTTCATTTCCAAGAGCTGTAATACTTGGGCATTTTTGGCTAGACCAGAAAACCTGTAGCACCTATTCTTCCTGGTTCAGCAGAGGAAGACCAGCCCTGTGTACTTTTAGGACTTAAAAATATCTCTCAAACATGTACTCTCTAGTCACTAACAACCATTTTCTGTCTCTGTGGATTGGTTAAACTGAAGCATTAATATAAGCTTAATTAAAGTCTCAAACTCTCTCCCTTTCTCTCTCTCCATATATATATATATATATATATATATTCTTAATTAAATATCTATATAGGAATAATATATTATATGATGTATTACAACTTAGATCTTTTTAACAGTTCATAGACACATGTATATTTCAATAAATTATGTTTAGTACAAGTTTTATAGTAACTTTTCCTCATTGGAATGCCATATACTTAAGAATATATGCAAGCACAAATTTGAATTGATGAGCAGTAATGAATGAAATGGAAATGCATAAAACAGAGAAAGAATATTAAAAGAAATAAGTAAAGTCAGAAGATCCTGGGAAGATGTCATAAAGACCATAAGAGAACACAAATGCCAGCCAAGATTACTATATCCAGAAAACTCTCAATTAACATAGATGGAGAAACCAAGATATTCCATGACAAAACTGAATTTACACAATATTTTTCCACAATCCAGACCTACAACAAATAATGGGTGGAAATCTTTAACACAAGTATGGAAACTACACCTTGGGAAAAGTAAAAAAGTAATTTTCTTGCAATGAAACCAAAAGAAGAGAGACAAACATAAAACCACCTCTAACAAAAACAAAAACAAAAACAAAAAAAACAGGGAACAACAATCACTATTCCTTAATATCTCTTAACATCAAAGGATTCAATTTCCCACTAAAAAGACATATATTAACAGACAGGATATGCAAAGAGCACTAAGAATTTTGCTGCATACAAGAAACACACCTCAGTGATGAACACAGACACTACCTCAGAGCAAAATGCTGGAAAATATTTTCCAAGCAAATGGTCCCATAAAACAATTTGGAGTAGCCATTCTAATATCGAATAAAATCGACTTCCAACCAAAAGTTACTAAAAAAAATGAAGAAGAACACTATATTCATCACAGGAAAATCCACTAAAATAAACTCTCCCCTGAATATCAATGCTTCAAATGCAAGGGCACCTACATTCCTAAAAGAAAACTTACTAAGGTTCAAGCACACATTGCACCTCACACAATACTAGTGGGAGGCTTCAAGACTGTACTTTCATCATTGGACAGATCATGGAACCCGAAACTAAAGGGAGATACAGAGAAACTATCAGAAGTTATGAACCAACTGAATTTAACAGATATTTATAGAACATTTCATTCTAAAACAAAGGAATATTCCTTCTTCTCAGCACCTCATGGTACCGTCTCCAAATTTAACCACATAATTGGTCCCAAAACAGGCCTCAACAGATACAGGAAGATTGAAGAAATCCCATGCATCCTATCAGGTCATCACGGACTAAAGCTATTCTCCAATAAGAACAAAAATGACAGGAAGCCCACATATATATGTAAGGTGAACAATGCTTTACTCAATGAGAACTTGGTCAAGGAAGAAATAAAGGAAGAAATTAAAGACATTTTAGAATTTAATGAAAATGAAGGCAGAACATCCACAAACTTAGAGGACACAGGGAAAGCAGTGGTAAGAAGAAAATTCATAGCTCTGAGGACAACCAAAAGAAACTGGAGAGAGCATACACTAGCAGCTTGACAGTACTCCTAAGACCTCTAGAACAAAAAGAAGCAAATACACCCAAGAGGAGAAAACAGCAAGAAATAATCAAACTCAGGGTTGAAAGCAAACAAGTAGAAACAAAAAGAACTATACAAAGCTTCAACAAAACCAGGAACTGGTTCTTTGAGAAAATCAAGAAGATAAACCCTTAGCCAGACTAAACCAGAGGGCACAGAGATCTAAGGTAAAACTAGAAAGGTAAAGGGAGAAAAAAACAACAGATTCTGAGGAAATTCAAAAGATCATCATATCCTACTACAAAAGCTTATATTCACTAAGACTTCAAAATCTGGATGAAATGGACAATTTTCTAGACAGACACCAGGTAGCAAAGTTAAATCAAGATCAAATAAACTATCTAAACAGTCACATATCTCCTAAAGAAACAGAAGGAGTTATTAAAAGTCTCCCAACCAACAAAAGCCCCGGACCAGTTGGGATTAGTGCAGAATTCTATCAAAACTTCATGGAAGACCTCATATCAATACTGTCCAAACAATTCCAACAGAAGGAATACCACCCAATTCCTCTATGAATGCACAGTTATGCTTACACTTAAATCCCACAAAAACTCAACAAAAAAAGAGAAGTTCAGATCAATTTCCCTTATGAGTATTGAAGCAAAAATACTAAATAAATTCTCACAACCTGAATCTAAGAACACATCAAAATGATCATCCACCATGATCAAGTAGACTTCATTCCAGGTATGACTCAATACATGAAAATCCATCCACGCAATCAACTATGTAAACAAACTCAAAGGGGGAAAAAACACATGATCATCTCATTAGGTGCTGAAAAAGCATTTGACAAAATTCTACATCCCTTCATGTTCAAAAACTTGGAAAGATGAGGAATTGAAGGCCCACACCTAAACATAGTTAAAGCAATACGCAGCAAACCAGTAGCCAACATCAAACTAAATGAAGAGAAACTTGAAGCAATCCCACTAAAATGAGGGACTAGAAAAGGCTACCCAACCTCTCTGTACTTATGCAATATAGTATTTGATGTCCTAGCCAGAGCAATCAGACAACAAAAGGAGGTCAAAGTGATAGAAATAGCAAAGGAATTAGTCAAAATATCACTATTTGCAGATGACATGATAATATACTTAAGTCACCCCAAAAGTTGTACCAGAGAACTCCTAACCCTGATAAACCACTTCAACAAAGTGGCTGGACATAAAATTAGCTCAAACAAATGAGTAACCTTCCACTACTCAAACAATAAACAGGTTGAGAAAGAAATTAGGGAAATGACACCCTTCAAAATAGTCACAAACAATATAAAATACCTAGATGTTACTCTAATCAAACATGTGAAAAATCTGTATGGCAAAAACATCAAAACTCTAAAGAAAGAAATTGAAGATCTGAGAAGGTAAAAGATCTCTCATGCTCATGAATTGGCAGGTTTAATATTTTAAAATGTCTGTTTTGCAAAAATAATTCTCCAGATTCAATGCAATCCCTATTAAAATTCCAACTCAATTCTTCATAGAGTTGTTAAGAGCAATTTGTAAATTCGTTTGCAATAACAAAAAACCGAGGATAGTGAAAACTATCCTCAACAATAAAAAACTTCTGGGGGAGTCACCATCCCTCACCTCAAGCTGTACTACGGAGCAATAGTGATAAAAACTGTATGGTATTGGTACAGAGACAGGCAGGTAGATCAATGGAATCGAACTGAAGTCCTAGAATGAACCCACACACCTATGGTCACTTGATCTTTGACAAAGGAGCTAAAAACATCTAGTGGAAAAGAGATAGCATTTTCAACAATTGGTACTGTTTCAACTAAAGGTCAGAATGTAGAAGAATGCAAATCAATTCATTCTTATCACCGTATACAAAGCTCGTCTAACTGGATTAAGGAACTTTACTTAAAACCAGATACACTAAAATTAATAGAAGAAAAAGTAGGAAAGATCCTCAAACACATGGGTACTGGACCAAATTTCCTGAACAGAACACCTAGGTTTCATGCTCTAATTCAAGAATAGACAAATGGAATTTCATAACATTGCAAAATTTCTATAAGGCAAAGGACATTCTGAATAGGACAGATGGCAACCAACAGCTTTGGAAAAGATCTTTGACAATCCTCTATCTGAAAGTGGGTTAATATCCAATATGTACAATGAACCCAAGAAGTTAGACTACAGAGAATCAAATAACCTTATTAAAAAAGAGGTACATAGCCAAACAAAGAAATCTCAGCTGAAAAATATTGAATATATGAGAAGTACCTAAAGAATTGTTCATCATCCTTAGCCATCAGGGAAATACAAATCAAAACAACCTCGAGTTTCTACCTCACCAGTCAGAATGACTAAGAATAAAAAATAACCCAGGTGACAACAGATGTTGGCAAGGATGTGGAGAAAGAGGAACACTCCTCCATTGTTGGTGAGATTGCAAGCTGGTAAAACCACTCTGGAAATCAATCTGGTGGTTCTTCAGAAAATTAAACATAGTACTACCTGAGGACCCAGGTATACCACTCCTGGGCATATACCGAAAATATTTTCCAACATATAACAAGGACACATGCTCCACTATGTTCATAACTCCCTTATTTATAATAGCCAGGAGTTGGAAAGAACACAGATGCCCTTCAACAGAGGAATGGATACAGAAAACTATGGTACATTTACACAATGGAGTACTAATTCAGCTATTAAAAACAATGCCTTCATAAAATTCATAGGCAAATGTATGGAACTAGAAAATATTGAGTGTGGTAACCCAATCACAGAAAAACAAACAAAAAAAACATAGTATGAACTTACTGATAAGTGGATATTAACCAAAAAGAAGTGTGGATTACCTGAGATACAATTCACAGACCACATGGAGCTCAAGAATAAGGATGACCAAGTTCAGATGCTTCAGTCCTTCTTAGAATGGGGAACAAAAGTATTCATAGGAGGAGATAGGGAGACAGTTTGGAGCAGAGACTGAAGGAATGACCATTCAGAGCCTGCCCCACCTGGGGATCCAGCCCATATACATACTGCCACCAAAACCAGACAATATTGCTGATGCCAAGTAGTGCATGCTGGCAGGAGCCTGATATAGCTTTCTCCTGAGAAGCTTGGCCAGAGCATGACAAATTGACTGTTTGTAGCCAACCATTGAACTGAGAACAGGGTCTCCATTGAAGATGTTAGAGAAAGAATTGAAGGAATTGAAGGGGTCTGCAGCTCCATAACAACTACAATTCCAATCAACCAAAGCTCCCAGGAACTAGACCACCATCAAAAGAGTGACCATGGCCAGACCCATGGCTCCAGCTGCATATATAGCAGAGAATGGCCTTGTTGGACACCAATGGGAGGAGAAGGCCATGGTCCTGCCAGGTTTGGACCTCCCCTCCAATGTAGGGGAATGTCAGGCAGGGAGGCAGAAAAGGGTAGGTGGGTGGGTGGTGGAACACCCTCATAGAAGAAGGGGGAGGGGGAGGAGGCAGGGTGTTTATGGATAAGAAATTGGGAAATGGGATAACATTTGAAATGTAAATAAAAAATTATCCAATAAAAAAATAAAAAAAAAATAAAAGGGAACACAAATTTGAACAAAGAAGTGTTACTTGAGGGAAGATGTGAATATGCTCAAAATACTGTATGGAAATCTCAAGTAAGTAATTAAGACAAGAAAACGAACTGTGGCACTGTCATGCTTTGAATATGCTTAGCCCAGGAAGTGGCATTATTTGGAGGTGTGTTATTGTGGCAAGAGGCGTGTCACTATAGGCACGGCCTTTGATATCCTAGTCCTAGCTGCCTAGAAGTGAGTATTCTGCCAGCTGCCTTTAGATGAAAATGAAAACTCTCAGATCTTCCTGCAGCATACCTACCTGAATGCTGCCGTGTTCCCGCCTTGATGATTATGGACTGATCCTCTGAACTTGTAAGCCAGCCCCAATAAATGTTGTCTTTATAAGAGTTGCTTTGGTCATGGTGTCTGTTCACAGAAGAAAAACACTAAGATATGCACTAAACAGAGAATATTTTAAGAAAGTCAGCTGATAAAGTGTTTGACATCATTATACATTACAGGCATGCAGAATAAGCTGAATTCTCAGTTTAATTTACCACAGTCAGAATGGTCATCAATATAAATACAAATGTCTGCACATGACATCATGAATGTGTCAAAAAGAAACTTCTTCATGGGACTGTAAAAGACAGTGCAACCACTTTTAAAGTCAGTTTGAAATACCTACAAAGCTAGAAATAAAATTTCCGTGTAAGCCAGCAACACAATTCCTGAGCATGACTTCAAATTAACTTATACTCTACTGTAAAGAGATTTGCATATTCATATTCATATTCATTGCAGCCTTGTTCATAGATTCTAACAAATGAAATCAACCTAGATATCCAGCAACTGACAAATGGATTGGGAAATGTGGCTATAAAGAAAAAAATATTTCTGAAATCTGCAGGTAAGTGGTTGAAAATGGATGACATTGCACTGAAATAATCCAGGCCCCAGAGGTCAAATGTTGTTACTTTCATGTGGATCCTAGGCTTTCCTTTAGCTTTTAGTGTTTAAATTTGAATACTAATCTAAAAAAAGCAGACTGAGCAAGAGCTTGTCTTAAGAAATTGGGACAGCAGCATATTAAAAAAAATGAGGATTGGAGAGAGGAAAAGGTGGGCATGAGAATTTCAAATGGGAATATTATCCAGGGTATGGTAGGGGTCATGAAATATTGAGGAAATGTTAATCAAAATTACAAAATATAAAACTAAAACTATGAAGGAATCACAAAAGGTTATGCATAATCCTACTATTTAGTAACTTAACTAAAAATTTTAAAAATAAATTTAAATGTAAATACCATGTTAAGCTACACAATGCCAGTCGTAGGAGAAATAGGTCAGAGAGCAAAACCTATAGGGCTGAGTGTGTGATACTTTTATAATTTTTTCTCACCATGGAGATCCAGGAATCTTCTCAAACCATACAGACACTTTTCATTCCTTTTAGCTGCTACCTAAACCTATTTGAGAAGACATATTTCTGAAGACACCACACAGTTTCTGTACAAGATTATAGAATAATTAAATGGTACTGAACTGGAAACTTTTTGCCTTCTGGAGAGTTTTCAGAATACTGGATTCTACTATTAGGTTACTGGGCATATGTGGGCATGACTGGTCTTATCTAGTTATCAGAGATGTTCCCTCCAGTATAACTGGGGTTCCACTGTAAAATCAACCACTTCCTGATTGTACTGAAGACTCATTCTTCAAAGAATCCATGCATACATAGCACTGTAAACAAAGCCAAGAACCCATGGGTGTTGAGATCTTTTACCCTAGGAAGAAATATGGATATATATATACATATATATATATATACATATATATATATGTGTGTGTGTGCAAATTGGAATGGGATCAAGCCTCCTCCTAAATTGATGTGTTTATAATACAGTTAAAGGTTATTCTAAGTATTAATCAGAGAAGTACTTGTTTGCAGTTAATGAAAGTGAATATAGAGAATTATCACTGAATAAGATTCTGGGAATACATGAGGTTTAAAGGATCAGCTCTAAATAAAGCATCTATGCTAACCCCTAAGGCCTTGGGAAACATGGCAAAAAGAGGGGTTAGGAAGAAATATGAGACTGAAATTAGGGACAAGGGAAAAATATCACCTTAAAGGGTTCTTAAAAGAACAGCATGACATGAAATTAAATAGCTGTTCCTACTGGCAGTTATGGATGGGAAAGATGTTCATAGGATCCTTGCTTTTACTGTTTAATTAGAGTAGATTTATTCTTAGAGAGGAGGAGACATTATGTCTAGTTGTTATCAGCCAGTGTCTCATGAATAGTTTCAGACCCATGGTCACAAAGACAACCCAGATTTAAATATTTCAGATGAAAAACAAAGCAAAACAAAAAATTAATGAATATGATAAATAAATTGGCATAATCTTTGTATATTCACAGAAGAGTAGCTCATAGGGACAAGAAGGAAATTAAAGGATGAAAGTGTGCATATGTAGAATGTGTCTACATGAGATGTGAAAAAACATGTTTGTTAATTAAAAACTCAAATTTGATGTTGACTATAGTTTAGCAGGTCAAATAAGTACTCTATTGCAATATGCTAATTTGCATTCTATAAATAGTCCTTTGCATTAAAACATTTGTTATATTTATTGTGGAACTTTCATCTTTTATATATCCATTTCAGTATAATCAATTCTATGGAGAACATTTACATATGGAGAATAGAGATATCCCAGTGGTTAAGAATGTCCTTGCTTTTCCATAGTTTGACAGTTCAGGAATTCACACCCATATTAGGTGACTGGCACACACATGTAAATTGAGGTCCAGGGGCTCTGACCACATCTTTGGACTCTGTTATCACCCACACTTGTGTGCACATACCCATTCTCAGATTTTCCCATAAAAACATATGACTTGTTTAAGACAACAGCACTATGAAGGGAGAAAGGGAAAAATAGGGGATAATTGCTCTAACTTGGGATCTTTATCCACTAGATAGTCTAACATAGCCAAAAAAGTGGTTTGGGGGAAAGCAGTATAACCATATATGACTGATATATGATATATATATATATATATATATATATATATGTATATATATGTATATATATATATGTATATATAATATCAAACATCTCTAGTCTTATTTAATTCACCTTCCTCCCTTCTCTTCATGCCCCCACCTCCCAAGTTAGAAAAAATATCTGATATTTTTCCCTTTCTCCCTTCATAGTACCAGTGTCCAAAGCAAGACACAGAAAAATATATAATGTATTATTTTCATTTACAGGATATTGAAAATCGTTAGGTTCATAGAAGCACAGTGAAGAACAATGATTTCCACCAGTTATTATGTAAAGGAATTGGGGGCTATGCAGTGTATGTAGGGTTGGGAATCTCCATTGGCTATCCCCAGACATCCTTCAGAAGAAGAATGGAGATAGAAAATATGGTACATTTACACAATGGAGTACTACTCAGCTGTTAAAAACAATTACTTCATGAAATTTTCAGGCAAATGGATGGCACAAGAAAATATCATCCTGTGTGAGGTAACCCATACACAAAAGAGCACACGTAGTATATACTCACTGATAAGTGGACATTGCACTAAAAGCTTATATTGTTATATATTTATTGGATAGTTTATGTGTTTACATTTTGAATGATATTTCCTGTCCCAGTTCCCTAATCTCCCACGCCCCTTCACTTTCCTTCTATGTGCATGCTCCCCTCCCATCCACTCACTCTCACGTCAACGCAATAACAATCTTTACATTGGGAAATGAGCCTTCACAGGACCAAGGTTTTTTCCTCCTATTGGTGCTAGACAAGACCATCCTCTACTACATATGTGACTGCAGCAGAGGGTATTCCCATGTGTACTATTTGGTTGGGAGTTTAATCCCTGGAAGGTCTGGGGGATAGAGATGGTTGATATTGTTGTTCTTCCTATGGGGATGTAAACCTTTTCAGCACCATTTACTCTTTTCTCTAACTCCTCAATTGGGGTCCCTGTGCTCAGCCTAATCCTTATTTACAACTTTTTTTTTTTGAGTATGGAGCCATGGGTCTGACCATGTGTAGACTTTGCATAGTGGTTTAGTCCCTGGGAGCTCTGGTTGGTTGGTATTGTTGTTCTTATGGGGTTGCAGGCCCCTTAAGCTCCTTTAACCTTTTCTCTAACTCTTCCAACAGGGACTCTATTCTCAGTTCAATGGTTTGCTGCTAACATTCTCCTCTATATTTGTATATTTCTCACACTCTTTCTGAGCATCTCAGGAGACAGCTATATCAGCCTCCTGTCAGCATGCACTAGTTGACTTCATCAATATTGTCATATATATATATACATATATATACATATATATATATATATGTATATATATATATGAATATAGATCCCCAGGTGGGGCAGGCTCTGAAAGGCCATTCCTTCAGTCTGCTCCAAAATCTGTCTCCATATCTTCTCTATGAATATTTTTATTCCCCCTTTTAAAAAGGACTGAAGCATCCATACTTTGGCCATCCTTTTTCTTGAGTGAGCTTCACGTGATCTATGGATTGTATCTTGGGTAATTTGAGTTTTGGACTAATATCCACTTATCAGTGAGTGCATACTGTGTGTAGATTTTTTGTGATAGGGTTACCTCCCTCAGTATGATACTCTCTAGTTCTATCCATTTACCTATGAATTTAATGAAGTCATTGTTTTTGATAGCTCAGTAGTACTCCATTGTGTAGATGTACCACATTTTCTATATCCAATCCTCTGTTGAAGAACGTCTCTGTTCTTTCCATCTTCTGGCTATTATAAATAAGGCTGATATGAACATAGAAGAGTATGTATCTTTATTGTATGTTAGAACATCTTTTGGGTATATGCCCAGGAGTGGTATAGCTGGGTCCTCAGGAAGTACTGTGTCCCATTTTCTGAGGAACCTCCAGACTGGTTTCCACAGTGGTTGTACCAACTTGCAATGCCACCAACAATGAAGGAGTGTTCCTCTCTCCACAACCTTGCCAGTATCTGTTGTCACCTGAGTATTTTATCTTAGCCATTCTAACGGGTGTGAGGTGGAATCCCAGTGTTGTTTTGATTTGCATTTCCCTGAAGACTAAGGATGTTGAACATTTCTTTAGGTACATCTCAGACATTTAATATTCCTCATCTGAGAATTCTTTGCTCAGCTCTGTACCCCAGCTGCATGCATCTTAATCTGTATCAGTAGGCTGTGGCAGAGCCTCTCAGGAGACATCCATATCAGACTCCTGTCAGTAAGCACTTCTTGGCATCAGCAATAGTGACTGGGTTTGGTGGTTGTATACAGGATGAGTCCTCAGGTGGGACAGTCTCTGGATGGCCTTTATTTTAGTCTCCTGTTCATATTTTGTCTCCAAATTATTTCCCCTGAATATT
Source organism: Rattus norvegicus (assembly GCF_021556685.1). NCBI lineage: Eukaryota > Metazoa > Chordata > Mammalia > Rodentia > Muridae > Rattus > Rattus norvegicus. The sequence continues at coordinate 152,868,089 of NC_141554.1, read as the reverse complement.
TTGTTTCCCCTTTCTAAGAAGGACGGAAACATCCATACTTTGGTCTTCCTTCTTCTTGAGCAACATATGGTCTGTGAACTGTATGGTGGGTATTCTAAGCTTTTGGGCTAATATCTAATTATCAGTGAGTGCATACTATATGTTCTTTGTGACTGGGTTACTTCACTCAGAATGATATTTTCTAGTTTGATCCATTTACCTAAGTATATCATGAAATCTTTGTTTTTATTAGCTGAGTAGTATTCCACTGTGTACATGTACCACATTTTCTGTATCCATTCCTCTGTTGAAGGACACCTGGGTTCTTTTCAGCTTCTGGCTTTTATAAATGAGGCTACTATGAACATAGAAGGGCTTGTGTCCTTGTTACAGGCTGGAGCATTTTTGGGGTATATACTTAGGAGTGGTATCACTTTGTGTTCAGGTAGTACTATGGCCAGTTTTCTTAGTAACCATAAGACTGATTGCAGTAGTTGTACAAGCTTGTAATCCTACTAACAATGGAAAATGTTGTCTTTCTCCACATCCTCGCCTGTGTCTGCTGTCACCTGAGTTTTTGAACTTATCCATTCTGACTGGTATGCGGTGAAATTCTAGGGTTGTTTTGATTTGCCTTTCCCTAATGACTAAGGATGTTGAACATTTCTTCAGGTGCTTTGTGGTCATTCGATATTCCTCAGTTAAAAATTCTATGTTTAACTCTGTAACCCATTTTTAAATAGGGTTATTTGGTTCTCTGGAGCCAAACATTTTCCTGTCTTTGTATTTATTAATATTATATTTCTATCAGATGTAGAATTGATAAAGATCTTTTCCCCATCTGTTAGTTGTTATTTTGTCCTATTGACTGTGTCCTTTGCCTTACAGAAGATTTTCAATTTTATGAGGTCACATTTGTTGATTCTTGATCTTAGAGCATAAGGCATTGGTTTTTTAGTTTTTTTTTTTTTTGTTTTTTGTTTTTTGTTTTTTTTTGTTTTTTTTTTTTTTGAAGAAATTTTCCCTTGTGTCTGTGTATTTGAGGATTTTCCCCACTTTTTCTTCTATTAGTTTCAGTGTATCTGGTTTTGTGTAGAGGTCCTTGACCCACTTGGACTTGAACTATGTACAATGAGGTAAGAATTGATTGCATTTATCTAGATGCTGACTGCCAGTTGATCGAGCACCATTTGTTGAAAATGTATTTTTTCCCATTGGATGGTTTTAGCTCCTTTGTCAGAGATCATGTGTGTGGGTTCATTTCTGGGTCTTCAATTCTATTCCACTGATCTACCTGCCTGTCTCTGTACCAATACCATACAGTTTTTTGTTTGTTTGTTTGTTTGTTTTGTTTTGTTTTTTATATCACTACTGCTCTGTAATACTGCTTGAGTTCAGGGATGGTGATTCCTCCAGAATTTCTTTTATAATTGAGAATAGTTTTTGCTGTCCTGGGTTTTTTGTTGTTACAAATGAATTTGCAAATGTTTATTTCTAATTGGGCTGGAATTTTAATGGGGATTACATTGAATCCACAGATTGTTTATGGCAAGATGGCCATTTTTACTTTACTAATCCTGCCAATTCATGAGCACAGATCTTTCCATCTTCTTAGATCTTCCTAGATTTCTTTCACCATAGACTTAAAGTTCTTGTCATACAGGTCTTTCATTTGTTTGGTTAGAGTCACAAGGAGGTAATTTATATTATTTATGAATATGTGAAGGGTATCAATTCCCTAATTTATTTCTCAGTATGTTTATCCTTTGAGCAGAGGAAGGTTACTGATTTCTTTGAGTTAATTTTATATCCAGCCACTTTGCTGAAGTTGTTTATCAGGTTTAAGAGTAACATTTTGGAATTTTGAGGGTCACATAATTATACTGCCATATCATCTTCAAATATAAAATTTGACTTCTTCTGCTGCAATTTGTATCCATTTGACATTTTTTTTTGCTGTCTAATTGCTCTAGCTAGAACTTCAAGTACTATGTTGAATAGGTACTTACATAGTATGCAGCCTGTCTGGACCCTGATTTTAGTGCTTCAAGGTTCACTCCATTTAGTTTGATGTTGGCTACTGGTTTGCTGTATATTGCTTTTACTATGTTTAGGTATGGGCCTTGAATTCATAAACTTTCCAAGACTTTTAATACAAAGGGGTATTGAATTTTCTCAAATGCTTTCTCAGCATCTAATGAGATGATCATGTGTTTTTATAATTTGCATTTGTTTATAAAGTGGATTACGTCATTGGGTTTCCATATACTGAAACATCCTTGCATCCCCAGGAGGAAGCCTACTTGATCATGGTGAATGATTGTTTGATGTGTTCTTACATTCAGTTTGCAAGAATTTTACTGAGTCAATATTCTTAAGGAAAATTGGTCTGAAGTTTTCTTTTTTTTTTGTTGGGTCTTTGTGTAGTCTATAGATAAGCATAATTGTAGTTTCATAGAAGTAATTGGGTAGTGCTTCTTCTGTTTCTAGTGTGTAGGATAGTTTGGATAGTATTGGTATAAGGTCTTCTATGAAGGTGTGATAGAGTTCTGCACTAAACCCTTCTGGTTCTGGGCTTTTTTGTTTTTTTTTTTTTTGTTGTTGTTTGTTTTTGTTTTTTTTTTTTTTTGGTTGGGAGACTTTCAATAACTTCATCTATTTCTTTAGGTGTTATGGGATTGTTTAGATGGTTTATCTCTTCCTGATTTAATTTTGGTACCTGGTATCTATCTAGAAAATTTTCATTTCCTCCAGATTTTCAGTTTTGTTGACTATAGACTTTTATATTAGATCAGATTTTTGATTTTCATCAGTTTCTGGTTTTATATCTCCTTTTTCATTTATGACCTTGTTAATTTGGATACTGTGTCTGTACCCTTAGGTTAGTCTTCCTCAGGGTTTACCTATCTAATTGATTTTCTCAAAGAACGAGATCTTGTTTTGTTGATTCTCTGCATAGTTCTTTTTTTTTTTTTCTACTTGGTTGATTTCAGCTCTGAGTTTGATTACTTCCTGCCCTCTTCTTTGCTTGGTTATATGTGCTTCCTTTTGTTGTAGAGCTTTTAGGTGTGCTATCATACTGTTAATGTATGCTCTCTCCAGTTTCTTTTTAAAGCACTCAGAGCTATGAGTTTTCTGCTTAGCACTGCTTTCATTGTATCCCATAAGTTTGAGTATATTCTATCTTCATTTTCATTAAATTCTAAAAAGTCTTTAATTTCTTTTTTTTATTTCTTCCTTAACCAAGTTATCATTGAGTACAGCATTGTTCAGCTTCATGCGTATGTAGACTTTCTGTTTTTTATTGTTATTGAGGACCAGTCTTCATCTGTCATGTTCTAATAGGATGCATGGGAATTTTTAATCTTCATATATCTGTTGACGCCTGTTTTGTGACTATAGATTATGTGGCCACTTTTGGAGAAGGTACCATGAGGTGCTGAGAAGAAGGTATCTTTTGTTTTAGGCTGAAATATTCTATAGATATCTGTTAAATCTATTTGGTTCATATATTCTGTTAGTTTTTCTGTGTTTCTGTTTAGTATCTGTTTCCGTGATCTGTCCATTGATGAGAGTGGGGTGTCGAAGTCTTGCACTATTATTGTGTGTGGTGCAGTGTGTGTTTGAGCTTTAATAAACTTCGTTTTATGAATGTTGTTGCCTTTTTATTTGGATCACAGATGTTCAGAATTGAGAGTTCATCTAGGTAGATTTTTCCATCGATGAGTGTAAAGTGTTCCTGCTTATCTTTTTTGACAACTGTTTGTTAAAAGTGAATTTTATTCCATATTATAATGACTACTCCAGGTTGTGTCTTGGGACCATTTGCTTGGAAAAAAAATTTTGCATGATTTTACTCTGAGGTAATGCCTGTACTTTTACGCTGATTTGAGTTTCCACTATGCAGCAAAATGCTGGGTCCAGCTTACATATACAGTCTCTTAGCCTAATTTTTTTTTGTTTTTTTTTTATATTATTTTTTTTATTAACTTGAGTATTTCTTATATACATTTCAAGTGTTATTCCCTTTCCTGGTTTCCGGGCAAACATCCCCCTCCCCTTCCTTATGGGTGTCCCCCTCCCAACCCTCCCCCCATTGCCGCCCTCCCCCCCATAGTCTAGTTCACTGGGGGTTCAGTCTTAGCAGGACCCAGGACTTCCCCTTCCACTGGTGCTCTTACTAGGATATTCATTGCTACCTATGAGGTCAGAGTCTAGGGTCAGTCCATGTATAGTATTTAGGTAGTTAGCCTAATTTTTTTACTAAGGAATTTAGTTCATTGATTTTAAGAGATATTACAGAATAGTGATTGCTACTTCCTGTTATTTTTGTTGTTAGATATGGATTTATGTTTGTGTGGCTATCTTCTTTTAGATTTCTTGAAAGAAGGTTACTTTTTTCCCTTTTCTAGGGTGTTGTTTCCCTCCTTGTTTTGGAATTTTCCATGTATTATCCTTTGTAGTACTGGATTTGTGGAAAGATATTGTTTAAATTTGGTTTTCTCATGGAATATCTTGGTTTCTCCATTTATATTAATAGACCATTTTGATGGTTATAGTAGACTGAGTTGGCATTTGTATTGTCTTACGATTTTTATGACATCTGTCCAGGATCTTCTTCCTTTCCCAGTCTCTGGTGAGAAGTCTGGTGTAATTTTGATAGGTCTGCCTTTATATGGTACTTGACCTTTTACCCTTACTGCTTTTAATATTCTTTCTTTGGCTTTTACATTTGGTGTTCTGACTATTATGTGATAGGGAAAATTTGTTTCTTGTCCAATCACTTCGGTGTTCTATAGACTTTTTGTATGTTCATGATATCTCTTTCTTTAGGTTAGGGAAGTTTTCTTCTATAATTTTGTTGAAGATATTTATTGCCCCTTTAAATTAGGAACTGTTGGTCTCATTTTTATCTTTTATTCTACAGTTTGATCTTCTCCTTGTGTCCTAGATTTCCTGGATGTTTTGGTTTAGGAGACTTTTGCATTTTACATTTTCTTTGACAATCATGTCAATGTTTTCTATGGTATCTTCTGTCCCTGAGATTCTCTTTTCTATCACTTATATTCTGTTAGAAATGCTTATATCTATGACTCCTGATTCTTTCCTAGGTTTTCTATCTCCATTGATGTCTCTCTTTATGATTTCTTCGTTGTTTTTATTTCCATTTTTATATCTTGGTTGGTTTTGTTCAATTCCTTCACATGTTTTGTTGTGTTTTCCTGTAATTCTTTAAGTGATTTTCTTTTTATTTCCTTGTAAATTACTTCTACTTATTTACCTATGTTGTCCTGTATTTCTTTAAGGAAGTTATTTATGTCCCTTTTAAAGTCCTCTATTATCATCACGAGATGTGATTTTAAATCCAAATCTTGCTTTTCTGGTGTGTTTGGGTATCCAGTACTTGTGTATGGGAGAGCTAGCTTCTGACAATGCAAAGTAGCCTTGTTTTTTGTTGTGTAGGTTCCTGAGCTTGCACATAGCCATCAGGTTGTCTCTGTTGTTTGTTGCTATTGCGATCTCTGACCTGAGCTTATAACTCTTGTGCAGAGGTGAACCTCTGATCTTAGGAGTGAGAGTACTCCTGGGAAACCAGCTGTTTCAGGTCAGGATTTGATTATGGAGGGCTGTGGGACAGCCTTAGCTCTGGGAAGGATCCTGTCCCAAGTTTCTACATGGTTCTGTGCCCTGTTTGCTCTTGGCTGGTCTATCTTTGGACAGTTATTGGAGTGAAAGTGGTAGGCTTACCTGTGGTCATAAAAGTGAGTGCCCTTCTGAGATAGTAGCTCTCTCTGGGTAGGGTCGGGGTAAGAATGGCTGTAGGAAAGCTTTAGTTCCAGGTCAATGACAGAGACTGCAAGTGTCCTGTCCTAGGCTACTCTATGGTTCCTATGCCCTGTGCATTCCTGATGGGTCCTTCTTTGGACATTTATTGGAGCAAAAGTGATGTCTCACCTGTGGATTTTGGAGTGAAAACACTCCTGAGAGACCAGTTCTGTCTGGGTAGAATTTGCTTATGGAAGCCTGTAGGACAGCCTTAACCCCAGGGCACAGATGAAGACAGGAAGCCTTGTTATATTTCTGAGGGCAAAATTCATAATATGTACATACTGAAATTGAAAACCATGACATATGTGATATATTGCTAAATATTTGTGGTATCATTTATCCAGCGATGCTTTGTGTTTGTGCCCTATAGGCCACTGTGGTTTTTTAATATTGTGATTTTCACCTGGGAATGCCTACTTTAGAAGCTACTTCAAGGAGCCTTATTCTTTTTCCTTTTTTATGTTGAACTATATTTTGCATATCATAAAAAGTGTTTCCATTAAAAAAATAAAATAGACTTAAAGTTAGCAATATTTGATAATTTGAGTTGAATAATTTTTGTAGATGCCTAACAAATTTTAAATTATTCATCAGCATTTTTGATGTCTACTAGTTACACATCAGTAGTGCCCACCTGAGGTTGTGCTAATTCATAATAAATTTTGACATTGGCAAATGTTTCCTGTTTTACAAAGTCCATCCTAAAACACAACAGTTACAGTTCACTGCAATAAAGAATTCTAATGGTAGAATTTGATTGGGCCTGGAGCCTTTATTTCAAATGAATTTCAAAATTACTTATTTAATCATATAATCTCCATGAAATATATTGGGATATCAGGTCACTTAATATTTCCACTCACATTTTTCTTAGTTTTTGACTAATTTATGTGCACACACATATCTTATATTTCAAATTAGTAACTGACAGTTACAACTATGATTGTTAATATCATTTTCTCATGTTATTGGATATGGATTCAACTAAGAGACCCCACATCTCTGTGTATGTGTATGTCCCTGTGTCTGTACTCATATGCAAACATATGTTTGCTCATGAGTGTGCTCACATTTTGTTTATGTTTCCAGGAAGGATTCTGTGATAGAAGGCCCTCTCCAGAATGATTATTATCAACTATCTGAAGCCTAAATATAACAAAGTTCATGGGGGAACTCCTGCTTTCTACATTCTGAACTTCACTCCTTTGATGGATCACATCTAGGCTGTTGTTGTCACTGACACTGATGCCATCTCTTCTTGACTTTAGAACACAGGATTTCTGTCTTTTGATGTGGATGGTAGATGCGTGACTCTCCAGAAATTTTTCCAGTCTATAATATTAGATTAAGGTAACTGAAGCATCCAGCCTCATAAAGCAACACTAGACTTCTTGTGTCTCTAATATGAAAACAGCAATTATTGAATTATTCCAATCTAATAAATACCTTTTTAATATATATTTTATTATATACTGTAGGTAACCCTGATTAGTCAGCCAACTCTGTGGTATCCTTTATGTTCAGAAACCTCAGTGAGTTTTTTGTTAATCAAAAATGTATATTATAGTGCTGTGCACTATTGCCACAATTTCACAGTTAAAAACTATGATTTATTCTTCCTCTCTAATTTGGTAGCCACTATGTAATCTATCTACCTTCTTAGCCCATAAAATCATTATTCTTCATTTAGATAAAATATTTTAGTATACATGAATAGGAAATAACATTTTTTATTTGTTCTTCTTTGTCTTTTTAGTCATTTAATGAAATTTTCCTGTCAATGGAGTCCTTTAAAGGAAAGCTTAATGCTTTGGGGATGACTTTATAAGCTACTTGCCTTGCAAACAGAAAAATCTCTGTTCAACCCTAAGAATCCATGTAAAAATGTTGCACATTGTGGTGAACATTTAAGAGATGCAGACACATGGATCCTTTGGATTTGCTGGCCTGCCAGCCGAGATTAAAAAAGACAGCTCCAGGTCAAGGAGAAACCCTGCCTCAAAATTAGATGACCATGTTGAAGAGCATCCTATATTGTCATCTCACTTCCACATGTACAAAGTTTTCTATCTGAAAACATGTACCACACAAACCCAGAATCATTCAAAAGAAGAAAACTTTCTTTAAAAGCATTTCACAATAAGGAATCATATTAAATTTACACTAATCAAATGACAGAAGAAACTATGTGACTAGAGGAAATATTCCTTGATGCAAAGTTTGAGAAGATTCAGTTCAAGATCAATAGGTCAACTTGCATTTTTTCCTGACCTGGGATAAACAGGATCATCATGGTAGAGTGGAACTACTCTCAAGGAACAGTGAGAATATGTCCAAAATAAGATCTAGACCCATGAGCCAGTTCTTGATGACCTACTTCTCCAATTATGTTTAATTTTTGAAAAATTTCCTCCAACTCCTAATAATCTTTCAGTGGATTAATTAACTGATTAACTTGATTCCTATCCAATCAAGTCTAAAAAGGCTCCATATCATCACTGCATTAAGTATCGGGCCATTGACACCTGATTGATTATTTGGAGGGATACTTTACATACAAATCACAACAGACATGATTTGGAAAAATCTAAGAAAGGACAGAGACATATGGGAAGATATTAAAGATGGCTAACTTTATAGACTGAAAACTGGTGGTAGGGAACAAATTAGAAATAAAATCTTAAAAACATTTGTTAGCCTTTTTTCATATTGAAAAGTGAAAGAATACTTTTAAAAAAATCTATGGAATGAATGACAGAGCTATGTGCCCTGTATGAAAATCAGAAAGCTAAAATAGTTGGGGGGCAAAACTTCAAAGTCAACTTTTATTATATGTCTGCATGTATCATGTACTTTCTGACTCTTTTCCTTCAGGACTTTCCTCTTTTGAAGTTTCACATTCATTTGCATAACTAGAAGAATATTGCTGGTACCAGAAGAAACTTGCCCTTAATGTTAAATTTTTGAACACCTCTTAGCAATAAGTGTTATGGTCATTGTTCATATGTTTTTAAAATTATTTTTATAAAGAACAATAATCTACATTTTGAAACATTTAATTTCTGGCATGATTCATACATCTCTTATGCAGTGCACCAATGGAAGAAGGGGTAAATCATGATCAATGTCACTGAAGAGGAGAGAGCTCAAAGTGATAGTTCTAAATAATTATGAGCTAGAGACTTGATTCCAACTTGACTCCTTAGAAATTTGCATTACCTATCTTATGATCTGGAAATCTCTGCATTGCTTCTGAAGTCACCTTTGTATAGTTGTTTCCAAAATTCAAATGTGACTTACTCAATTTCTACCTTATGCTCATGTCCTTAAGTATACAAAAACACAGTGGTGGTGCATCATGCCATCTGGAAAGTGTTCCAGACTTGCTAGATAATCTCAGGTGGTCTTAAAGATGTAGGCCAGAAACAGTAGATGAAATCAGGCTTATTTCCATAGGTTAATTTGAGATGTGAAAAACAGAATTCGTCAAAGACCTATGTCAGAAACTAAAAGCATATGGTGTGTCACTTACTATTTTAAAAGTGGCCTAAATAAAGTCACTGTGGGGTATAGTATTTTCACCATCTCTCAGCTTGTGTGTGTGTGTGTGTGTGTGTGTGTGTGTGTGTGTGTGTGTGTGTGTTTGAAATCATGTTTGTGCTTTCTATAGGTACCCTCTTCCATGGCTGTCTTCCCAAGCACACAATGTTTGATCCTTATTTATTCTTTAAAACAGTAACTTATATTGAAAGATTCTGTAATTCCTTTATAGACATTCATAGAGAAATTGTAATTGTTTCTTTGTGCCTCAACTATACCAACTTCATTATAAACTCAATATATATTTCATTGTATGTATTATATTATATGTGCTATATTCATTTCTATATTGCTTGTCTCTTATTGGCAGTGAGTACTCTATTTGAAAATGGAAAACATTAACTCTTTAGGTGAGTAACTAGTATGATTCTTATGAAGCATTTTGAGCAATGGGATAATTTTGTGTTGCCCATTTGCCTGACTCTATAATTGTTACAAGTTATTTAATATTAGATGGAAATATAAATTTTCCTCTGGTTTGAATATGGAAAACACATGTGGAATGCTCCATTACTATGATGTTATTCTTTAATATGACATGTTGTTCTATGTGATATATTGTTTACTATTTTGTGTTTCTATGATAACTGGAGGGCCAGTTTACATTGAATTTATTTCTATATCTTCTAGTTACTTTGGTATTTGCCAGCAAAATTTCTTCAGCTATTACAAATATCTTTATTCCCACCTCAGATGTTTAGTGAAAGGAGGAAAATTTAAATGAGCAATGTCATGTAATTGAAACAAATTTTCCTTTTATTTCTAATCATTTTACATCCAGATTACAGCATCATTCCGCTTTCTTCCCATTCCCACACTTATGATCCCTCTACCTATTGCCCTCTCCCCTTCTTAGCTTTTCATACTTACTAGTATTCAATCATTTGATACAATTTACTACTTCAAAAAGAATACAACTTTATGTGATATCAGTTCTCTAGGTCATGGTCAATTCATGGAGTAAAAATAAGCTTTATGTGTTAGTAAGCACCATTTTGACCAAACAAGAAAAACAACTTGTTTTGTCCTGAGGAATATATTTAGATGTAGCCCTGCACCATGCATTCTATTTTCTAAGATGGCTTATTCCTCTGTGATTATGGATTGTAATGTACTTAAAGCAGTTTTCTTTTCAGTCTCATTCTTCGACAGTACACTTTAAAACAGAATGAAGCATTTAATGGTATTTCTTCAGTCAATAAATATTTATGGAATGCCTATTATGCCAAGCACAATGATGGGCACTAAGAACACAGCCATAAACATTCTGCACTTGAAAGAATAAAATCATCCCCTTCAGTCCCGCCAGATGGAGACTGGGAATTAGACTCATCCTTGAGTTAGAATTTAGTCATTATAAGCACTATTTTCAAAGCTTCAGCTGCATCATTCTGTAGTTAAAGGAAAGGACATAAAGAAGTGTATGGCTCAGCAAACAGGTTATTCACTATTCTCAATTGACTACAAAAATAATTGGAAGGGAGCTGGGTATAAAGTAAATGAGAAAAATGAAGAACCAACACTTTTCTGTATAATATAATGATTTGGCATATATATGTGAGAAGCCATGCAAATTATGTGTTAGTTGATAGATTGAGACTACAATTGGTTTCAAAATCAATAAATGAAAATTTTATTTTCTTTGGTTGGCATATTAAGAAAAAATTACATGTAATAGGTTTCACTATTCAAGTGTGCAATTTAATGAGCTTTGACAAATTATTATAGTCATGTAACAAATTTATATGTAGAATATTTTTATCAGTTTTTCCACAAATTTTATTGTATTTCTTTATATTATACCTTACTGATCTGATCCAAGAAATGTGATTTTGTTCTCTTCTGATTATAAGTTAATACAAGTATACAACATGTAATATTATATGTCTTTTTTCCTTAGTTTTGAAATTTACCAACAACAAGAGATATACATATTTGAAGGTTCTTTGTTCATAAATATTCTAAGCTAGAAAAACCTGAAAATACTCCATGGCTATTCAAAGAATAATGAATATGAAAATACTCATTGGCTGTTCAAGGAATGATGACCTGTACTTCAAGCTTATGATAGAGTCCTACTCAGCAATAAAATATAATAGTCTACTAGCTCTTACTACTCTCTTGCCTTCTCTTACCCTCTTTATCCCTGTCCCTTCTCTCCCCATCTCCCTCCTTCCCTCCATGTGCTCATAGCCAGCCTTTTCTCTCCTCTCCTCTTCTTCTCTCATTAAACCTCTCCACATTGAAAAAAATATTGTATCAATAGCTAAAGAGGTTCAGTTTTGCATATATGGTAAGGTATCCTTTTCTTTATCAAATAAGTTGGATTATATTTTTATTTGTTTATTTTTATGTCCTTATTATTGGATTTTTATTTATTTACTTTTCTTCTTTTTTTTTGGTTCTTTTTTTTTTTTTCGGTGCTGGGGACCGAACCCAGGGCCTTGCGCTTCCTAGGCAAGCACTCTACCACTGAGCTAAATCCCCCAACCCTTATTTACATTTCAAATATAATCCCCTTTCTTGGTTTCCTGTCCAAAATCCCCCTATCTTATCCTACCCTCCTCTTCTTCTATGAGGGTGTTCCCCCACCCATCCACCCAGCCCTTCCCTGAACCTCCCTGTCCTGAAAATCCCCTGCACTGGGGGATCCAGCCTTGGAAGGACCAAGGGCTTCTCCTCCCATTGGTGCCCAACAAGGCCACTCTCTGCTATATATACATCTGGGGCCATGGGTCTCTCCATGTTTACTCTATGGATGGTGGTTTCATCCCTGGGAGCTCTGGTTGGTTGCTATTGTTGTTCTTATGAGGATTCTAACTTCTTCAGCTGCTTTAATCTTCCAATGGGGACCCTATTCTCAGTTCAATGATTGACTTTAAGAGTCCACCTCTGTATTCATCACACTCTTGATAGTCTCTCGGGTGACAGCTATATCAAGCTCCTGTCAACATGCACCTCTTGGCACCCCCAATAGTGATTGGGTTTGGTGGCTGTATGTATATGGGTTGGATCCCCAGGTGAGGCAGGCTCTAAGTGGTCATTCATTCAATCTCTGCTTAAAACATTGTCTCCCTATATCCTCCTAGGAATATTTTTGTTCCCCTTTTTAGAAGGACTAAAACATCCTCACTTTGGTGGTCTTTTTTTTAAAGTCACTACTGTCACTCCCTATCTAAAGTTACCTCTTTGCTATAAGTGCCTTTAAAAGTGGTCATCCTTCTTCTTGAGCTTCATGTGGTCTTACAATCTAAGGAACCAAAAAAAAAAAAAATGAAAAATGTGAAATAATCATAATTTTCTTCTTAAAATGAGCCTTTTGCACTTGTTGCTTATATACACTCATGGTTTATGTGTAAACAACCAAATCTCTTTTATTAAGTAATTTTACAAAAAGAGGCAGCGTTTGCTTAACAGAACTAAATTTCTCTTCAAGATCCTGAAATGAAACATTTTCTTTTGGCTTAGGAGTTAGTAAATTATTAAAAGGACTCCATTTGTCTGTAAAAGCATCTTAAAGATACATATTTAATCAACGTATAAAACTCTAGCTGAGGATAGTTTTATTCATGACCATCTTAGTTTATAGACATTTGCAAAAGTTTAAAGAATCCTCAATATTGCATGTACAAACTATGCACCCATGTTTCTCCATTAACATTTTATATTCGCATAAACTGTTACCTATTGCCAATAAAAATACTGTAGATTAATATCAACTGTTGGGTACATATTTTCTGGGAACTGAAACTTTCCCTTACAAAAGGGCAGCTCCTTAGGACTCAGGAAGTAAAGAAAACATAAAAGACTCCAGGATTAATAGAACAAGTATAAGAAAGTTCCTGACCTTACAAAGCCTACAATTCCCAAACAGAAAGTTGTAAATGTAGTAACAATTGTTGGAGAGAAAGTTATTTTGTTCATTTGTTTTAGAGTTGTTGTTGTGGTTGTTATTTGTTGTTTTCTTTTGTTTTCGAACTGGCTAAATTCTGACTGAACAAGCTTTAAACTGTGCAAGGAGTTCCAGAGTTGCATCTTGTGTAAATCATCACATATTCAAGTATACTTGATAATACTGTCTTTGAGTAACTCATATCTGGTAACTTTTCACCTATTTTATCATAAGTATCTCTAATAAACTCACTGGTTCAGTAAAATACATTTCAATGGAATAATCACTTTATCGGCCAGTTGTGCTCTGTCTGGAGATCTTTGTTTACTATTGCCTTGAAAATTAAAATTATATCACATAAAGCAAAGGTTATTTAACTAAAAATTCATAGTATTCTGCCAGTTTATTCATTCCTCCATTTCTCAATTTTTGGCAATTATTGATTTTTTCATTATGTCTATACTTTCATTTTACCCAGATACTGTATATTTATAATCATATAATATGTAGCATTTTCACATTCTTGGAAAAGTTAAGTAAAAGCATTCTTTTACTTAACAACTGCACTTTTAATGATCTATGTTAACTTTAATGGCTTAAAAGCATATTTATTAATTCTGAAACTTGCATGAATATATTCACATATGCATATTTTACAAATATCTCATACTTCACTTTCCAAAAAGTACATATTTATATTGGATATTGAAAATTTTTACAATTATTCATGAAGTTGTTAAGATTTCATAGGAAGAGTAAAATTTGCATAAACAGAATAAATATAAATAACTAAACCATTATTAATTCAGTTTAGAATTTTCTTATATATCATGAAATTCTAAAGAAAACTAAAACCTTCAGTTAGTTTCATGATGATGATAAGGCAAGATGCACTGAATAGCAATAGAAGAAAAAAGTTAATGTGTGATAGTGAGAGAAATTCACCTAATCCTTCATTGAGAAACTATGAAAATTGTCACTCATACTTTGAGACAAAAGATATAATATTAAAGAGCATGCACAAAGAGTTCAACATAGCCTCTTGAAGTTTTCTGACAATCATGTGTATGGCAATAACTTTGATAAATTGGAACATAGTCACTTTCTTGGAATGTGGATTTTTAGAAGCAATCCTGAAAAATAATATTGAATAGATGCATTTATATAAGCTGTTGTTTGGAATATTAATTTTGCTATGATTTTCAAAAAAATGTGGACGAACAGAAGAGACATAAGTTTTTATTTTTATGTCCCTGTATGAGAGATATAACATACATAAACTAAAGCCAGAAATTAAATAAAGATTCTTTTTGGAATGAAATTTGTTTATAACAAGAAATTTTGCAAGGTATTAATTGGTAGGTGTCTTAGTCATGCTTCTAGACAAAGGATATTAGTGTGCTATGGAATGACAACTTATCTAAACTCATGGGAATTTGTGGCACTCAAAACTCATTTGGATACAAAAGTCTTTTTCACTGGTATTCAGAGTAGATTCAAAGATATTGCAGCAATGATAGTTATCTGAAACCAAGAAACTGCAGTTTCTGATGAAAGGCAAAAAGAGACTTGGCCTGTGAAAACATAGAAGTGACTTTGGCTTCTTGTATGTGAGTTTAGAAAAGCTTTCTATTCTTATTGGAAATCAGAATGCTTACTTGATATATCTCTTAAATTCTCATGAGAGATCTGCAAAAAATGTCTCCCTTGCACAGATGCTAGAAAATCTGTAGTAAAGCAGAGTAGCTTAGGAAATCTGGACTCAGACATCATTTCACAAAAGGTTTGACACAAGAAGACATGGTAAATTTGCAGACTTTTGGGAAGACAGTTATACTTACTCTAAGCACAGCCTTCTAAGTAAAAGGAAACTTAATTCCTTACCAAGTAAACAAATCCTTGAGTTTTCCATGAAAATGATAATCTCAGATATGACAAAAAACAAGGATTGAGTGACACTCCTTTGTTGCTACAATTAGCATTAGATTATTAAACATTAGATAATAGATAATTAAAAATGTTTCATTTGCCTTGCTTGTAGAAAGCTTCAGACATCATGTAGTATACTATGATTATTGAGAAAGTTACAGACAGTAAGGAATAAGGCATGGCTTATAGCAGAATATCATGGAATTACAATGTAATTTCATACTCATCTAACATCATTTCTTGCCTTCCCTTGGAACAGATTGTTGAAATCAAGCTGTAAGGAGAAAGAGGGCATGAGATAACTGTGTAAATCATTACTTCTAGGTGATTACTACTTGTTGCCTTTAATAATCACATTATGTATTATATTATCCTTAATATAATACAAGGGATATTAAAATGGATCAGTAAATTATACACTATCGCAGCAACATCTTTCATTCAGTTCAATATTCTTATCAGTTTGCAATCTTCTTTGTTTATCATGTTCCATTGCTGCATCCACTACAACTTCAGAATAATGCAAAGAAAATTTTACCTGTTTTCTTCACTGTGTATAATGAGAAAATAACTTGAAAATTTTAAAGCACATAGATCTAGTTATAAAACCAATACATTGTCAAGTAATTAAAAGTTTTAAATGCTTTTCTCTCTAGATGGAAATTCTGTGTGATTTAAAAAATACTAACATGCTATATAAAATGCATTAGTTCATATTTCTGAATGTGAGTACCACAAGCTAATGAAACTGTAATTAAACTAGCCTGTTGTTCCAAGTAGAAGAGAAAAATGGCATTTTCTCACTTCAAGAGTTGGAATTAGTTAACACCAATTTTCATAAACCACATGATTAAGAGGGAATAAGGGAACTTGGGGATTTGGTCAAGATCCAAAAAGTTTTTTCACTTGTATAGAAGAAGGCAGTGTCTTCCTTTCTCCTTGTTTTGGCTCTGAAGTGAAACTATGATTATAATTAGCTAACGTGGGATTCATTATAAACTTTTATGTAATGTCACAAAGATAGTTTTCAGTATATGATCTTTAGAAATATTTTATATTAAATTTCAAAGAGTACAAGGAAACATAAAATGAACAGAAAAGAAATAGCAAATATGATGAAGTGCCTGGTTTCTTGTTTTGTTTGTTTTGTTTCCTTTTTGTTTGTTTGTTTTATGTCTTTCAGTTTTCATGACCTCTTGCTAAGGATCCAAATAGCTAACACCACATAGTATATCAAAATACATCACTAGTATCAAATATAGTACATTGCGTATTGTAGCAAAAGCTTCCCCTAATTGATTAAAATAATAAATACAAGAAGCCAATCACTGTGTGAGAAAAAGGCAGTAATTCCTGGACCAAGAGATGGAGACGGATGGCAGAAGGAGAATGAAGAAGAGGAGGAGCAAGAGGAGGAGGAGGAGGAGCAGTAGGAGGAGGAGGAGGGGGAGGAGCAGTAGGAGGAGGAGGAGGGGGAAGAGGAGTGAACTTTCTTTTGGACTGTTCTATATTCAAGAAAACTGGATGAAATGGACAATTTTGTAGACAGATATCAGGTACCAAAGTTAAATCACTATCAGGTAAACCATCTACGCAGTCACATAACCCCTAAAGAAATAGAAGCAGTCTTCTGAAATACTCCTTCCAAGGTCCAGGATCTAAATTACTTTTGAAGCATACATGATCAAGCAGTAATAATTCAGAATTATTGTGAAAAATGCTATAAGAAAAGATAAGGATTCAGGGGATTACTCAGTATATAACAATGCTTGGCACACAAGCATAAGGACATGATTTCAGATCCCCAGTATGTACTTGAAAACAAGAAGTGTACTATGTTGAAGTATGTACTTGAAGTTCTAGTGTTGATGAGATGAAGACAGGAACAGACCTGGGGCTTATTTGCCTGACAGTCTAGCAAAATTTGTAAAGTTTAAGGATAAGTCAAGAAAACTCTCCTTAAATGAAAAACAAAGAGTGAATGAGGAAGAAATCTAATGTAGAGTTTTGACCTTAATATAACTGTGCACAAATATGCACATATGTGAACACAACACTGATAACACATACACACAAAGAAAGAAGTGCTCAAGAAAGTTGTTAATGAGTGTTGAGAGATAATTAAATTTTCCTTTATTTGAAAAGAGAGAGAAAAGTTGTATACATACACTAAAACACCATGTAATTGTGAGTAGTTGTCATGATGGCAACTAAAATCTAAGAAGCATCTTTAGTGTGAAACAAACCTTCTCAAGCAAATTCTCTGTATAGAAAATGATATGAAAAATATGGTGAAAGATACATATAACATGAAGAAAAAAACAATGTCGTGCTGAAGTAATTATCCTGATGATTGCAGTAGAAAATACCATTGACTTTATGGTTCAAATAACAAAAAATATTTTTTATAGTTCTATACATCAGAGGTCAATAAGTCAACAGGGCTGTTTCTCATATGTAGTCTTCCCTAGCCTTAAAAATAGCTGGTATGTCTCTATAGTTTCATTTGACTTTTTGACTGTACATATATTATGCTGATATTCATTTGTACTTCTAATATACTTCACATAACACAAGAAAAATAAAATTAGATTAAGTCAAACTTTGAGGTCTCATGTGATTTAATAAGTTTTTTCTTTCCATCTTCTGGCTATTAAAAATAAGGCTACTATGAACATACTGGTGCATGTGTCCTTGTTATATGTTGGATCATTTTTGGATATATGCCCAGGAGTGATATAGCTAGGTCCTATACTCAATAAAACTGGAAAATCTAGAAGAAATGAACCATTTTTCTAGACAGATACCAGGTACAAGAGTTAAATTTGGATCAGATAAATAATCTAAATAGTCCTCTAACACCTGAAGAAATACAAGGAGTCATTAAAAGTCTCCCAACCAAAAACAACAACAAACCAGGACCAGACCAGTTTATTGCATAATTTATCAGACTTTCACATAAAACCTAATACTAATACTCTTAAAACTATTTCACACAATAGAAACAGAGGGAATACTACCCAAATTTGTTCTTTGAAGCCACAATTATGCTTATACTCAAAGCACACAAAGACCCAACACAGAAAGAGAGCTTCTAAACAAATTCCTTCATGAATAACAATGCAAAAATACTCAATGAAATCCTTGCAAACTGAGTCCAAGAACACATCAAAATGATCATTCACCATGATCAAGTAGGCTCATGTAGGGATGGTTCAATATGTGGAAATCAATCACCATAATCCACTATATAAACAAAGTCAAAGAAAAAAAGCCACATGATGATCTCATTAAATGCTGAGAAAACATTTGACAAAATTCAACAGGCTCCCATGATAAAAGTCCTGGAAAGATCAGAAATTCAAGGCCCATAACTAAACATAGTAAAAGCAATATACAGCAAGCCAGTAACCAACATTAAATTAAATTTAGAGTAAAATGAAACAATCTCATTAAAATCAGGGGCTAGACAAGGCTGTCCACTCTCTCCCTACCTACGCATTATAGTACTTGAAGTACTAGCCAGAGCAATTAGATAACAAAAGAGGTCAAAGGGATACAAATTGGAAAAGATGAAGTAAAAATAATACTATTTGCACATGATATGAAAGTATACTTAGGTGACTTCAAAAATTCCACCAGAGAACTTCTAAACCTGGTAAACAACTTCAGCAAAATGGCCTGATATAAAATTAACTTAAACAAATTAGTAGCCTTTCTACCCAAAGGATAAACAGGTTGAGAAAAGAATTAGAAAAACATCACCCTTCACAATAGTCACAAAAAATATAAATTTCTTTGGTGTGACTCTAGGCAAGCAACTTAAAGATCTGTATGACAAGAACTTCAAGTCTCTGAAGAAAGAAATCAAAGAAAATAACAGAAAGTGGAAAGATTCACAAATATTTTAAAATACTTGACTGAACCACAAAGAGTTAGTAATGTAAGATAGGTTTTTCATAGCTTTTGAATATATATATGAACTTTTATACTTTTGAAGTGATGAAAATGCTGATAAATTTTAATATTCTTTAAATGTTTTTAAACTTCTTTAGTGCTATTTTTATCTCATTTATTAATATTATTTTACATATTTACTGTACATCCTGCTTACTACCCCCTCCTGGTCATCCCCTCTCACAATTCCTTCCCCATTCCCCTCCTTTCTCCACTGAGCAGATGGGGTCCTTCTGTGTACCCCCCCCAACCCAGTAAAATAAATCTTTGTGAGTCATGCCACATTCTCTCCCATGGAGGCCTGAAAAGAGAACTCAGCTAGAAGAACATATCCCACATATAGGTATCAACTTTAGGGACAGCCCCTGCTCCAGTTGCTATGGACCAACATGAAGACCAAGTGGCACATCTGCTACATATACATGGAGCATGCCTAGGTCCAACCCCTGTATGTTCTTTGGTTGGTGGTTCAGACACTGAGAGCCCCAAGAGACTAGGTTAGTTGACTTTTTAGGTCTTCCTGTGTAGTTCCTTTCTTCTTTAAGTCCCACAATCCTTCCTTCTATTCTTCCATAATAGTCCCCAAGATCCGTCTACTGTTTGTCTGTGGGTGTCTGTATCTGTCTGAGTCAGCTGTTGGATGGAACCTGGCAAAGTCCATCCATCGTAGCTCCTGTCTGCAAGCATAACAGAATATCATTAACATTGGCAGGGCTTGGTTACAAGAAGAATTTTGAAGTTAAAACATTTGAAAGTAATATTGACCTAAAATTAAGATCCAACTGAATATTTTGTTATATGTTACTTACAAGCACAAGACAAGAAATAAAATTTGATATTGTATAGCCATATCATCATTGATAGTTACTTTAGCTTTTGCCCAGAATACCATTCGTAACTGTCATTTATCCAGAAAAGGATCCAGTTTTGAATAATATTTGACATTTATTCAGTATTCAGCTTTAACTTTCTTGGTCTTCCTTTTAATTTTCTAACTTTGATAGTTTTCAATATTGTAAGCCAATTATTTTGCTTTCATTTTTTTATGTTACTTCATGATGTGTTCTAATTGAACACCTTATATAAATATTACTGAATGAATTTTATACTCATATAAATGTGAAAGTTTAGCTTAATATGATGCTGGTAATGGTAAGTAATGATTCCAGGTGGGTATTATTAGCTCTTTAGATATATAACTTTTTTTATGCTTTTTTCCATCGTTATTAACTTGGGTATTTCTTATTTACATTTCGATGTATAACTTTTAAAATTGTAAATTCAACCTTTGTTACTAAAAATCATTTTTGATACATTTGTGCTGGCAGAGACTTATTACCTTCAGAGGTAGAGGCAAGAAAAGCATCATAGAGAAGCATGAGCTATACAATATTTTTGAGACTGGACATTGCACATGTGAGTAAATCATTCTCATTACACTTCTAGTTCATACACATATTTATTTGTAGCATATTTTATATTTCTTTTCTTAAAGTATCTAGTGAATTGTTAATTAAGTCATTGTGTTTCATTTAACAGTAGAAGTGTACTATTTCGGGCTAATAGAATCCCATTAAATATCTAGAACTTGTTTCTGTTATTTTTGATCTGTTCACATAATTTTAAGCAGATCTTATTTTGGGACATATGATGGTCCAGGTGACACTTCTCTTTCGTTAATAATTTATTTATTTATTCATTATTGGATATTTTATGTATTTACATTTCAAATTGTATCCCTTTTCCCACTTCCCCTGCTTCTTTGAAGATGCTCCTATTCCCACCACCCACTCCCACCTCCATAACCTGGCATTCTGCTACACTGGGGAAAGCAGCTGTCACAGGATCAAGGGCTTCTTCTCCCATTGATGCCAGACAATGCCATCCTCTGCTACATATGAAGCTGGAACCAACTGGAGCTTGTCCCTTGATGTGTATTCATTGATTGGTGGTTTACTACCTGGGAGTTCTGAGGTGTCTGGTTAATTAATACAGTTCTTCCTTTGAGGTTGCAAACTCCTTCAGCTCCTTCAATCTTTTCTTTAATACCCCCATTTGTGTCCCCAGGCTCAATCTGATGGTTAGCTGCAAGCATCCTCATCTGTATCAGTAAGGATCTGGCAGAGCCTCACAGGAGACATCCATATTGGGTTCCTGTCAACAAGCACTTTCTGCTGGTTTAACTGGAGGTGAGTTTGTGGAAGAATGCAAATAGAACCATTCTTATCTCCTTCTACAAAGCTCAAGTCCAATTAGTTCAAAATCTCCACATAAACCAGATGCACTGAAACTAATAGGAGAGAAAGTTGAGAAGAGCCTCTAACACAGACACAGGGGAAAATTTCCTGAAAAGAACACCAACAGCTTATGTTCTACCATCAAGAATTGACAAATGGGACCTCATAAAATTGGAAAGCTTCTGTAAGGCAAAGGACACAGACACTGTCAATGGTACAAAATGGTAGCCAACAGATTGGGAAAAGATCTTTACCTATTCTACATCCAAAAGAGGGCAAATATCTAATATAGACAAATAACTCTAGAATTTAGATTCCAGAGAAACAAATAATCCTATTTAAAAAGGGGTACAGAGCTAAGCAAAGAAATCTCAACTGAGGAATATCAAATGGACATGAAGCAGATAAAGAAATGTTCAACATCATTAGTCATCAGGGAAATACACATCAAAACAACTCTGAGATTCCACCTCACTCCAGGAAGAATAGTTAAGTTCAAAAACTCAGGTGAGAGTAGATGCTAGTGAGAATGTGGAGAAAGAAGGACGCTCCTCCATTTTTGGTGGGATTGCAAGCTGGTACAACCACTGTGGAAATCAGTCTAGCAGCACCTCAGAAAATTGGACATAGTACTACATGAAGACCCAGCTGTACCACTCCTGGGCAAATACCGCAAAGGTGCTCCAACATATAACAAGGACACATGTTCCACTATGTTCATAGCAGCCTTATTTATAATAGCCAGAAGCTGGAAAGAACCCAGATGCCCTTCAACAGAGGAATGGATACAGAAAATGTGGTACATGTATACAATGGAATATTACTCAGCTATCAAAAACAATGACTTTATGAAATTTGTAGGCAAATGGATGGAACTGGAAAATATCATCCTTAATGAGGTAACCCAATCACAGGAAAACACATATGGTATGTATGTACTCACTGATAAGTGGATAGTAGCCCAAAATCTTAGAATACCTAAAAAATTCACAGATCATATGAAGCTCAAGAAAAAGGAAGACCAATCTGTGGATGCTTCAGTACTTCTTAGAAGGGAGAACAAAAATCTCATGGGAGGAAATACAGGGACAAATAGTAGAGCAGGGACTAAATGAAAGGTCATCCAGAGGCTGTCCCACCTGGAGATCCATCCCATGTGCAGCCACCAAGTCCAGTCACTATTGCTGATTCCAAGAAGTGCTGCTGACAGGAGTCTTTTGTTTCTTATACTGGAGCCACACATTTCACTAATTTTCCCTGTTTCTTTAGATAGAAGATAATACCTGAAAATATCATATGAACATTATGCTCCCATATATTGCTTTATTATTGATTAAAGATTTATTTAGTGGACATAAATACATATACGTTTCTATAGTTTTATATGTACTAAAAATTTGACAATAATTTTAAATTTTCACTCATTTCACCTTAAGTCATATAACAATTCCAAAACTACACGAGATATAATATAGTACTTGTTTTGTTAAAATTCCACAAAAATATGTTAAAGAGTTAAAGTCAGAATCCCAACTATTTTTGAGAACACTGTACAATTACAATAATGTTTCTTAAAAGTAGTGCTTTCAGTGCCTGTAGAAAAAAATCTAACTCTAGTTCTATTGAGTACATTCTAATATTTTTGTACTTCTTTGTTTTCAGCAACTTTTTTACTAAAACTACATCTCCAAAGCCTTTAAATAACTTAAGTAAATTTCAGTTCTTTGAGGAAAGTTTTGAAATTTCAAACTCATATATTAATTACTAGATGTCTTATCTCTTGTTAGATACATGACCTTATGTAACTCTCAGTTTTAGCAATGCCAAATTTGATTTACACATTTATGAAAATATCCTAGCCCATATATCTAAATAAGTCTTCTCTCCATGAAAATCTCTGCAGTTCACGGTTTCTGTTATACAGTAACTTTCTTATGGTCTAGATCTTGTCACCAAGCTTTACTTCTGGTTTTTGCAGTCCCTTTCAAATTTGTGTGGACTGCTTTTAGTGAGTTATATTAAATATATTGATGAATATATTCAGATATCAGTGTCATGTATGGACAAATCTGAAATAGGAGGTGAATCAGGAAGAAATTCAATCAGTTTATAAATGAAAACTGTAGATTTCTTTTAAATACTGTGACATTGCCTTTGCAGAGAAATCATTAAAACATTTCACATTTTCTGAGTTCCGATGATCATATTTTAAAATTATTGCTTTACATAGCTATTTCTTTGTTTTGTGAATATCTTTCTATTTAATTCCAGGGAAACTGAAGAGTGACATCTCTCTCTCTCTCTCTCTCTCTCTCTCTCTCTCTCTCTCTCTCTCTCTCTCTCTCTCTCTTCCTCCTTCCTCCCCTCCTTCCCTCCCTTTCTCTCTCCCTCCTACTCTCCTTCCCTTCTTGCCTCCCTCTTTGTGTTTTGTTCTTGAAAAGGGGCTGAAGGCAGTCCTTTCAGTCATAATCACAGTCTCATAACCAGTTGCATAAGAAAGCTGCTGGAAAACTCCTTACGGTGTTTTAATATCTTTATACATTGCTGACTTTCTAATTGGAGTCTTTCAGTTTTTTTTTAATATATTGCGAGATTGCATATTCATCATTAAGCCTACCAATTATAACTTTGAAATATGACTATAAAACTCCTCCCCGTATATGCTGTTAGCTGTGTGCATCTCTGTCACAATTTCACAAGGAATGCTCCCATATGCTATTTCTGATCAATTTTATATCAACTTTTTCACGTACAGAGATATTGGGTTCTATGAGAAGAAAAAAGAGAAATAATTTTCTGTTTCATTTCAAAAGGACCTTCTTACATCTACCATTTATTCTAGTAGAAAATTTTGAGAATATTTATGCTCTTTAGAGAGAATTTTATAAATTTCATTTTCATTCCTGACATTTGTTATACAGGTCTATTAGGAACCTTTGTTTCTTTAAGTGTGTGTGTGTGTGCGAGCGTGCGCGTGTGCGCGCACGCACGCACCTCTGGGTGTATGTGCCTCTGTGTGAGTGTTGCATATATGTATGTGTTGTGTACATATGCATGACAAGAACATAATGTGAGAGATAGAGTATAACATGAAGTCTCCTTCTGGAAGGTCCTGCATAAATAGCCTTCTGCTGATAGTTTCTATCACTTTCCAGTTTCAGATCTTATGTTTCTATATTTTCCTAAGTTGAAAGTACTTCTGCGGATGTACAAGTTGCTCAAATTTAAACAACAACATTTAATTTTCTTTTAAAATATTTTCATCGATTATGTAAACATTTCTTACATGTATATAATGTATTATCATTATATCTACTACTTGTTTCTACATCAATTCCCCACAAAAATCTCCTCCCAAATTCATCTCTTTAAGTTTTTAGAATATGTTCCAATACCTGCATAGGCACTATGAAATTCAAGAGTTCAGCAATATTGTCAATTTTAGCATAGTATTTTATTTATATATTTATTTTTTTCTTTTTTAATTTCATTTTTCTGGGGTATTTTATATATTTACATTTCGAATGTTAACCCCTTTCTCCCTCTCCCATACCCCCTCCTTCCTCTCCTCCTTTTATGAGGATGCTCCCACTCCCACCTACACACTCTAACCTCAACACCCTGGCATTGCCCTACATCCTTCAGTATGTATACGACTGCAGTCTTGGTCCCTCCATGTGTTCTCATTGGTTGGTGGTTTAGTCCCTGGGAGTTATGTTGGGTCTGGTTGGTTGATATCACTGTTCTTCCTATGGGGTTACAAACTCCTTCAGCTCCTTCAGTCTTTTCTCTAACTCTTCCTTTGGGGTCCCCTTGTTCAGTCCAATGTTTAGCTGTAAGCATCCTCATCTATATCAGTAGGGCTCTGCCAGAGCTTCTCAGGAGACAGCCATATTTGGCTCCTGTCAGCAAGCACTTCTTGGTATCAGCAATAGTGTTTGGGTTTGGTGGTTGTATATGGGATGGATCCCCAGGTGGGGCAGTCTCTGGATGACATTTTCTTCAGTCTCTGCTCCACTCTTTGTCCTTCCATATTTCCTCCAGTGAGTATTTTGTTCTTCCTTCTACGAAGTAATGAAACATTCACAGTTTGGTCTTCCTTCTTCTTGAGCTGCATATGATTTGTGGGTTTTTTTCCCCCTTAGGTATTCCAAGATTTTGGGCTAATATCCACTTATTATTATTTTAATGATGCATGTGGAAAATTGGTAATAGATAGAAGAGTTAACACAATACTATGGGTTTGAGATGCATTTTCTAAATGATTTTAAGATGGAAGAGATACATGTCTATCCTGTTGCATTAGCATCTGATCCACAGAATTATCAGTACTTAAAGCAAAGTGTAAGGGTTAGCAAAACAGTAACTTAAGTAATCTTCCCTACAAACACACATTCTACAGAATTAGCATTAGGTGATAACTGTCATTACAGTGTCCTTAGGAAATTCTAAGTCCCTCTCTCGGCGTCAGGAGTTCGTTATATTAGGCATAATTTATTGCTTAAATGAGTGTAAGGGCTTTGAACCGAAATGTTAACAACTCCTATATGTGGTTCCACACTAATGTTGGTAAATAAATAATAAAAAATAGGTTTTAGTGACTTGGTTATAATTTTGACTCCATTAGTTTGCTTGTAAACTTAAGATTTTATCACATAATTAAAATTATAATGCTAAACTGGAACTAATAAAACAACAGTTTTTTTTACATTATTCATTTGAAATAATGGAAAAATTACTACGTGTTCTTTAAGAACTTTGCCTCCGATTTTTTTGGAATCGAAACAGGGAGGGGGGTTGGGGATTTGGCTCAGTGGCAGAGCGCTTGCCTAGGAAGCGCAAGGCCCTGGGTTGGGTCCCCAGCTCCGAAAAAAAGAACCAAAAAAAAAAAAAAAAGAAAGAAAAGAAACAGGGAGGGAATGGATCGGGGAGAGAATAGAAGTAGAGTGTAGCTGGGAAGAGTAGAGGAAGGGAAAAGGGAAATATTGTATAAAAGGAGAATCTATTTTTAATAAAAAATTAACTTTACAATTTAACAGTTCACAGTGAAAATTATAATGCATCACTTTACCATTCATCTTTTATTTTTGCTACAGAGATATTTGTTCATGTTTACAAAAAATATATGGACAATAATTTCCACAGAAATATTTTACATTAATAAAAATAGTAGAAACAACATGAGTTCTAATAGGGAGGAATAGGAAAATTACATTATGATATATGAATTTAATGATGGTTGGTGACTCTGAAAAAATTATCTGGATAACTAGTCAAAGTGCTGAGAATAACGTTATCAGACTTAGATTGGACACCTAGATCAACATCTGCTTTCCTACGGATCAAGAAATATTGAAGACTGTGAGTCAGAAAGAATGACAGAAGCAGAAGATGGAAAGTTGAGAAATTAAATGGTAACTGATACATATGATACAGCTATTGCACACATGAGCACATGACAGAAGATCCACACAAGGTTAAAAGCCAGCCAAACTTCTGGTATAAGAGGAAAACATAACTTAATAAGGATTTATTGCCATTTGGTAGTTAACATATTTCAAGAAAATAGCCAAATTATAAGATTTCATATGTATTAATATTTATTTCTTCAATTACACATGATTATAGATAATTGCATATTAAATTTTTCTCCAGATACTTAATTTTTATATATTTTTCCAAAGGCACTCATTTATTTGTATTTATTTTTATATATTTGAGGCTATCTACAAGGGAATGGTTTTGTGTACTTAAAAAATATTATAACCACACACTGCAAGTTTAAACAGACTATTTCCTTTGAGTGTTAGAATTATTGAGGATTCATCTGTTTTTCATACCTGAGTATACTACTCTATATTCAACATTAGGAACATTATAATCTAAATGGATCACCTGACTCCTTTCATCTTGGATATAGGAAAATTGCTTTAGTTATATTTGTAAAATGCCATTCTCTAACTATCCAAGGACAATATTATCAAAGACAATCCAAATTTTAAAAATGGGTAGAGAACCAATAAATTGCTCAGCAGGAAAAAGAGTGAACTGAATTCCACCTCTGACATTCATATGGTAGGAGAGGATCTATACCCACAAATTGTTCTCTCACCTGTATACTTATAAAGACAGACTACAAAAATTAATTAATACAATTTAATTCAAGTTAAGTGTGGGCAGAAAGATTCAAAAGGGTAAAGCCAATAAAAGACCGAATTCTTACACTAAACATGCTCAATACATCAGGAGAATATGAAAGAAAACAAAATAAAGAAAACAACAAAAGAAAAAAGACCATGTTCAACATGCAAATTTGAGGGTGAACCTAATTGTACCAGGGTTTTGGAAGGAAATATAAACATATTAAATAAAGTTTAAGTTTTTTTTTTTAATTACTATCAAGAGATACCATGATCAAGGCAATTTCTAAAAAAAAAAAAAAAAAAAAAAAAAAAAAAAAAAAAAAAAAGCATTTCTTTGGAGCCACCTTACAGTTTCAGAGTAGAAGACCATAACCTTCATGATAGGGAGCAATGTAGTCATCTGGTAGATATTCATGTCACTAGAAAATTAACTAAGAGCTCGCATCTCATCCCCAAGTAGGAAGAGGAGAGAAAGCAGTAACTAGGAATGGATTGTGCTTTTGAAACCTCAAGCATGCCCTTAGTGACAAACTTCTCCAATGAGGCCATACCTCGCAGTCCTTTCCAAATATTTACACCAACTACAGAACAAGAATTCAAGTATATGACCCAACAGGAAGCATTCAGGTTCAAGCAACCACAAAGGATAATAAAGAACTATACAAAAAAAAGAGAATTTCCTAAGAAAAAAATGAAGTTTCAGTCGTGAGTAATTAAAATAAGGTACAAAGATAATTATCCAGAATCTTCTTCAAAGTCCAAATTAATTCCTGAAAATGGATTTGTATTCCTTGAATGTCCAAGAGTTTTCCATGTTTTCTTATTAGATATTTAAGGTAGTGATATATTATTTTTCATCTTAATTAATTTTCATCTGATTCCCATATCGTATTAAAATAAATACCTCACTTTCATTAAAATCTAATAAAAATTGAAAGATTAAATAAATATAATCCTTCTGTAATCTACCACATGTAATGGATGAATTGCTTTAGGTTTTGAATTCTGCCTTTTATAAATAGTATTACTTTAGCACAATAAATTTACCAATAATTCCCTCTAAATAATTTAATTACCAAAGAAATAGTCACAGTGTTGTGATGATTTCTAGAAGCATCACAATGTTAGTAAACTGAGAAAATATTAGTCTTTTCCTTGTTTTTAATACTTAGCAATTTCTTCACTGAGAGAATGTATATCAAGCGTTATTTCAGTAACATTTCTATTGCTAATTTGAAAAAAAAGTCACTACTTACAACCTTCACATTTTGAACAACTGTCTACTGGTAGTTGATACAAGTTTGACACTTGAAATTATGACAGATAATTTAAAAGGAATAATGCATATGGATATCAGTTTTCTTCTTTATTTCATGAATTAAGTCTAGAATGAAGGATGATACCATAAAAAGAAAATCAAACAACTCAACATCTGATGACAAGTTTTTCCAAGATCAACAAAGCATAATAATTGATTTCTGGTGAAGAAATAAAATATAAATTAAACACCATTAACTTTTAGGATATTTGGAGCATTCTTCCATTTAAACATCATATGTTTTAAAATGAAAATTGAAATTTAAAATGACATTTTTTCGGGGTTGGGGATTTAGCTCAGTGGTAGAGCGCTTGCCTAGCAAGCCCAAGGCCCTGGGTTCGGTCCCCAGCTCCAAAAAAAAAAAAAAAAAAAAAAAAAACCAAAAAAAAAAAAAAAAAAAAAAGAACCCAAAATGACATTTTTTCAAATTAGCAAATTCATGGAAAAGTGAAATTCTCAATGCAATAGTATGTAATGTGGATCCTTAAGAAATGATTGGATTAAAATGAGGTCATTAGGTTGGGGATTGAAAATAGTCTTCATTTTGAGAGAGAAAGTATGTATCAGCAGAATATGAACTTGCATGTTTTACTGTGTCTTCAAAGTAAGCTCAAGCTAAAATAGGAAGGTAAGACCTGAAAATTACTAAAATAGTGACTAAATTCAAAATTTTTACATTGAATACTGATTATTCTGTCAAATTTCTTCTTGAAATCTACACATATTGGAATTTGCCTGTAATCCCAGCACTACAGAGGCCAAAGCAGATCATGAGATGAGTGAAGTTAATGAAGTGAATTTAATGAATATAAATGTACACATATACATATATACATATCAAGTCCAATTCTGAGAAGAGAGGAACCAAGCAAATATTATTTCATAGTTTGGAGTCACATTATTTTTACTATTATTAATCATTTTACTTATTTACATTTCAAATGTTATCCCCCTGCCCAATTTTCCCTCCATGAAACCCCTCACCTCACCTCCTTCCCCTTTGCCTACTCATTGCTGCCTTCCCTCTCTAGCATTCCCCTTCTCTGGGGTATCAAGCCTCTATAGAACCAAGCACCTCCCCTCCCACTGATGCCAGATGAGGCGATCTTCTGTTTGGCATGGATAGGCCCTTATAGATTCTTTGATTGGTGGAATAATCCTTGGGAACTCTGAGGGATCTAATTAATTGATATTGTTTTTCTAAATTATCAGAGAAGTTCAAATCAAATCTAGAATGAAATATTATTTGGTTATTATAAAATGCATGCTGTCTAAAATGTGGAAGAAGAGGAAGCATTGTATATTACTTTGATAGTAATACAGACTATTATTTATTGATTTTTATGGAAAGTAACATGAAGACTTTTTAAAGTTACAAAAAAATTAGTCATATGGTTACATATACACACACAATGAAATAAAACTGAAGTTATATCTGTTCCTTCATGTTTGTTTTGGAACAATTACCAACAGATAAGCTAAGTCATAAGCGTGTGCTCTAAAATGTGATTACATATATAATTTAATATAGTTCAACCATAAATTGGAAATCATGTGACGTGTAGCAAACCAGCTTAATTACATGTTAAGAGAAACAAGAAAAAGATAAATACTATTTCTAGATCCTGGGACCAGTTGAAAATATGAGAACATGAATATATCTTTGATTATATAAACCATAAAAGATATAGTGGCATTACAAAGCAGAGTGTGAGGTCTACAGTTCACAATAAGTTATTATATGTGTTCTGATAAACTTGAATAGAACTAATTAATTTTTAGAGATAATGATATAGTAAGGCTGGAAGAACACTATTTTTCTCAGGTTAATTGCTTCACTTCTATTTTGAAGCATTAAAATATATTCAAAAAATTTTTGTAATTATTATATTATTTTAAGAAAAGGATAGGAATTGTATGAATACCTAAATAAATGCAAAATTTTATCCAGTAAATTCTTGAAGGCAGGTCATCTGATCAGAAAATATAGGCCCACCAGTATATCAATAATACAAGAAGATTGACTAAATACATTATGATAGGTTTTAAAGCCCATTGCAGAAGATCAAACTTATATCTGGCACCAATGTTGAGAAAGACCCTAGGCATAGTTGAACATAAAATTAAACATCTCTTAATGACTTATCATTATGTACATATATTACTGCCTCTCTAAATGCTTATCAAAGCAGCTTTTTTTTAGGGGGTTGGGATTAAGGCAGAGATGCACACCCTTGGAAACATGAATCTGAAAAGAGACTGCAAATTTTCATCCTTAAATGGGGCATTAAAAACATCATTTTATTGTATGGAATCTATAAAATAAAACATCACACAGATAGAATGTGATAGATATTCCATTAATCCCTTGGCTGGTAACTTTTATATAGTTTGGACGTCCATTGTGAAATCATGGAACTTTGCTTTGAGTTTTACATTTTCACTATCAGTTATAGGTTTCATTTTTAATAATCTTACTTATCACACAAAGGACAGATTAGAAAATGGAGCAAACAACTGACTTTATATAACCTTTTATGACTTCATTGAACTACATTGAATCCCTCCTCATCACTTAACATTAGGCTTTCTCACTCCATAATTGTTTCTATACCTGTACTTACAGTTATATATATATGAGATATGGACAAATTTGTGGAAGAACATGTAGATTTGTTCCTGTCTAAACTGAGGTAACCTTAGTTAATAGTATACTTATGAGGTCTTCTATTTTCCTGCAAGATTCATGATATGATATTCCTTTATAGGTAAACAATTTTGTGTGTTGGACACATTTTCATAATCCCCTCATTTGTTGATGGAGAGCTAGATTGATTCAATTTCTTCAGTGTCATAAAGAGAGCAAAAATAAACATGGTGTGCAAAGGTCTCAGTGGGAGAATGAATACATAATTCTTAGGTATGAAATCAGAAATTGAAGAGCTGGGCAATATGGGCTATTCTGTGGCTCAATTTTAAGGACTCTCAAAATGTATTTTCTCCACTTCTATATTATCTTGCACACTTAACAGTAGTAAATAATAGTTTTTTTCTCATGTCCTCTCCAGTATTTGTTGTCATATTCTCATGGGGTGAAATAGAATGTCAAGACAGTCTTGATTTGCATTTTCTCAAATAAATAAAGATAACAAAAACTTTTGAAATAATAATTGTATAGTTATTGGACATTTGTGTTTCTTCTTTTGAAAATTGTTTTTTCAATTCACTAACCTACATGTTGGTTGATACTTCAAATTCCTTGATACTTGATGTCCTTCAGTTCTCTTTAAAATCTAGAAAACTATTAGTAACTGTTAAAGGGCTTCTTTTATTATGTGAGTGATCTATGTGCTCAGCTGATAGTTTTGTTATTTCTTCAGAGACTGTTTAATTTTGTATACTTCAATCTCTTGCTATAAATGTCTACATATTGTACTATTGAAGTTTTCTATAGAAAATTTTTTGTTGTTGTTTTTATTGTGGTTATTGTTTTTTGGGGTTTTTTGGGGGTTTTGTTTTTTTGGGGGGTCCCGTGATTAAATACTCTGACCCAAAACATTTTTAGAGAGGAAAGTATTGATTTTACTTAATAGTTGTAGTTGGTCATGAAGGGAATCCCGAGAAGAAACTCAAGGCATGAACTTGGTGGCAGGGACTGAAGCAGAGGCCATGGGGGAATTCTTTTTGTTGGTGTGCTTGGTCTGCATTCTTATACTTTCTAGGAATATACATTCCAGGATGGTACTTCCCACAGTGGACTGAACCCTGCCAAACTAATTATTAATCAAAAAATGTCCCCATAGACTTCACTCAGGACTGTATGACTTAAGACGTGTCAAGTTGATAAAAGTACTTGACAGCATAATCTCACAATACCCTAGTATTCCTATTGTGAAACCTGGATAATTAATTTTTCATTTGAAAATTCATCTTATTATTAAATTTATTTTTATATGTGTATGTACAACTCCAAAGTCTCAATGAGCTTTCACCAAGTATTCTGCTATTAATTTTAGATGTTAGAATTATAAATTAAAGTCTTATTCATTTTGAATTGATTTTTGTACAAGCTGAGACATATGCATCTATATTCTTCAATAGGTACCTAGTTTCATTAGCGTCCTTTGTTAACTAGACTGCCTTTTTCTATGGGATGCTCTTATCACTGTCTTAGTTATACTTTCTATTGTTATGATAAGATACCATGACTAATATCAACTTGGGGAGAAAAATGATTCATTTCATCTTACACTTGCAGTTAACAGTACATCTGTCATTGAGTGTAATCAGGACAAGAACTCAGGCCAGGCAGAAATTTAGAATTAGGAATTCATGCAGAGGCTATGGGGCACTGAGATTTACTAGCTTGTTCCCATGGTTTCCTTGGATTGTTTTCTCATAGAATTCATGAACACCAGCAAAAAAGGCACCACCTAGAGTGAGCTGAGCCCTTCCATCATTCAAAAAAAGATTATCACAGGCTTGTTTACTGGGTAATCCTAGGGAGACACTTTCTTGATTAAGAATCCTCTACCCAAATTAATCTAGGTGTGTCAAATACTTATAAAAACTAGCCAACACAGTCAACTTTCTCAAAAATTAGTTGGCCACAAATATGTTAATGTATTTCTGGGGTCTCAAAAATGTGCTATTGGTCTACCTGTTTTTAGCCTATCTTTTAACCTTTTGCATATTTTAAATTAATTTTATAATTTTCCCCTCCATTTCTTCCTTCAGAACTCTACAATATGTATTCCCTTGCTCTATTTCAAATCAATGGCCTATTTTCATGAATATTAGCTACATTCATGGATATATAATTGATTTTATTCTAACAGCAGTGAGTGCAAAACTTACCTTTTTTTTATTCTCATCATCTAGTACAGTGTTTTCGTATGGCAAAATTTCTCAAATCTTATGGTCTGCAAGAATTAAAAAAAATAGAAAAATAAATGTTTTTTTTTTAGTAATTCAGACAATTTGACAGTTTCATTTACCTAAATCTTCTGCATTCAATAGAATATCATTATAAGCAGACCATTACAAATGAAATTGCAAATATTTTAGATATTTGTTGAAAATTAACAAAAAACAACATTAAATCAAGTTCTTCTGATTAGATTACATTAATTACGTTAATTTTCCATGGGTTCTTTTTCTTCATACCTTGTGACAGAAATAATAGGATAAAATATTCAGTCAGTTATTAGTAGTAGAAAATAATAATGTTCTAAAGGTTTCCAAACTAATGTATATTACTTGGGATTTATTTTTAGATATCATAATTACTGTTGTTTTAAAATGTTTACTACTTATTTTTTTTTTACTTAACTGTCACTTCATTTTTTCAAATCTTCTACCCATTCTTTTGAGTTCCTTTCTTACCAATCCATACCATTCCCTTCTACAATTCATGAATTTTGTTTGGTTTTGACAATTTTTTAATTAACCATTTCCATCTTTTTGACAATTTAACTGGAACTATCTATTAAAGCCCAGCATAGTCATCCATGTGTTTACAACTTAAGGGCATTATTTTAGTTTCCCTAAATCCATCAGTAGCAAATATTTCTACATTGAGACCTTTCTCCATCCATGCCTGTCCATTCACACGCATATTCTAATCATTTTTTTCACATCTATAATTTATTTATTGAATCATAAAATGAAAACAGTAGAACTAGATCAAACAACATATAAATAAGACAGGTAAAGTTTCTTTATTGGGGATAGAAGAAATTAACATAGCTCAAAGTATTGAGTAGATTATTCCTCTCAATAGAGACAGGTTACAGCAAGCATTTAGTTGACATTTAAATAATTTTATTAATTAATTACTTTAATTTTTATATCCAAAATGTTTCCACCACTCTGAGCTGCCCTTTCAGAGTTCCTTACCACCTACCCCCTCCCGTTTGCCTACAAGAGGGTAGTCTTCCTGGCATCCCTCTTCCCTGTGGCATCCAGTAACTACGGATTAGGTGCAGCCTCTCCCATGAGGCCATACAAGGCAATACTCTGCTACATATATGACTTCAGACAGGCCATGTATGCTCTAAGGTTGGTGGCTTACTCACTGGGATCTCCCAATGGTCCTGATTATTTGACAATGTTGGTTTCCTATGGTTGCCCTCCGCTTCAGTTCCTTCGGTCCTTCCCATAATATTCCGAAGGTGTTCCCAGACCTTAGTCCAAAGCATGACTGCAATTATTTGCATCTGTCTCAGTCAGCTGCTTTTAGAGCCTCTCAGAGGACATCCACATGAGGTTCAGGTATACAAGCACCTCATAGCATAAATAAGTGTCAGAATTGTTTCTTGCCCATGGGATGGATCCCAAGTTGGGCTGGTCAGTCACTGGTCAGCCTTTTCTTCAGTCTCTGCTCCATTTTTGTGCCTGCATTTCTTTTAGACAGGAACAATTTTGGGTCAAATATTTTGAAGGCATGTTGGAATTACAAACTGGTATAATCAATCTGGCTTTTCCTCATCAAACTGAAAAAAGTCCTACCTGAAGACCCAGCTATACTGCTCCTGGACATACACCCAAAAGATATTCCACCATATCACAAGGACACATGCACCACTATGCTCATAACAGCTTTATTTGTAGTAGCCAGAAAGTGGAAGCAATGGAGATGTCACTCAACTGAAGAATGGATACAGAAAATGTGGTTCATTGGAATACTATTAAGCTATTAAAATCGAAGGCATCATGAATGTTGCAGGCAAATGAATGGGACTATAAAATATCATTTAGTTGATTTTTAAAGGCTAGACTTTCATCTGGTGATTGTCTATTAGTCAAAGACATAGCTTCAAGTATGTTTTCTTTTCTTTTCTTTTTATGATGAAACATCTTGACTTTGTACGCGGAGGGCTAATAGGCAATTACTTATCTTAGCAACTGTTCAGACTCTCCTATCACTGGCATCACTGAGAATAAACATTTTAACTTCATATTTTTTTCCTGGAACTGGTAGTAAAGCTAATAGCATATCAGTGCTTGAATCCATGCACAAGGACTGGATAGAAGAATTCCATATTTAGTCCAATAATCCAAGAGAACCTATTATATTCTTGAACGGTACTTTTCTCAAGTATATCTTTACACAGAGCTGAGTAGTCTGACTTTGGGGTTAAAGGTACATATAACGTAGACACATTATTAAAGGAAAGATACAAAGCTTTTTGTCACAGACTTCACATCTGTAATATATCTACATGTGCTAGTAAGTATCAGTTTTTTTTGTTTTGTTTTGTTTTTTTTATTAACTTGAGTATTTCTAATATACATTTCAAGTGTTATTCCCTTTCCCGGTTTCAGGGCAAACATCCCCCTAATCCCTCCCCCCAACAATCTAGTTCACTGGGGGTTCAATCTTAGCAGGACCACGGGCTTCCACTTCCACTGGTGATCTTACTAGAATATTCATTGCTACCTATAAGGTCAGAGAACAGGGTCAGTGCATGTATAGTCCTTAGGTAGTGGCTTAGTCCCTGGAAGCTCTGGTTGCTTGGCATTGTTGTACTTTTGGGGTCTCGAGCACCTTCAAGCTCTTCCAGTTCTTTCTCTGATTCCTTCAACGGGGGACCTATTCTCAGTTCAGTGGTTTGCTGCTGGTATTCGCCTCTATATTTGCTGTATTCTGTCTGTGTCTCTCAGGAGCGATCTACATCCGGCTCCTGTTGGCCTGCAATTCTTTGCTTCATCCATCTTGTCTAATTGGATAGCTGTATATGTGTGGGCCACATGTGGGGCAGGCTCTGAATGGGTGTTCCTTCAGTCTCTGTTTTAATCTTTGCCTCTCTCTTCCCTGCCAAGGGTATTCTTATTCCCCTTTTAAAGAAGGAGTGAAGCATTCACATTTTGATCATCCGTCTTGAGTTTCATGTGTTCTAGGCATCTAGGGTAATTCAAGCATTTGGGCTAATAGCCACTTATCAATGAGTGCATACAATGTGTGTTTTTCTGTGATTGGGTTACCTCACTTAGGATGATATTTTCTAGTTCCAACCATTTGCCTATGAATTTCATAAAGTCATTGTTTTTGATAGCTGAGTAATATTCCATTGTGTAGATGTACCAAATTTTCTGTATCCATTCCTCTGTTGAAGGGCATCTGTGTTCTTTCCAGCTTCTGGCTATTATAAATAAGGCTGCGATGAACATAGTGGAGCACGTGTCTTTTTTATATGTTGGGGGCATCTTTTCGGTATATGCCCAAGAGAGGTATAGCTGGATCCTCAGGCAGTTCAATGTCCAATTTTCTGAGGAACCTCCAGACTGATTTCCAGAATGGTTGTACCAGTCTACAATCCCACCAACAATGGAGGAATGTTCCTCTTTCTCCTCATCCTCGCCATCATCTGCTGTCACCTGAGTTTTTGATCTTAGCCATTCTCACTGGTATGAGGTGAAATCTCAGGGTTGTTTTGATTTGCATTTCCCTTATGACTAAAGATATTGAACATTTCTTTAGGTGTTTCTCAGCCATTCGGCATTCCTCAGCTGTGAGTTCTTTGTTTAGCTCTGAACCCCATTTTTAATAGGGTTCTTTGTGTCCCTGCGGTCTAACTTCTTGAGTTCTTTGTATATTTTGGATATAAGGCCTCTATCTGTTGTAGGATTGGTAAAGATCTTTTCCCAATCTGTTGGTTGTCATTTTGTCCTAACCACAGTGTCCTTTGCCTTACAGAAGCTTTGCAGTTTTATGAGATCCCATTTGTCGATTCGTGATCTTAGAGCATAAGCCATTGGTGTTTTGTTCAGGAAATTTTTTCCAGTGCCCATGTGTTCCAGATGCTTCCCTAGTTTTTCTTCCATTAGTTTGAGTGTATCTGGTTTGATGTGGAGGTCCTTGATCCACTTGGACCTAAGCTTTGTACAGGGTGATAAGCATGGATCGATCTGCATTCTTCTACATGTTGACCTCCAGCTGAACCAGCACCATTTGCTGAAAATGCTATCTTCTTTCCATTTGATGGGTTTGGATCCTTTATCAAAAATTAAATGCCCATAGGTGTGTGGGTTCATTTCTGGGTCTTCAATTCTATTCCATTGGTCTATCTGTCTGTCTCTGTACCAATGCCACACAGATTTATCACTATTGCTCTATAATACTGCTTGAGTTCAAGGATAGTGATTCCCCCTGAAGTCCTTTTATTGTTGAGGATAGTTTTAGCTATCCTGGGTTTATTGTTATTCCAGATGAATTTGCAAATTGTTCTCTCTACCTGTTTGAAGAATTGGATTGGTATTTTGATGGGGATTGCATTGAATCTGTAGATCGCTTTTGGTAAAATGACCATTTTTACTATATTAATCCTGCCAATCCATGAGCATGGGAGATCTTTCCATCTTCTGAGGTCTTCTTCAATTTCTTTCTTCAGAGTCTTGAAGTTTTTATTGTACAAATCTTTTACTTGCTTGGTTAAGGTCACACCAAGCTACTTTATATTATTTGGCTCTATTATGAAGGGTGTCACTTCCCTAATTTCTTTCTCGGCTTGTTTCTCTTTTGTGTAGAGGAAGGCTACTAATTTATTTGAGTGAATTTTATACCCAGCCACTTTGCTGAAGTTGTTTATCAGCTTTAGTAGTTCTCTGGTGGAACTTCAATATACTATCATATCATCTGCAAATAGTGATATTTTGACTTCTTTTCCGATCTGTATCCCCTTGATCTCCATTTGTTTTCTGATTGCTCTGGCTAGAAATTCAAGAACTATATTGAATAAGTAGGGAGAGAGTGGGCAGCCTTGTCTAGTCCCTGATTTTAGTGGGATTGCTTCAAGTTTCTCTCCAATAGTTTAATGTTAGCAACTGGTTTGCTGTATATGGCTTCTACTATGTTTCGGTATGGGCCTTGAATTCCTATTCTTTCCAGGACTTTTATCATGAAGGGGTGCTAAATTTTGACAAATGCTTTCTCAGCATCTAATGAAATGATCATGTGTTTTTTTTTTTCTTTCAATTGTTTATATAATGGATCACGTTGATGGTTTTCCGTATATTAAACCATTCCAGCATGCTGGGATGAAGCCTATTTGATCATGGTGGATGATTGTTTTAATGTGCTCTTGGATGCAGTTTGCCAGAATTTTATTGAGTATTTTTCTGTCGATATTCATAAGGGAAATTGGTCTGAATTTCTCTTTCTCTGTTGGGTCTTTGTGTGGTTTAGGTATAAGAGTAATTGTGGCTTCATAGAAGGAATTCGGTAGTGCTCCATCTGTTTCAATTTTGTGGAATAGTTTGGATAATATGGGTATGAGGTCTTCTATGAAGGTCTGATAGAATTCTGCACTAAACCCGTCTGGACCTGGGCTCTTTTTGGTTGGGAGACCTTTAACGACTGCTTCTATTTCCTTAGGAGTTATAGGGTTGTTTAACTGGTTAATCTGTTCCTGATTTAAATTTGGTACCTGGTATCTGTCTAGGAAATTGTCCATTTCCTGCAGATATTCACGTATTGTTGAATATAGGCTTTTATAGTACGATCTGATGATTTTTTGAATTTCTTCTGAATCTGTAGTTATGTCTCTCTTCTCATTTCTGATTTTGTTAATTTGGACACACTCTCTGTGTCCTCTCATTAGTCTGGCTATGAGTTTATCTATCTTGTTGATTTTCTCAAAGTTTCTGTTGATTCTTTCTGTGGTCGTTTTTGTGGCTACTTGTTTGATTACAGCTCTGCGTTTGATTATTTCCTGCCTTCTACTCCTCCTGGGTGTATTTGCTTCTTTTTGTTCTAGAGCTTTTAGGTGTGCTGTCAAGCTGCTGACATGTGCTCTTTCCTGTTTCTTTCTGCAGGTACTCGGCGCTAAGTGTTTTCCTCTTAGCACAGCTTTCATTGTGTCCCATAATTTGGGTATGTTGTATCTTCATTTTCATTAAATTCTAAAAAGTCTTTCATTTTTCCCTTTATTTCTTCCTTGACCAGGTTATCACTGAGTAGAGAATTGTTCAATTTCCAGGAATATGTGGCCATTCTTCCCTTATTGTTATTGAAGACCAGTTTTAGGCCGTGGTGGACCAATAGCACGCATGGGATTATTTCTATCTTTCTGTACCTGTTGAGGCCTGTTTTTTGACCAATTATATGGTCAATTTTGGAGAAAGTACCATGAGGAGCTGAGAAGAAGGTATATTCTTTTGCTTTAGGATAGAACGTTGTATAAATATCTGTTAAGTCCGTTTGGCTCATGACTTATTTTAGTCTGTCTACGTCTCTGTTTAATTTCTGTTTCCATGATCTGTCCATTGATGAGAGTGGGGTGTTGAAATCTCCTACTATTATTGTGTGAGGTGCAATGTGTGCTTTGTGCTTTAGTAAGGTTTCTTTTACGTATGTAGGTGCCCTTGTATTTGGGGCATAGATATTTAGGACTGAGAGTTCATCTTGGTGGATTTTTCCTTTGATGAATATGAAGTGTCCTTCCTTATCTTTTTTGATGACTTTTAGTTGAAAATTGATGTTATTTGATATTAGAATGGCTACTCCAGCTTGCTTCTTCTGACCATTTGCTTGGAAAGTTGTTTTCCAGCCTTTCACTCTGAGGTAGTGTCTGTCTTTGTCTATGAGGTGTGTTTCCTGTAGGCAGCAGAATGCAGGGTCCTCGTTGCGTATCCAGTTTGTTAATCTACGTCTTTTTATTGGGGAGTTGAGGCCATTGATGTTGAGAGATATTAAGGAATAGTGATTATTGCTTCCTGTTATATTCATATTTGGATGTGAGTTTATGTTTGTGTGCTTTTCTTCTCATTGTTTTGTTGCCAAGACGATTAGTTTCTTGCTTCTTCTAGGGTATAGCTTGCCTCCTTATATTGGGCTTTACCATTTATTATCCTTTGTAGTGCTGGATTTGTAGAAAGATACTGTGTAAATTCAGTTTTGTCATGGAATATCTTGATTTCTCCATCTATGTTAATTGAGAGTTTTGCAGGATACAGTAACCTGGGCTGGCATTTGTGTTCTCTTAGGGTCTGTATGACATCTGTCCAGGATCTTCTGGCTTTCATAGTCTCTGGCGAAAAGTCTGGTGTAATTCTGATAGGTCTGCCTTCATATGTTGCTTGACCTTTTTCCCTTACTGCTTTTAATATTCTTTCTTTATTTTGCGGGTTTGGTGTTTTGACTATTATGTGACGGGAGGAGTTTGTTTTCTGGTCCAATCTATTTGGAGTTCTGTAGGCTTCTTGTATGCTTATGGGTATCTCTTTCTTTAGGTTAGGGAAGTTTTCTTCTATGATTTTGTTGAAGATATTTACTGGTCCCTTGAGCTGGGAGTCTTCACTCTCTTCTATACCTATTATCCTTAGTTTTGATATTCTCATTGAGTCCTGGATTTCCTGTATGTTTTGGACCAGTAGCTTTTTCCACTTTACATTATCTTTGACAGTTGAGTCAATGATTTCTATGGAATCTTCTGCTCCAGAGATTCTCTCTTCCATCTCTTGTATTCTGTTGGTGATGCTTGTATCTACGGCTCCTTGTCTCTTCTTTTGGTTTTCTATATCCAGGGTTGTTTCCATGTGTTCTTTCTTTATTGCTTCTATTTCCATTTTTAATTCCTTCAACTGTTTGAATGTGTTTTCCTGGAATTCTTTCAGGGATTTTTGTGACTGCTCTCTATGGGCTTCTACTTGTTTATTTATGTTTTCCAGGTATTCTTTCAGGGATTTTTGTGACTCCTCTCTATGGGCTTCTACATGTTTATTTATGTTTTCCTGGAATTCTTTTAGGGTTTTTTTGCGATTCCTCTCTGAAGGCTTCTACTTGTTCTCTAAGGGAGTTCTTCACGTCTTTCTTGAAGTCCTCCAGCATCATGATCAAATATGATTTTGAAACTAGATCTTTCTTTTCTGGTATGATTGGATATTCCTTGTTTGCTTTGGTGGGAGAATTAGGCTCCGATGTTGCCATGTAATCTTGGTTTCTGTTGCTTGGGTTCCTGCGCTTGCCTCTTGCCATCAGATTATCTCTAGTTTTACTTTGTTCTGCTATTTCTGACAGTGGCTAGACTGTCCTATAAGCCTGTGTGTCAGGAGTGCTGTAGACCTGTTTTCCTTTTTTCTTTCAGCCAGTTATGGGGACAGAGTGTTGTGCTTTTGGGCGTGTAGTTTTTCCTATCTACAGGCCTTCAGCTGTTCCTGTGGGCCTGTGTCTGATGTTCACCAGGCAGGTCACTTGCAGCAGAAAATTTGGTCTTACCTGTGGTCCCGAGGACAAATTTGCTCCTGGGGTGCTGCCTACGAGCTCTCCGCAGCGGCAGCAACCAGGAAGATCTGCGCTGCCGTTTCCGGGAGCCTCTGTGCACCAGGGTTCCAGATTGTGTTTGGTGTTTTCCTCTGGCGACAGAGATGTGTGCAGAGTGCAGTCTCTTCTGGTTTCCCAGGCATGTCTGCCTCTCTGAAGGTTTAGCTCTCCCTCCCACGGGATTTGGGTGCAGAGAACTGTTTATAAGCTCTGTCCCTTCAGGTTCCGGTGGTCTCTCAGGCGCAGGGGTCCTGCTGCTCCTGGGCCCTCCTCTACGGGGACCCAGAGTCCGTATACTGTTTCCTCTTGGGCCAGGGATGTGGGCAGGGGTGGGCAGTGTTGGTGGTCTCTTCTGCTCTGCAGCCTCAGGAGTGCCCACCTGACCAGGTTGTGAGGTCTCTCTCCCACGGGGTTTGGGAGCAGAGAGCTGCTGGGGGCAGGGATCCGCCGGTTTGGGACTCCCCCCGCTAAATACTGGAAGTGCCTTATCCTAGAGGAATTTTGCCTCCGTGTGTCCTGAGTTCACCAGGCAGGTCGCTTGCAGCAGAAAAGTTGGTCTTACCTGTGGTCCCGGGGCTCAAGTTTGCTAGTGGGGTGCTGCCTACAAGCTCTCCACACTGGCAGCAACCAGGATGATCTGCGCCGCCCTTTCCGGGAGCTTCTGTGCACCAGGGTTCCAGATGGCGTTTGGTGTTTTCCCCTGGCATCAGAGATATGTGCAGAGTGCAGTCTCTTCTGGTTTCCCAGGCGTGTCTGTCTCTCTGAAGGTTTAGCTCTCCCTCCCACGGGATTTGGGTGCAGAGAACCGTTTCAAGTATCAGTTTTTAAAGCAAAAGCAGCCTTTTAGTTCCTATGAAGTAACCTAGGCAACTGTTATCATAATTTTTCCATCACAGATAGTGTCAGAGCTAGTG
Organism: Rattus norvegicus; assembly: GCF_021556685.1. Classification (NCBI taxonomy): domain Eukaryota; kingdom Metazoa; phylum Chordata; class Mammalia; order Rodentia; family Muridae; genus Rattus; species Rattus norvegicus. Next base: position 152,825,030 of record NC_141554.1, on the reverse strand, counting down.
AAAACACAAATGTTTTTCTCAACTGTGAATATTTAGCTATTATTCTAAATTAATTCCAAGTGAACTTAAATAATCATTTAATTTCATAAATACAATGGTCCCTCTTCCCTTTCATTGGCATTGGTGTAACTCCACCAGGTTTAACTTGTCTTAGGGAGCTCTTAGTGCAATCTTTTGTTTTTTTAATTTCATGTTTTTAATGGAAAAGGCTAAGGGACCATTGTTATTTTTATTTTTTTCCTTTGTAGTTCTGTGGACATCCACACCTACTTTAAAGCACAGAGATACAGAATTATTCTTAGTCTTTAAACATAGTTTAAACTATGTTGTTGAAATTTAAAGTTGCTTATGATCCGTAATGAGTTTTCTTTTTTGTTTTTACACTTTTGCTTATCTTTAAATTTTTCTGTTCCTTTTCTGTATAGAGAGCCTCATGTGACTCAAACTAACTTCAAACTAATTATACAGAGAAATTTGTTCCTGGATTTCTGTTTCTTCTGTGTCTACTCTTCTCAAGAGATAGAAGAACAGGTATATACCACAATAAACAAACTTCCCTTCTAAATGATTTTATGATGTTTTAATTTCATACATGGTAAAGTTAACTCAGAATTTATAACTGAAAATTTTAGAACATTAATAAATTTGTGAAACTATCACACTGTATTTTAATATATTTCTTTCTTTATTATTCCTCATAGCAATTGTTTCCTGTTATGTAGCTCACAACCTATGTAAACTACTAATCTTTAATTTTGAAAGGAATGTATATGAAAACTACTCCACACCGTAATATACAATGTATTTTTGGAACAAATGAGCTGTTTATTGAAGTTCAATGGTTCAAAGATACAGAGTTTTGCCGCTAAATTATTTAGAACAAGAAACCATATGCAGCTTGCTAGATGTTTAATATGATAAGAACAGGTACTACTTTGTGAAGAAAAGTTGGTGCATTATTTGACTAGAGTTGATTCCTTAATGGGCTGATGATTAGTAGGATTATAAAATAGTCTGTATTCTTTATATGTTCTTCATGAGAAATTGTTGTATAACTTCTGCCTAGGCGAAAGATTTTTGTACATTGAATAATATCATCCTATCAGATCCATATTCTAAATCCTAGAAACTCTGAATATTGTGAGAAAAGAGTTTGAAGATGTAAGTCATCTTGAGATTAGGCATTATCAAAATGGGTACAATGTTATCATAAATATGTTGAAAACTGAGGCAAGAAAATCATTTTCTTTTTTTGTTTGTTTGTTTGTTTTTTTGTTTGTTTTGTTTTTTTCTTAGAATTTTTTTCCATCTTTATTAACTTGAATATTTCTTATTTAGATTTCGATTGTTATTCCCCTTCCCAGTTTCCGGGCCAACATCCATCTAACCCCTCCCCCTCCCCTTCTATATAGGTGTTCCCCTCCCCGTCCTCCCCCTATTACCACCCTCCCCACAACAATCACATTCACTGGGGGTTCAGTCTTGGCAGGACAAAGGGCTTCTCCTTCCACTGGTGCTCTTTCTAGGCTATTCATTGCTACCTATGAGGTTGGAGTCCAGGGTCAGTCCATGTATAGTCTTTAGGTAGTGGCTTAGTCCTGGAAGCTCTGGTTGGTTGGCATTGTTGTTCATATGGGGTCTCAAGCCCCTGCAAGCTCTGTCAGTCCTTTCTATGATTCCTTCAACGGGAGTTCCGTTTTCAGATCAGTGGTTTGCTGCTGGCATTCGCTTACGTATTTGCTGTATTCTGTCTGTGTCTGTCAGGAGAGATCTATATCCGGTTCCTGTCGGCTGCACTTCTTTGCTTCATCCATCTTATCTAATTGGGTGGCTGCATATGTATGGGCCACATGTGGGGCAGGCTCTGAATTGGTGTTCCTCTGCCTCTGTTCTAAACTTTGCCTCCCTATTTCCTCCCAAGGGTATTCTTGTTCCCCTTTTAAAGAAGGAGTGAAGCATTCGCATTTTGGTAATCCTTCTTGAGTTTCATGTGTTCTGTGCATCTAGGGTAATTCAAACATTTGGGGTAATAGCCACTTATCAATGAGTGCATACCATGTGTGTTTTTCTGTGATTGGGTTACCTCACTCAGGGTGATATTTTCCAGTTCCATCCATTTGCCTATGAATTTCATAAAGTCATTGTTTCTGATAGCTGAGTAATATTCCATTATGCAGATGTACCACATTTTCTGTATCCATTCCTCTGTTAAGGGCATCCGGGTTCTCTCCAGCTTCTGGCTATTATAAATAAGGCTGCTAAGAACATAGTGGAGCACGTGTCTTTGTTATATGTTGGGGCATCTTTTGGGTATACACCCAAGAGAGGTAAAGCTGGGTCCTCAGGTAGTTCAATGTCCAATTTTCTGACGAATCTCCAGATTGATTTCCAGAATGGTTGTACCAGTCTGCTATCCCACCAAATCAAAACAACCCTGAGATTTCACCTCACACCAGTGAGATGGCTAAGATCAAAAACTCAGGTGACAGCAAATGCTGGTGAGGATATGGAGAAAGAGGAAAATCTTTTTCTTAATACTATATGTCAAGAAAGAAGTAAGAGACTGATGCAATTTCACAAAGTGTTTTAATGAAAACTCATGAATATATTTAAACTTTTAGAAGTAGCATAATCTTGATTCCACTGTAAGTTTAAATAATAGACTTTAAAGACTTTAGAAACGACACTTGTTTTAAATCATATGTATCTTAGTTATTTTTCTGTCACTGTCATAAACAATCATGACCCAGGTAGCGTAACAAAGACAGAGTTTGTTTTGGCTTATGGTTCCAGAAGAATAAGAGTCTATGATGGAAGGGACAGCTTGATTACAGGTGGCAGCAATAACCTGGTGTTGGAAGCAGCAAATTGAGTACTCACATTTTGACAACAGGCATGAAATAGAGAAGTTACCTGAAAGTAACACTTGGCTTTGAAAAATCCTCCCAGTGATACACTTCCTTTAGGAAAATGACACATTCTCCCTTTAAAGCTACCCAAATATTTCCTCCAACTGATGATCAAAATGTTAAACAACTGCCTGAGATTATGGAAGATTTTTTCTTATTCAAACCAGTCCATTGTGACTGTCCAAGTTAAGTTTCTGGCAATTTTCTATCACAACAACATGAAATGAATATTCATTTTAACAGATATTTTTCTTTTTTAGACACTAGAGGAAATAAGTGCATTTCCAAAATAACTAAAGCCTTTCCTTACTCAAGCATCTACCCCACTATTAAGCAGTGAGACCTGGAGAGAACCTTTCCCATCTGTTCTAGTTTTAGCTAGCTTGATCTTGTGTAGTAAATATAACTGCTGTAAGTTCATGAGGGTTATAGTTATTATTGACATTTAAGATACAAAAATTTATAAGCCATATAAAATTTAAAATGTGGACAATATGTGTCCTATAAAAAGAGAATTGCCTTCTGTATATTTCACTGCACTCTACAACATTCTCAACTTTTTTGTAATCTTTCTACATCCTTTTTAGTAATTGTCTCTGAGTTGTAGTGGCAAAGCTTATGAATGCATAAACTGATTAATCTCTTTTTCTTAGCATTTTTAATATTTATCTATCCATTGTCTGCTGCCCACTTGTTAAAAAGGAAATTTATTGATCAAGGTTGAAAGCAGCACAGAGCCATAAGTATAAACATAGATATTTGGATGGCAATTTGAAACCTGAGTATTTAGGAAACTAATGATACTGTGTTGTACACTAGGACCTATGGCATCTGATTGCATAGGTTTACTTCTCCTAAAAATGTATGATATACTAAAGGAAATTTTCAATACAAAGCACAGGCTACCTCCTTAATAAGTTAATGGTTCTGGAGGTCCCAGAGATCTCCAAGATATCACAGGCTACTGCCATTGTCCTTGGTTAATACCATGGCTACATGGTAAGACCATATTGATTAAAGTCTCCTTGTGTTTTGGCTACAAGATGTGAAGACATTAATCTCAAACTAAATGTAAACTTCCTACTATATAGGGTTCAGAGCTTTGGAGTGTATTCATTAAGCAGGCTTCTGAGGGATAAAGAGTATCAGTGATCTTGCTCAGCAGTAGACTCTTCATGCCATAGTGTAAACCTTCCAGAAAAAGTGTGACCACTGGTGCAGTACTGGCCAGGCTGTCTTTGAATAATTATATACATACTGTTTGGATTGAAGGCTGGATCTAAATTATATAATTTAACCCCTTGTACTATAATCTTGATGGCTTAGTTTTTTGAATCTACAGAATGATGGTGATTTTCAAAATATAATCAAACTTTAACAATATATAGTAATAGCTTCGTCCACAAAGAGCTCATATAATGGTAGTTACAACTTCCATTAACAAATATTTAGAAATCATATTTAATTATATTCTAAAGGTTCTTAATAAAATATATCTTTGATTTATCTTCTAGTACTAGACAATATACAGTTTTTAAAAGTCAGGAGGTAAATAGAAATTCTGGCCTGTGCCAGGAACTGAACTGAACCTATCACATAGCTTCGTGCACCCAAATCCTGTGGGGGAGAGAGCTGGACCCTCAGAAGTGCAGACACTTCTGAGAAATAAGAGGAGACTACTCTCTGCCCAAATTCCTGACCCAAGAGGAAATTGCCTAGTGCTATCTATGCCACCAGGGCACATGGACCAAGGAACAGTCAGGGGCAGGACCCGTTGGGTTTCTGCCTGCACCTAGAGCTGAGAGCCAGTTGCCAGGAGCACCTGCACACCTGATAGCAGATGTCTCTGTTGCCAGTTCCATCTGAAAGAAAACAGGTCAACAGGAGTGCTGACACACAGGCCTACAGGAGGGTCAAGCCACTGTCAGAGACAGCAAGACAAGCTAACACCACAGACAACCTGTTGACAACAGGCAAGTACAGCAACCTAAGCAACAGAAACCAAGACTACTTGGCATCATCAGAGACCAGTTCTCCCACCAAGGCTAATACTGGATATCCTAACACCCTGAAAAAGCAAGATTAAGATATCAAATCACATTTTATAATGATGATGGAGAACTTTAAGAAGGACATAAATAACTCCCTTAAAGAAATGCAGGAACACACAAGTAAACATGTAGAAGCCATTAAAGAGGGAATATAAAATTCCCTTAAAGAACTACAGGAAAACACAACCAAACAATCCAAAATGAACAAAACCATCCAGGATTTAAAAATGGAAATAGAAACAATAAAGAAAGCACAAAGGGAGACAATCCTGAAGAAAGAAAACCTAGGGAAGAGATCAGGAGTCATAGAAGCAAGCATCACCAACAGAATACATGAGATAGAAGAGAGAACCTCAGGGGCAGAAGATACTATAGAAACCATCGACACAACCATCAAAGACAATGTAAAATGCCAAAAGGTCATAGCCCAAAAACATCCAGGAAATCCAGGACACAATGAGAAGATCAAACCTAAGGTTAATAGGTATAGAAAAAAGCGAAGACTCTCAAATTAAAGGGCCAGTAAATATCTTGAACTAAAGTATAGAAGAAAGCTTCCCTAACCTAAAGAAAGAATGCCCATAAACATTACAAGAAGCCTACAGAACTCCAAATAAACTGGACCAGAAAAGAAATTCCTCCCATTACATAATAGTCAAAATAGGAAATGAACAAGCAAAGAAAGAATGTTAAAAGCAGTAAGGGGGAAAGGTCAAGTAACATATAAAGGCAGACCTATCAGAATTACACCAGACATCTCACCAAAGACTTTGAAAGTCAAAAGATCCTGGACAGATGTACTGTAGACCCTAAGGAAATAAAAATGCCATCCCAGGCTACTATATCCAGCAACACTCTCAATTAACTTAGGTGGAGAAAATTAGATATTCTGTGACAAAATTAAACTTACACAATATCTTTCTAGAAATCTAGGCCTTACAAAGGATAATAGATGGAAAACTCCAATGCAAGGAGGGAAACTACACCCTAGAAAAAGTAAAAAAAAAAAAAAAAAGTAATCTTCTTGCAATGAAACCAAAAGAAGAGAGACACACAAACATAATTCCACCTCTAACAACAAAAATAACAAGAAGCAACAATCATTGTTCCTTAATATCTCCCAACATCAATGGACTCAATTCCTCAATAAAAAGACATAGACTAACAGACTGGATACTTAAAGAGGACCCAGCATTTTGCTGCATACACGAAACACACCTCAGAGACAAAGACAGACACTACCTCAGAGCAAAACGCTGGAAAGCAAATTTCATAGCCAATGGTCTGAAGAAACAAACTGGAGTAGCCATACTAATATTGAATAAAATCAACTTTCAACAAAAGATCATCAAAAAATAAGGACGGACACTTCATACTCAACAAAGTAAAAATCCACCAAGATGAACTCTCAATTTTAAATATCTATGCTCCAAATGTAAGGGCACCTTCATTTATAAAAGAAACCTTACTAAAGCTCAAAGCACACATTGCACCTCACACAATAATAGTAGGAGATTTCAACACTACACTCTCATCAATGGACAGATCATGGAAACAGAAACTAATTAGAGACATACAGAAACTTATAGAAGTTTTGAACAAAATGGACTTAACAGATATTTATAAAACTTTTCATCCAAAACCAAAAGAATATACCTTCTTCTCAGCACTTCATGGTACCTTCTCCAAAATTGACCCTATAATGGGTCACAAAACAGGCCTCAACAGATATAGAAAGAATTCCATGCATCATATCAGATCACCATGGGCTTAGGCTGCTCTTCGAAAATAAAAAAAATAAAAAAAAAAAAAAAACAACTACAGACAGCCCACATATAAATAGAAGATGAACAACACTCTACTCAATGATAACTTAGTCAAGGAAGAAATAAAGAAAGAAATTAGAGTCTGTGTAGAATTTAATGAAAATGAAGACACAATATACCCAAACTTATGTGGCTTATGAATATAGTGTTAAGAGTAAAAGTAATAGCTCTGAGTGCCTGCAGGAAGAAATGGTAGAGAGCATACGTCAGCAGCTTGAGAGCATATCAAAAAGCTATGGAACAAAAATAAGCAAATACGGGGTTGGGGATTTACCTCAGTGGTAGAGCGCTTGCCTAGTAATCGCAAAGCCCTGGGTTCAGTCCTCAGCTCAAAAAAAAAAAAAAAAAATACAGCAAAGTAAAAAGCAGGCAATAATCAATCTCAAGGCTAAAATCAACCAAGTATGCTCTCTGCACCCAAATCCTGTGAGAGCTAAACCTTCAGAGAGGCAGACACGCCTGGGAAACCAGAAGAGACTGCACTCTGCACACATTACTGACTCCAGAGGAAAACACCAAACGCCATCTGGAACCCTGGTGCACTGAAGCTCCCTGAAACAGCAGCGCAGATCTTCCTGGTTGCTGCCGCCGCAGAGAGCTCGTGGGAAGCACCCCGCGAGCAAACTTGAGCCTTGGGACTACAGGTAAGACCAACTTTTCTGCTGCAAGTGACCTGCCTGTTGAACTCTGGACACACAGAGGAAGAATTCCTCTAGGACCTGGCACTCCCTGTGTTTACCAGGAGTCCCACACCCGCGTATCCTGGCCCGCAGCAGCTCTCTGCTCCCAGACCACATGGGAAAGAGACCTCACAACCTGGTCAGGTGGGCACTCCTGAGGCTGCAGTGCGGAAGAGACCACCAACACTGCCCACCCCTGCCCACATCCCTGGCCCAAGAGGAAACTGTATAAGGCCTCTGGGTTCCCGTGGGGGAGGGCCCAGGAGCAGCAGGACCCCTGGGCCTGAGAGACCACCGGAACCGGAAGGGACAGAGCAGATAAACAGTTCTCTGCGGCCAAATCCCGTGGGAGGGTGAGCTAAACCTTCAGAGAGGCAGACACGCCTGGGAAACCAGAAAAGACTGCACTCTGCAAACATTACTGATTCCAGAGGAAAACACCAAAAGCCATCTGGAACCCTGGTGCACTGAAGCTCCCGGAAACGGCGGCGCAGATCTTCCTGGTTGATGCCGCCGCAGGGAGCTCGTGGGCAGCACCCCGTGAGCAAACATGAGCCTTGGGACCACAGGTAAGACCAACTCTTCTGCTGCAAGTGACCTGCCTGGTGAACTCAAGACTCAGGCCCACAGGAACAGCTGAAGACCTGTATAGAGGAAAAACTACACGCCCGAAAGCAGAACACTCTGTCCCCATAACAGGCTGAAAGAAAACAGGAAAACAGGTCTACAGGACTCCTGACACACAGGCTTATAGGACAGTCTAGCCACTGTCAGAAATAGCAGACCTAAGTAACACTAGAGATAATCTGATGGCGAGAGGCAAGTGCAGGAACCCAAGCAACAGAAACCAAGAGTACATGGCAACATCGGAGCCCAATTCTCCCATCAAAACAAACATGGAATATCCAAACACACCAGAAAAGCAAGATCTAGTTTCAAAATCATATTTGATCATGATGCTGGAGGACTTCAAGAAAGACGTGAAGAACTCCCTTAGAGAACAAGTAGAAGCCTACAGACAGGAATCGCAAAAATCCCTGAAAGAATTCCAGGAAAACACAATCAAACAGTTGAAGGAATTAAAAATGGAAATAGAAGCAATCAAGAAAGAACACATGGAAACAACCCTGGATATAGAAAACCAAAAGAAGAGACAAGGAGCTGTACATATAAGCTTCACCAACAGAATACAAAAGAAGGAAGAGAGAATCTCTGGAGCAGAAGATTCCATAAAAATCATCGACTCAACTGTCAAAGATAATGTAAAGCAGAAAAAGCTACTGGTCCAAAACATACAAGAAATCCAGGACTCAATGAGAAGATGAAACCTAAGGATAATAGGTATAGAAGAGAGTAAAGACTCCCAGCTCAAAGACCAGTAAATATCTTCAACAAAATCATAGAACAAAACTTCCCTAACCTAAAAAAAGAGATACCCATAAGCGTACAAGAAGCCAACAGAACTCCAAAATGATTGGAGCAGAAAAGAAACATCTCCCATCACATAATAGTCAAAACACCAAACCCACAAAAAAAGAAAGAATATTAAAAGCAGTAAGGGAAAAAGGTCAAGTAACATATAAAGGCAGACCTATCAGAATCACACCAGACTTTTCGCCAGAATCTATGAAGGCCAGCAGATCTTGGACTGATGTCATACAGACCCTAAGAGAACAAAAATGCCAGCCCAGGTTACTGTATCCTGCAAAAGTCTCAATTAACATAGATGGAGAAACCAAGATATTCCATGACAAAACCAAATTTACACAATATCTTTCTACAAATCCAGCACTACAAAGGATAATAAATGGTAAAGCCCAACATAAGGAGGCAAGCTATACCCTAGAAGAAGCAAGAAACTAATCGTCTTGGTAACAAAACAAAGAGAAGAAAAGCACTCAAACATAACCTCATATCCAAATATGAATATAACAGGAAGCAATAATCACTATTCCTTAATATCTCTCAACATCAATGGCCTCAACTCCCCAATAAAAATACATAGATTAACAAACTGGATACGCAACGAGGACCCTGCATTCTGCTGCCTACAGGAAACACACCTCAGAGACAAAGACAGACACTACCTCAGAGTGAAAGGCTGGAAAACAACTTTCCAAGCAAATGTTCGGAAGAAGCAAGCTGGAGTAGACATTCTAATATCAAATAAAATCAATTTTCAACTAAAAGTCATCAAAAAAGATAAGGAAGAACACTTCATATTCATCAAAGGAAAAATCCACCAAGATGAACTCTCAATCCTAAATATCTATGCCCCAAATACAAGGGCACCTACATACGTAAAAGAAACCTTACTAAAGGTCAAAACACACATTGCACTTCACACAATAATAGTAGGAGATTTCAACACCCCACTCTCATCAATGGACAGATCATGGAAACAGAAATTAAACAGAGACGTAGACAGACTAAGAGAAGTCATGAGCCAAAGGGACTTAACAGATATTTATAGAACATTCTATCCTAAACAAAAGGATAGAACTTCTTCTCAGCTCCTCATGGTACTTTCTCCAAAATTGACCATATAATTGATCAAAAAACGGGCCTCAACAATTACAGAAAGAGACATAATCCCATGCGTACTATCGGTCCACCACGGCCTAAAACTGGTCTTCAATAACAATAAACTAAGAATGCCCACATATACGTGGAAATGGAACAATGCTCTACTCAATGATAACCTGGTCAAGGAAGAAATAAAGAAAGAAATTAAAGACTTTTTAGAATTTAATGAAAATGAAGGTACAACATACCCAAACTTATGGGACCCAATGAAAGCTGTGCTAAGAGGAAAACGCATAGCGCTGAGTGCCTGCAGAAAGAAACAGGAAAGAGCATATGTCAGCAGCTTGACAGCACACCTGAAAGCTCTAGAACAAAAAGAAGCAAATACACTCAGGAGGAGTAGAAGACAGGAAATAATCAAACTCAGAGCTGAAATCAACCAAGTAGAAACAAAAAGGACCATAGAAAGAATCAACAGAACCAAAAGTTGGTTCTTTGAGAAAATCAACAAGATAGATAAACCCTTAGCCAGACTAACGAGAGGACACAGAGAGTGTGTCCAAATTAACAAAATCAGAAATGAAAAGGGAGACATAACTACAGATTCAGAGGAAATTCAAAAAATTATCAGATCTTAGTATAAAAGCCTATATTCAACAAAACTTGAAAATCTGCAGGAAATGGACAATTTCCTAGACAGATACCAGGTACCGAAGTTAAATCAGGAACAGATAAACCAGTTAAACAACCCCATAACTCCTAAGGAAATAGAAGCAGTCATTAAAGGTCTCCCAACCAAAAAGAGCCCAGGTCCAGGATGGGTTTAGTGCAGAATTCTATCAGACCTTCATAGAAGACCTAATACTAATATTATCCAAACTATTCCACAAAATTGAAACAGATGGAGCACTACCGAATTCCTTCTATGAAGCCACAATTACTCTTATACCTAAACCACACAAAGACACAACAAAGAAAGAGAACTTCAGACCAATTTCCCTTATGAATATCGACGGAAAAATACTCAATAAAATTCTGGCAAACCGAATCCAAGAGCACATCAAACCAATCATCCACCATGATCAAGTAGGCTTCATCCCAGGCATGCAGGGATGGTTTAATATACAGAAAACCATCAACGTGATCCATTATATAAACAAACTGAAAAAACAAAACCACATGATCATTTCATTAGATGCTGAGAAAGCATTTGACAAAATTCAACACCCCTTCATGATAAAAGTCCTGGAAAGAATAGGAATTCAAGGCCCATACCTAAACATAGTAAAAGCCATATACAGCAAACCAGTTGCTAACATTAAACTAAATGGAGAGAAACTTGAAGCAATCCCACTAAAATCAGGGACTAGACAAGGCTGCCCACTCTCTCCCTACTTATTCATTATAGTTCTTGAAGTTCTAGCCAGAGCAATCAGACAACAAAAGGAGATCAAGGGGATACAGATCGGAAAAGAAGAAGTCAAAATATCACTATTTGCAGACGATATGATAGTATATTTAAGTGATCCCAAATGTTCCAGCAGAGAACTACTAAAGCTGATAAACAAGTTCAGCAAAGTGGCTGGGTATAAAATTAATTCAAATAAATCAGTAGCTATCCTCTACACAAAAGAGAAACAAGCCGAGAAAGAAATTAGGGAAACGACACCCTTCATAATAGACCCAAATAATACAAAGTACCTCGGTGTGACATTAACCAAGCAAGTAAAAGATTTGTACAATAAGAATTTCAAGACACTGTAGAAAGAAATTGAAGAAGACTTCAGAATATGGAAAGATCTCCCATGCTCATGGATTGGCAGGGTTAGTATAGTAAAAATGGCCATTTTACCAAAAGCGATCTACAGATTCAATGCAATCCCCATCAAAATACTAATCCAATTCTTCAAAGAGTTAGACAGAACAATTTGCAAATTCATCTGGAATAACAAAAAACCCAGGAAAGCTAAAACTATCCTCAACAATAAAAGGACTTCAGGGGGAATCACTGTCCCTGACCTCAAGCAGTATTACAGAGCAATAGTGATAAAAACTTCATGGTATTGGTACATAGACAAACAGATAGACCAATGGAATAGAATTGAAGACCCAGAAATGAACCCACACACCTATGGGCACTTGATATTTGACAAAGGAGCCAAAACCATCCAATGGAAAAAAGATAGCATTTTCAGCAAATGGTGCTGGTTCAACTGGAAGTCAACATGTAGAAGAATGCAGATCGATCCATGCTTATCACCCTGTACAAAGCTTAAGTTCAAGTGGATCAAGGTCCTCCACATCAAACCAGACACACTCAAACTAATAGAAGAAAAACTAGGGAAGCTTCTGGAACACATGTTCACTGGAAAAAATTTCCTGAACAAAACACCAATGGCTTATGCTCTAAGATCAAGAATCGACAAATGGGATCTCATAAAACTGCAAAGCTTCTGTAAGGCAAAGGACACTGTGGTTAGGACAAAACGGCAACCAACAGATTGGGAAAAGATCTTTACCAATCCTACAACAGATAGAGGCCTTATATCCAAAATATACAAAGAACTCAAGAAGTTAGAAGGCAGGGACACAAAGAACCCTATTAAAAATGGGGTTCAGAGCTAAACAAACAATTCACAGCTGAGGATTTCCGAATGGCTGAGAAACACCTAAGGAAATGTTCAACATCTTTAGTCATAAGGGAAGTGCAAATCAAAACAACCCTGAGATTTCACCTCATACCAGTGAGAATGGCTAAGATCAAAAACTCAGGTGACAGCAAATGATGGCGAGGATGAGGAGAAAGAGGAACACTTCTCCATTGTTGGTGGAGTTGCAGACTGGTACAACCATTCTGGAAATCAGTCTGGAGGTTCCTCAGAAAATTGGACATTGAATTGCCTGAGGATCCAGCTATACCTCTCTTGGGCATATACCCAAAAATGCCCCAGCATATAAAAAAGACACCTGCTCCACTATGTTCATCGCAGCCCTATTTATAATAGCCAGAAGCTGGAAAGAACCCAGATGCCCTTCAACAGAGGAATGGATACACAAAATGTGGTACATCTACACAATGGAATATTACTCAGCTATCAAAAACAATGACTTTATGAAATTCGTAGGCAAAGGTTGAAACTGGAAAATATCATCCTGAGTGAGCTAACCCAATCACAGAAAGACATACATGGTATGCACTCATTGATAAGTGGCTATTAGCCCAAATGCTTGAATTACCCTAGATGCCTAGAACTAATGTAACTCAAGACGGATGATCAAAATGTGAATGCTTCACTCCTTCTTTAAAAGGGGAACAAGAATACCCTTGGCAGGGAATAGAGAGGCAAAGATTAAAACAGAGACTGAAGGAACACCCATTCAGAGCCTGCCCCACATGTGGCCCATACATATACAGCCACCCAATTAGACAAGGTGGATGAAGCAAAAAAGTGCAGACCGACAGGAGCCGGATGTAGATCGCTCTTGAGAGACACAGCCAGAATACAGCAAATACAGAGGCGAATGCCAGCAGCAAACCACTGAACTGAGAATAGGACCCCCGTTGAAGGAATCAGAGAAAGGACTGGAAGAGCTTGAAGGGGCTCGAGACCCCATATGTACAACAATGCCAAGCAACCAGTGCTTCCAGGGACTAAGCTACTACCTAAAGTCTATACATGGACTGACCCTGGACTCTGACCTCATAGGTAGCAATGAACATCCTAGTAAGAGCACCAGTGGTAGGGGAAGCCCTGGGTCCTGCTAAGACTGAACCCCCAGTGAACTAGACTGTTGGGGGGAGTGCGGCAATGAGGGGAGGATGGGGAGAGGAACACCCATAAGGAAGGGGAGGGGGGAGGGGGATATTTGCCCGGAAACCGGGAAAGGGAATAACACTCGAAATGTATATAAGAATACTCAAGTTAATAAAAAAAAAAATCAACCAAGTATAAAAAAAAAAGAACTATAAAAGGAATCACCAATACCATGAGCTGGCTCATTGAGAATATCAAAAAGATAGATAAAACTATAGACAGACTCACCTGAGGGCTCAGAGTGATTATGCAAATTAACAATATCAGAAATGAAAAGGGAGACATAACAACAGAATCTGAGGAAATTAAAAAAAAATCGTCAGATCTTACTACAAAAGCCTATATTCAACAAAAGTGATAAATATGTTGGAAATGGACAATTGACAAATACCAGGTACCAAAGTTATATTAGGAATAGAAAAACCATGAAACAACCCCATTACTCCTAAAGAAATAGAAGCAGTTATTAAAAGTCTCCCAACCAAAAATAGCCCAGGATCAGATGGGTTTAGTGCAGAATTCTATCAGTTGTTTATTAAAAGACCTCGTACCAAATCTTTCCAAACTTTTCCACAAAACTGAAACAGACGGAGTGCTACCAAATTCCTTCTATGAAGCTACAATTACTCTTATACCTAAACCACACAAAGACCCAACAAAGAAAGAGAACTTCAGACTTATTTCCCTTATGAACATTGACACAAAGATACTCAATAAAATTCTCACAAACTGGATCCAAGAACACATCAAAATGATTATCAAGTAGGCTTCACCCCAGAGATGCAAGAATGCATCAATATATGGAAATCCATATATGTATCCCCTATATAAGCAAACACTAAAAAAAAAGAAAACACACGATAATTTCATTAGATACTGAGAATGCATTTGACAAAATTGAACACCCCTTCATGATAAAAGTACTGGAAAGATCAGGAATTCAAGGCCCATACCTAAAAACAGTAAAAAGCAATATAGAATAAACCAGTAACCAACAGCAAAATAAATGGAGAGAAACTTAAAGCAATCCCACTAAAATCAGAGACTAGACAAGGCTAACCACTCTCTTCCTAGTTATTCAATACAGTACCCAATGTTCTAGTCAGAATAATCAGACAATGAAAGGAGGACAAAGCGATACAATTTGGAAAGGAAAAATTCAAAATATCAGTATTTTCAGATGATATGTTAGTATACTTAAGTGACCCCAAAAGAACCACCAGAGAACTACTAAGCATGAGAAACAACTTCAGCAAAGTGGCTGGGCATAAACTTTATTCAAACAAATCAGTAGCCTTCTTCTACACAAAGCATAAACAGGCTGAGAAAAAAATTAACGAAATGACACCCCTCAAAATAGACCCAAATAATATAAAATGCTTCGGTGTGACCTTAGCCAAGCAAATGAAAGAGTTTTATGAGAAGAACTTCAAGTCTCTGAAGAAATAAATCGAAAATCTCAGAAGATGGAAAGTCATTCCATGCTCATGGATTGACAGGATTAATATAATAAAAATGGCCATTTTTCCAAAAACAATCTAAAGATTCAATGCAATTCCCATCAAAATTCCAACTAAATTCTTTATAGGGATAGACAGAGCAATTTGCAAATTCATTTGGAATAACAAAAACCCAGAATAGTGAAAATTATACTCAACAATTAAAGAACTTCTGGGAGAATCACCATCCCTGACCCTAAGCAGTATTGCAGAGCAACATTGAAAAAAGCTGTATGGTATTGGTACAGAGACAGGCAGGTACATCAGTGGAATAGAATTGAACACCCACACATGAACGCACTCACCTATGGTCACTTGGTCTTTGACAAAGGAGCTAAAACCATTAAATGGAAAAAAGATAAAGTTTTCAACAAATGGTGCTGGTTCAACAAACTGGTCAGCATTTAGAAGTAGGAGAATTGACCCATTTTTATCACCCTCTACAAAGCTTAAGTCCAAGTGGGACAAGGCCCTCCACATAAATCCAGATACACTCAAACTAATAGAAGAAAAAGTGGGGATGGGTCTCTATGACATGGGCACTGGGGAAAATTTCCTGAACAAAATACTTAGGATCTAGGATCAAGAATCAACAAATGGTACCTCATAAAACTTCAAATCTTCTTTAAGGCAAAGGACACTGTCTTTAGGACAAAATGGCAACCAACACTTTGGGAAAAGATCTTTACCAATCCTACATCTGATAGAGGGCTAATAGCTAAAATATACAAAGAACTCAAGAAGTTAAACTTCAGTGAGCCAAATAACCCTATTAAAAATGGGGTACAGAGCTAAACAAAGAATTCTCAGCTGAGGAATAGTGAATGGCTGAGAAGCACCTAAGGAAATGTTCAACATGCTTAGCCATCAGGGAAATGCAAATCAAAAAAACAACAAAAAAAAAAAAAAAACAAAAAACAAAAAACAAAAAAAAACCTCTGAGATTCTACTTCACGCCAGACATAATGGCTGTAATAAAAAACTCAGGTGAGGCAGCAGCTCTCTGCCCCCAGACCCTGTGAGAGAGAGACCCAACCGCCTGGTCAGGTGGGCACTCCTGAGGCTGCAGGGCTGAAGAGACCACCAACACTGCTCACCCCTGCCCACATCCCTGGCCCAAGAGGAAACTGTATAAGGCCTCTGGGCTCCCGTGGGGGAGGGCCCAGGAGCTGCAGGAACCCTGTGCCTGAGACACCACCAGAACCAGAAGGAAACAGACCGGATAAACAGTTCTCTGCACCCAAATCCCGTGGGAGGGAGAGCTGAACCTTCAGAGAGGCAGACAAGCCTGGGAAACCAGAAGAGACTGCTCTCTGCACACACATCTCGGACGCCAGAGGAAAAAGCCAAAGACCATCTGGAAGCCTGGTGCACTGAAGCTCCCGGAAACGGCGGCACAGGTCTTCCTGGTTGCTGCTGCTGCAGAGAGCCCGTGGGCAGCACCCCACGAGCGAACTTGAGCCTCGGGACCACAGGTAAGACCAACTTTTCTGCTGCAAGAAAGCTGCCTGGTGAACTCAAGACACAGGCCCACAGGAACAGCTGAAGACCTGTAGAGAGGAAAAACCACACGCCCGAAAGCAGAACACTCTGTCCCCATAACTGACTGAAAGAGAGGAAAACAGGTCTACAGCACTCCTGACACACAGGCTTATAGGACAGTCTAGCTACTGTCAGAAATAGCAGAACAAAGTAACACTAGAGATAATCTCATGGCGAGAGGCAAGCGCAGGAACCCAAGCAACAGAAACCAAGACTACATGGCACAACCGGAGCCCAATTCTCCCATCAAAACAAACATGGAATATCCAAACACACCAGAAAAGCAAGATCTAGTTCCAAAATCATTTTTGATCATGATGCTGGAGGACTTCCAGAAAGACGTGAAGAACTCCCTTAGAGAACAAGTAGAAGCCTACAGAGAGGAATCGCAAAAATGCCTGAAAGAATCGCAAAAATCCCTGAAAGAATTCCAGGAAAACATAAATAAACAAGTAGAAGCCCATAGAGAGGAGACACAAAAATCCCTGAAAGAATTCCAGGAAAACACAATCAAACAGTTGAAGGAATTAAAAATGGAAATAGAAGCAATCAAGAAAGAACACATGGAAACAACCCTGGATATAGAAAACCAAAAGAAGAGACAAGGAGCTGTAGATACAAGCTTCACCAACAGAATACAAGAGATGGAAGAGAGAATCTCAGGAGCAGAAGATTTCATAGAAATCATTGACTCAACTGTCAAAGATAATGTAAAGCAGAAAAAGCTACTTGTCCAAAACATACAGGAAATCCAGGATTCAATGAGAAGATCAAACCTAAGGATAATAGGTATAGAAGAGAGTGAAGACTCCCAGCTCAAAGAACCAGTAAATATCTTCAACAAAATCATAGAAGAAAACTTCCCTAACCTAAAAAAAGAGATACCCATAGACATACAAGAAGCCTACAGAACTCCAAATAGATTGGACCAGAAAAGAAACACCTCCCGTCACATAATTGTCAAAACACCAAACGCACAAAATAAAGAAAGAATATTAAAAGCAGTAAGGGAAAAAGGTCAAGTAACATATAAAGGGAGACCTATCAGAATCACACCAGACTTCTTGCCAGAAACTATGAAGGCCAGAAGATCCTGGACTGATGTTATACAGACCCTAAGAGAACACAAATGCCAGCCCAGGTTCCTGTATCCAGCAAAACTCTCAATTAACATTGATGGAGAAACCAAGACGTTCCATGACAAAACCAAATTTACACAATATCTTTCCACTAATCCAGCACTACAAAGGATAATAAATGGTAAAGCGCAACATAAGGAGGCAAGCTATACCCTAGAAGAAGCAAGAAACTAATCGTCTTGGCAACAAAACAAAGAGAATGAAAGCACACAAACATAACCTCACATCCAAATATGAATATAACGGGAAGCAATAATCACTATTCCTTAATATCTCTCAATATCAATGGCCTCAACACCCCAATAAAAAGACATAGATTAACAAACTGGATACAAAACGAGGACCCTGCATTCTGGTGCCTACAGGAAACACACCTCAGAGACAAAGACAGACACTACCTCAGAGTGAAAGGCTGGAAAACAACTTTCCAAGCAAATGGTCAGAAGAAGCAAGCTGGAGTAGCCATTCTAATATCAAATAACATCAATTTTCAACTAAAAGTCATCAAAAAAGATAAGGAAGGACACTTCATATTCATCAAAGGAAAAATCCACCAAGATGAACTCTCAATCCTAAATATCTATGCCCCAAAAACAAGGGCACCGACATATGTAAAAGAAACCTTACTAAAGCTCAAAGCACACATTGCACCTAACACAATAATAGTGGGAGATTTCAACACCCCACTCTTATCAATGGACAGATCATGGAAATAGAAATTAAACAGTGATGTCGACAGACTAAGAGAAGTCATGAGCCAAATGGACTTAACGGATATTTATAGAACATTCTATCCTAAAGCAAAAGGATATAACTTCTTCTCAGCTCCTCATGGTACTTTCTCCAAAATTGACCATATAATTGGTCAAAAAACGGGCCTCAACAGGTACAGAAAGATAGAAATAATCCCATGCGTGCTATCGGACCACCACGGCCTAAAACTGGTCTTCAATAACAATAAGGGAAGAATGCCCACATATACGTGGAAATTGAACAATGCTCTACTCAATGATAACCTGGTCAAGGAAGAAATAAAGAAAGAAATTAAAAACTTTTTAGAATTTAATGAAAATGAAGATACAACATACCCAAACTTATGGGACACAATGAAAGCTGTGCTAAGAGGAAAACTCATAGCGCTGAGTGCCTGCAGAAAGAAACAGGAAAGAGCATATGTCAGCAGCTTGACAGCATACCTAAAAGCTCTAGAACAAAAAGAAACAAATACACCCAGGAGGAGTAGAAGGCAGGAAATAATCAAACTCAGAGCGGGAATCAACCAAGTAGAAACAAAAAGGACCATAGAAAGAATCAACAGAACCAAAAGTTGGTTCTTTGAGAAAATCAACAAGATAGAGAAACCCTTAGCCAGACTAACGAGAGGACACAGAGAGTGCGTCCAAATTAACAAAATCAGAAATGAAAAGGGAGACATAACTACAGATTCAGAGGAAATTCAAAAAATCATCAGATCTTAGTATAAAAACCTATATTCAACAAAACTTGAAAATCTTCAGGAAATGGACAATTTCCTAGACAGATACGAGGTATCGAAGTTAAATCAGGAACAGATAAACCAGTTAAACAACCCCATAACTCCTAAGGAAATAGAAGCAGTCATTAAAGGTCTCCCAACCAAAAAGAGCCCAGGTCCAGACGGGTTTAGTGCAGAATTCTATCAAACCTTCATAGAAGACCTCATGCCAATATTATCCAAACTATTCCACAAAATTGAAACGGATGGAGCACTACCGAATTCCTTCTACGAAGCCACAATTACTCTTATACCTAAACCACACAAAGACACAACAAAGAAAGAGAACTTCAGACCAATTTCCCTTATGAATATCGATGCAAAAATACTCAATAAAATTCTGGCAAACTGAATTCAAGAGCACATCAAAACAATCATCCACCATGATCAAGTAGGCTTCATCCCAGGCATGCAGGGATGGTTTAATATACGGAAAACCATAAACGTGATCCATTATATAAACAAACTGAAAGAACAGAACCACATGATCATTTCATTAGATGCTGAGAAACCATTTGACAAAATTCAACACCCCTTCATGATAAAAGTCCTGGAAAGAATAGGAATTCAAGGCCCTTACCTAAACATAGTAAAAGCCATATACAGTAAACCAGTTGCTAACATTAAACTAAATGGAGAGAAACTTGAAGCAATCCCACTAAAATCAGGGACTAGACAAGGCTGCCCACTCTCTCCCTACTTATTCAATATAGTTCTTGAAGTTCTAGCCAGAGCAATCAGACAACAAAAGGAGATCAAGGGGATACAGATCGGAAAAGAAGAGGTCAAAATATCACTATTTGCAGATGACATGATAGTATATTTAAGTGATCCCAAAAGTTCCACCAGAGAACTACTAAAGCTGATAAACAACTTCAGCAAAGTGGCTGGGTATAAAATTAACTCAAATAAATCAGTTGCCTTCCTCTATACAAAAGAGAAACAAGCCGAGAAAGAAATTAGGGAAACGACACCCTTCATAATAGACCCAAATAATATAAAGTACCTCGGTGTGACTTTAACCAAGCAAGTAAAAGATGTGTACAATAACAACTTCAAGACACTGAGGAAGGAAATTGAAGAAGACCTCAGAAGATGGAAAGATCTCCCATGCTCATGGATTGGCAGGATTAATATAGTAAAAATGGCCATTTTACCAAAAGCAATCTACAGATTCAATGCAATCCCCATCAAAATACCAATTCAATTCTTCAAAGAGTTAGACAGAACAATTTGCAAATTCATCTGGAATAACAAAAAACCCAGGATAGCTAAAGCTATCCTCAACAATAAAAGGACTTCAGGGGGAATCACTATCCCTGAACTGAAGCAGTATTACAGAGCAATAGTGATAAAAACTGCATGGTATTGGTACAGAGACAGACATATAGACCAATGGAATAGAATTGAAGACCCAGAAATGAACCCACACACCTATGGTCACTTGATTTTTGACAAAGGAGCCAAAACCATCCAATGGAAAAAAGATAGCATTTTCAGCAAATGGTGCTGGTTCAACTGGAGGGCAACATGTAGAAGAATGCAGATCGATCCATTCTTATCACCCTGTACAAAGCTTAAGTCCAAGTGGATCAAGGACCTCCACATCAAACCAGACACACTCAAACTAATAGAAGAAAAACTAGGGAAGCATCTGGAACACATGGGCACTGGAAAAAATTTCCTGAACAAAACACCAATGGCTTATGCTCTAAGATCAAGAATCGACAAATGGGATCTCATAAAACTGCAAAGCTTCTGTAAGGCAAGGGACACTGTGGTTAGGACAAAATGGCAACCAACAGATTGGGAAAAGATCTTTACCAATCCT
This sequence comes from Rattus norvegicus, assembly GCF_021556685.1. Lineage (NCBI taxonomy): Eukaryota > Metazoa > Chordata > Mammalia > Rodentia > Muridae > Rattus > Rattus norvegicus. Next base: position 152,803,678 of record NC_141554.1, on the reverse strand, counting down.
ACAACAGATAGAGGCCTTATATCCAAATTATACAAAGAACTCAAGAAGTTAGACCGCAGGGAAACAAATAACCCTATTAAAAATGGGGTTCAGAGCTAAACAAAGAATTCACAGCTGAGGAATGCCGAATGGCTGAGAAACACCTAAAGAAATGATCAACATCTTTAGTCATAAGGGAAATGAAAATCAAAACAACCCTGAGATTTCACCTCACTCAGTGAGAATGGCTAAGATCAAAAACTCAGGTGACAGCAGATGCTGGCGAGGATGTGGAGAAAGAGGAACACTCCTCCATTGTTGGTGGGATTGCAGACTGGTAAAACCATTCTGGAAATCAGTCTGGAGGTTCCTCAGAAAATTGGACATTGAACTGCCTGAGGATCCAGCTATACCTCTCTTGGGCATATACCAAAAGATGCCTCAACATATAAAAGAGACACGTGCTCCACTATGTTCATCGCAGCCTTATTTATAATAGCCAGAAACTGGAAAGAACCCAGATGCCCTTCAACAGAGGAATGGATACAGAAAATGTGGTACATCTACACAATGGAATATTACTCAGCTATCAAAAAGAACGAGTTTATGAAATTCGTAGGCAAATGGTTGGAACTGGAAGATATCATCCTGAGTGAGCTAACACAATCACAGAAAGACATACATGGTATGCACTCATTGATAAGTGGCTATTAGCCCAAATGCTTGAATTACCCTAGATCCCTAGAACAAACGAAACTCAAGACGGATGATCAAAATGTGAATGCTTCACTCCTTCTTTAAATGAGGAAAAAGAATACCCTTGGCTGGGAAGGGAGAGGCAAAGATTAAAACAGAGACTGAAGGAACACCCATTCAGAGCCTGCCCCACAGGTGGCCCATACATATACAGCCACCCAATTGGACAAGATGGATGAAGCAAAGAAGTGCAGACTGACAGGAGCCGGATGTAGATCGCTCCTGAGAGACACAGCCAGAATACAGCAGATACAGAGGCTAATGCCAGCAGCAGGCCACTGAACTGAGAATAGGTCCCCCGTTGAGGGATTCGGAGAAAGAACTGGAAGAGCTTGAAGGGGCTCGAGACCCCAAAAGTACAACAATGTCAAGCGACCAGAGCTTCCAGGGACTAAGCCACTACCTAAATACTATGCATGGATTGACCCTGGACTCTGACCCCATAGGTAGCAATGAATATCCTAGTAAAAGCACCAGTGGAAGGGGAGGCCCTGGGTCCTGCTAAGACTGAACCCCCAGTGAACTAGACTATGGGGGGAGGGCGGCAATGGGGGGAGGGTTGGGAGGGGGACACCCATAAGGAAGGGGAGTGGGGAGGGGGATGTTTGCCCAGAAACCGGGAAAGGGAATAACACTTGAAATGTGTATAAGAAATACTCAAGTTAATAAAAAATAATAATAATAATAATAATAATAATAATAATAATAATAATAATAATAAAAAACTCAGGTGACAACAGATGCTGGAAAGAATGTGGAGAAAGAGGAACACTCCTCCATTGTTGGTGGAATTGCTAACTGGTACAATCACTCTGGAAATTAATTTGGATGTTTCTCAGAAAATTGGACATTGCACTACCTGAGGACTCAGCTATACCTCTCTTAGGCATATACCCAAATTATGCTCCAACATACAACAAAGACACATTCTCCACTATGTTTATAGAAGCCTTATTAATAACAACCAGAAGCTGAAAAGAACCCATATGCCCTTCAACAGAGGAATGGATACAGAAAATATGCACAATGGAATACTACTCATGTATCAAAAACAATGACTTCATGAAATTCATAGGCAAATGGATTGAACTAGAAAATATCATCATGAGAACAGTAATCCAATCACACAAAAACACACATGGTATGTACTCAATGATAAGTGGATATTTGCCCAAAAACTCTAAGATACAATCCACAGACCATATCAAGTTCAAGAAGAACTATGACCAAAATGGGGATACTTCACTCCTTCTTAAAAGGGGGAATAAAAATATTTATAGGAGGAGATACGGAGGCCAAGTTTAGAGCAGAGACTGATGGAATGGCTGTTCAGAGCCTGCCCCACATGTGGCCCATATTTATATACAGCCATCAACACGAGATAAGATTGATGAAGCTAAGAAGTGCATGCTGACAGGCACCAGATTTAGATGTCTCCTGAGAGATATAGCTAGAGCGTGTGAAATACAGAGGGGAATGCTAGCAGCAAACCACTGAACTGAGACCCAGACCCCCATTGTAGGAATTAGAGAATGGATTGAAAGAGCTGATGGGGCTTGCTACCCCATAAGAATTACAAATTCATCCAACCAGAGTTACCAGGGACTAAACCACTACACAAAGACTATTCATGGATTGACCTATGGCTCCCATTGCATATGTGGCAGAGGAAGGCCTTGTTGGACCTTGACCTTGGTTCTGCCAAGGCTGTATCTCCCAGTGTAGGGGAATGTTGGGGTGCAGAGGTGGATGTGAAGGGGAACACCCTTCTAGAAGAATGGGGGGATGAGATAGTGGGCTTATGTCTGGGAAACCAGGAAAGGGAATAACATTTAAAATGTAAATAAAAAAATTCCAATTAAAAAACACATCTCCAACCACATTATATTGATAAAGGTCTAGAATTTTTGGTTTGAAATTTACTGAAGGCCGTGTGTTGAAAATCAAATTGTTTAAAATACCTATTGTGTTCCCTCTTTTGACCTTTCAGACATTCAGTTAGGTAATTATGTCTTTAATTAATAAAGTTAGTAACTTTATCTCTTATGCAGAAGAAGGTCTAGGATGATGACACATACCTACATAACAAGAAACATTAGTTTAATTTTCACTACCTGACTTGGGTTCTCATGGAAACAGTTCAGTAGAGGTTTGAATTGTTGCATATTACTTAATAACTTATATTCATATAAATGTTACCAGACGATATGTTATATTTATTCAACTTTGTAGTATCATGGGCATAAATAAAGGGATACAGTAATTTGAAACCCATTGTGGTACATTACTCTTGATATCACACTGGAAGTAACTTCAATAAGATTCTCAAGGAAAATCTTCAAAAATAATGTATACCTTCAATAGAATATGCTATGATCTTAATAGAGATGGGATTCTTATACTCATACTTCATACTTTTATTAAAAGTATCTATAGCTAAAAGGCTTTATCAGAACTCGAATTTAGCCTAGTCATTTAACTCGAAATCTGATGAAATTTGTTTTTTACCTAGTAAGCTTGATGGACCTTGAATTAAAGATATCACTGAGCTTTTGGTGGGCCATTTTTGTAAATAATCAATTTAATCTCTTTCAACCAAATCTATGTACCATTGACCAATTTTGCCTACCAAACCCAAGTATATAGCTATTCCCAATTATTAATAAATCTTACGTTCTATAAATATTATGTGTTCTGTTGTGTTGTGTTGTGTTGGAATCATCCTTGTGTCTGGATAGACCACACCAGGCCATAATAGTTCCATATGAGAAAGTTTATTGGGTGAGAAGAGAGCAAAGGAGGTGACAGAGACAAATGGGGAAAAAAGAGAGAAGGGGCAAAGGTTAGGAAGGGTCTGCTTTTTATTTGGGCAGTGAATAACTGATCACTGGTAACGGTGAGAAGTGAGTCAGTTGAAGGTTGGGAATATATGGCTATTGCCATGGCAATAGATGTACATGTCCCTGGAGCCTGCATGTGATGTCACCATCATTGCTGGATTTGGAGGTGATATGCAACCATAAAGCCAATTCCTGAGATCAACATTATGGAATGAAATAACTTTTAGATAAAGCAGTAGAGACAACATTAATGAAAGATGTTTGCTCATCTCTTTTTAACATTCAAAAACTATTGAAAAAATTGCCACACACAACCAAGGAATTTATATGAAATGCTTTAATTTTAGCATTTTTATATTTAATATTTCCTACAGTATAAATTTTTATGGACTATATCTTAGAATATTTATAATTAAAAATTAACTTGTAGAGCAGACTTTTTTCTTATCCTTCTTCCAGACATACTGTCAACTTTTGGCTTTCTAGTCTATAAATTGTTTTATGCCAGGAGGAAGGTCATATTGATATCCAATTCATCTATGCATACATTATCAAAAAATGGAATTCAATAAATATGAACAAATCTAAACATAAGCATCCGTACCATAGAGAAAGACATAATCTTCTAATACTATGTGTTTGTTCCCAGTTACCCACAGGTATTTGCTGATATTTGAGTATATGTAACATGCAAATTTTTCAAACAACCTATTGTCTTTTTCTCCATTCAATAACAAAGTATTTAAGACAATTTTCTATGAAAATGATGTGTGATTTGCTTTTGAGTATTTTAAGGATCATTAGACAGGGATAATTAGTCAAAAACTTCTATATGGGTGCATTGTCTAAAAAGATCCTTTCAGTGATGTACTTAAGCAAATATTATCAAATATTCCCAAATATAAGACAAGAAAATTTACAAGAGAAGCACTTCACTGACAAGATCAGATGATACATAAAACCTCTGCTGCTCTCCAGCTTACAGTCCAACCTTGTCACTTAACTTGTTGTGCTTGTCAGTGTAACTATAAAGTCTCAAAAGACCTTTTCAACTGCTTTGTTCTAACAGAAGTGTATCTTTAAATTTAACTACATGTAAAGTATATTGTACAGTATTTTTAATCTTAGTAGTAAATACTGCCTAAGTGCAGCATGAAAGAATCCTTTTTTTTTTCTTTATTCTTTTTTTAGAGTCCAGGCTTTATCTCTCTCCACGTCTGCCTTCTTACTGTTATGCATCCCATACCTTCTCTCCCCCATCTCCAAGATGTCCCCAGCCCCTGAACCCCACCAAACCTCCCCACTCCTTGAAGCCTCAAGTCTTTTGAAGGTTAGAAGCATCTTTTCTCACAGCAGTTCATTGCTGTATATGTATTGGGGGCCTCATATTAGCTGGTGTATGCTGCCTTCTTGGTGGCTCAGTTTCTGAGAGATCTCTAGGGTCCAAGTTATTTGAGACTGCTGATCTTCCCATAGGGTTGCCTGTGTCCTCAGCTTCTTCAAGCTTTTTCCTAATTTAATCAGAAGGGTCAGCAGCTTCTGTCCATTGGTTGGGTGCACATACCTGTATCTGACTCTTTCAGCTGCTCATTGTGTCTTTGAGAGGGCAGTCAGTCATGCTATGCTCTTTTTTGTAAGCACATCATAGAATCAATAATAGTGTCAGGCCTTGGGATCTCCTCTTGAGCTGAATCCCAATTTGAACCTGTCCCTGAACCTCCTTTTCCTCAGGCTTTTCTCCATATTTACCCCTGCAGTTCTTTAAGACAGGAACAATCCTTGGCCACAATTTTTGACTATTGGATGGCAAACCCATTCCTCCAATTGATGCCCTGTCTTTCTACTGGAGGTGGACTCTACAAGTCCCCCCTCACCATACGGCATTTCATCTATGGTTCCTCCCTTTGAGTCCTGAAAGTCTCTCACCTCCTAGGTCTCTAATACATTCTAGAAGGTCCCCCCACCTCCTGTCCCCCAAGGTTGACTGTTTTCCATTCTTTTTGCTGACTCTCAGGGCTTCAGTCCTGTTCCCTCACCCAATAACTGATCATGTTCCCATCTTCCCCTCCCATTCCTCTTTTCCATCCAGCTCCCTCCCTTTCTCTCCCTCTCTTAAAATTACTATTGTCTTCCTTATTGTATCTCCTTCTCTTTAAGTAAACTTCATTCCCTTACACAGCATCAAACTCAACAGGGTCTAAGAAAAACAAAAGTGCAGACGCATTGCTGGTAACACAAGCTAATTAACATAAAATTACCCAACCAAAGCAAGGCACCCTTCTGTCACTTAGGAGTTGTGTAAACTCTCATGTAGCAATGACCACATGTAGAGTGGGTAAGATATAGTTAGTAACTGTGTAAAATAGTTAATTGACACGGTTGTTGGCTCCTATACCATTGACTGAGTGATATGAGAGTAAATATGAGCATGTGTGAAAATTCATTCTAATTTCATATATAATTTAAATCTGTCATTAAATGATAATAAACTCGTTCCTAGACAAGACCACCAACTAATTATTTCTCACTTCCTCAAGATAGAGATGGCTGGAAGATATTCTATGTTATTAATATACTTTTTTGATTAAAACTTAATTTGAATAACACGATTATTATTATAAAATGGCAGGAAATAGGGAAAGTACTGATGGGTTTTATGGTACTTATTCTGTTATAATTTCAACATAATTTAGTATAGTCGTGTGCATTGTAGACTGACCTTTTTCCTATGTTTGTAGTATGCAAATGTTCTACCATATCATCTTTCTTTAGCTGTTTATTTTTTCCTCTGATTTCACTGATCAGGCAATTATAAGTTGTAGTAAATATTAAAAACTGGTAACCTCTTAGCCCACGTTACCACCAACACCAAGGGGGCCACATGGCACTGCTGGGTACTTTTATCTCTCTTTTGTGCTTGTATACTTGGGGCCACATGGCACCATGGGTTCCCTCTATCTCAGCGGTTCCACGCTGCCCTCAAGTACTCTCTGACCTGGGTAGTCCGCAAGCTGTTTCAGCTTAGCCCCTTGCCACGCTGCCTTCAATCAGAGTTCCCTTGTTCGGTTGTTACCACACCAGGCATACACATCCCAATTCCATTGCAGGCTTGGTGTGTCCTGCCAACATACCTTCTCTTAAACTCAATTAAGTTGCCACATGAAAGAATACAACATACAATAACCTCTGGTCCAATTGATAAGATATAATTTGCCCATCTAGACAGACCAAAATCCTTTATACAGCCATCCCTTAAAAATATTCATAACAAACTGTATCTATGCATAGAGAAGAATCTTAGCCTTTGCCTCTATGTTCTTTCAGTTCCTTCTGCTCGATCCGGCTCTTTCTCCTCTTCCTAAAACTTTATTCCAGCACACCCTTCCTTCTTGTCCAGTAACAGGCATCATTTTCTCTTATCTGCCTTCACCTGCATAAGGACATCAGCCTACATTAAGGAAGCAAGATTTTCTTTTCTATAGATGAGGGAGTGCAGAATGTATAACAATAAGTACAATTCTGTTGTTTGCTGACACACATATTATCAGAAAATTATTTACATTTAAAATGTAAACAACTTGACTACAAAACAGTATTCTATCTTTATAACTACTATATTTTAAAATTTTGATCTGAAATATGCATTATTTTAAATTTAAAATAATTTTCATATCATAATGTATATTGTTGACAACTTTAAAATTGTTGATGATTTAATATAACAATTATAATTTAATTTATAAATGGTCTTTCCTAGATGTTCCCATGGTATGGACACACCATCTACTTATATTTTTTACATCAGATTTTGTAGATTAAGAAATGTCTATTTTTAATGTCACTGTTACCTTGACACATAATTTGGCATATTTTGTTTATTTTAAAGACTTTTAAACCACTTAGCATAGCTTAAATGTAGTACATGCTGGTTCAATAGAACAATGCTTTTCAAGTTTTCTGTGGTAATTTTCTTTTTTCTCTCAGGAAATTCAAAGGTCATCCTAAATCAGAAGAATAAAGAGCTGGCAAATCCATTAGAATTCATGCTTATTGTCTGAATGTTTTCCAGAATTAATTAGTCTATTCATTGACCAAACACATACTGAGTTGAAACTATGTATTATTATAATCCAAACACTATTGAAGAGCTAACACCATTCTGAATAAAACACAGAACTTTTTATAATATTCACAATCTAGTGGAAAAATACAAAAGGAAATCTTGGAAAAATAAGCTGCACAAATACTTTATGAAAATTCAATTTGAAATATTTTGTTACCTATGAATATGAAATCAATTAAATCTATATCTTTCTAAGTATTCTTCTAAGCGTTTTCTGTCCTTAATTAGTAGACATTGCATTGCATCACTTATAATATTTACTCTTCTCCCTTATGATCATTTTAATAATTCAATCAATGAGTAGGGCTTAATAAGTATAATGAAATAATTTTTGTTTCCACATATTTTAAAGAAAACAGAAAATGTTTTTAAAACTAAAATTATCTTTTTCGATGCTATTACTATAAAGATTATAATTTCTACTATTCAGGAATTCAGGACTTTATGTTGTTTTGTTTGTTGTTTAAACATACCCAAGTATTTATTAACTGTATTACTCAACAAATTCCATCACAAAGTTTCTTCCTCTATACCAGAGTATATCATACATTTTATGTGAGCTCTACTCAGTTTTTAGGTAACATTTAGTCTCTTGGTGAAACAATATATGTCTTGGCATTTTTCTATTTTTTAACCTTATTTAAATATCACTCTAATCAACCAAGCTGTTCATATAATGAAGTCATGAAGAGGGCCCAAAGTATTTCTTGATTAAAATAGACATTTTTAGCACACACAATTCTCTTTGTTCAACCACTGTACCCCTAATTTTATCAAAAAGAGTAAATCTTTTTCTTCCTGCAGATAGCACATTGATCTCTAAGAAAGGAAGCCAATAATCTTATTTTGTTTGTTATTTGAGGGTTATAGAATAATAAGAGGGAACATTTTCTTCAAATATTTATTAGCATGCCTTTCTTTTAAGACACCTCTGAAGTTAGGGAACCCTATGGAAGAGTTAGGGAAAGGATCAAAGGTGTTGAAAGGGATGGCAACCCCATAGGAAGAACAATAGTAACAACTATACTGGACCCTTCAGAACTCCCAGAGACTAAGCCACCAAAAAGAGCATACATGGGCTGGTCAGTGGGCCCTGGCACAAAGGTAGCAGAGGACTCAGTGGGAGAGGATGTGCCTAATCCTGTAAAGACTTGATGCTCAAGAGAAAGGGATGCTGGGGGTGGGAGAATAAGGTAGGGGTGCGTTAGAGTGGGAGCACACTCTCAGAGGCAAAGGAGAAGAGGGATGGGATGAGAAATTCTGGTAAGGGGGACCAGGAAGGGGGACAACATTTGAAATATAAATAAATAAAATAATTTTTAAAATATGATATAAAAAGATACCTATAATCCACGATAATATAACTTAAAGTAACAAACCAAGATATTTTATACTATTTGTAGATGTTATAAAGGATGCCGCTTCCTTGATCTTTTTCTTAGTTTGTTTGTCATTTGTATATAGGAGGGCTACTGATTTTTTTAGTTAATTTTGCATCCAAGCAATTTGCTGAAGTATATCAGCTATGTGAGTTCTCTGGTAGAATTTTATGTATGTATACTATCGTACCATCTGTAAATAGTGATACTTTAAGTTCTTCCTTTCCAATTTGTATCCCCTTGATCTCCTTCTGTTTTCTTTTAGCTCTATAGAGATTTTCAAGTGCTATGTTGATTAGGTATGAAGAGAGTGCACAGCATTGTCTTGTTACTGGTTTTACTTTAATTGCTTAAGGTTTCTATACATTTAATTTGATATTGGCTATTGGCTTGTTATAAATTGCCTTTATAATGTTTAGGTATATCACATGTAATGTGTTGTCTTAAAACTTTTAACATCAAGGAACATTAGATTTTGTCAGAGGTTTTTTCAACATCCCATGAAGGGACCATGTGTTTCCTCTTCTTTTAGTTTATGTATATCATGGATTAGCTTGGCAGAATTTTATATGTTGAAACCCGCATCATCTATGGGATGACGTCTACTTGATCATGGTGGATGATTATTTGAAGTGTTCTTGGATTTGTTTTGAGAGATTTTATTGTGTATTTTTGCATCAATGTTCATGAGGTAAATCTGTTGGTAATTCTTTTTTCCTGTTAAGTCTTTCTGTGGTTTAGGTTTCATCAGGATAACTGTGTTCCCATACAAGTTTGGCTATGTTTATTACATTGATATTTTGAGGAATACTTTGAGAAATGTTAATTTTAGGTCTTCTTTGATATTTCTGCCATAAAACTTTCTGGCCATGCCTTTTTTTTGGGGGGGGGGGGTCTTTTGATGATTGCTTCTATTTCCAAAATGCCTCATTAGGATGGGGAAGCATTTCAGGAATCTAAGTTGCTTGCTGACCAAGTTCTTAAAAGCAGAAAAGAACTAGGTTATGTGGCATTCTCAAGGTAGAGGTGTGTTGTGGTTTTTGAACTCGAAAGAGAAGGTCAAAGAGGGTTAAAGAAGGCATGCCAATGAAGGGAGCCCGCCATATTGTGCCTAGTTCAGAAGGCTAGCAGGACATGGTAGACTTTGAACTTAATTAACTGGGCAATGAGTTTTTGAATTCCAATAGGATATTGAAGTGTAGGTTGATAATTCTTGTCCTTTCAATTTAGAAATGCCTTATTAAGATGAGGCATTTGAAACATTTTCATGTTTAATTTTATTGTGTGTTTTCAGGGGGAGTTATATAGACGGGCTTAAAAGAGGGGATGGCAAGGTAGCATCCAGTTCAGGAATTTCCCTGGTGTTATAAGCAGCTCATAAGAAAAGAAGCTAGACCATTACTTGCTGGAGTAGCCTATAAATCTGGAATTATGGTTCAAGAAATTTGCAATTAGATTAGATGGTCCTAAGGAAAGGAAATTAACGTCCCTTATTTTCTCCAGGAGATAGTATGAGTTGGGTCCTTGGGCGGGGGGATGAAGAATATGTAGTTTTGGGTGCAAGAAACCATTGTCCTAAATTGGGGCTACATGTGTGTATTTGAGCATATACATAGGTATTATTATAGGTATGTGAATAAATATTAGTAGAGGTAGCTTATGTTCATGTTTGATAATTTTCAACAAACTAATTTGCTGAAATTATTTTGTTTTTGTAAGCTAGAATGTGTTTATATAATCTGTAGTTTTCCCTCTAAATGTGTTGTATCTTTTCTGAGAAAATTAGTATGTTAATTTTTAAGACAAAGTTTTAAGACAAAGTTACTTTCTCAATGCATATCAATAAAATATGGATGCTAAAGTTCATCTACTTCTATATATGCTATTATCAATATGTTACATTTCAGAAGAAGTAAATGGTTTAAAGCTTTCTAAAATTGGCATTCACCCTTTATAAAAACAGGATTAAGACATATTTCCATAACAGACTATCATGGTTTTTAATATCCAGCATATTAGTGATAATGCCTTCAGTATTTGGGCAAAGGGCACTGAGATTAATTTGAAAAGTCACATCCATATTCTTGCTCCTTGGAGAGTTTGAACAACATCAATATAGGCTCAGTAAGCACAAAAGAAATGATTGAGCATAATATCCCACATTGTTTTCGTTTTCTGAAGGCCGTAAATATTCATGAACAATGACAGTTTTAATAGACCTTTAGTTGTTTCACACCGCAGTGTAGTTATATGGAAACTGATGAAATTAGAGTTAGATACTTAAACTGCTGATTCATCTCTTTCCAACAAATAGTCCATTCCTATGTTCTGTCAGAACTAATAATAATGTTTTAGAAAAATGAAAGACAATGTGTGGAATAATAGAGTTTACAAACTAAACTAAAACTAAATGATTGGGTGAATTAAAAAGGGCAAAATTAATGATATTCTAAGGTAAATTCACATGAAGATGAATTAGGAGTAATGAGTAAAGGACAGCCCAACGGTCAGTAAAAGCTCAAACTTGAAAACCCACCAAAACAATTTGGAATGATGTTCCTACAAAGAATCACCATGAAAAAGTAAATCTTGTTGATAAATTTAAACGTAAGATGATATATATCTATATGTAGATATAGGTATATACAAAGCAAAAACATATATATGCATATAAACACATATATGTGCAAAATAAAACAAAAAGATGTAAGTTCATACTTTCTTTCATTTATTTTTCTAGAGATAGTATTATTGTGTCAAAGGGCAGGTATGTTTTATGACTTAATTCATATTTACAATTTATTCTGTAAAAGAGTGTTGGTTACGGTATAATTTAAGATAATTTTTGTGGCAGTTAAATTGCAAGTAAAAGTGAATCCATAAAAATAAATGTCATTTGATACAATACTATCTCCTCAATAGAAACCTGAAATTACAATCCAAATGCCTTGAATATGACTTAGTTTTCTGTGGAATTTAATTTCATTGAATCAATTATCTTTTCAGTACATGAAAATTAACTTCTTCTCAACCACCACTTTAAAAATCCTAGTCAATATTTGTTTTTCTCTTATTATTCATAATTTCCAAAGGCACTACCATTTACCCAGGTATCCAACTACAAATCTGAGAATAACAGATTTTTGTCATTTTATCCTCTTTGTCTTGTTATACAGTCAGTAATCTCTGTTGTGTGCACTCAAGCCTAATCAAAAGGCCAAGAAACCATAAAAGCACAGGTAGCTCCAAATTTGCCAACTACCTTTCTCACCCTTTTAAACATTTCCCTTATGACTCCACCATTTTGTGAGACAATCCTTTCTTATATGAATTTGTGTCTTTACTCTCAACTAAAATAACTTATTTTCTATTTTTCTAGTGTTTATCATATTTTCAATCTTTAAGAAAACTTGATGAGATGAGCACTGTCCCAAAACGTACTACAATATGCCCTTCTTAGCAGTAAAACTCTCCATTTCAGTTTTCATCCTGTTTAGATAACTTTGACACACATTGTATGAAGGTATATCCCTGTATTCTCAATAAGTGTTGTTGACAGCAAAGAACCAAATGCTGTCAGGATCTTGGTATTGCCATTTCTATGGACTATTATCCCTTTTCTATTTGTAAATTTTTTCCTTTTTCACCTGCCCAAAAGTTGAAGAAAGCTTCCCTGGTAAAGATAAAGCAGCCCTCAATATCAAAGGAAAGCTCTAAGAGATGGATAAGGTATTATCTTGTTGCTGATTGGTTCAGAGTAAAATGCCTTTTTGTATTATAAAGAGCTGACAGCAGGGCCTGGCTCAGCAAGTATTAGGGTGGCACTTCCAGGCAGTTATGGAGGCAGGAGACAGTTTCAGGAGGATGCAAAAAGGAGAAAGGACAGAGCTAGAAGGAGGCAGTGAGAACCATGTGAAGAGACAAAATGGTGAAAAAAATCAGGATGAGTTAGACGTTAGCTGAGAGCCTGTCCCAGCAAACGGCTGACAGCTTTGAAGTATAAAGATGTCTCAGTGTCTTAACTAAGCTTCAAATTTGATCTGTGAAATCCTCACAACACCAACACCATCTTCTATATAAATGTGTAATTTTGTTTATGCAGGACCATTGGACAGTCATTTCCCATTGGATCCCCAGAAGTTATTAGAGAAGTAAGAATGTAAAATTCAGAACATAGAGAAGGTCTGCAGCATACTGGCTTCAGGGTATGCTACCCATTGCAATCATGATTTCATTGCCCTTGTGATTGTTTACAGATTTATGCTTGAGTAGGTCGCCCAGTTATTCATTCACAGTTGATAACAAGAAAAGAGGATATTATCTCTTTACTTATAGACTTCTGATGAATTCTAGGGAAAGGGCAGCCATAGTGTTCAATTTAAAACCCATGGTCAGACAATTCTGATCAAACTCAGTAACTCACAAAATAAAATAAAAAGTCTTGAACATAAGAAAGTCACCTGAAGAGAGGATCAGGTAGACAGGGATGGGAAGGAATTAAGAAACAGTAGGAAATTATGAAAGTAATGAGAACATAGTACACATGTGAAAATTTAAGTTAATATAAATATTTAATAAAAGTCATAAAAAAGCATCATATGATTTACTTTCCAGTTCAGTGTTCAATGACTTATGCTACCAATTTGAAATTGGCCATGGTATGAGTTTTTATTGCACAAAAAGTGACAAAATAAAGAAAAAGAGGTTCTCTTGTGAAAATGGTATTAGCCTATCATAATATTAATCCAAAGAATTTTCTTAGGTTTATGTTTTATTTTATTCGAACAATGGAACTACCACTTTTCATTGTACTCTATTTCAGATTTAACTACCAATTATTGTTCCTGCTTAACTTGTTTTTCTATAATGTCCTTCATGTTTTCCAGATCCCGACTCTCTCACCTTCAGGCCTTACTGTTGGTGTTATAAGACAACCCTCTTGAACATTGACCTGAAATGTATCTCTTCCTCTACCATAGACTGAAAGAACACTTTAATAGAACTGGTGGGTTGATTTAAGATATGATGTTTTGGTCAATCATGTTTTTTTTCTTTTTGTGATTTTTCCTGGATAGGTGTATTTCTTTCCTTTGGTGGTGGGTCTAATGTGATAATCTGGCCATCCTTAGACAAAGTGACAGCAGGAGAATAAGCTGTTAAATTAGATTAGAAACCAGTGCTCCCAAAACACCAGTTTAGACTTATACCATGCAAAGAGGATACAAAGGAGGAGGGTTTATGGCTATAGATATGAAACTAGGCTTATGGGATTTCAGAGCTTGGTGAGAAGGGGCAGGTGCAAAAACAAGAAAGAACCTACCCAGGAAAGGACATTAACACACAAAGAACATTCTCAATCTAGGCTCTGGCACTAGGAAGCTTCTGGGTTTATTGATGTCAACCTTGAGAAAAAATTTCCCTCAAAGTGTGAAATAAATAATTTTCCTGTTATGAATTAAAATAACATTCTTCTATTATCCATAAAATATTATATTCACTGTGGTGAGTACAGCTGTGAACTAATACTTTATATCACAAATATTTTTAATAAATGATCTGGAAATTGTTCATTTTTAATAGTCTGTGATCTCTTATTTTAGAGATTACTAATATATGAATTATTTTTAAGTAATTAGCATTTAATATTTTTTATCTTTCTACTTATTTTTTGTCAGTTGCTCAATCTGCATGCATTATTTTCATTATACTGGCAGCTTCAAAAGTACAGAAAATTCAAATTATAAATGACTTACAAACACATTGACCTTTTGATTCAAGTAATCTACTCACTTTCAACTATTAACTTGCAATAGTTTTAATTACATATTTGTCATTATAAAATCAATAAATTGTCATTAACTAAAAGTGCATGAAGCAGTTTCAAAAGTAAGCAATAAAATGACCTACCACAAAATTACAGTTCTTTTATGTGCATATATTAACTCATTCATTCGATTTCTCAACTATTTATTCATCAATATTTATGTGCCAAGAGCATTTCTTGGTCTTAGAGGTAGGCATAGAAATATAACATAAAAAGCACTTGCACTAATGATAATTTGAATAAACACAATGAATAAACGATGCTTATATTTTAAATAGCTTTACACAAACATGAAAATGACTGCTGAAGGAAAGAAATAAAAAGTAGGTTGAATAAAGAGTTATATTAGATAAATGTTCAAAGAAGGCTCTTATTGAAAAAATAAAATCAAAGAATTAATCTGAACCAGGATGAAAGAAGTCATGTACACATCAGAGTAAAGGATTTTTTTTAAGGAAGAGAACATATATTTTGAACTCATAAATGCAAAAAATAATAGGTAAAGAATAGCAGAAACAGCATGCTGAATATAGGAGTGCATACTTAGCATGATTTATAGAATAGTTTCTTTAGTATGTGATGTAACTGTAATAGAGATTCCTGAAGAAAGAAAAACAGTAAAAGATTTATGGGAAAAAAAAGCAAAGAGAGAAAGCAGAGGAGGGCAAATGGGAATTAAGTTCAGGAAAAAGAGAGAAAGAAAGAAGAGAAAGGAACAAAGGAAGAGAAAGAATGAAAGAAAGCAGAAAGAAAGAAAGGAAGACAAGCAAGTAATCTTTTTATATAACAATAACAAAATGTCAAAAAATCCATGGAGCAATCTCCTTCACAATAACCACAAAGATAAAAATTAGAATACCTCTAACCAAGGAAGTGAATGATGTGTACAATGAAATCATTCAGACACTAAAAACATTATACTGAACACAATATCATAATACAGAGAGAGTCCCTATACTTGTCAATTAGTACACGTAATTTTGTGACAATAAACACTTTTCCAAAAAGATTTCAATACAATGATCATTAAAACTACAGTAGAGATCTTAAATTGAAAAAAATCTTAAAATTCACATGGAACCACAAAAGTTCAAGGATTGCAAAGACAATTTTGAAAAGATTTCAAGTTATACAGCATAGTTGTAATAGTAAAATCAATATAGTACCAGCATTTAAAAAATACTTGTCAAAGGTCTTTATCTATTTGGACTTGAGATTTTTGTAGCGTGATAAATATGTATCTATTTGCATTCTTCTACATGCAGACATCCTGGTGGATCAGCACAATTTATTGAAGATGCTTTGTTTTTCCATTGTATGCTTTGTCGGTATGTTCATGGTTATATTTCTGGGATTTTGATTCTATTCCATTGATCAACCTGTCTGTTTTTATGCTAATAACATGTGGTTTTTATTGCTATTGCTCTATAGGATAGTTTGAAATTAGGGATGGTAAGGCCTCCAAAAGTTCTTTTATTATGCAGGATCGTTTTAGCTATGCTGGGTTTTTTGTGTTTTCATATGAAGTTGAGAATTGCTCTTTCAAGAATTGTTTCAGATTTTTGAGAGGATTTCATTGAATCAGTAGACTGCTTTTGGTTAGATAGCTAATTTTACTATATTAATTGCTGAGGGGCATGCAGGAGGAAATACAAAAGACTTTAGTATTCATGGAATGCAGTCTAACAGTTATCACACCCATGATGGTTGGCCTCAGTTGAGGCAAGGCCCTGAGGACTACTTGTCCTGGGGCCTTCATGGTGTTATGGAGTTCTGCTTTGTTTCCTGTCATCACTTGCTTTTAATCTACGCATGACATGAAAATGCTAAGGGGGCTTCCATCCCCTCACTGTGCAGTATCTCTGTCTCTGGTATTCACAATAATAGTGCTTGATCTCTTTCAGACATTGCTGCTTGAGCAGATTAATGATTCAGTCACCACCTTAAGAAAGAACTTAGAGATGAAGATTGTTAGCAATGACCGTCACCCTTAGACAACATATGGAAAAATAAAAATTTTAATGAAGGTAGTTTAAGATGTTTTTGCAACTGTCTTTGATGTAGAAAATCTTAGGAAATAATTTGAAGTTCAGAAAGGCACTTTATGGTCAGGGAACAAGAACAATGGCAGCACTGGCTGATGTGATTCTCATTGTGGTTGTATCGGAGATAATTGATTTCTTATATCCATTTTCACCCTCAGCTTCATGATAGGGTTTAAGAATTTCTGCTTAGTATATATGAATTCTGAGGATTTAAAGTACATATGAGTGGTTTTATATCAAAATTCAGATTTCTGATTGTGATTTTAATATTCTTTTTTTTCCTTTTTATTGGATATTTTTTATTTTTATTTCAAATGATATTCCCTTCCCTTGTAAGATTACTTTTAAAGATAAATAACAAAATAATCTTTTTGCAACTGCCAATTGCTACCTGCCAATAACAGAAACTGTTTGAGAATACTTGTTTACATACACTTTGTTAATCTATACCTAGTTGACTAGTTATGAATGTACATAGGTTCTTGAGAATAATTGTTTTCTTTATCTGTACTATGTAACTTTTTTCTTGTAAAGTTATTGGTGGACACATTGCTTTTTCATAGTCATTCACAACAGAATGTTGAAATGAAATCACATTGTAATTTTATATTGCTTGAAATATTTTCCTGAGATATATAAGTCATAAGAGAAAGAATATAATTGTTGGAACATTGGTTCTTTCATCCATCAACTACATGTATATTTGTATGTATGAAATGTTTGTGTGAGAGTATATTGGAAATTTGTTCCTTCCACTGTCCAAGTATATATGCATAGATGTGTGTGTATGTATGGGTATATGTAAAGTCTGTGTGAGAATGTGTTGGAACTTTGTTCCATCCATCAAACCTGTATGTTTGTGTATATGTAAAGCTTGTCTTGGTGTGTATATCCATGTGTGAAATGACTGGAACCTGTTTATTGGATCTTTGGTCCAGTCATTCAATGTGTGATCATATATATATGCCTGTTTGTAGGTTTCTATGCATATCTGTAGTATATATGAATGTATGTATGCATGCATGTATGTATTTTTATGTATGAAGTTACTGGAGCCTGCCTTCTGCTTCATTTACTCAATGTGTATGTTTGTGTAGGTCTGTGTATGAAATTTTTCTCTTTCCTTTTGTTATCTCATTGACCCCAAAGAATTTAAAGAGTTCAAAGTTTTTGTTAGCAACAGGGAGTACCAGTTTCAGTAAATTAAGCTTTGTTGCATCAGAGAAAAGTTTTATAAGTACTTTCTCTAATCACTAGCTAATAGGCAGTAACAACTGTCAATATCTGGACCAACCCCATTAAGCTACTCTAAGCATTGACCTCCATCAACTGCCTGCCTTGGTTTACCCACCCCTTGGATGCCAAAGCTGGATATTGGCAATAAATAATACTGATCCATGAGCATGGGAGATGTTTCCATCTCCTGGTATCTTCAATTCCTTTCTTCAAAGAGATGAAGTTATTGTGACATAGTTATTCCACTTGCTTGGTTAGAGTTACACCCATTGTTTTATATTATTTGTGGCTAATGTAAAGTGTGTCTGCTCCTAATTTCCTTATCGTCCCATGAATTGTTTGTATAAATGAGGGCTACTGGTTCTGTGAGTTGATTTTGTATCCAGTCACGTTTTCTAAAGGTGTTTATCTGCTCTAGGAATTCTCTGATAGAATTTGTGGGTCACCTATGTATACTATCACATCATTTGCATAAAGATACTTAGACTTCTCCTTTACAATTTATAACCCCTTGATCTCCTTTAGTTTTCTTATTGTTCTAGCTAGAACTTCAAATACAAATACAATGTCGAGATCCACAATTAATAACTGGGACCTCATGAAACTGAAAAAGCTTTGGTAAGGTTAAAGACTCCATTAATAGGAAAAATGGTGCCTACAGAATAAAAAAAAGTTCTTCATGAATCCTATATCTGACAGAGTCTAATATCCAAAATATATAAAGTACTCAAGAAGTTCAACATCAACAAAGCACATAACCCATTTAAAAATGGATTATAGAGCTCAACCAAGAATTCTCAACAGATAAATCTTGAATGACCAAGACGTAGTTAATGAAATGTTCAAAGACCTTAGTCATCAGGGAATTGCAAATCAAAACAATACAGAGATTCTATTTGACACCAGTAAGAATGGATAAAATCAAAAACTAAAGTGATATTCCATGACTGCAAGGATTTGGAGCTCAATTGTGGGTAGCAGTGTAAACTTTTACAACCACTTTGGATATTAATTTGGCCATTTATCAGAAAACTGTGAATAGTTCTACCTTATGACTCAGCTATACTACTCCTGTTCATATACCCAAAAGATGCTTCACAACCCCTCAAGGACACTTGTTCAACTATGTTCATAACTGCTTTATTCAGAATAACCAGGATTTGGAAACAACCTATATGTCCCTTGGCTGAAGAATAGATTAGGAAAATGTAGTAAATGGAATACTATTCAGCTAGTAAAAACAAAGATATCATGAAAGTTGCAGGTAAAATGGATGGAAATGAAATTATCACCCTGAGTAAAGCAATCCAAACACAGAACGACACACATGGTACACTGATATGTAGACCTTAGCCATAAAATTTAGGGAATATGTGTGACTCTCACAATGGGAAACAAAATAGTCCTTGGATGTGGATGGGGAGAGAGAAATGTGTGGGAGAGGCAATAAGAAGGAGAATGGAGATGGGATTCAGGTGGATAAAGAGGTTTGGGAGAGGGCTGGGATTAAGAATGAAAAACTATGGGGTTGGGGATTTAGCTCAGTGGTAGAGCGCTTGCCTAGCAAGTGCAAGGCCCTGGGTTTGGTCCCCAGCTCCGAAAAAAAGAAAAAGAAAAAAAAATGAAAAACTATGTTCGAAATCTCTGGGTCTGGCTGAGGGCCTGGTATGGTGGAGGCCATGAGATGTCTATGGCAGTGACTCCCATCAGCAGAGAATATAAAAACTGAATATCATTAATGTCCACATGTAAGTGAGTACAAACTATGGGTGTCTTTCTTGGGCATACCTTCATTTAGCCAGGCCAGACTTTCAGTGTAGGGAGAGGGATATTAAACCACCTACAAAACCTTCAACCCAAAATTTCTCCTGCCTACAGGGCTAAAGATAGAACAGAGATTCAGGGAACAGACAGCCAAAAAGGGGCCCAACTTGAGACATATTGCATGTAAGCAAGCCGATCCCTTATACTATTAATGATACTCTGCTATGCTTACAAACAGGAACCTAGCATAACTGTCTCCTGAGAAGCTTTATTCAGTAGTGAATGGAAACAGATGAAATGACTTACAGCCAAACATCAGGTATTGCTCATGGAGTCTTGGAAAGAGTGAGGAATATAATTGAGTGAACTGGATTGTTCACAGACACAAAAAGACCTAAAGAGTCAACTAACTTGCGCCCATGGAGCTCACAGAGACTGAACCACCAATCACAGAGTATGCAGGGACTATACTTAGGTCCCCTACACATTCATAGAAGATGTGCAGTTTGGCCTTCATGCAAACTGAGTGAGGGCTGTCTCTGATTCTGTTGCCTCCCATTGCATCGTCCCTGACTACCTGAATTGCTTGGTCAGACCTCACTTGGAATTGATGTGCTTAGGCCTGTGACTGGATGTGGGATGGTACTCAAGGTAGTGGGGTAGGTTTCTCCTTCTCTGAGGAGAAGGGTGGAACTAATGGGGGTATAGTTATGTAAGGGTGGTTTCAGGAGCTAAAATGGGACAAGCTAATAACTAGCAGGTGATCCCACTAAGATGTCCTGCTTCACACTATTGTATAATCTGTGACAGGTTTGCCCTTATTAAGCAAGGATATAAGGAATTTATTTTAGGTAATAGTCCACCCCTTTGGAGCAGATCTCTACAGATCTACTCTCTCGTAGTGATGCTATATAGAGAAATAGATGACTTCTTAAGTCTTAATAATGATCCTATAAGAATTCCTAAAATTATGTCAGTGATTATTAACCTCTTTTATAGGGTACTGCTATTATGTCTTTTTCTGATTGTCAAAACAGCAATTAGAACTCTGCCAGTCTCCCAAGTATCACCAATTAATTGCTCTTAAATAGTAGCCAAACTTTCTCCTACTCAGAGCACATTCCAAGAGGTTCTAAAACAATTAACCAAAGGTCATAAAAAGAGAGCTAATGATTTATTATAGGTGGTAGGACAGAAGATAAAATATTGACTGGCTCTATTTATACAAAACTTCACTAATAAACTTAGATATGGTTTTAAACATTCAGTGAACCTGTAGAACTGAGACAGGTGATAGATGTTTAGCCATATAATTACTCCTAATGGATATGCATTTAAAAATACTCTGTTGTAAACTTCCATTTCTATTTATGATTTGATTTCTGTGTGAACTTGCAATGAACTTTGTAACATGTGATCATGTATTCTGAAAGATGTATAACTACTGAGGACAAAGAGAGAAAGAAGGAACCTTATTCCCTTAAGAAATAATTTTTCCCTTTTATCTCTGAGGATCTTTCTGCATTTCCCCTTAGATAAATTTCATAGGAAACTTTTTACAACTTAGTTATAAACATTATAATCACTTTTCTATTTTTCCTTTTATTTTTACTGGATATTTCTTTATTTACATTTCAAATGTTATTCCTATTCTTGGTTTCCTGTCCATAGTCCAAGAGCCACTATCCCATAGCCTCTTTCCCTTCTTCTATGAGGGTGTTCACCCTCCCCAATAACCCACCCCTTCCCACCTTGCCACCCTGACATTCGCCTACACTGGGGGGTCCAGCCTTGACAGGACCAAGGGCTTCTCCTCCCATTGGTGCCCAATAAAGCCATCCTCTAATACATATGCAGCTGGAGCAATGGGTCTAACCAATGTCTCTTTAGGTTGTGGTTTATTCCCTGGGAACTCTCTTGGGTTGATATTGTTGTTCTTTTTTTTTTCTTTCTTTCATTTTCATTTTTATTGACGGGTATTTCTTATTTACATTTCGATTATTATTCCCTTTCCCGGTTTCTGGGCCAACATCCCCCTAGCCCCTCCCCCTCCCCTTCTGTATGGGTGTTCCACTCCCCATTCTCCCTCCATTACCCTCCCCCCAATATTGTTGGTCTTATGGGGTCACGAGCCCCTTCAGCTCCTGCAATCCTTTCTCTAACTCCTCCAATAGGGACAGAGTTCTCAGTTCACTGGTTGGCCGCAAGCATTCTCCTCAGTATTTTTCATGTTCTGGCTGAGTCTCTCAGGAGACAGCTATATGAGGCTCCTGTCAGCATGTACTTCTTGGCTTCATCAATATTGTCTAGTTTTGGTGGCTGTTATATATGGGCTGGATGGCCAGGTGGAGCAGGCCCTGAATAGTCATTTCTTCAGTCTCTGCTCCAAACTTTGTCTCCATATCTCCTTATATGAATATTTTTATTCCCCCTTTTAAGAAGAAATGAAGCACCTTGGTCATCCTTCTTGAGTGTCATGTGGTCTGTAGATTGTATCTTGGGTAATTCTAGCTTTTAGGCTACCATCGACTTATCAGTGAGTATATGCCATGGATATTTCTTGGGGAATTGGGTTACCTCACTCAAGAAAGCATTTTCTAGTTCCATCATTTGCCTATGAATTTCATGAAGTCATTGTTTTTGATACGTGAGTAGATGTACCCATTTTCTGTATCCATTCCTCTATTAAAGGGCATATGGGTTCTTTCCAGTTTCTGGCTATTATAAATAAGGCTGGTATGAACATAGTGGAACATATGTCCTCATTATATGTTGGAACATCATTTGGGTATATGCCCAAAATATTATAACTGGGACCTCAAATGGTATTATATCCAGTTTTCTAAGGAATCTCCAGATGGATTTCCAGAGTGGTTGTGCCAGCTAGCAATCACACCAAAAATGGAGGAGTATTCCTTTTTCTCCACATTCTCACCAGCATCTGTTGTCACCTGAGTTTTTGATCTTAGACATTATGACGGGTGTGAGGTAGAATCTCAGGGTTGTTTTGATTTGCATTTCCCTGATGACTATGGATGTTGAACATTTATTTAGGTACTTCTCAGACATTCAGTATTCATCCACCAAGAACTCTTTGTTTAGCTCTGTTCCCCATATTTTAATAGGGTTATTTGATTCTTTGGTGTCTACAATCTTGAGTTCTTTGTATTAGGATTGGTAAAGATCTTTTCCCAATCTGTTGGTTGAAGTTTTGTCCTAATGACAGTGTCCTTTGCATTACAGAAGCTTTGCAATTTCATGAGGTCCCATTTGTGGATTCTTGATCTTAGAACACAAGCCATTGGTGTTCTGTTCAGGATATCTTCCCCAGTCCCCATGTGTTCAATGCTCTTCCCCATTTTTCTTCTATTAGTTTGAGTTTATCTTGTTATATGTGCAGGTCCTTAATCCACGTGGACTTAAGCTTTGTACAGGTTTATAAAACTGCATCAATTTACATTCTTCTACATGCTTACATCCAGTTGAACTAGCACCATTTGTTGAAAATGCTATCTGTTTTCCACTGGATAGTTTTAGCTCCTTTGTCAAAAATCAAGTGACCATAGGTGTATGGGTTCATTTTTGGGTCTTCACTTCTATTCTACTGATCTACCTGCCTGTCTCTGTACTGATACCATACAGTTTTTATCACTATTGTTCTGTAATACTGCATGAAGTCAGGGATGGTGATTCCCTCA
Source organism: Rattus norvegicus (assembly GCF_021556685.1). Classification (NCBI taxonomy): domain Eukaryota; kingdom Metazoa; phylum Chordata; class Mammalia; order Rodentia; family Muridae; genus Rattus; species Rattus norvegicus. Next base: position 152,780,034 of record NC_141554.1, on the reverse strand, counting down.
GAAGTTCTTTCATGGTTAAGGATAGTTTTCAGTATTCTGGGGTTTTTCTAAGTCCAGATGAATGTTCAAACAGCTCTTTCTAACTTTGTGAAGTATTGAGTTGAAATTTTGATGAGGATTGCATTGAATCTGTAGATTGCTTTTGGCAAAATGGCCATCTTGACTATATTTATCCTGGCAATCTATGAACATTGGAGGTCTTTCCATCTTCTAAGAACTTCAATTTCTTTTTTCAGAGACTTGAAGTTCTTGTCATACAGATCTTTTGCTTGGCTTGGTTAGAGTCACAATGAAGTATTTTATATTATTTGTGACAATTGTGAAGTGTGTCATTTCCCTAATTTCTTTCTCACCCTGTTTATCCTTTGAGTAGAGGAAGGCTACTGATTTGTTTGAGTTAAGTTTATATCCAGCCACTTTGTTGAATTTGTTTATCAAAGCTGAGTAGTTTACTAAAGGGGTCACTTAAGTATACTATCATATCATCTCCAAATAGTGATATTTTGATCCTTTCCAGCTTGAATCCCTTTGACTTACCTTTTGTTGTCTGATTGCTCTGGCTAAGATTTCGAGAACTATATTGAATAAGAGTGAGAGAGTGGGCAGTCTTGTCTAGTCCATGATTTCAGTGGGATTGCTTCCAGTTTCTCTCCATTTAGTCTGATGTTGGCTACTGGTTTGCTGTATATTGCCATTACTATATTTAGGTATGGGCCTTGGATTCCTGATCTTTATAAGACTTTTAACATGAAAGGGTGTTGAATTTTTTCAAGTGCTTTCTCAGCATCTAATGGGATGTTCATGTGTTTTTTTTTCTTTTGAGTTCCTTTACATAGTGGATTATGTTGATGGATTTTGTATATTGAACCATCCCTACATCCCTGTGATGAAACCTACTTGATCACAATGGATGATCTTTTTGATGTGTTCTTGGATTCGGGTTGTGAAAATTTTATTGAGTACTTTTGTGTTGATATTCATAGGGGAAATTGGTCTGAAGTTCAATTTCTTTGTTGCATCTTTGTGTGGTTTAGGTATAAGCATAATTGTGGCTTCATGGAAGGAATTTGGTAGTGTTACTTCTGTGTTTTTTTGTTTTTTGGCTTTTTTTTTTTTTGTGGAATAGTTTGCACAGTATCGGTATTAGGTCTTCTATGAAGGTCATAGGATTCTGCACTAAATCCATCTGGTTCTGGGCTTTTTTTGGCTGGTAGACTTTTAATAATTGCTTCTATTTCTTCAGGAGTTCAGGGACTGTTTAGATGGTCTATCTGATCCTGATTTAACTTTGGTACCTGATATTTGTTTAGAAATCTTTATCATATGTTTATTATTTTGACCACCAGATTTGTATTAGTCTTCTGCAGCTGACTGGGGATTTTCCATGAACCCAGTCATACTTAATTCTAACCATAATAATAACATTAACAATGGAGGGCTTCAAGGGCATCGCTGCCAACAATTTGTGTTCTCTTAGAATCTGTATGACATCTTCTCAGGATCTTCTGGCTTTCATAGTCTTTGGTGAGAAATCTGGTATAATTCTGATAGATCTGTCTTTATATGTTACTTGACCTTTTTCACTTTCTGCATTAATATTTTTCCTTGTTTTGTGTGTTTCCTGTTCTGACTATTATGTGAAGGGACAAATTTTCTAGTCCCATCTGGGTGGGGTTCTATAGGCTTCTTGTATGTTCATGGGCATCTCTTTCTTTACATTAGGGACATTTTCTTCTATAATTTTGTTGAAGATATTTACTGGCCCTTTAAGTTGGGAATCTTCATTTTCTTCTATACCTATTTCCTTAGGTTTGGTATTCTCATTGTGTCCTGGATTTCTTGGATGTTTTGTGGTAGGAGCATTTTGAATTTTACATTTTCTTTCAAGGTTGGCTTTTCTGAGTGTCCCTGTATTTTCAGACTAGCAGATTGAAAGTTAGAGGTTAGAAGCTCCTGCTGAGATAGAACAAAGGCTGTGTACTTAATCCTTTGCTTTATTAGGATGTGGTGCTAAGTGCCAGATACTGCAGTTTCCGGCCTCAGAGGAATGCAGAAGACAAGTCAGCTACAGTAGCTTAGTAACATACTGAGACTTAGATAAGTAAACTTTTTATTATACTGCAACCTGAAGTATCTTGTAAGACAAAAGTCTTCCCCTCTGCTGAAGCTCTTTTACCTCTGCTGCCTCAAAAAGAACCAACAAGAAATAAGACAAACCTCCCCAACCCCTGGGCTGGCTAGGCAGGTGGAACTCCCAGGAGAGAAGGGATCTGTGCATGATCAGCATATAAAATACATAAGTAAATCAATCAACCAATCAGTCAATTTATCAATTAATTAATTGAAAAAAGAAAAAAATTGAACTTGAAAGATCCCCGAAGAGAGACCCTTACTCAAGTCTCGGGAAATCACGGATCCAAGACACAGAGAGACCATTTTAGATGTAATATATGCAAAGGCGAGGTTTATTACGGAGATCTCCAGGCCAACACGTATCCCACACAGAAGACAGAGGTGTCGACCCCGAGTTGCTGGGAGAAGGGCTTTTTATAGGAAGAAGTCACAAGCTCCAGGAGATGGGGGGATGTCAAAAGGAAATACCAAAAATGTCACAAGGGGAAACTCTCAACTTAAGACTTTAGGGTTTGAATGAGGGGAAAGGTCAAACATTCTCCTGAGAACAGATCCTGATTGTCCTTCTGGGTAAATGTTTGTCAGAGTTGATGAGGCATCTGCATCTGAAACACATCTAGTTAGGCTTGGGCACCTGGTTTCCTGGAATACTCTCTGCAGGACACATTGGCTGGAGAGCACAAAGGGGACTTAAACAAACACCACAGGGGCAGAACAAAACCCATTACTCATTTACTCGGTCTGGTGATAAGCGGGAGGGTCAGTGTCTCTGAACCAGTTCTCCTGCATTTTTAACAATCTGTCTTCCTGAGTCAGATCCTGTTGCTGAGTTTTGAGCTAATTTAAAACTCTATCTTTCAAACTTGAAAATATCAGAGAGTTTTTAAATGATTAAATACAAATAGCTGAGATTTGCTTCTTTTGTTTGTTTTAATTTAATTAGTTTATTTACATTCCATTCCTGCCTCCCCTCCTGATCACCCCCCTCAGAGAGTCCTTCCCCCATCCCTTCTCTCCTTCTTCTCTCAGAGTATGGGGCCCCTGGTTATCCCCCCACCATAACATACCAAGTCTCTTTCAGATTAATCACACCCTCTACTACTGAGGCAACAAGGCAACCCTATTTAGGAATGGATACTCCAGACAAGCTATAGCTTTAGGGAGAATCTCTGCTCCGTTGGTGGGTAACCCACATGGAGATTGAACTGCATATCTGCTACATATGTGCCATGGGCTTCCTTCCAGCCTATATATGTTTTTTCGTTGGTGGATCTATCTCTCATAGCTCCTAATATGTCCAGGATAGTGGACTCTGTTTTGCTCCCTGTGGGGTTTCTATTCACTTCAGGGCCTTCAGTCCTTCCAGCAACTCTTCTATCAGAGTTCTCAACTGGACTAAGACACAGATGTAAACTGCCAAATTATTTCAGTTTGGGTTTTGATTTTTGCAGTGGTAATTATTATTAATTTTTTCCTCATACCTGTTGGTCACTCTCCTATAATCTGGGACAATTTTAGTCAGATTTCCTTGTTGCCATTTTTACTTAGTTTCTTGCCTTCTTGCTATTAATTTATATAATACTTTGTATATTTTGAATATTCATCATTAATTAAATATACAGTTTTACAGTTTGCAACTAAAACCTATACATCCTCTGATTTCAGTTTAGACATCCTAGCTTTAAAGAAGCCTATAGTGATTTTCAGGATCTTCCATTCCCCAGGGCCTCTTATAATATAGTATCTTGAATTCCTTCTAAAAGTTACAATTCATATTCTCTTCATAAGGAATCAGTTGACAAACATTCAGAGTCAAAAATTAGATTTTATCTCATCTAGTTTACATTTGTCAAAACAAGTAATTTTGCTATAAAATGTAGAATAGGCTCTCAGTATTTACTCATAAGTGTACCCATACTGCCTTTTTAAAAATCACTTATTTATTAACTTTACAACCCAATATCAGCAGTCACTCTCCTCCTAGTAACACTCTTGTAAGTCCTACCCTCATTGTACCTTCCTTTTCTTAAAAGATGAGGGGAAGCCCCATTGCATGTCACCCCACACACTATACTGCCCACCGCTATGAACATCAAATCACTGCCAGACGAGGCCCATCCTATTCCACTGAAACCAGAGAAAACTGTCCATTTCAGGGGCATGGGATCCACAGTCAAGTAGGGAGGCAGGCAACAGGCTCAGGGATTGCCCCAGCTCCAGTTGTTAAGAGACATGCATCAAGCCCAAACTGCTCATCTGATACATCTGTGCAGAGGGCCTAGGTCTAGCCCTTGCTTGCTCTTTAGCAGCCCCCAAGGGTCCAGATCATTTTACTCTGTTGGTCTTTCTGTAGAGTCTCTGTCCTCTTCAAGTCCCTAAATCCTTGGCCCAACCTTCTCTAAGAATCCTGGAGCTCCATGTAAAGTTTGGGTGTGAGTCTCTGCATATCTTTCTATTGGCTGCTCTGTGGAGTTCCCCAAAGGACAGTAATGCTAGGTTCCTGTCTGAAAGCATAGCAGAGTATCACTAATCATGCCAGGAATTTATTCTTGCCCTAGGGATGGATTTGAATGTGGGGCAGTCATTGTTTGGCCATCCCCTCAGAATGTCTTCTATCTTTGTCCCTGAATATCTTGTAGGCAGGACACATTTTGGGTCTAAGGCTTTGTTACCCCTCCCTTCTTTCACCATTCTTGAGTTGCTATTCTTGAGGAATAGAGAATATAATTAAGAAATATGCTCCCAACTGAAAAGAGCTGTCTGCAAAACTATCAGAGAAAGAAACCAATGTTCTTGTTAGTCTAAACACAGACTATGATAGAAATTAGATATTCATAAATCTGAAAAGTAGGACACCTCATACTTCATACAGTTGGGCAGACAGATTCTGATAAACACATATTCTTAAGACAAGCAATACTAGAAGTCAATAATGGAGTCATGCTATTCCTTTTTTCACTAATGTTTCCATTCCCATTAAATTTACCACCTGGTAGTCAGGAAGGGCCCTTCTGTATTTCTATTGTATTTATGCACAGCTAAAATAATAAATTATTATCTTTGTGTTGTGAAATCCTACATATGACAGTTCTGTTTGAATTTACACTCCTGTATCTCAAAGAGACTGAAACATCTAGATGTATTCTTCACTGTTAACTATCTTTCACAGTTTTTCTTCATCTGTCCTTGCAAAGAGAACACTAACCTACCAAGCTGTCAAAGAGCGTTACTTATCTTGAAAACAATTTCTATATTTTATAGATGAATGATAAAATAAACTATTATTATAACCACTTGTTTTATAAATATTCTGCAAAAAGACAGGGAATGTTTATTTTGTTTGTTTGTTTCTTTGTAAAAGAAAGATTTAAAATATTTTTGGTCATTTTTTGAAAGAAAGTCATTTTCTTTAATAATTGAATTCTTGGACAGTGATAAATCTATAGTATATACTTCGAGGCCACCAAGACTTGTGCTGTCCCCTGTGAATAGGAGCAGAAAAGGAGGGGACACACAGATGATCTTCTGTAAAACTAGGGATAAGACTGGGAGATTTGAATTATAGGACAAGAGGGATTGAGAAGCTTGACTACCTGATTTCCTGGCAAGCCAAGTGGTGTGGTCAGGGGTTTCCAAGGAGTTACTTCAAGAGTTGGTGACTGAGACAAGGGGTTCAAAGGTTGTAGCAGAAGCTCTGTATGATCCACTCAGAGTAGGAATGGTAGGATGAAGCAGGTGATCTGTTACAGAAATGGTCAAGAGACTGTAGGATTGAAATTAGAGGACATGGGGGGAGTGAAGAATGCCTTCCTGATTCCATGGTCCATGTGGTTGGTAGGTTTCCACGTAGTGATTATTGTATTATTAATGTCAAGTAAAGATCGGTTTATTATTACATGGAGATTGGGATGATTGTGGAAAATAAAGATAGGATAGTGATCATTGACCTAAATGAAAACAGTATAAAAATGTAACATAGAAATCTACTACTTTGTAAACCAAAAAGACAAAAGAGAATTTGAAGATAGACTACCTGAAAGGCTACACCATAGCATTCCTACATGTAATACATTATTAAACAAAAATCCCCAGTGCCAAATGTTTGAAATATACGTAGGAGTTGTTGAAACCCTTCAAACAATTCTCAGTTTGGGATTTCCCTTGATTACCAAATAAATGGTTAATAGAATCCTTTTGTTAATGACATAACATACCTTGAAGGCAAGATATAAAAAACAGTCAAGCTGAAACTGAACTAGAAACTTTATGGATACTGCCTAGCTTTCTTAATGGACATGGTTTCCAATACATTAATGAATGGTCTCTATGAACTACACTACTAGCCTGCCAGAGAAAGTACTCCTATTAGTATAATAATTGCACAGTTTGTATAGTGATAATCAACTACTTATTCGTTGAATTGGGTCTGCTTCATAGGAAAGAATCTGTACCTATTATTGCAAATCCCATCAAAGAACAATGGCTTAGGAGCTCTTGGGCCCTAGAGGGGAGCCTACTATAGCAACATAGTCATAGAAAAACCTTCTTATACATAACTACATTTATATAAGAGGCAAAGGCTATTCTCAGGCTTTGCTCCTTTTTAGTGAGCAGAGGTGAATAGAGAAACCCCTTGGCTGCACAGAATACTGAGACTAAAATAACATGCTGAGTGCTCAGTCCTAAAAAAGATATTTATAATTTTCTTAAGGCATATTGATCATTGCAGAAAAAAAATTAAGAGCTAGAATATGGAGAAAAAGCCAGCTGTGAGATGCAGTCATATAAGCAAACATAAACTCACAGCAACTATTGCTCTTGTCACTTGGCTTAAACAAGACCAGACAGGAAAACATAGACAATGGAAATAGTACTCATGGGACCCTATCAGTTACTCCTGAACGATTGGCAACCAAGAGAAGGGCAAGCATAGTATCCACTTGTCTACCCAGTGGTAAAATAAGCCATTAGTCTCCAAAACTATGATTTCAAGGATAGTAAGGTTTATACTTTGGCGACATATACACACACACACAAAAGTTCTCATGAATATGGGATATTGCGAAGGTACTTATAAAGAAGAACCATAGTTGGCAGTAACAGGAGGTAGATTAAGAGTAGCAGGGGAGAGAGTAATTAGGAAGCAACACATACATCTATGAACATGTCAGATGATGTTTTTTTACAAATACATTTTGAAAAGTAGATTAATTTATGGTTAAAATTTAGTAAACACAACTGGATTTCTTGCCAATCTCTATTGAGAGCCATGAACACTTACTGGAACCCATTATAGAATATCCAGATTTTGAGCAATCAAAGAGATGACTCATGTTATCCTTAAGACACTGGACTTCATACAGTGTATACTAGAAAAAAGACCTAAAGAGATTTCTGTATGTCAAATTACAACTATTCTGTTGTTGGGTGATAATGTTCCTGACACAAATGTATTTCCTTATTAGTATATTCTTAGGAAGCATTTAAATGTATGTATACTTCCAATGCATTGGCAAATCAAATAAAATGTATGAATCATTGCTAATAGTCTGGGGAGTTAGGTTTTGTAATACTAATTGAATTTTCATTACAAATCTATGTGTCAGATTATATTACTTTATCTGTTTTAGAGATATCTTGACCTTCAGAAGCTAAGGACTACAGTTGAGGTCACAGGTCTAATATAAAGTAATTTTCAACTACACAGTCTTTTTTTATAGCATTCAACTAATTCATTTTACTACAGAAAATTTCTCTTTACTTGTGTAAGGTGTACAATTAACTATGTGTCCAAGTTGATGAGAATACAGATGAATTAATCTATCAAAATTTTGCCCCTTGGGAATTTTAACTGTCATTATTTTTTCTATGAGTATTAAGGTACAAAAGGAGGGTATGAACTATGAAAATTTAAATAATTTATATCTCAATTCACAAAATTAAATATGATATAGAAAGGAAATCATATTTTCTTAAGCCACATGACTGGTCAAGAAATATGACCCAGAAGACTTGTCTAAAACTGTATTATGGTAGGGCCTATGGAGTACAGATTTTGTTTGTCTTTTTAAAATATGATGTCTAATATGTTTGGAATAAGCTAAGATATAGCTTAAATAGCATGCCGCTCATGAATTAGAATATTGATGCTAGGAATCAACTAACATTTTTAAGATAAAATAATGTCTTCTAATATCCATCAAATTGGGATAAAAAAAAGAGTCCACAAAAGCTAAACATCTGCTTGCACTTGGCTCCATCCCAGCAAATGAGCACTTATTTCTATTGAGCATTTTTGTTTTCCTTGCAAATGTTGAACCTTTGGAAATTGTGAACATTTGTTGCCTTTATTATTGTGGCAAAATAAAGGTTTGTCGGGTGAAGAAGGAAAATACAAACACTTACACACACCTCCCACAGTACAGATGGTAGAATTTCTGGAAAAAGACATAGGAAATTCTAAGAAAATATGGGGGTTGAGGGAGAGAAAAGGGGGATGGGAGAGAGAAACAGATATTGAAAAGTAGATGGAGAGAGGAAGAACAGGGAGAGCAGGAGAAGTAAGACAGGAGAGGAAGAGGTAAAAGGAGGAAAATAGAGAGGAGAAGAGAAGAGGAGAGGAGAAAAGAGGAGAAAAGAGGTGAGGAGAGGAGAGGAGAGGAGAGGAGAGGAGAGGAGAGGAGAGGAGAGGAGAGGAGAGGAGAGGAGAAGAGAAGAACAGTAAGTGAGTGTGTGTTGATGCTTCTGGGAATCCTCCATAGTAAAAATTAAGGTGAGGAAATATTTGAGAGCAACCAATCAATACCATTACCCCAGCAGTGACATGGTGATATGAGGAAATATATTCTCTTTCATTGATCTAAAGCAGTCAATCTCAGTTAAAATAGTTAATGTGGAAATATGCCCATAATCATGGAAACCAAATCCTTTTATAGGTTCACACAATGTACTGACCTCCAGCCATGAAAGATATAAATGTGTTGTTTATTTTCCAAGAGATGTATAAAGTACACCATCCAGAATTTTCAATTAGAAAGACTTCAGTGATATCTATGCATGAAATACAAATAATTGAAGAACACTTTACATTCTTAGCTTAATTAAATCTCTGCTAGATATTCTCAGCACAATGTGAATGAAGACCTTGAATTTTCCTTTGGTTATAAGGTTGGAAATAGCCTTATGCTGGCAAAGTGAATAAACAAGTGTTTTGCACCTGGAAACTACTCACAGAGTCAACTGTGTTATTGGTTTATTCTCAAATATTAAAAACTGATTTTATTGTTTGATAACATAATAAGAGATGCCCTAATAAGGCACACTATCTGTATGCAATATAAAATGTGGTATTAAATTATTAGAATGTAAGCATTTTAAATAGATATAACCTGAACACTAACATATATAAAATAACTATACTCTAGGACACAAGAGTGGAATCAGTTAAAAGGGTTAATATTCAAACTAGAGTGTTTTAGAAATTATGGCTCATTGTTATATTATGAATATATATCATCAAACATATTCAGATATAAATATAACTATTTTTCAATACTATATAAGAAATATGTATATAGGGATGTGATAAAAATTGCATAGGTCTGTATTCATCTCACTTTCTTCTTTTATGATATTCTCTGATACACTTATTTTAATGCATTTTAAAATAATAATTTATCATTTTTATGTCACTTTTAAATACTATGTTAACATCTTTGGACATATTCATACATGTAAAGAGGGCATATATAATGTGTTAATACTATATTAAATTATTATGATTGTGTTTGTCATTATACATAGTTACGAATTTTACATTACTTTTATAATTAAACGTGAGATTGGTGACCCAAATAGCAATTTCAAGATTTATAATATTATTTCATGGAACATCAAAAAGATTTCATTTTTATTTGTCTTTGTTGCTCTTAACCAAGTTCCCAGTCCATGTTCAGTCAAATCAAAGAAAACTTAATGCCTACAGGTCTACATGCATACATATAAAGTCATAGTACCAGTATAGTAATATGCCATTATGTAATTTATTCTACAATAGAATTATAGTCTTAGCACACATGAGACATAATAAAGCTTTCCATGTCATGTTACATATTATTTATTATTAAAATCATAAACATATTTTATACTATAATATAGATTTGTATAGCATATATATATTTATATGAAGAAAAGTACAATAAACCTAGTATTCAGGTTTATTCATCAGACTGCCTCTTGTATTGGGTTTTCAGCTACTGCTCAAGGAAGTCAAACCTATTTAAAGCTGAGCTACGAAGTACATTTGGAGAATATTCATATAGGAAGATTACTTGAGAACACATAAAATTTAGAATAAATATTACTTGGGAACCAGGATCTACACAAAGGTGATGAAAGATCTAGAGCTAAGTAAATCTTCAATCACATGCTAATCTATGTTCAAATTCCTTGAAATTATAATGAATAAATATTCCCTTTTCTCATATCCATGCTATTATTCATATGTATGATTGCTGTTAATCTGACAGGGGACAGATGAAATCTCAAAGAAGGTTTGGTTTGAATTTTCCTGACTCCCAGTGAAGGGATGAGACCATCAATATTCCCACAAAACTTTTAACCCAAAATTTGTTCTGTCTACAAGAAATACAGGGACAAAGATAGAGCAAAGGCTGAGGGAATGGCCAAACAATAACCAGCCTACCTTGAGAACTGTCTCATGGGGAAGCACTAGTCCCTGATTCTATTGTTAATGCTCTGTTATGTTTGCAGGCAGGAGACTAGTAAAACTATCCTTTGAGAGACTTTAGTCAGCATCTGACTGAAACACAGAGATACCTACAGCCAAACACTGGGTACTGAAACAGAACACTCAGGGCCTTTGTCATGAAGTGGAGTTGGATTTTGTCAAAGGATTTTTTGGTAGCTAATGAGATGACCACGCGATTTTTGTATTTCAGTTTGTTTATGTTGTGAATTACATTGATAGAATTTGTTAGTATGTTGAACCATCCCTTCATCTCTGAGATGAAACCTACTTGATCATCTGGATGATCTTTTTGATATGTTGTTGGATTTGATTTGCAAATAGTTTATTGAGTTGTTTGCATCCATATTCATAGGGAAAATTAATCTATAATTTTCCTTTTTGGGAGTTTTATGAGGTATATGTTTCATGGTAACTGTCAGGAGCCATAACAGGACAAGCTAATAACTAGCAGGTGACCATCTTGAGATGGCCAGCCTCAGATTATTATATAATCCGCGACTAGTTCACCCTTATTAAGCAAGACTTTTTGGGAAAGATTCCTGCTATTAAAATGCTTTTCCTGTTGTTATTATTAGACATATATAACAATCATTGAGTAATAGCACACCCCTTTGGAGCAGATCTCTGCAGACGTACGAAGTTGTACTGCCTTGTAGTAATGCTATACAGACAAATAGATGACTTCTTTAGTCTTAATGATGATCCTATAAGAATTCCTAAAATTATTAGCAATGATTATTAAGCTCTTTTATAGTGGGACTGCTATTAAGTCTCTTTCTAATAGTCAAAATTGCAGTGAGAACTCTGTCAGTCTCCCAAGTGTCACCAGTTAATTGCTCTTAGATAGTAACCAGACTTTCTCCTACTCAGAACACATTCCAAGAAGTTGTAAAACAATTATCAATAGTCATAAATAGAGAACAAATGATTCATTACAGGTGCAAGCACAGAGGATAAGATATTGACTGGGTTTATCTATACAAAACTTCACTAACAACTATGGTTTTAGACCTTCAGTGAACCTGTAGAGCTGACACTGGTGATGAATGTTTAACCAGATAATTACTCCTGATGGATATTCATGTAAACATTCTCTGTTGTAAACTTCTATTTCAATTTATGCTTTGATCTTTCATATGAACTTGTGAAGAACTTTGTAACACGTGATCATGAATTCGGAAAGATGTTTAAGTGCTGAAGACAAAGAGAAGAGACACAGAAAGACTGAGAGAGAAGGACTGAACTGGAAGGACAGAACACAGAAGGCTGAGCTGGAAAGGGACTGAGCGGAAGAGTCAGGTTTGATCTGAAGAGAACTGAGCTAGTAAGATCTGGGCTGAGAAGAAATGCAGAGAGGAATAACTTAGTGACTATAGGTAACATAAGAGAGCAATGTGCAGAATGCAGAGGAAAAGAGGAAAAAGGAAGAAGCTGGAGAGAGCTGAAGGCGCAGACAGGTTTCTCCTTACCACAGAACAGAACAGGTCATTTCTCAATAGCAACGCAGGCTTAGTCGTATTAAAAGGAACAAGCCTGATTTTAGTGGGATTGCTTCAAGTTTCTCTCCATTTAGTTTAATGTTAGCAACTGGTTTGCTGTATATGGCTTTTACTATGTTTAGGTATGGGCCTTGAATTCCTATTCTTTCCAGGACTTTTATCATGAAGGGGTGTTGAATTTTGTCAAATGCTTTCTCAGCATCTAATGAAATGATCATGTGGTTTTGTTCTTTCAGTTTGTTTATATTATGGATCACGTTGATGGTTTTCCATATATTAAACCATCCCTGCATGCATGGGATGAAGCCTACTTGATCATGGTGGATGATTGTTTTGAGGTGCTCTTGGATTATGTTTGCCAGAATTTTATTGAGTATTTGGGCGTCGATATTCATAAGGGAAATTGGTCTGAAGTTCTCTTTCTTTGTTGGGTCTTTGTGTTGTTTAGGTATAAGAGTAATTATAACTTCATAGAAGGAATTCAGTAGTGCTCCATCTGTTTCAATTTTGTGGAATAGTTTGGATAATATTGGTATGAGGTGTTCTATGAAGGTCTGATAGAATTCTGCACTAAACACGTCTGGACCTGGGCTCTTTTTGGTTGGGAGACCTTTAATGACTGCTTCTAGTTCCTTAGGAGTTATGGGGTTGTTTAACTGGTTTATCTGTTCCTGATTTAACTTCGGTACCTGGTATCTGTCTAGGAAATTGTCCATTTCCTGCAGATTTTCAAGTTTTGTTGAATATAGGCTTTTATAGTAAGATCTGATGATTTTTTTAATTTCCTCTGAATCTGTAGTTCTGTCTCCCTTTTCATTTCTGATTTTGTTAATTTGGACACACTCTCTGTGTCCTCTGGTTAGTCTGGCTAAGGGTTTATATATCTTGTTGATTTTCTCAAAGAACCAACTTTTGGTTCTGTTGATTCTTTCTATGGTCCTTTTTGTTTCTACTTGGTTGATTTCAGTTCTGAGTTTGACTATTTCCTGCCTTCTACTTCTCCTGGGTGTATTTGCTTCTTTTTGTTCTAGAGCTTTTAGGTGTGTTGTCAAGCAGGTGACATATGCTCTTTCCTGTTTCTTTCTGCAGGCACTCAGCGGTATGAGATTTCCTCTTAGCACAGCTTTCATTGTGTCCCATAAGTTTGGGTATGTTGTACCTTCATTTTCATTAAATTCTAAAAAGTCTTTAATTTCTTTCTTTATTTCTTCCTTGACCAGGTTATCATTGAGTAGAGCATTGTTCAATTTCCACGTATATGTGGGCATTCTTCCCTTATTGTTATTGAAGACCATCTTTAGGCCGTGGTGGTCTGATAGCACGCATGGGATTATTTCTATCTTTATGTACCAGTTGAGGCCCTTTTTTGACCAATTATATGGTCAATTTTGGAGAAAGTACCATGAGGAGCTGAGAAGAAGGTATATCCTTTTGCTTTAGGATAAAATGTTCTATAAATATCTGTTAAGTCCATTTGGCTCATGACTTCTCTTAGTCTGTCTACATCTCTGTTTAATTTCTGTTTCCATGATCTGTCCATTGATGAGAGTGGGGTGTTGAAATCTCCTACTATTATTATGTGAGGTGCAATGTGTGTTTTGAGCTTTAGTAAGGTTTCTTTTACGTATGTAGGTGCCCTTGTATTTGGGGCATAGATATTTAGGATTGAGAGTTCATCTTGGTGGATTTTTCCTTTGATGAATATGAAGTGCCTTCCTCATCTTTTTTGATGACTTTTAGGTGAAAATTGATTTTATTTGATATTAGAATGGCTACTCCAGCTTGCTTTTTCTGACCATTTGCTTGGGAAGTTGTTTTCCAGCCTTTCACTCTGAGGTAGCGTCTGTCTTTGTCTCTGAGGTGTGTTTCCTGTAGGCAGCAGAATGCAGGGTCCTCGTTGCGTATCCAGTTTGTTAATTTACTCTCTCCCTACTTATTCAATATAGTTATTGAAGTACTAGCCAGAGCAATCAGACAACAAAAGGAGGTCAGAGTGATACAGATCAGAAAAGAAGAAGTCAAAATATCACTATTTGCAGATGATATGATAGTATATTTAAGTGATCCCAAAAGTTCCACCAGAGAACTACTAAAGCTGATAAACAACTTCAGCAAAGTGGCTGGGTATAAAATTAACTCAAACAAATCAGTAGCCTTCCTCTATACGAAAGAGAAACAAGCCAAGAAAGAAATTAGGGAAATGGCACCCTTCATTATAGATCCAAATAATATAAAGTACCTCGGTGTGACTTTAACCAAGCAAGTAAATGATCTGTACAATAAGAACTTCAAGACTCTGAAGAAAGAAATTGAAGAAGACCTCAGAAGATGGAAAGATCTCCCATGCTCATGGATTGGCAGGATTAATATAGTAAAAATGGCCATTCTACCAAAAGCGATCTACAGATTCAATGCAATCCCCATCAAAATACCAATTCAATTCTTCAAAGAGTTAGACAGAACAATTTGCAAATTCATCTGGAATAACAAAAAAACGCAGGATAGCTAAAACTATCCTCAACAATAAAAGGACTTCAGGGGGAATCACTATCCCTGAACTCAAGCAGTATTACAGAGCAATAGTGATAAAAACTGCATGGTATTGGTACAGAGACAGACAGATAGACCAATGGAACAGAATTGAAGACCCAGAAATGAACCCACACACCTATGGGCACTTGATTTTTGACAAAGTAGCCAAAACCATCAAATGGAAAAAAGATAGCATTTTCAGCAAATGGTGCTGGTTCAACTGGAGGTCAGCATGTAGAAGAATGCAGATCGATCTATTCTTATCACCCTGTACAAAGCTTAACTCCAAGTGGATAAAGGACCTCCACATCAAACCATATACAGTCAAACTAATAGAAGAAAAACTAGGGAAGCATCTGGAACACATGGGCACTGGAAAAAATTTCCTGAACAAAACACCAATGGCTTATGCTCTAAGATCAAGAATCGACAAATGGGGTCTCATAAAACTGCAAAGCTTCTGTAAGGCAAAGGACACTGTGGTTAGGACAAAACGGCATCCGACAGATTGGGAAAAGATCTTTACCAATCCTACAACAGATAGAGGCCTTATATCCAAAATATACAAAGAACTCAAGAAGTTAGACCGCAGGGAGACAAATAACCCTATTAAAAATGGGGTTCAGAGCTAAACAAAGAATTCACAGCTGAGGAATGCCGAATGGCTAAGAAACACCTAAAGAAATGTTCAACATCTTTACTCATAAGGGAAATGCAAATTAAAACAACCCTGAGATTTCACCTCACACCAGTGAGAATGGCTAAGCTCAAAAACTCAGGTGACAGCAGATGCTGGCAATGATGTGGAGAAAGAGGAACACTCCTCCATTGTTGGTGGGATTGCAGACTGGTACAACCATTCTGGAAATCAGTCTGGAGGTTCCTCAGAAAATTTGACATTGAACTGCCTGAGGATCCAGCTATACCTCTCTTGGGCATATACCCAAAAGATGCCCCAACATATAAAAGAGACACGTGCTCCACTATGTCCATAGCAGCCTTATTCATAATAGCCAGAAGGTGGAAAGCAACCAGATGCTCTTCAACAGATGAATGGATACAGAAAATGTGGTACATCTACACAATGGAATATTACTCAGCTATCAAAAACAATGTCTTTATGAAATTCGTAGGCAAACGGTTGGAACTGGAAATTATCATCCTGAGTGAGGTAACCCTCACAGAAAAACACACATGGTATGCATTGATAAGTGGTTATTAGCCCAAATGCTTGAATTACCCTAGATGCATAGAACACATGAAACTCAAGACGGATGATCAAAACGTGAATGCTTCACTCCTTCTTTAAAAGGGGGAACAAGAATACCCTTGGCAGGGAATAGAAAAGCAAAGATTAAAACAGAGACAGAAGGAACACCCATTCAGAGCCTGCCCCACATGTGGCCCACACATATACAGCCACCCAATTAGACAAGGTGGATGAAGTAAAGATGTAAGTGCAGGCTGACAGGAGCAGGATGTAGATCTCTCCTGAGAGACACAGCCAGAATACAGCAAATACAGAGGTGAATGCCAGCAGCAAACCACTGAACTGAGAACTTGACCCCCGTTGAAGGAATCAGAGAACGGACTGGAAGAACTTGAAGGGGCTCGAGACCCCTTATGAACAACAATGCCAAGCAATGAGAGCTTCCAGGGACTAAGCCACTACCTAAGAACTATACATGGACTGACCCTGGACTCTGACCTCATAGGTAGCAATGAATATTCTAGTAAGATCAACAGTGGAAGGGGAAGCCCTTGGTCCTGTTAAGACTGAACCCCCAGTGAATGTGATTGTTGGGGGAAGGGCGGCAATGGGGGAGGATGGGGAGGGGAACACCCATAAAGAAGGAGAGGGTGAGGGATTAGGGGGATGATTTCTGGGAAACTGGGAAAGGGAATAACACTGGAAATGTAAATAAGAAATACTCAAGTTAAAAAAAAAGAAACTAAACAGAGACACAGAGAAACTAAACAGAAGTAATGAACCTAATGTATTTAACACACATCTATAGAATGGTTTATCCTAAATAAAAGAATACACCTTCTTCTTAAAAAAAAAAAAAAAAAAAAAAAAAAAGAACAAGCCTTTTCTCTTACAAACTTGGGTTTAATTCACCCAGCATTAAAAGGGTAGAAGCTATCTCTTTCTCTATGTAATAAAGATTTGAACTCATCTTTCATCCAGAATGAGTGAGTTCTTTCTGCACCAGTGCTTGGTCTTTGCTCCATATGCATATGTAAGTGTGGATGTGTGTGTATTATGTAATTGTGAGAATGTAAGCATGCGTGTATGTAAGAATGTAATTGTGAGTATGTATGTAAGTTGGGCCCAAATGATTTTGAGTGGAAATGTATAAATGCGCATTTATTGAATCTGTGTGTGAAATTATATATGTTTATGCATATTTGGCTATGTGGAAGTTTTTCCTTCTGCAAGCACTATTCACTTCTCTTGGTTCAATAGAAGATTATTGTTCCAAACTTCCCCCTAGCCTGACAAGCAAGAGGCATAGGGACAAAAGGGAAAAGGCTCCAGCATATAATCCTCTACTTTATCTCCTGCTGTTTCAGAATGAGGTGCTAAATGTCAGAGACTGCAGTTTCTGGCCTCAGAGGAACTCAGAAGGCAGGTCAGTTACAGTAGCACAGCATAGTGACTGAGACATAGATAAGTAAATCAGCTACAGTAACGTAGTAACTTAGACTTAGATAAGCAAACTTATTATTATACAGCAATCCTAAATATCTCGTAAGAGAGTCTTACCCCCTTATCTCGTACAACAAAGTCTTACCTCTCGCGACATTCTTCCCCCTCCGCTGCCTCAAGAGAACCAACGCAAGAAAGAAGACCAATGTTGGGGCTGGCTCCTAGCAGGTAACTTTGGCCTTGTAAAAGGTTTGGGTAATGTAATTTCTGATTCTATTTTGTGGAATGTGGAATAATTTGAAGATTTGTTCTTTTCTAAAAATTTGATAGAATGCTATCACCTGGCCTTGGGATGTTTTTGATTGGAAGACTTTAATCCCTACTTCTCATTCTTTGGGTTGGGGTATAGGTATATTAAAATTCTTTATCTGGTCTTGATTTAACTTTGGTAAGTTGTATCTACCAAGAATAGTGTTCATTTCTTTTAGATTTTCCAATATTGTGGAGTAGAGTTTTTTGATTTCTTGGATTTCATCGGTGTCTGTTGTTATGTTCTCATTTTTGTTTCGAT